>NC_140773.1:175577793-176827793 GCF_044657685.1 Stegodyphus dumicola
AAAGCATATTTTTTCCTTCTGTTAGCACAATTTTAACCAACATTTTACTATTACAGAGACTTCTTTAGTAAAATCTCAAGTGTTAAATCGAACGTTTCATTACTTCATTACTACTGAACATTCATTACTGTACTGAGCCCACCAGCGGCCGAGCGGTAAAGTCGCTGAACACTGGTAGTTCGGTCCGAGGTTCGAATCCCGCGAACGGGCTGGCTGCATGGGTGTTTTCGTGGTTTTCCCCATGTGTAACGTGTATACGAGCCAGTTTCCCTTAGAAAGTCCTCCACGAAGGCATCCCTCCCCTTAGGCAGATAGCCATCGAGGCTTTGCTATAATCACACACACACACACACACATTACTGTACTGAACATATGTGTCTTTTGGAAAAAGCGGAAAGTAAATAATCATTTCGATACTTCACTAGAAATCAAGTGTTATAGTTGAACAACGATTTAAAAATTAACCAAAAGCACAACGAAGTACATACATAAATTATTTTGATAATCGGTTATGAACTTTTAAGTAGGATATATCCAGAATCTTCAAAATTAGTAATGAAAATTCAAAATTAGTAATAAAGGGACACAACTGCGCATGCGTGAAATATCTGTCGCAAAAAAGTGCCAAAGCTCGAAGCTCATGTCGAAGTTCGAACAGGTTCGACGGTCACGTTTATCAAGAGTTTAAATCTGCGTAACTGCATTTCCCCCCCCCTACATATTGACAGATATAAAATCAGACGTCAAACTGCGATCTGGATAATACAAGTTCAACTAGTAAAGCAAAAAAGCACAAAAATTCGAGTTTAAATTATCGCGAAAAGTCAAAGAACGATTCATCTTAACCCGTCTTCCTCAATTTCCTGTACACGTGGCGAAAGTGGAAAATCTTGGCTAGGTACATCCAAAGAATCTTACAGAATTAAAGATTCTTTGATATGCTAACAGGTTCCGTTGCCAAATCCCTTGGCGAATTATCCCTTTTCTTTCTAGCGGCGTAGAAGACAAACTGGTTTACATTACGTCTATGGAGCCTTTCCTTCTTTACATAAACTGTCTTTGGCCAAAAGAATCCTAGCCGTCGTTACTGGATCGTATTTGGAATGTTGTCTAATTTTTGATACAATATTAGTAATTTCAAAAACCACTTTTAAGAATATTTATAATTAATTACTAAGAAACATTTTAATGAAACAAACAGTTAAAAGAAAGCTAAGTACATCCGAATACGACTGTAAAGATAAGATCAGAGAGAGGACAATCGAGGAACTGCAGGCGTCACTGACAAGGACGACCCTGTCCTCGAGGCTCGCGCCTCTGCCAACTCAACACAGCCTAAATATAATAGATCTAGGGGGGGGGTGTTGACCAACCTCATCTGATTTTTCACTGCCGCTCGCTTGTCCTCCCAAAAGGGATTATTGCCCCTTTTATGCAAGCTCACTTCAAAATGTCTTGCCCGATCGTATACCAACTTCGCGGAATTAAATGAAGCCCTCCTCAGTTCCCTAAGGAGGTAAGAAAGCAGGTTATTTCCTACCTCCATGCAATTCTCCTCCGCAACTAACAATAGTCAACTTTTCAGTCCCTCACTTTAATGTACAAAGGGTGACACACAAAGAAGAAACTATGAATTACGAACGAATTACTTATACTCATAATTATATTTTTATAATAAAGAATGATGAGTCAGAACTTGTTTATGCTCCACATGAATTTAAAAATTTTCAAGTTGCAACATTTAGCTGCTATATGTTATTTTTGACAATTATATTTTTTATGACATTTATTATAAGAAATTTGGGACTTAAGTAGTTAAAATCTTGGAAAGCGATAGTTAATGTACTAAAATATTATCTCCCAATTCTTGAAATTAAAAGTGGTCAATTAATGTCAGAAACTAAATAGGAAAAAATTGAAATTAAACTGAGTTATCGTGTTTCTTAAAATTACCATCCATATTTACTGATGTAATTTTAAGAAGTGTAATAACCGAGTTTAATTTGAATTTTCTCCTATTTTGTTTTAACATTACTTGTCCACTTTTAACTTCACTTTGGAGGTAATGTTTAATATATCCGTTTTGAGGCATGTAAACCAGATAAATTAATGAACCTACAATAAATTGATACATATATCTACTATATATATTAAATAAACCTATCAAATATCGGATTTAAGAGAAGATACTACAGTACTAATATTAATTTATATCGCAGTTTAAATTTTTTTTTTGTTTGTTTAGATAAATATTTATGAATTTTCTTATATCTTAAATTTCAAATTCAACATTTTAGATAAATAGTTCTAATCTAATTTTAAAATTCTTTTCATTGAATCCCAAAATTCGGCTTGTTAAACGGTTCTAAATTCATACAAATATTGTTATAATATATGTCATATTAAGCCGTTATTTACTTTTCCAATTTTTAATCACTGAACTTGAAGTTACTTAACTTTCTTACAGACTCCATATTTTAAGAAATATAAGAAATGTTAAAAAATTTATTTTGTTTTCCAATACATCTCTCACCGATATGCAATGAAACACATTTAATTTAATTAAACACATACACGTTTAATTAATCATTATGAACATATAAACATGTTCATAATTATACAAAAAATTTCTAACTTCCTTCTATTCATCGCTTAAAATTTTTAATGTCCTGTTAACCCATTTATTTTTAAACTTGCATTATATATTTCTTTTTGCTATACATTAGAATTTGTATATTGTTGTATTGTATTCATCCAATTTGTATTTAAATGATCATTTTTAGAAAGTTCTGCATCATAACTCTAGTTAACAGAAGATGTTTCTAACGTCTTCGTGTTGATGAATTGTTAGTATGCATCTTATTTTTCAGTTTAGGTTTAGGTTTCAATAAAACTAATTTTAAAGAGAGATGACGCTGAGTTATGCTAATAATATCTCTAACTGTCGCTATTTATAATACAAGTTAACGTGATTAATAGTAGAGCTCATTTACAATTTTTATAAAAATTTCCAGCCATACCGGAAATAATAGCAAATGCTCCTAATATTTTGATTACATTTTCTTCTTCCTTTATATGTTTGTGATGTAATGTTTCATGATTGCATACAGATAAATTTAATTCATTTACCAGATATGTAAATCTATATTCAGCGCACTTTTGCGTTTACTATTATTGTACCTTCTGTGTTCTTTAATATATTGTTCAACACACAGCATCTCACAAGACTAATTTCAAAAGTTGTGCGTTCACCAGCGATCAAGCGGTAAAGTCATTAAACATTGGTATTTTGATCGAAGTTTCAAATTCAAGAGAATGATTTGGCTGCGTGACAGTTTTCGTGGATTTTCCTTATATGTAACGTGAGTACGAGCCAGTTTATCTTGAAAATGTGCTCCTACTAGTGACCGAATTGAAAACCGCTGTACGCTAGGTTCAATCGCAGGCGAACAAGTTGACTAAGGCAGATATCCTTCGGGTACCTTGCCATAACATACAAACCAAGAGCTCTTTCTTTTGTGTGAATATGTAAATATTTATACTGTTATCGGGTTGTGTGAGGACGATAGTAGAGTTCTTGAGTAGTCTACATAAAGCCATTATAGTGAAATGAAATTTTAAATTTCTAGGTTAAAATCATTGTTAATTTCGAGAAATTGGTGTGTTAATTACTGAATCCATTGCATTCGTGATTTGTAACTTGTATATATTTGTTTCAGATATTAATTAGTAATGTGTCATTCCTATTTTTTGTACTATGCTGAACTGCTTTAGTATTTAGGACTGAATCATTTTCCATTAGTTTGGCTAGTTATTGTTGTAAATATTTCAAAACTGCATATTTCAGAGAATTTCTATGTAAATTTGATTATTACAGTGCAAACATAGTGTGAATATGTAAATATTTTGAATATATAAATATATGTTATCGAGCTGGTTTGTTATATTATCGAGCTGTGTGAGGACGATAATAGAGTTCTTGAGTAGTTTACATAAAGGCATTATTGCGAATTTTAACGTGCTAGGTTAAACTTACTGTTAGTGTAGAGAAATTGGTATAAAATTATTCAGTCCATTGCATCAGTGATTTGTAATTTGCTTATATTTGTTTACATGAAATTTTTAATTATTTAATAATGTGTGATTTCCATTTTTGTACTGTGCTGAACTATTTTAGTGTTTTGTATTGAATCGTTTTCTATTAGTATCATTTATTAGTATGAGTAACTATTACTGCAAATATTGAAAAAATGCCTATTTCAGGGAAAATGTAAATTTGATTATTTCATTGCACCGGAGAGACAGCTGCATTAGAAGGGTTCCCGAGGTTTTTATCCGTGTAACTTTTGATATGTATGTCAGGCCTCCGCCCACCAGCGGTCGAGCGTAAAGTCGCTGAACACTGGTAGTTCGGTCCGAGGTTCGAATCCCGCGAACGGGCAGGCTGCAAGGGTGTTTTCGTGGTTTTCCCCATGTGTAACGTGTATACGAGCCAGTTTCCCTTAGAAAGTCCATCACAAAGGCATCCCTCCCCTTAGGCAGATAGCCCTAGTGTGCTTTGCCCTAATTAAATACACCGTATGTCGGGCCTTCAGCGGCTGAGCGGTAAACTCTGAACACTCGTAGTTCGATCAGGGGTTAGAATCCCGGCGAATTTGCTGGTTCCATGGGCGTTTCCGTCGTTTCACTCATGTGTTATTTGCATACAAGCCAATTACTCTTCGAAAGCCCTCAGCGAAGGCATCTCTCTTCTTAGGCAGATAGCCCTCTTACGCTTTGTTGTAAGTAAAGAAACTAAACAATTTATTATGTATATTTCTTTTATAACAAAAATGGCACATAAGGAATTTCTTTCTATAAAATGGATTTTACATTTTATCTCAAACCCTACCTATTTCTGTGTTTATTAAAAGAAAATTGAAATTTGTTAGAGAAACTTAAAGGAAGATAAGTGAGGGCGGCAGTTTTAAGTTTTTGCCCCGCCTAGGAAAAATGCTAAGTTCGGCGCTGAGGGACAAAGAAGGTTTCAAATAACAAGTCTGATAAGACCACCGGGTAGCCGTGTGGTAACGTTCAGGTCTTTCATCTCAGAGATGGCGGCTTCGAATCCCGGTGGTGGAGTTATTTTTAAAATTCAGGGAAAATAATATTAAATTGAATAACAATTAATTAAAGGTAATTAAAATAATTACATACTGAATAATTAAAATACTTATTAAAAAGAGTAAATAATTAATATTAATAAAGTGTTAAATAATTAAAAAGCGTAAATAATTAAAAATAATAAATTAAAAGTGATGTCATTCCAAACATGTGGTTCAAGATACCGTTGCCACAAAAAATAAAAACTTTGAAAAATAGGATCATTGCCACAGAATGAAAACGAAACTATGCATGATTACGTCATTCCATCACGTGATACAAGATGGCGCTGGTGTCGTCCCTTCCGGGAAATTCAGAATGGCCCCTTTTCTGTGACGTCACTTCCGCCTACCGAGTACTTGCGGTTACTTCTGACGCTGTATATATATATATAGAGAGAGAGAGAGAGAGGAGAGAGTGAGATTATATATATATATATAATGTTGTATGATCTTAAATTCATTTAGTGCGAAAACAAGTTACTACTACTTGCGCAATTTTTCAAAGTTAAAAGTTAGTTAATAATAATTTATTTCCTAAACAATATTGATTAATTGATTATATTATCTCCTAAGTTTAATTATAGTAGAATTATTTAAAAAAGTGAATCCAACTGGTAAGTTATATTTTGAAAGATGTTTTGAAGTAACTTGAAAGTAAAATGTTAATAATGTTTTAACGGGGACTGGAATTAAATCATCATGAAGAACAAAATTTCAATTGTAAAAGGAAAAATTAAATTAAAAACATGTAATCATTGTCATTGATCGGAAATTAGTTGACTTTTCAAGGGGAACAAACCAACTCCCGTTCAATGAACAATAATTAATAAAAATACGTAAATACGAAGGTGTTTCGTCTTTACTCGAGTTATAAGGTAAAGCCAAAATTTCCGCGAATAGAAGGGATCACGAACCAATGCTGATACTCAAAGAACTTATTCTTATGAAGCATTTTAGCCAATTCAATTTGGAGTAAAAAGCAATGTCTGTAGAGAAATTCGAAAAAACTCGAGTAACCGTCCCCGACACCCTCATGTTTATGCATTTGAGTTCTATATTATTGGCAAAAATTAAACATTGGAATTGTCATTATGAAATAGAATTCAAAGTAAAGTTGAAATAAACATAGAAGATTACAAAATAAGATAAATAATGCAAACTTTGTAAAGACAAATAAAAAATAATATAAAAATAATATAAAAAATATAATAAGAACAGTGAATGTACATTAAGATATAAAGGCCAGAAAAGGTATTAAGTAACTTACATTCTTTCTAGTGAGGACTTGGCTTTACCTTATAACTAGAGTAAAGACGAAACACCTTCGTATTTACGTATTTTTATTAATTATTGTTCATTGAACGGGAGTTGGTTTGTTGCCCTTGAAAAGTCAACTAATTTTCGATCAATGACAATGATTACATGTTTTTAATTTAATTTTTCCTTTTACATGTTTTTAATTTAATTTTTCCTTTTACAATTGAAATTTTGTTCTTCATGATGATTTAATTCCAGTCCCCGTTAAAACATTATTAACATTTTACTTTCAAGTTACTTCAAAACATCTTTCAAAATATAACTTATCAGGTGGATTCACTCTTTTAAATAATTCTACTATAATTAAACTTAGAAGATATAATCAATTAATCAATATTGTTTAGGAAATAAATAATTATATATATATATATATATATATATATATGTAATGATACTTTTTAAATCAATTGATTAAATTAAATTCTAATAATATTGCTTAATAATGTGTTGGCGATTCTCTACCTAAACTGCATCCCTGTTCCTAAATTTTGGCGAAATCCTTTCTTTAGTATAAAATATATTAACCTGTTGGCGCCCGCCAAATCGCCAAACTCATAAATCTGTCATATTACATAAAGTCCTTAAGAACACTCCTGATGAGAAGATAGCGTCACCTCGTGATTTCAATTAATATCGCTGATTGGATGAGCCTCGTGACGCACACATAGGTATAAATAGGGCTTCTGCTCAAGGTACAAAAGAAACGCTTGTGAGATGGATGCTAAAATAAACCTACCACTTTATATTCCAAAATTTGTCTCATTCCTGTTGCCCCGGCTGCACAAAACAAATAATGTATAAGAAATTACATTTCATATATATATATATATATATATATATACAAGATAAAAAATATGTAAATCAAAATTATAATTTAAACTAACGGTAAAACTTTAATTCTCTTTCTCTGTTTTAAAAATCGTAATAACTTCTCTGGATCGTGTCATTTCTAGATCATTCTATTGCCTGCGCAGCTCTTATGACGTAATAATTGGGAATCAAAACTTTTCTCTTCCCGTGCTTCCATATTGCATCACTACGCACTTTAGTTTCGCTCTTTGCTCTGTTAGGATGTAATTTCGCTATCTCAACAATATCAAAAATGTAAAGTTTTTTGAACAGGAACGACTCGGGTGCCAACTGATTGTAGCCACAAACGTCAACTGAAAAATAAAAATAAAATTAAAACTGCCTCGACTGCCAATATTTTTAGATATTACGAAGTCAACATATTAACATACTACGCAATCAGAATGCTTCTTCTCCAATATGGATTGACGATCTATCTTATCTGGGTATTACGCATCAACACTGTTCCTTCTTTTTGCTGCTACTATGTCATATATATATATATATATGTATGTATATATATATATATATATAAAGACCTTACACGGCCTGTGCTCAAAGGAAATCTTAAAAAAAAAAAAAAAAAAAAGAGAGAGAGGGTAAGAAATCAGAACTATGCAGAAGAGACTACCTGTCAATGGTTGTTCTGAATAGAACCTTAATATATACATAAACTTTAAAAATACTTTGACGCAGTGAGTCTACTATCAGAGTACCTCTTTGCAATACACCATCAAAATTTAAAAGAGAAATATACTTCATCTACCTCGATGGTGCACCTTTTTGACGAATAACATGCTTTTGACGAATAATAAATGAATTTTTGACGAATAGCTTAATTTTCAGATGACGCTATTGAGCACTAGTTTCACATTCATCTGGAATCAAAATATAAATTTCCCAATGGGATACTATCAAAAAACAGAAAAATGAGAACTAATAGAATTTTTATATTAGTTCTATTAGTTCTATATAGAATTTTATATTAGTACTTTGTATACTAATATTATTTATATTAGTATACAAAGGACCGAGGCATAACAAATCTGATGCCATCTTTAAAAAATAAACAAAAGAGCTTCAAGGTAAATCAACAAAGTTCGAAAGTTTAACACCCCACTCCCTTTGGTGTCTTGATTATTCTTCAGCTTTCGAGGAGCTGCTGGTTGCTGGTGGGGCATTAGCAGGATTTTCATCTCATGTACTGATATTTTCTGATAAAATTAACTTCCAATAATTAAATTTTTTGGACTGGACGAACGAGGTGACCAAGGGAAGCTTTCTTTTAAATCTTTGTCAGATGTGCCAGCTTTTGCACGAACTGACCTAAATATTCATTCTGGTACCTCTGTGAAATTTCCGTGCAGCTTCGGTAAAAATGTTCTCTATTTACCAGTTTATTCCGATCTAAATGATCAAGATCAGCCTTTCCAATTTCCTTTAAAACTTGTAAAAATTTGGATGGTGTCAGAGGAATCAACGCATCTGCATCGTTGGGGAGATGTATGTTAGCGGGCGGTTGTTCACAATGGCATCTGCGTCGGAAAGAATTGAGAGCAGTTCCTCGTTGGTAACAGACGACTTCCCCCCCCCCGTAGAGTGTTGCCATTGCTCTCTTTTAAATCGTTGAGTTTGTTACTCAAAAGTTCGTTAAAGTTTTACAATATCTGAAATCGATCATAAAACAAATTCCAAATTTCAAATTTGGTCATCCACATGCCCATATTCGTAGGAAGATTACGTCATTTCAAAATCGATGGCTCTATGTACCGTTGTTTTATCACAGTGCGAGAAATATACATACATTTAGGCAGATTTTTCATTATTTAATTTCTTCAAATATAATGCAGGACCAGTGGCGTAGCGAGGGGGGCAAGGGGATGTATGATGCCCGGGTGCCGGTCGCAGATGAGCGCCAAATGGTCTCCAAATAAGATTTTCATCATATCATAGTGTTTTTACGGGGGGCGCCAGTTATGCTCGTTATTCCACTGTGCAGGATTCTTAACATTTGGTGGCACCTTTACCTTTTCATCAGATAGACGTGTCACATATCTTATTTTTTCATCGTTTAAATGTTGGTTCTGCTATCTTCTTGCATGGTTTAAATATTGGTTCTACTAACTAACAATTAGCAGAGGGAGTATAAATAAATTCTTAGAGGAAGCCATAATTCTGGAACTACACTGACTACCAATAAGTATTTGGACATATATGCAAATGACGATATCTGTAGTCCTAAGTTACGTTCCGGACTCCGCCGGTATATATCGTGTAGGAAACAGCATCGGCTTTAGTAGCATGCAAGATGCCTCGCAGTTCGGAGCTCTCTGATTTCGAGAAAGGTATAATTATCGGGTATCACAAATGTGGCCGATCCTTAAGGGACATATCTAGCAATCTGAAGTACCCAAAATCGACAGTGGCTTATGTGATTAACAAGTGGAAGGTGAGCGGTGATTGTCGGAATGTTCCCCGAGTCGGCAGACCAACGAAACTGGGAGATAGAGACCGACGAGTGCTGTCCAGAGAAATTCGGAAGAACCGCACCCAACCGATGGCCCTTATCCGCGAGGAGTTTCAACAGGCATCCGGGAGTATTGTTTCAATGAATACCATCCGTAAGGAAGCACATCTGCTTGGTTTTCATGGTCGTGCTGCTGCCCATAAGCCTTTGATCAGAAAGTCCAACCGCGCTGCTCGGTTAATGTGGTGCAAAGCACATCGAAATTGGACCGTAGATCAGTGGAAACGAGTTCTTTGGAGTGACGAATCAAGGTTCACCCTTTACCGTTCGGATGGCAGGGTCTGGGTCTGGCGTCTACCTGGAGAACGTATCCTGCCAGAATGCATTGTGCCAACAGTCAAGTTCGGCGGAGGTGGAATTATGGTCTGGGGGTGTTTCTCCTGGTATGAGCTGGGACCCTTGGTCCCCATTCATTGTAAACTCAACTCCGATGCCTACCGCACTATTTTGGATGACAATGTGCTTCCTACGTTGTGGCAGTTTTACGGGTTGGACCCCTGTTACTGAGGACGACAATGCCAGTTGTCATGTTTCGACGTTAACCAAGGCTTGGTATGGTGCCAATGGAGTTCATCGAATGGACTGGTCTGCCCAGAGTCCAGACCTGAACCCTATCGAGAACCTCTGGGAAGAGTTGCATTGCCGAATTCAGGGGTGCACTACCCGTGCAAAATCTATGTCTTCTCCAAGCCAAGTGGAAGAAAATACCACTAGCTGTCATACAAAGACTTGTGGAAAATATGCCTCGAAGGGTCCACGCTATAATTACCTCTCTTGGAGGCTCTACCAACTATTGATTTTGAATAAAGTTAGTTTTTCTTTTCTATCACAGGTGTCCAAATACTTATTGGTAGTCAGTGTATACTTTAAAGATCATTTACTTTAATTGCACATGCATTTTATTACACTTTCAGATATTAAGCTATTTAAGGCTTTAAACTGTATAAAAATAATTACTTCAGTTTGAATTATTTTGTAGGGATACTTAACATTTTAATTTAATTCAAAATACTGAATTTAATATTTAAAATTAAAATATCAAAGTTATAGAACTACTGAAAAATGCACCTTAAAACACATCTGCCTACAGTATATATATAGATATAGATGCACACTTATTTAGTGTCTATTTTTTTACGACTTATTGTTGCATTTTAAATCTAACATATTAAGTTTTTTTTTTTTTTTTTTTTTCCCTTCAAGAAACTAGATTTAGCTGTGCTCTCGGCAGGATTCAAACCACGGATCTTCTAATATTAGTTGGAAGTGATAACGATTTATACCAAGACAGCATGTACAGAGAGATGCAATTATTCTTTACATTCTCCCCATTCAAAGGGTAACTGGGAAGAGATAGGAGACCCAGTCGATCAAACCCAAGTAATTATGAATTGTTGTGATGTCATTTTAGTTCGTAATCCATTGTATAAGACGTTTTTTGAAGCAGGAAAACTATATCAACCTAGCAAATTATCAGTTAGCGTAAGATAACTTGTACGGTTCAACGGTGAACAGCAATAAGGAAAGAAATAAGTTATTGTTCGAAATGGTAATTAAAATGTCGTTCCAATAGCTGCTTCTCCTGTGATTTCCTCCCGTGATAGGCTTTATTGCTAAGCGGAGTTTTATTCCTTGAAAAATGAATGGAAAATTGATTAAATATATATATATATATATATATACCTATGAATAACTGAAATATTTTGGAATACTGCAAAGTAAGAAAATAAAAGGAATGCCATGTTTCTCAAAGGAAGCTAAAATGACCGGAATGTATAAGTTTTTTTGGCAAATGACAAAAATTATATTAGTAAAGCAATCAATAAATCACTTCTGTTAGTAGACAGCAAAGTGTAGCAACATTTGTTAGAAAATTCGAGGCAAACTTATCCCATGTTTCTGTTATCATATAAAGGGGGGGAGGAGGGGAATCATGCCACTAACTGCCATTTTTGTATAAACTTCTAGTTAGTTCAATCATGGTATTTGCCGTTCGGTCAAGAGTTTGTTATCGAATTTTAAAGTTCTTCCTGACAAGCTATCGAGTTTGAATTTTGTATACTCTGTGTTTGTGGATGGCAATACAATGTGGTAAAGCGATTTTTTCAATATTTGTTTTGAATTTTTTAAAATTTAATGTTGAAACAATTTTTCGCACATAGCTTCATTTGAGAAACAATCTAAAAGATAATTTTATTGTATGTACCGTCGGCTAGAGCTGGAAAATCTTTTAAATGAAGCTCTTACGTTACTAAATTTGTTGTAATTATTAATAAAGGCTATCATGGTTGATTACTGTCAATTAATCGTCTACAAGTGCCACTTTCTGGATAAAGACTGCCTGCAGTGCAGGCCTTGTACAGCCCCTTTCGCCCACCCTGATCATGACTACACGAGATAATAAATTTTAACTCCATCTTTTCTGAAAAGAATCTGTCCTGATAATACAGAAATTGTTGCGACTTCACTTGCGGAAAATATTTTCTACAAACCTCGTGCATAAGTGATCTATGAAAAGAAATGCCCAGCTAGGCATATTGATTCATTTTCTTATTAAGTACCTGAAAAAAGTCTCCAATTGGCGTTAATTTTTGGTAGAATGATATCGTAACAAGTTCTCTTTTCTATCTTTTCGCACTGCTATTTTGAACAGCTTCTTTTAAGCACATGATTTATGTTCTGTACCTCTTATTTCTGGAGATGATAAGACTATCATAACTTCCACTTCAACTAAGCATTATTTAACAACAGAAGCTGCAGGTGTAAACTTGGATCAAAATATGAAGATTAGATTGCAATTCGTTTTTTCTTTTCAGTATCAGAATCGATTCCTTCAGCGGGCATAATCTCCCATACCCTCACTTAGAATATCTTTAATACGATTTCTAGCAGTCTAATACATATAGAATTGAAATAATACTACAGTGCTCATTTATGTTTATTTATAAATATGTACATCAGCGTGCGAATCCTATTTAAATTAATATTCTTTTATGAATAGGACTGATCAATTGAAGCCAAGTATTTATATAAAACAAGGCTTCTTACACTTTTTTCAATCGCGACCACTTTTTATCACTGAGTTTTTTTTCCCGATAGCCCCAGATATTAAATATAAAATAAAGATATAAAATTAAATATCCTTCCTTAAATAATTTACTTCTTTGGTAAACAATATACGTATAAAAAGACGTATTTTCGGATTTATTTTAAGCAAACAAAAATTAAAGAAAATTGTAGTGAGACAGATGTGCTCGTTTTCTGCTGTATAACAAATTAAATGTTGGTGCGATATTTGACATTGCTGGACATAAAGCATCTTCAACATGTTTCAACATTGAACGATATTTGGTTTTAATTAGCGTTAAAGCTGAAAAAGTAGGTTTATAAAAATATGTGGTGCTAAATGAGGGAACAACATTTAATGATATTTCAGAAATAGTGAGAAATTTAGTTCTAACTCCAATCCAGAATTCATCAAGGATTTTTATGAAAACTCAAGTTTTAAGTTTGAATCGCTAGATAGTTTTACAAATTCCTTTTGCACTCTATACAACAGGTAATTAATCTCATTAATATCAGTTAATATAATGTCTTTAAAAGTCTAATTTCATTAATCTCAATTAATGTAATTCTTTAAAAGTCTTATGAAATGCAGTTTCTTTAAAATTCAACTATCGAATTCCATTTTCGCGACCCCAAAATTTTGATTTGCGACCCATAATTTAAGAAACTCTGCTGTAAACCTTTAAGCATTGCCCCAAGATGTATTTAAAATAGCCGCTGCTAAATGTGTAAACTTTATTTTCCTTTCAAGACATATTTAATATTTTCCTAAATCTGATTGCTAAAATAGTTGTTCAATCTCGCAAAGAAACGAAACATCGTTGTGCCACGAATTATTATATTTTCGAGTCCACTCGTTTGTTTGTTTCTCTGTTCAATGACATGCGGCAAAGTCCAAAACGGCTATGGGAAGGGAAGCCCGTCGTGAAACACTTTATAAGGAAATCTGACTTAAATTATTCGAAAAGAAAACTACGAAAGCATTCTGCAACCAGTTCGGTCGGAGGTATTCGAAACCACTTCAAACTCTATATTCTATCTCTTCGAACTTCATTTCTAGCAATCTTACGCATTCGGCCACCGGCGGACAAGGCTTCTTTGCACGAGGATAATAATTGCAGTTCTAAAGTGCGGAGAGAAGTGAGAATACAAAATGTGCGGCAAGAAGTCACAATAATAATAATACTTAATATTTAAACCTTTTCTCTCTTAAGCAGAAATCTAAGTTTTTGTTTTATTTTTCTAAAACCGATATTGATCATTTTCGAAAACTGCGTAGTCAGAAGTTGTTTATTATAGCGGATTTGTCTTTTGATTATTTTTTTCTTCAATGCTGCATCCAAAAGTATGTTTGCATCATGTCTTTAAAACTGCTATGAAGTGTGTTTTCAAGCAATTTAAAAGAAAAAAATAGAAATTGCTATTTTGAATATTATTTCTTGCATATTTGTATGCATTTCTGCCTCTGATGAAAAAAACTTTTAAAAACGATAATATGATAAAATAATTTGTAGCCTTTCCATTGCAATTTTTTTAATTCAAAATAAAGTTCACTGTGAGAAAAATGCAGCATATCAAGGAAACTGCTCGTAATTTCTTATTTAGTTAATATTAAAATGCAAAATGCACATTTTTTGCAACAAAGGCGACTCACTTTTACGAGCAAATTGTCAGTTCATGTAAGATACGATTCAGTGGTGAACAGCAGTTAGGAAAGAAGAAGTATCTCGTCGAAATGTAATTAATATGGCGTTCCAAATAGCTGCTGCTCTTAAATATAAAAAGATTAAAGGGTAGTACATGAGCGTGATTACATGATCATAAATATTAAAACAGAGCAGAAATCATTTGTCTTCCCTCTCACACGTTAGGCTTTATTGCTATTGCTAAGCGGAGTTTCATTCCTTGAAAAGAGAAGAAAAAAAAAAAACTTATTAAATATACGCGTATCTATGAATCATGTAATCAATGAATAATTAAGATCTTCTGGAACATCGCAAAGTGAGGAAATAAAAGGAATACCATGTTATTCAAAAGAGATAAAATGATTTGGCTGAATAACGTTTTATGGTAAATGACAAAAATTATTCCCATAAAACAATCAGTAAATCACTTTTGTGAGTAGACAACAAAAGTAACGGAATGTTTGTTGGAAAACAGTATGAAAATTTATTCCACAATTCGTTATTACACAAACAGGGGGGGGGGGGAGAACTAGCTACCATTTTTACAATTTATTTAGTTTCGGTGTTTCACTATGAGTGGAATCTTACTATTGATTTTTAACCTACTTTCTGATAAGCTATGGAATTCAAATATTGTTCACATACTATTTGCGGATGACAATGCGATGCGGTGAAGCGATTTTCTCAAAATTCATCTTAGATTTCTTTTTAAGTTTAATGCACAAACGATTTTTCGCATATATTTTTGTTTTACGAACAAATTAAGTATATCAGAAATTTACTATTTGTACTATTGAATGCGTCGGAAAAAGATCCTTTCAGTGAAATCGGTATGAAATTTTTAACTTAATTTTAAAATTGTTGGCACATTTTTTAAAACTGTTCGATTTTTTAGACTATGTGACGTTTATAATATTAAAATTTCAACATCTAAAAATATATCAAGTACAAAATTTTGAAATTATCACACATAATGAAACTATCTTTTCGTCCTCTTTTAAAACACGAATGATAATTGGGCGATGTTCTACAATTTTTTAAGCGATACAGAAGTGGAAGTGTTGCTTCTTCCTTGGGAATCCACGAAACGTAGTTTCAAGTTTACGTTGTCATTGCATCATACTGTTTTTCTTGCATCTATATACGTTTTTCTAAAATTGATTTTATTTATTTATTAAATCATCGGACAGAGGTAAAGGAAACTTTATATTATATTTCTATGAGATTTTTAACATAATTTCTGATTTTTTGACAAAATCGCTGATTTTTTAGATCATTTGACGTAGCCCAATGCTTCTTAACCTTTTTTGCTTCATGTCCTCTTTTCACCATTTCTATACGATCATCCCTCCTTTCTAAAACTCGAAGAAAAAAGCATATACATTTATTTCAGTTTGGGTTATTTTTATTTGTGTTTTAAAAATTAAATAGTAACTAAAAGTACAGAAAATATTGATAAATACCAAAACTTGTATAAAAGCAGTTTTTATATAAATAAACTAAAATTAAACACATAACAGGGAATTAAAAGGTTGACAAGCTATCGTCGTCTCTCTGAAACTGTTAAACTCCCTTTAGTACCCAGGAGTTGTGAACCCCTGACGTAACAAAACTGTCGAAAGTAAAAGTGATTTTTCATTGTTGAGAAACGACTTTTAATTGAATAGTTTGATTGCTAATGTATCGTTGAGACTAAAAAGATGATTTTATAAAATAAGCTTTTATTTAAAGTTTATAAAGTGATTAATGAACGAAAAGGAGAAAAATAATTTATAATGGAAGCAAGAAATTCAATAATTCTGTTTGCAAAATTAATCTAGAATTTTATATCAAGAATAATAAAATCATAGGTGCCTAAATAACAAAATATATTAATAAAATTTAACTCCATTGTCAGAAGTACAAGCCATTATCTTCATATCTTTATCAAGGTCGTCCCATGCTTTTAGTTTTCGTGATATGATATTGTAGATGGGTTATGTAAAGAGGATTATTTAATCTCTTCTTCCCATTAAATTATAAGATAAATTATTTTTCTCCTTTTAGTTCATTATGAGTTTTAAGTAGAAGCTTATTTTACAAAAATAATTTTTTTAAATCACTTTCTTTTTTTTTCACCCTGAGACGTGCACATTAGGATTACATAATTTTCAAAAGCTCACCCGTCGTCTTCCTTTCTCATTCGCCACTATGGAATTAAAATTTTGAGCAATTTTTCTAATAAGTTTTGAGCTCAGTCTCAATAACTCTCTTTCAGAATGAATTACTTAGCTAATTTAGAATACAGAAAAGATCATTAATCTTTATTACTTGCTGCAGTAAAAAAGAATAAAAAATACTTTATTTGCATAGAAAAATATTTCATACAGAAAAACAGAACAATATTAAAATATATCTGGAATGCATCCGCATAGTTAAAATTCAAATTAAATTAATTTTTTTAAAGA
The DNA here is from genome assembly GCF_044657685.1 of Stegodyphus dumicola. Taxonomy (NCBI): domain Eukaryota; kingdom Metazoa; phylum Arthropoda; class Arachnida; order Araneae; family Eresidae; genus Stegodyphus; species Stegodyphus dumicola. The sequence goes on from NC_140773.1 coordinate 175,594,829, forward strand.
ATGTTTCTCTTTTGGATCGGTTCTTGGAAATTAAAAACTTCATCCGAATTAAGTGTATCCGGAACGGCGAGATGAGAATGCAGAGAAAGTGCAGCTGCACGTTGCCCGGCATAGATGCAGTGATTCGGTTCCAAGCCTAATACGATGCTTGCAATCATACCCGCAGCAAAACTGGAATTGAAAAAAGATATAAAAAATAACTGTAATTATTATGGAAATAAGTAATTTAAATAAAGTAGTAACACATTTTTGGGGGGATTATTGGAAATGCATTGATGTTTTTGTGAAAATATGCATTTTATATTACGATATGAAAATACATCTTAAAAAAGTCTTTAACTTATGGGAGGTAGTTTAAACAGTATTTAACTCATGCACTTAATTAATTTCAATTGAAAGTAGTAGATATAAATAATGTAAATAGTCATCGATGAAAAGTTATACATGTATGAATAAGTGTGTACGATGAAGTGAAATATCGTAGTGAAAATCATTCATTTTGCTTATAATCCATGTGGTGTCCAGAAATATTTAGAATAATCGTAACACATTGATGTTCGAGGAAGATTAAAAAACTTAAGTGTTTGTAAAAGAAATTCAAAAGTTCTTATTGTTAACTTTAATGCGGAGTTAAAAGACTTTAATTCACAATGAGAACGGCGGAATTCATTTGTACTACATTAAAGAATTGGAAAGGTGACAAATAGGGCTGTATTAAAATTACTTCTGAAATTCAGATTTCCAAAATGTAAAACGAAGGAGGAAAAAATAGAATAATAGTTGCAAATGGACAGGAACAATTACAGTTATAGGATTTTATTACATTAAGATATTCTAGAAGCATAAACGATTAAGGTTATTTGAATATGTCGAAGCATATGAGGGCTATACGCCTAACGAGGTATGCTTTCGTAGAGGCATCCACATGTATGTGAAAGTAAGGAATGACGCTCTCTTCTCATCCACTGTTTTTGTAGGTAGCATTATCTTCAATAGGCAACACAGTCATGTAAAAAGGTCTGCGCTTATATCAGGTATAATTTCAAAGTATGCCAGAACAATAAAAGTGATGTTTTTGATTAAAGAAGTAAGGAATTATATGTTAGAATTGCAAATGCGAATTTGTGGTTTTGTTTGGAGAAATGTTACAGTGAACATACCTGGGCTGTTATATCTCCCCAAGCTGCAGAAAATTCTCATTTTGCACGCATTTTCTAATTTATTTATTTTTTCGATTTTTCAAAGCTTTTATTTGACCATGGTCAACCGCGGACATTGAATTTGCGCATACAAGGTCATAATTATGTTTTCTATAAACCAAAGCATATATTTACTATAAGAATTCATTCTGTTGACTTAATCCCATTTTCATAACCATATCTGACTGCCGTACCGAAAGGCCCGGGAAAGGCGTTAACGTTTGTAAATGTAGAGTGTATGTGAGGCACAGGGTAGCCTAAATGGGGCCAGCCAAAAGTCCTCTCGAAAGTTTGGTGTTAGAGGAAGAAGGGTGAGAGACCCTCTTACTCGTCCCGCCCCCGAGATGTTTCCATCAACACTAATGGAGGCGGAACTGAGCAAAGTACCTACATAGTGCTTAAGGCTCTTGCCAACGACCGACGCAGTCTTGCACTCCTTGCCGCAATGAATTTCGTGGGCTTGTTCTGATGTTACTGTCAGACAAGTGAGACAACTCACAACAACAACATTACCACAATGTATGTTATGTGTTGTTCTATTGCTATTTTCTGAATTCTCTTGGTAGTTTCGTTCTTCAGGAAACAAATGAACCCCTTATCCACAGTGTGATTGCGTTATTTTGACAACTATCTATAATGTCATTCCCCCAATTAAGATATGCCACTAAGTTGCAAATCTGAGGGATCTATATTGAATAAAAGTATTCATTTTCATAACCATATCCGGAAATTTCTTGCCGTAAGGCACATGTTTAAATAGAAAAAAATCAAAATAATAATAAAAAAATTTTTGGAACGAATTTGATTTTGTTCAATGTCGACCAGTAACTGATAGAGATAAACAGCCGACAGCCGCCAAGTCAGCATATCAAAATATTTTAACAGCTTTCAAAATTTTGCTAATGTTCACCCTTAACGGTTAACTCTTATTTTAAATAGGCGAAGAGCAAACCACACAACGTACTGGAATACAACAAGAATCATGTCAAAAATAAAGGCATAATGACACGGTGAATGAAAATGAGATCGAGAATCTCTTCTTGACGGTTGAAAGAATTTAGAAGCTGCTGTAATCCCTGAATTCATCCATTCAGAATTCTTCATGCTTTGCATCTGGTATTTCAAAAACTAAGTTAAAAACAAACTCTAGAATAAGAAAAATAATAATAAACTTGAATAGAAAAGCAGTCACATACCAGTCTCCAGCCCCTGACACGCTAATCAGATTCTTAGTTCTGGGAGCAGGATAGTATACCGCCCGCGGCTTAGTCTGTAATTAAAATAGTTAAGTTACATTATTGCAAAATATGAATTCAACATTTACATACATTTTAGCAAAATTAAATTAGAAATTTAGGACAAAATATTCTCCTTAAAAAGAGTTTTCCTAACGCTTCAGAGAACAATTATTTTTTCAGGACATGCCAAAAATCGTGTTGGTTAAAATAAACGCCTTATATAGGAAGTTGTTAGCTTCACAAGATCATTCATTTGCCTTGGCAGGTATATAATGTTTTCCAATGTAAAGAAATCAGCCATTTAAAGACGTATACTTCTTACCCTATTTTGGTATAGTTTTAACTCCCAAAAAATTTTTAACAAAGTTCTTTAACTGCGCTCTTTTTCGGCAATTAATATGTTTTTTGTTATTTGCAAAGATTATTATTTTATAAATATTGATATTATTAACATAATTACCAAAAGACGTTTTTAAAACTGTATGCTATGTACACCGTTTAGACACTTTTCCTTTAATTCTCAGTGTACAAAGAATCGGATTAATAAGTGGTTGTGCAGGTGCTTTTTGAGGCATTAGACTTAGTGAGATGCCAAATACAATAGTTGTCAAAAACTTAATGCAAGTAAATGCATAATTAGGTTTCCTTATAATGCATTAATGGGCTCCATCGATAATCTCTGCCTGCGACACAGAAATGTCATCGTAGATAACGATGTCGTAATGCAGACAGTTTTGTCCTTGAGAGTACTTTACTATCTGCATAAAAAATTCAACTTTTCAAAGTTAAATAAAATAATTGTAATCTCATCACGTTCCAAATTACTAGCTTTAGTAACTTGTTAGTAGATAGAAAATGGGGGTTCTGCGACAGGTGGATCAGTGGATCAGGGGGCGTGGTCAATGACATCACAGAGGGCGGGGCCAAAGGCAACGTCATCACACTAGGAGGCGTGGTTTCGAGTGGAGTTGAGTTGTTCGTAGACTACTGATTGAGTTATAGACCTCCTGCTTTTCATTAAAAGTTAGTTTTTTTTAATTTGGCAACGGAGTCATGGCGTCCTCTAGGGACGAAAAAAGAAAATAATGTATTTAGGAATTGCTTATGGCGTCCTCTAGGGATGAAAAAAGAAAATAATCTATTTTAGAAGTTTCATTTTTTTAAATGTTCTATGATTCAAAATATAGGATTGAACCCTGAAACAAAATATCTCACCAGCTGAGTAGTTTGAAGATTTTAACCACTAAGCTGACGGGATACATTCAGATTAATGGTAAAAAAGCCTATATAAGAAAATGGAATTTGAATCAGCTCATCAATTGCAATTATGCCTGCTCCAGGAGAAGCCACCGTTGCGATGTGTTTATACACTGTTTTATGTGTTATTTTATCATCCATCTATATTTTTACAGAATTTCATAAAATTCCTATTGATTTTACGCTACGTCTTAACGACAGTGGGAACTTATCATTATCCATATAAAGAATAATTCAATAGGTTATGAATATGAATTTATCGTATCAGGATCCGGCTCATGTTGCAAGTTTTGGTGGTGTTGAAGCTTTACATCGTGCTGCAGGAGGTAAAGTTTCCAGGAAAGAGATTCAAACATGGTTAGAGGGAATAGATGCGTACACGCTTCACAAGCCAATTAGCCGAAAATTTCCAACGAATAGAGTAATCGTGTATTCTATAGATCAACAATGGCAAGCTGATTTAGTGGATGTTTCACATTTACGTGATCATAATGATGGTTATCGATATATATTAACCTGTATTGACATATTATCCAAATATGCATGGGCTATTCCTCTGAAACAAAAGCGGGGAGAAGATATTGTGAAAGCGTTTCAAAAAATAATGAGTCAACGTAAACCAAAATTCCTTCAAACGGATCAGGGCACCGAATTTAAAAATAAAGTGTTTATAAAATTTTTAAAAAGAAATCAAGTTAAACTTTTCAGTACATTCAATACTACTAAAGCATCCGTGGTGGAAAGGTTTAATCGCACTTTGAAAACAAAAATGTGGAAATACTTTACGACTCGAAATACATATAAATATGTAGATATCTTGGACAAATTAATAGAAAGTTATAATGCTACTTTTCATTCAAGTATAATGCGAGCTCCCATAGAAGTCAATTCAGAAAATGAGAGTGATGTATGGTTTACCTTGTATAAAGATCATCCTTCTAACGTTTCTAAATGTACAGGGTGATTATAATTAAAGTTTAAGTTTCAAAACGCTATAGAAAAAGAACCACTCATGAAAATGACGCCAAATTTGAAAGGAATGTTATTGAAGAAGGCGGAAAGCGTATGGCAGAAGAAAAAAATTAGTTTCAAAAGTTAGCAACAGATGGCGCTGCAAGCGGAAGAAGGCAAATTAAAATGTTAGTTAAATTTCAGTGTTATAAAGCCGCCAGGTACCAGGCTGTTCCTCATTTCGCGTCTCAGACGTTCGCCATGGGTGTTTCACTGCAGGACCGCGGTCTGCTGGTAAAGCTGTATTACAAGAATGATGATTGTGCAAGAGTAGCTCTGCAAAAATTTAGGACACTGAAGGGTATAAAAGAAAGCGTTGGTCCAATGAGTGTCGTAGGTCTAAAGAAAATGATGCAAAAATTCGAAACGACAGGTTCGTTTGATGTGCAATCTGGTAGAGGGAGAAAACGAGTGCATTCGACGGTAGTTGAAGAAGTGGCCACAGCATTACAGGAGGGGTCGGCCGGTGGTGTGCAACCGTGCAGTGCACGAGGAATTGAACGAACATTGGACAGGCCTACGAGCACGGTGCTGAAAATTGTACGAAACATCCTGCAATGCTATCCGTACAAAATTGGCCATGTGCAGGAATTGCTTCCGCCTGACCTGACAGCTAGGGAGACGTTTGCGTTAGAATTCCTGGCTCACATGGAAGTGGATAATGAATGGCCGTGGAAAATTTTGTGGAGAGATGGAGCCCATTTCCATCTGACAGGATACGTGAATACCCAGAATTGTCGAATATGGGCAACAGAAAATCCACTGGCAACGCACCCCGTACCACTTCATCCTGAAAAGGTCACGGTATGGTGTGGCTTTACGGCATCATTTATCCTAAAACCATATTTTTTCGAACAGACGGGTGCTTCCGGTCCTGTTACTGCAACCGTCACTGGTCAGAGGTATGCGTCTCTTTTGCGCAACCACGTGATTCCAGCTCTGCAACAGCGTGGATGTGTGGATGAAATCATTTTATGCAAGATGGCGCTCCTCCGCACATTGCACATCCCGTGAAGCAGCTGCTGAGGCGCCATTTCGGAAATGCTCGAATTATCAGCCGTCATTTCCCTACAGCCTGGCCGTCCCGATCGCCTGATCTTACTCCGTGTGATTTCTGGCTGTGGGGATATCTGAAGGATGTTGTGTTCCGTGCTCCAATTGCAAATTTAGCGGAATTAAAGGCACGCATTTCGCAACACATTCTGAACATCACCCCGGAGACACTGCGATCCGTTGTGGAACATGCTGTTTGTCGCTTTCAACTTGTTGCACACAACACCATATTGAACATGTTTTGTGCCAGTCTCGCGACAGTTCCGAACTTCTTTGATGAATGGTTCTTATGCGGTATGTCAACGCAAAACTCTTGAAACCGATTTGTCCCTTTCGATGTGATATGTATAGTCATGCAAATAAAATTATTCAACAGTTCTAATTTGTCAATGCATTTTAATGTGTAACTTCCACCTTAGCCATTGTTTTACGAATCGCTTCTCGTTTCTCGTCGTGATTTTGCCGCTTACAGCGCCATCTGTTGCTAACTTTTGAAACTAAATTTTTTCTTCTGCCATACGCTTTCCGCCTTCTTCAATAACATTCCTTTCAAATTTCACATCATTTTCATCAGTGTTTCTTTTTTTATAGCGTTTTGAAACTTAAACTTTAATTATAATCACCCTGTATATTCGCTGTAGGAGATGTGGTACGTGTTTCCAAACTAAAGCTTACTTTCGAAAAAGGCTATGAAACCAATTGGACGGAAGAACTATTTGTGGTGACAGAGTGTGTTAAAAGACATCCAGCTGTGTATAGAATTAAAGATTTACTTGGAGACTCAGTAAAAGGAACGTTTTATGCACAAGAGTTGCAGAAAGTGAGACTGAAAGAGGAATATCGCATTGAAAAAATTTTAAAGAAACGTATACATAAAAATCAGACAGAATACTTTGTAAAATATCGCGGTTATCCCGACAAATTCAATCAATGGATTCCAGCTTCTAATTTACTCTCGATATAAAGTGTGAGAAAATACTGTATCCGAATCATTTATGAAAATGAGTTTCTACGTAACACTTCCGAGCGATAGCTCTATGAATTATTTCCCCGAAAATAAAATTTCACATTTTATAACACGTTTACCTGTTCCCATTGAATTAAAAGGTATGTGGGAAGTTGGTTTGGTTGAATTGCTATATCCGCACACATGGCACAATGTGAATGCAGACAATAACTTAATTGGATTTGTTTTAGAGAAAGATGGTGAAATGTTAGGTCGTAGATTACCTCCAGGATGTTATGAAACAGTACCTGATATTTTAAAAGCTATTTATATTAAAGAACATCAAAACAAAATAATATTTAATTATAACCCAGTAACAAAACGAGTGAAAATCAAAGTGAAAAATAACGCTAAAGTGATTTTACATGATGGGTTAGCACAAATGTTAGGTTTTGAACCTATGGAAATTACATCTACAGATGATAGTTCCGAAACTGTTGTAGAAAGTCCTTTTGCAGCCGACCCCTGTGCACATTATCGTGTATTAATGATATATACGGATATTGTAGAACCTCAAATCGTAGGAGATGTTTTAGCTCCTCTTCTTCGAATTGTAAGAGTAACTGGTAGCGATGGAGAAGTGGTGAGTGCACTATTTGATAGACCTCATTATTTACCTGTGAATCGGAAAATGATAGACACTTTGGAAATCGATATAAGAACGCATATGGGAGCATTTACGCCATTTGAACGAGGAAGGTCATACGTGAAACTTCATTTCCGTCAAAAATACTTGTCATAATGTATGTACTTTATCAGTGTTGTCAAAAATCTTTTGAAGATTATTATGTACAACAAACAGGACATGGATTGAATTATTATCAAGGTAATCTTTATCAGAGAGGATACGGATTAGGGGGTCTATTCAGATCCTTCTTTCGCGCTGCCGTACCTCTTATTAAATCAGGAGCCAAAGCAATTGGAAAACAAGTATGGCATAGTGGACTGAATTTGTTAAATGATGTATCACAAGGACAAGATGTAAAAGAGGCTGCTAAGCGTCGACTGAAAGAAGCCGGAAATATATTAACAGATAAAGCTGCTACTAAAGTGAAGAACATGATTGGTTCTGGACGAGTTAATAAAAAGCAGAAACGTAGGAAAAAGCGTACCATTTCTCACCGATCAAAGAAGGTGAAAGCACAGGATATTTTCTCTTAAAAAAAAGTATGACTTCGTATATTCATCGAGACTCTCCCGTTTGCGTCAAATCTGAATTAGATTTATTTTCCATTCCTCCTACCAAACAGCTATAGAAAAAGGACAGTTTGTGGAATATCACCCTCTCGCAAATATACGAGATGGAGGACCTATCGAATTTAATATTTCTGGCAGTGGTGAAGACTATATTGATCTAGCTGCTTCTTATATACACGTGAAAGTTAAAGTAGTTAAGGCAGACGGATCCAATCTAACAGACAAAGAACCGGTTGCCCCTGTAAATTTATTTTTACATTTTCTCTTTTCGCAAGTAGATGTAAGTTTAAATGAAAGAAACATTTCATCAGCGACAAATACCTATCCTTATAGAGCCTTCATCGAAACATTATTGAATTATGGGGAAGATGCAAAGAAAAGTTTACTCACCTGCGAAGGATTTTTCCAAGACACTTCACCTAATAAAATAGATGTCTTAGCTCAAGATGCGGATGCTGGACTAAAAGCTCGCGGTGAACTTATAAAAAACAGTCAAAGTGTGGATTTGATAGGACAATTACATTGTGACATTTTTCAACAAAATCGACTCATGTTAAATTTAGTTGATGTGAAAATTAAAATGGTGCGTAGTAAATCTGCTTTCTGTCTAGTTTCTACTGAGAAAGATGCCGATTATAAAGTGATCTTGGATCATGCTTCTTTGTTTATTAGAAAAGTAAAAGTAAACCCTGGAGTCTCCCTCGGACATGTAAAAGCGTTGGAAAAAAGTTCTGCTAAATACCCTATAGATCGAGTATTATGCAAAACATATTCAGTATCTAAGGGAAGTTGGTCTTTTATGCAAGATAATGTATTTTTAGGATTGATGCCCAAGCGAGTCATTATTACTTGTGTAGAAAATGCTGCAATGAATGGACAATATTCAATGAATCCTTTTCTGTTTGCTCATCATCATGTCAACTTTATATCGATTTATGTAGATGGACAACCCGTTCCATGTAAACCAATGGACCTTGATTTCGAATCTAATCATTATGTGCGTGCTTACCACAGTTTATTTTCTGGATTTAATCGCGACAAAGGCATCTATTTATCTCGAGAAGAATTTGTGAAAGGACATGTGTTATATGCTTTCGATTTAACTCCAGATATGTGTGATGGATCTCATTTTAACTTACAGCATCAAGGCAATTTGCGAGTAGAAATTAAATTTGCTAAAGCTCTCTCTGTGACTCTCTCGGTGCTAGTCTATGCAGAATTTCAAAACGTGATTGAAATAACAAAATCTCGTCATGTACTATGCGATTTTGCTAATTAAGCAATGGACAGCCTTGAAATAAACAGAGCACTCTCTCAGAATGCAAAGACACGAAAAGCATTTCTGGGAGTTTTTGCAAGTGATCGACTCCCTATCGAGATCAAGAAATATCCAAGTTGCTTTATAGCTAATGTAGATTGTGCATCTGAATCCGGTAGTCACTGGTTAGCCTTTTACATTTCATCCCCACAGCATTTAGAATTTTTCGATTCCTATGGACATGACCCATCCTATTTTCCTGGACCGATAGCCAAGTATGCAGAACGATTTCCACAGATGGACTTTAATTCGATGACTCTCCAAACTAATGTAACAGCAGTATGTGGTCAATATTGCATATACTATTTACATTGTAAATGTCGTGGACAATCTCTCAATGATATATTGTTATCTTTCATACCTCAACATATATCTAATGATATTAAAGTATATAATTTTGTAATCAAGAAATTTCATGTAAGATCTTCTTTCTATCAATAAATACATTTAAACTTTATACATTATGTGTCTTGTCTCATTTAATATGGAATTTCCAAAGCTACAACATCCTTTCACAATGGTGATTTCGGGACCCACTGGATGTGGGAAAACCTATTTTGTACGAGAACTGTTAAAGTATAAAGAGGAAATGTTTTCAACGATTCCCAATAAAGTAGTATGGTGTTATGGAATTTACCAACCTCTGTATAATGATATACCGAATGTTACTTTTGTCGAAGGTTTACCAATTAAATATCAAGAATATTTAGGTTCCAACACATTATTCATCATAGACGATTTGATGAGCGAGTGTGGGAATGATAAACGTCTGACTAACTTATTTACAAAAGGAAGTCATCATTTAAATTTAAGCGTTATTTTTATCACACAAAACTTTTTTCACAAGGGAAAAGAAATGCGTGAAGTGACTTTAAATGCACACTATTTGATTTTGTGTAAAAACAGAAGAGATGTCAGTCAAATCGTACATTTAGGAAAACAGCTCTTTCCGCGTCATTTAAAGTTTTTTCAAGAAGTATATGAAGATGCAACCAAGAAACCTTTTTCTTATTTATTCATTGATCTGCGCAGTGAAACTCCGGAAGAATTACGTTTACGCACCCAAATTTTACCTAACCAAGTACAGTATGTTTATCAAATGAAACATTATTAAAAAATAATAAAAACAACAGCTTTATAAAATGCATCATCATTTTATAAAATGACGCTGGTCAAGAAACAGCTAAGACAGTTACAGCTGTTAAACATTTGTCCGTTAAAGTTACGGAAACAGCTATTAAAGAAAATTAATATCAATTGCATAAAAGCTATATGCGAATGTAGTTTAAACATACTCAAAGGAAACGTTCCATTGTCAGAGCAACAAAAGAAGTCTCTCTGTAAGCATAAAACAACTTTACGAAAATTAGGAAATCGTAAGATTTCTCTTGTGAAGAAACGAAAATTAATTTTACAAAAAGGAGGTTTTCTAAACGTTTTGATTCCTGCTGCTCTCAGTGTTCTTACAGGACTAATCAATGGAGTTCACTAAGAAATATGTGTTAGTTCCAGAAGAGATGATGACAAAGCATACCATTTCTGATAAACAGTTAAGTGAATTGGATAAAGCCATGATGCATATTTTAAACAGTTCAGTTGACGATCGTGAGAAATTAGTGCGTTATTATGAACTTTTACAAAAGAAATTGAACTTAAAGGAATACAATTCACCCTTTAAACCTCCTAAAGATGACTCACAAAATTCTTTAGACGATTCAGCTGAGATGAAGAAAGTGAAAGAGGAAGAAGAAGCCCCCTCATCTGTGACAGACGGCGACAAACAGATGACTGTAACTGATTATTCTACTGTTATCTTAGACAGTGTACCTTTACGAATGAGAAGAAAAGTACAAAATGCATTAGCTATTTTAAAGCGGCATCCTGATATTCTTAAGTGGAATGATAAAGGCGAAGTACTTTATCATAACGAAAAAATTAAGCATTCAAATATTATAGACTTATTCAACATCCTTTTTAAAACCAAAAAGAAAAAGATTAATATTCCTGCTAAAAACGAATTTTTAAAAGCCTTGACTGAAATCAACATGCCAATGGACTATATCAAAAATGAAAATTTACAGAATCATGATGTTAATATGAAAAAAAAAGTATTGCATGTTAAATCTGTAAAACATATATGTTCTCCACGAAAATGGGAACCTTATTAAATGAATAAAATTATTATTTTTACATATAGACTCTTTCTTCTCTCTACAATCAATATTTGTTTTACATCGTTTTTAAATGTTATGAAAAACATTCATTTCACCAAGAAGCTTTTACCTTTCAATACATTTATTTTCAAAGAATAAATTTCTGTATTATACATAAAATATACTTGGAATTTTCTTTCATTAGTTAATATCAAATTAACATCAATATCCATTTACTGACATTTGATATACACGTTTGCTTTAAAATTAAAACTAAAATTTCAATATATTTCTATTAAAAACATAAGGAAAAAAATAGTCATAACATCAACCAAACACAGAAATTTAAATAGAATAGCTGTACTTATATTAATGCATTTTTATAATCTTCATAACATTTCGATTCAAAAAACCTATCACAAAATAAATGAACAATTTTTTTTCTGTTTTAAAGAATCTCTTATATTTTTAAAATTAATACATAAAAATATATCTTCACCAATATAATTCATCAACACTTACCGTAATACATTCTTGCCTTGTCTTGTTTGGGAAGGACAGTCTATAAGGCGTCATTATATTATTGCGTTATCATGGTAAGATAGGTTAATGGAAAACTCTGATAATCACTGAAAACTTATTTGAAAGAGTTGTTATTCTTAAGTTTGACATTACTTATACATATATGCATAAGGGTAATCTTAAAAGCATCATCCACTTATCATGATAGAGTAATGGAAAATTTCTAAAACTCTGATAATCATATGTGAAAGAATGTATTATCTTAAGGTTGTTGTTGCTATTCCAAGTTTGACAATACATACAGAAGTGAAGGAAGATCCTTGATAAGCGTTGTAGACTTCACGTTATGATAAGGGTTAATGGAAGTTGAAATCGTATTCGAAAGAAAGGGTTATCATAATGTTGTTGTTGTCCTGGTTCAGATTATACAAATCTGAAATGTTTCGAGAACATTCTTTAATCCCTATAAAAGGTGTTTCAGAAATGGAAAAAGTCAGTTCACTTCTCAACCTTGAAAAGAGCAAGTCTTCCTGATTTGATTCACAGAGTTTAATATTTTTTTTGCGATGGCTTTCGAACAAGATCACCAATCTGTTTCTTCCAATGTAAGTATTAGAACTGTTATATATTATTTTAATTATTATTTTTTTTTCAGACTAGATGAACTTTTTAAAATGAATTATAATCAATCTATTTTTTAATGCATGATTTATATGTTTGCTTCAAGTATGATTTGAATTCAAAGAGCTTTTAATAGCCTGCTTTTTACATAGTTTAGAGTTCAAAAAAAAATTTTTTAAAGCATTTGTAAGAGTCTGAAGGAAATCAGTCGAGTTTGTATATCATTGCATGATATTTTTAATGCATGAATGAACTATTTTTTATGAGAAGATGCTTTTATTTTGAATCTTTATTTTAAAAGTATATTTATTATAAGATAATGAATGAAGTATACTTTTAAACAGCAGTCATCATTTTTGAATATTCTAAAAAAAATATTTTTTATTAACACAGTTTTTTCTCTTTTTTTTTTTTTTTTCTTAGTTTATCGAGTTTGGATTTCAGGAGGAAGAATTCAACTCTCTAACTTCTGAAAGAATGGAACCTCAACCAAGTACAAGAGAGGTAACTTTTTTTTCTTTTTAATAGTCACTTGTATATATATAGTTATTTATTCAATGGTTCTCTTTCCCTTCAGTCGTTGTTGTACAATGTGTGATTATTAGGAAAAAAAGTAGTGAGAGAGAGATTTTTAAACTAAACTAAAATTCTTTAAACGTAAAGAGTTAATACTAAACGATTTCTAAAATGATTTATGTAATTAAATTTTTTTTTTGTGAGGGATAATTAAAAATGAGTAATTTTATAATGAGGAAAGCATGCATATTGAAAGCCGCTTTTCTATCTTTCACAGGTTTGCGACATATGTGGTAAAAGTTTTAGCAATAAAAGTAATTTAGTTCGTCATTCGAAAACACATGAGGGAAAAATCTTTCACTGTGAAGAATGTCAGGCTCAGTTTACGAGAGCAGATAGTTTACGAAGACACATGCAAAATATTCATGTTAAAAAAAATACCTTTTCATGTGAAAAATGCAACGACGTGTTTAGCAGAAAACATGATCTAATGAAACATAACCGTACTCAACATGGTACTGTTCAAAGTATTAAAAGGAAAAGTAATAATCCCCATCCATTAAACAAGCGAATGAAGCGTCGGCCTTAAACGTCTTCAGTTCTTTTACAATTATCGCCACCAAAGAAATTAATCAAGATCTAGAAATATTTTTAAATAATATCAAATTCAATATTATGTCGAAACTCGAGGAAGAAATCAATGAGAAAAAGGCTTTAAAATGGTACATTATAGTAACAGCACAGTTCTCTAGAATAGGACATGATGGGGACGAAGAGGTTATTAAATCACATTTTAGATCTACCTGCCTCACAAATTTAACAATAGAGAATGTTGAAGAACAATTGAATGAGGCCTATAACAAGATAAAAAAATCGTTTGAAGAATTTTTACAAAATGGCTCGGGATGGACATTAGATAAAATTGAAAAATTAGAACTCTGCACAGCTCGATATCATCCCTTAGCCGCTAGTAGTTATATACCTCTTCCCAAAGAACTTGCCATGAAAAAAGCCATTTTAAACATTCAAAATGAGGATCTAAAATGTTTAGTGTGGTGCTTACTTGCACACAAATATGCCTTTTCAAGAGAAAATAAACCAGAACGAGTAAATCGTTATAAACCCTATGAACATGAAATAAAATTAGGAAATATTGAATGCCCTGTTCCTATTACAAAAATATCATCTATTGAAAAACTAAATAATCTTAGAATAAATGTATTTGGATATGAAGAAAAAGAAGTCTTTCCCCTCTACATTTCAAACAGAAAAGAAACTGATTGTATTAATTTACTTTTAATCAGTGATGACACTAAACAACATTATTGCTTAATAAGAAATATGTCCCGGTTATTAGGTGATCTCACAAAACATCGTGCAAGCACATTCTATTGCATGAGATGCTTGCATAGATTCACCCGTGAAAACCTGTTAGAAGAACATACAAAATACTGTCAACATCAAAACATACAGAGAATTAAAATGCCATCAGAAGAAGAAAAAATATTAGAATATACCAATTATCAATATGAAGAGTCTATTCCGTACATTATTTATGCTGATTTTGAAGCTTTAATTGAAAACATAGACACTTGTACACCTGATGTAGCTACTGCGTCTTTTACAGAAAAAATACATCATCATAAAGCTTGTGGATATGCTTACATAATTGTAGGACCTGATGGGAAAAGCGTTAAACCTGTAACAGTATATAGAGGTCCAAATGCAGTAGACCATTTTATACAAAATATTTTACGTGAAGAAGAGGAAATAGCCGAAAAATTATATAGTATTGTACCTCTTTCCATGACATCTCAAGATGAACAAAATTTTAAAAATGCAACTCATTGCTACTTATGCAAAAAAAATTTGAATAATGATCGTGTAAAAGATCACGATCATCTTACGGGAAAGTATAGAGGAGCTCTGCACAATAAGTGCAATTTGAAATTTAAACTTCAAAAGAAAATTCCTGTCGTATTTCATAATTTAAAACACTATGATGCACATTTAATCATGCAAGGCATCGGCAAAATTCAAAACAGGGAGTTTCATGTTATACCTAATAATATGGAAAAATATATTTCTTTCAGTATTAAAAGAAAATGGAATAATCTAAGAATATCTTTAATTTTTATTGATAGTTTACAGTTTATGAACGCGTCTTTGGAAAAACTTGTATCTAACTTGCCTGAAGAAAAATTTAAGATTTTAAAAGAAAATTTTCCCAATGATCAAAACATAAAATTATTATTACGGAAGGGAATATATCCATATGAATACATCAACTCTTTTGATAAATTTAAAGATACTCAGTTACCATCCATAGAGAACTTTCGAAGTACTTTAACTGGTGAAAGTATATCTTCGGATGATTACATTCATGCTCAAACTGTTTGGCAAGCTTTTCATATTCAAAATTTAGGTGAATATCATGATTTATACGTAAAAAGTGATGTTTTACAATTAGCAGATGTGTTTGAAAATTTTAGACAGCTTTGTAAAACTTACTATAGTTTAGATTGTGCGCATTTGATGACTGCACCTGGATTAGCTTGGCAAGCCTGCTTAAAAATGACTGATCAAGCTTTGGAATTATTAACGGATGTTAATATGCATTTATTTATAGAGCAGGGCATTCGTGGAGGTGTGTCCATGATTACCCAGCGTAAGTCTGTAGCAAATAATAAATATCTGAAAAATTTTGATTCAACTAAAGAAAGTAAATATATCTTATACCTTGATGCAAACAATCTCTACGGGTGGGCTATGAGTCAACCCTTACCCTATGGAAGTTTTGAGTGGGTTGAACCTCATAAGAATGTCATAGAAAAGATTTTGACTTTATCAGAAGACAGTTTGGATGGATACATCTTGGAAGTAGACCTGGAATATCCCAAAGAACTTCATAATGCTCATAACGATTATCCCTTAGCTCCAGAAAAAATGAAAATAATAGCTAATCATCTTTCACCTTATGCAGTCAGTGTACTGAAAAATAATAAATTTATCTCGAATACTAAATTAGTTCCTAATTTAAATCCTAAATTTAATTATGTCATCTATCATAAAAATTTACAGTTATATCTCTCTTTAGGTATGAAATTAATGCATGTTCACAAAATTATAAAATTTAAACAAAAAGCTTGGTTACAACCTTATATACAGTTTAATACAGATCAACGTAAAAATGCACAGACAGGATATGAGAAAGACTTTTTTAAACTAATGAACAATAGTGTGTACGGTAAAACTATGGAAAACGTGAGGAAACATGTGATGTCCAATTAGTCAATACAGAAAAAAAAGCGAAAAAATTGGTAGCTGCACCAACCTTTCATAATTTCAGAATTTTTGATAATGATTTGGTTGGAGTACAAAGGTTGAAAAACTGTGTTAGTTTAAACAGGCCCATATATGTAGGATTTGTCATACTAGAACTTAGTAAATATCATATGTACAATTTTCATTACAATCATATCAAAAAACAATATGGAGAAAGAGCCAAGCTACTTTTTACTGACACAGACTCTCTCACGTACGAAATTTTAACAGAAGATGTATATCAAGATATGAGTTTTCATACGCATCTGTACGATATGTCAGATTATCCGAAGACTCATGCTTTATACAATATCAATAATAAAAAGAAAATTGGATGTTTCAAAGATGAAATGAATTCCGAACCAATACTGGAGTTTATAGGACTGAGGGCGAAAATGTACTCTTTACTGTTGGATGAAAGTGAGAAGAAAACCGCGAAAGGAGTTAAACGAAGTGTTATTAAAAGGAAACTTAAACATAAAAATTATAGAGATTGTTTAGAGAAATCTATCTTCACCAGAGAATTACAATATAATATTCAGAGTAGGAACCATCATCTTTTTACCATGGCTATAAATAAAATCGCACTTTCAGCTTTTGATGATAAAAGATATATTTTAAAAGATGGAGTACACTCCTTAGCCTATGGGCATATCAATATAAATAATGTTTAATGGAAAACAAAATGGATTTTTTTAATGTGGTCAATGACTTCACAGTGGAGTTATGGGAAGGGGCTGGCACCTGGGTATTCAAAAAAACCCCATGACTGTGAAACTGTGAAGAGAGACCCTCAGGTGTCAGAAAGCTGAGGCTTTCGATAAAAGCCCATGTGTGTGTGTGTGTGTGAAATTTTAATGAGTATTATGTTATTCTTTCCAATATTTTTAACAGTTATTCCTTTCCAGAAAAGCAGATATTTTGTTTCAGGGTTCAATTTTGAATCATAGAACATTTAAAAAAAAGAACCTTCTAAAATAGATTATTTTCTTTTTTCGTCCCTAGAGGACGCCATAAGCAATTCCTAAATACATTATTTTCTTTTTTCATCCCTAGAGGACGCCATGACTCCGTTGCCAAATTAAAAAAAACTAACTTTTAATGAAAAGCAGGAGGTTTACAACTCAATCAGTAGTCTACGAACAACTCAACTCCACTCGAATCCTGGAAACTTTACCTCCTGCAGCACGATGTAAAGCTTCAACACCACCAAAACTTGCAACATGAGCCGGATCCTGATACGATAAATTCATATTCATAACCTATTGAATTATTCTTTATATGGATAATGATAAGTTCCCACTGTCGTTAAGACGTAGCGTAAAATCAATAGGAATTTTATGAAATTCTGTAAAAATATAGATGGATGATAAAATAACACATAAAACAGTGTATAAACACATCGCAACGGTGGCTTCTCCTGGAGCAGGCATAATTGCAATTGATGAGCTGATTCAAATTCCATTTTCTTATATAGGCTTTTTTACCATTAATCTGAATGTATCCCGTCAGCTTAGTGGTTAAAATCTTCAAACTACTCAGCTGGTGAGATATTTTGTTTCAGGGTTCAATCCTATATTTTGAATCATAGAACATTTAAAAAAAAGAAACTTCTAAAATAGATTATTTTCTTTTTTCATCCCTAGAGGACGCCATAAGCAATTCCTAAATACATTATTTTCTTTTTTCGTCCCTAGAGGACGCCATGACTCCGTTGCCAAATTATAAAAAACTAACTTTTAATGAAAAGCAGGAGGTCTACAACTCAATCAGTAGTCTACGAACAACTCAACTCCACTCGAAACCACGCCTCCTAGTGTGATGACGTTGCCTTTGGCCCCGCCCTCTGTGATGTCATTGACCACGCCCCCGATCCACTGATCCACCTGTCGCAGAACCCCCATTTTCTATCTACTCTTGTTACATTGTCTTCTGACAGTCCGTAGCATGATATTTGAAGGTGCAATTGTGATATAAGTAGACCTGTTGCACTAAAAGTCAAACTTATGAATCACAACGACAGTCAGACTCCAAATTTGATTTGCATATGTGGTATTTCTATCATTTACAAGAGATTTTTTATTATACGAAGAGTGTACGAGTGAATCCCGGTGCAATAAGTAGGAAGGGAGCAAAGCTTCAAAATAGCAGTTCGCATCAGGTTTGAATAACCCAGCTTGTGGTAACCCGCTACTTGGCCTTTCCCCCAGTGAGCAACGCTATTTTGAAGATGGCTTTCGATGGTGCAGCTGTATCATTTATGGAAGTACATGATTGCTGTAGTTTTTATTATTCTTATTATGCTGTAATTCTCATTTATGCGAGTACTTGATGGTGAAAGCTTAATATCTTAATATGATAGCTTAACCTATCATATTTAGTTTGTGAGCGTCGGTGGCACGGAGTGCTGAAGGTCTAAAATGACGTTTGAATAAACTCGGTACATTAGAGTTGTGTAGAAAATCAGTATAGTTTCAAAAGAACAATTTGCATTACGTCACCTCTGAGTTAACTCCGCATATTGAAAGTGATATAAGTTCAGACCCTTGAAATATAAAGTGTGTAGCCCTTCAAAATTTGAATATTTTCTTTCCTCTCAATGAGGCGAAATACATGATAAAGAAACTATATAGAAATTATAGATTCCGAACTGTCAAATCAAAATTTGTTGAAAATCATTCCAACAAAAAATCATGCAAATCACTTTCAGCTTCTTTTTTTTTTTTTTTTTTTTTTCAGCTCTTTTAACGTCAAATAATACTCACTGTTATCGTTTAATAAATAAAACTGAATAATAATACAATTTTGAAGTAAACTGCTATATTCTATACCAGTGGTATTCAAACTGTGCGAACCTCATAAAAATGCAGATGACTCCCAAAAATAATTTCGTGACTCCAGTCAGAGGATAGACCCTCAGTTATATACCATCAATTCGGATTTTATTCATTATGCGGCCCCACTATAAATTTTCGCAATTCCAAATGAGGTCGTCACCCATAGTTTAAATACCACTATTCTATACAGTTTTTTTTTTTTTTACTTTATTGAAACGTAAGGACATGTTTTATTTGTTTATTTTCATTTCTAAATAAATATTTATATGAATATGATTTTCGGTTATCTTGTACTTTTTTAACAAAGACTGACTCTTAAAATTCGAAATGTTTACACTTCGTAATTGGTTTACATAAAATTAGAAGCAAGATAATTCTATTTCATTTTGAAAAAAGTTAGAATTCTTTTTTTCTTCCTTCGATCCCTCAAAGTCTTTTTCCTTTTAAAAATCTGTGTATCATAACTTTTGTAGGAATAACTATTTCTCATTACCAAAACATGCTCACTTTCAGTTTATTTGGCTTTAGGCACATGTTTTACACTCTGAACTCAGAAGACATAATTTTATGTAAACTATGTTAAATTGGAATCTGAAGGAACAAATAGTAAATTTTGTTTTATATACTATTATTTTATTTTCATTTGTTTGTTTATTTATTAGTGTTTTGTTTTTCATGAAATGTTCTTCAAAATTTTAAATGAATCTTCTAGTTAGTTCATTGCTTACTTGTGATCATAGTTTAATTCACATGTGTACTGACCATCTTCATTTTGCTGATAATCTGTAAGTTAGACGTTATCATACTGTCAGTGCACTATCACAGTATTTTAAAAACAACAGAAATGAATAATGAGTACTTTGAAGTGAACAATAAAATATTTTAAAAGTCACTCCTATTATGGACTCGGCTTTTGCTATGCGCTTTTATGCACATTCCTGTTATCTCTTGTGATTACACTTTTATATTTCGCTTTATGTGGTCTCTGCGTTCCACTTCAGGCGAGGCACAGATTATTTTTATTTATTCGATTCTCTAAAAATTCCTCCTAAAACGTAAGAAAGATATAAAGGAGTTTGTGCAGCTAGGAAGAATTGAAAATAAATTGAGTCTTTGCACTGAGTCGAACACGGGATGTGTAAATAACTGGCTTGATATTTTAATTGTTGCACCACAAACATGGCATGAAGTGCGTGAGAGAATATATTTAATTCTTTACAAGTAGACTAAAATTAATACCCTGCTTAAGTTAAGAAAATAGAAATGAAATAATTTGTGACCCAGATTTAAAGAAACAGTTAATTCTTAAAACAGATTAGAAATACGATCACGGCAAATGAGAAAGAATAATGAAAAAGGGGAAAATATCTCTACAGTGTCCATCAAAAAATGCATGCACTTTAACAAAAGAAAATGTTTTACTGTGTGTGTTAGAACTGAACTTACTTATAGGTTAATATAAACATACATAACATCGTTTACGTTAGGTTTAATATAATCTTCCTGCACCTGTTCTCGTTGTTCTGTATATTTATTTAGAGTGCTTAAAATATCAGAGTAGTGGCCATTAATGGCCACATACATAGAACAACGTCCAGCGGTTACTTGAATAAACTTCGTCATTGCGGTGCAGGGATTACTGCACTGTAATTTCTTGAAGAAGAACATCCAGCATAAGTAATTTTCTGCGCTACACGACGGCCATCAGGATCCTAAAATGTCATTCCGATTCATTATCATGCTTCATTATGTAGCATGTTACAGTCATGAGAATACCAAAATGTATTGAACAGATAATTCATTTCCACTTCGGAATCAATACGTAAAACCACCTGTTTAAGAGTGCAAACATTTTTCTGGTGGATCCTGTGTAGTCTAACCGGGACTCTTAGGCTGATAAATTTCAGATTGTAACCAATCCCTTAACATAAACTGTTGGACTAACTGTGACAACAAGGCTGCCCTCTGGTGAGTAGCCAGAGAAGTACTTTAGTAAAAGCCAAGCGTTCCACTTGATAGGTTGTAGCAGACTCTTGTTCTGTAATATTCTTAAAGTTAAATGTAATGTCTGTGTGTAACTTAAACCTGCTAATAAATACTTGCTACACTATACAGGACTCTTCTATGACCCTATCTAAAACGACCCCTTTACAAAGTGGCGCCCAACGTGGGGCTCGAACCCACGTCCCCGAGATTAAAAGTCTCGTGCTCTATCGACTGAGCTAGCCGGGCGTGAATCAATCATGGGAAAGCACCATGATGACCCAATGGCTGGACTTTATGGAGAGGAAGGAACATTCCAACGAATTGCCAGACGCTATTATTGGACTGGTATGAAAAAGTATATATCCGACTATGTGAAAAGCTATCCTGAATGCAACCGCTACAAGGCTACCAACCAAAAGCCAGCTGGACTGCTAAGAACCCCTGTCTATTCTCAACGTTTTGAGATCATATCTATTGATTTGTTTGGGCCACTGCCAAAAACCGACACTGGAAAACAATGCATCTTCATTGTCGAAGACTGTGCTACGCGATGGGTTGAATTATTTTCTCTTGCTCAAGCTACAGCACGCGACTGCGCTATAACCCTCATCGAAGAAGTATTCATGCGGCATGGTATATCACGAAGAATCATCAGCGATAACGGCACCCAGTTTATCAGTGCAGTCATGCAACAAGTTTGCTGCACATGAAATATCAATCAAAACTTGATACCAGTTTACTTTCCTCAATCAAATCCTGTTGGTTAGTTGGTTGGTTTTTTAAATGGCACAAAACCTCGAGGGTTATTATGCGCCAGACAAATGGTGAGTAAAATTCAAGATGCCTAAACAAGTACCAAGTGAATTGATGAAATGAACGTGAAATACTGATGAAGGCATGGAGAAATGACTTTAAAATGTCCAGGCAGAAATGACTGAAAAATGCTCTAACAATAGGTAGAGCAGGATAAAATGTAGTTAAAATCATATGGTATAATCAAATCAAATCCTGTGGAACGGGAAAAATAGAGACTTCAAACCTCGTCTTGCAATCCTAGTAGGAGATGGGCATGACAACTGGCATTTGAAACTAGACAGTTATTCGCTTCGCTATGAATACGGCCGTCTGTGGCACTACAGGCCATACACCAGCATTCCTAATGTTTGGAAAAGAGCTGAGGACTGTCGACGACGTTGTTCACGATTTCAAAGCTGTGATGAAAATGAGAACTTTGTTCCTGAAATCACCCCTTATCTTAAACGATTCGCAACTATTACAAAGGACATACGAAAGCGTATCTAAATAAAGCAAGATCAACGTAAAAAGCAATATGATAAAGGAAGGCGACAAGTGTTTTATTCACCAGGTGATAAGGTATGGGTCAATTTACATCCCGTTAGCAATGCAAAAAACAAAAAGACTTCAAAGTTCATACCAAAGCTTGACGGTCCATACTTGGTAATGACACAGAAATCACCTACCTCCTATGTCCTTTCAAGCCTTCATAAACCATCAGAACCCTTAAGAACTTACCATGCGTCTGCACTAACACCTTTCAAAGTCCAAAGTTTTTAACTCGTCCACTCGTCAAAGTTTCAAAGTTTTTAACTCGTCAAAGTTTCAAAGTTTTTAACTCGTCCATTTCTCCCATTCTTCCGCTCAGGAAAAGAGGTAGACCGTCAAAAGTTACCTTGCATTCCCGAAATAATCAAGAACTTGTGGTTCCGGCGGACAGTGCTTCAAAAAGAGATCATCTTGCCCAGGAAAAAAAAAAAAAAAAAACGTAGACTAGAGACAATGTTATAAGAGCTCCCAAATCCTCAAGTTCTGTATCCTGTCGGCGGAGCCAGAGGGGGAGTTTGTAACCAATCCCGTAACATAAACTGTTGGACTAACTGTGACAACAAGGCTGCCCTCTGATGAGTAGCCAGAGAAGTACTTTAGTAAAAGCCAAGCGTTCCACTTGATAGTTGTATTAGACTCTTGCTCTGTAATATTCTTAAAGTTAAATGTAATGTCCGTGTGTAACTTAAACCTGTTAATAAATACTTGTTACACTATACAGGACTCTTCTATGACTCTATCTAAAACGACCCCTTTACAAGATTGATTTATATTCGGCACATGGATTGTTAAATAGATTAATGCTAGATATCTAGATATCTAATTGATATAATTTTTAATAT
Source organism: Stegodyphus dumicola (assembly GCF_044657685.1). Lineage (NCBI taxonomy): Eukaryota > Metazoa > Arthropoda > Arachnida > Araneae > Eresidae > Stegodyphus > Stegodyphus dumicola. Next base: position 175,618,253 of record NC_140773.1, read on the forward strand.
TCCTTGTTAAAGTGGCCTTGACGGCATCTGAAATTTTTACCGAAAACCGGGCATTGAAATTTACCAATTCTGGCTACTAAACGTAGTGGCTGCTTTAAAAGGAAAGTATCTCATAATTGTTTCCTGAGATCTACAACGTTATTTGGTTAAAAATAAATAAGAAAGAAAAAAGATGAGAAAAATTTAGATGTGATTCATCGGCAGTCACAAGTAAAATTCAAGCTTTAGAGTAAGTAACCTAGGCAAAATAAAACTAAACTTAAAAACGAAAAGTCGTTGAATATCGTCTAAAGTTATCAGGGAAAAAACTGTAGACTGGAGTCAGGACAGTAGCCGCTGAATATTCCTGAAGTATCATATGACCTATTATTTTTGAAAGCAGAGAAATACCAGAATATCCACAATTTGCTTTCTTCAGAGAGAATAGACTGCAATTCAATCTTTAACGAAAATGAAAAAACATTAAAAAAATTAATTTAATATTTAATTAATAAAACTCAAATAATAAAAATAAAAAATCTGAAAGCTTTCAGATTTTACATTACGCCCAAAGGGACTTTTTAACCTTTTGTGTGCTACCTTTATTTATTAAATGTCATGTTCTTTGTACTTAAACCGTAAAATTCAATTCAACAGCAATATCGCAAAATGATTTTAAAATGAGCATATCTTTAGAATTTCCGATACACAGTCTCGCGAGCTGGAGATCTTTTTTTTTTTTTTTTTTTTTTTTTTTTTTTTTTTTTTTTTTCTGTACAATTTTGCCATTGCTCGCTTTGAAATCGTTGAGTTTCTTAATTAAAAATTCGTTGAAATGATACAAAATATGAAATCGATAATAAAACAAATTTCAAAGTACAAATTAAGACTTCCAGATGCCCATATTCGGTGGAAGATTACGTTATTCAAAATTCGATGGGTCTAGAAACGGTTGTTTTATCACAATGCGAGAAACTTACATACATTTATGCAGATTCTTCATCATTTAATTTTTTTAAATATTACACAGGTCGATAATATTTTGTGGCAACAACTTAAAAATTGATTCGCCGTTTACAGTGAATCGACGCAATGCCAAGACAAGATTAACAGCCCTTCTGGGCTATAAAAAATAATTTTGCAATAAAAAATATTTTATTTTAACATAAAGACTTGTTTTATCTATCTGTTTTTTAAGTTGAAACAATCTCAGAAACAGCTCGAACGAAGTCTGCAGGACAATATTAAAATATAATTATGATTGCTAACCTTTTTTTTTTATTGCAAAGGCAATTGATTATCAAGGGTGGTTATAATTAAAGTTCCACTTTTAAATAGTCATAAAAGGAAAACTGCTGGACCAAATGGGTTATGAAACCTGATAATCGTGTAAATGAGGTTATGGGAATTTATTTTCCGAGGGGGGAAGAGAGGGAAAAAACTCACCACCAGGGGGCAAATGGCGCTGTATGCAATATTTTTAAACGAAATAAGGGTCGGAACCTAACTTAACCTTTTGTTAACCGGTTTAACAAGTTGTACATCCTAAGAAGCATTGACCTAAGCAAAATTACCATTTAAAGGCGTTAAAGGTGTTAAAAGTGGAATGCGCCATCCGTGTAACGGAGAAATCCGTTGATGAAAACCGCAAATTGGTGATTAGAAAATGTGAGACCGCAAATCATTCGAAAACGTGTGCGCATTCCGGAAATCGTTTTCTTACAGATCGCTAATTTGTGATTTTTGAAGCCGGAATTCGGTTGTAAGACATGAAGGCTGTTTATGATGATAATCTAAACAATTTGGCGGAATTGAAAGATGCGATACACCGATATGTCCGTAACATTTCTCCTGATATGCTAAGAGCCGCTGTTAAGAATGCAGTAATGCGACTTAACTTGCTTTCGAAAAATGGTGGATGCCACATTGAATATGCTTTGTAACACGTTACAGAAACACATTTTAAACCAAGGTCTCCATGTCTTATTTTGGTTTATTAAATTGCATACAGTGCCATTTCCTCCCGCTGGTTTGTGAGTTTTTGAACGTTTTTCGCGAAATAAATTTCCATGACCCCCTTTACACCATTGCCAAGTTTGATAACCATTTGGTCCAGTAGTTTTCCTTTTATGACTATTTCAAAGTGGAACTTTTCCACTACGTACATCATTGGCCCCAAAACTGCCAACGTAAAAATAATACCAAATTTTCCAAAATAAGTTTTTTAGATAATATGTCATTTAGCGGAATGATTGTAAAAACTTTATCTCATAATTCACCAATATAATCGTATCTGAACATGTAAGTATTTTAAAGATATTTGGTTGATCTTTACAATATGGTAACTGGTAGTTTGGCGACATTTTGGAGGCGATAAAGGTTACTACCTGGGACTTTGGTAATAATGTGAGCAGTACTCAGTTCCGATTACGCATTATTTTGTGTGGGGGAAATGAGAGATCATGGGATATGTCATGTGATATTAATGGACGAATTACGGTTCTTTAATCGGAAAAGGGGGGAATTTGGACAAGTATCTGTGGATGTATATTATTTTGTATTAAGCTTCATTGTGTGTTGTGTGAAGTAGGGTTGAATAATTTTGGGATTGTATGGCGCTGTCTAAAGTGAATTGTAGATGTGATAAAGAGAAATTTTTTTTTATCAAATTCTATCAAATTCGGAAAAAAAATCGTTCAGTAATTTTATTGAATCCATAATAAAAGTGTATCCACCATGTAAGGAAGATTCGGAAGAAGATTAGGTTAGTTAGACTTTGTTAAGAATATGAGTAGTATTCAGTTCTGATTACGCATTATTTTGTGTGAGGGAAATGAGAGATCATGGGATATGTTATGTGATATTAATGGTCGAATTACTGTTCTTTAATCGGGGAAAAATCTGGCAATTTTGTATTTGGCTTTATTCTGTGTTGTGTGAAATAGTGTTTGTGAATTTTTGGATCCCATGGCCGTAACTAAAGTGAATTCGAAATGGGTATTTAGTGGTATTGAAAAGGATAGTAATAAATGTTTTTTAAGGTTGTGCGAGAGAGAAATAAAGATGTTTTATTATGTTATTTATTTTACCTGGTATCTTGCTTTGAAAGATAAGTATGATTTTAAAGATTCTGAAACAGAAGTAAGAAAAGTGTATCCGCCACGTAATCAAGATTCTGAAGAAGATTAGGTAAGTTAGTATTTTTAATTATTTGAGGATATTATTTTTATGCATTGTTGTAAATGTAAGGTGGAAAGGAATTTGGTATTATTGGGAAAATTGTTATTAGCAATGATTTAGTTTAAAGTAATTAGGATTGTAAGGTAATTTTTATTAATTTAATGTATGTGCTCATTTATATTTTAAGTAGTGTTTTTGAATTTAATTATATTTTAATGAAATGATAGTTATTTTGTGATTTTATGTTTGTAGGAATTTGGTATACGTTTAAGTTGAAATAAACGTGCATGGAAATAATTTAAATATTTGATATTAAGTATTTGTAATGCTTGAGGTATGAATTCGTTGGTGACGTGTATAATGTAATAGATGATTTAGAGGTAAAAGTTTTTGGATATTCTATTTATTTTATATGTGGAAATGTTGATATTTGTAAAGGGTAAATACTTTTTCGCGATCATGTAATTTCATATATGTTCTTTTTACCGGGTTTAAAGATTGAGAAAATTGTCATGTATTTTCGTGAAATTTTTCTAATTTATGAGGAAAAAGCAGTGTACATGGATATAGTGAAGAGTGTGCGCAATGCCATTTTTGTGCAATTCTGGGATGTTTTTTTAAGTAAAAATAAGTCGACGTGTACATGGTTTAGTGATATTTTAATGAAATGATAGTTATTTTGTGAATTTTATGCTTGTAGGAATTTGGTATACGTTTAAGTTGAAATAAACGTGCATGGAAATAATTTAAATATTTGATACTAAGTATTTGTAATGCTTGCGGTATGAATTCGTTGGTGACATGTATAATGTAATAGATGATTTAGAGGTAAAAGTTTTTGGATATTTTATTTATTTTATATGTGGAAATGTTCATATTTGTAAAGGGTAAATACTTTTCGCGATCAGGTAATTTCATATATGTTCTTTTTACCGGGTTTAAAGATTGAGAAAATTGTCATGTATTTTCGTGAAATTTTTGTAATTTATGAGGAAAAAGCAGTGTACATGGATATAGTGAAGAGTGTGCGCAATGCCATTTTTGTGCAATTCTGGGATGTTTTTTTAAGTAAAAATAAGTCGGCGTGTACATGGTTTATGTGTATGTGTTATTTTGAAAAATGTGTAAGGAGAATGGTATTGTGCAGTTTTTCCTAATTTTGCAGTGAATATTTGTCATGATTAAGCAGTTTTGTTTGATAAAATTTCTAGCATAAGTGTAATTCGGCTAGTAGATTGTTGGAAGAAGTGTTCAGGAGATAAAAAGAAAAGAAACATGTCTTTACTTCGTGAAGACAAAATGGCGGCGGGGAAAAAAAAATGGAGGGTTGCTGTAGGAGAGTTGGTCGGTAAATTTTCGCCAAAAAGTTGCCAAGTTACCATAATGTAAAGATCAACCAGATATTTAAATGTCTATTAAATATTTTGATTTGTTCAGTTGAATCACAAAAATTCGTTAAAACATAGTGAAGTTTCTAGCATCAACCACCTGTCTATAATGACTGCCTCTGAAAAGACCATTATTTCCAAGACTATAAATAAACATTTGTATTAAATATCACCATTCTCAGGTGACCACTTCCACAAAAGGCCAAAATTATCTTAAGTCGTAAGCAGTCGTCCCACAGCGAGTTCACTGAACTAAAATATTTCTGTCGTTTTTGTAAGATTTCGTGCTTTCTGAGGGGAAAGAGAAACTGTAATTGCTTTACAATATCCCGGCAGTAGTTTTGAATACCCTGTGTAATGTTACAATAAGTGAATAATAAGAACAATTACTTTACTTAGAATTTAATATTTCTTAAGAATATTTATATTATTTTAAGACCTGTTTAACTTGGAATTCATTTCTTTGACTATGAACTACAAAGGATGCAGTATTAAGTTAAATATCACACAGAGCGTTATAGAATTTTTTCATAATTATTCTTTTTGTATGCAATGTAATCCAGTGTCGATGCTGCCACTTCTGCAATACATGCTTGATGATAGTAGCACCAGTCTCATGACAAGCGTAAAGGATTTTTCCAAATGCTACACACCAGTAATCTTTTCTGCTCGAACCAAATCTTTTAAATAACACCAAAGATATTAAAAAACAATAGAGTTATGTCCGAGTTTTGAAAAGACCAATTCACTAAGTTCTAAAAGAATTTAACCAGTGTCATGAACACTGTCTATTAATCTTTCTGATGTTTGACTTAGGAGATACCTCGCAATTTCGCATTAAAGAAGTACCATTTTGTTTTGCTGTCAGACAGAGTTATTATCGACTTACCACTTCCGCTACAGATTCTTTAGTGGGAAAAGGTGATGAAGCGGCTAGAGTTGTGATGAGAAGAACACCATGAGCTCCGAGCGTTACGACAATACTATGCAATTCGTTCGTCAACAAAGGAAGTCCTAGGCATAAACTTTCTTCAATCACGTCATCCAAGCAATCATTGGATCCTAAATTATTGAACATATTTCAGACAGTTTTGCCATTTAGGTGCATTTTAAAGTAATTTTTAGTTGTTTATTTAAATAAGGTTGCAAATATATTTAGCAGAAGGTTTCGGAAAGAATGCATGACGAAATATATTCTGAGTGATTAGCTGTAAGTTCATGGTCCCAAAGTCCCTTACAGCTTTCTAAACCTTAATTTTTGGAAAAAATTATATTCAATTAGCCAAATAAATGTCGAAATATAAGTATACAACAATAAGACCCTTGTCTTATCTGCATAAGAAATAAACTTCTATATTCTCTGACATTAAGGTATAATATATGACAGGAATTTATGCTTCTAATATTTCTTTTTTAAGGAACAGAAGTAGAATACTATAAATCTCACGTTACAAAATTCTGATACTCTAATATACGAGTATAATATATAATACTGCATAAAATTGTGATTTAAACAACTAAATAATATTAAAAATAAAAAATTCTTTTAAATCAAGAATTATTAGCATTAAAAAAGAGTGAGCAAACGTAAACATTGTAGCTATTAACCCTTTCCGCCACGCTACCTTTTAAAGTCGGATTTTGATTAAAAAGAAAAAGGTAGGCAGTGTAATTAGGCCTAGAGGAGTACACAAGTAAAATTTTGTGAAGATAGCACTTATCGTTTATTTCTGTGGCTGTGCTCGAAGAGGGCACACTGATTGAGTAGAGCTTCGAAAAGAGTGCTGAAGCAAGCATTGTTGTCAATGAACTGACCGATGAGATTCGGAGAAACAAAGAATACAAACAAAACTCTCAGTTGTCCTAGATTATCGGTGAGCCCGGTCTGGGTACACCTAGGGTTCACCGTTTGATTTTAGGCCAGATTTCAAAGTAAAAATTTAAAACTAATATATAATAAGGAGATTAGCATATAGCTAAAAAATAACACAGAAATTTCTTTTCAAACAATTCCTTTTATACCCTAAAAAAATCTGGTAGATTTCTTTGAAAAATGAGGGTCTTAAAATAACTAAACATGGCTAAAATATATGGACTGGTTTGTGTTGAGCTGCCATCTACTGTAAATAAAGAAGGTTCAGAGTAACCTATAGTAATCTACACTGGTGTGCAAAAATTAAGGACGAAGTCAAAAAATTAGCATATCAGCTGAACGAAGAGGCAGAGCGGACAGAAAGACCAATCAGGAGATTAAGTAAGATGATGTACGGTAGCACATGCGCAGATATGCAGGTAGACGTAATGAGGGAGTGTCTGAGTAGTATAAAGCATGTTGTCGGTGTAAGATCAGTATTTCTGGCAAAGAGATTGCACGCCGTATAGCAGTTAAAATCACACCGAGTTGCTGCCTCAGCGAGAAATGGCGAATAATCAATCTGTTAAACGACATCTGGATGCTTTTACCCGAGGTCGAATCATTGGGAAGTTGGAGGAAGGCCACAGTGTGACAAGTGTGGCTGCAGAGTTCGGAATTGCTCACAGCATCGTTTCACGACTTTGGAGACAATTTCAAAGTACAGAAACAGCTATCCGGGGGTTTAGTAGTGGTCGTCCACAAGGAACCACACCCGCAGATGACCGGTATATTGCCTTACAGGCCAGAAGAAACAGGCGGCAGACAGCGGGAGAAATCGCTAGACACACGACACAGGCGACTGGACGACCGATATCGCGTATTGGAGAGACAATGAATGGGGACGAGTACTCTTTACAGATGAGAGCAGATTCAGTCTGAGTAGCGATTCTCATCGCATACTCATCTGGAGAAAGAGGGGAAGCCGCAATCATCCCTCGAACATCATTGAAAGGGACAGGTATGGAGGTGACGGTGTTCTCGTTTGGGGAGGTATCATGCTTGGTAGTCGTACAGACCTTCACATCTTCGACGTATGTTCAGTCAACGGGCCCCGTTATTGTAACGAGATTCTTCTTCCATATGTGCTTCTTTTTAGAGGCGCTATGGGTCTGCAGTTCCTTTTCATGGACGACAATGCACCATGTCATCGCACAGTAGCTGCCGAACAACTCTTAGAGAGTGAGGATATTGAACGTATGGATTGGCCGGCACGATCTTCGGATCTCAATCCCATCGAGCATGTATGGGATTTTCTAGGCAGACGCTTGTCAGCTCGTACCTTACCACCAGTAACGATTCCGGAGCTTCGATTGGCGCTGCAAGACGAATGGGCAGCAATGCCTCAACAACTCATTGACACCCTCATTCTCAGCATGGGCAGACGCTGTGAAACCTGCCTAGCAGTCAGGGGAGATCATATCCCCTATTAAAGACCGGATGTTTCTTGCTGGACACCCATCACAGGGATGTTTCGGCCTTCAGTCGCATTGCGCTCCATGCTACTTTTTCAATAAAGCTTCTTTTTATCCCTCTGATTTCTCTCTTAGTAAGTTTTGCTTATATTACTCATGTCCTTACGTATTGGGGATCTTACGGTATTAAATGTGTTGATTTGGAAAGCTTTTGTACAAAGTTATATTGAAAAAACCGTCTCGTCCTTAATTTTTGCACACCAGTGTATAAATCCTTTTTCATTCAATTTTTCTGTGCGTACAGAAGGAAATTTTTAGGTGTGTCCAGACCAGCCACACTGTACTGCAAAGGATTAACAAAAAGCATTGCTCATGATGTAATAATTTTTGTTAATCGAAAGATTCAAGAAAATACTAAATAAAAGAAACCGATGATGATTTTTTGATATTATTAGACATTTAAATTTACTGTATCTTACATTTGTTTTCGGACACATATATTTTCCAGTTTTATCTGGAAATATTAGTTACTAAATGTTAGTGAAATGACTTTATTTTTCTTGCAGATATATACTATTAATTACCTTTTTTCTTAAATGTACTTATTAAAAAAAGTTATTCAATATGTTTTCAGAAAAAAAAGGGGTATTAAAATTTTTAGAAATCAACTCACATAAGTATACGAATAGTCTGAATAAACAGCTTTATATTTAACAAAAACAAGAAACTAACATTAAATATTTCCTTAGCTATCCTTTCGCTAAAATTACACTTTTCATACGCTTTGGTATAGATTCCACAATTTTGTTCGTATAAAAATGTTCTATTTATTCCATTTTCCAGTAAAAATTGTTTTTAACAGAGGTTTCGAAGATTTAGCATGTTTCCTGATTCTTTTCGCCAAATCACTCCAAATATTTGATTGGATTTAAGTCCTGAGAATATGGAGGAATTTTGATAACCTAAGGACACTAAGGATAGTTGTGTAAGGGTGTATGTTTAAGATCGTTATCCTGATAGAATACATATGTGTTTCACATTCCAAGTTTTCATTCAGATAGTATCAAGCTATTATTAAGAATGTTCATATATTTATTCTGATCTATATTATTTTCTATAAAAAGGAAATTTTTCATCCTAGGAGGAGCTAAATTTCCAAACCATTATGCCTTCATCCCCGTGCTAAAAGTAAGCAATAAGATTTTCAGATTTAATTCTTCGTTCGACTTTCACCACATAGTATATTGATCACTGAATCTAGTTATATAAAATTTTTAGTCGTCTGCAAATATAATATTGTTCCAATACGGTAAATCTTTGCTTACCTTGGATTTTGAGAAAGCCGGAGTATTTGCCATGGTTTATTGTCGGAAAATAATATCCTTCTTGCTTAATCGTCCATTGTAGCGTGGTTTTTCCCCATGTGTAACGTGTATACGAGCCAGTTTCCCTTAGAAAGTCCTCCACGAAGGCATCCCTCCTCTTAGGCAGATAGCCCTCGTGTGCTTTAGCCATAATTATTTCCAAACAGAAAACTGTGTGTGTTCACTTTTGTAGGAAGCGAGGTCTCCATCCTGAGCCTGAGTTATATCTGAATGGTACAATTATTCCAGTTACGCCCGAAGTAAAATTTTTAGGAGTGACGTTCGACCGAAAATTGACCTTCCTTTCTCATGTTTTAAACCTCAGAAAGAAGTGTCTAAAAACACTAAATATCTTAAAAGTGTTGGCGAACACCTCCTGGGGTGCAGAGCGTTGCTCCATGCTTCGCATTTACAGAGCGCTCGTCCGCTCTAAACTGGACTATGGCTCAGTTGTTTATGGATCCGCTCGGCCATCAGTATTGTTAAAACTGGATCCTGTTCACCATCAAGCTCTGCGCATTTGTTCATGAGCTTTCAGGACCTCTCCCGTCCAGAGCCTGTACGTTGACTGTAACGAACCGTCACTTTATCTGAGGCGTGAGCAATTGTCCCTCTTGCAATATTTTAATATTCTGTCCCAACCTGAACATCCCTAAAATCTGTGCATACTCGATGATGCGTGTAACGTTTTATTTGAAACGCGTCCATCCTGCGTTCCTACCTTTCCTTTAAGAGTTCGCCCTGTCATTGAGGAACATTCCCTCTCTGATATGCGCCGCCAAGCAGTACAGAATTTCGAAATTCCACCTTGGGAAAATTCACGGATTCAGCTTCTTGATGTTTTCAAACATCACGTGAAGGCGAGCACTAACGAGATAGTTTACAGACAACTCTTTGCTGAGCACAGGCAGAAATATAGCAGTATCCGATATACACAGATGGATCAAAGTCAAATGATCATGTCGGGATGGCTTTTGTATTTGAAGATTACATTGAGGGCAGATGCCTGCACCATGCTTGCCAAGTCATAACATCTGAATTAACTGCAATATATTATGGTCTTTTGTACATCTCGAAGCTCTGCCACAAAAAGTTCATAGTTTATACAGACTCGTATAGTGCTCTGAAATCTTTGGAAGCTTTTCCCAACACTCAGAATCCTGTGGTAGTGGATGTTCTCAAAATTCATATAAACTTAACGATTCGAGGATATGAAATCCTGTACTGCTGGGTTCCTGGACATGCTGGAATAAAGGGAAATGAGCTTGCAGATATCGCAGCCAAATCTACTGTTGAAGTGTCTAGTCGTCTTATCCCTTTTAGAGATATCTGCTGTGTCATCAAAGGAAAGGTCTGAAAAAAATGGCAGCAAACTTGGGATGTTCAGCTTCAAAATAAGTTAAGACAAGTAAAACCTAGAATTGAGCATTGGGAATCTACCAAAAATCGTAAGGAGGAAGTCCTTTTGACTCGCCTCAGAATTGGTCACACTAGAGTGACACATAGCTACCTTTTAAAAGCTGAGAATGACCCTGTTTGTTCAAATTGTAATGTTTGTCTATCTGTCCGTCATATTTTAATTGAGTGTCCATATTTTAATAATCTTCGTCAGAAATGTTTTAATGGCTGTGACTTACCTCTCGACAGTTTAATCGGAAGAGAGGTCAATTGTAATTTATTTTATTATTTAAAAGAGACTGGCTTTTATTACCAAATGTAATTTGTTTTGAAGACTGTGTTTTGAATTTTAATGTGTGCTTTTAACTTGTGTTTATATGACTTCATCCTCTGGATTTGATACATTTGTCTACTTGTTTTTATTTATTGAATTTTAATGTCAGCATTTGTAATCATCTCATCTTATGTTTGGCGCGGTATAATCATTTTTGGTTTTTGCGCCATAATCACTCACTCACTCTTTGCCATAATTAAATACACACACACAGACATACACACGTCCATTGTAGCCACGTGCTTTAAAGATTCTTCCAAGAATTTTGGGATTAACTTTCATTACAAACTTTCTTTTAACCCACTGCAAGTTTTACAGCACTAATTTGTGGATCTTGTTTGAATTTTCATAGGATAAATATTCAATTCTCTGGTGCTAGTTTAGAAAGTAGTCCAAATTGCAGCGTATTTTCAACAATTTTACGCAATTTCAATCAAAGATAGTTGAACGTTTTACATCAAGGATTTTTTGAATATTTTAAATACTTCTGCTATCTTTAAAATGGTGAAGAATTAAATTTCTAACGCAATTTATTGTTAATTTGTAGAGTCTTGCCATGTTCACTTCAGATATTGAACCGTTAATATATTTTGCTAAACAAATAACAATAACCAAATGCAGATGATAATTCCCGGAATGTATTTTCATTTCAAAAAAACAATTATGATAAGAGGCATTGTTTGCAAAATCATATCAACAAATCTTTCGAGTCTCGGATGATAGGCACTGATTAATACTTTTTGAATAAATTATTATATCACTAGGAATATTTTAATGATATTTATTTGCAACAAACAAGGTTTAAAATGGAGAAAAAATAATATGCTAGATTATTTGCAGCAAGCAAAGCTTAAAACGGAGAAAAAATAAAGTATTAGGGAGAAAAAATGAAGTCTATATTGCAATATTTGATGCAAGAGCTATGCAAATAAATTTCAAAAAAGTATCCGAAAACAAATATGAGCCACTATATTTTGTTTGAAATGGGAGACAAGGAAATGGTCCTAAGTAGAGCCATCTGATTACAAACTTTGCACCTGCATAATAATAATACGTTTATGAAGTTTTCCGGTTGATGACCTTTGAATTAATCTCAGAACTCAACTAAAAGGCATATGCTTAACGTATGTCATCGTTACAGATTTATTTTGTAATAACTGAATAGGCTTATATTTCCCCGAATTCGAAATATCATTTTTAACATTATAAATATTAATTTAACTGGAATAAATTTACATGTAAGATTCGTTTACAATTTTTGCCTATTAGATGATAGAAAAACTGCTTATTATTAAACAGATATTTCATACAAAATATATCATTTGAACATAAAACATAACATGGTGAGCTCTGCCGCATGCTATTACTTATGCATAGTCCAAAACGATGTTTCCCGGTTGTTGTTCTGCGGAATTTGAAAGTCTTCGAAACGAAATTAAAGGTTCAAAAACATCCTAAGAATTCAAAAAATTAACTCTTTTGTGTAACTATTTTAAATCTCAAACATTAAGAGTTAAAATTGTTTAAGATATAATTTTATCTAGGGACTGACAAAAATATTTAGATCAGGTACTTTTTTTGCACAGCCTGTGTATGAGACTGCTTTCGTAATTATAATATAGAACTCGTATACATTACATTTTGATTGCATACAAGCACTAAACAATTGGTAACAAAGGGTAAATGGCTGTGAGTGAATAGGTCGTTATTAGGTTGAGTAACATTTATTTATATACATTTTTTAATACAACGCTGTGAAAATAGCGACATTTCGTCAACAAACGCTTGTTAGGGATTAAATAGAAGGCTATACTACTATTTTTATGTTATGGAGGAGTAAAAATAATGATCATAAAATCAGCTAAACATCGTTAAACATATAGCATCGCAATATATTATTAAAACAGATCAATCACAAAATATTATTAAAACAGATCAATAATAAGCATATCCGATTCTGTATCTGCATAACAGTGTGAGAAAAAGAAACAGTAAATAAGAAAAGATAACGCAGTATCAATATACAGCAGATGGTTCCAGACAAGTTTGTAGGATTTGGATCGGTTTTGGATCAAAAAATAAATTATTTTCTAATGTCAAATTAATATCAAAATCTTAAATTAGATCTTTATTTAATTTTATCCACTTGAATGTATTTATGTTTGATACACTTGAAGTAAAGTATATATAAATAAATTATCTTTTATAAAGAAAATATATCATTAAATGTAGTATATAAAAGTTGTAAAAATATATTTATATTTTATATGTTTATTAATTTTCTTATTTTATTCTTAGCCTTTTTTAAACTTCTTTCTGCTATTTCTTTATAAAAGCAGTGGTTTTTGTGAAATTTTTTTTAAATTTTGTAATCTTTTTAAAAAACATTTTTATCACATATTTCCATTCGTCTTCAATTTCATTTTTTTTTGGAATAAAATAAGAGATAATTTTGTTATACAGTTATGCTAACATGGTTTTTATCTTGGAGATTTTAAGAGTTTAACGATACAAACTTTTCCAAAAATTACTTTCAGAAATTTCGACTGTGAATGGCATCATTACTACGAAACTGAATTCTAAAAATTCTTTCAGCAGAAGAATATTTTTAAAAATTAAATTTAGATGAAGATATTTTAAAAAGATACCGTTTGAACTGTGTTAAATTAAAAATAAATCTCATAAAAAGAAATTAGAATTCCTTTTCTTTAATCCGTGTTAAATTATAGTCATGGAATTAAAAAAAATACAATTAGATGTATATAAAATTACATGTGTAACTTGAATGAACATTAATACAATCTTAAAAAATAATCCGACTAGAATTATCCGAAAAAGAAATCTTGCAAGAATAATCCTTAACAGAGATTTTCCGATGTTATAAATATTTTTCTACATGTAAAAATATCGTCCAACCGGTGGTTAGCGACGCTGACTGTCGTAGAAGGGCTCGGGTTCGAATCCTGGAGAAGACATGGATGTTTGTAAATGTATATAGTGTCTGTACGGCATGGGGGAACTCTAAACTTTCGGCGAGCCTTAAGTCCTCTCGAGTGGTTGGTGTTAGAGGAAGAGAGGTGGGAGAATTCTGAATCCTTCCTTTCTCTCCCCGGTGTGCTCTCCTTCAAAACTGGGCTCGGAACTGAGCAAAGGCGTACTCTCACCTGCATGGTGCTCAAGGTTCTTGCTTACGGCAGGTGAAATCTTACATTAAATTTCGTGGGCTTGTTCTGATGTTACTGTTAGACAAGTGAGATAAGTCACAGCAACATGTAAAAATTGCTTTGTTTGAGGGAACTGCTTTTTTTTAATTATTTAATATATTAATAGTATCATCAGCAGTAAAACATTCTAAAGCTTACGAAATGTCATTTAGTATTTATTATTTAGTCATTTATCATTTCATATTTATTATTAGTCATTTAGTAATAAATGTCATTTAGTAATATTTGGTATGATATTCAAGTTAATTGTTACATTCGAACAGAAAAGTGTGACATTTATTATTTTATTATTATTTATGTGTTCCGTCCTAAGGCGCTACACGGAAGGGACGGGTGCCTTTTTGGAAGACATTCTAAGGGAAACTAGCTCGTATTAACACGTTACATATGGGAAAAACCACGAAAACGCTATTGCAGCCCGCCCGTTCGCGGGATTCGAACCTCGGACCGAACTACCAGTGTTTAAGGACTTTACCGCTCAGCCGATGGTGGACTAAGTGAGACATTTGCAGTTGAAAATGCTGTAGCGCCTTCTGGGTTTGTAGACATCTCTTTAATAACTAACTACTCTTCTTAACACGCGGTAAATATCGCAGATAGCAAACTCACTCACAGATCAAAGTCTAAAACTTAGTTTCAGTCTCAAGATTTTGAATTAAATCACTCTGTTAACTGATTGATGCCTCCAAACGCGGAAGTATTTCTGGAAGCTTCGGAAAAATCGCTCTAGTTTGTTATTTTCTTCTGAACTAGCAGAATGTCGCCAAATTCGCGAGAAATCTCCTAATGTCGTTAAGGTCATTAAAAAGCTATCTTTTAATAAAGCTATCAACAAAATTCAAACGTTGATCGATTTAGAATTACGACACCTACAATAAAATACACAAACATACAAACATACACATAAATTCGATTAAGAGAAAATACGCAATCAAATTTTTACATAAAATGCAGCAAATAAATAAATGAAAAACGATACATAATATCTCCAAAATAGACTAAAAAATAAAATAAATCAATTAAACAGAAATATTTACGTAAAGTTTCAACAACACGAAGTTTGAAAATAAAATATCATCTATTTAAAAGGAATAAAAGACAAACTTACTGCTTGGAGATACCACAGACTTTCCCAAAATAGCGTTATGCATAATTCTTAGTTCGTTGAGATTGGGTGAAGCATATGTAAGAACAGAACGCCAAAGAGATGATGCTTGAAACGGTCGATGAGCTTTGGTAATGTCGGTAGGCTCAAACCATACTAAAAATCAGAAAAACAAATATATTTTTGGGCTTTATATATATATATATATATATAATTTATCAAGCAAAGCAGTAATAACAATTTTTGAAAAACCAATTTTGGTCAAGAAAACATCTTGCGCAATATGCTGCAAAATAAGTAAAAAATAAAAATTGTAGAAAGCTCGCCTAAAAGTTACCAAGAGCTGCTGCTCCAAAAGGTTTAAGACGTTTTCAAAAATTAATACACATGAAAAGCAAATCATTAGACATGTAAAACATAAATACAATAAAATTAAAAAACAGAAAAAGTTAAAAAGTAAGCGGAAAATGGTAAATTAGCCCAATTCGACATCCAAACAGGCTTTTCAAGGGAAATTTCATTTATTTGAACGTCGAATCAAGCTAACCCCATTACGCGTTTCGCCGAAACAGACAATTGAAACTTTTTCGTTAAAAATTTTTTTGACAAAGTGTCTTGGAAATTTTAATAGTCTCAATTCTCTGTTCCAATTTCCCGACGCGTCCGCTCAGAATGACACATTAAGGTGTTAAAATATGTTAATCAAAATCAAACTTTCTAAATCTAGTCTAAAATTAAAATCAAAACGAAAATAAATAGCGATGAGCTATTAGTCCTAAAAATACAAATACATTCGGGCTGGGCCTGCAAGCTTAAAGATTAACAATTTTATTTTTAAAAAATAGATTTTATAAAACTGTAAGAAAACCTATAGTTAATAATCAATATAAAATAAAAAAATTGAGAAAAGAACAACTCAGTGGGTCTTGCTAAGACCAAGAAAAAGTTGTAACAAAAGAAACAAAAAACTGACCTTTGGCGATGTAAAGCTGTCCCTCTGAAAACATGCAGAAAAATGGCTGCTAACTTCTAGCGTCTTATTTTGGATGACGTACGTAGGGGGGAGCGAAGTGTTGTGGGCGTTTAGCCAATGCGAAGTGATTTTCGTTATCTGTAACTCGTCTCCTATTATCGGAGGGGGCCGGAAACCTCGGAAACCGTGTGAAGAGCTCAAAAAATGGCGCTTGGCTTGTAGTAGGATGGAAAAATTTTTTCGAAGTGAAAATGGCAAATTCAGCTAAAACTATAAAAACTTGGCCATTAAAGCATGAGAAAAAGGAAAAAACAGTAATTTGTTAAAAAAGTCGTAATTCTTCAAGCTAGCGGGCGATCAAGCTACTATGAAAAATGAAAAAAGCCCGATTTGTTAATAAAAGCAGTAAAATTGGCCACTTAAGAAATTTAAATTTAAAAATATGTACATAATAGTATTTAAGATTAAAGTGCCAAAAATTTTTTGGAGGAAAGAGAATGAATAAACAAGCATTTTCTGTACATTTTTACAATAGATTCTCTGAATTAGTCATCCTTCTTAAACCGTCCGTAGCTTTAGGTATAAAAAATCATTATCTAATTCAAAAAATCTATAATTAGGTAAGGTTAATGCCAGCTTTGGTAAGGGAATTTTTAATTATTTTATGTGGTATTTGGTTACTTTTTAAAATAGTTACGAAGTATAGTATTTCTTCTTGTAAGTGTTCCGCAGTATTGCAAATTCTTTTCATTCTAAGTAGCTGTGAATAAATTGTGTTGATTATTACTCTTTTGGAAATATTTGAATTCCAGTTAGTGAGTTTAAGTGTGGAAAAATTAAATTCTCTTCTTTTATCGTAAACTTTAATAAAACGGTAATCAATAATATGTAAATCAAGGTAGACTACATCATGCTGTTCTGTATTGGTTTTATTAAGTTTTAAGCAAGCAGGGTAGATATTAGCGTTTTCTATTTTGTTGTAGTTATTAAATGCTATGACATCATCAATATATCTATAGATGTGTTGGAAAAAGAGACTTTCTTCCGTTCTGAGTGAACGTACATAGGTTAGTTCTTTAGTGAACAGGAATAATTCACAAACTGAAGTTGAAAAATTCCCGCCCATGGGTATTCCCTGAACTTGTTTATAGATGTAATTGTCAAATTGAATAAAATTATTGAAGAGAACGCTGGTAAGGAATAGCTGCCATTTTTCGTTGCTGAGAATGGTAGAAATTTGTGGAAATAAATCTGGAAGAGCAAGTAAACTTGTAAAAATTTCTTCGAGTGGTAGAGAAGTATAAAGGTTTTCAAAGTCGTAGCATTGGATATGTTCTATTTGAAGTGAATTCAGAGTTTTAAGAACTTGTTCATTACTAGAGATCATCCAGTTGCAATGCAATCATCCGTATTTCAAATTTAGTCATCCGTATTTGCTAGCCAACCATCCTCACAGCTGTATATGCGGAACTTCCTTTCTCATCCGCAAAAAATTAGTAAGTTCGATTTTTTCCCTTCGTATTCCAAATTAATCAGCTGTCATAAAAAGTATGGAAATTTCTACTGCAAGTTTTATATCGGAATTTAGGAATTATTTCAATGGCCCATATTGAATGGGTGTTAAAAGTTTCTACTTAATTATCTACAAGTTTAAAGAGACTCTACTGTTATATGTAATTATACTACAATATAATACATAATTTCTTAAGGGAAAATTAATTTTTGTTTGTTTTGACAATACGCAAAATAATGCAAAAAATATTGTCTAGCTCAGACGTTAAAATGCGGCTTATTTACAGCTATATATGATTCATCAAACACATATGATACACTGTGAACGAAAATTTAAAAAAAAAAAAAAAGTTTTACGGAAACAATTGTCATAAAATACAAAAATTAAAACGTAGCGAATATACATCTGCAGTTTCAATATACAAATGAACCAAAGAAAAATGATAAATAAATAGACATATAGCATCGCGTTTCTGATTCTAAAAGCCCCCGAAAGCTGAAATAAACTTGTATCTTTGCAGTGTGAAATATGCCATCAAAACGTCTGATGTGACGAGCACATGACCTCCCGCCAATTTCACAATTAAATAGCAAGGAGCTTTAAATAAAATATCACTGCAGGTTGATAGATTGTAAACAAAATCTAATATGTGTTCCAATAAATAGAAACGAGTGTAACAAGAAATTTTGGATTATACACTGAAATGTCACTGAATTAGGGATAGCTAGTCAATAACGAGTTGGGCCTCCTCTGGCCTTTATAATGGCTCCCAAACGACGAAGCATAGATTAATAAGTTTCTGTAAGCATTCTACGGGAATGGCTTAAAAAAAATCGGATAGAGCTGTCTATAATTTAGGAAGAAGCGCTAGTGTTGTGCGATAAGGTTTCAAACCTCCAAAACGTCCGAAAAATGCTCAGTAGAGTTTAAGTCAGGGCTTTTAAGTATCCAGTTTATGACAAAGAAGTTAGAAGAACGCTCATCGAACCAAACAGTAACCAACCGGGACCTGTGATAGGTTCAGTTATCTTGCAGGGAATCATATTGAGGAAGGTTGGAACAAGTACCAAAGATCCCAAACACTGTCAAGAGAAAACATTCAAGACCATAATTAAGCCACCAAGGCCTTGTACAGTTCCAATCTGCCATACAGGGTTCATAGATTCATGAATCTGACGCCATATTCTCAGCCTCCCGTCGGTACTAATTAGTCGGAATCGAGACTCATCACTCCTTGCTACTCATTTCAAGTCCACTTGCCACACTACTCTTTTTGCCTGGGCAGGAAAATACAGAGTCTATTCTCTGTATTTTTCTGCCCAGGCAAGAAGTGCAGCTCGATAGCATGCATTCAGTAAAGGTACTCTCGTAGGTCTACGGCTTCCGAAGCCCATATGGTGAAGCGCGCGTTGCACAAACCTTTTATTGACTGTACGACTGTCGCCCTGATTCAGCTGGGTGGTAATATAAGCTAATGTCTGGCTTCGTTGACTGTGTACAATACGGCTGAGCCGTCTCACACCATCTTGTTCTAGGTTAATTCTCCTTTGCAATTTGCCCGATAGGCTAGTTCTTCTTCTCACCGTCCGTGTATTCTCGGTATAATCTTGACACTGTCGACTTTGAAAATGCTAACCCGCTGAGGATTTTGGAAATTGAATGGCCCATGCGTCGAGTGCCTACTATCTGTCCGATATTAAATCAGAAGTCTTAAATCAGAAGTTTTACCCATACTGGCAATTGAAACGACTGATTAACGACAACCATAGTACTAGCTGTATGTGCATTTACCACAACTTCCTCACGTAAGGACAGATGCCGTACAGCGCTATAAAATTTGCATAGCCATGTCTATCCTAATTCAGTGTATTTCATTAGGTATAGTTGGTTATGTGTAAAAACTGGTTTTCCTAAATTTATACCAACATAATCAAATGTTTGTCCTTTATTTTATTTATAAAAATTATATTTTATTGGGCAGTTGAATAACATATATGTTAATTGATTTGTAATTAAAGAAATTTAAGAGTTTATAATATGTTTAATATAAATTCTTTGAAACGAATACCGTAGTTTAATATTCCTCTGTGTCATTCCAATAATATTAACAAATCTAAATTCATTTTGAACTGTACGTACATCTCTGCAATATTTAGGTATCTATGAACAAAGCTCGTTCAATTGCAGCAATATGTTTATGGTTTATATACCTTTTTAATCTATCTAGTATACGCAACCATATGCTAAACTGATTGATGCAAAACTGTCAAATGCTTTCAAAATCTAATCAACTCTTTTTCTGAATGCAGAAAGCTGGAAAAAAAGTTAAAATAGTAAAACCAATTAGAAGTAGTAAAAGTAGTAGAAAACGGTATGCGTTACCTCGGCTTTCTTTCCAAGGTCTTATGATCTGCCCGATAGCATAAGACTCCATTCCATTCATTTAAGTTCCTGTTTGATTTTTAAAATCGATTTCATTATTACTTCAAATTTTGGAGCTTTTATCAATGAGATTAAAACTTGTCAGTCATTGTTAGCAGTCTCATTGATAGCTAAAAAACACAAAAGAACGTTCGAGGGAAAAAAAAAAAAAAAAAAGATCTCGCCAAAATTCTGTAAACTAATGTTAAACTTTCTGAAACGGATTTTAATTGGAAAATTGTTTTCTCGTCTGTCTGATGTCGAAATTCTGCTATGATTAGTTTTATTGCGAAACAAGAGTATATGAGAAAAATTTAACACTTATTGAAAAACATTTATATAAAAAAGTTAATACGCTACTACGGAGTACTGTTTTGACATAATAAATTTCAAGAACATCGTAGCGTTAAAAAAGGATTAAAGTTTAATTTCAGCATCTGATCAAATAAACAAGCTACCGCCGAGCAAACAAACAAACAAAAATAAGTAAATGAATAAAGAAAATAAAGTATAAAGCTGTAATAAGAATAAGGTATTTTCATGCAGTTTAGCTGATAATCATTTGTAAATCTAAAATATCGAATGATAGCATTTTTGTCACATTTCGTTGCTTAGATTTAATCAAACTAGAAGTTTTCCTAATAAATAATATATGTAAAACTAAGTAAATTCTAACTTAACCCAGCAAAAAAAAAAATTCTTTTAAAAAATGTTAATTCTTTTAAACTTTGGAATTATGCTGCTATTGCTACAGGTGGAATTGTTAATACTCATCTTACTAGACGCATTTTACATTCAATACTTATGATTAATGCGAGAAGACTGTTGTGTCTTGGGCCATCGATTTCTTTGGTAAATATATGAGGTATTTTCTTCCTCCTTTTCGCATGCCTTAGTGGTGTAATAGGAAGCGTACTCGACACGTATTCGAGAGGTTCAGGATTCGAGTCAAAATCGAGGGCATTGCACATTTTTCACGTCTCCTACTTTAAAAAAAAAAAAAAAAAAAAAAAAAAAGATTTTACAAACACAAAAACTAAACTGTTTTCTGAATTGAAGATATTTTATTTAATTTCCAATCATTAACTAATTAAACAATTCGATGTAATTTTAATTCGTCAGTGACCAATAAAAATACATTTCTAATAATACCATTTTTATTAGAAATATTAAGGTTTCGTTGTATTATTAGTATTGAGAAAAATAGGCTTTTACTACAAAAACATGTAATGTAAAAATGATCCGCTTTGATTATTCTGCTATGTCATTGGGTCGAACTTGAATCCCGAAGAAGGCATATAACATCTATCTTTGCAGTATGGGAGCACATAAAACGCTTTCGAGATGAAAGTCGATGCTCTCAAGAGGTTGATGATAGGAGAAGAGAACTAGAATATCCTCGGATACTTCATATGTTGACATTCTTCACTAAAATTAGGATAGATTTGAGCATTACTCGTGCAATCATTTATAAGATCTTACGTCTTAGCCAAAACAGACACTACCTTCTCCCTTTCGGATCACGACAAAATTCGTACGTCTGATCTGGAATCAAGTTCAGGAGGATTAGAAATAACAAATAATAAAAATGTGAACGAAGCCAGCAAACTTTTGCCCTACTTCAGCTGTTGTTCAACTTGTTGCACGAAATGTCCTCCCGAAATGTTAAAATAGATTATAAGATCTCTTAATAGTCTCCCCATCTCTTCTCTTCTTTTCTTCTCTGATGAAGTTTCTGGCAAAATTGCATTGGCTTTTTTTCATGTTTATAAAACAAATAGAGATATACTTTTTACTGACACCTTTAACACATCTCAAACATCTGAATATTTCACAGTAGCATGCGGGAGATCATTGACTGCAAAGGACAAAACAGGCGCATTTCAACTTCTTACAGATAGACTTACCAGACGGGGACTGCTTTGATCGACACTGTTCCGGTTTGATATGTGGTCCTTGCGTCCCAGTCAGTTTGTCTCCCTCCAGGTATTTGGTAAAATTTTAAAAGTGCCGATTATATGCCTTTAGTATCAGAACAATTCTACAAGATTATTATCAGATTATCCTATAAAAGATTTAAAGTATTTTACGACAGATATCTTTCTTACATTGAGCTATAGGAAAACAGTTTTGGTCGAACAGCATCTTTTATTTGGATAAACAAAAGCGGATTAACATGGACTGAAACTGAAGTTTCAGGTAAAAAGTTAATGAAACTGTGCAAATAATACAATAAACATGAATAAACGTTTGAATGAAATAGCGGTTGAAAAAGTGTTTTAGTCAGCTAATTCTAAAATTTCGAAAAATTAAAGTTGTGAAAAAAAACGGATACAATTTTTCAGTCAATTCATAGAAAAAAAAAAAGCATTTCATTGCCCAATCTCGTTCAAATAATAGAGTGCATTATCATCATGCCAGGCACATCGGTAACAGTCGAAAGAGTATTCTCAATAACAAAAATCGTATGGTCTGAAGAAAAAAAGCAGAATGGCTGAATGAACCGTAAAATCGTTACTAAGCTGTTGAATTAACAGTGAACTAAATTGCAGCGAAGTTTTCGATGCAATTTAAAATAACACACAAATTTTTGAAAAAGGTTCGCACTAGTAATAAATACTAACTTCGTTCAGTTGCGTTATTAAAAATGTCGTTTAATTCGTTATTGTTTTTTGCTAACTACTTCTTTACTTAAACCTTTTCAATCATAAAAACTTATGCTTGTAGGTTTTATTTTATGCTGTGAATATTTTCTCAGAATTTTCTTCGTTCAATCAAAAATATTAATTAATAATGCATAATTATAGTTATATATTCGAATAAATTCACATTAGTTGGAAAAATACTACATCGAAAATATACATTACATGCTTTTAATCTAACGATTCTCATGGCCAATCCTCATTATTCCCACCTTAAATGGGCTTAAGAAAGCTCAGAAGATTCATATTAGTCTGAAAGTCAATCTGTTATATTCTAAATAGCACCTCATTTAGTTATCAGAATACTTCAATGATAGTATTAAGCAGACCGAATGTATTGGTACATACTGTTAATCTAGGTAGCTGAAAATACGCTAAACCTCAGGATGTTAGGAGTATTATTGAAATTAGATTAATATATAAATGATAGGGATACTGCAGTAACTAGCAAGTGAATTTGCTTCTCTTCTGATAAAGGGTGAGAATAAATGATAGAAGGTATAGCAGCATCGGTATTTATTGAGCATTAATCTTCTGTTCTTATGAAGATACCTAATTTTAGCCGTATCATTTGCATATATGAGCATCTTGTGTCTGATTACCAATCAGCATCTTACGTGTGTATGCTGTATGTATAATACTGTACCCCAGATTGGTAATCTGAATGAGAGAAAAAAATCAAAATTCGACATATGTTTCTATTGAATAAATATCATCCTCTCCATCATTAATGTGAAAATGTTTTGAGCCATTGGATATCGACTGCTACTTATATCAACATTCCTATGATCTAGTAACTGCATTGTAAAAGTTTAGCAGTGAATTAAATACAAAGGAACAATTTAAAAGTATCGCTTATTAAATATGAGTTTATAAAGAAAAGGTACATGTTTATTATTATAGAATAAAAATTAAACTTTTTCAACAGATGAAATTAGATAAAAGAAATCAACGAAAATGGTCGGATTGGCAAGAAAGTAATTTCGGTTGTTCAGTGTGAAATAAAGCTCAGTTTTTGTTCTATACAAAAATGAACTTTAATCAGTCAAATATCCTCCATTCTTGTCGTGGTGGACCACGAGACCTCTGCGAGTTGACTATTTTGGCCTTTTCTCTTTTATTACTTCCTCTAGTTTCATATATTGTTGGCAATAAACAGGTTATATGGAAGCAGCTCAATGTACATAACACCTTTGTAATTCGACCAAATTGACAGCCTGATCTTTATCTGATCCAATTTAGGTTTCCATATGATTTTTCCGACTCATTATGCTTGGACCATGATCTTTCGATTAATGTTATTGTAGACGAACCATTTTTCATCACCAGTGATAATTCGTTTCAAAAAAGGGTCGATTGCATTCCGTTTGAAATGCGTATCGCAAATACTGATTCGTTGCGTTAAGTGAATTTCTTTCAATTCGTGCGGAACCCCAAATATCAAGTTTCTTAAGGAGTCCAAGACATTTTATGTCATTTTCAGTTGCTGTGTATGATACATGTAACTTATTTACAACCGTTCGCACAGCTATATGAAGATTTGATTCAATTATGGCTTTAATTTTATCACCATCAACTTTAGAAGGTTGGCCGAAACGTTGGTCAAGTGAAAATTTCTCCGGAACGAAATTTTTTAAAACAATTTTAACACTTGAGCAACTTAAAAGTGTCAGCTGCCAGATCTCAAAAGAAAAAAAATTATAAGCTTTTAAAACGAATATAACGTTATCTATTTATATCGAAACGAATATAACGCTATCTATTTGTGCAAACCGAAATTACTTTCTTGCCAACCCAATATCTTGGATTCGACTTCGATCGATCATATACTTTTTAAACATTTTCCAAAACTGTGAGATTGATTCAAAAAAGAGATATCACAATTTTTTACATAAATTGAGAACTTAAATTAGATGATTTCCTCTTTTCTTCTTCAGAAAAGAAAATTTCTTAGCAAAAATGTATAATATCTTAGATATAACAATCCTTTTTTTTTTAATCCTCGTTGCTTCCCGAGTGTGTAATACCGCTAAAAGAGGTAGTTCGCCCCGGATTCAAATCTTAGCGAATGGTCTGGCCTCATCGATGTTTTTATGATTTTTCCTTGCTCAACATAATATAATGCAATTTTCCTGAAATATTCTCCGCGAAAACACCCTTTCCTTAAGTAGACTTCTTTTGTGGGCTTCTTTAAACAAATATCTTTCTTAAAAATAATTCTGATCTTGGAAATATAAATTTTACCGGAGTTTTTAAATATCAGTAACAGAAAACAGATATTTAAATTGCATTTCGATATCTGATATCCTAACATACAAGCATCCAGTATTTCGTAAATGATTTTACTTTAATTTCTGGCAGATAGAAAGGTATTTGTAAAACATTTATTTATACATCGTAGGTTTGGTTGGTTTATGTGATTACCATATACCCTTGAGGGCTATCTGCCTAAGGGAAGGGATGCCTCTGTGAAGGTCTTAATGAGAACTGTCTCGTATACACGCTACACACGAGAAAAACCACGAAAACGCCTATGCAGCCAGTTCATTCGCGAGATTCGAGCCTTGGACCGTACCAGTTGTTCAGCGACCGCTCGTCCGCTGGTGGGGTTATGCATTGTAGAAAAGATATATTATATTATATGTAAGTGTCTGATAGCAACAGCTTGAACCTGAATGATGCAGTCTCAAAGGACTATTGGAAAGGAAGCAACTGGTGGTGGTGGTGTGGGGGGGACATTGTATTTGTATCAGAAGTTTTATCTTTTGATAATCAATTATTTTTCCTCTTTAGTTCTTCGCGTAAACAATATTTTTTTATTAGCACCAGAGGGGCTATTAGATTGACGATCCTCGCTTTTGTGTCTGCATCAGTTTTCAAATCAGAAATCGATTTTATATATACGTATAGAATTTGGTCAGACCTGTGCTAATCGCTAACAGAACCTCTATGATTAAAAATTTCTGTAAATAAATCTATATAAATAGTTTCTGCATGAATTTCTTCAAAATTTTATCAATAACGTTGATAACGCATATACCTTTTTTTTAGTCCAAAGGGATTTGAATCCCGAAAGGACTATTAGTTTCGTTTTGGCATTTTGCGTCGGACGGATAAATGTCGGTTCACTTTTCAAACTGTTGCCATAAAATGTTAGAGTCCTGCATTATATTTGAAGAAATTAAATAATGAAAATCTGCGTAAATGTATGTATATTTCTCACATTGTCATAAAATAACGGTACACAGAGTCATCGAATTTTGAATAACGTAATCCTCCAACGAATATGAGCATGTGGAAGACCAAATTTGAAATTTGAAATTTGTTTTATGATCGATTTTCTTTAAAACTTTGACGAATTTTTGATTAACAAACTCAAGGATTTCAAAGCGAGCAATGGCAACGTTGTGCAGAAAAAACATTTTTATCTCCAGCGCGTGAGTCTCTGTATCGGAAATTCTAAAGATATGCTCGTTTTAAAACTATTTTGCGATATTGCTGTTGCACTGGATCTTATGGTTTAAGTGCGAGGAACATGATATTTAATAAAGAAAGGTAACACACAAAATGTTAAAAAACGCCCCTTTGGACGTAATTTAAAATCTGAAACATTTCAGATTTTTTTTTTTTTTTTTTTTTTTTTTTTTTTTTTTTTTTAAGTATATCGCTTCGTTTCTAACTTACCCTCATTTTTTTGCGTCAAATCACTTTTCAAACAACGCTTTAAACTTATCTTCATTTTTGCGGTGTATAACTTCCTTTATACCGCTTATAACTTATTTTTATAACGCTTACAAGAGTCTAGCTCAAAAATTAAGTTTTAGTTTTCGGACTATGATGTATATTGCTTGTAAAGCTTATAAAGCATGTAATGGTTATAATTTATTCTCACTTTTGCGCCGAATCACTTTTCAAATAATGGTTTGGTTTGATTTATTTGACTATGGCAAAGTACTCGAGAGTTATCTGCCTAAGAGCAGTGAAGCCTTCGAGAAGGACTTTCAAAGGGAAATTGGCTCGTTTACACGTTACACATGGGAAAAACCACGAAAACGCCCATGCAACCAGCCCTTTCTCCAAGATTCGAAACCCTGACTGAACTACCAGTGTTCAGAGACTTTACCGCTCGGCCGCTGGGGAAGGCTCCTTTTGAAATACTGCATGAACGCTTAAGATATATATATATATATATATATATATTGTTTAGTAAATAAATTATATATATGGTTTGAAAAGCCTCTGGTGCGACTTTAAAATCTGAATCATTTCAGTTTTTTTTTTTCTTCTTTTTTAACTTTTTTGCTGGTATGAAAAACTGCGTCTTTAAATTGTGGGGCTGCATTACAGATTTGCGTTTAAAGGTAAATAAAAAAATGTTCGCATAATGAGTGAAATTTAGGGTTAAAAACTTCAACCCCAAATTTCTTTACTGGTTTTTCTTCACTTCACGAGTTCTTCATTTCTCTTTTATGCAAAACTGATGTTTTTCAGTTACTTTTGCTTTGTTAAATTTATACGACTGCATTCAGAAAAAATACTTAATGAAGATTCTGTAAAACCTACAGCAATTCAAAAACTGTAACAAAAGCTTCAAGAATTAAGCGCAGAAATAATCGAAAATAATTTCTCTAGCATAATATTATTTAGAAATGAACATGTCTTACGAGAGGGAGCAAGAAACCAGGACTACCGTTTAATCAGCTAAAGTGAGACAGCAAAAGATAGCATTACTTTGCAACTACCCCCTCCCAGTGATAGAGAGATATTTTCTTACTTGTCATTACTTCTAATCACCATAGTAAAACTCGACCTTATAATTGCTAGTATCATCAGCTTGACCTCTTTTTTCGTCACGCAGCCGGCAATCAGTGGAGCAGAAAGAAGAACGAGAAGGGTTTCGCCCTATCTTTGAAAACCTTGTCCTACTATTCACATTCACACATTTATAATCTCATAATAAAATATTACCTAAATGATTCTAAATGAGCTAACTTGGGCTGGACAAGGTGAATGAATATTTCACTTCCTTCGATATTTTTCATTTCACGGTCATTATGCTTCTTTCAAATACGAAAATAATTTTTCTTGGAAAGAGTTCCTACAATCGATCGGTATTCGCGGCACAGGGCAGCTGTGATTAACTAATCTCCACCCTATCTGTATTTGTTGCTAACTTCTTGCGTAGATCTTACCCACAGAGAACAATGAGGTTCTCAGTAAGCGAGCAGAATTCAGTGCCAAGCAATGACAAATACCGAAAGGTCATTAAGGACCACTTCCGGCGTTAAGGTGACTCGACAGAATGAATTGTATTCGTAATTTGCAAACATGAAAGGAAACAGTATTGTTGCAATTGTGAGGGTGTTGACGTAACGGTATTTGGGGGGAGAGACACACACCTTGGCATTTTCGATATCAGACACTGGTGACACAAAGTGGTAGCACACGCTTTTGAATTTGCTCCTCATCATCCGGATCTTGTTTCTATTTCAGGAGACGATGTTTCAAAGAGATTCACCAACATTGTGAGAGATCCAAGGGCTGTAGTTCACCGCTATACTCATAAATGCTTATGCATGTAACTTCGCATTAAATTGCCAATCAAAACAATCTTCAATTTTAAAACAATATTTTTGTGTTTTTCTAAACAGGACTAAATTTTCGAACAGTTAGTATCGTCTGCTGCTTCAAATATAATAATTTGTACGCAGGCTGAGTTGGCCTTGTGAGGCAATTTTGTGATTGAACAAACGTTCTTCTTCTCCAGTAAAGAAAACCTTATAGTTAATCCGTAACGTGTGCCATACTTTTGAAGATAAAATCTTTTGAACTGTGGACTTGTAAATATTTATTTCCCGGAAGTTTTCTTCAAATTAAATTTGAAAATTTGCGACTCCAAATCTTCATTGCTGTGGTAATCCTAGTGGTCTGTTATTTCTACAAATACACAAAACTGGAACACTATAATCATTATAAAAATTTTTCAGAATCGCGTTTTTGAACAATTGGATTTTATCGCATTTGTACAGTCCTGGGAAGACAACACATTGATTTTCCAAAATTTGATTTGCGATTTATGTTGCAAAAGAATTTGATTTTTCAAGATTATCAACAGAATATCTTTTTGAATTATTTTTGAATAATTTAAGTCCATTAAATAACATTTGGAGGAGAAGTGTCTTATTTCAACTGAATCCTAAGTATCGTACCAACTTGACTTCAGATTCATAAATCATGGCTGGTGCCAGGGTAGGGGCCCGCATCTTCTTCTTGGTCTCCCTCATTTTCATCGCCGTTTCTTTTGCTACTCCATATTGGCTCCAGTCGGACGGATTGCTACCTTATCAAAGATTCCATAAAGTAGGGCTATGGGAAGTTTGCTACACTACATACCAAGAATCTGCCTACTTGCGCTACAATAATAACTTTCGCAACTGCAGATGGATTTTTGACAAAGATTACTATTATTTAATAGATCTGTTCGAAAAAGGTAAGTCCATTTCTTGCAAATCGTTATTTCAATTTAAATATTCTTTTTATTATGATTACGAGAAATAAATTAAGTACAATGTATTATAAAATCTTTTTTAAAGTTATATAAATCGATATTCAATCGTCCTAGACATTTAACTTGTCTCTTAAATGTTCAGTTTTAAGTGGAATTCTTCCAGCACAAATTTCTAAATATGCATTTTCAAAATATTTATCTTTTTCTGCATTTTTATATTAAAATATTGTTATGGTTTATATTTTTGCTAAATTAGCTCATCCACGTTATACTAATTACATCGCTTTTAAAATAAATATTGTTCATACTTAAGTTATTTCAGATTCTAATACACCATGTTTTCATGTAAATCTTGAAGACACAAAATACAGTTTTCAGAAGTAAAGTAAGAGTTGCATTGCTAGCAAGATTACTTTTATTCAGAGTATAGCATTAACTCATACATATAATTTTTCATTTTTCTTAGAACTTTAAACTTTTAGTAAATAGTTTAAAATTAAAGGTTAGTTTTAGTCTTAAAACATACTGTTGCTGCCGTACCTTTTGTCCTTGGTGAAGAATTGTCCTTGCTACCGTACCCTTGATGTAGAATCATAATAGGAAGAAAAAGAAATTCTGTTAGAGAAAAAGTACGTGGCGCTAACCTGGGCATTTAAAAGCGAGGGTATGACTTTTTGTTTACCCAACAACATCCCAATTTTGATATTTCCGCCTAAATATAGCACAAATAGAATCAAAGAGTTTTTTTATATTTATACCATCAATAATATGATAGGATTATTCAAACGACAGATTTTATGTGCCCCTATACATTGTGGATATGATAATCACAAACGTTTATACGTTAGTAGGTCTCGAACCGTTCCCCATCAGGTTTGGATCTACCTTTGTTAATCATCACATATCTACTCTAACGTATTGTATGTTATCATACTTATTAAATGTACTGTATCTACTAAGCATGAATTATCTGGAACATCTTGTCTTGAGCTAAAGATGCAGAGATGACCAAGGATGAGATGAATAATTTTAAACTGAAGTCAAAATGAAACAACTGTTGCTTTCTTCATTTGACTACTGGCGTTCCAAAGTAGAAGTTTACTTAAAGCATAGTAATTCCATATACCTATATTGTAATGCAATTTAATTAAGTTTAAAACAAATTTGATGATGTATGCGAACATAACTTTGTTGAATACTTTTGACACACAAAATATAATTTCCGTTTATATATATATCAAAATTGCGAGTTCATTTGTAATTTATTGCAATTTCAAATGAATGATAAAATGAACAACGTATGATTCAAATGAATGATAAAATGAACAATATGAACAAATCTATTTTAGGTGTTCTCCTTTGCGGCTCGAAGGAAGCCCTTGAGTGCTTTCTTGCAAGTAATTAATGGGCTTAGGATTAACTAACTTTTTACCATAACAGGTTTCAGTAATCTACTTTATCACAAGGATTAAAAGATATTTGCATAAATTGCTCACTGACCATTATAGTTATCAGTTTTTATCTTCATTTTTCTTGCATTTTCATGCGCATCAGCAGATGGAATCTTCCAGCACGTAAAATGCAACATTCGTGAAATATCTGATGTTTCATAAATGTTATAATATCGAATACTTTTCTCGAATAACAATATTATGTCCCATCTATAATTGTTAGGCGCAGGTATTGCTTTCATATCCAGGGTACGTTCAGGAGTACATAGATATCTCTAAAAGCTTATAGAAAAGAAGCGCGTCAATCGGAATTTTAAAAATAAACGAAACGACAAATTAGGACATTTTTTTTTTTTTAATTAAGTCTCAAAATTTTAAATTGGGAAGTTTTCAGTGCTTAATACTTCTTAGTAAAAAATGTGTAAAACTTAAATTTTTATATGGGTCTCATGGGAAAAAGTGAAAATAAAAACAAGTGTTTTTCATAGACTAATTAACTGGAATGAAATATTTTCACCATCATACGATCAAAATTACTCGAAACAACATCAACTACATTTTTTTTTGGGGGGGGAACAGTATCAGATATTTGTAAAGCCCAGCTCTGGTACTTCTCAGTTTTCGAGTGAAATTGTTATTTTACCCGCAGTGCTAAATAAGATGAGCTTCGTTATTTTAATTTATGATATATTTATACGTCATTAATTTAATTTATTGATTATCGATTTATCTCTTTGCTTTGAGTCATATAATCTTAAAATTACTTTTGAACTAATTTTGCACATTAAGAGGAAGATATTAAAAAAATAGTAGCGAGATAGGATTTATTAATTGGAACTTTCTTTGGCCCGTATAAAAATTTAAATTTCTAATGAAAATACTAAAACGTATCACGTGGAAAAAAAGATTTATAAACTAGTTTATTGGATTTATTTCTCATATGATAACTACGGATCTGCGACTCATTTAAGAGTAATTTAGCATACCATTTGTGAAAAGCATAGTATACAGCTCTCTCTATATTAGAATTACAAAACTGTAATTATAGGAAAAAAATTGCAACCGCAGTAAGCGTTAAATGGTATTTACATTGCTGAAACCAATAAACCAATATATTAAAAATCTTTTGTTACAGCATTATGTAACTTGAATAAAACATTTTTATCTCCAGGGGGAGAGACTATCTATCGGAAATTCTAAAGATACGCTGTTTTTAAATATTTTAAATCCAAAGAGGCATTAGCCCAAATGCTCTCGAAAGGTTTGTAAGTGAATAAAACGCCCCTTTGGTTGCAATATAAGATCTAGAAGCTTTCAGATTTAGTTACAGTTTATTTAGTTATTTATATTATAACAGTTAGTTATTTATATTAGTTTTATAAAATTTTATATAGTTATTTATATTTTTTTGATATTGAGTTTTATAAAATTTCATATTTATCCTATAAGGTATTTCTCACGCCTTCTTAGCATGCCTTCGTGGTGTAGTGGTCAGCACATTCGGCGCGTATTCGAGAGGTCCGTGGTTCGAGTCCCGACGAGGGCATTGCTCATTTTTCATCTCTCCTGCTTTCAAAAAATACCTAATGTCTCTACTAGCCTACCTGATGCAATCGCTTAAATCATAGTGAACAAGTAAGAATTGCATATATGTAGGTATAACTTGAGTAAAAAGACAAAGCGATAAAGCCATGTGTGCTACGGAAGCGAAAATCCTTGCAATATTTCAGTTCAAACTCTCTTCGGATTTTAGGATTTAGCTTTTTCTTTTTTAATAAAAGAAGCTTTTCACAATTTTTTTCTAAGCAAATTAAAATAATATTTTTTAAGATACACTGTATTGCTATTAATGACAGAAACACCTTTTGAAAGGATAGTAAAATAGCCGATACTTTACTAAAGTATGCCTTTAAAATAACAGTGTATTCTTAATACTGTTAGCGTTAGTTGTATGACAAGAGCTAAATAAGGCTAAAACGTCGGTGCCTAACGATCCAGTCATTCCAACTGGAAAAAGACTTCTGATAAATGCAAGGCACTCTTTGGTGAAGTGGTGGTGAAACAAAAACGTAAGGGAGTTACAGAAACCCACTCTAACTCGGTAAGGCAAAAAATTGACATGTAGGGAAAGTCGATGCTTCTGATGTGTGGTGAAGTCAACTCCACAAGCATCGTTAGAAACCGTGGCTCAAAAAGGAATCATAAAAGAAATTTTTCAGGACAAGTCTGCCTGTTGTAAAGATGAACTGATACAATGTATTTGGGGATGCAGTTTAGGCTATTATATACTTTAAGGGTACACAGATGAGTTTCAGTTAATGGATGGGAGTTCTGACAGTGATGACGAGTTGCACTGAATAAATGTTCATTTCAATAATTTCGCGTAATATTTTTTTATTAAATTGTAATCTAGCAGGCTAATAAAAACCTGGCCCTCAAACAAATAATTCTTTATTTTTTTTTAGTTATTAGTCCAAACGGATTTGTCGCTGAGAGACTATTGTTTTCGTTTTGCGATTTTGCACTCTGAATCTCTCCGAATCTGAATGTCCGTTTCACTTTTCAAACTGTTGCATCAAATATTATCGCCCTGTCGGATCCCCGGGGTCGGGATTTATATCTGACATAAATTCAATAAAGCTATTGGGCAAAAGCCTTTTCTCATTCTGCTGATTACACCAAAAGGCAAATCAATAATATAAATAGTATCTTTTCAAATATTACCTTTTTTGTTTGCAACAACAAACAAGCATGTCTTTGTTTCCATAGCGATAAATTTGTGTCTCTCTTTGCATTTAGAATAGATGAAGTTAAGTAACGTGAGGAAAAGGAATGAATGCTTCGGCTTTTAAATTGATAATTGGATGAAAAATTGAATATGAATATACAAATTTATGGATAAAGTTTGAAACCTGTACTATAGCATTCAAAATATGTTCTTAAATTTTCTTAATTAATTTACAGAAGAATTAAACATGAATAAGTAGAAGATTCATATGCTGAACATATTGATTTATATTAACATTTTACTTAACTTTACAGGAATTTAAACTTATACACTAATGTTCTTAAAAGCCGAACATCTAGAATAAATGTAGCCACAATCTTTATATTTTCAAGCTGTGTAAATTAGGCAGAACAGAACAGTTGATTTTCGTCAAACAAAACATTTCAAAATGCGAGCAAGAGGAAAAGCGATATATATATTACATACAGAGATACATTTAGGATTCTGTATGTCCATCTCTGGCTCGTAGTCCTTATTTTATAGCATTTATTGACAGGCTAAAAAATTAAATTCCTTTTCTTACCTTTACAACAAACAAAACTCTTCGACATTCATGAGCAGCAAATTATCAGCTAATGAGAGTTCTGCCACTAATAGCTACTGAGGTGAACGGTCGATTTAGGTTTTCGCCAGTAAGTACATAGCGAAATAAAGAGAGTTAAAGTCTTTCCGGTCAATAATTGGCAGTGGGGAAGAGAGAATGTGGATTAGTAGGTTTCCGGTACGAAAAGTGTTAAAACTGCTCATTAGTATAAATCATGGAAGAAATTATATTCCCTCTTAAAATAAATAAATACAATGAACCCTCTTTAAGATGAACACCTAGACAGTCACACCTAGTCTTGTGTGAAAGTAGCGGTCTTGGACTGTTAAGTTTTATTATCGATGTTTATTTGTGTTGTTAGAAACACTGTTCACTTTTTAGAAGAAGTCATCTGAAACGATTTCATTGTTGAAATTGTTGAAACAATAGTGTTTCTACTTTTAAGTAGTTTTCCTATTCTTGCAATTATTTTTAAAAGAGCTTTAAGGGTTTTAGCATATATTTAGCATATACACAGGGTGTTTAAAAAGGGTAGTTACAGGACTATTTGTTCAAATGTTATTTTTTAGATATAATATTAAATTATTTAGATACGTTCTTTAAGTGATAAAATTTCTCAGTATAAGGGAACGAACTTTATTAAAATAGTGTCAGCATTGAAGTAAAAGGTTTATCAAGTACAAAAATCTAACTTTCCATATGATCCTTATGGATCAAAATCCTACATTATCAAAGTATTCATAATGCTTTTCCATTCCATACCCATATATTTAATCGATATATTTCATATGCCATATTTTTAGTTGAAAAAACTGAGAAGATTTTCAAAGGAAAAAAAAAATTGGTTTCTTTACGGTAAAGGCTTCTAGGCAAGTAATGGGTTTCTGAGATCATTTGATTGTGATAAAGCCACTAGATCCTCGATCTAATTAAATAATGAACAAGTTAAATGACAAAGAGATAAATCATTAGCAAACAGAAATCATTTTAAGTGCTATAAAAAGGAAAATATGTTAGTGAAAGCTCAGGAAGATAGCAAATGAAGCATTTTCTCATTTGCGAGATGGTGTACAGCTATATGAGTTTCAACATGATATGGAGTCCTGTATCAGCAAGACTTTGGTTTCCTACTAAAGACTGTTGTTAAATGGATAAATTTTGATATATTTATTGCATGTCTATCATAGTGCCTAGTTTGCTATCATGATTTGATACTATGGTAGGAATAGCTACTAAATCATATTGAGAGAAGAGCACTACATCGTGATCATTACCGATCTTGTGTATAATTTTGTAAAAATTTTGTAAAAATGAATAGTTTCATTTCTAAAAAAAAGTCCGCAATTGTCATATAAAATTCATTTTTCACTGACAATCACAATGCGTAGAAGAAATACTTTCGTTATTCCTGTTTGAATCACTCTATGCTGTATCTGACCTCCTGCGATATCCATATACAGAGTTTTTTTTTTTTTTTTTTTTTTTTTTTTTTACGACAACGGGCGAAAGCAACTTGAACAATCAATCAACAGACATTCTGTATGACTCCAGTACAGATTGTCACGGTTTCGATTCATTCGAGTTTTATAATTCGGCGCGATCTGTAGAAAAAGCATAGGCAAGAATCTCGTTTTGCGAATTCGTGGCTCTTGATTGAAAACCTTACGAATCGATGATGAAAGCAACAATATTTTTACTAAAACTCACTAAAATGCAGTAATAATTTTGAATGTAGTCCTTAGAGCATTGCCAACCATGAAAGAAACAAAATCGCAACTATTTCTGTAGTTGATTTTGTGTTAACAGTTTCAATAGCTTTCATATATTCTCTGAAGCTTATAGCAGCTATAATTACATTACACATGTTTATATCAGAAATTTTCATAAATAGCAACGAACAGAATTCGCCCTAACTTTCATTGGCTATATCATTTGCAATCTCATACATACTTTTTTACTTCTTTATACAAAGTAAAGAAAGTACAGTAATAGGGAAAATTTTCGGTTATTATATTTTGAAGGAAATATTCATTCTGACCGTTCTCGAATCCATTTGGACTATTTTTTGCGTGACGCCTGCACGTACTAACTGAAAAAAGTACTCTCTTTCCAAAATGGATCTTATAATGGTTTTAAAAAGGATTTTTCGTGACGTTTGTACGTACTTACGTACCTATATGACTGGTCGAACTTCACTGCCAGTTGAGGCTTAACAGGCCTTAGTGGAGCTAT
This sequence comes from Stegodyphus dumicola, assembly GCF_044657685.1. Taxonomy (NCBI): domain Eukaryota; kingdom Metazoa; phylum Arthropoda; class Arachnida; order Araneae; family Eresidae; genus Stegodyphus; species Stegodyphus dumicola. Next base: position 175,654,684 of record NC_140773.1, read on the forward strand.
TTAATTAAAGAAACATTAAGATCTAAAACAAGGCCTAAATCAGACCCATTAAGCAGTAGAACTACCACCATACTACTTGAAATAACTTTAAATAGAATAAACAACTAAAGTATGAACTTAAAGTCTAGGAGCTGGTGAGATTTACCAGCTAAACCAACAAAAGCACATTATTGCATACTTTTACATGCATAAAAATATGGTACTTACATATACAAAGAAATAAAATAACAGAATATCATAAACATTCTAGTTTTCCTTAAAACAGACAGGGAAATTTCAAACACAATCAATATATAAATTCATTTAATTTACAGATACATATTTTATGAAATTTGACAATTTCAATTTAGTCACCTATTTTTACTTAGATCCTTTAAAGTATTAAATTTAGGAATATCTGGAATAAATCTTAGAACAATATTTTTTATAGAAGAGCACCTAAACAACAGATGCTCAATATCAACATTACTCATGCCACATGGACAGGCACAATTTTTTATTAAAAACTTATTATAATAAAAGGGAAAGTGTCCATGATTAGTTAAGGCTAGGTTTAGATACTTGTCACTTAGGCATCTTTTCTCACTTATAGTTGAGATTAAATTATATGTGAATCTTCCTTTAGAATCTGGGTCATTCCACTTTGCTTGCCATAAGCTTCGTTCAGACGGGGGCGTAAAGGGCATAAGTGGTTAAAGCGAGCTCCGTTGCCAAGGCAAACAGTCCGTGCTACGTCACAAAATCTGGTTTAGGACTCGTGGCATAGGGTTCAAAGTTTTCAACTTTACGCCGAGTTTGGGATAAGCGTCGACCAATCAGAGCGAAACTAAAACGAAGCGGCGTTCTACAGAAGATTTCGCTGTCACAAAACAAGCAGAGCGAACGCGGGAAATCAATCGAGCAGGAGAACAGCGCGGTAAAGTTGTAGACACATCCACGCATGCGCAACTTTAGCTTTGGCCACGCCTTACACTCCGTTCTCGCGGGTGTGTACGGAACTCCCGTATTTTATGCCCTTATGACTATGCCTCTATGCCCTTTGCGTCGCCGTCTGAACGCAGCCATAGAGTCAAACCTTTTCTTTTCAACAGGGATTTCAAATTGTCAAAGGAAGTCTGCACTTCAAAATCAATAATTTGATTTTCAGTGGCAGCCTTTGCCAATCTATCTGCTAACTCGTTACCAATGGCACCAATATGACTCTTCGTCCAAAAGAGTTTAATATCTAAGCGCTAAGAAAGAGCGCTAAGAAAAATGAGCACGTCTTTTATCTGTTCAATTAGATCGTTACTTGGACAAACAACCGTAATTGAAACAATTGCGCTTCCACAATCCCTATAGATTTTTACAGGATCAATCGCAGAATTAAAAATAATCCAATATAAGGCCTTTTGCAGGGCCACTCTGCCTGATAGGTAGATGCATTGTCAGAAAGTCTATATTTCCTTTGTAAGCTTAGTTTCTCATCTGAGAACACACAAAAGGTTGCCCCCTCATGACCATTTAATATAGATCCATCGGTAAAAAGCCTGTCATCTGTGTAACCTGTCATATTGGGGAGGCCTTTATGCCAATTCAACCGTTTCAACAAGCTTTCTCAAAGTAAAAATCTCTAGTTGAGAAGATCTCACTGAAATAATCGACAACTTTATTATCAGCTTTTAACTTAAAGATAGCATATTCTTTTTCCGCTAAAATATTGTTTGGAGGACATCCAGCCAAAATCTGAAGAGCTACTGCGGCTACAACACTTAGTAATCCCAAATGAAGCGATTCTTTGAATTTGCAAAATGTTGTTACGCATTCGGACCGTTCTAGTCCACCATGCGCCACATCATACAAGATCTTTCTCTCAATAGCTCTTTTATATAAACTCTCAAGAACTTTACCTTGGAGATTCATTTTACTAAGTCTATTAAGAATATGGGTGCATTCGATCTTTATTTGATCTATGTGATATATAAAAGTGAGCATTTCATCGATCGTAATGCCCAAATATTTGATTCTCTTAGAAACTCTAATTGATTGTCCATACGGTTTGCACCTAGGATGTATTGATCTAGTATTAATTTTGACAATACCCAAAAGAAAGCTCTTCTTTGGATCAAATTTGAGTTTAACATAAAAAGACCACTTCTCCAATTCTTGAGTGGCGAAACTTAAAGCTTTACCAATAGTATGGCGACCACTTCACGTGGCCAATAAAACAAAATCGTCAGCATAAGCTTGTATACTAACATTTTGCGTTAAGGTTATGTTTAAAGCTATATTAGCAATAATATTCCACAAAAGTGGACCAGAAATTGAGCCTTGGGGAACAACCCCTTTGGTAATTTCTGGGATGCCGCTTTTTACCATAATATAAGGAAACTTTTCTTTCATTCAGAAAATCACATATTAATAAGGAGATGTTTCTTGGACATTTTATATTTTTTAATTCCTTTAACAAAATTGGCCACCAAACATTGTAGTATGTTTACCATTCCTTCTATTTCGAAGGATGTCAGAAATTAAATTTACTATAGCCTGGGTAGAACTTTTACCGAGCATAAAAACAAACTGATTTTTATTTAAAAGATTATTTGATAATAAAAAATATTGTAACCGTTGTGTCATGAGTTTATCCAGCACCATGCCCTAGGAAGGCAGTAAGCAAATGGGACGAAAAGAGGAAGGAACTTCTTTATCCTTTCTTTCTTTGTTGAACAAAACCAAATCAGTCTCTTTCCAACATTCAGGGAAAATGCCCCTCCGAAGATATTCATTCAGAATAGCTACAAAGAACTTTTTATTACATTCAAAGATTTCTAAAATAATATCCATTGTAAGGCCATCTTTAACAGGAGCTTTACCTTTATTTAACTTTTTAAGAGTAAATTCCACTTTATCCAAAGTAAAATCGTAATAATTTACGGTCTCTGGAGGTAACCTACAATCTGATCTAACTTGATAATGACATGATAGCTCTCCATAAGTAGAATCACAAGGAAAGCGGTGCCTTATAAGAAAATACCTAAGTTAATAAATATTATATATTATTTTGGAAGTGCATTAAAACAACATTATATTGTAAACAATATTTCGTGAAGAAATTGGGAATTCAGTTTGTAAGTACACTTTGTATGATCGTAAATTTCATTCATTAAATAAATGATTACTTTTAAAACCATAGTTCACAGCTTACAAGTAAATAAATCTCTGCTAAGCTTTGTAGACTTAATATTAATTAAGAAAATTATTATGATTGAACTTTACTTCTTCTTTCCATAGTTCTCATCAATATGAACCAATTATTTGTTGCCAAATGTTTTAAAGCTTCTAAGTTTCTAAGTAAATTAAAGTTACTTGTTGGCTAGATCTTTACTTTAACTGTGAAACGACTATTCCCTAAGTTCAAACTGTATCAATAGAAAGACGTACGAAGAGTAAAAAGACGCTTTTATTCAAGAAAGGATTTGGAGGCCCACCAGCGGCCGAGCGGTAAAGTCGCTGAACACTGGTAGTTCGGTCCGAGGTTCGAATCCCGCAAACGGGCTGGCTGCATGGGCGTTTTCGTGGTTTTTGCCCCATGTGTAACGTGCATACGAGCCAGTTTACTTTAGAAAGTCCTCCACGAAGGCATCCATCCCTCCCCTTAGGCAGATAGCCCTAGTGTGCTTTGCCATAATTAAATACACCAACACCAAGAAAGGATTTATAGTCGGCACTTCTTGTGCTTATAAACTAGGCCAATACTTTTGGCTATAACTCAGAATAGAAATGTAAAATTAAAACTAACTTTAATAATCAGTCAAAGCCGCATAGAAAAAAATTAACGTGAACTGGTTGATAGCCCTACCAACGACGTGCAAAACCGGCAATTAATATACACGGTCGTAAAATAGCAAGCTTTAAATATCAGCGAAACAACGTGGCCAAAAGGCAGAACACATTCTGTCTGAAGTAACTCAGACACCAGCTTAAATAGTAGTTTTTTATCCTACTTTGCATGACGCGCGAAACTGAAATATCGTTCTGGAAGGAAACGGAAATGAGAGAAAATAGAAAAAGTAATTTAATTGAACAAAACTGGTTAGTTTAAAACTAAATAATTCATTACAAGCTTCTCCCAGCCTCCCGTTTTAGTTACGAATTACTGCCAGTTCTGCCAAAGTTTTACTCCGTCTTGAGCATCTTGCTAGCTGACGTTTAAAATACACGCTGTTAATTATCTTGAGCCAGCTCAAGTAGTCTGTTGTGGTGTAGTCTCAGATTTGAATTTAGCTTTATGTTAATTTAAACACCCGCAATTAGCGGTACAAAATACACCCGCAAGTAGCAGTCATTTGTAGCAAAAGTTATGCCGTCTGTTTATTTAAGAATTAAATAAAAATAGGTTATTTTAACCTTCTTACATCTTGGTCAGTTGCTTCAGACTAAAGCGATAATACGTTTCCCAGTCTGATAAGATCTGTAGGACATTGAGACAAGCTTATAGACACAGCTGAACCCTATAACTTCGTCAGTATTCTTATAAAAATGGCAGATTCAAGCATATAATAAGCATTAAACGTACACAATTAGAGGTATTGTACTAAAAATGAAATATTACAGCTAATTGAAAACAGCTGGATTAGAACTAAATATTTCGACACACGGTATTTCAATTTCGTACACACTTCTTTTATGAGATTTCGCCTTGTGACTATATCTTTGCTTTTCGTAATGCGATTGTTTCGCTGTATTGTAACAATATATTGTTTATCTGTGCAACAGAGAGAGCGAGAATGTTGCTTAATAACATTTTGATTCATCTCAATGGTAGCTAGACAGCTGATAAAGTACTTACTAATTGAACATTAAAGTTTTTTTGAGGGGGTGTTATGCATGAACATTAGTAATGTAGCTATTTAAATTCCTTACATGGTTTTCTATAAAAATTAAAAAAAGAAACGAAATTATACCTCGAATAATAATGAAGCTGCCATAGCACGGTAGGGAAACTTTGCCCTTATTTTTATAACAATAATTATTTGTTAAAAATTAAGTATATATATCTCAAATACATTTTGAAATTCAAAATTTGAATTTAGGTGTCATATGTTCGTTATGTGATGATATAAGTTATATAATTTATTTATATAATATTTATTTTTATAAATTTATACATGGAAAAATGAATTCCGATATTTTGTAATACCCGATTTCTTCCCCTTTTGTTTAATTCAAAGAATTAAGCATATAAATCGCATATTCATTTTTCTAGATAACGCTTCATCAAACATCTAATAAATTATAAAGATGGGATTTTTTTATTATTATTTGTCTTCATCAGCAGAAACCGTTATGTGAATTAAATAAATATTATTAATAGATTCAAACAAAGGATATTCGAACTTTCACCGTTCGACTTTGGAGCAAGGTGATTAAAGGCCAATACATGCCTGTAAGGGTCAACACGTGACTGCATCTAGCACGCATCAGACAATGAGTGATTCAAGAAATTCCTCTGACGCAAGAGCTCGTCTGGCTAAAATAACTTTTAAAATACGTGTCAAATGAGCGGTGTCTCAAAGCATGAAAAAAAAAAAAAAAAAACATGGCCGAAATTCTTAGACATAAGTTTAAATCAGATATCTTAGATACTTCCCGCTCTCCCCTCCCGCCCAAAAAACTGCAGTAATCAAGTAACCGTAACGGATGGAATATCTGCCATCTTCATATGCACATCTGACATCTTGATAACGTCATGTTTTTCACTCAGTACAAATTAAATTCATAATTACGCCGATGACAGAAAAATACGAACAAAAATTTATTGATGAAATTCCCAAATCAAATGCTTTTTGTATTTCGCTCGTTGTTTCAAACACTTTGATTTTTCAAACCAGTTTTTTAGTAATAAGAAACTTACTAAATTAACATGTAGAGTCATTAGGTACTTGAATCCTCGCTCCCTGTCTTTTCAATATATTTATAAATGACCTCCCAAATCGCTTGGATTCCAAGATTCTGAAATACGCCGACGACACGGTCGTACTTACGGATTCTGTCAGCCCGCCTCTTGCAATGGAAAAACTGCAATTCAAAGTAAATATCGTTACGAAATGGTGCGAGGATTGGAAAATCAATTTAAATTCTAGTAAATGATGTGTTGTGCTTTACAGACTCTACAGGCAGAATGTAATTGTTAATACGGATATCAAAATTAAAAACGATACAGTTCCGATGGCAGCCTCCTATAAGTATTTAGGAGTTATTATAGATAGTACGCTCACCTTTAAATACCATGTTACAGCCGTAGCGGAAAAAGCGAATGCTGCGTTCTGTGCCCTTTACAGCTTGATTGGCAGGAAGTCTAACTTATCGATAAAAATCAAAAGAACACTGTATCTGTCCTTAATCACACCGATTATGTTATACGCAGTGCCAGCATGGGCGACAGCCAACAAGACTGAGCGTGCTAAACTAGACATAATACAAAATAAAATACTTAGAGCGATTGTGAACTCACCGTGGTTTGTGAAGAACTCTCAAATTCAGGAGGATCTGAATGTGAAGGCCATGCATGATCACTTCACATAATTTCTTTGAAAGCCTTAGAACCTCTTCCTACGCTTCTATTAGAAGCCTGGGCAATTATGACCCTACTGTTGAATATGTGGTCAAAAGACCCCGTACCATACATCACAACCCGTCTTGGTAGTTGTATTTATGTAAATAGTTTTCAGCTTTTTTCTATGTTTTATAAATACGACTTTTGTTATTTTTGAATGCAACATTTGCCACCACGACCAGGTATGCCAGTCCCAAGCTCTGAAAGTTTTTTACTCCTCCGGGTGACAATGTACCTAAAGTACCGGGTGATCAAAAAGTCAGTATAAATTTGAAAACTTAATAAATCGCGGAATAATGTAGATAGAGAGGTAAAAATTGACACACATACTTAGAATGACATGGGGTTTTATTAGAACCCCCCCAAAAAATACTGTTACCGGGCCTTTTTTCTTCGAGGAAATGCGTGATTCTGGTTTTGTAACTGCTACCGTGACGGGTCAGAGGTACGCCGATATGTTACAGAATCGCATCGTCCCCAGCCTGGCTGATAAACACCTGCTGGAACGTACGATTTTTATGCAGGATGGCGCTCCATCCCATATTGCTAGACGCGTGAAAGATCTCTTGCGCGCGTCGTTTGGTGATGATCGTGTGCTCAGCAGCCACTTTCGTCATGCTTGGCCTCCTAGGTCCCCAGACCTCAGTCCGTGCGATTATTGGCTTTGGGGTTACCTGAAGTCGCAAGTGTATCGTGATCGACCGACATCTCTGGGGATGCTGAAAGACAACATCCGACCCCAATGCCTCACCATAACTCCGGACATGCTTTACAGTGCTGTTCACAACATTATTCCTCTACTATTGTTGAGGAATGATGGTGAACATATTGAGCATTTCCTGTAAAGAACATCATCTTTGCTTTGTCTTAATTTGTTATGCTAATTATTGCTTTTCTGATCAGATTATTGCTTTTTTAATTATTGCTTTTCTAATAAAACCCCATGTTATTCTAAGTATGTGTGTCAATTTTTACCTCTCTATCTACATTATTCCGTGATTTATTAAGTTTTCAAATTTATACTGACTTTTTGATCACCCTGTACATCTCTTTTATTTTACTACCGTGATTGGCCTTTGGAAACTCTGAACTTTTGGTAATAACTCTGTGTAGTTGAAACCAAGTGCGATCGAAAGCAATTGGAATTGGATTAGGTACTTGAAAATGTGCAATGCTCGAACCTGAACCTCTCGAATACACGCCGAGTGTGAAACCATTACACCACGAAGGCATGCTGGAAGGAGGGAGAAAATACCTTATAAACATGAGAAGCATTTTGCCAAGAATTCTTTTGATCAATTTTTAAATTCATCTGTTCTGATATTTTTTAACAGCGATAACTAAAATTCAGTTTTTATGATCACCAAATGATTTCTATGACTAGGCTATTCGCTAAATAAATGTTTCTAGCTATGTTTTGCTATTTCTTACTTATAGCTATACAAAAATATTTGCAGTACACCCTCATCTTTACTTTGCTAACTTTATTTTGAAAGGAAATAGCTTCTTCATATAACTTTGCTTGTAGGAAGTAGTGATATTCAAGAATAACTTTTTTATATGAAAAAGCTTGTTCTGGGAACAAACAGCTGTACTTCGTAAGAAAGTAAAGTTTAAATTTTAGCAAAATATTACAAAACAGCAGAAATAACAAATTTGAATTTATTTATTAATTTGAGCTTTTGTTTACTAACACTTATACACAAATTTTAAATGGAAGCTATGATTCTAAAAAACAAGTTCTTATAAAAGCAAATTACTCCTCGATAATTCCACGAAATGATCTCAAGTTGCGCACATTCATTGTTATGTTTTATAGACAAACTGTTTCAGATTTTCTGCAAACTCATGTTTGTGCGCTTAATTTCAATGTTACTATATACCAGTGCTCCGCAACCGGTGTGCCGCGGCACACTGGTGTGCCATGAGTAGGATATAGGTGTGCCGCAATCAAATACATGTATTTGACATTTTGCAATTTTTTATCATGTATTTAATACACAATGACAATTTTTTCCCTTAATAATGTCTATTTTAAATGTTTTTATATATTTCACTGTTGTGTGGTTGTGTGTGTGATTGTAAGTGTGTCAGCATTTGAATTTTTTCGGCACTTTCTTGATAACTCGAAACTCAAAAATATATAACTTTTTTTAAGCGCAGGTATCACATTGATAATTATTATGATTGCATATAAATAAATATGTTATGGTTTTATAATTGTATATTTTTCAAATTAAAAACAAAAATTTATTGTAAATTTTGTGTATAAATCAATACATATATACATTAGCTTTTGGCGTGCCACGAAATTCCAGAAAGATTTTTTGTGCGTCGCAGGTGAGAAAAGGTTGCGGAGCACTGCTATATACGAACCGATTTCATATACCTTGTTGAGTTCATGCCACGTTGAGTTGCTGCACTTCGTCGGGCAAAAGGAGAACCGACAAAATATTAGGAGGTATCCCATGACTTTTGTCACTTCAGTATAATCCCTGCAGTAAACACCCATTAGCAGCAAAAGAAGAGCCCGTTAGTTTGAATACTGTAGAAAAAGCTGTGTTTTAAGAATGAAGATGCATCTGTTTACTTTGTAATCAGTTTAAGAGCCACTGCATGAAAATCACTTAAAATACATTTTTTTAGGCAGATGGTTATAAAACTCTCGTTGCAACATTAATACTCATATTTACATTAAGAACTATCGTATAATACAGCACATCCAAATTGCTCAAGAGTCGAAATGATCCAGATTTCTGGATTTTTCAGGTTCTCAGAAACATTTTTTACGATTAAAGAGTAAAAATATATGAAAGGATAAAAAATAAATAATGATAATGTTTTTGCTCCAAAATAATGTAGCATCATTTAATTATTCTGATAAAGACGTATTTGTGTCATTCCTGTTCGCTGAATTTTCTTCAAACAGTTCGCAAAAAGATTAATTGTACACTAGATACTTCCCAAAAAATAGAAGGGGTACAAAAGAATGATATGTGAAATTAAAGACTAAACAATTACTGTTTCAATCTGATAAACTAATGCACATCTCTAAGTATATTTGTGGATGAAGCACTTGTTCCATTCCCAGAAATCTTACCAATTTTTTTTTTCCAAATTTTCATTTTGTTTTAATATGGTTTATTTCCATTTACAATACAAACTCTATATTCTGTGTTAATGGAAGGTCATGAAAAGTTTTATATATTTGTAAGTGATTTTACATATGTATTAATAGACATGTTTTTCTCAAAACAATGAATCATCGTTCGATGATGCTTAAATCATCGCTCAAACAGAGTCCCTCGAAAAATGTCATTCGGCACATCAAACAGAATTCTGTAATATGCGGAAGTCCAACAGACCATATAATCCACAAAAGTTTATTTATTTACTGAATGCCGATGCTCAGGTTACAGAAATTTAGAATTCAGACCTTGCCATATGTGTTACATGTTTTCTCATCGTAATTCAAAATGAAATGCTATTTAATGACTTTTCTGCAGTAATTGATTATTTCATGTTATGGTTAAAAAATGCTTATTCATGTATATCTAAAATGGGTATCTGTACATAACAGTCCACAAGCTTGAAAATAGCCTACATCTTTTAAATAGAAACAATTTTCCCCATTTTTTTTTTTTTTTTTTTTTTTTTTTTTTTTTTTTTTTTTTTTTTTAATTATTTAAATAGCATTTCCCGGTAACAAAACGTTAGTTTGGTCTAATAATAAATTACTGGAATTTGAAAATTTGTCTAAAATAAAAATCTATGTATATTTAAAATTGCGTGAAATGGCTATGTCAGGAAGGTACTAATAAGGAACGAGCAAATTCCGTGGGTGTGTGTGTGTGTGTGTATATGTGGTTTCAACTGAATCTGTTTAGTTAAAACTGAGAGTCAGGTTCTTCCGCAGTATTGGAATAAATTTTAACTTCATTCTAAAATTATTTGTCTTTTTGCTCTAAGTGAGTTTTCTCCAGATTATTAACAAAAAGGAATTGATTGTTTATATTTATATGTGTATGCAAGAATAGTAATTGTAAGAAAGACTATAAAAATAGTTACCTTTCAAAAAAGGAAAGTGATGAGTTTTGTTTATATATATATTTTAGTGACACTGGGAAACATACATATCGTTTCGCCATTTCCTTTAGCTTCAGAAGTTAAAGGCCAAATATTTAAGAGTCAGAAGCAAAAGAACCGCTTGAACTATCATTTATTTTTTTCTGTAGAAGATATTCACAATAAACATTTTTCTAAATTACATCGAAATTATTTTATCAAGAAGGAAACGTTCCGAAAATTCAAAATTGTGAATCGACCATCCTAAAGATACATAAATTTCAGCAGTACTACGTCTCTATAACATGAATTCGATAGGAAAATACGAAATTTTAAATTCGTCGACCATAATGGAGGTACGAGCTGCTTTAGTTAATCAAAGGAAACAAAACATATCGGAATACATTAAGAATTTCTTGCTAAAATGCACAATGTGCAATGATACAACAAAAACTTGACGCTGATATTTTGAAGAGTCAAAAACTTATACTCGAGATAGTATCTTAATTTTCCGATATGTAATAAAATTATCCTCAACTTCGTTAAAAAAATCATTTTTGTTATAGAAAGTATAACATTGTGCATAGCGTATTTTGATTCATGTAGTTTAAAATGGGCGTTATATGCATTCAAATGAACCAGATAATGTAGCATTTTTTTATTCATGACTGCCATTTTGTTTTTTTGACACGTTTTTTTGACACGGCTAAACGTCTGTAGAAATTCACACACACACACAAACCAAAAAATAAATAAATAAATAAATAAATAAAATAAAAATTAAAAAAATAATTCTTTGTTTAAAGTAATCGGAATATTGTAATCTCGAAAAATTTGGGGTATCGTATTTCAACAAAAATATCCATTTGATCACTATCGAATGCATTTAGACGATTTCCTTGCGTGACATCTATTCGTGTCACGCAAAGAAATTATTATTTATTATTATAATTATTATTTATTATTTTAATTATAATTTATTTTTTTCCAAAATGGATTTAAAATGGAGTCAGAAGACTTTTTTCCCAGCGTCTGTACTTACATACATATCTCGCATCATACAATTATAATTATTATTTATCATATGCATTACTCGCACAACTCAAAAACGAATAGCCGTAGAGAGGTTGAAGTTTTGTATATGGGTCTGTTATAACATCCAGCTGCGCACCTCCGTGTTTCGTTGCAATCGTCCTCACCAGACTTATGTAATATATTCCCACTCAGTTACCTGGCTCGGAGAGATCAGTGTTTTTATTCTTATATGTTGGTAACTACTATGTTGTACTTATGTTCCGGTTAACTTTTTATGCATGCAGTAATTGTTGATTTATCAACAATTTAAGAGTTTAAGCGGCGTTAGGCCTAACGAGGCCGCCATTTTTTCCATTTGGAACTCTTAGTAGAATAGCGAATTAAGTCAATTTCTGCATCAACTTCAATGTCTATTTGCCGAGTGGAACCGAAAATTAACTTTCAATTTTGTCATCTTTTTTTTTTCCAAATTTTTATCTTAATAATTTTATTTTTCTTACAAATTTTTGAAATTTTCCATTTTTAATTATAGAGCAGGATTTGAGATGTAGGAAATGTACGAAATATTTGATTCAAGCTGTGTTTTACGTAATTTGGAATTCATTCAAAAATATAAATTTGTTCGATTAAGAATAGGATCACGAACCCAGACACCCTGGTGTCTAATACCGTTCCACCGAGGAACAATTCCAATTTAACTTTAAAAGGTTTAATATAAGCATGCATATCAATGATATGTGTATCCTTTCCTAGCAGCTCTTTATTGAGAATATTTAAATGTCCAATCAAGTCAACAAAAAAGCTAGATCTGTTTATCCATGTATCATTTTATAGCTCGTGGATGGTATTATTTATTTATTTTGTCATGAAAATTTTGATTTAAATTTTTAATCAAAAAGCTGTTTTAATAGAGCTTTCTGACATACTACCTCCCCATGTAATACTAAATAATTTCGTTGCATTCTCTTTTAATTTCATCAAACAATGCAATAGACTCGACAACTATTGCAATAAACTAAAACTCGTCCGAGGATGAAAATTACTATTTCAGTTACTGTGGTCAGTCTGAGTTACTGGCCTATCATATTAAGGTATAGTGGCAAAAGTGAAGCTTCAACTTATTTTTTCTTTATTTATTTCCTTTAAAAGATGTCTCGCACATAGGCTCAGACCGTATCTATGCACATCTAAAACTATAAGCATATAACTTACATAAATTATATTAATATATAATTTGCTAGCATATAATTTACATAAATTAAATTAATATATAATATGCTAGCATATAATTTACATATATTATATTAATATATAATTTACTAGCAGCTACGCTGCCAGTCTTCGTCTGGCTTTTAAATGTACCGGAAAAATGCCTGAAGGGAACAAACACCAAACGTTAATTTAAAAACTGCGCAGAATTTTATTCCGCAGAACAATTTCATAAAAAAGGGGGGGAATTACATATTACAAAACTACAATGAAATAAGCATTGTCCTTTAATACAACTATTAATTATCCTAATAAATAAATTAACCATCTTCCCGTTGCCTTCTCTCAACAAACGCCCAGTATCCAAGAGAAACATTTAATTTAAAAACTGAACAGAATTATCGCCCTCATTTTTCCAAGTAGCAATAGTGCTGATTTTCAACAGTCAGCAGTCCAATATACAATTGAATGAAAAACTGTTGCCCAAACCACATTTCTAAATGAATGCGACATTATTCAAAATGATGAGATAAAATCGAAAAGATAAAATAAAAAAACATCTGATTCGAATTTTGAAAAAAAATCGCTTCGAGGTGTACTGGCTCTTATCTAGATGCATCTATATCGAAATTTCGTAGCCCTGGGTCTATTAGCTTACGCGCAGCACGAACGAAAAGACACACAGACTCTTTCTTTTATATAATTTACTAACATATAATTTACATAAATATTAGCATACAGAATACATTCCTTGTCATGAATATGGTATATAACATATAAATAACTGAAATATTTTTGCGTGCAATGTAAAATTGCTTCGGGGTTCAGATGCGGCCCCGGAGCCGTCACTTTGAGACCACTGATATAAATCACCGTTGCCTTCATTTGAAGCGGATGTGCAACATTCATTAACTTTGCTTCATTTCTATTCCTTTTACTAGAAACCTTAAGTATTTGGTTTCGAACCAGCATCAATTAACTTACATTTGGTTACTATTTTAGACAATATAATGAGAATGACTACAAAGAAACAACACACCTAATGGATGACATTCACAATTACTTCACCGGGGCTCTTTTGACCCTCTTTAACTTTTATTGTTGTTGTTTTGCTATGATTCACGTAATTCTCTGCAGATATTAATCAAACTAATTGTCCTGGATGGTTGGATATTACCGTACAATTTAAAAATGCCTTGGAGGAACAGAAATTAATTTCAAAAAATAGAATTTGTCCTCCAAAAAATGTCTGTATAAGAATTCTAATTAAAGGTCCCAGTTTTCGGTCTGTCTCCTATATTTTCTTGCGATAGTCTTCAAAACTGATATGTCATTTTAATTCAAAAATTTTTAATTTAAAATTGGAAATTTTTATTGTTCTTGAACGATACAAAAGACAACTGTGAGAATTCAAATAATGCCAATTGTGGTATAATTTTAAGAAAATGTATGAAATATTCCGCAGTAGCAGTGAATGTATTGATTAGATAAAAAATTTTAAATATACAGAAATATTCTGGAAGAAAAGAGGCCAGCTTATGAGATGTAGTCACTTCCACTGAAAAGGTAAATTAATGTTGTCCTTTTCAGTGGAGAATACAAATAATGCCAATTGTGGTATAATTTTAAGAAAACGTATGAAATATTCCGCAGTAGCAGTGAATGTATTGATTACATAAAATTTTTAAAATATACAGAAATATTCTGGAAGAAAAGAGGCCATCTTATGAGATGTGGTCACTTCCACTGAAAAGGTAAATTAACTGAATATTTAGAGACATGTAACGGCTATTGGTGGAATCTATTTTTAATATAATAGTAATGGGAATGTTTGATACAAAGCAAGAATCACTAAAATGGGGCTTAAAGATGCAAAGCAACCAAATTTCACTGGTATAAAACAGAGCATACAAAACAAAAAACAAAAAAAAAAAAAAAAAAAAAAAGATTGGCTGAATCTTATCCTATACTCTAGTTTGTTTGTTTTTTTAAATTACAATCTGAAAATTTTCGATTACAGTCTAATACCTCGATATATTTGTCTTTAAAATTTCAAAAAAAAAAAAAAAAAAAAAATGTATTCAAAGAATTTTGAATTCATTTTTTAACATTTATTTTAAAGTGTAAAAATCATAAAATTAAAAAGAAACTGAGATTGTCATACATATGTCAGTTTCACATATGGAACAGTTTTCAGTTAATCAACTGAGATAGGTCTATTAATTAAGAATGGGTCCCTCCCGGATTTAAACACCCCTAGCATAAAATATTCAAAACATGTCATTCAAATGGCAGATGTAAGAAAAAATTCTGTGCTATTTAACCATAAATTAACACTATGTGAAGCTTCGGACACGTATTTAATGAAGAAAAGGTTTACTTACTCACGACATAACAAAGTATTAATTTCACTGGATTCCTCCACCCAAAACTTCCTCCAAAATGGCAATATTTTTTATTCTATCAAAATACGAAATTTGCTTACTGTAAACAATAAGTACGTCTCTGAGATATTTAATTATTAAAAAAACTAGTTGCAATTATTACTGTTCTTTGCTACACTGTCAAGTACACCAACACATCCAAAAAAAGAGGGACAGTTCAAAATCTCTCGTTGTACAGGGCCGATTGACGAAATTTAACTCGCTTTTTTATATCTCGAAAAGGGCAACTTAGGATATATATTAGATTTATATACAGCACTGCTATAACATAAGTATTTCGACACAATATCTGACTTTTTACTGAAATGATATACAGATTTTTTACATATTTTGTTTTTACCACTCAGATTATGTCAAAGAGCTAAGTTTTGTAAAACTCCCACGAGTAGTTTTTAAAGAATTAGACATCAGAATTTTAGCTCCTCAATGTTAATCGAATATGGTATTTTATGTTTCTCATTAAATTACAAAATTTAACAATTAGGCATAATCTGAGTCGTAAAATCGAAATGTGGAAAAAAGTCGCTATGTTATTTCAGAAAAAGATTTTGTGTCAAAATACCCATGTTAGAACAACGCTATTTATGAATCTAATATATATCCGAAGTCGCGTTTTTGAGATATGGAAAACACAAGTTGAATTTTGTCAATCGGTCTAGTACAGGGTTTCTTAAACTTTTTGGTGTGGGGACCCCATAATATTTAGGAAAATTTTGTGGGACCCCATAAGCATTGCGCAAATCCGACACACGCGTGACTTGCCATAATCTCACGTGCTTTGCCATAATCAAAAGAAGTAAAATAATGATTTTCTAATTCGAACGATAATACTTTGTCGGCAGTTTTTAAGACTCTTAAAAACTTTTAAAATGCTTTAGATCTATTGATTATATATTTAAAATAAATGACTAGGACGACGATAGATGAAGTGATGGAGGAGAGAAATGGGTAGGGTGATAAATTTCCGGTCCGGCATAGTAGGGTAAGTATTATGTCCTTGGCCGACTAACCTTCTTCCTGTCAGAGGGACAACAGGAAGTAATACATAATTCTGGCAGTCGAAGCCGAAGCAAATGTTAACGCTACCAATACGAATAGAAAATTATTCGTAAAAGTAGTAAGCAAAGCAGAAATTTTCTTTTTCAGGCTGTGATCGATGCAGACTTCTCGAGCAGAATGACCCATAATCATTACACATACTAATGCTTAAATAATAAGAGGGATAAAATGTTCTCAGGGCACAAATATGCATTCGACTGCAGCACTTGCAACGCTTTCATTTCTAAAATCAGAAATGCCTGAACCCTGCGTATGGCCATTATAAACAGCGAACAAAAGTAAATTAAATGAAAATATAATTAATAATATAAAACTAATAGGAATGAAATTAAACGCAAAAAATAAATAAAAGTATTAATAAGCTAAGGATACATTTTCTAGTAATACTGCAATTTATTTATAGAACAAAATACTGCAGCTCATTTGATCTGAGATTCCGGAAGGACTTAGATCCGCTCAAAAACTGAGAATTACCAGAGACAGTGGTGTCTAGCTGAATTTAAGCACATGATAGATTGATTGGCAGATTAATAATTAATTACTCTTCAGAAAATTACGGAAAAAAAGTTCCTTTCCAGATAGCTCATATGGACTTTGCTAAAAATTCATTATTCTTGTATGTATTTTCACTGCTGACCATTGAAATTGCCACACCAGAAAAGAAAGCAAATGGCAGAATCTTATTACATATACCGGGTGATCAAAAAGTCAGTATAAATTTGAAAACGTAATAAATCACGGAATAATGTAGATAGAGAGGTAAAAATTGACACACATACTTAGAATGACATGGGGTTTTATTAGAATAAAAAAAAAATGGTTCGGTATGGGTTGGATATACCACATCTACTGTTATCGGGCCTTTTTTCTTCGAGGAAATGCGTGATTCTGGTTTTGTAACTGCTACCGTGACGGGTCAGAGGTACGCCGATATGTTACAAAATGGCATCGTCCCCAGCCTGGCTGATAAACACCTGCTGGAACGTACGATTTTTATGCAGGATGGCGCTCCACCCCATATTGCTAGACGCGTGGAAGATCTCTTGCGCGCGTCGTTTGGTGATGATCGTGTGCTCAGCCGCCACTTTCGTCATGCTTGGCCTCCTAGGTCCCCAGACCTCAGTCCGTGCGATTATTGGCTTTGGGGTTACCTGAAGTCGCAAGTGTATCGTGATCGACCGACATCTCTGGGGATGCTGAAAGACAACATCCGACCCCAATGCCTCACCATAACTCCGGACATGCTTTACAGTGCTGTTCACAACATTATTCATCGACTACAGCTATTGTTGAGGAATGATGGTGAACATCTTGAGCATTTCCTGTAAAGAACATCATCTTTGTCTTAATTTGTTATGCTAATTTGCTTTTCTGATCAGATTATTGCTTTTCTAATTATTGCTTTTCTAATAAAACCCCATGTTATTCTAAGTATGTGTGTCAATTTTTACCTCTCTATCTAGATTATTCCGTGATTTATTAAGTTTTCAAATTTATACTGACTTTTTGATCACCCGGTATAATAATGGGAGAAAGACAAGATTAAATTTGTAGGTGGCTTTGGGATACTTAGTGCGCATGATTCACAGTACACATACCTGCCACCTCTGGCAACAACAAACTGCTCTAATTTGGTTGGGCAGTGAGTCGAACTGAGCTTGAATGCCAAATACGGGTACTTCGTTCCACGATTTCAACTCTATGCCAGATTTTATCAATCGTAGTGGCTGTCGGGTGGTGGTGTGCCAGCCAGGACAACAGCCGAATACTCTCTGTATTGAGGAAAATCAGGAGAGCACAGGAAATATCCGGTCGTGCAATTATTTTCTTGAAAGATAATATCACACAGGCCTCGAAAATAAGGCTCAGCCACGTGCGATAACACGTCAGATATATTATCAACTATGTGAACAAGAGGTCACCAGGATGTACGCCCAATGGCATTCGATACCAGCATGCCAAGTGTTGGGCAGATATGACGATGACAGTTGTAAACTGGTGTTCTCCTCAGTGCCTCCAGGAACGGATACATCCATCATGATGCTGTGTACATAGAACGGGGATTCGTCTGAAAAGACAACGTGGCGGCAGTCTTATGTCCAGTATCATCGTTCGTCACACCACTGGTTTAACCGCAACAGTGGTCGCCGTGCTGACAATCCGTGATGATTAGACGTTGTGACACTGTCAGTGCAGACAACCGTCAAGTCATTAGTGTCGTTAGTGACGCAGATTGCCGTACCGATGGGCCCTGGGTTCGAATATGGGAGCAATGATGCCAGAAATTTTTTAGCTATAGCAACAACAGAAGAATCAAAAAGTCGCAGAAAGTAACACATGACATCAGTGTTCACGTGATTTTCGTCCTGTTATAGGTATGTCAGCTCACATAGCCATAAGTCATCAGAAATTCAATCCCTGTATCGGGGATGTATATTAAAAACTGCATGTTATCTGTATGCTGCGGACTGTAATTTGATGCTTGGCCATTTTATTACTTAGTTTTGACAAAAATCTTAAAATCAGATTCCAAATTTTTGGTTGCTTGAGTCTCCATTTTTTCTTTTAATTAGTTCTCAAGTTTAGACTAATATTTTTCGGTTAATTTGTCCATATCCATTGTTAGATGCTTTCTTTAGATTCGGCTGGTTAACTTACTAATTCTTTTGAGTTGGTGGTTTGGTTTTTATTTACGTGTCCTCAGTTCAAGTTTACGTAGCTAATAAGCTTTTGTTTCGCCTATTTTCAGTCTTTCTAACCAGTTCTCTAACATAGGTATTTTAATCCAAGCATTGAAAGGTGGTGCTGAATATTTTCAAATTACTCTAATTCATAATTTGATTAACACAACAGCCATAATTTTACTCTGAAATCTTATTCACAGACACCACAGTATTAAAAAAACAATTAATCAAACACCCAAAACACTAGCGACTAGTGTTTAAAACCGAGTACACATAGACTTAAGGGTTACTTCCAGCACCCAACCAATATTTAAGCCTAAATAAATTATTACATTTTACTGTAAATTAATCTTCAATCTTAATTTCAAAAAAGCATTCTATAATAAAAATTTGTTCAAATTATTTAAAAATTAAAAATACAAATTTTAAAAAAATTGAAAGGGTTAATATTTTAAAGATCGCCCGAAAGGATTTGTTAAGATTTTTTACGCTTTCCTTGAACTCGCAGTCTACCAGTCTGCTATTGCATTCACTTCTGCTAACCCATTTCATTTTGTCTTTTTAGTTTTATTATTAATCATCATTTTCTTCCCACTTCCGCAGTATACAATTCAACAGGAAAATCACAAAAAATTCAAGATTCATTATTAAATGCTGGCATGCATTTTTCTACTTTTTTTAGTCTTTTCTCAGTTTATCGTATCAATATTCAGTTTTCTTAGTAAGATAGTTGCAAAACTTTTTTTGTCTTTTATTATTAAAGTTTTCATTTATTAAATATTCTGTTCTTCGTAGTTCGATCAACATTAAGTTCAATCAACAGCAAAAAAGTGTTTATGTATTTAAAAACAGCATATTTTTAGAATTTCCGATATACAGTTTGCTGTACCGGTGATAAAAATATTCCGTACAGTATTGCGACGGCTTGCTTTCAATCGTTGAGTTTGTTGATCAACGATGATTTGTTGATTATAGTTCATTAAAAGTTTGACAAAATATGAAATATAAAATTCGAAATTCAAAATTCGGGCTTCCAGCTGCACATGTTCGGGTGGAGGACTACGTTATTCAAAATCTGATGGCCCTGGCTACCGTGTTTTTTTTCCACAGTGGAAGAAACATACATATATATAAACCTGCAGATTCTTCATTATTTAATTTCTTTAAAAGTAATCGAGGGCGATAATATTTGATGCGACAATTTGAAAAGCAGTACAACTGTTTATAGTGAATGATGCAAAATTCCGTTTCAAGACTAATAGCCCATTCAGGCTAACGCCCTTTTGGGCTAATGATTTACTTGCTCCACATACGGTTGCAAAGATTTCAAGATTTTAGTTATTTAAAGTCCGAATTTACAGTATTTTCATTACTACTAAATATAGAGTAACAAACCAGAAAATCTATACACTGGGATAATTAATTTCTAGTGTGCTAGTTACCTTATTCAAAGATTTTAAAGATACAGATTTGATTGGCTTTTATTCATACCTTTCAAAAAATAAATAAGCTCAGGTACGAATAATTGCACTGAGAATAATCTCTTTATATAGGAATAGATTTTTACGTGAACAACATTTTTTCAAAGCTGAAAATTAATTTAAAAAAACTCATTTGACCGGGAACATCTGTGATA
Source organism: Stegodyphus dumicola (assembly GCF_044657685.1). Lineage (NCBI taxonomy): Eukaryota > Metazoa > Arthropoda > Arachnida > Araneae > Eresidae > Stegodyphus > Stegodyphus dumicola. Next base: position 175,675,411 of record NC_140773.1, read on the forward strand.
TGAAATGAAGATAATTTCTAGTAATTTTTCTCTAGTGCACGGACATAGTACAATGAATTTTATATTTACATAAAAAATGTATAATTGCTTACGTGCAAACACATGTATTTTAATTTATATGCTGAAAATTTAATAAATATTAGAGACTAGGATAAAAAGAGAGAAATTATTATTCATTCTCACGTTTTGTCCCAATTGAAAACTATTCTCTGAAAACTTAGAAAGTTTTCATAGTTTATTTATTTTTAATTTAAACTAAATTCATTAAGCGTACTAATGATTAATTAAGCGTATTAGAATGATTTGAAACAAATGTCAGTATGAAATATTAATATTTAACCCTCAGTATGTTTGAATTACAAAGTGTAACCAACAAAACTGTCTTGCGTGCACCAGATGGAAAACAAATACAAATTTGAATTTTTTCCCCCTTTGAGCTATTATTATTAATGTTTGTGAATGTTTTCATAAATATTTACGAATTCGAAGTGAAATTTAAAATTAAATTATTTTGTTTTTTATTTTATTGATAAAAATTTTCATTTTTCTAAAAAGAATGTAAAAAAATTCTAGCCGGAAAGCAGTTTTCAGAACGTGCCTTCGGCGCGCATCCAATCTCAGGAGACCACTGTGTTAACAGATAAATAATTATAATTTGAATGCTATGTATTTAAATTTATTTTCATTTTAATAAAAACTGCATTCCATATTTTATGGTACAATTAGTAATTACATATTAACAGTAAAACAGCTTCCGTAAATATATTTAGGAATATTTAGCTTCGTTAATATATTTAGGAATCGACACCTAAGAATAAATGTGATAAGTTTTGTTTATTCTGTAAAGGGAAATTTAAGCTCAAAAAGGAAAAAAATTCGAATTTGTATTTATTTTCCATCTGGTGCACGCAAGACAGTTTTGTTGGTTACACTTTGTAATTCAAACATACTGAGGGTTAAATATTAATATTTCATATTGACATTTGTTTCAAATCATTCTAATACGCTTAATTAATCATTAAATAACTTAAATTTTAAAAAATAAATAAACTATGAAAACTTTCTAAGTTTTCAGAGAATAGTTTTCAATTGGGACAAAACGTGAGAATAAATAATAATTTCTCTCTCTTTTTCTTTTTTCTTTTTTCTTTTTTTTTTTTTAAAGAGCGGAACTTAATTTTTAGCTTCTGTAACTTCAACGTGAAGGACTGAAGGACAAATAAATCTTACGGTTGTTTTCTCATTATTGTAATTACTCAACGTTCGTGAGCTGAAGGGCACAAAATGAACAATAATTCATCCGGAAGTCCAAGACCGTCAGACTTGTATTTAGACAAATCTGTTGTTGTTGAATCGAGGGATGAGTCTGAGGGTCTCTCACCCCTCTTCCCCTATCACCAGCCTCTCATGTGAACTTTCTGCTCGCCGCATATTTAGAGTGCCCCTATGCCGCACAGACACTATACATTTACAAACATCCATGCCTTCTCCGAGATTTGGACCCGGATATTTCGGAACGGCAGTCAGCGTCACTACCCGAGACAAACCTAAGTTAAGTTTAAAATATGCACTAGATGTATCAAAGTGTCAATTCGTCTATCTACTTTTCTTGTGGAATACCCTTGTTAGCATCATACAAAATTTCTCTTTAGTATGACTAATTTATTAATACATTTTTTTTTCAGCTACTGATTTGTTACAGTCATTCAGCTTTTTCACCTAAGGAAACTTTCAGCTAAACGTAGACTAATACTTAGCTTCTTATTAAAAACTGTTTAAACTCTTTTCAAATCCTATTGTAAACAATGAGAGTTTTAAATGCGGTCCATTCCGCTTAGTTCAAACGTAAGCTGTACGTTATATCCTCTTACGTAGGATGAACAAAACTTTGCTCATGGCTATTCAACAGAAAGTAGTATACAACTCTCAGCATTAAATTTTTCGTTACTTATTTACTGAAAGGCTCATGTTTCGTTAAATGAAATTTTGAATTGAACTTATGATAATTTCATGCATGAGAAATGGACAATAGCTTTTGGTATTTTTTGTTAACTAAGCATATTATTATTATATTATTATTATTATTATAAGGGCACAGCCCCGATCCTCCTAACCGGCACAAGTCGATCGTATGATCAAAAAATGGGACTGCCCAGAAACAAAAAAAAAAAAAAAAAAAAAAAAACATATAATGTCCAAAATCTGAGTCTCAATTAAAAATTCTGAAATAAAGTGGCTTTTCTTTAATGAAGTTTATCTTTTTTATAACATCACCAAATATCTTTTGTAGTTCGTTACCAACAGATTTTGACATCAAGACTTCTCTATGAATAAAACAGTGTGTGAAAATAACATTGGCATTTTTTTTTTTCTTTTACAACAATTTTTTTCTTTCTTTTTCTTCAAATATGCAGATAAAATATTAAATATATTTTTTCCTCTGGTTATCTCAAGTAATTCTTTCTAGTAAAGGAAGTTTTTTTGAATTTCTCACTCATTAGCAAATCGTACAAATGTTAGAAATAACATTTGTTGGTTAAATCAATTGACTCGTTAAATCTGTTTAAATCTGTTATTTGTTAGTTAAATCGCTACTTGAATTGAAAAATTGCCATTTTAAATTTATTTTTCATTTTATCACTCAAAACCTTTTTAACATCATGTGAAATATTATTAATTCATCTATTTACTGTATTGTTCGAAAGTGGAAAAATATGTTCAGTTTTCCTTACTTGTACCTTCTCCCACTTTTTTTTCTCACCATAATTTTACGTGCGGACATTATCAAATTCTCACCGACTGTGTGACTTTTCCTTTTCTGTGCAATAAGCTCTGCTACCAAATAACTTGCCTCCAGAACCTTTTTACTAACTGTGAATGAGTTTACAAAAGTTGTACTCTGTTTATTTTGAGATTTCAAGAGAATTTTAAATCAATCAACGATTTTATTTTTCATGTTAGTATGATTTGTCGTGAAATGTCTGTACGATTTTGTTGGAGCCCTTTGTTGTATTCAAAAGTTTTTGATCACAAACGAGACACAATGGAAAATGACATACTCGATCACCGGTCCATATACAATAAAACTCATTGATAAATTACTTTCTTTGTAATGACGAACCTTTTTCCCACCGATGTCCTTAATCAGTCTTTGAAATTTTGCATGAGATTCTAAATCTTCATCACTAGTGTCAGCAGAATTATCTGGATTGTTCGTCTTCAAATATCGCTACATTTGAACCGTTAAAATCTATGGAATTAAAATATAAGAAACCCAACCGAATAAAATACTAAAAAGGTAGTAAAATAAAAAGTACGTGTTAGCACTCTGTTTAAGCAGTCACATGATTCTACACTTCTTGCATCACTAATGCATACACATTCACACTAGATTCTAGTCCGTGACAATTGAAAAGCTGCCTTTGGTTGTTCAGCTATGCTGGGTTAGATTTGTGTTGCACGCATAGTCTTGCTATGCCAATGTGCAGTTTAACGGAAGTTGCTAAAGAATAAAAGAATAAGTTAATCTCACACACACAAATAATAATAATAATAAATAAAAGTAAAAAAAGAAAAACCTTTTTAGTCAAAAAGGGGCTATTAGTCTTGAAAGGGGATTTTGCGTTGGTTTATTATAAACGGTGTATCACTTTTCAAATACTTGTCACCAAATATTATTATCGCTCTGTATTGTTTTTAATGAAATTAAGTAATGAAAAATCCGCATGTATATATGTATGTATGTTCCTCCCATTTTGAAAAAAAAAACGGCGGTTCCTAGACCCATCAAATTTTGGATAACTTTGTCCTCAACCCGATCATGAGACCCAAGAAGCCCCAATTTTGAATTTTAAATTTGTTTTGCTTTTTATTTTATATTTCCTAAAATGTTAAAGAATTTTTGAATAGCAAACTCAAGGATTTGAAAGCGAGCAGTGGCAACGCTGTACAGAACAACACATTTTTATCTCCAGCGCCGGAGACTGTCTATCGGAAATTCGAAAGGTATGCTATTTTAAATATTTTTAGCCCAAGCAACATTGGCCCAGAAGGGCTATTAGTCTCAAAACGGTATTTTACGTCGGTTCGTTATAAATGGATTATTACTTTTTTAATTGTTGCCACCAAATATTATCGCTCTGTATCGAATTTAAAGAAGAGAAATAATGAAAATTCTGCATGAATTAATGTATGTTTCTCGCATTGTGAAAAAACAACGTTAGATAGAGCAATCAAATTTTGAATAACGTAATTCTCCACACGAACATGGGCACCTGGAAGCCCGAATTTGGAATTTCTTTTATTGTCTATTTCATATTTTGGAAAGTTTTAACGAATTTTTGATTAGCAAACTCAATGATTTCAAAGCGAGCAATGGGCAACACTACACGGAAAAAAGATATTTTGGATACGGATATAGACTGTCTTATAAACGGATAAAGACTGTCTGTCGGAAATTCTAAAGATATACTGTTTTTAAATATTTTGTGATATTACTGTTGAATTTTTATGTGGTTTAAGTCCGAAAAACGTGATATTCAATAAATAAAGGTAACATACAAAATGTTTAAAAGACACTTCTTTTGGCGTGATACAAAATCTGAAAGCTTTCAATTTTCCTCCCTGATTTTTTGTAACATTGCTGTTGAATTGAATTTTATGTGGCGTAAGTGCGAAGAACGTGGTATTTAATAAATGAAGTTAACACATAAAAAAAGTTAATAATATTTTTTCACCTAATGGCGGGCACTTGCCTATAACGGCATTGGCCACTCCTAAAGCCAGAAGTGATGGCCATTTTATTGTGGAGGCACCTAATAGGCGGCCACCGTTACCTCCTATGAAGGGACAGACAGTTTTACAACCATGTCTTCTGCGAGATTCCAGCCCGGGCCATTCGGTATTGCAGTCAGGCTCCTTTAACCACAATACCGTCTGAGCAGCTACTTAATAACAAATAGACAAAAACTTTTTTTTTTTTTTTTTTTTTTTTTTGTTAACCATCTTACTAAGAAAACTGAACAGTAATATGATGAACTGAGAAAAAACTGAAAAAGAAATATTAAAATGTGTGCCAACACTTAACACTACATCGGGAATTCTAAACATACGCTTTTATGAAGCTTTCAAAAAGTGTGTGATTTTGTTGTTGAACTGTATGTGGCGTAAGTGCGAAGGAAACTATGCTTAATAATAAACCTTAAAAAAAGGGAGGGGTTCAGCAGAAGTGAGTGCAAGAGCAGACTGGTAGACTGCAAGCTCAGGTAGAGTGTAAAAAACTTTAACAAACCATTTTGAGCGACAGTTAAAATCTAGAACCTTTCAGATTTTTTTAAAAACAATTGAAATGCCTATACAATGCTAATTTCTGATGAATTTAACCGAGCATAGCCGAATAGCCAAAAAAGTAGCTTTTCAGTTGTCATCAGGTGGACCCTTGTCACAGCCACATCTGCCTCCCCCACCGAACTTATGAGAATACAATACCGAATCAAGCTGAAAAAAAATTTCCCCTTTTATGACGCGCCTGTTATTTTCCTATTTGTTGCGGAAACCTTATTTATGTATGGCAGAATCTTGGTTAGGAAACGACGATCTATGTATCCGATGATTTTGGTCTTCTAGAAAGGTGGTCGTCTGAGAGAAATGATCTTGAATAGTAATGTTCATTTTAAAGATACTTGTATCTTTCAGAGGTGGTAGCCAGAAGCGGATTCACATGCTGAAATGTGAAATAATTATTAATATCGATATCATATTGCAAAAAAATCATCTCAGCTGTCTTGAGCTAAATCACTAAAGATTATCAACGAATTTTATTAACATTTGCTTATTTTCACAATTGAATACGGAAAGCGCAGGAAGGCCATGTTGTCTAAGGGTAATGATGACGATATTGATGCACTGAAAAGAAAAAATATGATAAGATATAACGGAAACCGTGGAAAAGCAGTTAATTCGTTCGCCAGTATTGTAACTACAATAATGGTTCAGTTGTCTGATATATTCAGCTATTTACTAGCCAATTCATCATTAACGAATGATAAAAGGCATCTTACACAGGATAATGTAACAAGTATTCTAACTGTCAATATTCAAAAAGGGAAAATTCGTTAAAGAAAAAGGCTTATCAGTTCAAGTTTTTTAAAATCGTAAGCAATGTGCATTTTTGTAGCATTTTGTAAAAAAAAAAAGCTTCTTAGAAGAAGAAATAATCATCACAAAATTTTAACAATGAACTTTGTACTACATGTTCTTCATTCTCTCTATCTCTTCCCATCATTATCTCTACGTGGGTGTAACATGAGTAAGATATTTGTTCAATCGAAGGTCTTTTCTTTAACTAGGATTTTTTTATTTTATTTTTGGGTTTAGAGAATAATATATGTTTATTATTTACATTTACGACAGCAGTTATTTCTTTGATTAAAAATTTCATTTGTCAGAATTTATTTCACTCAGAATGGAAAGCATTCTGATAATCCACATAAAAATTACAAAATCGTAAAAATGAAATCTTATCCATTAATATTAAAAACTATAGCTTCTAATAATAATTTCTCGAAAATGAGTGCATGCTGGCAGAAATTAAGAACTCTGTCGATAATGATGAACTGGCGCCATTGTGACACTTCTTTTGCTTCTGTTGGTCTAACAACACACACAGGAGTAGGCCATGGCCTTCTTTAGAAACTTCTTTTACTTCGCTCTTCTTTTAGGCAGAGGCCCATTAGCTGCCGAACGGTAAAGTCGCTGAACACAGCTAGTTCGAATGCGGTTCAAAAGGAGGCGAAAGGGCTGGCTGCATGGAGTTTTCATCTTGTGTAACGTGGGTACAAGTCAGTTCCCAACTAAATGTACTCCACGAAGGCATCCTCGCTTTAGGCAGATGGTCCTGGTGTGCTTTGTTATAATCTAATAAAATCCATATCCATTTAGGCAAAGTTTACCTCTCTAACTGATAATTTTAATAACGTTACTCAAGTCACTCTCGATAAAGTTCAACCATCGAAGCTTGGGCCTTCTTTTTGCATGTTTTCTGTTGGTTTAATTAGAAATTATAAATATTAAAGAAAAATTTATTTGGAAAATGTAACCAGTAAATTTTATGCAGTGTATGTGATAATATAATTTTCTGTATGCAATTTACATAATTCGTTGTTTCATCTACTTCGTGACAAGCCGTCAATGTTTATAGCATCAAAGATTTTTCTTAGAACTTTCCTTTTAAAAACAGCTATATGAATATCTTGTACCTTAGTCAAGATTCGAATTTCCAAGCCACATGTAAATATACGTCTAGTTATAGCCTTACATAAAAGTAGTTTCGTCCCTCTGGAGATACATTAGGTTAATTCGGAAGCAGGCAAGATGAAAAATTAGCAACAGCCTTTGCCGGAAATCGAACCACGGACTTCTGGAGTACCGGCCCAGCGTGCAGAACCACTACACCACGAAGGCACGCGAAGAAGGTAGGATAAATACCTTATATACCCTCCCCTTTTAAAGGGCGACTGGGGTTTTTGGGAGACCCAATCGCCAAATCCTGGGTGTGGAGAGTCATGATCCATCACCCTTTTAGTTCGGGCGCAACTTGCAAAACCTATCTCAGTTTATTCAAAGCGTGTTTCGCTAGCCAAGCGCACGTTTCGTTGTTATTTCGCGGTCACGCTAGTAAGCCTCTTCGCCTTATCAAATTAGTATCTCGCCAGTTAGATTTCTGTGAGTCCACCTCTTAGGCGTAAACTTAAGTGCGCTCTTGCACTAGTTATTTCAGGTTTGACTTGTATTATATTCTAAATTTTAATTCCCACCGCAAGTGGACGGTGTTTTTGTAATGCACGAAGTCCGTGCCTTTCTGTTAAATTAGTTTGACCCAATAAAGAGTTATTTTCACCCTTCTTCTGCGCTGGTAATTTATTCACGCCTGTGCGAGAATTCGCCAGGTTCATTGTAGAATCTAATTTAGTTTATGTGGAATAACAGAGATAGAATAGTTATCAGCGCTTGACAAAGGTATGCCAATTATTTGTCAATTTCTGTATTAATACTGTTTGGAGAGTTTACTTGAGTCAAAATAAACAAAACTATTCATTTATTCAAATTCATGATTTCCCATGCTAGGATATGATCTTGCCTAACACTATTTTTAAGCTAAATATATTCAGTTAGGTTTCCCTATAGCACAAGCTCTAAAAATTATAAATACTTACAGTTTAATGGTGAAAATGAACTTTTCTCACAACTACTCAAATTAAAACTCTTCTTTTTATCTACCTAATTTTCTTAGATATCATTCTGCTCATTTAGAACTGTAAAACTGTGAATTATATCTGTTATATATTATAAAATGAATTATAAAATATGTTCAGTACTCGTCAAGCTTAGATAATTTAAACTTTATTATGCCATATGATATCTCAGATCATCTTTTATAAATTTTAATTTTATAAATGAAAATTCCTCTTTTTCAAACAAAAATTCGACATTTGTCACTTCTTTTCGATTTATCTAAATCGAAATTTATGGGTTAAGTAATTGTCTAAATACATTACTACAGCAGACCGCGTTTTGCGTTTAAGATAAATATGCACTGAGAAAACACAGTTCATTAATAAATTTTGTACTGATTTAAAAAATTAAAATTTAATTTTTTAAAAATAGTAAGCTATTTTTCAACTAAAACTCATTCAACTCATAATTTAAATGTACATGAATTAGAGCAAAAATCACTCATTCAGAACCTACTTTTCTAGTTGATAAAAACTAGAAATATTGAGAAATTGAAAAAAAAAAAAAAAAAAAAAATCTTTTAAATATAACGTTGCTGAATATTTCTAAAAATTTCATTTTTTCTCATTTAATTTCAGAATTAAAAAATTATGAGTACACTTTATAAATAGAAATATTACTCTACCGCTATGCTTACTTTTCGCAACCTCGCAGTTTTTGCAGAGAGTTTTCTTTAAGATAAAACAAAAAATAATATCCGAGTATTTTTCATATGAAAATATAAAAGTAGGCAGTTTAAAATAAAGCCATCTATCTAAGTGAAAATTGTTCGAAAATTATGAACAGATATAACTGTGATTCCTTCAATGTTAGAGTCAGTTGACGCTTCAATTATAAATCTTTCAGCAACAGAATTCAAAATTTTAATGCAATAGATGGTACTGAAGCAACCACTGCTTGTCATTTTGCGGTATAACGGCCAGGTTTGATATGTGAATGGATCTTGAAAGCATAGTGTGTGTGTGTGTGTGTGTGTGTGATTATGGCAAAGACTCGAGGGCTATCTGCCTAAGGAGAGGGATGCCTTCGTGGAGGACTTTCTAAAGGAAACTGCCTCGTATACACGTTACACATGGCGAAAACCACGAAAACGCCCATGCAGCCAGTCCGTTCGCGGAATTCGAATCTCGAACCGAACTACCAGTGTTCAGCGACTTTACTGCTCGGCCGCTAGTGGGCTCTTGAAAACATAAAAATTAACTGTATTAATGATAATTGAAAGAGAAAACAAGACTGTTGCTTCCAACACTTTGGATGTTTTTGATTTAATTTTAATCTGGCAAATGGCGACCGGTTATAGCCCAGCTGCGCGGATCAAGGGGATACATGATCTATTTGCCCGAGGAATTTGAAGCGAAAAGAAGTTTTTGTCTTCCCTACAGGGTGTTTCACTCTTTCCGAAAAAGACATCTAAAACGATCCCCTTTTTCAGCTACACCACTGACTGCACTGAGGACAGAAAATCAAGGATATCAATAAGAAATAAAATTTTAACAAATTTGTCCTTAGAAGGCGAGAAACATTAAGCTGATGAGCAAAACAACGAGAATTTCATGTTTGATGTTTTTAGAAAAATGCACTGGTATTCTTTATCTGCAAAATAGAACGATGCTTAGAGCAACCGCCAAATTTTCTTGAATGCATCAATCTCGGACAGCTACGCACAAAATAGTTCAGTTTTAACAAGTAGCGTTACCATTATTTTCCTATACTTTCCTTTTGTTGTATTCCAAATTTCATCGGCTCTTATAGATAAATCGTGATGATTTTCATTATAAACTTAGTTTTGAAAAATGTTCTAGTGCGATCTGCCGACAGTGATAGAAACTGGTTAAATATTTGCAGAAATACATATATACAGAAATTAGCTGTAAAACTATTAAAGAAACAATGCTTTTGAATCTAAAGTGATCACCACGAAATTTCCATCGAAACAAAAGTAACGAAAACTCGTATGTAAAAGATTTTTTTGATTATCTTCGAGATAAATACCTAATTATTGTAATATTAAATAGGTAAGCAATAATACGCATGAATGTAATAAATAAATTTTTGCTATTAGAAATCATCATAATTTTTCCTTCTGTAAAATAGCCCACCAGCGGCTGAGCGGTAAAGACGCTGAACACTGGTAGTTCGGTCCGAGGTTCGAATTCCGCGAACGGGCTGGCTGCATGAGAGTTTTCGTGGTTTTCCCCATGTGTAACGTGTATACGAGCCAGTTTTCCTTAGAAAATCCTCCATGAAGGCATTCCTCCTTTTAGGCAGATAGCCCTCGTGTGCTTTGCCATAATTGAATAATCCAATCCAATCCATCTGTAAAAAAATCGCTAAACCTATTGCCCTAATATGTGAATACCAAAAGATCAATATCCTGTTTACATTAAAAATATATCTATGTTTAATTTTAGAATATTAAACATGTTTATAAAATCATGACTTCTAATAATCAACCTTCCTCTAGTGTACTATTCTGTTATTAGGACCGGATTCAGAAATGCATGTGTGTATGCATGGATGTACGTGTTCATTTTTGCATGTATATATGTAAGTACAAATGTATGTGTTTATATACATATGCACATACAACACACGTGCATGCATTTATACATTTCTGAATCCAGTCCCGATAACAGAGCAGTACCTAAATATCTCCATAGCTATGAAAAAAATCTTTGTGTTTATGCGCCGATGTTTGATTAATAAAAATGACGAAACCAAAAGTATGAAAATGTACAAAAATTGCACTAACGATACATTACTGAGATTTAGGATATCCATGGAGAGATGGCGCCACATAACAAGTCAGTTGAGAATCATTCAACCGTTATATACAATTTCGCGTTCCATTTCCCACGAAATTTTAAAACTACTGCAGTTTCTTCACCATGACTTTCTGATAATATTCTAATGCGACACATTATAAAAATTAGGAACTTAATAGGGGAAAAGATGTCTCAGAACAGTCCAGTTTGCCATTTTACCGAGATTATTCTACGTTTATTTTGAAATTATTAATTATCAAACATTTAATAATGAAAAGAAACAGAAATATATGAAATTTTTTTTTAATTCATATAGAAAAAGACGCAAAAAATGTTTCATATAAAGAATATATTTCTGATATAAAGAAAAATTTTTGATATGTAAGCCTTTGATATGTGAGTCGAGGATTTCCTCTCCTTAAAAGTCTCAAGGTTTGTCCCCTTGAGACAGGATTACAGGATTGTATTCAGAAGTTAGAATCGATTTTTAAGGCATATGTTTAATTAAAATAGCATTTTCTCCGGTGCGCTCTGGATAAAATTACGATTTATCTGAAAAACAGAGAAGTACCGGAACCGGGCTCCGGCGCTCTTTAAGCTCTGCCTAGATTTATGGCCCACTAGCGGCCGAGCGGAAATGTCCCTGAACACTGGTAGTTCGGTCCGGGGTTTGAGTTCCGGCAAATGGGTTAGATGCATGCGCATTTTCGTGGTTTTTCCCATGTGTACAATCCAATTCTCTAATAAAGATCGAAGGCATCCCTCCCTTAAGCAGATAGCCCTTGAGTGCTTCGCCGTAATTAAATAAACCAAACCTACAGCTATTCGGATCATATACCTTATCATATGCGCGGATCCGTATACCTGATCAGCTGCAAAGTCGCAAAATTTCTGGTCTTCCAGATCTGGGCAGGGAATCGGGTAAGGGAACTGATAACTACATGTATGATTAAAAATGTTAAAGGATTTTGAGCAGTTTCTCAATCAGTTTGGGTACAATGAGAGAATTTTACTTCCAGTGATTATGCTTGGATCTACTATTAAAAATTTTCACAACTGGGATTTTGCGATTCTAGGAACTAAGGATTCTGTAAGGTTCGGGTTCCGAAGTTTTAGGAACCGCAAGTAAATGCTGCTGAATAAACGTTACATATGTTACAGCTAAAGGATATATAATGCAAGTATTTTAGCATATGATGTTTGTATGGGTTCTCCTGTAACATGAATATTATTATTTTATAAATGTTACAGAGATAAAATGGTAAATAGATGGAGGGGGGAAAACTGGCTTATTTTTTTCCTTTGTATTTCATTAATAAAAATTTATCAATTAATATTAAAAGTCTTTATTTTGATGTTATCCGAATTACGTTATAATCATTTTGTTATAGTCATAGTTGTCATAGTAAATTTGCGCTGTTGCAGATTTCGGCGCCAATTCGCGTTATTTCGCCAAGCTCACCGCGCCGCCCATTCCTTACAGCTGAAGTTCGATTCACACAGGTGCTTGTGCAACCCGGTAGTCATAGTAATGGCGGACGCGTGTGTGTTGTTTACGTTGCGGTTGCAACTTCTTCGGTCACGCCCTGTATGAGACTTTTCGTTGTTTTATTTTCATAAGTGGTATGAATGTGGTATTTTCAATAAAAAACGCAATTCCGTCCAAAAGTATACCGGCGAGAGTGTGAGGTTTTTAAAGAAAAAAATGGCAAGATTTAAGTCCAGTTCTGTAAGAATAGCAGCTAATTGCTTTGCTGGGTTTTGTTTCGTGAGTATTTTCATTGCATTTGTAACACCATATTGGCTAAATTCTGATCGAAGATATTATGGTGCAGTTTTCCTAAGACTTGGTTTATGGGAAACTTGTTTTAGAAGTTTTCATGATCCAAATGATTTGGCCATGCGAAAATATTACGCGGGATGCCGTTGGATACTTACAGATGAGTATCAGAAATTAAGAGGATTTATTGAGCAACGTGAGTATTTATTTACTGTGTTTTCAAAATTCCTTCGTGGAGCTTCGTTTGTTGAAATTTTTATTTCTTTTATTCAACAATAACTACTATCATATTCTTTGATTTAAGGAGCGCTCGTACATAGCAGTTTTAAGGTCTAAGAATGCACTTTTCTAAAAGAAAATTGATACTATTTTTCCATGACTTTGAAATACTGAAATAATAAAGTAATTAATTCTTTAATTTTGAATTTAGCAAAGTAATTAATGCGCGTACCATAATGGAAATATTAACCAGTTTTAGGTATCAGTTAATATTTTGTTAATTTATCTTTTTCTGGTATTATTTTATGAATTTTGCTAACTTTCAATAAAACGCTGAAATTTACATAATTTTAGAATTGCTATTATATACGAAATATAATCAAATAATCAAGCACATATCTTGTACTCTCAAGTTCTTCATGTAGAAAAAAAAAAAATTACACATAAATCTTTTCTTTCCAAAACGATTTTGATTATGCTGTTATAGTCAAATGATTATCATGCATAACCACTTACATCTTTAACTCCAATGTTGTATGGATTCAAAGTGGAATTTTTAAATTTTGTGTAGAAGAAATTGACTAAAGATCTACATTTTTCCTAATTTTAGATTTTGATTTTTAACTAAACAAAATTCTTAAATTCAGATTTATCTATAAAGTTACACATATTTAAAAATCTCCAGACAGTATCTCCACTCATTCATAAAGTTATTTTTCTAAACCAAAGAAATTTTGGGTGTGTCTTTAATCCTCTTGAAAAATTGCTATCAAAACAACATCATTTTGTAATTGTAAGTAAGGTGAAATATTTATTGCTTCCCAGATATGTAATATGATAAATTAGTAAATGGGCCAATGGCAAAAAAATTAAATTAAGTACTATTTCAATAAATAATGTTGTGAGAGATACCTTAGCAAACTGCCATTTTGAAGGACATTTTAAAAGAAACTTATTCATATTTCCCTCATGTTTAGTAAATAATGTAAATACTCATGCAGTCATGCATTTTACTGTATTCACATAATAGCTATCCATTTAAAAAAATGTGATATTAAAATTACCTTTATTAATAATTTCTTTTCTGGATGACTGTTAATTAGTTTTGCCCTGTATGATTTATGTAATTCATAATTGGAAACAAATAGCTGAATTAGGTTTTGGAACTGCTCGTTTATATAGCTTCTATTAGCTAAATTTGTATAATTACTTATATTAGTCTTTATTTTCATAAGTTTCCATTTGATGACATTTACATCATTAAAAAAAGTTAGGTGAAATCCTAGTATACGGTGCAGCCTTGGCGCGACTTTGAAAATTATCGCCAACACCAAAAATGATCCAAAGAACGTCTATATATATATACTATACACTATATACTATGTGTGTATATACATAGCATATATACTATATACATAGTATATACTATGTTTAATTATATATTTTCTTTGAATGACCCGTTAACTACTCATCGCAATGTCCGGTTTTTACTGCTCATCATAAAGTCGTCTAAAGTAGCCAAATCCCGTGTGCACCGGATACTAGGATTAAACCGAAAGTTAAAAATAAAATATTTATATTATAGGCTAATATACGCCACGTAACAAAAAAATCCTGGACAGATTAAAGTTGATGCCATGTAGGAGTTGAAGCGCATTGGAAATTTTAAAGCCTATTATTAAAATTAATAACAGGAAAAGAGTAGGAACTTTCAATAAGCATTCTTAATACATCTTTTAATTTAATAGTAAAAGTTCTTAAAAACAATTTGAACATATTCTTTTTACTCAAATTTCTTCAAAGTTTTTACATTCATAATTTGTTTACAATATTTTAAAAATTATTTCAACCTTTCTTGCATAAATCTTATTGAGAGATATGCACATAATATTTTATGAACAATTTGAGTATAATTTTTTAAAGATTATACCCATATTGTTCATAAAATATTATGTACTTTATGAACAATTTTTCTGCTGCATTATAACTAAGTTCTAGTAGTTTAATCAATTCTTACTTGTAACTATCGGCTTTAAAAATATCAATAATAATATTATCTGATTGTTGTATTTTTATATGCATCGGGTTATATATGCTAATATAATTAAGTAATCCTAAACTTTTCTTTTTAGCATTTTTCATCACTGTGCAAGTATTCTTTACCATTGGTTTCACTGCATTATTAGTGGCTTGTGTTTTGATCCTAGCTGTGCACTTATGCATGAGTCCTGAGCAAGATGTCGTATTTGTAAGAGTCATTGCAACACTAACCTTAGTAGCTGGTAAATATATTTTACACTTTATATAATTTTAAAATTCTTATATTGTGGAAATTAGTGAATATGATATATACTTAAATGTAACGTAAAAATGAAGAATTTATGAACCTTTAAAATTTTCTGAGATTTATTAATAATTGGTTATAGAGATGTCTGTAGTTTAAATTATATCATTTGAAGGAAATATTAGTGTATAAAAATAGAAGCGGTGAAATTTATCTAAAAATATTATCTTTAACCCCTTCGTGCCGACTGTCACGTATACGTGCCAGCAACGAACACACTTATCTACCGGCCGACACGCAGGCGTGCCAGAGCATTGTTGCGTTCTCTACCGACTGTCACGTATTTGTGCCAGTACCTTGGAACGTTTTTCAAACTATAATTTCTGCCACAACATGGCACTGTATGTCCATATGGTTTCAGATACATGTACATTAGACCTTCTACTCAAAATGAGAGAAGCATGACTCACATACACGTGTTTTTGATTATATAAACAAACGGGGAACTAAATGTTTCCGAATGGCGTGATTTATGATGTCTCTTTAAATTGCACTTTATTCGCACGTGTTAGTTGTTTATTGTAAGTAGAAGTTTTATATGCGCTAAAGCGTTGAGTATTTCTGTTTACAGTTCAGTTTTTAAAAAATAATTAGATCTTGTTAGATGTGAATTCTTTCTTTTTTATCGTTTCAATGTCGAAGCGTCGAAAATGTTTAACAGAGCATGAAATAGCAGAAATGATGCAAAATATTTCAGATATTGATTCTGAAATTCTGATATTCTGATATTGATTCTGAAAGATTAACTGAAAGACATTTTCCAAAACTTTGTTCAGAAGAGACTGATAAGAAAATGAGACGACGATGCTTCGTTTGTTCACATTCCCGGAAAATTCCTCCAAAACGGCAAATGAGTTATTACGAGTTCAAGGAATGTAACGTAGGATTGTGTGTAGGTCCCTGTTTTCAAATTTTTCATACGAAAAGAGAATTTTAAGTAATATATTTAGTTTTCAGGTGTATAATGTTAAAAGTCATAAAATGGTGAGTAATTAAAATAAAATGTGTAAAATATGCATTTAAACAAGAAATAAGGTAATTAACGTATATATATATATATAAATATCTATAAAGCATAAGCCGTTTAAATACTCTATAGAGCATTATTAAACAATGCGTTGATACTTTGGAAATTTCATGGATTTAGGCTTAGTAGCAAAAAAGCCCCCGGCCCTGGAGAGACGCTCGCGGAAGACACTGCCGGCTTCCGCGATAAACGTGCGTTTTCGCTACTCGGCTCGAAGGGGTTAATAATAATACACTGTTGGCCACCGTAAATGCAACATCCTGAAGGAAGCATGCAAATAACATGAAATTTACAACATGCATTAGTGGAGGTGAGATATGCAAATGATTATAATTTCAGCGCAGACGCACATTACGTGTGCCGTCACTTCGAAGCGCTATTTAAGGCTTGAAGTGTTTGACGATTTCAAGTTCGGCAATTGTGTTTTTCTTGTGGTTAAAAAAAAAAAAAAAAAAAATTATGCCTCGTAGTAAACAGCGGTTATTGTTTGATCAAGTATCTGAGTTTGATAGAGGAAGGATAGTGGGGTACCGAGAGTATGGATTATCTTTGAGAAAAATCAGTAGTCGTGTTCGACGAAACCAAACAACAGTAATGTGGATATGTGACCGTTGGATGCAGGAGGGTACGATGGACCGACGTGTTCGATCGCATCTACCTCAGTGCATCACTTCGCATGATGACAGTAACATTGTGCAAATGGCATTGACACATCGCTTAGTCACATCAAGAACCATAGCACAGCACATTCAGTCTGTAACGCATCATCCAGTGTCTGAGTGTACCATTCGATGTTTACAGCAGAGTGGTCTGTCCGCAAGACGTCCATTGCTTCGTCTACCCTTGACGCAGACCACAGACGTCTCCGCTGCCAATGGTGCGATAAAAAAAGGATGTGGACGGGAGAATGAAATGAAATTGTCTTTACTGACGAGTCGCGCTTCTGTCTGCAACACCTTGATGGTCGGATTCGAGTCTGGAGACACCATGGAGAGAAGATGCTTAAACAGCTGCGTTATGCACTGGGTATTATGGTATGGGGCGGTATTGGATATCACTCTCGTACTCCTCTAGTAGGCATTGTTGGTACTTTACGCTACATCTGTGAGGTGTTGGAGCCGGTTGACCTTCCTTACCTTCAGGGCTTGCTCACAGCCATATTTCAACAGGATAAATCATGACCACATGTGGCAAGCATTGTCCAAGGGTTCTTCGTTAATCGCCAGATTGAATTGCTTCCCTGGCCGGCTCACTCTCTGGATCTTTCGCTGATAGAAAACATGTGGTCCATGGTTGCTGAATGATTGACCTAGATTATATCCCAAGCTGCCATACCAGGTCAACTTTGGTAACGTGTGGAAGCTGCTTGGTCTGGTGTATCCCAAGAACACACCCAAAATCTCTTTGAATCAATGCCGAGGCATGTGGCAGCGGTGATGTCCAACAATGACGGCAACTCTGGCTACTGATTCTGGAAGAAACCACGCTTCACAGAAGTCTATAAATTCAATCATTTGATACTTGGTCAACATGTTATCTACTAAATAAATTTTTTTGTGATATCTCTCATCTTGCTTGGTGTTGCAGTTTGGAAAGCCAGCAGTGTATTATGAAATGAATGACAAAACCAGTTATGAGACAACAGGAACAGCTGAATTCTCCATCTCTACAGTAAAGGGAGTGTGAAATACTCTTCCATTTCTGAAGAATGGTTGTATAAATTTTGAGAGTTTCATTTAAATTGTTTAAGCAAATAAATAAAATGTAAAATAGAACTATTACACATTTAAAAACCAAATTTGTATAAAGCCTGTTTATTTTTGTTTAAAACAAAGGTCCCTTTTTTATTCATTTTAATAGCAACTTTTTGTAAAATGATTGTTATATATGCATTTAAAAAATGGGGGAGGGGATTTTAGCAGAAACTGACAATTTCTATAAAGGGCTCATGCAGTGTTAAAGATTTGTATTACTGGAGCAAGAAATCTTTTTCTATAATTTGCATATTTTAACATTTTTAAGCCAGATTGAGCTCAGTGACTTGGTTGCATTATATTGATGTCAAGAAGCACATCAGGTTACAACATAGTTTAAAGCATATGCTTTGTCCAACGTCTGTATGAAGACTGTTCATTGGCAGTTGGTGCATCTTAGATATAATAGCTAACAGTCATCTCGAGCTCTAACGCTAACATTAAAACAGTGATAGCTGCAGCTGCAGTTTGTCAGATTGCACTGAAACTGGATGATTTAACCCTGGAAACATATTGTCTGGTCCAGTGAACTGAGATTCTATTTGCTGCATGCAGGGGCGTATCTAGAGGGGGGTAAAGGGGGCATCTGTCCCCGGGCGCAGAATCCAAGGGGCGCCAAACTGATGTTACTACATTTTAGAATTGTTTTCCATCCTTGGCAAGCAGTATGTGGCACAAAATCTTCAGTTGTCCCTGGGCGCTGAAAACCCTAGCTACGACTCTGGCTGCATGTGGATAATAGAGTTTGTGTGTGGCATAAACCATGCAAAAGATTGCATGTCAAGCAAATATCCTGTAGCTCTGTGATGGCAGTATAACTGAATGAGGCACCTTTACATAATCCTCGTTAGGTCTTGTCATCAATATCAGAACACTAACAAACTCAGTCTACATTAAGCTGCTGGTTAATCATCTATATTATCCCTTCATGTGTCCATCAGTTATAGTTGCACAGGAATGATTCAGCAAATATGTAGGAGTGAGATTCAAATACTGTCCTGGCTTCCAAGGCCCCCAGATATGAATCTTCTCAAGCACCTGTGGGATTGCCTGCAATAGTCTATTTACTCCCTGAATGCATCACCATGCTTTGTGACAGGTTTACTGTGAAAACGGCTACATTGGTGATTGATAATACCACTATCTCTCTTTCCACACGTAATCAAATCCCTTCTCAAGTGTATTGGTGCTATAATCTGCCCAAAAGATAAAGCAACATAATTTTGAACAGTGTGTATAATAATTTTTATTTTACAGTGCATATACATATTAAGGCTACAGCCTGTCCCATGTATTTGAAAATTCCATATAATTCAAATATTTTTCATCCATAAGCCAAACATATATTTTATGCAGTGTGGTGAGACAGTTTTATTTTTTATTTATCATTTTTTATTCTAACAATGCATATACTGTTTTATTTATTTAAAACATATTTCTATTAAAAAAGTACACTTTGGCCAAATTAAAGAAAGACTTTATTTGCCTAAGCATATAACTCATTTCTATGTAAAGTAAAACATTGAAATTAATTTTTATGCATTCATGGTGAATGAAATCTTTAATTGGTCCATTTAAGCTAGTTATGCACTTTCTCTTAACAAGTGTTATATCTTTTTAAAATTGTTTTTTCTGTGAGTCAACTGAAACTGTATTTGATTATTCAGCTTGTATAATTTAAAATTAAACTAAACTAATCTTTTTTGTACGATATGAAATAGTTTTACTGGGCTTTAATTATGCTTATTGGTGCATATACAAAAGCAATCCTGAAGGTACCACAAATCTAATTGGAAGAGAAATACATCAGTTAAAAATTTTAAATTAGGCAAAATAGCAACTTTAGATTGACGTTACTGAGAGACTGAAAATAAAACTGTTATTAATTTTCAGACCAATCAGTCATAGGTCCCTTTTCATCATCAGCAAAAGAATTTTTGCCTCTAAAACAATAAGAGTTTTATTTAAAATCTAAATCAATATTAGGTTGCTATTTTGTATAATTTTAAATTCCAAAGGTACTTTATTATAGTGTACTTTTTTTAAAGGCACCATTTGATTTAAGATAATACAGATGGATAAATGTTCTGTGAAAATACTAAAGTATCTGTTATATATACCAATTTGCTTATAAATTATTACTCGGTATTATACTAATTGCTCTTTTATAAAATTGTAGAATTAAAAAAAATATTGTATAATGTAAAATAATAGAATATATGTAGAATTTGCTACTTTTATGTTAACACTTATTAATTTTTACTGAAATTTTTTTTTTTTTTAGCTGTATGTTGCACATTGGCCATTATTGTCTTTGGCATTCATGGAGATGGTCGAGACTGGATGCCTGATCCAGACCATAATTATTTATCATGGTCATTTGCTCTTGGAGTTGTTGGTTCATTTTTCACCTACATCAGCTCAATCTTATTTTTCATTGAAGCCAGTAAAGCGAAGAAAAGGGAAGATGCATTGAACCACCATGTAGCATATCATATGGAACAAACTCATACTAAAGTTTAGGATGTTCATTAAAAAAAAAAAAAACATTATCATTCCTGTCAACTATAATTCAGATGGTACTTTTTTATCATCTAATGTTTAGCATCTGTTTATTTATGAAAGTTGACAAAGATGAAAAATGTCAGAGATGAATTTCTAACACATTCCAGTATTTTGCACATAGTTATATCTATTTTTATAATGATTTTTTTACAAAATAGTTTTCTTGATGAATCTCTTGTATTTTGTTTTAAAGTACAGAATTTATACTTTCAGTGTTGTGTATATATTTTGTTAGATAAAGAGTATTACATTTATTGTTAACGCACTTAGCTGAAATATCTCCGTCCATTTATATTAAATGTATAATTATTTGAAAAGAAATCTCTGTATTTGTTTGTTAGAATGTGTCAAAAAATATTTATCATTTATATTTTCTTTTCTGTAGTGTTTAACTGTTTTATCTGAAGTAATGTAAATTCAGGAATGTAGTAATTTTTTTATAAACAATCTAAGTTATATTAGTGATTTTAATAAACAAGATTTTAGAAATATTAATGGGGAGAACTTAGGTTTTAGTTATGGTTAAAGTTTTATATTGTTTTCATTTTTTTTGTCTGTTTATATTTTATCGTCTTTGCATATTGGGAATCATATAGCAAAAGAATTTTTATTATTTTACTAAATAAAATATTTATTTAAAGCTATGTCTGTGTTGTTTTCTTTGTAATTTCTCTTTAGAAATGACTTTTAAACCATTTTAAGATAAAGTATTTGATATTAATAATTTATGGAGATTAATGGTAATGTCCTTTAATATTTAAAACAACAATGTGGGAATATATAAGCTTAATTAGTATCACATGTGAGTATATGTAATGTATACAAAGTAACGAAGTCTGACAAATTTGCAAAAGTACTTCAAAATTTTAAATGAAACAAAGATAACATAAGGTATGAGATAATATGGAAACAAGCATTATGATGTAAAAAAATTCTAAAGTTAAGAAAATGTTTAACATTTAGTCAATTTCATTAATTGTAAATGTGAAGAAATATTACTATTTTCAATTGAGAATCAGAAGAAAAGTTACACTTTGAAGAGATGTTACTATTTTCAACTAGCAATAAAATCTTGTGAATTACAAATTAAGATAAGAAACATTAAAGGGTATTGTTACCATTTGATAAGTAAGGTCTTTTATTTTCTTATATTTTCTTTATCACTTATCTTGTATTGCTGATCAAGATAGAAGAGTAATTTAAAAAGCTATCTGGACTTCTTAACATTTTGCAATTTATTTTTCTAACCCCTTATAACTGGCTGATTGCAAAATTTCTAACTGTACTTCTTGTGTATTCTGCCATCTATATTCAAAACAAAATCAAATAGTTATAGTTATAGTAATAGCATAGACTCCAACTACTACGAATTCTCCGTAGTTTCTACGGAAATTCATGAAAAACTATGAGCTACGGAAAGTATGGAAAAAACTACGGATTTTACAGAAACAAGAGCAGGAGAACCAGTACGCAAAACGGAACCAACTAATTCATCCGATGATTGGCTGAATACTCGTGTTATCATATATCACGTGTTGAGTGCGTTCCTAGTTTTGAAGAATTAGCCAATCGTAGATCAGTAACTCCAACCGTTAACGACTTATCAATAGTTCCACCCAATTGTCTGTCTCCCAGGTTCCTCGCTGATGCGTGTTTAGGCTGCATTGTGTAGTTTACGGCGAGAGCTTAGCGTGTGTCTTGTGAACTGTGAATCAGGTGAAAGATTTTTAATCATAATGCTGCCTCGAACGAAGAAGCCAAAATTATCAAAGCAGAAGTTTAAAGATTCATATTCTTCAGAATTTCCATGCATTAAAGCGTCCGAAATTTCTGTGAATCACGCACACTGCAGTGTATGCAACAAAGACTTCTCAGTTGCTCATGGCGGAAAAGATGACTGTAAACGGCATGTGTTTTCTCAAAAGCATATAGAACTTGGTGCCGTAAAGTCTAAAGAAATAACAAATTTCTTAATAAAAGATGATGAAACAGATCCTATAAAAGCCGAATGCTATTTTGTTCGTTTTTTAATTGAACATAATCTACCGCTTTCTGTTTCGGATCATTCCAAAGAGCTTTTCAAAGCAATGTTTCCGGATTCTGCCATAGCAAAAAAATTTAGCTGCGGTCATACCAAAACTGCTGCTATTGTGAAAACACTTGCAGAAAATACTGTTGCTGATATTATAAAATCAGTGTGCAGTACATCATTTTCTCTAAGTACTGATGGAAGTAATGATAACAAACTGTACCCATTGGTTATAACATACTACAGTAAAGAAAAGGGAGTGATAATTACTTCATTGATTTCTATTTTAGAATGCACGAATAATACAGGAGAAGGTATTTTTAATTGTATAAATGAAAACTTTAAAAACAAAGGTTTAGAATGGAAAAATTGCTTATCATTTTCTTCAGATAATGCTAGTAATATGATTGGAAAGTTTAAAGGTGTAGCATCATTTATCAAAATGCATCAACCAAGTATAATCACCCAAGGTTGTCCGTGCCACCTCTTGCATATAGCTGCAAAAAAAGCTACTGAAAAATTAATTGGCTCAGAAATTGAAATGTTGATAATAGATATATATTTTTACTTGGAGAAAAGTTCAAAACGGAAGCATAGCTTCAAAGTTGCTCAACAAATTTTGGGACAGAATGCAAAATCTCATAAAATTTTGAAATATTGCAGTACGAGATGGTTGTCTCTTTTAGAATCTATAACAAGGATTTTGGAACAGTGGGATGCTGTGATAATTTTTTTTGGAGATAAACCAGATAACAGTGAGAATGAAGGAAAGAGATTGCAAAACATTAAAAAAATTTTACAGTCACCGACCACCAAATTGTACTTGTTATTTTTGAAAAATACTTTGCCTTTGTTTATAACAGTAAATATTAATTTGCAACAACAACTTTTAATGAATTTATTTGTTAGATTCGTAAAACCATCAGTAATTTCTAAAGAAAATGAAGATGTTACTCTAACGTCTATTCCATTTCAGAAGTATAGTAAACAAAAAGAAAATGAAAATTTAGTGATTGGTGCGGAAACAAGACTATATTTAAAAAATGCCAAGTTGAATGAAAGTGAAGTGAAATCATTTTTCAATTCTGTGCGAGCTTTTTTTGTAACTGCATGTTCATATATAATTGATAAATTTCCACTGAGTGATCTATTTCTAAAACATGCTGAAGTTGCTGACATCAACTTGAGAACTGAAGTCTCATTTTCATCTGTTCTTTACTTGATGAATACTTTTCAATCCATTATTGATGAAAAATGTCTTAATCAAGTAGAAATTGAATTTTCCATGTATCAAGTAGATGATTTGAAAGAAATTGTAGATTTGCGTATTGATATAGCATGGGGAGAAATTGCCAAATTAAAAAATATGAATGGGTGTATCAAATACAAAGTATTGCCTTCTGTAATGCTTGCTGTCTTAATAATACCTCATTCAAATGCAGCTTGCGAAAGAATTTTTTCTATTGTTAAAAAAAATCAGACGGAATTTCGACCAAATTTAGGTCTTAAAACTCTTGAAGCAGTTTTGATTGAAAAAAAAAATATGCAGGCAAATGAAGAACTGTGTTATAAAAAAACATTCTCAAAATCAAAATTTAAGCTTGCTAAGCATGCTACATATAAATCTTTGCATTCATAAATTATGCGTATTTTGTTTAATACTTATATGTATCATTCTTGGTTATTTAAATTTTATTTCCCTGTAGAAATCATATCCAGAATAAAGATATGATTTATAGCTTCTGATTTTTTCTATGATTAGTAGTGATTTGAAGTACTTTTTATTAGTGAATGCTTGAGGAGTTAAAAGAAAATTTCTAATTAAATGTGCATATAATTTACAAGGTATATTTTTAATTATTCAGTTTTATATGTATATGGATTTTAAATGTAATAAAATTGATTACAATTAATTATTAATTTAAAATTAATGAATGGTTAATTACAACATATGCTACGCGCACATTTTCAAAGTTGTAAAAATGTCGTTCGCGCGTTGACTACTGACAAGGTTTGCTGAAGGTTGGAGTCTATGTAATAGTTTTACAGTAGGGTACCCTTAAAGGGTGTTTTCTCAAAACTAGAACTGAGCGAAACAGTAGTGAATCTTAACAGCAAACATGCTAAATGGCAGTTAACCAGCCATTCTATCGTTGATGCAAAAGTAACATATAAACTGCAAGTTTCTAAATACATATATTTTTTAAAATTTTGTTTAAATGGTTATGACCTTTTTTAATTTTTTGATATTTTTCTATTATGCAATTTTACATTAAAAAAAGAAATATAAATAGTAGAGCTTTTAATATGCTTATGTAATTTTATTTAACATAAGATTAACATTAACAAAGATTTGAACATTTATTTAAACAAAGAAAGAACATTTTATTTTACATTAACAAAGATTTATTGCTATGAGCTACTGGTATCAGCTGGTGACATTTTTGTGTAATAGAAGCAAAATTTTTATGTGATTAAAAAAAAAAAAAAAAAAAAAAATATTTCTTAATTGGAGAAAAAAATACAGGAGAACTGTTTTTACTGGGTTAGATTTTCTGAAGCTTTTGTTATACTGAATTGTGTAACTGTTTTAATAAAACAGACCCAACTGCTATGTGTGTGTCAATTGGGCTAAATTTTTAATGAAAGAGACCAATATTTATTAAATCCAACTGACAGGACTTAAGTTATTTAAATATATACATGACATATATCCATTGTGTTTAATTGAATAGACTCAGTTTATAAAGCTTTTTAAAGAAAAACTTAGACCTACAGTATTTTTGTTATTACGTACTATAAACTTTTTATTATCTATAAACAATTAGTTTGTTTTATCTTATAGCCAAAAGCCGATGCAATATCAGTTTCTATTAACATAAAAAAATATTGTTCTCATTAAAAATTTTTAGGTATTACTGCGTACTTAAGAGAGAATACAGGAGAAATAATATTTTATAATTATCTAATTAATTAGTTTGTTTGATTATTGCAAAGCACATGATGGCTATCTTTTCTAAAGGGAAGGGATGCTTTTGGAGGATTTTCTTAGGGAAACTGTCTGGTATCCACGTTACACATTGGGAAAAACCCATGCTAAATGGTTTTTCAATGTAATTCAATGCAGCTCGTCCGCTGGGTTGAATTACGAGCATTTAATGACTTATTACTCAGTGGCTGATGAGCCTTTTTAATTAATTAAAAAGCACATCCACATTATCAAAATTTTTCTGGACTGTTGAAATTACTGAGTCCATGATAAACATATATTATGAACTAAATTGTAGCATTGTCTAATGTTTTTTATCTGCATATTACTGTATGATAATGCTTAATTTTCATTTTAGTTGAATTGGGTCTTTTAGTTGAAGTTGGGTATAACTTTGTAATTTGTTGGAATAGGGTTGTCTTTAAATGCTGCACAATAAAATGAAAATATCATTAACTCTGTAAATGACATTGAAATAAGGAAATGTCTTAAATTAGTATAACTAGTAAAATGAAGTTACATATATAAACAGAGTACTTTATTTCATTCACTGATGTTCAACTTGAAGATGATGTAAATATAATAAGCTCTTTTTAAGACTGTCATGTACTATTTGCAAATGATTTTGACTTTCTGTGAAAATTGTTGCCCTAGAAAACTGACCTACATCACTGTCCAACCTCATTATAAGGTAACACGTCTCATGGACTTCTCCGTATTTTAACATTAGTGTGCATTCATGACTAATTTACTTCATGCTTCTCTTTCTTCTTCTCTATCTTATTTATTCCCATAATTATATCCTTTTTGGTACTTACGTATTAACGCAACCAGGCCAAAATTCGCATAAATTGCCAAATTTGGCGACCCTACTTACGGCAACCCTACGTGTTATACGTAGTTTTTCGTAAAGAAATTATTTTTCTTACTGGTTAGATTGAATGCCTTGAAATACTTTAACTATGGGTATTTGGGATCTGCCTGCGAGTGAAAAAGATGCTGTTGAATTGTTGCAGGGATATGGAAATATACCGAACGAACGTACTTGTAAATGAATGAATTGAATGTACTTGTAAAATGAAACTGTATTTTGGAAAGCAAATCTTCTGGAAATGTAACGTCGAAGAGTGCAATCAACATTTGGGTGTTGAACTGCGGTGCTTAACCACCAGGGTGCCTGGGCGCCATAGCCCTACCCCTCATCGAATAACATGATAAAAGTTTCGAATTATGAGAAATATAACTGAATGTGCTAAATAATTAAATGAGCAAGAGTTTAAATTCATAATTGCTAATAGTTAAATACATATTTTTTCCTTAAGTACCTAATTACTAATCCATACATAATTAACTATTTATTAACAACTATTTCACAGAAGAATACATGTACACACAAGAGAAACAAAATACGAAGTGCGACGCCTTAGTGCCACTAGTAAAAACAAAAAGCAATCAGGAGGAAAAAAGAACAATATACAATACAGAATCTGAGCAACAATTTGCATAACACATATACAAAATTACACATTACTAACATTTAGGATCGCCCTTGGGCGCTTACTGAAATTGAGGTCCCTAGTATCATAACAATAGT
Source organism: Stegodyphus dumicola (assembly GCF_044657685.1). Taxonomy (NCBI): domain Eukaryota; kingdom Metazoa; phylum Arthropoda; class Arachnida; order Araneae; family Eresidae; genus Stegodyphus; species Stegodyphus dumicola. Next base: position 175,702,769 of record NC_140773.1, read on the forward strand.
TAACAACCACAGGATTGTCCAGAAGTTCCTGTTTATCATAAAATGCCCTAGATAGGCGGCAATAAAAATCACAAAGATCCTCTATTCTTAACTCTTTACGAATTTGGCTATTCCGAATGTACCAGGGGGCATTACATATCATACGCAATACCCCGTTTTGGGCAGCTTGTAACTGCCTTCTCAAACTTTTGCACGAGTATGCCCAGACGGGGCATGCATAACTAAGAACTGGACGCAACATGGTTTTGTAAATGAGCAATTTATTATCAATAGATAGAACACTGTTTCGAGCAATTAAGGGGAAGAGTGAAGCTTTACTAGCTCGAAACTTCCTGAGAATATGTGTAACGTGTGGGTTCCATGTAAGAGATTTACTGAGGATCACCCCAAGATAAGGGACCTGCTTGACCCAGGGAATGTCTACACCATACATTTGCAGGTGAGTCGGGAAATTCTTCTTAGTAGTAAACAGTATGGCATGTGTCTTGTCGACATTCACTTTGACTTTCCATTTGGTCAGCCAAGTCTCTAGCGAGTGGATGTGGTGTTGTAGCTGTTGTATTGCTGAACTAACAAATGCACTTTGCGTAAGGATCGCTGTGTCGTCTTCATACATGGCTAGTGTTGTGTTGTGTGTAGTGGGGATGTCGTTCACGTAAATATTGAATAGGGTAGGGCCCAGAAGGGATCCATGTGGAACACCAGCCCGTATAGGCCGGTTTGTGGATAATGAACCAGAAACATGAACGACAAAGTGTCTACCGGTTAGGTAGGATTTAATTATGTTTGTGATGTAGCCTGGGAGTCCCAGGTTGTGTAATTTGTATATGAGGGCATACAGCCATACTCTATCGAAGGCTTTGGCGACATCTAAGAAAAGTCCACCAGTGACACGATGTTGTTGCATCCCACTGCTTATTAACTCAACAACTCTGTAGAGTTGATGCGTTGTCGAGTGCTTACGCCTAAACCCAAACTGATAGGGTATGAGGATCTTCTGCTCATCCAGGAAGATGTTTAGTCTATGTAGAATAACTGCTTCCACGATTTTGCTAATTGAGCTTAGCAAACTGATTGGTCGGTAACTCTCAGGAGCAGTCGCAGGCTTGTTGGGCTTTAGCAGAGGGACAATCTTGGCAGTTTTCCAACAAGTTGGGAAGTATTGCCATCGTAGTATGATATTCACTAACTTGGTGAAGTAGAGTATTATCTTGACAGGGAAGTGCTTGATCATCTCATTTGTGACACCGTCTACTCCAGGGCTCTTCCTTTTCGCAATTCGCATGATATAGGGACAGACCTCCGATGGCATGGCTGAGATAATGTTGTCTGTGCATGGCTGTGTTGTAAGATTGGAGTGGAAGTCAGCAATAAGCTGTTCAGTGTCTGAGTCTGAAATGTTGTTAATGCAGAACTGAGATTCCAGATGCTGAGCTAAAAGTTCTACTTTCTCAGTTCCGGTGTAATGGATCCGTGAGAACCGGAAATTGGTTTGAAGGTAGCCGAATTTCATTTGTGACAGCGGTGCGCTTCATTTATTGTTGGTGTAAAGAGTTAACCTCAATTAAATTTTGTGCAGAAGAGATGGGAATTGCTGACAAAACTGTTATAGATTGGAATTATATGGCGCCAAGCTCAAGCTGTTAATGGCGAAGACGGTTTTCAATCAGTGCTAAAAGGAATAGCCAAAAGATTTCCGCCGAAAAAATAATTCTGCAACTTATTCAAATTCGAAACCGGAAGGGTTTAATTGCTATTTTGTATTTTAAAACAAAATAATATAAAAAACTGTATTAAAAATTATCTGTAATTAATAAATGTACATTTTTTTCTATTCATACTTTTTTACTCAAACTTACAAATCGCGCCAACCTGGTTGCGATAATACGTAAGTACCATATTTTTTTCCCTATATATACTATATTTCTCTATTATTTTTTCTTCTTTTTTTAAAAAAAAATCGAATTAAATGCTTCGAAATTATTTTTCTCTCAAACAAATTTTGCACCTAAGCTTGATTTTTCTCCCTATGGGCAGAAAGACTAAGCGAGTGCAAAATAAGACATCAGTATATACTGTCTATCTGTCTATATATTACAAATGTAAACATTGGCCGTGTGTAGTTTGTTATTTATTCCGATCGATCGTAGCAAGCAAAAATTAGCCATGAAAATTGTTGTCTGTGAAATTATGTAAAATGAAAATGAGGTCTTGGTCAAGTTTTCGAAACTGCAAAACTTCGCCGTTTGCAATAAGCGCTTTTGTTTTCGCAGCAGTAGCTTGTGCATGTTTAATTATTGCATTAGCGAGCCCTTATTGGCTAGTATCAAAGCAAGATTCAGATTTTGTTCGAATGGGATTATGGCGAATCTGTTTCAAAAACTATCAACATCCTTCATTGCAGTATGATAACGTATTCGATGGTTGTTACTCGATACACGGCCATAAATCTGAAAGTATTAGGAACTGGTTACAACCAGGTATAATGTTTTCTGGTCTTAGTTTCATAGATTCATAAAAGTGCTGAGAATTTGGTAAGAAAATCCAAACTGCTTTACTGCTTGCGGGACTATACATATAAATACATCTATGCTTTTATTTTTCTTCCTGGCATGGTATGAGATCTTAAAATTTTGTGAAATTACTGTCATATGAAAGTTTTTTGTGTTGAAATAATATATGGTTTAAAAAAAACAGGTATTTGAAATTATGAAATTAAAAGTTTTTATTATTTTTGCACTAGTGTTTCCCACAGTCTTATAAAAATGCCAAAATAGTGGTTTGGTTTATGGATTTTTTTGGCTCATAATCTATACACTAAACTCATGGGCTAAAATAGTGTGTCTGATAACTGCTATTTCTGTTTACTAAGGGACACATAGACTTGTTTGTTATTTATTTGCTAATAAAAATTAACGTAAATGTAAAAAATATACATAATTTCATCATATTTACATATTTAGCCATATAATTTTTCTTTAAGCACTATTTATTACTGAAGAAATATTTCATCCACATTTTTACCATGCATTGATGAATGATAAAATGCTTATCATTTGGAAGAATTTTTGAGATGGAAGGCTGTTATTAATTGCAAAGCAGACCAAGAAATATGATTAACAACAGAGTACCAAACGGGTACAGCATAGACCTACAGATCTGCAGATTGTCAGTTCGATATTCAGTGGGTAACGACTTTTGGAAGTACTGGTCTTTTACACTTCTACCATTTTCTCGAACTTAACTACATTATTACGACGTTTTGAAACTAAATCGTGGAAACATGTCAGGTTGCAGGGAAGTACTGCTGTTGCAGTAGAAACCCTGCATAATCATGTTCGTATCAAAGTATCAAATAGTATTAAATGTTTTAACGCAGTGCTTGTCTCATGGAAACAATATAAGACTCCAAAATTATAGTTAGGAAGTTAGGACAGAGTCATCAAAGAAAAACAATTGGTAAGTGGTCACTGTTTGTGAAAACTTGAAGAAGAATTTTAGAAGTTATTTAGCTTTTACAGTTTAAATTTGGAGCATAGAGCCATAACTAGAATTTTTATATTACAGCAGTTTGTGTACAGAAGGTGTGTTAAGAAAAACCTTTATGTTAAAAAGCCAGTGGTTTGTTTTTAACTGACTTGAGAACAAAAGAAAGTATGCTTCAATTGGTACAGGAACTGAAGAGGCTGCAAAAGTTAATTTTCTGTTCTTTTCAGTTACGAGTTAAAACTTATTTTAATGTTTGATTTTAAGCATGTTTACATTTCAAGGAAGCCAGGAACATGAAATATTTCCGTGTGAATCTATTTGTAATAATAAACAGATATAGGGAGTCAAAGTCCAAGATCCAGACTTGTCAGGTCTTTGGCAATTTTTGATTTGCAATTTTTCCAGATATTAGATGATCAGTTTGTGATTAATGAAATAAAGCATTTATGACCCTAAGAAAATCAAAATTTACAAATAAATAAATAAATAAAAGCTTGATATTTGTTTTAAAAATTGGGCTAATCTTTGGAATATGGTAAGAGGTAGTTTGGCAACATTTTGGTAAGGCGATAAAGGTTACTAACTAGGACTTTAGCAGTGTACATGGATAAAGTCCAGAGTGTGCGCAATGCCATTTTTGTACAATTCTGGGATGTTTTTTTAAGTGAAAATAGGTCGACGTGTACATGGATACCGTGTATGTGCAATTCTTAAAAACGCGGCAAGCAGTTTGCGATTCTGCACTTTCTCCCAATTTCGCAGCTAATCTACGTCATGATTAAACACTTTTGTTCCATAAAAGTTCTAGCATAAATGTAATTCGGCTAGCAGATTGGTGGTAAAAAATGTTGAGTAAAAAAAAACACTTTGTTAAAACAAAATGGCGTCCAAACAAAAACTAGCAGGTTGCTGTAGCATGGTTGGTCGCCAAAAAATCGCCAAGTTACCATAATCCAAATATGGCTTTCAGTGCAAGAAGTTTAATTTACTGCATTTTGTATTCTAATACTTTCTCTTTAATTCTGCAGATAGACATAATTTCTTGTTTAGTTACAGAGTTCCACTGTTCGAGTTATGTAGTTGCTGCATTGAGAATTCCCTTTAAATTGTCAATCAAGACTTTTTGGTTGATCTTTGGATTATGGTAACTTGGCGATTTTTTGGCGACCAACTCTGCTACAGCAACCCTCTATTTTTTTTTTCGCCGCCATTTTGTCTTCACGAAGTAAACACATGTTTCTTTTCTGTTTATTTACTGAACACTTTTTCCAACCATCTACTAGCCGAATTACACTTATGCTAGAAATTTTATGTAACAAAACTGCTTAATCATGACAAATACAGTCAAAAGTCGTTAATCCGGACTCGTCGGGACTTCGGCGATTCTGGATTATAGATAATCAGTTTAAATCTGGTAAGATGGCATGCAGAAATTACAAAATTAAAAATATGAAACCGTAATTTATGAAATAAAGAACAATTATGATCAAAATTTACAAAAAGAAAAAGCTTAATATTTATTTCTTTACTTTATTAAACATTTCTTTCAATGTAAGTTAGTTCGTTTCATGTGATACTTTCTCTTTAATTCTATTAAACAGACATAATTTCTTGTTTAGTTACAAAGTTCCGCTGTTCAAGTCCTATAATTGCTGTGTTGAGAATACCGACTAATTTGTCAATCGAAATGTTTTCGTTTTCAATAACCTGTGGGTCACTTTCTTCACTATCGGAAGCGAATTATAATGACGAGGAACTTGATTTAAATCATATCAAAGACGGAGTACATCCAGATGAAATACTACACTTAGTAAGGAATTATAAGCCAAATAAAATAAAAACATCTGCCCTGAAGATAAGGATAGTGCTGACAGATCAACTTCCAATCCGCGGCATGAAATTGATAAACAAATTTCGGATTTCAAAACATACTTTCGGTTTGTAGATACAAATTACATATTAGTAAATATATATCGGAAATTCTATTTGACATAATCGAAAGTTCAAGCTTACTTTTATGAAATTGCTCTAACAGTCCGCAAAAAATAATAAGCCGGATCCAATTCGAAGATTAAGGAACAACGCAATCTGCAACATTAACTGAATTAAATAATTTTTGCTTAGATTATACCGTCCGTTACACATTAAACGCGCATGCGCAAAAACATATTCGCATCCGTAAAGGTCTTACGCGCACTCGTAAACGCCTGTGCGCATGCGTGAATGCGACGCATGCGCAGAAAGTTTGTAGCTTTGAGGTCCGGATTATAGATCATTCCGGATTATGGGTATCCGAATTAAGGACTTTTGACTGTATTAACTGCAAAATTGGGAAAAAGTGCACAATCGCAAACTCCTTGCGCGTTTTTCAGAATAGCACATACACATAAACCATTTACACGACGACTTATTTTTACTTAAAAAAAATCCCAGAATTGCACAAAAATGGCATTGCGCACACTCTTAACTTTATCCATCTACATTGCTATTTTCTCATAAATTACAAAAATTTGCACGAAAATGCAAAAAAAATCTGTGAATCTTTAAACTCAGTAAAAAGCACATATATGAAATTACCTTATCGCGAAAAAGTATATACCCTTTCCAAGGATGAACATTTCCACGTATAAAATAAATAAAATATCCAAAAACTTTTACCTCTAAATTATCTATTATATTATAAACGTCACCACCGAATTCATACCGCAAACATTACAAATGCTTACAAATACTTAGTGTCAAATATTTAAATTATTTCCATACACGTTTACTTCAAATGAAACGTATACCAAATTCCTACAAACATAAAATTCACAAAATAAGTATAATTTAATTAGAATATCACTAAACCATGTACACGTCGACTTATTTTTACTTAAAAAAACATCCCAGAATTGCACAAAAATGGCATTGCGCACACTCTTCACTATATCCATGTACACTGCTTTTTTCTCATAAATTAGAAAAACTTCATGAAAATGCTCAACGTATTCCAAAATACTACAAACATGTAACTCACAAAATCACGATCATTAAATTAAAATATAATTAAATTAAAAAACACTACTTAAAATATAAATAAGCACATACATTAAATTAATAAAAATTAGATTACAATCCTAATTACTTTAAACTAAATCATTGCTGCTAATAATTTTCCAATAATACCATATTAACTTATTTACACCTTACATTTAGAACAATGCATAAAAATAATATCCTCAAATGATTAAAAATACTAACTTACCTAATCTTCAGAATCTTCATTACGTGACACGCACACTTCCACTATTTCACACAACACACAATGAAGCTTAATACAAAATAATATAGTACTACAGTTTTCCAAATTCCCCCCCCCCCTTTTCCGATTAAAGAACTGTAATTCGTCCATTAATGTCACATGACATATCTCATGATCTCTCATTTCCCTCACACAAAATAATGTGTAATCGGAACTAAGGACTTCTCACATTATTGCCAAAGTCCTAGGTAATAACCTTTATCGCCTCCAAAATGTTGCCAAACTACCAGTTACCACATTCCAAAGATCAGCCAACTTTTTTTTTTGGATGTAACTCTGGCTTAACAGTACTTCATGGCAATTCATTTGGAGAGAACCACTGCCTTTTCTGTTTTGGATTATCATAGAGGACCCATTTTTCATCTCTAGTGATCAAGTGATTAAAACAAAAGTTTCTTTATTAAGCCATTGAAGCAATAAGTTGCATGTGATGGATTGGTTAACTTTGTTTACATTGGATGGGATCCAAACACCTGCTGTACTTAACTTTACCAATCTGCTGCAAATGTTCTTTTATGGTCAGCCAGGTTGGTTAAGAATGTCTGACAGTTACTGGATTGTCTGACACAGATTTGCTTCTGCATTTACCCTTAACATGCCATTGTCTAAAGTTGTTGGCCATCCTGATTGATACGAGTCAGAAAGAGGACCAAAAGGATTAAAATTACCAGATCTGAACTTAGAAAACCATCTTGGGCGTTTACAAACATTTAATGCATTTGAATAAACATCACAAATATTTTTAGTTGCTATTACTCCTATGAAACACAAAAAGCATACAACACCTCTTCTGGTATTTGACTGGCCATTTCACCCCCAATTTTTTTTTTGGGGGGGGGAGAAAGGAGATTTAATTTTTTAGAAGGCACTCTATCCTTTGCATTGAATGTGATGATAAATGATAAACAAATACTGGCATGCACAGAAATGATATTATTTTCCAGTCCCCTTTATACAGTTTCATTGTATTAATGTGTTATGATGCTCTGTATTGCTCCACATAACTTCATTCTATTTCATTAAATGGTTTATGAAAAATCTGCATTTTGTGCTTATAAAGATACTTTCGATTATCACTATATCTTCTTGCCAGCAAATGCTGTTTCATTGATAGTCATTTGATCAATAAGCTATGTCTACATTTAAAACTTATTACGCAAACAACACAATGGGTGAAATATATCAATGAAAAACCTAATAAATCTAATGCAAGAAAGCAGAAGATCTCTATACATTTGAACTATACATATTTTTCATTTTGGACTCATTGCAACAAGAATGCAATATACATATGCATATATTGATTGATGTACATTATCAAAATACAGTCTTAAATTTATAAATTAGTGTTAGATTTTAATGTATATAATTTTCTCTATAGATTTGAATTATACATATTTTTCATTTTGGATTCATTGTAATAAGAATGCAATATACATATATTGATTGATATATATTATCAAAATACAGTCTTAAATTTAGAAGTGTGTGTTAGATTTTAATGTATATATAATTTTATCATTCAGAGTTCTGTTAATTAAGCAAAGATGCAAGGATTAACTACCAAGGAAGGGTCACCTTCATGGAAGATTTTCTAAAGGAAACTAGTTCAATTCATGTTACAGATGGGAAAAAAAACTATGAAAATAGTTATTGCAGCTCATCCTTTCTCCAGGATTTGAACCCACAGATATGCTAGATATGGATATGCTGTTGTTAAGTGATTTTATTCACTCAATCTTCAGCTAGTTTGTTTTGAAGAACTTGGAAATTCTTGAAATCAAGCTGTTAGGAAGAACCTCAAATTAGGAACTGAAAATGGTGCAAGCATATGAAGTTTTAAAATCTTTAAAAATGGAACAGAATCTGCATTATGCATTTGCAACCCAGTGCAGTTTGTACAGCTTTTAATTTCTGCTGCCCATTGCCCCCCCTAAATTTAAAAAAAAAAAAAAACTTTGTTACCCTTAAATTCTGCCACCTGATAAATTTGCACTGGCTGTGGTGCCATTCCTGAGATTGAAGAAGTTAATGAGAAATAGCTTTTTTGCTGGATCGATTTTGAAATTATACACTTCGTAAACGTCTGTAAAAGGTATTTAATCGTATTTAGAAACAGAAAGTGAAAATAACTAAATTGAAAAGAAGACTTAAGGAGATGCTACAAATTACAGCCAAAATTGTATCTTGCTCATTTATATGTATATAGATCTTCAGAATGCCGGCACAGCTTTGAAAATTAAATGATTTGACATGTTAAAGGTAAACAACAGAATTTCTGTTGATATCGCATCAGAAAATTATGAAGCTGATATCTTATTCTCAACTGAAGTTATATATACTAAGAAATGTACATACAATAAACCCTTTCTGTGATGGCCATTAATGGTTCCACATGATTATGGTCCTCTGTTAAAGTAGTTGACTTAAGTAATGTTTAATGTTAGTGTTTATGTTCTCAGAAATACTGGTCTCATTCAAAGCACATACTGTTTGGCATTCTTAAGATGGTTCACTGCTTTGCATTGTCCAAATATAAAACAATCCTGCATTTTTAGTAGGATATTCTTAATAGAAAATTTGGATTTAAATTGAGTAATTTTTTTAATTTAATTTTTATTTTAAATCATACTGTTTCTTTCTAGGATGGTTCATTCTGGTCCAGTGTCTAGTAACTTGTGCTACTCTGTTAGCAGTAATTTGCATCTGCCTATTTGTGTATGTAAGCTTGCAAGTGGAAATAGAAATAAAAATTTTTGTCTGTGCATTTATGTTTGTCTTTGAAGCTGTTGCAGGTAAGTTGTTGATACTATTTTGATATGATATAATTTTGTGTTAGTATTAAAAGCTTTCAAATACAAGAATAATTTTAGTTTTCTCATATTACAAGTTGTTGGTAAGAAAAGATGAGTATTAGAGACAAGAAGTACAGAAGATTGAATACTTATGTATTTTCCAGTCAGGCATGAAAGCTGGTACAAGATTTTGCCAAATTTGTGCCAGTCATTGTAAACATGGTGAACCGTTATTGTCCACTCTTACTAACTATGTAAAATCAAATATCCATGCTATCCACAAAACTGAATGTTTATTGAATTACATATACTGGTACAGGTTGAAGCAAGGCCAGCATCTGTATATATCTGTAGGTATTATCTGGTCTTGCTAACTATTAAGAATTTGCTCCAGTTTAGAGGGAGATCTCAAAAGGGCAGTCCAGGGGCCTTCCACCTCTTTTCCTCTAGCACCAATCTCTTTAGGCCCATATCACACGGCGTTTGTTTCACACGAACAACTGTTTCGGACAATTTTTCTGCCTGGTTTACTATTGAAAGAAAGACACGCGACTTTTTCCTTCCTTTCCTAAAAAATTGTAGGTTGTTTGTTTTCAACCAATCAGCTATCAGCTTGTTTGTAGTGGGGAACCAGTTTGCCCTGCGTAAACCCCAAAGCGATCTGTTTTGATTGGCTGTCGAGACAAAGCAGAAAAATTGTTCCAAACAGTTGTTCTTCCGAAACAAACCGACATGTGATAGCAGCCTAAGAGAACTTTTAGCTTGCTGTTTATTTTGTGTGCCCCCCCCCTTTGCTACAGACACTATATACATACAAACATCTATGCTTTCCCTGGGATTCAAACACGGGCTCATTAGGCAGCAAATTACAGATACTACAGCATGGAAACAACTTTAAGAAGGAAATGTAATGCTACTCAAATTCTCATTTTTATTCTCATTTGTTTCTAGCTATAGATTACATGTTCAGTCATAGGAACAATGGAAATGGTATACTTAACGTTACTTTTTTTTCCATTATAGATATAATGGAAATGTTATACTCAAATGATAGATTTCTTCAAGACCAAACTTATGGCTATTCTCAGTTGTTTCTGCCGGTTATTGGGATCTATAAATTATAAAATTATATTGGTGGTTACCCTTAAAATGTTCAAATTCTACAGCTCATTCATTAATTTTTATAGGCCTTCCAAGAATCCTAAAGAGTTGTAATTAAAAAATGAAGTTGGTTGAATATTTCCTTGCTGCTTTATTGAGAATTAATCAGAGTTATCTAAAGCCAAAGCAAAGACTTAATGAATATAAGTTATGACATCAACCATTATTGGCACTAAATTGCACTGCTTGGCGAAAACTTTTATTTCTTAAAAATAGTTTACAACAAAATAAATAAATTCTTGGTTTCTTTCTGATTATTAACACCTTTTGATTCCAATGTATAATACAATTGCCATTTTTTGGCATATTTTTGAGTATACATGCAATAATAGCTAATCCATGCATTCACATTTTTTAATATATGTTGATTTAAATGCTTTATATTTAACCATCATTATACTGAACAGTATCCACCAGTTGTAAATATTGCCCATATAGATTTTTGTTTTTGTCTCATAAAATTTCTCATTTCTTATGAAATGTTTCTTTTTATTATATGTACTTAATGAACAAAACAGTCCCTATCAGGCCTGCGCCGACAATAGATGCAAGGTCGTGCGGTGCATGATGGCGCCGAGTCAAAAGGGCGCCGTCAAGCAGTTTGTCTTGCTGCCTGTTCGAAAAGGAAAATTCTTGTCTTATTTGAAGGCTTCTGTGGGGGTCGACTCAGGTAAGACCTGAGAAGCTACTGATCTACTACTTTAGGATCTACAAGACTACTTTAGGATCACTTTTAGAAACTACTTTAGGATCTGGCAATCTCGGCATGGGCTTAAAATCAGTCTCCACAGGACTGGAGTCGTCACCAGCGATGGCTGTTTCAGGCTCGGCAGAGACCATGTGGTACTGTCTTGTCCCTTCCGTTGATTGAGGTGGAGCTATATAGTCAGATATTCATGGTTGTCTAAGGCGAAACAACCCCGTCGATGGAGTTGGCGAATTCAGCGAGCCTTTAAACTGTTTGAGGTTTGCAGTGCGCCTGGAGCCTCAAAACTGCATATTCATATCCTTCCTTGGTTTCACCCTGGGGACACCTAAAGTCAACATCTGTATACAATGACGTAGTGTTAGCAGGCTGGATTGTTGGCCCGGTCTGTCTGACAGTGTTTAAGTGACTTCGTTCTGCTGTCTGGGGTTGGGGCCCCTGTTGATGGCACATGTTTTTAGCATCCTTCCAGAACAGGAATTACTGAGTATTCCTGTTGTCTCAGCTTAGTCTTAGCTCGTCGGCTGGACCGATAGCTTAGTGGCATCTTGGATTGCCTCTAGGGATTAAGGCGTTTAACTGTGTTAAGGGCAGCCTCGAGCTTGCCAGGTCTGAGTACCCCTTCCTTCTAGCACACTGTCTTATTTGACAAAAAGTTATAACCAGGGCAGGAGTTCGTCTCTGATGTTGTCTTCTTCTTATTTGAACATGAAACTACTTGATGCCGATGCGTATGTAAGGGTGGACACATTCAATAAATTGCTTAATCCTTATTTTGTGTCTACTGTTGCAATCGTAATAATTTGTGCAATATTTATCTTCTTTTTTTGTGATTATTGTCATTGTTTTTCTACATAAAAAAGGTAAGTGCAGTTACATATTATGTTCAACTTAGATTAACTTTTTTAATTTGGAGAAGTAATGATTTGAGCATAATTACTCGAAACCCTTTTACCTCTCATGTTTGAACCATTGTCGTGTTCTTGGCCATGTAAATTACTAATATCTAAACCATTTTCCAATAAAGTCTTTAATAAGAATATTATTTGTCCTTCACCATTCATATCTGTTGTAATACAAAATACTAAAAACTTTTCTTCAATACTCATGCCTGTATTTTCTAAATTAAGATACCTCATACAAATTGATATCTGCTCTTGATGGCTGGCATCAGGAGTACAATCAAGTAAGATAGAAAAATGCTTTGCCTGTTTGACCTTATTTAAAGTAATTTGCTTTATATTATCTCCTAATAAGCTAATTACTTTATTTTGAATTTTATCTCCAAGGTAAAGAAGCATATTTTTTTTAGTTTTAATTTTATTAATATATACAGACATGATAGGGTTAAATATTGTTATAATTTCTATACACTTTAAAAATTATTATTTCTTTCAAATAATATGTTGCTGGAACTACGGAAAAATTTGGGCAAGTTTTGTTTGGCTAAAAACTGAATGGCATAGATAATTCTTTCAATAACATCACGCCAATGCTTAGTCTCTCTCTCTCTCTATTTTTAAAATAAAATTTGAAATTCCGAATTAACAGGTTTATTATTTCATAATCATTCTAAGAAATCGGATTAACTCTTTCATTGTTTGGCAAGATTCAACAAAAATACATCTAAAAAAATTTACTTCCATTTTTGTCTTTTGGGAAACTGGAGCTCGAAACCAGGTTTTGGTAATATCCAGGGCCATTTTCTGTTAAGGCTTGAACTTGGGATGGCAGTAATGGACTTGGGCATAATTCGGAATCACCAGGCAAATGCGTATCTACTGCAGAATTTGTAGATTCCAATAGCATTTCTTCTGTATTTTCGACAGGCTGCACTGAAGTTAAAGGTAATTCCCGCGTGAAAACACTTTCTAAACTCTTTCTGATTGTTAGGTTCTTTTGGTAATTTCAATGGTAGCTGAAACATTGATGGACAACTAGTGCTAGTAACGTCAGCTTGGGTATTCTTTGGGTTTGGAAAAAACTAATTAATTTGAAAGTCCATGCTTATTAAATCAGAACTCGCTTATAAAGTCTGGCTTATTAAGTCTTATGTCTCACCTTCCTTTTTCTTCATTACATTCTGATACTCAAACAATTTTTTCTGTTTTTCTTCCGACATCTCAGGAAAAATGAAAACAGAAAAATGGAAGTAAAGATAAAAGTAGAAAATAACTGTTATAAGAACTATTGTGTAAAACACTTCTTAATACTCAGAAAGTCCCTGTTTGAAATATTTTACCTTACGTCTGAAAAAGTGAGTATATCTTAAACCATTGCTTGGAAAATATATGAATTATTAGATAAATACCAAATAATTCAAGGAGGTGGTGTACTCTTTTGTTTATTTGAGTAAATAAATCAAATTTAAAGTATTTATTTAAGACGTAATGTTATTAATAGATGTAATGTTACTTATGTTATTAATTTTAATCTATCTGTATTATTTTATGAGTTATTAAACATCAAAATGGATCCAGGACTTTATAAACACCCTGTATAATAGTAACATTATTTTCACACAATCAGCGCAAAAAACGACAAATTTGGTGAACCTTTGGCGATGAATAATTTGTAAAAAAATCATCAGAAATAGCATATCATAAAATATTGTTTACTCTGGAATTTCCATGATTATAAATTTAATGAATATATAAACATTTAAAAATGACTTGGACAGTTATACTACAACAAAACAGCAATATATATGCAGCTTTTTCTTCAATGCATATTTCTGTATACATATTTTCTTCAATATGTATTTCTTCAATTAAATCGGCATTTATTTCCACCTCCATGATTTCACAACAAGAGCCATCGCCATATTAAAAATTACCCGTGAACCTTCAGAAGCAGAATTTTTGTCTGATTGGTTGAGCCTACGTGGAACATGACTCCAGACGGAACATTTTCAGAAGTTTCAAAATGTTTGTCATAGCCGGGACATATTGCGCCTAGCTAGAGGCAACATTTTTTGGAAACCTCCCGTTTAAACCAGTGCTACTAGAATCTCGCTTCTTGGAAATGTCCCGCCTAGTCGTACACATTGATAGAGAAATTATAGCCCTTTTACATACGCATCAGCATCTGATATTTTTGTTCACATATATTTACAGGTTTGTCAAAAACTGCAAAAAGTATTAAGTGATAAAAATCAACAGGATATAAATAGTATAGATCTTATGTATGAACTGGGCTTTTTGCAAACTTTTAGAGGAAATGTTGCATCGCCGGTTGAAACTCTTGAGTTATATCGTTGTCAACAGAAAAGAATTTTGGAAATATTTCTAGATAACATCCCTAGAGCATTTTTTGCATTTACATACCTTAGTCATTGCATATTGCATTTGACATTGTGATTTAGCTCAGTTTCATCCCCAATTTTGATGGAGAGCAACCTGCGGGGACAGGTCCGAGCGTCTCCCACACCTGTTCCCTAACCACCAACCTTAGGAGAGTGCTCTCGCTTCACATATTTGGAGTGTCCCCATGCCACACGGACACATTTACAAACATCCATGCCTTCTCTGTGATTCGAACCCGAACCCTTCGGCATGGCAGTCACCAATGCTAACCACTATACTGGTTCAGTGGCATTTTATAACATAAATTTATGTATAATTCTACAATAAGTATGTTTGAGTGCAGTTTTTAAGAAACCACAAAATATTTGCATATTTGGACAAAAGATAAAATGCACGTTTTATTATTTTTCATATTATTATGTTACGAATGCTTCATTTTAATAGCAACGTCCCTTTAATATCGTCACTACAGAAAGGCGCTCGCTAGACATTTGCATGATGGCACCGATTAGGTTTGGTGCGGGCCTGGTCCCTAGGAGTCTAAATGTCCAAGCAAAAATTTTTCAGCAATTCAAAGCTACCAGTAAGTTGATGACTTTTTAGGGGTTGGTGAAAGTAATCACAAAGTGCAGAAGATTGTTACTGAACAATCAAGAAAAGATCAGAGAAAATAAGCAGCAAGGACCAAATCTGAATAAAATTACATTTGCTGTATCCTTTAATAAAATTTAGATATAGTTTGCAAGTTGACAATTAAATATTTGTTAGCAATTAAAATTTTTTTTACCCTTATTTACTTTTTTACATCATGGAATTTTTTACCCTTATTTACTTTTTTTTTATTAGAATGTCTACAATGAGGGGGAAGGGAAGGAGTTTTGATTTCTTAATGTGGTTAAATTTAGGGTACTAGGATTATCTTAAATTGTACCTCAGTGCTAGTTGAATGAATTACTTTACTTTATGGCAGTGGTCTCAAATTCAGATTGCATGTGGGCTGAATCTATGATCTAAAAACAGCTGACAGGCCACTTTCTCCCTTTTTTTCTCACAAACAAATTCATAATTTTTTTTGACCAATGAAAACACTTATTAATAAGATAAAAAATATTTAAAATAAATTTTAAATTTCACTTTCTAAATATTTCTTAAAACATGTATAAATAATAAAATTAATAATGCAATAGAAAAAAATTATGTTTATTTTCTATCTGAAATCTAATGTTTGGTACTTGTAAGACTCTTTTTTTTTGTTGGTTAACTTTAATAGTGAAATATATTGACAGCTAAATATTAAATTCTTAGACTGATATTTCTTTCAAATAATTCTAACACATTTAATTAATCATCAAATAATTTAAACTAAAAATATACATTTGAAAGCTTTTTAAGTTTTCGGAGAAAATTTACCAAGTGGGACAAAATTTGAGAATAAATAATAGCAACCGCTCTATTATTTATTAAATTTTTTTGCCACATAAATAGAAGTACATATGTGTGTATGCAAATAATTATAAACTTTTATCTCTTACTATGGCTTGACATTTGATGGCATTGTTATCTATACATATTTCATCAGTTAATCTGGCTCTTTTCATATAATTTTGAGTTGTGAAAAAAGGCTGTTAGCATACTAATATATTCCCAAACAAAATGATTTTTCTCAATGCAAAAATTCGTTACCAAGCATATTTATATTTGACAAGTATGGAAAAAAAGTTAATAAAATTTGCATCCTCAAATTTTTAAATATGATTTTTACCACACTATAAATTAATTAGTTCTATTTATAGATTTTCTGGTGCATTATTCATATTTTATTTTAATGGAAGTGAAAATAATGTAAACTCAGACTTCAAAAAAATAAATTCTTGAAATCTTTGTAACAACATATTTGCAAAAACTATATAATTGAAATGTTTTCGCGGGCCACATAAAAATGCTTCAGGGGGTTGTCAATTTCAGACCACTGCTATTTGCATTCAGTATATAGGCATCATTCTTCTTTGTAGAATACACTGTCTTTTGTAGTATATAAAAAGACACTTTGAAGATTTCTTTCTTTTCTAAAAAAATGAAAGGTCTTTTTATTTTTATATGAAATAATAAAATATCAGTAATCTGTAAATCTCACTAATATGTTTACACTTTACTCCATGTTTTGAAAACTGTTTTTTGGAAATTTGCATTATTTTCAGTCGAAGAATTCATACAGGCTGTGGTAGGGAAACTACCTTAAAAATGAATAACATAAATAGTATAAGTGATATCAGCTAAATTTTTTCCAAGTTATAGAGAGACACTTAAAGTTTTTTTTTTTTTTTTTTTTTTTTTTTTTTTTTTGTTACGGTTTAAAAATAATATCATTAAGGTGGCCTCCATTCTGGTCAGTGCATTTTTGAAGTTTCTTTCAATTTTTACCAGCATATTAATGGGTATGTTGTTGATAGCAGCTTGAATATTGTTTTTCAGTTGAGCCAGGATCTTTGGACATTGGAGATTTCAGATAGCCCCACAAAAGGAAATTGCACAGGGCTAAATCAGGCAAGCACACTGGCCATTGACAATCGTCTCATAAGGAGATAAGGCGTCTAGGGAAATGTTCTCCAAAAAATCATGGTCTAATGATGCTTATTCTGCACAATGCACACCAAACAGTCACACATTCTGTATGGAGGGGCTGCTCATGAAATTCTCGGGGTTTCATGCCACTCCATTATCGCATGTTTTGCTTAATGCATACTGCAACCGGAAAGATGAAAATGAGCCTCATCGCTAAAGAACACAAGGGCATCATGAGGCGTATTGGCAAGAATGGCTTTGCATGCAATTTTTCGTGAAAGAAAATAGCGTGGATTAAGTTTTTTCACCACTGCCAATTTATATGCATGAAAATGCAATATGTTGAAAGGTATGACTCCACAGAGAACATGCACTCCTCTCTCGTCTCTTTGGCAGGAGGGGGGGGGGAAATAATTCCAATAGAAATTCATATAATGGGCGTTTCACATGTTTGAAGGGAGCAGATTTTGGCCTTTCTCTGTATGAAAGAGTGAAAAGATATTTTTTCATCATTTAATGTTATCACTCAAGGTTTTCATCAGTAACAACCATGAAAGACTATGATCATACTTTAGTGCTTAGTACTTTACTTAAAATTCATTGTATAACTGTAAGAAGAAATATATAATAAATCATTACAGCATTTAAAGTTATGCCAGATTCTGTATTTTGTCTTGTTCTCTTAAAAAATATTCTGTATGAAACATTTTAATCTTTAAAGACACATAAGTGTTGTTTACCATATCATTAATTTTTAAAAATCTTTTTCAGCACTTCTAGCATTCCTTGGAGTTTGTGTTTTTGGACTAATGTGTTTTGAACGATCATGGATCAAATTCCCCAAAAATAATATCTTGTCTTGGGGGTATGGATTCTGTGTCTTATCAACTCTTCTGCTTAGTTTTGCTGCAACTGGTCTGCTATTCCATATATTTAGGCTGCGAAAACAGTTGCATAGGGGCATTGTAACTTACCATGTTCCTCTCTCAAATCGGCAGATGTCGGCATGCTCTGATTCGTATGTTTAGAAATATATTTATTTGTTTAAAATTAATTTATTTGTATTAAAATAATAATGAATGTATTTATTTGTATTAAATAATAATGAATGTATTTATTTGTATTAAAATAATAATGAATGTATTTATTTGTATTAAAATAATAATGAATGTATTTATTTGTTTTAAAATTAAGAGTGTAATAATGTTGTGACAATAAGTTGTAATTATCACATTCTTAATTTTTTATAGTACTTTCTTTTAAAGTTAAAAATGTTTTAAAAAATGAAGCACATTTTTAATGAAAATAGTGTTAGTTTGCAGTTAGTTCACATCAGTTTGGCGAACCTAGCCTCTAAAATATTTTTAGGTCAGTGAGTAAAATTTTGTACTGAATTGTAATATTCATTAGGGCACTTTATAACCACATGGTAACTAATTTTATTATTTATTTAGGCAGCAAAACAGTTCTAAAAATTTTGAATCTCACCAGTATATTGTAGTTTACACATGGTTCAGAAGAGAGTATTTTTTAGAAATATTATTTCATATATAATCATGGGCCATTTAATATTATGATATATAGAAAAATCATATGGCTATTTATTTACAGAAAATATTTTATTAGTGGATAAGTACTTGAAAAGAGATTACTTGCAGAAAGTTCCAAAGTTCTTTTATTGTAATTCATTTTGAGTTAATGGAAAACAAATGTCTAACTTGTGTCATAAACAAGAACTACACGAAATGAATAAAGATTACTTCTCTTCACACAAAACAGATTGCTAAAACATGTATAGGTACTCAAGTATTCATGCAACCAGCTAGGTATAATTGGGTGATTTTTTACAGATGAAAAGGTAAAAGCTACTTATCAGATGCAGGTTAGTGATTTTTTAAAAAGGTTCCCAATCTATCAATATTTATCATAAGTTGGCAAACAGAATATGAAAACAGAATTTAACAATAAGAAAACAGATACTTGAGCATTTTAAAATACAAATTATTAAATAAGAATTACTTAAAACATTAACCCGCGGGAAAGCGCGTGGGGTGTATCATAACCCCAACCCTACATAAAATTGGAATATTCCTAACTTGTGAAACTGAAATTCTGTGCTGCTTTCAGTAGCTGAGTTTCTAGTTGTGGTTGACTTTCTGAACCGCTTTTTCTTTGCCTGTGTGTTTCAGAAAAAGATTTATCGGTATTCTGTTGGAATTGGGGTATGACACACCCAACGCGCCTGTTTGTGTAAGTGTTTTTCTGACTGAATATTTAGTTCAGAAATTTATTTCTAGAGTGTAACAATAAATATTTCTACTCGCAAGTGATTTTAAAGTACTTGAAATTAAATTCTTTAAAATTTCTAACTGCATTATGGTAAAAAGAATGAGTCCCTATGAACTGGAGATGCAACGCCTGTGAGATTTACTACAAATATTTGAAAGTGATGAAGATTGCATTTTGGAAACTGAAGATGAAACTAAGAATATTTTCTACAATGTTTTGGATTTGAAAAAGATAAAACATTAATTCCTGATGTTCCTAAAAAAGGAAAAACTGTTCTTATGCTTTCATCATTATATAACGATCATACTATAGATGATACTATTGGAGAAAATAAAACACCAGAATTATATGTTTTAATAATATGACTAAAGGAGCAGTGGTTATGGGGGATGAAATGTCAGCCAATTATTCAATTGCCAGAATAACAAGGAGGTGGCCAATGGTAATTTTCTTTCCTGCACTGAATGTTGCTGTAATAAATGCTTGAATTATATTACATTCAACTGCTAATCCACCAACCAGAAACAGAAGTCTCTTTTTGAAGGACTTAGCATTACAATTAATGAAACAAAGTATTGAACAAAGATCAGAGATTAATATTTTTCCAAGAAGTTGACTACTGCATGAAAACAAAAGCAGAAGTTTCGACAAAGAATTAAAACGAATACATGAAATTCGAAACAACTAAGTATGAAAGATGTAATAATTTTTTTGCCGTCGCGCCAAGGACAGAAGAACGTGAAAGCAATGTTTAAAATGTGAAAACATTCTGTGCCAAGAACACATGAATGTACAGTCAAAAGTCGTTAATCCGGACTCATCGGGACTTTGGCGATTCCAGATTATCAATTTTTCCGGATTATAGATCATCAGTTTAAATCTCGTAAGATGGCATGCAGAAATTCTAAAATTAAAAATATGAAACCGTAATTTATGAAATAAAGAACAATTATGATCTAACGTGTATCAAAATTTACAAAAAAAAAAAAAAAAAAAAAGCTTAATATTTATTTGTTTACTTCATTAAACATTTCTTTCAATGTAAGTTGTTTAAGTTGCTTCATTTTATGTGATAATACTTTCTCTTTAGTTCTATAAACAGACATAATTTCTTGTTCAGTTACAAAGTTCCGCTGTTCAAGTCCCGTAATTGCTGTGCCGAGAATACCGACTAACTTGTCAATCGAAATTTTTACGTTTTCACTAACCTTTCTGTCACCTTATTCATGTCTTTATCCATTTTTTGCAGCAATTCCACTTTTTGTTTGATGGACATCGAAACATACTTTCATTTTGTAGATCCTTTGGAAGCTCCAGCATCGGAAATTCTATTTGACATAATCGAAAGTTCAAGTTTACTTTTATAAAATTGCTCTTACAGTCTGCAAAAAATAATAAGCCGGATCCAATTCGAAGATTAAGGAACAACGCAATCATCAACATTAACTGAAATAGATAATTAGATAATTTTAGCTTATACCGTTCGTTATACATAAAATGCGCACGCAAAAACGTATTCTGCGCTTGCATACATGCATATGCGCAGTCGTAAAGGTCTTACACGCACGCGTAAACTCCTATGCGCATGTGTCAGCGCGGCGCATGCGCAGAAAGTTTTTAGCTTTGAGGTCCGGATTATAGATAATTCCAGATTATGGGTGTCCGAATTAACGACTTTTGACTGTATTTTGTTCAAAGGGTTAAGAAATAAAATAAGCATGGTGTATCAGAGATGCAATGAAACTTGGAGGCATGATGTTTTTTTTTTCATTTATCTTAATTTTAACTCCAAGATTATTTCGGAAATTAATTTTTTGAAATCCAATTATTATTCACTTAATTTATTTATAATACACAAGAACAAAAAAAAAAAAAAAAAAAAGTTTTAAAACTAAATAATACTATTTTTATTGTATTTTAAATATTGGGGTATGTGATACTCCACACGCCCACTCTAGTAACTTTTCTTGGTGCGACTTCCGCCGGGTTAAAAATAGAACACTTAATTATTTTCCAAATATTTTTGTAATTTTTTTTATTTGCTATTCTTCTGTCCAAGTACACAGTAATGGGAATTTCAGAGACTCTATAACAGCATCTGTCTACCAAATGCATCTCTTCCTAGTTCCCTTTAGAATTTTTTTTGCAAAACGTTCTATTCCTGCAAAAATTTTGGTACTATTCGGTTTTGAGGGCCGTAAAAAATCGCCAAACTATTGTTGATGCCAGTGCTGCCAAAAATAATTGCGGCAACCCTAACGCAAGAAAGGAAGTATAATAGTAAATAACTATCTAAGATTGATTTTTTAATTTAGATGAAAGGTTAATTTCATATAATACTTTTTATTATTATAATTTATATAAAAAAAGACTAAAATTGGTTATTCTTTTAAAATTATTTTGAATATTATATTGCTTTATTTAACATTTTGAAGGTAACTATAAAGTCACTGGTTTATTAACAGTAAATTGCATTAAAAAGTCTCATGCATGACTGACATTATCATATAGGATTCAAACTGTTCTTTGATATCTGCTGCATCTTTACATAATTTACTTTTATATCTACTTTGCTCATTTTCTTTTCACTTTGGAAATTAGCTGACTCTTCATCCACTTCTTGTTCATAATTTTCTTCAACTGTGTGGAACTCATGAATTTGAACTTATGAATTGTGATTTATGTTATGTATAACATTCGTCTTTCAAAACAACATTGCACCTTCAGATGCTTTACTTTATTTTTGTACTTCATCTTTTTCTTTAATTGGCAAATTGTACTTTGCAGAAACATAATCAGTATCTGCTGAAAATATCCCAGCTTCTATGAACAAATTCCATTTCAGAACATTAATTTTAGGAATTATTTCTGTATGATTTCCATATTAACTTTTTTAAATTAAAAAACTAATTAAATGAAATTAATTTTTTTAATTAATTAAATTTTTGAGTTAAAATTGAAATAATGTGTTCTAGAAGCTTTAATTATACACGGATTTATTGGCTCTTATTTGCTCAAATAGTTTGCTGACAGAAACATTATTTTGACGTTTTTCAAATAGTAAACTTGCCCAAAAAATTCTTTTAAAAAACTTTTCAGGAAAAAAAAAATTTTTTTCTATAGAAAGGAGAGGGAGGGACAGTAGCAAAATTGTTAGTAAATATCATGTATTTGATTATGATTTTTAAAACTTTATAGCTTGAGAAGGTGTTAACTTTTGTAAAATGTTATCATTGGATCTAACTTTAGTTTTACATTTGAATTTTTAGACTAATGAAAACATGCATTACATCAGGAGAGGAGTTCTAGTTTTAGAAGTTGTCAAGTTTTTTAATCAAAAATAGAGGATTCAGAGAAATATTTTTCCAAAGATGAATTTTTTCCTATATTTACAAAAAGCTTGTAAAAATAATTATCTTTTTGAATATATTATTAAAAATATCATTATAGTAGCCTTTTTTCTTTTAGTATGCATATCATATTGGTCTTTTGAGAATAGGTCTAACTAAGAATGTAATAATGGCAGGTCACTGGTTCCTCGCTTTCACTGATAAAAATAATGTTTTGATGTGACTGTAGAAAACATTTCAAATTCAGATATTTCAGACATTTTAAGCTTTTATATCAAGTGCATTCAATGCTTATTTGAAGAAGTTGCAATATGTGTTTCATTTAATAGCACTATGTCAAAACTATGTATTCTTGGTTTTGATACAGTGCCATTTATATCAAAATAGATAATACTGTGAATTTTGTTACTGCTTTTAAATGAATATTAATAAAATATTTGCACTTAATAATATAAGAAGAGATTTTATTAAATTTCAAATAAAAATATGTTGTTTAGTGTAGTATGTTAATAATTGATACTTAAATCAGTAATATGTTTTAGTAATTATTATTTAAAAATGTTTATAATCATATGAGGGCCATTCAGTAAAAAAAGGCCAAAAAAGCTGTATTAAAAAATCATATGTATTACTGAAATTATCATTTGTTGGATATATAAGGCAACAATCTTGAGTTACCAATAAATGATTACATCATATTTGTTGCATGGAGAGAGATCTAGTAAACAATTCAATGATTCTAATGTGGAGGATTCTTCTTGTCTAGATTCAGCATTTATAACAGCCAGCAAACACAGCTTTGCAGCCAGCACCGTATTCTGGAAAACTAGATTAGTCATAGTCAAGGTAACTATTGGGTAATAATATTGGATCATCCTGCCCATTCATAATGAACTGAAGTTCTATAAAATGTGCACAAGGGGGTTAAACAAGCAGATGACATCTGAAAGGAAAGCCATATGTTATTGATGCTTCTTAAAAGCTTCAGCATAATGTGAGGTTCATTTCTGCAATTTCATTTTAAGCATTTCTGCAGTTTTATCACTGGAAATGAGAGCTGGGTGTATTTTACAAGATATAACAAAAGCAACAGAGTACGGAGTGATGCTGTTCATCCCCCAAACCAAAAATAGTGAGGCATAAGATTCAGTTAATTTTCTTTCATAATTCAGAAGTTGCTAATCTTAGTGCTCTACACACACAGTCAAAGAAATATATCCAGTAAACGCCATTTACCCAGACCTGCTGAGAGAAATTCTGTCAGTTGTTCTTCAAAAAGCACCGAATGTTATAGTTTAAATGTAATATTATGTGCTACTCGCTGAATCTTGTACCTTAGGATTTTCATGTCTCCTGCCCACTGAAGGTTGCTCTGAGTAAAATAAATTTTTGAGGTATCAATGATGATAGGTCAGCTGTGCATGAATAGCCGCACATTCATCCATATGAATTTTTTTATCATGGTATCTGTGTATTTGTCATGCACTGGTGTAAATGCATTGAACTAGAAGGTGTTGTATTAAACTGTAATAATGTAATTATTTCAGGAGTTTCATTATATCCTTTGTAAAAAGTACTGGTTTTTTATTTAAAGCACCTTATATATAATTTATATTTTCAATGTATTTATGTTTGTATACTTTTTCCTTTCAGTTTATAAAAGTGGTCCAGATGCACTGTCAGAAGATAATCACCATATATGTCTGGAAAATGCCATGTGTTTTATTCAAATTACTGCTGTATTTGTGAAAAATATATATCTATACAAATTTATAAGGAAAACCAGAAAACTATTCAGTCTAAATACCAATTATATATTTATATATACATATATTGTTATGTTTTGATAGTGATTTGTTAATATTTTGAGCTGTTGTGATTAGCTGATATATAAGTCTGTGTTGCTTTATGTATGTCAAGTACTTGTTTATTGTAAAGAGCAGCTATATTTTTGGCATCTCAACAAAACTTGTTTTGTTTCTTTTATTGTGATATATATTCACACATTTGTATATATTTTTCATATAAGATATATATACATATAATAAATGTATCTATATTGCCTGCCTTATATTTTTATATGAAATTTGAGTACATGTCTAAACTAGAAAAAACTTCTTTGCTTTTAAATGGATTTTAAATTAGTAAATGCATTTAGTAAACAAAATTTTAAATTTAGTTAAAAATATCTCTTTCATTAAAATAGGTTTTCATTTTGATTTTAAAAAATGCTGCTTTCATTAGATCACGCATTTAACTCGAATGGAAACCTGTCTTGAGGCATAACTGAAAGAAATGGGACATTTTAGAATGTGTTACAGTAGCCTTTAACAGGGTAATGTTGAGCGAGATAGGTAGTGTTGAATGGTTATACTGCCGGCAACATCTTGCCATTTAGTAATGACAAAGCAGTGGAATGGTGTCCATTGTGCATTTATGGTCAAAGCTTATTACAAGAATGGTTGTGTGAGAGATCATGTGTAGAGAGTTTTGTTGTCATTTCAGTATAGAATGACTATGATCATACACCCCATTACTGGATTGAAATTCATCATTTGCATACTCAGCACTATTAATAAACACAAATATATGATTTTAATGTATTTACTCTCTTCCATTAATCTCCATTCCAAAATTTCTAATTCTTTCAGGTCGCCTTGTATAGTTAGTTTATTAAATAATTAGCAGTAAGTTCCCATTATACTTGTTTTAATGAGAGTTGAGATGTCATTCTTTCTAAACATATATTTATTCTTTCCCTTTTTTTTTATTTTATCATTTGGTCATTTAATTTTTCTGGTCACTGTATGGATGCACTTTGTACAGTGAAACAGTCATGGAGATCAGTTCTGAAAGTGACCAGTATTACTTAAAATATAAATAAATATTAATCTTGAAATATACTTCTCTAAGGCAATCATCCCTATAGAAGTTTGAAAATATCTGGAACTATAGGCCAGGAATCATCTTTGTAATACTTGACTGTATCATTAAGAACACACTACAAACTGGTAAATCACAAATTGATACCACATTTTACCTGGTTACTTTAAATTATTATGACATTTTTTAAAATTAGAAATTATTATGTTATGTTGTTCATTATGGCATGGTAAATAATATGCTATTTAAATTTGCATTAAAGATTCCACATGGTTGGCAACATTCATTAATTTCATGTACTATTGTTTTCTTTCTTATTTTTTTTTTTTTTTTCTATGATGAAAAAAAGTTTAGGAATAATTTTAAGCTAAGTATTTTATATACACAGTTCTATATGAAATAAATTCATTTGTAATTTTATTAATCCTCCAAGGGTTATGGACTTACAATTCATCATGGATAGATGGCTTCCAATTCATGACACACAGAAATTTCTGCCATCTCCTAGTAGATCCGATTTCGCATTGAGAGTATATTGAAAGAAAAGGAATCAAATTACAAAGCCAGAGGGCTCTTTGGGAATTACAATTAAAGTATAATTTATTCATGACATTTTGGAGAACTTTAGGATTTCAGTGTCAAACTTGAATGCTCAAAGAGTTAAACATTTTAAACATTACATTTTGAAATAAATTGTAAAATCTCTGAGAAACCTCCGCACCACCTGATAAACTGTGTATGTTCAGGTTAGAATTTTCTTGATGTATTGTCAAGTATTTTGGAGTAGAATATGTATGGATATAATTTATTATTATGGGCCTAACAGTGGTCAAGTGACTAAGATGCACATTAGTTTGACCATACTTTCATGTGGATTTTCCCACGTAGATATGAACCAATACCCCTTAGAATGGCTTCCATGAAGGCATGTTTTCCCTTAGGCAGATATCCCTATTGTGCTTTGTCGTAATCCAATAAATAAAATAAACATACTTTATTATGTGCCATTATGGTTCTGGGACCATGTGTCAGTATCTCTATTAACATAATGATTAAAATCATATTTTAAAATTGCATTTGTATGAGAGCATTAACAGAACTTTTATACCAATGCATATAAAAATAAATTTTAAAAGTATAAATACTAATAGCTTTATATACAATGATTGGTTTCTGAAGTAGTCTGTCTTATATCTGTTGTTTATATTACTTTCATTGAAGTTTGACACTTATTTACTTGACTTAAGTATCATTTCTTTAAACTTTGATTGAAAATTATTATATAACACTCAAAATATTATTTTCAGAAATTCTGTAACTTTAGCTTATTTAAAAATGAAAAAGAATTACTTACCAGGAACTCTGTACCTTATGCATATTTCAAAGATGTGATCCATAGTCTTTTTTGGTATATTGCCATCAATGATAACTAAAGGTGCACTAGATATGATTTCATTATGCGTATCCACCTATAAGTCGAAGATTTTTTATTTGCATTCACCTTTATAGACAATTTTTTTTAAAAATAATAATTATTTAATTTAATCAAGAATGGTATCATAATGTGCTAAATGAAAAGTGTGCTCCATATTTGTGAAATATAAATTAAGAAATTCAATAATGGAAAATGTGACTTAAACTTTGAACACTTCTATATGTTTTTAAAGACTAACAGTGAAAATTAAGCATTTAGATCAATTGCTAAAAGGATTTGTATCAGAGAAGAGAATATAAAATAAAATGAAATGTATTGATATAAAATATTATAATTAATAATTTGATTATAAACATATTAATATAAAATGTATTGATTATTATTAAAAATATTTATAAAAATATTTTTAATAATAATCAATACATTTTATTTTTTATTCATAAAAGAATAAAAAATAAAATGTATTGATTATAATAATTATAAGGTTCTATTGCACAGTGAATATTTTTGTCTTTATATGCTATTCGGAAACTGTCTTAATGGATATATTTCTAAGATATAATAGCGTACTCATGAATACGTAATAATGAATATGAATTATAATAATTTCTGTGGCTGATTAGCTTATTTGACATATAATTTCACATCTGTATGCTGCAGCATTTTCCCCTGTGCTGGTGAAAGATGATAAGTATTCCATATTTCTGATGTTAATAATTTTATAGGTTGTATTTGCATTAAAGTTGTTTTAGCATTTTATAGCAATTTATTAAGTCTGATTATACTTTTGATATGTGTTTGAAGTCTTTTTTGGGGTTTTTTAATGTTTAGGTTTTGCTATTATTTTACATTTAGATAGTTAAAATTTTTTTCTCATATGTACACTTATTGGCAATATGACTATTAATCCCCCACCTCCAATTTCTTCGTATGTCTTCACAACACAAATATCAATCTAAAATCTTAGAACCCTCACCTAATGTATGTATCTGCATAGAAACTTATATATATATATAAAACATCCTTTAATATAATAAAAATGATGATATATTTGTGTTCCTACTCTAAATATATTGTTTTTCTTAGAATGGAATGTTTTGAAAGTATTTTTTATTTAAATAACTTATTTTTTGAATTTTATATAATAATTCATATATATCAATTGTTACTTGGCATGCTTTTCAAGATAATTTGTTGTATCAAAACAAACAAACAAAAAAAAATTATAGTAAACAAACATTTTTGGGCATTTTCTATTCAATTTTTTGATGCAAACGAAAATGTCAAGTAAATTAAAAATAAAAGTATGGTGGAGATCAGATTTATAAATATACTGTGAAAAATACTTTAATTATATATTTATGGGATTATATGTAGGTATTGTCTTATAGGAACATAAAAAGAATAGAATTTTAGAATAGAATTTTTTTCTAGATAAATAAGGATATTTCTTATTTAACTTATTGGTAACAGAATAATAATATTTGCTCTTTCCCCCCAAATATGACAAGATTTTAAATATAACTTAATACAATAATTAAATGATTAATATTTGAGGCAGTTTAAATATATTTAATACTCTGTTAAAATTTTCAACTCTGCCAAAATTTACTTCTTTTTTAACATAATTCTTGAAATATCAGATCAAGTAATGAGTAATTTTATAATTTTATACTGGACTTTTGATTAGATTAATTGAATTATGGTGAAGCTTAATAGTTCTACTTAAGCTGATGGGTTGCCTTCGTGAACGACCTAAAGGAAACTAGCTCATGCTTAAGACACAATAACACGCCAAATAAATACTAATTCAGAAGTCAAACAACAAAAATCAGCGTTATATTTACAAAATTTTCACAGGACTAGTTTCTATGCTTTTACCGAACCACCATCCTCAGCTGCAAAACCGCAAATGAACAAGATAGGAAATAATGATTAGATAAGATAAGAACGTCTGGACAAGAATAAGCAAGTGGCGCCATCTGTTGGTAAAACCAGAACCAAAACATAATTTCTTTAAAGGCCAAAGGCAAATTTGGATTGGAATTAGGATCATTAACTAGAACAGAAAGATTTTTATGAATGTGAAATGACTCTTGAAAATCCAGTTCTCCAATGGAAGATGTTTTTTGAATAATTTTGGCAGCAGAGAAATTGAAAGTGTGATTTTCGGACCAACAATGTTGAGCAACAGAAGACTTCTGTGTTTCCTTTTTCCTAACATATGCCTCATGTTCCTTGATGCAAAATTTTAAGGCTCTCTTAGTTTGGCCAATGTAAATTAAAGTTGCACATGTTTTGCAGAAATTTAACTTTCGGGTTGTTTATTCTCCCATCAACAAAATTCCGAGTTCCATACTCAAGGACCCCTTTCCGGATAGGAATTCCTGGGGTATTTATAGGATTCCTTGCCAGTGTGGTTTAATTTACTTTGGCCAAACTAAGAGAGCCTTAAAATTTTGCGTCAAGGAACATGAGGCATATGTTAGAAAAAAGGAAACACTTTTTTCTTGCTCAACATTGTTGGTCCGAAAATCACACTTTCAATTTCTCTGCTGCCAAAATTATTCAAAAAACATCTTCCATTGGAGAACTGGATTTTGTAGAGGCATTTCACATTCATAAAAATCTTTCTGTTCTAGTTAACGATCCTAATTCCAATCCAAATTTGCCGTCGGCCTTTAAAGAAATTATATTTTAGTTCTGGTTTCACCAACAGATGGCGCCACTTGCTTATTTTTGTCCAGACGTTCTTATCTTATCTAATCATTATTTCCTATCTTGTTCATTTGCGGTTTTGCAGCTGAGGATGGAGGTTCGGTAAAAGCATAGAAACTAGTCCTGTGAAAATTTTGTAAATATAACGCTGATTTTTGTTGTTTGACTTCTGAATTAGCTCATGCTTATTTTAATTCCTGGCAATTCAATGAGCTGTTTATATTAGTTTCCGCCCATGTCATGTAATTATTGGTCAGTGTTTTAAAAGTGTTATATAAAGGAATCTTTTCCCTTGGCGAATAGCCTTAGTATAGTTTGCTATAGTTAAATAATATAATCAAAATGAGTTTTAGCGCATAAAAACCGGATTTCAATTTTTTCTTATTGGAGAATCAATTACCTACTTAGAAATCTTTTAAAAAAAGCTTAATGATCATTTATGCTCCAGCAATTATCAAACAAATATGCTAAGAGTTCTTTTAATTATATTATTAAATTAAATTTAGAAATGGATACTTTTTGACCAAAAATATTGATTTTGAATCTTCTTTTTATTATCATTGGAGGATTCCTTTTTTGTTTCATGTATCAAGAAATTGCTATTTTCTTACAAAACGTAACTGTTCATCAAAGAAAGTTGGTTATGAAATCTCTCTTTCTGTCTTTTTTTAGAAGATTTCTTGGAATTTTTATAAAAATGTTAAGTTTGGAAGTATATTTAAGCAGTATGAAAACAAAAATTACTTATTTATATTATTATTTATATATAACAAAAATTACTTCAGTGACACTCATATAAACCCTTGTATAATTAAGCAGTTTTCTTCTTCTCCTGACGCTAATATGCCTTTTTTAGCATTTAAAGCTGTTTTATATGTAATTCTGAAATGCATTTAAAGCTGGTTTATATGTAATTTTGAAATAAAGCAAAGCCAGTCAATGCATTAGTGTAGTTTGGAAGTTTTTGAGTTTTAGTACCATAATAAAATCTTCCATTGAGATTAACCCAACAAACAATTTCTGGTTAGGGGGAACAAACCTTTTTAACATCTTCACCCGTAATGGTGTTTCATTCCAAATGACTGGACATTTGAAACTTAATGCATTCATCAAGAATAGTCAAAAGCTATTGGTCATTTAGCTGTCTCAACACCAAGAACATAGTTAAGTTGCACCACATGAGACTACCAAATTATACCTGCAACGAGTGAGAATTTGCAGTATCCGAGAGTCTTCTCCCTACCAACAACCTCTCGAGAGGACTTTTCAGCTGACAATATTTTAGTAGAGAGATATCACGCACTTACAAACAAACACCGATGCTTTCTCTGAGGATTCAAACCCAGGCCCAAGGTTAAGCATCTAGTTTCCTTACCATCATCCCAACAGGGTGATGTCTGTGTAATTTTAGCAATTATTAGTAGAAACTGCTAAAAGTAAAACCACAGCAGCATTATTGAGCAATGAATTTATTGATTTCTTAATATGCTCCACTTTCCATATGGTAATAAGTCAATGAATCTATGTAATAATAATAATAAAAAGAATAGCATCTAGTTGCATGAATTAGCATTTCACAGATGAGGAAAACTTAGGATTTAAGTAATTTAAAGGAGATCATCACTAAATTAAATAGTTCATATTCACATTATCAGCAAATCACATGGGGTTATTAAAATCATTTACAGAACAATTATGGCTATATCTGCTTCTATTTTTTTTTTTTTTTTTTTTTTTTGGTTTATTTATTTGATTAAGGCAAAGCACATGAGGGCTATCTAAGGAAATGAATGCCTTCGTGAAGGGCTTTCTAAGGTAAACTGTTTCGTAGCTATGTTACATATGGTGAAAATAATGAAAACTCGCAAGCAGCCGGCCTGTTCGCCTGGAATCGAACCCCGGTTAAACTACCAGTTTTCAACAACTTAACCGATTGGTTGCAGGTGGGCTGTTTCTGCACTTTTTATGATTTAAAATTTTACCCAGTTAAGATGGTTTCAGATTGTTTGTGAGAGAGTCACTTAAAAATTGGAGTAAAGTTGCGGAGAATTTCAAAGAACATAAAGGAAAGAAAAATAAAAACAAATTAGTTTGATTTAGTGGACAATAAAAGCGATTACCAAAAACTTACGAATAGGAAGGGACTGGCTGCAAATATTAAAAAAGCAAATTAAACTAAGATTTAAAATAAAATTGACTAAGATTTGTATTTTAAGTTTTTATGTGTATAAATTTATTGTAGCAAGACAGTATCAACATGTCCATTGAGGCACATATCCAAGAAAACAACTGTATAAGCATTAAGGCATTTTAGTGTCTTCTTTAAAAAGGCAGTACTTTTTTTTTTAAATTTGTGGTAAATAATAGTTACCTGTTCAAGCGAAAGACGTTCGTGGATATTCATGTCACCAACTACAAAGAGACATTCTCCTTTACTATCAAGAATAATTACACATGTTGCAGTCCTTGCATCTTGTATTATCTTTATTCCGCTTACATCCTTAAAAAGAAATATTATATGATTTACTCTGAAGGTAATTGTCCTTAAATTTAAAACATATATTTTTAATATATAGAGATTTCTTACTCGGATATTTTAGCAAAAGTTGTGATAAATCCAGGAAGGGAGAGAGAGGGTTGAGGTATGTATGACACACTATTTTAGTTATAAATGTAAGAATGTTCAATAAAATAACATAAATGTTAAATAAAAATAAATGCTTCTTTAAAATTAGGTAAATTTCAATCTTAGATTGCCATTAATTTAGAGAAATGCTCTGCCTAATTGGAAGGAGTATGACTCAGATTTTCCTTCATCAAGGAAAGATAATTGTTTTCCATCCTTCTGCCAAATTTCTCCTATTAAGGAAATGAAATAAATGATAGTAAAAAGCAATAGTAACTTCGCTGTATCTGCTGAACCAAATCGAAGAAGCGAATTAAAAACATACAGATAAGTATACTGCTGACCATTATAATTGCTACACCATGAAGGGGAGCAATAATAGAAATCATATTTATTTTGCTAATACATAATAATGGAAGAATGAAATGATTAAAAACTTCATGTAATTTGGAGGTACAGAACATGCAGAAATTAACACTTCAAGCATCCATCCCTGGCAATAACAGCTGTTGTACAGCCGGGCATGGAATCGAGATTTTAAATGGCAGCAATATTGCAGTTCATGCAACTTTAATTTTATGCCACACAAGTTCATCTGTTGCACACGCCAATAAGTACTAACATACAAGTTTCTCTGTAGTAATTTAATAGACGTTTTAAGTTGGTGAGAAATCTGAAAAATACAGCGTCCCTGGCAGGAGTCGAACACTCCGCATGTTAAACATTTAACCTCTTCGTCGTCTGTAACGCATCTAGCGCGTTCAAGTGAAACTTCCGCAGGGCGGTCGTAACGCGCCTCAAGCGTTCTTCTACATTTTAAAACTTTTAAACGTTTAAAACGTTTTCTAAATGTTAACTTGTTTGAGTTTTTGTTTGTTCTAATACCTCCTAGAGGGTAACACTAATCAGGCATTCTATTTCTAATTGAATTTGCCCCGGGTTTTATGAATATTCGCGCCATTTTACATAAGATACAATACAGTGAGAGATGGCTTCAACGTCTACTCAGCAGAAAAAGAAAAAAAATGAGGTTGCGAATTGGAAAGACAAGAAGGATATACGTTTGAAGAGTACAGTCGATGATTGATGTTGGAACACGGAAAAGAAAGAATAAAAAAACCAATAATTATAAAAGATTACAACAACAAAATGGGAGGAGTGGACCGCCTAGATCAGATGTTATCAAATTATCCTGCTGTTAGAAATAAGCAGAGATATTATTATTTTTCCATTATGCTTTATTTCCTTATAATTTTACTTAATATTCATTGACATTCATCCACTACGAAAGTCATGTATGGAAAGTTATGATGTACAGAGAAAACAAGTAAACAGTATATTATAAACTTATAATTGTGCTGCAAAAATTATAGAAATATTTAGTCTTCTAAAATTCATTTCCCTTTACTGTCTCCACATACGGCCTAAGCAAAAGTGAGGTTCCTCAGAAAGACAAGTCATGCCACTGATGCGTCCAAGTGCATCGCTGAACGTCCCACTGTATGTGCTGTTGGGACGCAAAATCTGTTATTTTAAGCACTGGTGAATGGGAATTGCGTACCTCACTTTTTATGGCCCGTCTGAATCTATCAGTTGCAGATTCTTGTAACAGTCATTGGATCTCGAAGAACGTGAGCAATAATTAATTGTACGATTCCAAATAATCCGCACTAGGATTTTCCTGCGATCGAATTCTAAGACATGTTTATAAGAGTTACTTTTTACAGAATGCACAACACGACCTCCAACAACAACAACAAGAAGAAATTAGCACTTTCCGAATCAGAAAGCATTGATTATTTTAAGGAGTGGGAATTTAATTTTTTTATAACTTGAACACCGTATATTTCTGCGTATAGGTCAAGGACTTTTAACGCATTTTTTACAGGTTAAAAAAATTTACAAATAATTTGATCACAAAAGTAATATTATAGATTAAATAATTGAAAACATATTTTTTTTATTTAATCCTAAACATTAATCACATTTTTTAATATCACTACATGACTTTGAATCTTCAAGGAACTCTGCGAAGTCCTTGTTTGAGGCAAATTCGATTGAATGTCATCGTCCTCCACTTCATCACTAACATCGCTCTCACGTATCTCTTAAATAAAATCATCTTTAGTTCAGTCCATGGCATTGCTCATCAAAGTGATAACTTTTAATTTCAAACTAACATAATAGGTAATCTCTTTTTTTTTTTTTTTTCCAACTGACTGAGAAGAAATTATTGCGATTGCTTGAGAACTGAGGAGCAAAGTAAAATTTGCCTTTCTTTTGTCAGAATGCTAAATGATGTGCATGCCTGAAAGTTGGAAAAATTGAGAAAGAGATTTTCGGCTCCAAAAATGCTCTTCCTATCTAGCCGTAATTTTCGAATGGAAGCTGATGGTAAATTGGTGCTTACCTCTAGCTCATCTGATAGTCAAGCTAAATTAGATAGTCAATTATTTGCATTTTTGGCGATTTCTATATAATTGGATTTATAGAAGATTTCAAATTTGGCTTATTCACAGGTTTTCAGTTTTGGCTGAATTTTTTATGCGAAATCTTACTGCTCAGGCAGGTCGAATTATATTCGAAAATATGCAGTATATTGTATTGTTGTTTGTTAGATGGTCTAAATTAGCAGGCAAAAAAAAAAAAAAAAAAAAAAAAACGTCGTTTAAAAACTTCATCCTTTGCTAAGTTTCAAAACAAAACAATTACCATTGGCAAAGAAATTAACAAAAAAATCTTTAACCGAGGAACGAATATGACAAAATTAATCTCTAAACTACAAAATCATCTGCGATCGAAAATTCGAGGTGTCGAAGTTCAAGAAACGCTAATTACAAGCGGATGAGCTAAGGCTGAAATATACTGGGTATCTGAATTCATTTTCTGAACTCAAAACATTGGCTTTTAATAAAGGTACTTTTATTATTCCTTCACGAAACGAAGAAAAAGAGAACCGCAAGACGTATTTTTAGTTTGGTTTGGTTTATTTGATCATGGCAAAGCATGCGACGGCTATCTGTCTAAAGGTAGTGATGCCTCCGTTGAGGACTTTCTACTGGAAACTAGCTCGTATCGAACGTTACACATAGAGGAAACGCACACGCAGCTTAGCTCATTCGCATGTCAAACTACTAGTGTTCAGTGACTTTACTGTTCGGCTGCTGGTGGGCCTAAAATTTTGTGGGAAATCTCTTAGAGCGTTACTGCGCTCATAGGATCTCCTTTCATGAACATTCCTGAATATTTCCAAATTTTGCGGTATTTACTTCACTGAAGCCAATTAGACAAAAATTCTTCACCCAAGCCTAACATATTTTAACACAGGATATCTCAGATTCTACTGGAGCTGTTTAAAAAAAACTTAGCGCTTATTTCCACAAAATTTAACACTCTAATATCTAATAAATTAATTAAACACACAAAAATGCAATAATCAAGGGAAAATAAAGCGAAATACATAAAGTTACCATCAAATTGTTAACAAAAAGTAACACAAAATACACAGTACTAGAAAATGAATAAAAATTAACATAGTACACCCACACATTTTCTTTTTTCTGCATAATTCTGAATAAATTCGATAAATTCACAATAGTACATTACTTAATATCTTTTCTCCTTATTTTTTAAAAGTATTATGCAACCTTAAGATCGGAAGATATTTAATTGGAAAACACTGTCTTTTAAAATAAATATAGTAGTTACGATTATCTCTTATTATAACACGGGAAATGGCTCTTTACTCTATAAGGCCATTAGACTTATTTTAAAAGTGAAGAGCTTACAATGAAAAAATCCGATATTTGCACAGAATTAAGAAAATTATGTCTAGTTATATATTTAATACAGAGAAATCCAGAAACTATTCTTAGGCATGTGATTAAAAAAGTTATGAAATAATAAGCAACAAACAAAATAAAAAAGGACAGAATACAAACAGTGTATAAAAGTAAATGCACACTATGTATGTATGTATGCATATATAAATTAAAATCCCATCATGTATATGTGATTTATTAAGTTATTACAAAAAAATCGAAAATTTCAACCATTATTTTATTTTCACACTTTTGTACAATTAAAGACTGTAGCGTGAAGATCGTATACAGCTTCCGCAAACAGAGGTTCCTTTTCACATTTACAGACGTGTGCAATACGTGTACACATTGCCAGTGCGTGATTTTGAGGCACCATTCTTCATAAGATGAGATTTCATGGATGCTCGAAGAACTATAATTTTATTGCATAGGGGATTATTCCATTGTGGCACTAATTATTCCCGGCCAATTGTTTACTTGTGGTTTAATGCAATGCCTATGTTGTCATCTTTTCTGACTGAGAAAATGGGATATTTTTGTTAAGTCTGACTGATAAACTGATAAACCTCATTATTGCCAGCAACTATATTAGTGAAAAAGAAATAAATAAAGTTTTATCCCCCATTAATAACAATATGAAGAAAATTATAACATAGCTGTATTCTATCGTAATTGTAACTTTTACACTTTTGTCCTGCAAGGAGTTTTTACACTGCAAAGAATGCACCTTCAGAATATTCCATTTTTGTTGCATATCATCCCATAACAGTCTCCGAATTTGCAATCTGGAATATTTCAGACACGTCCTAAGGGAATATGTTTTATGATTTTTAAAAGGAATTGTTTGAAAAGAAATTTCTATATTCTTTTCTTGGCTGTATGCTGATCGCTTTATTCTATATTAGTTTTAAATTTTTACCTTGAAAACTTGCTCCTAAAATTAGAACGATGGACATCTGGTGTGCCAACAGTGGGATCATTGAAACACCAGACCGAAAACTGTATCGCTGTTACACTGCAGAATTTTCTATAGTGAGCACACAACAGAAAGGTGGGTGAGCAACTATGTTTCATTTCCTTTTTTTTTTTTTTTTTTTTTTTTTTAATAGTCCAAAGGGGCTTTGTTTTCGTTTTGCAATTTTGCGTTGAATCACTATAAACGGCGAATCACTTTTCAAACTGTTGCCACCAAATGTTAGAGTCCTGCATTATATTTGAAGAAATTAAATAATGAAAAATCTGCATAACTAAGGATATTTCTCGCATTGTGATAAAACAACGGTACATAGAGCCATCGAATTTTGAATGACGTACTGGACGTAATCCTCCAAAGAATATGGGCATGTGGAAGACGAAATTTGAAATTTGGAATTTGTTTTATTATCGATTTCATATTTTGTAAAACTTTAACGAATTTTTGAGTAACAAAGTCAATGGTTTAAAAGCGAGCAATCGCAACACTCTAAAGGACAAAAAAAAAAAAAAAAAAAAAAAAAAAAAACTTTTTATCTCCAACGCGCGGAACTGTGTATCGGAAATTCTAAAGATAGGCTCATTTTAAAATTATTTTGCGACATTGCCCTTTTGAACTGAATTTTATGGTTGAAATGCAAAGAACATGATATTTAATAAGTAAGAGTAACACAAAACGTTAAAAAAACGCCCCTTTGGATGTAATTTAAAATCTGACACCTTTCAGGTTTTTTTTTTTTTTTTTTTTTTTTTTTTTTTTTTCCCTGGGGGGAAGGTTTGATTATCAACCTTCCCCCCAGGAATTGTTGGGGTATTTTCTTGAAAGTCAGGGATAATTTTATAAGTTAGCTCTTTGATTTTCACTAGAGTAATTATCTTTTTTTCTCTTGCTTTCGCTGAAAGAAGGTTTGTTAGTTCTACGTTTTGATAGTTTTTAGTTGTAGATGTTTATATATATTTTTTATAGTTTAGATTTTCTTAATTGTAGAGGAAATATTAGTTATTTTTTCTGATTGTTAATTAATTTGCAAATGATTTGGAGAGGACTGACTATTTCTGAAGCGCTGAAAATACTAAACGAATTACCATCAGATAGTGAATCTGATACGGAGAGCAGAGAGATACTTTTATGGGGATGTACAGTAGTAGGCTTACTCGTGGTGCACCCTGGTCAATGCTAATTCTGCTACGGTAATCAGAATCTAGTGCTTTTTTTAATCGCACGAAAAATCTTTTACTCTATTACCCGCTTTTCAGCACACACCTACAAAAATAAAACGGTAAGTGCCATCCTTACGAAATTTTACATGTGTTTTCCTCTAGGCTCTATTACATGGCTTACCGTTTCTTTTGTTGAAATTCCACCTTTAAAAGGTAGCGTGCTGAAAAGGGTTAACTATCTTTTCTCGTAATTGAAAAAAAAAAAAAAAAAAAAAAAAAAAAAAAAAAAACTAATCAGCTATTTTCGTAACTAAAAAAGAAGGAGAAATTTTAAAAAGGACAAATTAGAATTTTAAATAGAAAAAAATGAGATTTAAAATGTTTTATTTATAGTATTTTTAATAGTATTCAATATTATACTACATAAAATCAACGTACTAATTTAATTATCTAACTAAATTTTAAAAGCAATATAATTTAGGCCCACCAGCGGCCGAGCGGTAAAGTCGCTGAACATCGGTAGTTCGGTCCGACGTTCGAATACTGCGAACGGGCTGGCTGCATGGGCTTTTTCGTGGTTTTTCCCATGTGTAACCTGTATGCGAGCAAGTTTCCCTTAGAAAGTCCTCCGAAGGCATCTCTCCCCTTAGGCAAATGTTACGTGCCTAAGGGGAGGGATGCCTTCGTGGAGTGCCATCCCTCCCCTTAGTGTTCTTTGCTGTAATTAAATAATCCAAATAATCCAATCCAATATAACTTAATTATCTAACGAAATTTTAAAAGCAATAACGGATATGTAGCCAACAATGTCCTCAGCATTATTTTTCTTTCGTGTATGGGAAAACATTTGACATGTGGCAATAATGCAAAAACACTTTTTGGATCTCCTTATTAGGATACTTGATGAATTACAAAGGTTCTAATGTCCCGCACCTTCGTTTTTAAAACCTCTGTCAGCTTGTTTCCAGAAACTCGGATATTACTTTCACAATGAGCCTGAATCTCAAACTGTCAATAGTACAGAATCACTATAAATGGGCTTCATCATTAATGACTTGAAAGCATTCGTGTCGCAGAGAAACTGGACAAGGGAGCGGCTGAAATGAAAAAAGGCTTTGCCTCTATCGCAGGAATTTTTCTGCGATAGAGTAGGAATATGCAACTTGTTTTGTATGCGAATTCGCTTTCAACTAACATTTGGGCAGTTTCGCTTTTTCACATTTCCTGACGCTGCCTCTCTGAAACTATGCACAAAAAAAAGCTGGAACGAAAGTTAATGTTAAGGGACTGAAACTAACGAAGTTATTTCTTGAAGATCTCTCCTACTTTATGTTATCGGGACTTGAGCTGTAGCTGCTGATAATCTTTGACAAACTTTCCTCCAAATCGAAATTCTAAGGTACTGATTAAGCTGTCAGTATTTGATGTTTTTTACCGGGAAATGTATGAAGAATGTCTGTTGTTTCACCTCATAAAGCAACCCCAAATATAAGACTTTGGAGACGGATTCCCACTGATTCGCCTGCTAAATCATTTCATACTGTGTTTTGTATACATTTCATCACGATTTCCCGTTATATCCGAAAAACTTGATTATGGGACGAGATGAATCTGCCGGAATGTTACTTATTCCAGAAATTTCTTATCTAATCTTCGAATTTTTCACCTTCGGATATATAGTTTACTGCAGAGGTTTTCTTGATTAACCCTCTTTTTCATTTTTTTAACAGTGGCTACTTTCTCATTTATAGCATTCCATAAATTTCAGGAGCAGCGATGCTTTCCTTCATGTTCGATATAGCAATAGAGTAAGGTGACCAGACGTCCCGCTTTTGGCGAGACAGTCCCGATTTTTAACAATTTGTCTCGCGTCTCGCGACGTTTTAAAGAAGTCCCGATTTTTGGAAGCACGACAAAATATATTTTTATGGATATATATACACTGTGCTCGTTAAAAAAGAATCTTCAAAAATTTGGCTAGAGTTTGTACACAATCAAGTAGCTTTTTTTCAAAATGCTATAAAACTTATTGCAGGTGACAAAGTTTCGGTGAAGTAGGAAATGAAGTTAATAATTTAAAATTTCAGTGTCAACAGCAGTTAGAAAATAATTTTCTTCCGTTAACTTTCCGTAATGGTATAAACCAGATAGAAGAACAATGTGCAATAAATTGTGCAGATATCATGAATCACATTAAAAAGTTCTATAGTTACTGCATAGATTATTTAGAAGAGTGGACGGTACATTACAATGAGACTAAACATTTATTTTCACTGGGTTACATTAAATCAAGAAATTAATTGGAATGATGTGCAAAAACCATTCAATCATATTACTCAAAATTTCCCATATAGCAATATTTCCGAAAATGATCTTTTTAATGAGGTACCATTATTAAAAAAATATATTGATAAGGAAAAGGTTAAATCTTGGGCATCAGCAAAAATCACACTGAGAACAAATGGTTAGAAATATTTCATCATTTTGAAGCAAACCATATTCCCTACAATAATGCACTAAAAATTGTGGAATACGCTCTGTCCTTACCAGGAACTAATGGTGCGACTGAAAGCGGTTTTTTTTTTTTTTTCTTTCCTACTGTAAATAAAGTATGGACATCAGAAAAATCACAATTTCGTGTCTACACTTTAAAAGCCATTTTATATGTGAAATATAATTCAACAAATTCTTGTGAAAAGCTTCATGACTTTTTAAACAACGACAGCAATTTAATAAAAAAAATTCACTCAAATGAGAAGTATGCCAAATAATAAAATAATACTATACATAATTTTTAAAGTATTATTTGTAAATTGTACTTTTGTTGAAATTAAAAAAAAATATATATTGCAATACTATTTCTGCGTTTTATGAAAATTTTAGTTGCTGCATGTAGACCAAATTTTTAATCAACAACTACCCCGCCCCGGTCAATGGTGTCCCGCTTTACCAATATTAAAATCTGGTCACCTTACATTAGAGATCATTTCGGCACTGGCTTCGATGAAATCCTTCATCTCGAAAAGAAAAGTGGCGGTGGATTCAGCATTCGCAGCTACCTATTTATTCACCCCAGTGCCATTTGTTTCAATTCTGTTTAAAATCTACGTCCTCATTTCAGTGGCATTCATTGCTGCGTTTTGCAGAATGGCAGCAATAATTTCCATTAAAGCTTCTGGCTGCTGATTCAACCTTCTGATATCTTCTGATTAGGACAGATCCCACCAGTTACTCCAGTTACTGGTGGCGGCGGGTATGTGATCATCATTTTAAATAATCATTTCAGATGAAATGGATAAACAATTTACCCCGATTAGTATTAACACATACTATGTAAACAGCTGTAAATAA
Organism: Stegodyphus dumicola; assembly: GCF_044657685.1. NCBI lineage: Eukaryota > Metazoa > Arthropoda > Arachnida > Araneae > Eresidae > Stegodyphus > Stegodyphus dumicola. The sequence goes on from NC_140773.1 coordinate 175,744,697, forward strand.
TTTAAATAGAAAGTAGATATTAGGCAAATTCTGCTTAATAAGTTTTGTTAAACAGCTTATTAAATAATGGTCAGTGGCTAGGTAAAACCACTGTCGCAGCCAGCCATATAAATTAGTACTATAAAAAGAAATATATATATATAATGCTTTTAATAAATCCAACTAGTTTAATTTCACGAGTTAAGTTAGTAATTAATAATAACAGAGATTAAAAAACTGCGTTTATTGTTTTTAAATCGCTTCGTTTGTTAATTAATAACGGATTAAATTTAATTTGTCAGATGATTAATTAAGATTAAATTTAATCAGTAATAGATTAAATTTTGAAAGAAAACTTAAATACCTTACACTTTCCCTAGTGGCAACAAACTAGCGCGCTAAAAATACTTTATGTCGGGCAATGGCAACTCATTTCTTTTAAACAGCTCAGTTTTTTTTAATCAAATTTAAAAGACAAATATCTTACGCTTTGCAGAATGGCAACACACTGCTTTTTAATCAACAAGTTTATTAATAAAGAGTTAATTAATTTAGCTCAAAATATAAAATAAAACAAAACTTGAAATTTAAAATTCCGCCTTCGAGGTGCACGTGTTCGAATAGGACTATGGATGTTCAAAATTTGGTGAATTTAGATGTCACTGTTTATCTGAAATATCAGAACATACATACAGACTCTTCATTGCACTTCTCAAAAACAGTTTTGAAAGAATCTGAGCAAAAAGATGTATTAAACAAATAATGCGTAGAGTTAAAAACATTTAATAATTCTACCCATTAAGTTAACAACTAACCAAATGTGTAGAATTAAATTTAGATGAAATTTAAACTAAAAAAACTTATAATTTAATATTTCAGAAAATGGCGTTATTATTTTATTTAATTTCAGAACGTTAAATTCATTTATAACAGCTAGCAGAAAATTAAAAGCTCTCTATCATTGTAAGATGTGCAGCAAGAACAGAAAAATTAATGAATTTTATTATCAGCATCTTCAAAGCCGTAAAAATGTCACTTAGGCAAAGTCACAGTTGTTTTTAGTAACGAAATGAGAGTAATGACAAGCTAATTTATTACATCATTAAGACGCAACAGATAAAAACCATGGAATATTTAATTTTGAGCTGTCAATTTCACACACACACACACACACACACACACACACCAAAAAAAAAAAAAAAAAAAAAAAAAAAAAAAAAAAATCGCATGATTAACAAGAGCCTGTACATTGTCAGGAACATAAAATAGCACGTGTCTTTAAAAATATTTAAAATTATACCAATAAAAATAAGTTAGTAATTTAGAAAACGATTAATGTAGGACGACTTTTTAAGGCTTTGTTAATTAATATAATGTTCGAGGCATCTTAATTCTCATTTTAGAATTCTTTTTGTCTCTGGATGAAATGAAAGTTAATCCCAAAACTTATGACACCATTAAGCATTTATTACTTAAAAAATAAAAAAATAAAAAATAAAGCAGTTTCGTTTTACTTCAACCGAAGATCATGACAACCCAGCAATTTTTAAAAACTTTAATTCGAAGTGAGGATTTGTCCGTTTTTATGCTGATAGCTGTCTATTATGCACGACAGACGCGTTCTTAGACTGGTATAAGGAGACACAGTTTAAGAATATTATGAGTATTATAGCAAGTAATATACGGAAGCTGATTTTCGATTCGAAATTAAAGCAATATTTTTGCTTTTTAGCTTAAGAAAGAAGTATATAAAGATGTGGCACAAATTTTATATTGCTGGGAAAATTTCTTATTCAGATAATAAATTAAACAGGCTGAAGAAGGATTAGTATGCTTTCTAATAAAAATGCATGTTTTTTTTTTAAGTAGGAGATGTGAAAAATGTGCAATGCCCTCGTTGGGACTCGAACCATAGACCACTCGAATGCGCGTCGAGTATGCTTCCATTTACATTACGAAGGCATGCTGAAAGGAGGGAGAGAATACCTTGCAATTGTTAATAAAACCAGAACTGACAATTTTACCTCTTTCTTTGCCAGTCCTCAAATTTAAATTAACCGTACTTAATAAGAAATGCGTAAAACTAAATTAATTTCATTTTGGAATCGGTACTTTGATTTTAATATAAAATTCCTTAAAGCCTTTTTTGAAGAATAATAGATGATCCAAGGATAGTAAAGCCCACTAAGCTTTACCATGATTCGATAATATGGTGGTTCACTGCCCTAGCACGATAAGAAAAACGCAAAATTTAACGATATTTTATTAAAACGTATGATAACCCGATTCAGCCCCAAAGACGCTGAATTAATGCTGATTTATTACCATCAGCATTCCTTAAAAATGTCAACTATCAATAAGAGTTTTAACTATCAGTAAACAGATACTGAACGGCTTGAAATATCGAATAATTTCATTTAACTGAATGATGAGCATTTTCCAAGTATCAAATTAATGAGAGTTTTTGTTCGATAGTACAAATAATGACATTCCATGAAAATGATATTCACTGTGGAAAGAGAGATATAAATAGTCTCTAAGAAATGCTTTTATTGAAAAAGGTAGCGAAAAATGCTTGTAGTGGCATTTCTATCTAAAATGTAAAAAATCATTACCCAATGATGTTTGAAGTAACTGTTTCACTGAAACATTTACACTTGCTCCAGAGCTTCTGGCATTAGTAGAATATCTGTTTTGGTACCTATAATAGACTGGGCGTCGTTTCGTTCTGAGCCTCATTTGCCGTATTAGTCATAGAATGAGAAATTTGACAAATAAGGTGGTTGAGGCCTGACAGGAATCTCTTTCTGCTAAACAACTCATAGTGCAGCATCGGACCGAAATTCGAAAGACATTTTAGCCAAAGAATATGTATTATTAAGAAGGGAAGCTTTGCAGCAGCAGGAGTGGCTCCCTCCGAACGAAAAGGGACACAACTGCGCATGCGTGAAATATCTGTCGCCAAAAAGCACCAAAGCTCGAAGCTGATGTCGAAGTTCGAACAGGTTCGACGGTCACGTTTATCAAAAGTTTAAAGCTGTGTGACTCCATTTTTTTCCTACATATTGGCAGATATAAAATCAGGCATCAAACTGCGATATGGATAATACAAGTTCAACTAGTAAAGCAAAAAAGCACGAAAATTCGAGTTTAAATTATCGCGAAAAGTCAAAGAACGATTCTTCTTAACCCGTCTTCCTCAATTTCCTGTACACGTGGCGTAGGTGGAAAATTTCGGCCGGGTACATCCAAAGGATGAAATTCTCGCCAACAGGTTCCATCGCCAAATCTCTGGGCGAATTGTCCCTCTTCTTCCTAGCGGCGTAGAAGACAAAACTGCCTTTCCTTCTTTACATAGACTTTCTTTGTTTTAGCTTCGTTTGAGCTGGAACATCAACTGCACTGTCCTAAATGCTATCAGACCATATATTTTTACGACGCAACTACATAACAATGAGCGACGCATTATGCAAATATTTTAATCAGGAAGGTCTAAATTGTTTACGTCAAAAATGTGAGAAATATTTTAACAGAGAAATATACCAACTGCAGCACTTACATTTAACGTTCTTTTCAGATTATAATACGAATTTTAAGTATTATAAGCCTGCATCTACTGTATACAAAATATCTAATATTTTATGAAGTTTGAAGTTTTTGCAATGCATAAGTAACCATTGAAAATTACACGAAGCAGTGCCGTCAAGAGGAATATTTTTTTTAAAAATTTGTGCGGTTAATTATATACAGAGTGCCCAAAAATGTTCTGTTTCCAAAAATATTTAACACAGACATGAACATTCAGTTAAGCAGTTAAATTTCTTAAATTAATGAACTAAATTCTTTTGGGCTCAGCATCGAATAACATCGCTAAACATCAATAATTTGACGCGGATTCAAATTCGGGGAATGAATTGGCCACATGTGAGTTTTTGGCATGTGTAACATGACTACGAGACAGATTTTGTTACAAAGTCCTCCTCGAAGGCATCCCTTGTAGCAAGCAGACGGCTTTAGTGCACTTTGCAACAATCTAATAAATCCAATCTAACAGAAATGAGACAGTTTCAAAACAGTCAGTGGTAGGTTTTGTGAAAATAAAGCCTAAATTTTTATGGTGTCCCCGTAGAAACATTTCAGTTAGTAAAATATTCATCATGCTTCAATTAATTAAAAAAAAAGTTCTGTTTTTTTACTTGCAGAATTCACAGAAATATGTTCCATTAATAGCTTTTAAATGACTAGCTATAAATGTGATAAAGAAATCGTTTTAATCAAATGAAAATTGTTTAATATACAGAAGAGTTTTTAATTTTTTAATTATAGCTGTTGTCGAAAATTTTGAATTATGTTATAAATAATCATGGAAAAGCGACTTATGTCAGTAAATTAATTCTCGAATAAATCTGCAAATTTTGCATGGAAAAGTAAGGAATTTTTTTATTTTTAAGCAATTTTAAAATAATGAATATTTTGATAATTAAAATTTTTGCTATGAATGAATGAATTCCCATCTATCCCCAGCATCGCCAGATACCCTGCTAGTCAAGCAAGCATTCATCGGTAATGGCTGAATTCAGCCGTCTCATCAGCAAGATCGCTACCCAAGGTGACCATAGTATGGTGCGGCTGAATTACAACTCCGAGAAAGGTTGAGTACTGTTCCAGTTTTTTTACAAAAGTGGACAAAAGTTTCACATTTTTCTTTTTGTATCCCCAACTATATGCTTATCGGTAGGGCTTTCGACTCAGTAATATTTTAATACTTTCATGCTGCAACGACACTACAGCCAATTATGTCTTTTCTGGTGTTCGACTCTGGGTTCCAGGACTACTCAGCTCTTCTACCACCATACCGACAGAGCAGCTTAAGGAGAAATAACAAGTTAGATTTCCCTTTAACACGTTACATAACAATTTTTTGTTTTTCGCTGGTGTAATGAGAACACGGGAGCAGGCACCTAGGCTGATGTGTAAGCTTCATCATTGGTTGAATAGGTGAATATAAAATATATCTTTTTTTAATAGCATAGAATAGTTATATTTTCCCCGTTGAGAAAGTTCAAAGTGATGGAGATAGTTGAAGGTAAGTGACAGCAATTATTGGTGAAATATGGCATAGAAGTTGAATAAAGTCGATGAGTGAAGCAGTGCGTGCTGCTGATAATAAGTTAGACCACCACACCGACAGAGCAGCTTAGAGAAAAAATAACAAGTTAGATTTCCCTCCAATCCTGGGGTTGAAATTGTTTTCATAAAATTCTGTATCTCATGTTAAGTATGCAGTTGGAAGTAGACCTGGCTTGGTTTGGTTTATTTAATTATGGCAAAGCACACTAGGGCTATCTGCCTAAGGGAAGGGATGTCTTCGTGGAGGACTTTCTAAGAGAAACTGGCTCGTATACACGTTACACATGGAGAAAACCACAAAAACACCCATGCAGTCAGCCCATTCGCGGGATTCGAACCTCGGACCGAACTACCAGTGTTCAGCGACTTTACCGCTCGGCCGCTGGTGGGCCCAGACCTGTCTTGGAACGATATTAAAGGAAATAAAGACTGCGGTTATTTTTTAAAAATACTCTGCATGCATACAGATATAAAGTAAACAGTATTTCGTTTCTTTTTATTCAGATTGTAAGTATAGCTTTCCAAAGATAAAGAAATAAATAAACTAATTACAGTGGTTAGAATAACCAAAGCACGAGCGCTATCTTTTTAATACCATAAAAACACACATTTATAATGAAAGTGTAAACATTTAATTACTTTACTCAGCACAAAGGCATCATTACGTTTGATCAAGCAGCTTATTTTTGTAAAAAAATATTTGCTTCCATACCTAGTAAATAGACACAAATAAAAAATCTAAATTTTTTCCCCAGTACCTTTTTTTTTTTTCTCTTGAGTGTGTGTCATTAAAAGAGAGTAAACGTGTTCACCCTGAACTCGACGAGGTAATCTATTTTCACTCGTGCGTGTATTTCGAAGAGGGGGAAAAATCCAAGAAATTGAGTTTGCGATCAATATCGAATCCCTTCCAACAACAAAGGCGCATTTCGATTAAGAACACAAACACGAAGCAAGTGAGCCAAGGCATATAAATTCTATAATAAGAATGATATGGTAAATGATAAAGGTAAGTTCTATATTTTGCACTGAGTTCCATTCGATAAAGAAATGTCAATTTGAACATTTGAAGTAAAAATGGTTAGGTGTTGTCGAAACGGAAGGCGCGTTAAATATCACTTGTGCATTTTTATATGAGTTACTTATTTAGATTCATTCTGCAAAAGCCTTACCAGTGCCGTAAAAATTCAACTAATCCAGTTTCCAGAAATCCGAAGCTCTAATGATTCGGCAGCTGTTCTTTTTTTTCTAAGCTAAGTAGAATTAAACAAATTGCTGTTTTTATTTTTTTAACTGTTCTCGCTAATAAGACAAAAAAAGATAATACAGTGTAATTTATGTTTAAAGAAACTATTGTATTAATTTGAATGAATACAAAGCGGAAGGTCTACAAAATCGGCAATTATTTTTTAGCCTATGAAAAATATATACTATATTATACACAGGTTTAACGTTCTTTATTAATTCCACGAATCATTGCTTAGTCATATGAACAGATTCTTTTTTAAAAATAGAGTAAACATATATGGTAATGATATTCCAATTTATTCTCCAAGCAAGAAAATTTATCTTACATTAATGCAGTATAAATGCAATCTTTCACCTTTTTTAGTATTGTGATGTGCACTGAGTTGTTTCTGTGCGTGTCATGTAATCTTTAGGATAAAGAATTAAAACTAATACAATCTTTCCACTTTACAGAAACGACTTGTTTCAAAAAAAAAAAAAAAAAAAAAAAAAACTTTTATTTTTAATAATTTTTAAAAATAAAATATGACAAACAAAAAACAAAAACAAATACCTTAATACCTCAAATACAGTAAGTATACACAGGGTGTCTAGGAACCAGGGTTCTACACTTATAAAAGGGATAAGAGTGCATTCAGACGACTCGAAATAGCATAGTAATGCAAGGTCAAAAACGCTTTTCGGATGTTATTGGCGTTGGTTCAAGCATCCCCACAGGGAAGCTTCATTTCACGCACGAACGTAGAGGAAGTATAGTGATGGGCAACTTCGGTACATTCTTGTACCCGGTACAAGAGTAACGGGTACAGACAAGTACCCGGTACAAAATACCTGTTACTCAAGTAACCGTTACTTTGAAAAGTACCGAAAACCGATTTCAAGTACCGAGTACCCAAGTAACGATTTGGAGTACCGAAGTAACGAAATACCGGAGTAACGGTTTGCTGTACCGTAGTACCCTAGTAACGGTTTGCTGTACCAGAGTACCCTAGTAACGATTTGGAGTACCGAAGTGCCCTAGTAACGATTTGGAGTACCGAAATATGCAGCTAACGATTTTGCACACTGAAGGAACTCTGCCACGTCACCACGTGTTTGATTTTATCTGTACGGAGTAAGAATTTGAATATCAGAAAACATGTCAACTACGGAAGTGTCTGAGGAGCAGACCATTCATGGACACAAGGAGCGCATATCACCATTTCGCAAATACAACCAGATACTACTGTCCTCGTACCAAAACCGAAGTGAGCTGAACCCTCATCGATCCTCCAGTAACGAATACCGAAATACCGAGAAGAGACGCATATTTTCGTTACAAAGTAACGAATACCGAAAAGCACACGTTTCGGTACAGAAGTAACGAATACCGAAAAGTACCCGTTTCGGTACAGAAGTAACGAATACAGAAAAGTATCCGTTTCGGTACAGAAGTAACGAATACCGAAAAGTACCGATTTCGGTACTGAAGTAACGGGTACTTGGATGTACCGATTTTCAGTACCCGTTACAACTAAGTACCCGTTACAAAATACCCGGTTCGGTAGTACCGACTCATCACTAAGGAAGTAGGACTCTTTACATCACAGGATAGCTACATCATGTTCCTTCTAATAAGTTGAATCGTTCTAATAAGTCGGGAATGATTGGCATGGACAAAGACATTCCGCGTCAAGGAATGAATGTTCCTTCTAATAAGTCGGGAATGATTGGCATGGACTCTGGATATCAAGGAGACTGTTTATGTCTGATTGATATCCAGAGTTATACACAGGGCATCTCTAATTCGAGTACCGGAGCTATAGCGTATAACATTTCAGGGTTTCCTGCTACAGCGTCAGGAGAATTAATAGAGAAAACGATATGCAATCGTATTTCGTCCAGAGCATGCAGTCACTTCAACCGGATGAATCTGCTTTTCGGATTGGTTTTACACAGAAATTTCTGCAGCAACTCCAGATCCCCTTTTCTCTGTTTCTGTGTTGTTCACGGATGAGTCCTGTTTTACAGAGGATTGCATCTTCAATTCAGATAATGACCATACATAGGCGGTGGCGAACCCCTGCATAAAGTCATAGAGCACTGAACGTTTTGCGGTAAATGTTTGGGCCAACGTTATGGGGTATGACCCCCTCAGACCTTAGCCGTTGTTTCTCGTTCGAACTGGTAGCAATTACAGACGTATTTACGTTGCATTTTCCCCAAAGTATCTGGATGATGAACAGCTTTCTGCATGGATGCAACTTTTATTGTGGTTTCAGTACGATGGGAATCAGCACGAGATTGGCCCTTTTAAGTCTTCATGATTTAGAACGATTTAGATACTAATTCAAAAGTCAACCAACAAAAATCAGCGTTATATGTTAAAATTTTCACAGGACTAGTTTCGATGGTTTTACCATCCACCATCCTCAGCTGCAAAAGCGCAAATGAACGAGATAGGATATAATGATCAGATAAGATAAGAAAGCCTGGACAGAAAATAAGCTAGCTTAGCTAAATATTTAGTTTCTAAACTTTCAACTCTATTGGACAATAACATTTACACCATAAAAAAATTCATTAGAGTTTGTAAAAAAAGGTTAAAAACATTTCTCATAGAAATTTACTCATTGTTTCTTTTGATGTAAAATCATTATTCACCAATGTTCCAGTGGAGGGTGCATGTCTAGAAACCAGACTTCGCGAATTTCATTTCTCTTGCATCGAAATTGATGAGCTCATTTCTTTCACTCAACTCTGTCTGAAACAAACACATTTTGTTTTCCAAAATAAATATTACAAGCAAACTGAGGGATTAGCCATGGGAAGACCCCCTCAGTCCCATCCTGGCTGATATCTACATGCATTATTATGAGTCAAAATTGTTTGAAACTTTAAACTTCCCGGTATGGTTCCGCTACGTAGACGATACTTTTAGCCTGTTTGAAGGCAATAAAGGCGATTTAAATAAAGTTCTTTCAACAATGAATTCTATTGATCCTGCTATTCAGTTCACTTTTGAACTTGAGACTTGCAATTCTCTTCCGTTTCTCGACATTCTGGTTACACGTAACACATCCAACTTCAGTACTACGGTTTACCGTAAATCTTCATCGGTTTGCCTTCCACTACACTTTAAATCATGTCATCCGACTAAACAAAAGTTAGCTTCATTTTATTCCTATGTTTTCCGTGCTCTTCAAGTTTGCTCCTCCAAACTATCTCTTGATGAAGAAATAAATTATTTAAAAGCAATAGCTATTGACAGAGGCTTTTCATCCAACATTATTAATCAAGCAGTTAAAAAATTCTCATCTCAACACACTAAAAGGCACACTCTTGTTTTAGGAGATTATAAAAATTCTGTTGTCATTCCCTTCTTTCCATCAATTAGCTATAAAGTTGCACATATTTTGCAGAAATTTAACTTTCGGATCGTTTATTCTCCCATCAATAAAACTCCGAGTTCCATACTGAAGGACCCCATTCCAGATATGAATTCCTGGGGTATTTATAGGATTCCTTGTCAGTGTAGTTTAATTTGCATTGGCCAAACTAAGAAAGCCTGAAAGCCTTAAAATTTCGCGTCAAGGAACATGAGGCGTATGTTAGAAAAAAGGAAACTCAGAAGTCTTCTATTGCCCAACATTGTTGGTCCGAAAATTACCCTTTCAATTTTTCTGCTGCCAAAATTATTCAAAAAACATCTTCCGTAGGAGAACTGGATTTTCTAGAGACATTTCACATCCAAAAAAATCTTTCTGTTCTAGTTAACGATCCTAATTCCAATCCATCTTTGCCTTCGGCCTTTAAAGAAATTATGTTTTAGTTCTGGTTTCATCAAAAGATGGCGCCACTAGCTTATTTTCTGTCCAGGCTTTCTTACCTTATCTAATCATTATATCTTATCTCGTTTATTTGCGATTTTGCAGCTGAGGATGGTGGTTCGGTTAAACAATCGAAACTAGTCCTGTGAAAATTTGAAAATATAACGTTGATTCTTGTTGTTTGACTTCTGAATTAGTATTTGTTCGACGTGTTATTGTGTCTTAACGATTTAGATGTTAACTCCCGCTAACAGTTGATCAAGCGTGGTGATATGGTGCATTAGCCTGCTAGACCTATCATGTGTTTGTTACTTCTTCTGGAAACAGGAAAACACTTTCACCATGAAAACATTGGTGTAAAACATTCCTGTTGGCAGTATCAATGAGCTGGTTGCACGCATAGCAATAACTACCGGGGAAGTCTTACACATGCCCGAAATCTTCTAAAATATTCGAAATTTCATTCTTCGGATATGTGAAGGCTGTATTACGGCTCTTGAAGGACATTTCGACCATCTGAAGGAACACGCAGAACATTGTTTGTGATCTAAACGTAGTTAACTAACGATTAAGCAAATATTAAAATAAAATAAAAGTTTCTTACTCTTTAAGAGACAACCCACACTACAAATATGAGAAATACAATTAGAATGTAGCAACATATTTATTATTAGCTGTAAAAAAGGAAAAAAAAATATCGCTGGGTGATACAAATACTGCTTTCCATCTGTGCAGTATAACAAATTATGTGAGAGACAGTTTCTGTAGGATCAAGTCTATGTTCCACTTAAAGATAGGATTTGCAGCTTTACAGCTTCCGTTTCCAGTAGCGACTCTGAAATCCCCAATCCATGAGCAGTGCTATTCTGAACAAGTCTAATTCTTTTCGATAAAAATTCCAGGCTTTGGGAACATGTCTGCATACATTAGTTTGCTGTTGCAGTGGTGTAATTTAACGATCGCTTGGTTTTGTAAATAGCAGGCATAGTGACATTTTACATTGATGTGTTTAGTGTAACAGCTTCCTTTTTCTTATCTGGAAAGACTTATGTAGGAGCTATTGTTCTCGAAAACAAAGTTAGCTTCCCGTTGAATGAAACCTAGGTCTTCCAATAATTATTTGTTCAATTGTAGCTCCTGAAAAATTAAAGCTAGAGTTATGTATTCATCTTATGTTGAATATAAGGCAACACAATTTCGTTTCTTGCTTGTCCATGATTCTATACTGTTTTCTATTAAATATATATTCCGATGTGGATTTTCTGTCAGAAGTATCTCCTCCCCAGTCAGCGTTGCTGTAAATTGCTGCATTGTTGACTGGTTCACCATTTGTTTAGATGTAATTTGTAATTTATTGCAACTCTTAAATATTCTATAACTTTAGTTATATCGTCTCAGTCCGATGTCGATGGATTTTCTTTCCTGCTAATCCCAGCAGAATTTGCTATGTCAGTTCTTGATACTGATGCTAAAGATAAAAATGCTCTCACTACTTTTCCGCATTTTTGGTTATGGGGAAAACTGCTCTCTTTTTCGTTTTCGCTTTTTATAAATTTGCAGTCATGGGTTCAGTTTCTTTTCTGATTCTCTGTCGAATTTCTCGATTGTACGCCTAATCTTATTAGCCTGATGAAATTAAAGGTTCTGTCTTTTTCTCTTTCAGTTTTGATTCATAGATACGTAGCTACTTCTTCCAAATTTCGAATGTCAGAAAATTCTTTGAGAATTCGTTCAACATTTTGAATTGATTTCACGCTTTCGCTGACGACTAATGTGTCATAAACGTATACGATTAAGGTTCTTGTATTTTCCTTGCTTAATGAAGGAACACGGATCAGACTTTCTTTGTTTGTATAACATTTCAGGCGATTCCAGTTTCTGGTTGCCTGTTTTAGTCTATTGATACTTTTGCTTAATTTACAGAACTTGTTTTATTTTCTTGGCGAAACGTAACCTGCTGATTGTTTCATATATATTTATTCTTTTAGGTCTCCGTAGAGAAAAGTTGTTTCACATCGAAATGGTTCACATGCAGATTTTATTGAGCTGCTATTGCCAAGATAGTTCTTACTTTAGTATATTTTAAGACTGGTTCAAATGTTTTATCGTAGTCATGCTCAAATGCTTGGCAATATCCTTTAGCAATTTAGACGAGCTTTATATTTGTTCACAGTTCCTAAAGTTCGGATTTTATTTTGAATGTCCATTTATTTCCAATTGCTTTCTTTCTCTTTCGAAGATCAACGAGTTCCTATATTTTATTTCTCTTTTCCTATATATCATTTCTTCTTTTGTGGATTTCAAAGATAATTCGTTTTCTTTAGTTGGAAGAGTTTGCAATTTTTTCTAATCATTAGGAATTTTGATTTCTTCATTCCTTGCTATACATGAGAATCTGCTTGGCGGGATTCCCTTAATCGTTCTTTGGTATCTTCTCGGCAATTGGGAAGTTTCTTCTGTTTCTATTACACTTTCTCCTTCTTTTGTAGTATGTGGACATGACTCTGTAGATTCAGTTTCCTTAGCAGTCCACTGCATTTCTTCATTTGGACGAGGTACTGCTTCCCTTTTGTTTTCATTATATATCACATTTCTCTGGATAGCACGTTGTTTATAAGTGGCATATAAATTCTATATCCCTTAAGTACGATCACTGTATCCAACAAGAATTCCTTTTTCAGCTCTCTCATCCAGTTTGATACTTTTCTACTTTGTAACTAGGCAATAAGTTAAGGTGCAGGAAAGTCTAGTTGGCTTATTGTTATTCCAGAGCTCGTACGGCATTTTATCCATTGATCTTGATGGCAGTGTGTTTTATATATTGCGGCTGTCATTACAGCTTCGCCCCAAAATTCTCTTTTGAGTCTCGAAATGAGTAGTAGATTATCTTGTTATTTCCACTTTGTTCTGTTCAATCGTTTTGTTGTGATGAATATGCTCTAGAGGTTTGATATTCGATTCCCTTTCTTTTAGATATTCTTCAATTTATTTGTTACGTATTCTCCTTCAGTGTCTGTTCTTAAGACTTTTGGCATCTTTCTAAACGTTTTTTTATGATTACAAATTGCTTTAATTCAGAGATAGCTTGATCTTTTGTAACGAGCAGGTAGACAGCTGAATATCTCGAAGGATCAGTGATGAAAGTTATGAAGTATTTCTGTCCTCTTGTTGATGTCATGCCAATCGATCAGCAAATGTCCAAATGTATCAAATCCAGAATTGATTTTGTTCTGCAGTTGTTTAGCTTGAGATACGGTTTTTAGGACATTTTACTTATGATGTAATATTCGCATTCTTTTTCTTTTTCAATTTCCAGGTCCAATCTTATTCTGGTTGCCAAGTGATCATTCTTCAGCCTCTTGAATGCTTTATAATTTCTGTGTCCTAGTCTTCTACGCTGTTTTCGTTTTTTTTTTTGTAACTGAAATTTTGGCATTTTTTTTTTATTCGATTATCTTATATAAATTTCCTTTTGTTTTAGCAATTCCTACAGTTTTGTTTTCCTTATTCTCCAAGAATCTTCTTCAAATTCAACAATAAACCCTTTGTTTGTGACTTTTAATATGGATATTAATCCTCCTAGCTCAGGAACGTATAAAAGGTCTATTTTATTTCTATTTCAATATCTTCGTCATTTATACAGTAATGTGAACATTCGCTCCTACAACTCAACCGCCTTTTCCTAAATCTGGCAACAGCTACAGCAGCGAGATACTTCTTCAAGCTGCGTGAAGAAAAGAGACTTCCATTCCGATGAGGTTATGACGTGGCGATGGATGGAGCTGAACTATGCCGCTCGAAAATATTGCTTGATGATGTAATTCCGTTTCATGATGAATCAAACTTTTTATCTTACTTCCTTTCACTCTGTACAAACCATAATCATGTTTATTCTTTCATTATTAAATACCCTTAAAATGACACTGCCTTCCTCTATTTGAATCCTAACCTCATCCCACATGGGGCCTCGGCCCCTGGAACTCTTCCACCGTTTGAACTAACCACCATAGACACCACTATATAACTATTAATAATGGAATACTTTGGAAACCTGTGGAATAATATCGCAAGATTCCCGTTGTTGTGATTCGTCAGCACGTAAGTAGAGCTAGTTTTATTTGATGAAGTAGTGCTAATCAGGAAGTAATATTCTTTAAAATTATGAATATTTGATGACGTATTTTTATGAAGTTTATTTGAAGAAGCGAAAGACATTTGATTTTGATGAAAATTCATTTTGTTTTTAAATGATTATTACTTTGAAGAATTAACACTTCCGTTTTCGAATTTGATGTTCATGACAATTAATTAAACAGTGTTGATGAAGTTTAATTGAATAAACTAAAAGTGACTTTGAAAATTTGACTTTGATGAAAATCCATTGCCGACTATTTAAAGAATTGTGATGTATTAAAAAAAGTTACTTTGAAGAATTACTTTCGTTTTCGAATTTAGTGCATAAATTTCTTATTTCTTGTGATGCCTATATTTTCCAAGGACTGTACAATATTATTTAAAGTTATTAATTTTGATATCATATCTTAACGTGAAATTCTATTTTCCATTCTTAACATAGTCTTATATGAAGATTTGTTTGACGATATATTTTACCATTTGTTTGAATCATATGTTCACAATTTCATTTATGATTTTTGAATGTTTTAAGATCATTATTGTGTAAGAAGAATTAATATTATTGTGAAGAATACGAAACATTAAAAATATACTTTGTTATGATAATTTCTAAAAACGAAACTGATAAATAATGGCTATACTTAACGATTATCCCAACATTGCACAGTCATTAAAAACCGCCAGTACCAAGCATTTCAAGCTTTTACATCGTTTACTTTTTGGCTCAGATGGTGATCGGCAGAATCGTGCTAGGTTACGCAATTTTACTGGTTTTTTCCAAACCATTTAACTTTGAAGAAACGAAAGAAAAAATCCTTAAAGAATTTTCTCTTGCGGAATTAATTGCCATATGTAACTTACTGCATTTAGAATTTTCCACCGATATTGAAAACTGTGCTAACAATATTCTTACGAATCTAGCTGATGTCTCATTATTAAAATCAGATTCCGCTGACCACAGCGACCTTGAAGAAGAAGTTTTGGTGCAAAGTTCACCCTCAACGCATAGCGTCGCCCAAACGAACATTAATCACACTCCAGATGAATCTTTATGTAAACAAATGGAGGCAAAAATCTGTCTTGAAAGCGCGCCTGGAACTTTATTGCTTTCACAAACACAGACTGTTCCGTTTCAATGTTTCGGCTTAAAAGACATTGTTGATTTGATCAAACCCTTTTCCTCTCGGGATAATTACAGCGTTGAAACTTTTATTTCTGACATAGAAGATATTTTTAATCTCTATGAGATCACGAATCCTGTACACCAAGTAATTTTTGTTAAAAAATGTCTTACCGGTCCAGCTTTAACATTAATAAGATCAATTCGTGGAATTACTAATTGGGAACAATTAAAACACCATTTATTAGATGGATTTTCGGATAAAATTAATAGCCTTCAATTACATAAAATAATGGAATCTCGTCACATGGGAACATCTGAAACCTTACAAGAATATTTTTTAGCTATGAGAGACCTCGCATACAAAGGTTCTATGGATGATTCTTCTTTGATTGAGTATGTTATAAATGGTATTCCTGATTCATCAAATAACAAAATAATTTTGTACGGTTGTAACTCCATTCCTGAATTTAAAGAAAAACTGAAGATTTATGAAAAACTTTTTAACAATTTAAGACATTCGAAGCAAAATACCCCAAAGAAATTTACAAATTCCTTTCCCAATGTTAAAATTGATGCTAAACGTACATCAGACACTCAACCAGTATGTTATTCTTGTGGTTTGAAAGGCCACAAAAGCAATACTTGTCCTAATAAATCTAATGGCAAATTATGTTATGGCTGCCACAATTATGGTCACGTTCATTCCAACTGTCCTAAACGTTCTGGTACTTCTACCACGGAATCTTCTAATTGTTCTACATCCGATAGTACTGTAAATGCACTTTCTGCTCAAAATATTTCTAAACATCCGATGCATGTTGATATTCAACTTAAAGGAACTCAGTTAACTGCTCTCTATGACACTGGATCACAAACAACGCTAATTAATGAGCAAGCATACCGCAAAATTGGTTCTCCACCATCATTCAAATTCAAAACATTATTTTACCTGCTACAATCCATGTAGTAAAAGACTATATGATTCCTCTTGATGCCATTATTGGAATAGACTTTTTGCAACAAACTCGATTTACATTTGATAAAGATGGTATTCATTTATGCAAGAATAATAATGATCAAATTTTTGTTAATGTTACTGATGATCACACATTTCCACCTTCACACATCTCAAAATCAGAAATTCTCGAAGAAGTTCAACATATCATACTCCTCACAAACCACATGAAGTTAACACTGCTATGGAAGATTTTCAGAAAATAACAGAAAATGAAATTCAGTTGAAGAAAACTGTTAAGGAAAATGATAATGATGATGCACATGACGATTCAGAATTGGATTTAGATGATTACAATTTGGATTTGGATGATTACGATGACACAGATGATGCTGATACCAATCATGGAGCTCATGACGATGATGTTGATGAAGATGGTGGTGACGCAGACGACGACATGGATCAAGATCATGATATTGATGATGACGACAATCATAACGCTAGTGGTGCTGATGATGATGATGGCACTCCTGAAGCTAATGAAGATGGTGATAATGATGTTGATCAAGATGACGTTGCTGTTGTTGATGAAGATCATGTCAATGAAGATGATGTTGATGACAACGAGGATGATGATGACAGTCATGAAGCTAATGATGATGATGGTGTCGATAATGATCCAAACGTGCAGAATACTGAAGAAACTGTGAAATATCAACTGAATCAGTTTGAAAAACGTGTGCTGATCAAGCAAACGAGAAAACACCTGCTAAAAGTGCAGAAACTCCCAAAGAACAGAAAGCCTGAAAGTATAAACGAAGAAAATTTAAACGAACTTCAAAGACAATGAAATTGCTGACACAGCATGATGATGACAAAGCTGCATTATGCATTGAAGCTCAACGGAACATCCTCCGTTTTGCAGCAAGCACATATACGACAGTATAAGAAACGTTGCAAACCTGCCTGCAAATATAAACTTGGACACCAAATGCCAATCCAGCCTGAACTGAAACTTCCACTCGGGCTGAATCTTCGACTTAAACTGAAACTTGGATTTAAACTTCGTCCCAAATTCTTCGGTCCTTATGAGACAGTTCATCCCTCTGATTGCTACGAAGTACGAAAGATACGCCATGAAGGAACCATTATGATATCAACCTGTACTGATAAGATGAACCGGTGGTGCACAAAGCTAACATTCGTCACCTGGACATTGATTTTTTTCACTTTCTCTGATTTTTGTTTTTTTTTTCCTTTCTTTTCAGATCAACCCCCAGGCGAGGATGCCCGGCAAGGCAGAATGGCCGTGTGGTCATTCGCTTTTACAACTCAACCGCCTTTTCCTAAATCTGGCAACAGCTACAGCAGCGAGATACTTCTTCAAGCTGCTTGAGGAAAAGAGACTTCCATTCCGATGAGGTTATGACGTGGCGATGGATGGAGCTGAACTATGCCGCTCGAAAATATTGCTTGATGATGTAATTCCGTTTCATGATGAATCAAACTTTTTATCTTACTTCCTTTCACTCTGTACATACCCTAATCATGTTTTTTCTTTCATTATTAAATACCCTTAAAATGACACTGCCTTCCTCTATTTGAATCCTAATCTCATCCCACAGTAATAAGTATCCTTCTCCGATATCTTCAGATTTCAATTGATTACTATTAGCAATAGTTATTTGCTCTGAATTAATTTCATGAAAAACATTATATTACTGGTCATATGACACTCAGCGTCTTTCTTTGCTAACTTCGAATGTATAATTCTCACTTTTTCCATATTTCTTATTCTTATTCTTATTTTCCTCTTCGTGTGTAGCCTCGTTTACAGCAACTTTCATTTTTGCTTATTTCCTCAATTTCCTTTAGACACTTGCTTTTCGTTCTTAAAAATGGATTACTTTCGTTTTTGTCTTTTCCTTTGTAGTTATTTAAGAATCTGCATTCGTTTTCTAAATGTTTTAATTTTTTGCGATAATCGCATATTTATTGATTGAAATGAACTGGCGATGTTGAAATTTGTTTTGAAAGTAGCTGTTTCTTCTGTTCGCATGCCTTCTATTCTTGGACCATTTTCGTCGACCATTTTCGTTTTTACATTTCCAGCGTCAGTTCTGGGCAAGCTTCTAAAGCTGTAATATGATTTTCGTAGCTATTTGGTAAGCCGCTCAGCAAGATTTGCTGCCATATAACTGTCCTTTATTTCGTCACCGATTCCTCGCAGTTCGTCTACAGTCTCGAGCCTTTGATTAATATCTTCTTCAAGCTTGTATTCGTTTCCTGCTTTTAAGGTATACAGCTTTTTAAGAAGATAAAGTTTACTGTACAGATTTGTTTTGTGTGTTTTTTTTTAAAATTTGTTCCATATCTCTTTAGCTGTTGTTTTATTTCTTACATGCATGATTTGATTGTCTTCTGCGAGTAGACATTTATGGTAGCTTGTGCTTCTTCATTTCATTTTGTACACTCAGCGGTGCTTTCTTTTAGTGTAGTATTCCCAATTAAATACCGTAAGTACTTTTTCAGAATCATTTCTAGTTTGTATTTTAATAGCTGATATTCTTATTGTTTAATTCGGCAACCGAGTGCTTATTTTCGCAGTTAGTAGCAATTTTGCTTGCGTATTTCAAATGCGTAGTACACAGCCATATTAGTCTTGTCTCGCTTATCGAAGGCAGGCGTTTTCAGATTATCCAGTGGTAATTTATGAGAAATTTTCTTTTCTACTTTTAGTTTTATTCCTAATAGCGTATCTTGGTATGTTTTATGTATTCAGATGAAGTAAACGTGCATTCAGTTTCATAGTCGAAAACTGAAGGAAAGAGCAGTTGTTTGTCAACTAAACGCAGTTAACGGAAGATAAGCAATTACTAAAATAGAATCAAAATTTCTTATCTCATTAAGGGATAAACCAAACTGTGAAACAAGAAATACAATTAGAATGTAGAAACATATTTATTATTAGTTATCAGAAAGAAAAAATACTGTGTAGCGATACACGCACCATCAACTCTCTAACTGCGGAGTACAACAAGGTTATGCAGGAGTGAGTTTCTGTAAAGTTATTTTTTCATGGTGAAGAGGGTGAAGTAGCATCGGATAAGCAGCTTTACCGCTTCCGATTCCATTCGCGATTTTACACGATCAGTAAAAAAAACCTCTATTAGTTTCGTGAATGCGTGCTTTTACGTTGGTGCCCTTTCATTCCTGTACCCAGTACCGCACGGACATATAATTTTCGACCCTATATTGCTACGATTCTGAGTCGTCTGGATGCAACCAACCCTTTCTGTAAGTTTGTAACTGTAGTACTCGTACACTCAGTAATTAGTCTACAGAAGGGTGGGATTATAATAGATTTTTCGAATATTCAGTTTTCCGATATTTTTGAATCGGGCTGCGGTCCCAGTTACTCCAGATATTTACTGTAGTTATAAAGTTCTGCTTTGCTTAAACTTTCATTATCTTCCACAAACTGAGAAAGCGTTTAATGGCAAATTTAATTATAGAAGAGATTAAAAAATTAAGTAAAATGTAAATAAAAATTATTTAACATTTTAAAAACTTTTCAAAGGAAGTATAAAATTAAAGTTTACCATTTGATAAAATATAAAAAGTACTTTTGAACTGTATTCTATATATCAGTGGTCTGAAACTGACTTTGCATGCAGGTCGAATGCACAGTCTGAAAACAACAGACGAACCAGAATATATATATATTTTAAAACAAAATTAAAGTTCTTTTATTGAAAATAAAAATATTTTAAACAAGTTTTACATTTCGCTTGCTAACTATTTGTCAAAACATACATAAACAATCGCAAAAAAAGAATTCAAATTTATATTTGTTTTCTATCTGAAGTCAAAATTTAGTAGTGTAAGACATCTTTGTTTATTACAAATTTGTTATTCAAATATATTGATACCTAAATACTAAATTTTCAAACTGAGATTTATTTAAAATAGTTCTGAAATATTTAATTAATCAATCATTAAATAAATTATTTTAATTTAAATTGAAAATGAACAAATTACGAAAACTTTTGAGAGGAAATTTTCCAAGTGTGAGAAAACTTGAAAGTAAATAATGACAATTTAGCTTCTTTCTCTTATTTATTAATTTTTTGCTTCGCCCCATAAATAAAAGTACATGTGTTTATATGGAAATAATTATAAACTTCTATATTTCTTACGACAGCTTGACACTTGACGGTGTTTCGATTCTGATCAAATTTATAGCACTGAAGAGAAATTATTAATTATCTTCACGTGGCT
Organism: Stegodyphus dumicola; assembly: GCF_044657685.1. Lineage (NCBI taxonomy): Eukaryota > Metazoa > Arthropoda > Arachnida > Araneae > Eresidae > Stegodyphus > Stegodyphus dumicola. The sequence continues at coordinate 175,765,356 of NC_140773.1, forward strand.
AACAAATAAGGAACAAAGCTAAAACGAAATTCACGAATTTTACAAACAATTTAGTAGAATTTGAATCACTTAATTTTACTAATCATTGATCTAACATAGAAGGAATGTCCGTATTTAATGCCAGATCTTACAGCATGAATTGTTTATATCTTATACAACACACTTCCTCAACTTTATCTAGTTTTTCAATCCCTTCAAAGCATTCTAGCAAAATGATAGTGTTGTAAAGTTTTAAACTTTTCAGTTCTAATGTACTGTTTAGGAACATAGTTATCATTATCACAGATTATCATTATTTGTATAATTAACTAACATTATAATAATATATTTAAACTAGCCTAATATTAAGCTTTAATGCACTAGTTTTTGAACAGATCGTAACAAATATAAATATGAATGCAAATTGGCAGATGAAAAAAATAAATGTTGTCATACATATGTATATTTAATTGCAACCCATTTCAAACGAATGCACAAAATTATTTCAGAAACACTTCAAAGAAAACAATGGATAATAAATAAGTTAATTTCTAATTAAAGGCAGAGCCATTTTTACTGAACTATAAGTCTTCTTTCTAATTTTAACTCATTATGCTTGTTAACGCATACCTTTCTAATCTCAAATCTTTTCGTTAAAATGTACTTTTCTAGACATATCGTAAATGATGTTTGCACAGTTTTTTAGTCAAAAATATTAAGGATTCGCTTTTAAACGCAAATATTTGCTGTCTGTAAGTAATGCAAAATCGCTTTTATTGGTTTTCTGCTGAATAATTTTACAGCCATTATCGATTTTGCGCTTCTTCCAGGAATACATTTCTTTCAGAGCAGTCTAATCTAAAATCAAGAATATTATGCAAAATGATATGGAGGCGCAAGCGTTAATATTAGCATTTCGCAAGAAATATTAATCCAAATTGTTTTTAGTTTTGAGTGAAAGTTTTATAAATAACAGCACAATTCTCTATTCACAGAAAACTAATTAATAAAATATCATAGGAAATGGAATTTCGCTGAATTCTTACTAATATTTTTTCCTTATTTGCAAATCGAAAGAGATCAGTAGTTTTCAGTAAATAAGCCCTTATAGAAAAGTACTGACAGATCCAGCTAGTACGTTCTGCACATTTTAACATTTCATCCAAGTTTTACTTTTCGGTACGCATAATAAGATTAATATTTATGATCTGGCAAAATACGAAGTTGTTCCCATTAGGAAGAAAGATTCCATTTTAAAACTGAACAGATCGAGTTATTTTAAGAATCGACGTATTTTTCATAATAATGCCACGGGCGGTTCCTATTCTTTTCACTTGTTTGAAATTATTTCTATTTATTTATCTGCGAGTTGCATGAGAAATACAAATCACAGCGCTATAAAATCATGTTATATCATGTTCTTACATGCAATTACTATTTTCCTCACATAAAGGTTTGGAAGAAATTCAACAGCAATTAGAAACCAAAGAGAATATTCAAGATTAAGTTACCGACGAATGGCAATCGCAAAAAAATGAAAGAATTCCACGAATATTTTGATATTGTTTGCAACTGACAAAGTTATGAATTGTAGCAGCTTTAGCTGCATATTAAAATTCCTGTTGTGATTATTAAGGGGTATCAGAAACCCCTATACCGACAATGTTAAATTGGCCATTTTCGATGTACCTTTTCTCAAAATCTACTGTAGATACAAGCTTGAAGTTTTTTCTGTAATTAAAGTATACCTACCTGATTATACTCAAATGAGCTTTTGAAGCATTTTGAATTTTAGAGTAAATTACAGAATATTTTGTTACAGAATATTTATATAATTACAGAATATTTTTAAGGCACAGTAAAATTTAACACTTTTCTCACACAAAAAAAATTAAATATTTTTTTTTATTTTACGTTTATTACAAAAAGCTCATTTCAGTAAATATTAGGAAACCTAATAAATAAGCCGTAAAAAGTTTAGATACATGTGAGCAGTAGTTCCTGAGAAAAGGTACATTGAGTATAAAAAAATCACGTTTGGAGAAAAACGCGTTTTTATGTAAAAATCCTCATTGATGAAAGCAGTAGATGACAAATTAAAACTAGATTTTTTTTACAGTTCTAACTTTCATAGAGATTAAAGAATGGTATTTTTAGAAAGATAAAAGTGTGGAGATTTTGAAAATGCAAAAATCCGAAATCACAATTTTTTGAAGATTTTGGGGTTCCAACAACCCTTAAAATTAAAATTACGTAGTTATTTTTGCGATGTTAGAGAATGTAGTATATTAATATCGTATCTGTATTTATGTGAAAAAATATGGTACAAGGCGCAGTTTAGGTAAACAGGATACTTTAAGAGCGTAAATATAAATTGAATCGGAAGGTATAAAAACGAGCCATGTAACAAAAGTTAAATTTTACAGGAGCGGCAAGAAACTAACCCATTCCTCACAAGGATGTCAGAAGTTTCAAAAAGCCTGAATTACATAGATCCTAGTTATTATTGATCTTATCATTTTTTATTGTTGACGTCTGACTTTCTTGTGAGAAATAGGATAGTTTTTATTGTCGCTCCTGAAAATTTTGACTTAAACGATGTAACGTAACCCCTTTTTACATTTTCCGATTCAATTCGTTCTTTGATAAAGAGAGTAATAAAAATGGCTCATATCAGAAAAAAAATCCTTTGAGAAAAACTTATTATATAAAAATAAATACCTTACTAGAATACTCAATGGACATTAAACTTCGCTGGTAATACGATATCTACCCAAGAAGATGGGTGATATAACTAGCAATAAATAATTTAAAACAAAGAACTCAAGTTTAGTAATTTCTTCCAACCAATACTAAACCTATGCAAAATTTTGAAGTATCACAAAGTTTTACTTAATGCTGCCACAAAAGTTTCATTAAATACCAAGTAATATTAAAAAAATGAAAGGGTTCAGAATTTAAAGGTCGCCCAGAAGGGTTTTTAAAATTTTCCTACACTCTCGCTTAGCTAGCAGTCTACCAGTCTGTTGTTGCACTCACTCCTCCTAACCCCTTTTTTTATTTATTATTTTTTTGTCGTTTTAGCTTTATTATTAAGTATCCTTTTCTTCGCACTTACGCTATACGCAATTCAACAGCAAAATTACAAAAATTTTAAAAGCAGCATGTGTTTAGAATCCCCAACAAAGTGTTAAGTGTTGCCATAATATATTTTTCTATTTTTTTCAGTCTTTTTCTTGTTTAACACACATTTCTTAGTAAGATGGCTTGCAAAACCTTTTTTTTTTTTTTTTTGTCTTTTTAAATATTAACGTTTTGCGTGTTAAATTTATTAATTAAATATAATTTCCTTCGCACTTATGCTACATAAAATTTAGTTAAAAAGCAAAATCACAAAATATTTAAAAACAAGAATATCTTTAGAATTTCCGATCGACAGTCTCACGCGCTGGAGATAAAAATGTTTTAACCTGTAGTGTTGCCCCTGCTTGCTTTCAAATCGTCGAGTTTGTTTATGTTATTGTGGAGTTAATTTGTTTGTTGAGTTGTCCCCATATTCGTAGGAGGATTACGTCATTCAAAATTCCAAGGCTCTATGTACCGTTGTTTTTTCACAATGCGAGAAATATGTATACATTTATGCAGATTTTTCATTATTTAATTTCTTCAAATATAATGCAGGACTCTAATATTTGGTGGCATCAGTTTGAAAAGTGAAACGGACATTTATAGTGATTTAACGCAAAATCGCAAAACGAAAACAATAATCCTTCAGGAACAAAGCCCCTTTGGACTAATAAAAATAATTCTAAAAATATCTTTAACAATTTTTTTCCAACCTTTATTAATGGCTTGTAAATTCAAAACTAAAAACGAATACAAGATTCTTATAATCTTGTTGAATTTGCATTTTTGGCATTTTTGATAAGTAGCATGAAAAAGCAGCAAAAATGTCTGGGTTTTGGCTATATAATGTTTATATAGTCACACTGAGATGTTAGTTCCTCTGAAAGAAAACAGACATCTGAAATAGCCTTCTCGCAAAAAAGCAAGCCTCAACCATCATCCAGTGATAGAAGATCGGATTATGTCAAAATTTTCGGAAAGGTTTTAAAAGTTTCGAAATATTTGGCTTCCATTTTTGTGACAATTCTTATACGAATAAAACTGCTCTAGCGTATTTAATGCAGATGGCTTTTCCTTCTTTTTTGTGTCTACGGATGTATCAAAAGGAATGGTACTATGAGTGTAAAACTAAAAGTAGTTATTCGGAATAATTGTTTAACGTTTGTTAATGTTCAGAGAAAGAAAAATTTGTCAAAAAATTAAAACCATCAAACGAATATCAAGCATGCTCTGCCCAGTTCTTAATTAATCTAACTATGTTAAATTACTATTTAGAAAATTTTTCCTATTAATTTGCTAATTACTGAAAAGCTACAAGATGCTACAAATTTTAAGACAATAGCATGAGTCAGGCTGAAAAAATGCATGTGCGGTTTTCTTATATCTTATCTTAAGATAGCTAGTGAACTTTGAAATTTCAAATTCTACAAACATTCTGCTGTTTGAATTTAGGCATCTGTATAAAGATCTTAAGTAGCACACAACGTCCGTTCGCCTTAGCCGTTACCAAAGGCAGGTGCAGTCGCAACCACGGTTTGCAGCAACCACGTTTGCGACTGCAGCAACCACTGTTGGCGACTGCAGCTGCGCAGCAGCAGTCGCAAACCGTAGCAACTGCAGTCGCACTAAAGCGACTGCAGCTGCCACGGTTCTAGCAGGCCTAATACCTCTCCACATTAGGGCAGTCATAGAGTCAGCAATAACAACCGTCACAATGCTTAAAAGACAGGCAACTTACAGAGATCTTCACCTTAATCCAGCCGACTGAGCGCAAGAGGTCGCTGCTTAATGTACATCCAGCGCAACATGGAGCAGGTATTCATGCTCACCCAATGATGTTCAATTGCCAAAATATTTTGGAAAATGCAATTTGCATATATACAGACGGTTCCAAACTCGATGGAGGAGTTGGATGCAGTGCTGTAATAAAATGTAACGATGAAGTTTTACAAACATGCAAAGGGCACTTAGAACCAGGAAATACGGTATTTCAAGCTGAAGTGGCCGCAATTAGGCTTGCCATCGCGGTGACGGAACAATTTGATGGGCACGCATTCCGCATCTTCACAGACAGCCTTTCTGCTATTTATTCAATCCGCAATCCCTACCATTCCTCTACTCAGATAACTGATATCCAGGCTTTGCTTAGAGAGAGCGAGAGTCGAAGGACTATTCATATCTCCTGGATAAAGGCACATGCTGGATACCAGGGGAATGAAGAAGCCGATGAACTCGCCAAAGAAGCAGCAAGAAATATCAATAGCCCATTCTGCTACCTAGATCTCATCTCAAGAGAGAAATCTGGAATAAGGCATTAAAACAATGGCAAGAGGAATGGGATGCAGCTCCTCAAGGTAGAAGAGGTCATGTATTTTATGATAAAGTTTCCACTGATCGGCTTATCTCGGCACCCTTTGTAACAAGATTTGTAACTGGCCACGGCCTCTTTCCAGAGTATTTCTGTAAAAGGGAATTTGTCTCATCTAACCTCTGTGTGTGCGGTGAAGCTGGTACTTCAGACCATTACATAACAGCATGCCCTCTCACAGAGACGTGGCACATGCGGCTACCAGCATGAACCTTATAAGAGATAGACTAACTCAGTGGGCGGAGCGTGTGTCACCCACATGTCCGCAAGAAAGAGTAGGGACGATCTAGCTTACTTTAACACGGAAACCTATGTCGTTTGTATCACATAACTGTTTTAATTATTAAATGAGATACGTTGTATAAATGATGAGATTATGAAAGTCACAGTTTTTGCAAATAAGATTTAATATATCTCATAAAAGCACTTTTTACTGCATTTTGCGCATTTTTTTCAAGCGTAATTCTTGTAAAAATTTCTTTACTTTAGTAAAACGGTAAAAATTCTAAACGCAAAACATATGAACTTATTTTTGTGTACAAATAAAGTAAAATTAAATAATACTGATAGCACATGATGCTTTGAAACAAATAAGGTAAAATTAAACAAGATATGATAATTTTGTTCGATTTTATGTGCATTTTCAGGCAGTAGTTCTTAAAATTACTTTAACATAACAAGATAATCATTTATTTTATTATATGATCATTAATTATTAACATTACAAGATGATTATTTATTTTAGTAATTCATAAAATTCGGAGCATAATTGTTTCGGAGTATAATGAGGAAAAAAAGAAATAAACTCAGATTTAATTTTATATTACGCCCAAAGGAGCGTTTTTTGCAATGTTTTGTGTGTTACCTTCATTTATTAAATATTATGTTCTTCGCAAGTAAACGACATAAAATTCAATTCAAGAGCAATATCACAAAATATTTGAAAATGGCATATCTTTAGAATTTCCGCGCTGGAGATAAAACATATTATTTCCTGTACAGGGTTCCCATTGCTTGCTTTGAACTCGTTGAGTTTGTTAATCAAAAGCAATCTTATTTGTAACTATTTAACTAATCATATTTTGTAACTTTAACAAATCTTTGTTAAAGTTACAAAATATGAAATGGATTAAAAAAATTATAAATTAGGCCATTCGGGTACCCATATTCGAGTGGAGGATTACATAATTCAAAATTTGATGGCTCTAAATTCCGTTTTTTTTTTTTTTTTTTTTTTTTTTTTTTCAGAGTTCGAGAGAAACATACATGCATTCACGCAGATTCTTCATTATTTAATTTCTTTAAATATAACACAGGGCAATAATATTTGGTGGCAACAGTTTGCAAAGTGAAACAGACATTTATAGTGAAACAAAGCAAAATGCCGTTTCGAAACTAATAGCTTTTCTGAACTGCCGCCCCTTTGGGCTAATAAAATGAATTCATAACAAATAAGAACACTCATGCAGAACTAGAAATAAATTAAAAAAATAATCACTATAAAGTACCAGCACAATTAATTATTACAGTTAAATACAATTTTTAACATTAGAATAAATGCATAAAAATTATTAAAGTGTTAAAAGTGTATCACTATGATGTATTATGAAATATTTTTGAAATAAAACTCCCTTGTAGAATATTATGCTATTTAAAAAAGCAGTACAGTTAAGAATTTTAAACAAAAACTTTCAAAAATCCATTTTTTTTTATTTTAGTATTTTAGTATTTTTACTTCCTTGTACGAAGTAAAAAGGAAGTATTGTAATCTCGAAAAGTTTCAGGCAGCATATTTCAACGAAAATATCCATTTTGGTTATCGAATGCAATTTAACGATGTTTTTGCGTGATATCTGTACGTAAGGACAGAATAAAATACTCTTTTCCTTCGAAAAAATTATAAAACTGCTTTAAAATGAATTCTGAAGAGAATTTTTCGTGGCGTCTGTACGAACGTATGTACGTACGTGCGTGCGTACGTACGTATCTCGCATAACTCAAAAACGAGTAGCCTCAGAACGTTGAAATTTTGTATATAGGACTGCTATAACATGTAGATGTGCACCTCGTATTTTGGTTGCAATCGGCCGCACCAAACGTATATAAATATATTTATATATATATCCACTCTATTACCCGGCTCAGTGATCTCAGTTTCTTTACTCTTATATGTTTGTAAATTGTACATTTTTTGCTTTAAAAATGATTGAATTATAAATCTAGTTATAACCACGTGCAGAGCTGATAAGGACCACGTGTTTCTGTGACTCCTTCTCCTTTATTTTCTTCTTTCTAGGTATTTCTTTCTCCTGATGAGGAGGGACCTCTAGCTGCCTTCGAAATCGATTGAGTGTTTCATTATACCTACGCTAAATACAAGGTTGTTTTTACGATTTTGATTGTCACATTAGCGTGTTTCTCTTCTAGTCTAGTTTGTGCTATCAACCGGCATTTTCGAGAATATTTTACTGTTTATTGTTTTACCACGTGCACCATTTTATTTACTTTTTTCGGATTTGGTTTATGCTATCAACCGCCATTTTCGAGGAAGTTCTATTTTTTTTTTTTTTTATCGCTTTACCACGTGCACGATTTTGACTTTCGTTGCTTCTTTCCACGTGGCTATTGGTTTTCAGTATTGGATGTTTCTCTCCTTTTGGAATGTTTTTGTCATATGTTGATGAAAATTGTCTTCATTATTTATTGGTGTTTTTTCATTAAATAATTACTTGTTTGGACATTCGGAATTATATTTCTTTTGTTCACTTGTTTCTTGCTTGTGCCCTTTTCACAATATGTCCACTGACAGGAACCGATTTTGTAAGTTACGCCTTAAGCGTACGAAATTCTTGAATCATCTACAGTTTCTACTTAAATGCAAACATCCAAAATATCATTCCCAAATTTATACATGTGAAATGTAGCCTTAAAGCTTCCGTTCACGTTTCAAAAATTTTGCATAAATTCAAATTGGCACTTCTTCGTCACATTATAAGGGACACACGCAAACGTTTATCTAAAATTGAATTTGAATTATATTACCTCCATTTAAAAATTGCTAATTCCACTGAAAATTTTTCCTCATTTGAACATACATCCTGGTCTAGAACCGATACCGTTTGTGAACGGCATAAAAATGTGCTTATTTCTAAATTCCTTAAACTCACACACCAGTCGGATAGTCTCAACTATCTAGCTGATCTTCCCACTGTAAACGTTAACCCCATCGTTAATATATCCAATAGGAATCTTTCGGAGGATCAGTTAAAAGTATTAAAATATAATTTAAACTTTTCAAAGACATCTAAACCTTCAATTCCTCAAATCATCGCCCCTATAGAGAACGCCTTTAAATTCTCCAAAATTTAGGAAACGCAGAAGGATACAATCCGCCACCTAATTACTCATAACGTTAATTTTAACAACAAATCTTTGGGTTCGAATCTTAGCAAAAAGAAAAATGAGATCTTACGTGAAATTCATTCTGATACTAATATTATTATCTCTAAAGCTGATAAGGGTGGACAGCTCGTTGTTATGGACAAACACACATATATTACTGGAGTCTTTAAACTGATAAATGAAGGCCCATACTGCTCGATCCCTAAAGATCCTTCAACTTCGGACCTCACGAAAGTTAAAAAGTGCCATTAAATCTTCCCACATTCTGCCAACTCAGTTGAAGAAATCACTTATTCCACCTATTACTAATTGCGCTAGACTTTATGCTCTTCCACAAAACCGGTAAAGTCCACAAAACCGGTATTCCTTTTCGACCAACTGTTTCCAACATAGGTACTGCTTCATATCCTTGGCCAAATATTTAGTTTCCAGATTTTCTCCTCTACTTGCTAACAATATTCACACTGTAAAAAATTCTGTTGAAGTCATTGATAAACTTAAAAATATTTCTCCACTTCGTTCCTTTATGGTTTCATTTGATGTCAAATCACCATGAATTCACCATGAAACACCAAAATTCTCCATGAATATATTTTACAGCATCCGGTCGCGCTACATGCCCCACCAGAATACACGCGGCTTCATAATAGAATTAAATTTTCTGATATACTAGACATTGCAGTCACTACAACGACTATCCCCGTTGCAATGGAAGTATTTCATGAATTGTCCTCTGACCACCTCCCCGTAATCGCAACATTAGGAGTGACAAAAACTTCTGAGTTCTCTACTAAGCGAATTACAAATTGGAATCTCTTCACCAATATCATGAAAAATTCACCTCCTCGACTGCAAAATCTCAATATCAAAAAAGGCATAAACACCGTAATTAATGCCTTAAGTGAAAGCATTCAAGGTGCAATTAAGGAAGCCAGTACTGAAATTACTAATCGTGATAAGGCTTTCAGACTGCCACTTAATATACGACAGCTTATGAGAGAGCGAAATAGACTCAGGAAATGTTATCATTTAACGTGGGACACGGCACTTAAACGTGAAATAAATCGTAAAAATAAGCAAATTCAGAAGGCCATTAAAACCTTCAAAGAAGAACTATGGGATGATAAAATGTTAAATCTGGATTCTAGAGAAGGTCCATTCTGGTCTTTAATCAAAAATTTTAAAACTTCCTTCACAAGTAATCGACCCCTCTATGACAGAGGTAATATTGCCATCTCCAATCAGGAAATAGCAGAAATCTTCGCAGCACACCTCCAAGAACAGTTCTCGCCAAATGATTGGCCAAATGACTCTGATTTCAAATTAGAGACCCTCCTACGAGTGAGGGATTGGCTCAACGCCCCTTCAGTCAGACTTCCGATTAAATATGCCACTCCTACTGAAACGATTAATATTATCAAACACCTGAGACAAAAGAAATCTCCAGGAATTGATGAAATCAGCAATACAGCAATTAAAAATTTACCGCCTAACATCATCTGCAGCCTGACAAGTATTTTTAATGCTTGTCTTGCTCTTTCTTACTTTCCAACACCTTGGAAAATTGCTAAAATTATTTTACTACCTAAACCGGCTAAAGATCACACCCGACCAGACGGATATCGTCCTATTAGTCTACTGCCGGGCTTAGGCAAAATTTTTGAGAGAATTATCCTGAATAGACTGAAACCATATTTTCAGCATCTTCCGCCGGAACAATTTGGGTTCCGTGCTCACCTCTCAACAACGAAGCAACTTGTCTGAATAACCGAATTCGCTGGTGCAGCTCTGCACTGCAAACTTAATGTTGCTATACTCATGCTAGACGTGGCGAAAGCATTCGACCGCGTCTGGCATGAGGGCTTAATTGCTAAATTAATTGACCTTCAACTGAACAGAGAACTCATTCTGCTAATCCATTCTTTTATCAGGGATCGGACATTCAGAGTCTCGGTAAAAAATGAATTATCCAGCACTAAAATAATGACTAGCGGTGTTCCACAGGGTTCTGTGACTAGCCCTATACTCTATCTATTCTACGTTTCAGACTTTCCGAGATTGCATTTAAATCATAATTCTATGCTAGCCTGTTATGCAGACGACACTGCCCTGGCAGTGAAGTCTGCTAACATCAATCATGCTATTCGGAAACTCCAAGACACTATTCCCTCCATAGAACAATGGTGTGGATATTGGAAGATACGAATTAACGCTCAAAAATCGCAGCTCCTACTCATAAGGAAAAGGAAGAAAAATGTTCCGATCAGGCAAAGTGTTTATCTTTTTAACGAGGCTGTGCCTATCGTGAAACAAGCCAAATATCTGGGCATCACCATCAACGACAAGCTCACATGGCAGCATTACATTCAACAAATCAGGGATAAAGCGATTAAAGTCATGAAATGTTTATATCCCATGATAGGGAAATATTCAAAACTTTCGTTGGACAAGAAACGACTTATTTATCTAGCCACAATCCGACCCATCATGACGTACGCTTCGCCAGCATGGACTACCGCTACGAAGGGTGAAATCCAAAAATTACAAGTTGTGCAAAACCAGTTTTTAAGAATTATCACAAATGCACACCCGTATGTGAAGAACAAACGTCTCCATGAAGATTTAAAAATGGATACAATAGTGGAATATTTAAGAAGAACTAACACGGCATTTTATGACGCCGCTAAGGAGTGCCAACATATGGATAATTTCAACCTATTTCACTATAAAATTTTACACGAGAACAGGCACCTCCGTCCATATGCCGCTTTTCTACTCAGTGGAAACCAGGATTTTCCAACATAATTTGTGTTTTTAAGTATGTAGTACTCTGAAAAACTTATTTGACTTGTAAATAATGATGTTTAGAAATCTTAGCCGGATGATCATGTGACACACACAGCCACGCCCACAAGATATTACTTATATTTTTCTTGTATATACTATTTTACTTTTTGGAATCGTATTTTATTTTCTGCATTTATGACTGCAACACACACCTTTTATGAACTGATTTAGTACTATTTTATGTATAACTATTGTAAAACTTCAGATTTACAGCGCTACGATGCCTGGATACCTCATCGCCAACCAGATGTCTTATCGCTCATCACGTGACATTGGTCACACCCCCTGCATCTGCTATCCTGTCTCCACGAGAACTACGTTCGGCATTTCCTTACCTGCAGCGCTCCTTGAAGCACCAAAGTTCGATAGCCGAAACACAACCTGCAATTTCGCAGGTTAATCGCGGCAAATAAAGCAAGTTGGAGTTGGAGCTTTCCATTATTTGAAGTTCAGATTTTGAGCGTAAGGTGCATTTGCCCCTCGCTCCCTATTTTAACTTCGCTAATTTTTCATGCTCGATCAGATAGCCTGGCTCAGTAAAAGTAGGCGGCCAGTGCAACTCTGATTAAAAATCTAGTTATAACCACGAGCAGTGCTGATAAGGACCACGTGTTTCTGTGACTCCTTTATTTTCTTCTTTCTAGGTATTTCTTTCTCCTGATGAGGAGGGACCTTTAGCTGCCCTCGAAATCGATTGAGTGTTTCATTAATACCTACGCTAAATACAAGGTTGTTTTTACGATTTTGATTGATTGAATTATGTTGCTTTTATCTTCCGGTTAAGGTTTTTATGCCTTTAGTAAATCTGTGTGCAATATTTTTAGAATTATCAGAAATTTTAAAGTTGTTTAATTGCCACTAAGCCTGTTTTTAATGGCGGTCATTGATGCTTACATTTGAAACAGGAGACTAGTGGATATGTTGCCAATCTAGAGAAACTTAGCTTCGCAACAACAAAGATAACGCATTCATTTATTATTGCCAATTAAATCATGCTTAATTCTTTCTGGAATTTTTTCGAGGAAATAAGCGTTTGAGATTTACTTCGCAATTTTTAATATAGATATTTTGAGTTTTCATGTATTTTTGCCTTCTCGCGAAGTGAGAACTGAATTAATTAAATGAGAAATACTCAATCGTCTGTGAAAAACTGTTTCTTTTTTGTTTTGTTTGCTTAATTTTTTTTATACATAGTTCTAGCTTTATTATAGTATTTGAATAGAACATGTGGCAACGATTAGATAATTCTTTAAATGATATACATTTTGTGCATTCTGAGTTATAATATGAATGAAATATAATACTGTTAAGTAAACCTAGCGCCAGAGTGTCGCTATGGTAAACAAAGTGAATTTTAAAGAATGCATTTATTCTATTGTGGTTTACGCGCTGTCAGCGAAGTAGGTTTAATACAATCTAATAAGTTTAAATAAAATGCAAGAAAAAATGCGCATAATTTAATATTCCGTACAAGGAAGTCATGTGGTGTACACATCAGATTTTTTACTTATTTACACCAATAAAAAGCATAAAATTGTACGAGAAAATTGTTTGAATTTTTCTATTAGTTCAGATTTAAAATATTATTTTTTAAAAGTAGATAAAATTTCCTTAGAGCATAGGAAAAGCTAAAAATATATCCAGGCCTGAAAGCATGCAACAGCTTTATGATAATTTAGATCATTAATTATGCTTGATAAGCATGTTAAATTTTTAAAAATCAATCTCATTTTCAAAAATAAAAATATCTAAAAATTCTAATTTGTGAAATGAGGCGCTATCACCAGCTTTTCTTAAAAATTATACGCGCTGCAATAGCCAACTATTGTTAAGTTTCTGCAAGTCGTCCCTACTCCTCCGGATGTGGTCTAGGTGACAGCCGAGAATACACAAGGGCAAGGGAAAAAACCTATTTGGGTTGGTCTATTTCTTATAAGGTCCATGGCTACCAGTTGATGATGCACCATTCATGCGCTTCTTAAGCATTGTAGAAGTGGCCTGTAACCAAGAGTAAAATGTTTAATTATTAGTGTGGAATGTACGTGCAATAACGTACGCATGAGCAAAACAAATATTATTGTAACAATTTATTCCGAGTGTTTAAACCTAGGTGCACATAAAATGCACCACGTTAATGTTTAATTATTAATGTAAAAAAATTATGTAATAGCTGCAGTGTGTGCATCAGTATACAATTATTGTATTGTAAAATGTTTAAATATCAGTTCAAAATGCGCAAATTTCAATATACGGCACCAACAAAAGTTTCTATTAAGCTCCTGACGCCGGGCTTCTGGGGCTCCAAAGAATTATCGCGCTGTACAGTTGTGGATTCCGGACGATATCCAAATAGTCCTAGTAAGCCGCCCGGATGTCTGGATCCGCTCTCACCTGTCACCTGTTTAAATTTACGCTGAAAAGTAAGCCCATATTATATTCTGTTATTACTTTATATCTCTCTAAAATAATAAATGGAATAAAGTTAAAAAAAGAGAGTTGTCCAGAATCGTAAACAATTACTTCCCTAGTTTTAAATACAAAATTTCAATAAATAAGAAAGTAAATAATTTTACTGAAGATATGTTAATTTTGTGCAAAATATTTTTAATGTATGGTATCAGTCTTTATCACCAAATAAATTTTTTCTAAAGCGTTGCCAGTTATGTTTAATAAAGGCTTGATAATAGAGTACTATCTTTCTTCTATATAAATAAAGAAGAGTGTCTGTAAGTTTGTCTTTCATACAGATCTATCAACAATTTTGTTCCGATCTTGATGAAATTTCACACACTTGACCTTCAAAAAGAGAGTTTCGCTGAATTTTGCTGTTTCTGTTATGCTTGAAGTTAATTTGACAGATGAAACTCTGATTAACCATTACTTTTGTCCTTTTGATATCCGGATTTTACCAAGTGAAGATAAATAGTTATTATGATCCTGATTTGTGTTAGAAACAATTTGATACCCACATTTAAAATCATTACTACTCTCTCCTCTTATTATGGTGCAAGACTTGCACAACTCGATGCTTGGAAGAGGAAAAGACACTTTAAGATCTATTCATGCTGCATCCCTCCAAGTAATTCTAAACTGTATTTTGGCATTTTTTGTCTTTTCCAAATAAAACAATTCTATATAGTGACTTTAATACTGATCGTAAACGATTGAAATACAATGATCTTAATAGCACTGACAAATTAATATCTGTCTCCTGAATTCTGACGAACTGGAGCTTTTATTCAATGACACTGACATTTCAGCATTTTTACATTATAATGGAAATGGCACAAATCCAGACTTTAGCTGTTTCTGATTTTGCTGAAAATATCGGCAGAGAAATTTTCTTCGACCCAAGTTCGGGTCACCGTATTAGAGGAATTAAATTTCGCCTAAACACTAATATTAAGAAAAGTATTAAAAATAGATGGAACTTCAGAAAGGCCAGCTAGGTTGAATTTTCAAGAGAACTCGAGCATACATTGTTTCTTCAAATCAATTCCTTGTCCCAAAGCAAAATACTGATAAAGCGTTTTCTAGATTCGAAAATATTACATTTTTGAATCTAGAGAACGCTAAAATGGGGATCGCTAGAGGAAACAAATCATTATGGTTTTCAAAAGCAATTCCAAAAGCTTGGTTCTCTGAAATCTTATTCCCGCCAAGCCCACATTACCGCAGAATTAACCAAGAAACCAGAAGACATCCAATTCTGGAGAAAGAGTATCGCAATTCTACGTAAAGAAATGTTAGTTGCAAAACACGGTTGTTTTAACGATTTTATTACTAAGATTGTCTACAGAAAGGATGGTAATAAGATCTACAGTTTATGAACAAATTGAAGAAAAAGTCTAATGAGAAAATTAGGGAACCAGTGAGAGTTGGGAGTAAGTCTTTTACTGATGACAAAAAGAGAAAGGCAGAAGTTCATCAGAAGGCTTCAAAAACCTTTTCTTCCAAAGAACCAGAACATGAGATCTTCCATACTGATTTCTGCATACTGAAACTTAAGAAAGCCACTGGAGTGTCCTCCGCATCAATTTTCATCTTACACCGGATGTTTCTACATGTAGCTGCTGCGGCCACGTTTAGACTCTTGACTAGATGCGATTGTCTCCGACCCCATTTATTTTGTTACAATATCGGCTCTTCTGCGTGTATTTTGTGTTCAACTGAACAAAATATAGTCGCTGCTCACATTCACAACTGCTCCACATAATCCCATTTTAATTGTCTTGTAAAAATATTGGACAGCACGCAGCCAAATGATCATGTGACTAAAGGCTGGCATTTGATAAATAAATATATATTTTTTCAGTCTTTCTTCAGTTCATCATATCAATATTCAGTTTTCTTAGTAAAATGGCTAGCAAATGTTTTTATCATTTTATTATTAACTTTTAAGATGTTGAATTTATTTATTAAATATCAAATTCTTCACACTTACGCCACATAAAATTCAATACAACAACAGAATCAGAAATATTTAAAAACAGCATATCTTTAGAATTCCCGATAGAGTGTTAGAGGTTAATACACATATTTTAATATTCGTTATATTATTTCTTTAAAAACCAGTCGGTCGAGTGACCAACCGTCTAAGATAGTTAACCATAAAAAAGAACAAGTATATAATGATTTTAATGAGTGCAGCTAGTGTAATTTCATAAAACTATTGAATAATTTTAATTAGAAATCTCATGATTTTGATACATGTTTATTTAAATCAATCACATTAATAAGTAGAAAAATATTAAGAGCTGTTTTTATGGCTTTAAATTGCTTACTTTATTTCTCAATAGCTTTGTAGATTAAATCTGAAAGTATCTTACTCTTTACTGAATGGCAAAAGGCTGGCGCATGTAAGATAAAAGTATTTTATTTCTAGCACTGCGCTTTATACAGAATTCGTTAAAAATTAAAATTGAAAGATAAATATTTTATGTTTTTCTTAGTGGCAACAGTATAGCGCGCTGGGGATAGAAATGCTTTATGTCGAACAGTTGTGCCACTGCTCGATTTCAGATCGTTGAGTTTGTTAATCAAAAATTTATTGAAAATTTACAGAATATGAAATAAATAATAAAACAAATACGAAATTCAAAGTTCGCGCTTCCAGGTGCACATATTCGAGTGGAAGACTACGTTATTCAAAATTTGATGGCTTTTAGGGACTTCATATTTTCACAATGCGATGAACATACATGCAGATTCTTCATTATTTAATTTCTTTAAAAAATAATACAGCGTGACAACGTTTGATGGTAACAATATGAAAAGTGGTATGCCGTTTATAATGAACGAACGCAACTCTTTTGGGGCTTTATGAAACAAACTGATAGCTTGCTTTTTTAACAATGTTATTGATATAAGGGAAAATAAAGTCTGAAATAATAATGGAATTGTAAGAAGTTGATTAGAATTCATTTATTAACACGCAAACGGGGACTAATCGACAAAAATTTATTTTTTTATGATAACAAAGCAACTACAACTACTATTACCACCCATATTCATGTAAATAATTCTTTTAGGGTTCTCGCGATACAAAACACAAACGTGAACCTTACATTGAATAAGCCGGTGGTGTTAATTTTCTATACCAGCAGTTCTATACAAATGTTACTAACTGACGTAAACTTTTGAATTAACTGAAAAATCTTCCTGAATTAATAAAGAATGTATTAGCCATTGTGATTATGATATATATAATGCTCCTAATGTGAAACTTCTCAGAATGATCCTTAATATAAATTTCACTTATGGGCAGCAATTATTAGTTGTCTTGCTTGCTTTTATTACTTATGTGTACTACCAAAATGTAAACTCTGTGAAACTTCTAAATTTTTGGTCTTAACGAATTACTATAATAGACATCCTTAGGTTGACGTGATTGTGTGTGTGTGGGGGGGGGGGCATTCGAGAGAGATATAACCTCGAGCACAGGCACGATGGTGACTGCCCATTCCACTCCGAAGTTTATAGCTTGTTTTGTTTCATTTTTCGCGTAATAAGAGCTGTTGCCATTCCTCTTAGCGTAAAATATTTAACTTTTAACTATGCGTTGAATAGCATCGTAATAAATGAAGCGTTTAAACACAATAAACATACTTCTTAATAACATTATTAGCACACTAGTTTAGTTAAAAAAGCTATTTCTAGCGCCATATAAGTTGGTTACAGAAATGAATTGTTTGTTTACATAAATAGTGCGTTAATCATTTTTATATTTATAATAAGCTTTTTAAATATAAATATGTACGAGTTTTTAATATGACGTTCTTTCTAGTTGCACTGAGGTTTAGAAATTGTCCTTTTGTAAATCTCTAATTGTAAGCGGTTAGAGACTAGCAGTGCTTAAGGTTGGACGCATTAAATGGTTTATTATGGTAATTATAAGAGTAGGAAATCGTTTGATCACTTGTGACATGACAGCCAATATCATCTCTTGATCTCCAAAATGATTTCCGATAAACTACCAAGCGATATTATTACGAGAAAGGAAGGAATACATACACAATCAAACATAATTCTAGGTTTTAAGGAAAGCAAATGTGAGCCTCAATATTTTTGTTTGTAGCCATTATATAATAATTGAAGCTACTTCAATAGTTATAAGTAACGTAAGGCAGCAAGCATTTCAAAATATTGTGAAAGTCAAATTATTCGTACCATACTATACATTGAGTATTTCATAAAGGTTGAAACAAAAATGCATCAGTTTCAAAATTTTTTAGTAAATTTTGAAATATTTACATACACGAGTAAGATTTCACCTTGCTTTTGTTTCTAGGTCAAGTAATTATATGTTTAGTGTCTAAATAATTAATACCTTTCTTTGACTTTAGTTAAATTGGAAGTGAATTGTATATTTAGAGAATGTTAATTTGAAGAAAAGATTTGCTTTGTATTTTACATAACGGAAACAAAAATCTTTCTTTTAAAAGTTATAATTGTTCTCGAAACAAAACACAACAACCAAGCAAACAATAAATAAATAAAAGAACAGAAATAAAATTTCGAAAAGATCAAAAATTAATATTTTAAAGCATTTCATATTAAGATTAGATTTTAGAATTTGTTAGAATTTGAATAGAGAATTTGTTGTTTTTTGAGGGTAATACATTGGTGTTCAAAAGAATACAAAAAGTAGTTGCTGCGGGAGTATACATAATATGTAACGAAGATAAACGAATGAAGCATAAAAGGAAACATGTTAGATATTGCACGCATATCTTGATTAAACATAAAGTTCTGACTGAAAATCCCAAAATGTTAACTATTCCTGAAAGATATCATTAAATCAGTTTCCCAATGTGGAAATAGTTTCTGAAAGATAGCAAGCGGGCATCGAGAAGAGAAACAAACAGGCAAACGTTTCGTAAATTTGGTTGCCAAAGCAGTTTCGAAACTAACACTTAAAATTCATTTCGTCTTACAAATATTAGAGTCGTGCATGAGGCAAAAATCACACCAAATCATGTTGGTCCAGGATGTATGAAGCTTCATTTTTCTGTTCCAAGCGAACGTTATTTACAAAATATCAGTCTAATATTCCAGAAACATGGGCACAAAACAGTACTTGTAGTGATAACCAGTACATGCAAATAGAATATTATTTCGGAATTATATACAACTACGCGCGATTTTGCAATAATTTGTACATGTTTTGTCATACTGCTTGCTTGTTACTTTGGAAAATCTCTAATCGCTACCATTTTCTTCCCATATGGCACGACTAATTTTTATTAATAATTTGATGCAGTGCAAGTACTATAAATATACAAAAGTTTTATGTGTTTTTAGTCACTGCGTACAGAATATATTCAGAGAACATCTCATGAATTATTGTTGTAAGAGTAGGAAAGTACAGGACAGATTTAAATTGGCGCTGAGGTGCTGGGAACTCTAAAAAAAGGGGGGCGATGAGCCAGAAAGGTTAGGAAACTATTATAAATAACTTAGATGAAGGCCAAAAGTAAAGAGTGAAGGTACTTTTGAAGCGGATCAAACACTATTTGGTCCAGAGAGCTGAATATTCACCAAATGTGATTTCAGTTATATAGACTATATATATTTTAACCATGAGAAATACACTCATGTCCATAAATTAAGGATAACGCAAAATCAGGTAAAGGAAGAGTTAGAAGCAAAACAAATTTGACTTATTTGTAAAGCTTATTTATTAAACAAAAGGTAAAGAGCAAAAAAAGATGCTATATGTTTGATATTATTAAAAAAATTAGCGACTTTTTCTCCCTGGAGCAAATTACAAAAAACACCTGTTTACAAAAAAAAAAAAAAAAAAAAAAAAAAAAAACCAATATTACATGGTTGGTAAGATTGTTAATACATTGTATGTCTCCCAGACGATGCAATACAGTCCGTACAACGCCTAGGCATGCTGAGTATCAAATTATCGATCTGATCTTGGGGGATATTACACCACTCAAAAAGCAATGCTCTCCGAAGTTCCGGTAGACATGTAGAAGGAGGTTGACGGGCTGCAACTCGTCGGCCAAGCATGTCCCACGCGTGCTCTACTGGATTCAAGTCAAGTCAAGCTGGCCAGTCCATACGGGTGATATCCTCCGATTGAAGGCATTCGCTTACGATGTTTGCACGGTGAGGACGGGCGTTGTCATCCATAAACACAAATTGTGCGCCCATGGCGCCCCGAAACATACGTACATGTTGTTCCAGAATGATTCTCGATAGATTTGGCTTGTCATGGTTCCAATTTGAACATGCAGGTCAGTTCTAGAACCCAGAATAATTCCACCCCGAACGAGCACTCCTGCACCACCGTAACGGTGTCGTTCAATGATGTTTTCTTGGTGGTAACGGGTACCTGGAGCTCTCCATATGAAAGCCCGACGAGAATCAGACTGAAAGCTAAACCTGGACTCGTTGGAAAACATCACACAAGCCCACTGTTGCGGTGTCCACAATGCATGCTCTCTACTCCAGGCTAACCGCAGGCGACAATGAGTTGCAGTAAGTGGAACGCATCTGACAGGTCTACGAGCATATAGACCAATCTGCCCTAAGCGTCTGTACACGGTCTGCCTTGAAATTGTCGTACCAGTGGCTGAAGAGAGCTGACGAGACAATTCTGAGGCTGTGCTCCGCCTGTTTCTTTTGGCAGTAACTGCCAAATACCGGTCCTCATTCGGCGTTGTAACTCTGGGGCGACCTGTGCTGTAACGTCTACTCACATTACCATCATCTTGGAATCGTTGCCAAAGCCTGGAGATGACACTCTGGGCAATTCCAAGTTCGTCTGATACTTCCAGTTGGGTACGCCCACATTCCAGACGGCCGATAATTCTACTACGTAAAAAATCATCCAAATGCGTCCTTTGTGTCATAACTATTCGGTTATTGCACTGAAATGCTTATAAAGCGCCTGCGAACAATTTTACTATTTTGCCTGTATTCCTTATATATCACTCTCTTACACTCTCGTCATCGTGACGTACCATCGGTGTCATCTGGTTACTTCCTGAAATTTGCATATGATTCTTGAAGATGTGTGTAGTGATTTTACAGGTGATGTATTTATTTTAGAGTTCGATTTCCGCGTGACTTCGAATTATCCTTAATTTATGGACATGAGTGTAGTTAGTTGGCTTAATGCTTAGTTGTTCGAAGTTAGGTGCAGTATCTGAGGATTGTTATTTTCCATTACGGGTTCACAAATTCGTTATGCAGCTGTTAGAAAATTGACTTTGTAAATCTATATACCTATGGTGTTCTATATACCATTTTCCCGTCTTAGTATCCCAAAATTGCTGAATGGATATTTTTATCCGTTGTTTATACGTTAATGGTTAGCCCTTATTGCGGGTAGGTTAAGTGCACGCTGCTCCTTCATGTATATGGATGCCATCTTCGCTGTTACTTGTTAGCTTCATAATTCTCATCAGGCCGATAAGCCTAAAAGCATTGATAACTCAAGATGGATAGCGTAACTTACGTGCAGTAAAATACTTTGCTACGCTATTCTTGTTTTACCGTCACACTGAGATTACTTTTTAACTCTTCCTCTTATATTCTTAATTAACCTAACAATAAGGAGAATTATCCATTTACAGATAGTCAATAAGTAAAAATAACCCTTATGCAGTTTTTAAATAACGCAAACGCTAACAAAAAAGATTTAATTGCTGGAATCTTTAACGATTAAAACATTAGCAACACAAAGAAAACTATTAATATTTTTCTTCTACGAACAGAATTCCATTTTAAAGTGTTGACGATCATATTTTATGCCATTACGAAACACATTTATTTTTGCTCCAGCTGCAGTGTCTTTATTAGCGAATAAAATGACCATGATTTTATTACTTTTTACGATACACATCACAAGATTTTTACAATCGTATTAGCAAATGCACAGCTATTTGCAACTTTATGGCTTGGAACTGCTCATGAAGAGAAATAGAAATCTTTTATTATCTTGGGAAACTTTAAATTATTATTAGAACTTAATGTTTACTCTATTAATGAGATATAAGACGTGGGGACAAGAAGAAAGAAAGATGTGTTATAAACCGAATTTTTTCATTTCCATATAAGCATCAGTATTCATAGAATATTTAAACCACTATAATCAATTTAGGCTAAAATAACACGCCGAATAATGATTATTGGAGAAGTCGGAACTACAAGAATTAGCGTTATATTTGTAAATTTTGCAGGACTAGTTTCGATTGTTCACACTTTGGCAGTTGAGGAGGATGGTTCTGTAGTTAAACCATCGAAACTAGTCCTGCAAAATTCCCAAATATAACGCTGATTCTTGTTGTTTCACTTCTAGAATGATCATTGTAATCAATATTCAAATAAGTATTATAATAAAAACAAGTATTTATAGCTCTGAAAAATAAAAGAACTTTAAAAACAGGTATTCATAGCTCTGAAAAAAAAAAAAAAAAGAACTTATTCTTATTTTCAGTCATTCATCAATAACTTAACTAAAGCTTTTATAATAGTTTACCGAAAGTAACATTTATGAAATATATTAATGTTTCTATTACAATCTTACAGTCTCATTACAAGCCCATCCCTTATAATCTTCACAGTTGAAACTCCTTTTCAGAAATGAAAATTGTATTCCTTAGTTCGGGAACAATATATTGCGAATATTCTAACTAGTTGCAGTTCTTCACTAGATAATAAAGCTTATATATACATCACAAACGCATAATTCTAACTTATCCTCCATAAACGTTTTCCCTCATTTGTCTTCATTATTATCAAACCTCTAGCAAGCTCACATTTTAAATCCACTCATCTATGGACTCTGTAAAAAATATAGTAATTATTTAAGGACAGAAAAGACTATCTTGTTATTTTCCGATCTAATTGCTCAGAACTTACAAACTTATGATTTATATCTGGTGAGTATTGACTTTCAAAACTTTTGCATGATACAAAATCTATACAATATACTCGCGAAATTCCCGTAAAAGAACTTCTTAACGTGTCTGTTAATACTTTTGAAATTTAAATAAGCTTTTCCAATATCATTTTTATAAATTTACAATAAATACTTATATTATTTATTTGAAAGACTAGTGATATTGAATCCACACTGTAACAGATAAATAGGACAATAACTTAACAGACAACTAGGACTCTACTGGCTTATTGATTATGAAAGTATTCACTGGCTCCTAGAGAGATAGGACTGTAACAATTTACATGAATTAGACTTTTAATATAATATATTTCTATTCTGTATTACAGCCTGACAAATTTAAAGTCTTACATTACTTTTTATTAAATCAGTATTTCACGTATTTTTCGGTAATAATAACAATTAGCAACATAAATTTACGTGAATAGTTTGGATGGGCAAGAAAGCCAATTCAAATATTTTGAGTTATTTAGTCGACTCTGTTTTGGGGCCCTTTTAGAATTTTTATATGAAGATACCTTATTTGCTTTCGAAGGTATTCCTAGCGAAACCAGTAGCAAAACGCAACATCAGGTAAGGAATGGTAGTCATTTTTAAAGAGGCCGATACTGACTTTTTAATGAATGCTGTTTTACTGTGGACTTATAGAACACATATAAGAGAATGGGATGGAATTTATAGCTTCGAACTGAGTCTTGAGACTTTCTATAACAATACGACGCATAAAATAATTTAATAATATAAAGTTTGTAAACAGTACAGTGGTCTTCAAACTTTTTCGATTCATGGAGCGCTTAGGATAGGCTGTTTTTGGGGAACACAACAACACTCTCAGACAATTTTACTTTAAATAATGTTTAAAGTAGATCAATATATAGGTAGTTTATGTAAAGAGAATTAAAGAAAAGTATTTTACTTTTTATTAAAATATTTTAACAAAAAATTAATGTAACTTTCTCATAGCATTAACTTGTGCGGCAGGTATTACTTAATTTTGCACTATATTTAGTGACTAGGGTGAATTTGTTTTTAATAGAAACTTTTGAAGTCTGGCTATATCGATGTCATCTGTAGTCGCATTTCATATCCTGCATTTTAATTTGTTTTTGTAGTCATGTACGTTGGGAAAGATTTCTCACTTAAATACTTTGTTCCAAATGGCATTAAAATGTTTATAACTGTGTGAGAAACTTCTGGGTATTCTGCATGAGTTTGCAACCCAAACATAAGGAGCTGTTCTTGCTTAAATTTAGATTTTTAACGTTTAGTATGTTGATATGTCCATAAGTTGTTCCCTTCTTTATAGGGAAGCCTTCTGATTTATCGTAGCTACTCGAACGGATATTGTTATCCAGTCATACTTAGTTTTCTCTTTTTCTCTTCTGGAAAATATTCTGTCATAGTTTTATTCCATTGCAAAAGGTGGTTCATTATATAATCTTTACCACTGCAGTCTAAATGTAATTCACTTTTAATGCATAACTGTTTAGCCTTACAAAGCACTGCGCATCATTTTCTTTGACATAAGATGTGTACATGTCGAATTTTTATTTTGATTTGGGGAACGCAATTTGAAGATTATTGGTATAAACTATTAATTTTCCCATTTGGACTGCAAAAAATAGCTCACGCACAGACACACACACACACACACACACACACACAAAAAAAAAAAAAAAAAAAAAAAAAAAAAAACTTGTGATAAAATCATATAAATGACAGCAGATGACCCAACCTGCGTTTTTTTGCCTCTGTGAGGATTTCGGGTACCACATTTTCTTTTACCAACTAGCATCAGATATGCAAGACAAAGTTTTTCTGATGAAGTATAAATTTTACGATTACCATGGTGTAACATTCTACATACCATAGATGAGAATATTTCTTGCGTTTCTCCACGGTTATCGATATTATTTGTTATGACAAATGGATTTATGAAACTTTTTCAAACTCATTGTTCTGTATACATAATCCGCAAGCGTGATTAGTTTATCTTCTAGTCAAATAACCCATCAGAGAATATTGAAAAAACTCGTAAAAATATTTGAAATAAAATAACTAATCTTCATTTACGCATTTCTTGCTCACTTCTGAGGATGATAATAATCATTACTGCCGATTACAGATTAATTACAGATATTTTAAATAAAACGTACCTTGTATAATGAAAAAATTCCTCCTGAACAAAACTTATTCGTTTTGATTTCTCAAGCTATTAAGTACGCCGTCTTTATTACTAGTAATTTTTAGCTGTCACGAATTTCTTTTTGTATACGTACAGAAAATTTTTAATGGTTTTCCTTCCACACATTTTAAATTTAATTTCAATTAATTTCAACTAACCAGTTCCTTAATTTTTTGTATTTGGGAAATTATGTGTTAGCATATCAAATTAGATGATTCAAATTTCCGTGAAAGTACGTAGTAACCATTAAACACTTATATTACGTTCTTAATAATTAAGCTACTTTCTTCCTTCTTTCAGCATGCCTTCTAGGTGTAACAGTAGCACACTTGGCGCGTATTCAAGAGGTCCAGGGTTTGAGTTCCGGCGAGGGCACTGCACAATTTTCACGTCTCCCGCATCAAAAAAATCCAAACGAATGTACAGTGGCGCTAAAAGGTGGTGGATAATGATTCTTCACCACCAGGATTTGGCGATTGGGTTCCCTAATCCCCAGTCGCACTTTAAAGAGGGGAGTATAGTATAAGTTATTTTCTCCTCCTTTCTGCATGCATTCGCGGTATCACGGTAGCCCACTCGGCGTATTCGAGAAGTCTAGGTTCGAGTCCGGCAAGGGCATTGCTCATTTTTCATGTACTCCTGCTTCAAAAGTATCTAATGTCTCTACAAAGTTTTGACAATACCTTATTTTTCGGCTTCCCACACACTGATTTATCCAATCACGAATTTACATAAATATCAGTTATGCAACAATAAGATTTAATACTACATTTCTTAACTGCGATTTATGATAAATCAAAGGAAACTGATAATCGCTGGTGAAAGATTTCAATAGCTCCGCGAAGAGCCAACATTATACCAGACTTATTGTATTGTGTGATAATTATAGCAAGAGAAAAGGTTTTGGAAAAAAAGTGGATACAAAAGTTACCTGTAATAAAATACATGATACCGTACGAAAAGGAACGAGCCCTCACAATATGCACGATTTTGTACCTCAAAAATTCCTTTCTTACACGATGTACTCGAGAACCGAACACAATAATACATTCTTAATTAATATTCCTCTGATACTAAATTTTGTACTTCTTAAGGCTTTTAAGATTATAAATATTGTTTCAGCAGACGCTGGCTTTCAGGTATCTACACAACTAAAAATCATTTGTACGTATCAAGGAATATCGAGGATGCCTACCCATGCAGTTCTTATACAGGACTTTTCATCTCATACTGTACTAGTAATACAGCAAGAAATACTTCATTAACTTTTTACTGAGGAGATGCTTGAAATACTTTGTCTCTGAGGCAACGTTTCTTATCTAGTAGCCTCAAAAAACTGTCTAACGCTAAAGAGAAATCTATTTCATAAAACTGTATTACGCTTTGTTCGTGAACGAATCGTAAATCTTATTAAAAATATAAACATATATATAAACTAAAACTGGGAATACGAATTTATAGAATAAGTATATGCATTTTGAAATTTTTCTCACCAAGCCGCGCAGATGGGAAAATGGTTAGTGACTCTGACTGCCGTACCGAAGGGCCCGGGTTCGAATCCCAAAGAAGGCATGGATGTAAATTGTCTGTTCCTTCATAGGAGTCAACACTGCTATATTATATTATAAAGACCGCTTCCGGTCTAAATAGTTGCCAACTCCTATAATGGCTAGTGCTCACCATTGGGGGGAAAATTCTCACCAATTTGAATTAAAAACATTCTGCCAAGAGAATCAAAATTTTCATTTACATTGTAGCACTTTAAGAGTTAAAAGTTCCATTCAAAAGCAATCGTAAAGTTTCAAATGTCATTCCAAATGGATGGTCATGGTTAAAGCATTCAAAAAGAATAATATATCCCTTTTCTTTAGATATCTCTACATATTTATTTTTGTCGAGTATATGACTCGGAGTATTATGTATTTCCTTCAGAAAACGTATCAGCACAAGTAGTTCCAGACAAATCCATAATCGCAGCTAAAGTTTTCAAAACTTTGGATAGATGCCAAGATAAATTCCCCATGAGACTGACCTAACATAAAGGAAACGCAGTATGAGAACGGATTTTCTACGACTTTAAAATTAAAATCTTTGTAAAGCCTCAAGGTTTCGTACATGAAGCTGTTTAAGGACATTTGAGCAAGAAATATTTCCATTGTATCGTTTTTTCTTCGGCTATAGCAGAGTAAAAGAATACGTTAGTTATTTATATTTGTATACTAGAACTGCTGATGTAAGAAAAATAATACCGCAGGATTATTCGAGAATCTATGTTACATTTCCTTTTGAGAGTACAGCAAAATTTTCAATGTCGTATAAAAGCTCTACCTTATGGATTTCATTCATTTGATATGAAAAGACGACAGCAAAAGAAGGAATTAATTTCATAGTTTTAAGATCTTATACCAATGGCAAAAGTAATGATGTAGCATGAAAATGTGCAACGGGCTGCAGGAGATTTTTACTGATCCTTTCTTTCAGCTTTTATAAAATATTTAGGTTAAATCAAAAAAGTTAAATTTCAAAGAAAAAGTAAAAAAGTAAAATTTTCGAATTAATTTTTAATTTAAGAATATTTTCGAAATTCATGCTTTAAAGACACAGTCGCAATGCTTTGCGTGAACAGATTTTTTTTAAAATAGAAACATGGAGGAAAAACTGTACGTCATTTGAGCAAAAGTCCGATTTTGTGCCAAAATACGTTAGAACAAGTCTATATATAAATGCAATACACATCGTAAGTCAAGCTTTCGAGACGTGGATAACACAAATTAAATTTCGTCGATCGGCCAAGTAGGACGGAAGATATAGAATTCTGGTAGTAAAGAATAATGATAAGTTCAATATGTTTAAGTCATAACACATTTACTGTCAAATTTCTTTACCATCATGAACCCTCATTTCGTTTTCGCGATGCTCGAGTTCCGTTTTTGGTACAGTTTATTTTAAAGACTACGTTTATTGTAAGAACTGAACTTGTCATATTAAACCCATAATCTGTCTTGTTTTGCTTTTGTATTAGATAAAAGGCAGGACAAATCTTTTCGTGAATCCGAAAAATCCAGACTCTGAAAATTTCTCGAATCTTCAAAACAACAAGAAGAAAAAATAAAAGAATTTCTATTTAATACTGAAAGTTTGAAATCTATATTTAATGAAAAAGAGATTTAAGAAAGCAGTTTATAAAACTAAACCCGTATTCATTAGAGATACAAATCAAATGTTGTCAATGCCAGTAAACATAATAACGCTCTTGAGTCCTGAGATACATTTCCTTAATTCTTTCGACGAAAGATATTTGTGTCTTAGTTCAAATTTCAATTGCAGTTCAAAATTCAAGAACTATTATTCAAATGGTAGACAAATGAATGCACATGCACTAGAGATGGGTGATCCGCTCGTGAACTGATTCAAAGAACCCATTCACGTCAATGAGAGAACGAATGATGATTCTACGATACGGAGCGGTAGCTCCTTTAGAGTTCAGTCATCGAAAGCTCTTGCTGGAAGCAAACGTGTTAAAAACATTCGATTTCCCTTTCAAGGAGGTACAGAATGTTTCTCCTGCCGTACAAAAAGCGAGTTTAATTTTTATCACTTCACAACTTTTTAAAATGAATTTTTTTATTATTTTATTTATCTTCATAAATTTTACTTATTTTTATTAGAATATTATTTTAATTTTATGAAGAAAGGAGGCTTTAGAGAATCTCAAAATCCCGTTGAAGAAAATCAATTCAAAAAGTGAGCGGTTTGATTAATTTTGAGCCTGCCGAACCCATTCTTCGTTTCATTCTTTCCACTCTTCGCTCCATCCTGGTACAGTGTTGTTGATCCACACTCCGTTCCCGATCCTATTCATCAAGATTATCCGTGAATCGTAAAATGCACAACGTCGCCTTTATTAGCTGCACATGGATCTATAGAAACATCCAAGACTAATTAGCAGAAAGTGTTTTATGTCCCGAATTATCAAGATGATTCAGGAGTTAATTTTAAGAATTTTCGAGAGAGCGCATTGTTCACTGAAAATTTCTCACAGATGTCGCTAAATGGTGTTAGAAGAAATAGTATGAAACTTAACCCCTTTTTGCATACAAATAATCTAGAGAAGTTAAACGAAAATGTTTGTATTTTTTCTACTTAAAATAACCTTAGTAATAACAAAAAATTAATTTTATTCAAATTTCGTTTTAAATAATTGCTACAGTTTATTCACTAGAGTGGACAGCATGCATACAAATCTCTTCCCAACGACTTACGGTCATTGCATTTGAAATCATTTCCTGCTTTGTTTGCAGTGATCATCACCATCTTCTAAATGGTAAATCTACAACTGACATGTACATACAGATCCCCCAAAATACCTTCATTTCGTCGATTGTAATTGTATTCATTTTGATACCATTTTGTAACCTGTACCTATTGGATTCAAATGTCAAATATTCTACAAATTCCTTGCCAAACATAAACATTTCCAGTGTTTTTTTGGCTTGATAAGCAGTACATTTGGGTTTCAATTCACTTTTTTCGGTAGATCTTACCTTTTCCAGGGGGCTGGGACATATATGTCCCGCACTTCTTTAAATGTGTCTCAATAAATTTCAGTAAAGTATGGAGATTTAAAATTTATTCCTTAATATGGATTAGGAAGTGCAAAACCCTGTAGATTTGTTTTTCTGTTCTTTTCATTTAGAATAAAGGACTAAATGGCCCTAATACGTTTGAAATTGGCCCCTACAGCCCACGGGAAAAAGATCCACTCCACAATTTTCTCAAACAGACATTTAAAATAAAATGTCTAAACTTACTAATTACGAATAAAAAATGGCAGTATAAGAAAATGTAAGCAATATTATATAATGTTTACTATGAGAAATTGTACTAACTTGGAACAGAAGTAGCAGCCATTTTCCAAATAGCAATGCTTTACTTAGTCATGCTATACAGCTATCTATGATCGACAGTTGAAAGTTCTAATAATATAGAATGAATAAACACAGGAATGCAATCTGTTAAGGTATTTACAGAAGAATAAACAAATTTAAACTTTTGTCTACTAGAGTGGACATGATGCAACAAAAGGTTAAGCCTGCCACGAGGTGATAACGGTGATTCAGGTAGCACAGACACAAGAAAATCGCGGTCTTTTTAACGAACATATTTACTGAGCACCAATAAAATGAATCTTTTCCAACGACCCAACGTTTAAAGTTTAAAAGTTTTTTAGGTTAGAATTTGAAATATTTTAAAAAAGAAAAAAGCGTAAAGAACCGAGTTTTCGAATCTCAAAACTTTTCCAGGATTCATGAGATTCGAGAATCAAATGTTCTATCCCTAGTACAGATTAACATGCAAAAACTCAATTTATTATGCCAGAGTTAGAGTTTGCTAGACTGCGCTTAAGTGCAGTTTAATGTAAAGGGTACTCGTTAGTGTAAGCTTAATTGTGACATTCAATCACACCTTCACCTCGAACGAGAACTTTTCCATTTCCGGTATAAAACCTTTGAAAGAAGACAATTCCCACGCATGTGATTTGAATTACACAAATCAAAGCAAATTTATTCCTTCTCCCAACAAACTTTTGACAGAATACTTCAAAGAAATAACTAATCATTTCAGTTTTATGGGTGGAACTGCGTAGTTTTCCCGCAAAGAAATGATAAAAGAATCAAGACAATTGGAAGCAAATTTAGTCAATAAATGTTTTAGTGAAGCAATTATAAACTGCTTTATTATAATCCAATGGAAACATTTAAATTTATATATGTTAATTAAATTCTCGCAATTGAAAATTTCCTCTTTATTTACCTAACATACAGTTATATCCACAAGAATATCCATTTCTTTAACGGGAAATTATTTACTAACCTCACGTTAAATGATGAGATTAAAAAATTGTTCAAGGATAAATCATTAAACTCTCCTTTAAATGTCTCCATTAAATCTCCTCTTATATATCCGAAGCGAAGAAGTTACTTTATTTTAATTCAGAAGATAAATATAACTGACGATAAACCTTTTGATACTAACTTTGATTAACGCTTTGGGAATTCAGATCACTTACGCGGGAAATAAAATCGTTTGTTTAGGACATTATACACAGTTTAGCTAGAATATCTTATTTTATAACATTTTCTATAAATTGTTGTGATGTGTAATTAAAGGTTTTCCTTTATATGTATCTAATACTCTATTTATGTTTATTCCGTTTATGGTAATCCGAATTGAGGATTATGGGAAAGATTACACATCCAGGATTTGGTATTCCGAATCTTGCTCAATGTCCTAGCAAACAGTATGATGCTAGAAATCATTTGGAGAAAACATACACGTTAAGACACTTATAAGCAGATACACGATGCTTTCTAATTATAATGCTTTCTAATTTTATAAAAGCAGAAAACTAAATTGTACTGTTAAAACTTGTTTGTCTTCTAGAAGAACATTGAAAATATTAATCATCTAAGAGAAAAAATGCTCAACCAGCAGTATATATCCATACTCTGATGCATTTTCCACTTATCTTGAGACTCAGTTAAAGAAAGTGGAAATGACGATTTTATTTACTGTTACAGTTGTTGCTGTCATTGAGCAATTAATTTAGGTTCAATGCTTCGAACATTTTCTAGGTTCAATGAGGTTTCAGCTTCCTGCATTAAAGATCAGCATAAAAGACCCTTGTTTTTTTGCTTTCAGTATAATATTGAATAACTAGCTAGTGCAAAGAGAGATATTCAAAATTTTAGTTAAATAGTCTTTCTACCAAAGGATTTTGCTCATTAACTGTAGCTTAAAATCTGAACACATTTGTTATGTAATATTGTTTCTTAATTTCAATTTATCAGTTAATTACTGCTTCTTAATTCAGTATTTGAATATTATTATTTGATTTTTTATTTTGTTCTGTTTAAAGTAATTATTGAAAGTTAAATTTGTGTAAGCTGTAATTGTTAACTTTAAATTTAAGTTTGGTAGGGTTAATCATTTTATCCTTTAACGTGAAGTTTGGTTTTCAACTTTTAATTTTTTTTCTTGTCTGAAAACTTAAAATTAGTTATCTGGTTTTATTTGTATTATTTGTTACACTAGTTTGGTGTGTAAATTTTAATTAGTTTTTGTTTAATGTTTACTCCTCCTTCTTGTAAATTTTTTATGAATCCATAGTTTCTGACTCTGGTGGTGATGTCGACAGGTGTTGAAGAAATGTAATTTTTAGAAATGATTACTCAAAGTGTATCCTAAATTTCAGCTACACATCTTATTAGTAATATTAATTAAGGATTTAATAAGCTTGTGTGTTTGATAGTATTTATTTTAATAAGTAAAGTTAATTATAGTTAGTCAAAGTTTTTTTAAACTGCGTGTGATAATTTTGGAAAACTCAAAATAGGTCTCTTGGGATTGATTATGTGTTAAAGAGACTGGTGTTTCAAGTATTTCTAGAGTATTATCTCAATTTAAAAATAGAAATTATGAATTTAACTAATTGAAATTTATATGCTTTTGTACAGAAAATTTGTACTTTTCTGGTGGAATTATACTTTTTTCCTAGCTTAATTGCTTGAGAAGTTAATAGCAATCAAACATATATTTTCAACAGAAATGGCGCAGACTTTCTGAATTCGAAGTTTCTACTTTGAAGCGCAGTTTTTGAGCTTCTAGAGTTGATTTCTGACAGGTGATGCATGTTTTCCCGACCCATTCCTGGAAGGGGAATCCTTCCGCGAAAAGGGTAATTTGCCTCGCTATTTTTTTGGCGTGAAAATTTAAAAGGTTGAATTATTATTGGAAAAAGATAGAAATATTTATATTGTTTTGTTCTTGGCGTGGTTGCAGATTTTTCTCATCTCTTTTGGAGAGTTTTTGAAAATGTGGAAGTTTTCCAATTAAAAAGCGCTTGCACGAATCGGATTTCTTAGAACAAATTCACGAATTTATTTATCGCATCAATGAAAAATTCTTCAACAGAGCGATTAGCTACAGCCCGGCTAATTTTGCCAATATCTTAAGTTACGAAATACTTAATGAAAATAAACTTCTTCGCTCATTCGCCGCTCACTTGTTGCAGTCTGCCTAAACTGACCAATGAGAGCTCAGCTTACACACTCAGTAGTCTGCAAATTCACCATGTTTCGGAATCGACAAACCTACAAACCTGTTCATGTGTTCCAGCCAGCTTTCCCCACCTCCCTGACCTTCTGCAGCTGCCCCAGACATGGCTGCTGATCACTGAAGCTCAGGGCTTCACTTCTTTATTACTTTTACAAGGCGATCTCAGCTGGAGAAGCTTCATTTTTAGACTTTTACATATGTCAGGACTCTAAGGGGATTCATTCAGGCATCTGGAAAGAGCGGGAGTAGTGTATCTCCCACTGTATACCAGAATAAACAACCAAAGTACCAAGAGAGAGGAGATTGTGACTAAAAACTTCTGGATCAGCTGAGTCAAGTAGCGGAAGAAATGCTTAAGAGACTTTGGTTTCGCAGCTACTGTTTCAACTTTAAAAATGCCTGAATTTGGGCATTTTTAAAGTTGAATTTGGGCATTTAGTCAACATGCTAAGTGCCCTTTCCTTCGTACCTTTCTTCTACATGTGCCTGAGGAGGAGTAAACAATAGTCTCCTTTTTCCTGCCGCTACTGAGGAGCAGTATTAGGCCTTGTGGACGCTTAAAGTGCGTGCCGTCTACCACCTAATGTTGCCCCCGTCGGAGTTCCTCCCTTGCACCGAATTCGCATGGGAGGATGCCAGCTTTAACTCGAGGAGCCCGTCGCCGATTTCTGAAGTTCTCTCCATCCAGTATTTTTGAAAAGACATAACACTAAGGAGATGTCTATATATAGGAAAGTAAAATTCTCTAAACTATTTCCACACTTATTTTACCCTAGGAGATGGGATCAATTTGTAGCCAGTGCCGATCCCTTGTTATTAGCCATCGCCAAATGTTTAATTAATTAATTGAGTGAAAATGTTAATTAAAAATAATTATTTTATTTAATGTTAACATGTTTAGCAATTCAGAAAGGAGCTGAATTTTTATCTCTCGCTGGGGAATGGTATTGTCTGATTTCTGTGCTATATTACTATAATGAATAAACTAGCTTTACTTATTATGATTATAATAATTATTATTACTTATTATGGTATTATGATTATGAATTTATATCTAACATATACTTTCTTAATCAGGGTTGTTGTTCATGTAGTCTGAATTTTAGATTTAAAAGCGACATAACGCAATTTTAGTTTTCACAGTTATTTTTGGTTATATTGTTGGTGATAATTTTGAATTAATGGAATTAAACAACAGAATATTCACCATTGAAGAGATGATATTTTTCAAGCAGAGTGGAAATTATTCACCACAACACATTTAATATAGGTTAAGCTGCGACGTGATACTCGATTGGTTAGGTGTATGTTCGACTTATGTGGGTTATCAGACTATAACTCCGTAGTAAATCAGTGGGCATCTATAATTATTATATTCAGAAAGTTTTAAATCCATAGTAATCATATTACTTAGGGGCTTGTCTAATACCACATTAAGCTTTACTTAGTTAAATAGTCCTTAAAGATTTGTTCTTGGCAATTTATAACCCATGCAAATTAGCTAACAGAAATACAATAAGAAATTCAATTATCCGGACTCCAAGTATCCGAACATCCAACTATCTAGACCGCTTATTCTTTCGTCCGGGCCAAATAAATTTCAACGCTTGTTAATTGATCTGCATGTTTTAATTTTTATCACTAATTTAAATACTGTGTTTAATTTTTCATTAAAATAATAATTTTTTTTTACAAACTGCATGTGCTAAAAATTTAATTGATAATTATGTCATATTAATTATGTAATTTTCCTGTTTTACATAAAAAAAATCCATGTCTTGATTTAATCTTAACGGAAGATAAATAGTTAAAAATTTCATTTTATACAAATAAATATAATTTAGTTGCTTTAACACAGTAAGAATAAAAATAAGATACATTTAGTAGTCCTTAAGTAGATAAAAATTATTCCAATTTTTTACTTTTCAAACAGAAATGAATTATATGCTTAAATAAGTAATTTTGATAGGTTTGGTTTGAATTGGATTTTTTTAGTTATCGTAAAGCATTCGCTATCTACGTAAGGAAAAAGGTGTCTTCGTAGAAGATTTTCTAAGATAAACTGTCTCGTATTTAAATTATACATGCAATTTTATTAGAAAAAAAAATGTTTCGTTTCATGGAAACAACAATTTATTTTTAGTTATATATATTCTTTAAGACTAAAATGCAATAAAGCAACTGACGGAAAATTAAAATTATGTCAATCACGTGCATTAGAAAATGCATATTTAACTCTTTAAAGAAGAAACATTTACCTAAAATTTTGCATTTCGGATGTGTTGGAACCCCGTGAATCTAGATACCTGGAGTTTTAGCGTAATATAAAAGCAATTAAAAGTCCAATAGCATATTTATTCGGCTATATACCGAAAAAAATTTAACAATTTAGATATAACTTGTAGGGTTAGAACATAAACTTATTACGCATTTGTTTTTTTCCAAAAGTAAATAAAATTGAAAGCTTTTATTTAAACTCGGTACTTCAATAAACAATATATAAATGCAGGCATGCTGCCATGGGTATTTTTTAAGTCGCTAACTAGGCAAGTGATGTAAAAGTCGTGAGGATTCACACAGAAAGTAATCACTTTGCCATACCACAATACCTCTACACCATTTTCCTTTTAAGAGTTAATTTTCGTATTTCTGGGCAGACTTGTGTTGGTAAAGAAACGGATATCAGAACCGGTTAATTAAATTTAAAAAACTTACAGAGCCTTATTATTTGTATTATATAGAATCAGACAGTATACATAAATATATAAATTAAAATATTTATCCTTATCGAAACAGGCTATTGGATTTACTATAGTAGAATCATAAATCAACTCGCAACCACTGAACGGCAATAAATTTTTAAGGTTTCATGCAATCACCGACACCAGAAAAAAATGTTTTGGAACTGGTTCTTAAAGAAATATCATATAATCATTTCAACCATCACCATCTATTTTATAGAATTTTCATCAAAAGGCGTGAAGACTAAGTATGAAAGATTGAAATGAGATCTGAAAATAAATGCTATGATGACAGAGGAAAATTTTTTGAGATGGAAATATTATGCAAATTTATTCTTCCTGAACCGTTCGAAGGCATTTCCTGCAGCAAGGGTGAAAGCAGTCATATTCTGGAAGATTGGATAGAAGCTCATTCGGAACACAAATTAAGTAACGCAGACTTTCAATGCATCTTTTTTGCCAGTTTGTTTGGTTTTATAAGAATATTTTAGAATTTTTGTATAGTTTTGCTATCAGTGATGAATGGACAATAACTCATATTCCGATCTTGCGCTAATAGCATATGAGCTTAGCGTAAAATATAATTCACTGAAATATACAGCAGGCATTTCGAAGGAGAGATTAAAAGCAACAAACTGATTTTACTTAATTTTTTTCAATATGATAAATTTTGTAATTACCTTGCATAACGCACAATATATTTTTTTTCAACCTACGATATATTTAAATATTAACCATTGGCTGTATAAATCCATTGAATGAAATTCGCAATAATTGTGACGTGAACTCATAAATCGCAGCTTGCATATTCGGCTGTAGACGTCCCAGGCGACCCCTTAAAGATTACTGAACCTCCTTTAGAATTTCACCGACGCCCAGGGAACCAATACCGACACCGGCAAAGACCGCCATCCTTTCTTTAATTTTAAAAAAGTTGTCATGTGGTATATAAAATGTTTGTTCCCTAATTAGTTTTAATAAACAGAGTTTTGTTGCATACGTATTTCTAGTTACACATTTCGTGCACATTACATTATACAGAAAAAAATTATTTTCTTAGTTTTAAAATTAAACACGTAACTCTAAGCACATAGCCAGGAACTGAAAATAATGCAGCTTTAAATAAATGAACTCTTTGAGAGAGGCCATTTTAATGATCAGTATCTGACGAATATACATCGATATTTAGTAACAAATGAATTATGAACTTTACGTTTAATGCGGCTTCTTTGAAAACTCCTTATTTCAAGAATTCACTAAAAGCTATAGTTCACAGAATGCTTGTTTGAAAGAAGCATGATGCCGATTTTTAGCTCCCTGTGAAGACAAGCACTGACATTTCTGATTCCAAGTTCCGGTTTGACTGTAACACATGAAGATGCTAAATTGTGAAAGTAACAGTGCAAGTTGAAAAAATGTAGTGTCAAATCATTAATGCTTCGAAAATGTAAAAATATCATGCTAATATACAAAGAACGTAGACTGATCATGAATGTTTTAAAGTTGCGAAGATATCATACTAAAAATCACAGTGTAGTGATAGATTATAAACGTCACAGTCGTAAATTTAGTGCAAGATTATAAAAAATGTACTGACAGTTTTTCATAGATAACATCAGACTGGTTCTAAAAGGATATGTGCCATATATATCAGTAACTCAAGTCTTCGACTCCGTGATATGGCTGTTCTTTTTATTCGTTGACCGGAAGGAATGTGAAGGAAGCTTTCACATTTTCCTCTGAAACCCCTTGAAACTCTAAGCAGATTTTCGTGAAAAAATATATTCTGATGAAATATAATTTTTAATAAAAAAAAAAAAAGAGAGAGAAACATGATTATATTGGTATAAATTTAGGAGAACTAGCCAAATATAACTGAGAAAATATAATCCATAATTTCGTATTACAAATCCTTGTATTCATTGGAACAATAAATTAGATTTTGTTTACAAACGATCAACTGGAAGTGATAATTTACTTAGCGCTCATTGTTGTTTAATATATGAATTGACGGATAGTCAGGTGTTGCCAGCATCAGATTTTATTTTGCTTTTCTATTACGTTAGAGATGATTTATAACGAGACCCTCGAAATGCAAATGGCAAAAGTTTGCTAAGATGCAAAGACTCCATGATATCGGCACTAAAGTACTGACACAATTATGAAGTTCCACGTCGTGAGGAGAGCAACACTCATCAAAATTGCCAAAAGTCCAAGTGAAGGCTTAATTTTGGCGAACTGTCGCCAACTTTCACAAGGGTGCCGGCACTTTTTTCAAATTGACAATCATCCCCAAGACACAGAAGTGCCTTAATATAAACGCACAAATATGCCGGCATCGTTATGACGTTCGGTATCATGAAGAATGTAATCCTTACCAAGGCTGCCGGGACACCCATGTGAAGATGTTAATATTTTGACATTTGCCTATTTGCATAAAGATTCTAGCATCTTCATAACATTTCATGAAATCATTCAGATAGCAGAACATAAAAATTCCCTGCCTTTATGCAATGGAGTAAAGAATTATATCCAATAATTATGAATTTGCGACGAGCTAACGACGACAGGATTAAAACATTGAGTTTAATACGGTTATTATTAGTTTATCCTTCAATTTTTTAAAAAGGTCTTTTTTTTCTTATTAGTTTATCGATTTTTGTTGCATGAATTCTACATTTATGATTAATGTTTCATCTTTTTTTAAACTATCGGTATCGGGTCACAAAGCGGCAGCACCGGCGCCTAGGAGAATTTCCCGAATTTCGCATATCTCCATCCGCCCTTGAAAAGCCCAACCTTATTTATCTATTAACTTTGGTCTACGCTACAAAAATTCAAAAGACTGAGGACTTCTGTTCCGTGTGCCTTAATTCAAGCTGCTATGTTCTCGATTATACTACTTATTCTACCTCAGAAATTCTCCTATTATAAAAGGACAACGTATGAAAGCTATTAGTTTTGATACTAAATACAATGAATCACTTTTCATTAATAATAACGCAGATTTATTCTTAAATTAATGCACATTCATTTTAATGTAATAAAACATTCAAATAATACACTTAGTTTTCTTATAAACTCCTTGCATAAAATTATGTGCTATGCTTCACTGAAGGTTAAATGTACTTTCCATATAATGCTGAAATTTTGTGTTACAATTTACTTCTCTATTTCGGTTCTAAACGCTATAATAAATTTATACCTGTATGACACTTGCCTAAATTTTTAGCTCAAATGATACATTAGATAAGTCAACATAAATACAGGTCTTTAATATAAAAGAAAAGTTTAGATTGAATTTTTCGTTCAAATAAGTACAGCAAACAATTTGCTAATATGAAGCAATACAGACATTAAAAACAAATTAATTATAACGTTCTATAAACACATTTTATGGCGAGAGAAAGCTTTCATATAGAATATTACCTCATTATTGCTACTGAAATCGCTACTGGGATAGAAAATCTTCACTTTTAATCAGATCAAATTTATCACATTTCGCGGCTAATGTATTCAATTCATATTAAATTAATTAATTATGGCAAAATATTCGAGGATCATCTACTTTAGACATAATAATTTCGCCAATTGTAAACTAAAACTATGCAATTATAAAGACTTATCAAATTATGAGCCTCGCAGTAATAAGAATCTAAAAGATCGCAACCAGCCCTTTGTAACTACTATTGATAGTTCTTCGCAACAATGAGCATCCGTACAGCGCTTTGCGCTTTAAGCTCATTTTCTAACGACCTAAGGGCATATTTCACGGTTCCTAAATTAAGGCTCATTTTGCCATAATTGGATGTACGTATAATTACCTCAGACTCATCTTGGAAAGGCAGATAGCTGTAGGGTGTTCTACCTTTTGTGATAGATTAGGTAATGAGAAAAATAATTATTCACATTATGAAAAAGAACGGCAAGAAAAAATGCTAAGAAGTCGAGGGTGATTCTTTAAGAACAGAAAATTAATAAGCTCATCAATAAATACAATCATCCGTTAGGTCATCCAACTTGCATTTATCAGAAAATTTTGTTTGCGTAGAAGTTGAATCCAGAACAATCACATGTATTTACAAAACTCAAAAATTTAAAACTATTCATCCGAAATGGAGCTTTACCGTAAGATTATTTTTAAACTTCGGAAATAATCAGGGTCTTAGTCAGAAATAAGAAATTTTTTCTTAACAGTAATATATTAACTGCAAATTCTTAAAGTAATGTATAATTATTAAATCAAATTTTATTTTCAATACAGTGTTTCCGTCACAATGGTAATCCACAAGACAATTATTTCTTTCTGAATGGAAAAACATGCACAGTGTTCGACATATTTGAAAAATTAAGTTTTATCTTGAAAAGATAAATTTGTAAAGGCGAGGTTCAAAAAATGAATTCAAAAGATTGATGAATGCAATAAATTCAAAAGATGAATGCAATGAATTCGTAAAACGTAAGTAAACTATGATTTCTAGTATCATATGATTTTTTTGAAATACCGGAGGCCTCGAATCCCTCCAACCTTTAGGTCATTTAATCCAAAAACATGTTTAATTTATACTTACTTGTACGAAGTAAAGGAAGTATATTTATCACGAAAAATGCCGGGTACCATATTTCAAAGAAATATCCATTTTGACCTCTATCAAATGTAATTTAACGATGTTTTTGCGAAACATCTGTACTTAAGGGCAGAATAAAGACTCTTTTTTTCCCCAAAAGAATTATAAAACTGACTTAAAATGTAATCAGAAGGGATTTTTTCGTGGCGTCTGTACGTATGCATGTATCTTGCATAATTTAAAAAACAAGTAGCCTCGAATCGTTGAAATTTTGTATACAGGACTGCTATAACATGCAGTCGTGCACCTCCTATTTTGTTGCAATAGGCCGCAGCAAATATGTATATATATATATACACATTTGGCTAATTGAGCTGAGTAACAGAATGGGTATATATATATATATATATATATATACCCCCTATGTTACTCAGCTCAATGAGCTCTGTTTTTTTTATTCTTATATGTTGGTAAATTATGCATTTTTTGCTTAAAAAATAATTGAATTATGTTATTCTTATCTTCCAGTTAAGGGTTTTATGCTTTTAATTAATCTGAACTTAATAGTTGTAGAATTATCAATAATTAAAAATTTGTTTAAGTGCGGCTAAGCCTAACTTAGCAGCCACATTTGTTTACACTTGAATCTTAGCAGAATAGTGAATCAAGTCAGTTTTCGCACCTTCAGTGTCTTTTTGCAGAGTGGGACAAAAAGGAATCTTTTAGTTTTGTGCACCGAAAAATCGGCCTTCTTTCCTGCTGGCCAAATTGCTTGTTTTTGCATAGAAGCTATGATTTTAATTGTAAAAATTGTTTTTTAATTGTTTTAACTGTATTTGGCGTTTTATGTTTTGCCATGTCTTTCAATTTTTAATGAAGATATTTTGAGTGTCTATGATTTTCTATGATATTTTGAGTTTCTTTCCGCGAAGTGAGAACTGAATTAATTGAATGAGCAATATATCTCTAATGAAATTCAAGAAAATAAGTTTAAATGAAATGCAGAAAAAATGCTTATAATTTAATATTCCGTAGAAGGAAGTCATATGGCATACACATCAGATTTTTATATAATGAGTTATGGCCATGAGATCTGTATCTATGAGTGGATGAGCACAGATAATCTTGGAATGCCACATCTGTAGGTGGCGATCTGTAATTCAGATATACAGTTTATTGAGCCTTAAGTATAAATTTATAAAAAATTAAACTATACATTTTGATAGTGATAAAGTATTGGTAAGATATGAACGCTTGTTCTAAATAACTAAATTTTGCCTTTATTTCTTATAAGTACATTTCGTATATTTTAACGCAAAATATAATAGTTGCATTTCATACATTATATGTGTAGCAGAGTTTTAGATCATGATGAATTATAATATATATCTTAATATATCAAGAAGCGTCTGTTATTTCTTTAAGAATTTTCTTTTGAAGTATGTGAAACTTCCGAAGATTAGATTTTGATCCATATCACCATATATGTGCTGCATGCAATAATGCAAATCGATTTTTCTTCGTCTAATTGTAAAAGATATTTAGCATTAATATGTATTAAAACATCGTAATCAAACGTATATACACAGAAAGAAAGAAAGAGAGATAATTAGCTGAAACATATTTGATTAAAAACTAGTAAAATCGCGTAAAATGCTGCGAAATTTATACAAATAAAATTTAATAAGTGGAAATTAATTTAATGAAAGCGGTAAGCTACCTGAAATGAAGAAAACAAAAATTAAACATCATAAAACATTAATAAATCGAACACCATAAAAACATACTTTAGCTTACTTAAATTTGTTTTCCGTAGCATCAATACATTGTTCCCAAAATTTTGCTAATTGCTGGAAACATATATACAGTTCTGAAGCCTTTGACACAGAATATTAGTCAAGCTTAGACTATTGGAATATAGCAAAGCCCACTAGGGCTATTACAGAAAGAAGGCTTCGCGGAGGACTTCTTAAGGGAAACTGACTCGTATTCACGTTAGACATGGAGATAGCCATGTAAACCCATAGCCATGTAAACCAACCACGCAGCCAAAATATTTGCCCAGGTCAAATTCTCAGCGTTCTCAGCCACTTGGCCATTGATGGGAAGAATATTAGTCAAGAAAAGTAACGTATAATCTTGTATCTCATCATATTATTACGAATTTGGTATTTAAAAAGCTAATGTTAGTTCAATTATAAATTAAATGGTTTTATTTCTCGCGCAGTGCAGCGCGTGACGAATATTAAAAGAAAGCTAAGCCGGAAAAATTAAAAATACAAGAGCGCGTGCGTTAAATAAATAAATATCTCTTTTTGATTTCGAGAAAGTACTGGAAAATTCTAGCGCGTGATTTTAAAATCTTATGAAAGGAGGAAAACATCTCAGTTTGTAGTAGTTGCTTAGTTTGTTGTTGTTTAGAAAACTGCCGTTGTTGATTATAGCGAATTCGCGGATTAGCGTTCTTTAGCTGTTTTGAATTACGTTCTATTGTACATTTAAGTAGTTAAAAGATAACTACTGTGAGATATTGTGATACTGCATGATAATTTGAGAAAATTTAAGCATTTCTGTTGTGATAATAATAAATTTTTGTTCATTTTTCATCGGACTTGTGCATTCATTTCATAACGAACCCGTACGCACGCAACAATTTTTGGTGTCAGGAGTGGGATTTGAATGCCAATAACAAGAGGGATGGAAGAACAATTGAGACAGCTCATTACTGCTTTTGTTGCTTTCCAAGAAAAGATGGAAGCTGGCCAAACATCTTTTAAAGAAGAAATTAAAGAGAAAATGGATGCTGGTCAAAGGTCCGTTAAAGAAGAAATGAAATTGCGCCAGGAATCCCTCAAGGAAGAAATGAAAACGGCACAGGAACAAATGAAGTTGGGCCAGGAATCCGTTAAGGAAGAGATGAAATCTCTTAAAAATGAGATGAAAGCAGGTCAGGACGAAATGAAAAGAGAAATTACCTGCGTAATAGAAAATAAATTTGAGGCTATGGAAGGCAGAATAGACGCGGTTGAAACTAAAGTTGGACAAATAGAAGAAAGAGTTTCTTCGGTAAAAGAACAAGTAGAAGAAAGAATTTCTTCTGTAAAAGAACATATAGAAGAGAGAGTTTCTGCC
Source organism: Stegodyphus dumicola (assembly GCF_044657685.1). NCBI lineage: Eukaryota > Metazoa > Arthropoda > Arachnida > Araneae > Eresidae > Stegodyphus > Stegodyphus dumicola. Next base: position 175,809,244 of record NC_140773.1, read on the forward strand.
GTCGAACAACAAATTGATGATAGGGTTTCTGCTGCCGTCGCCAAAGAAGTTGCCTAAAGAAGTGCATAGCGACGGTAGGAAACAATTCTGAAGGTTTCAAATTTTTATCGATGCCTGCTCGTTCCGTTCTGAAACTATCTACATATGATGGGAAGACCTCCTGGCAGGTGTATAGGACACAATTTTCTATCGTTGCGGATGCGAATGGATGGGATTCCCAAGCTAAGGCCTGTCATCTCGCCGCTTCTCTGAGAGCAGACGCAGCGGATATCCTGCAGACGCTTCCCGAAAATCAAAGGCTAGATTTCGAAGCTCTATCCGGCGCTTTGGAGCTGCGCTTCGGCGAGAAATGTTTAAAAGACTACAGCAGGCTCCAATTAAAATCTCGTCAACAGAAGCTCACCGAATCACTTCAGGAGCTCGCCACGGATGTTGAAAGGCTGTCACATCACGCCTTTTCAGAGTGCCCGAGAGAAACGAGGGAAATCCTGTCCCTGCAGTACTTTATCGATGGCATCCGGGATCCCGAAATACAGAAGGCTCTACGAATGGCGGATGTTAAAGACTTGAAAAGCGCTTTAGTGTACGCCATGAAATTCGAGGCAGCCCAGCAAGCCACCCGTCGAGACTGCTACCCAGTCAGAGCTGTGCGAGTCCACGAGCCAGGGGATCAACTGATGGCTCGTTTAGATGAATTAGCCAGACAAGTCGACGATTTGATACGGAGTAGGAGCGAGAACAAAGTGGCTCTAAGGTGTTGGAAATGTGGTAGTGAAGGTCACATACGACGGAATTGCAGAACACCCCGAGGTACGGAAAATAAAACAGATGATTTTACCAGACAAGTCAGTGGCTTGAGACGGAACAGAAGTGAAAAGAAACCAGTTCTAAAGTGCTGGAACTGCGGTGTTGGAGGCCACGTGCGAAGGAACTGCAGAACTCCCCAGAGCACGGAAAATAAGACAGACGAGTTGAACAGACAATTAAATGCTCTCGGACGAAAAAGGAGTGACAAGAAACTAAAATGCTGGAACTGTGGAACTGAAGGCCACGTACGAAAGAATTGCAGAACACCCCAGGGTACGAAAATTGAGACAATTTCTGAGCAACGACGCAGGAAACAAATTAATGACCATATCAAGGAACGGAGGTTGCCAGATAATGAAAAACCTTGTTTTAAAGCGCTTAAAATTTATACAGTGAGTGGCAACAGTAACGGAATGTCCATTAATGGGAATATCGATGGAGTTCCTTGCGATATGATCATTGACACAGGAGCTAATGTTACCATCATTAGGAAAGACTTAGCTGAACAGTTTAAAGATAAACTTATTTGGACGCCATCCTGTGTTACCCTTCAGACTGCGTCTGGTGATAAGATCGACATAACTGGGAAGTTAAACGTAAACATCACGTTTGGAAGTGCCGCCTACCATCACACGGCTTATGTGGCGGATATCACAGATCCATGCATACTCGGATTGGACTTTTTAAGGAAATACAATTTTTCCTTAGACTTCAAAAACAACAAACTGCTTTCAGCATCTGGTGACATGACTATCCATCCTCAGAAGAGATCCTCACTTGGAAATGCCGACGCCTTGTCCGAAAGACCCAGCTCGGGAAGCCGCCGAAATCATGCTAGGGTCGAAAAGAAACGCAAGACTACCAGCTATTCTCCATCTCAGAAGCTCTTCGGTCGAGACCTTCGTCTGCCTTGTGACCGCCTGTTTGATCGCCGTACGGATGCGCCTTCATCGCCTGAGGAACACATCCAAGATGTCCAGGCCCGTTTTGAAGTGATGCCCCGTTTCACACGAAAGCGAGTGAACTTGGCGACGGAGAAAGTGAAGACCAGATACAACACGAGAGCTACTGGACATAGATCCAACAAAGGAGACAAGGTGAGGTTGTGGAACCCGATTCAACGAAAAGGACTCAGTCCTAAATTACAGTCACCTTCGGATGATCCATATACAGTGCTGAACACGAATGACGTCGTGGTTCGGATCCGTGAGTCTTCGAACTCTTACGACAGGTTAGCTTATTACTATGGCCATAGTACATAATGTAAATAATTGTAAATAGTATCAGACAATGGTCCTTTTTGTTTTTAAATGTGTATTTGATTTGATTTGTATTTAGTATTTGATTTGCATTTAGTATTTGATTTGTATTTAGTATTTGTTTTGTATTTAGTATTTGATAGCATTTGATTTGTTTTATTTATTGCATTTATTGTTCATGTTGTTTATTACTGTAATGTAATGCTTATTAATGCATTTATGCCACAGTTGTAAGTTTAGCTTCCTGTCCAGGGATTGTACTGCCCGGGACGTGCAGTCCTTGGGAAGGGGGCAGTGTTACGAATTTGGTATTTAAAAAGCTAATGTTAGTTCAATTATAAATTAAATGGTTTTATTTCTCGCGCAGTGCAGCGCGTGACGAATATTAAAAGAAAGCTAAGCCGGAAAAATTAAAAATACAAGAGCGCGTGCGTTAAATAAATAAATATCTCTTTTTGATTTCGAGAAAGTACTGGAAAATTCTAGCGCGTGATTTTAAAATCTTATAAAAGGAGGAAAACATCTCAGTTTGTAGTAGTTGCTTAGTTTGTTGTTGTTTAGAAAACTGCCGTTGTTGATTATAGCGAATTCGCGGATTAGCGTTCTTTAGCTGTTTTGAATTACGTTCTATTGTACATTTAAGTAGTTAAAAGATAACTACTGTGAGATATTGTGATATTGCATGATAATTTGAGAAAATTTAAGCATTTCTGTTGTGATAATAATAAATTTTTGTTCATGTTTCATCGGACTTGTGCATTCATTTCATAACGAACCCGTACGCACGCAACAATATGAATGAATTGCTTTGTTATCTACTGGACTGCTTTTTGAGAATTATTTTCCCTTGGAAATAAAAAATATCGCATTGCATATGATTTATCTTCACTGATAGCCAATCGTCCTTCCTCAATGTCTCATTTCTCCTGATCAATGGATATCAAATCGTAGAAGTCTATCTGACGTGTTGTCCACTTTTGAATCTGAAAAACTTCTCGACTCTTGTGATTTACTCAAAGCATCTGTTTATGTACGCACTAATGTACACTATTCAAATCACGAATGTCGCTGCCTACGCATCTAACTATCTAACGACGTATCTAAATGCCACATCTAAATTTCTGCAAGCGGTGGTTCAGCTATAATTCTATGATCAAATACTCAATTTAGTTTTAAAAGGATTTATTAAAATACTAAAATTAATCTAATCTAGAATCGAATCTAATGTTACATCTCATGAGCAGCGTTCTAGCTGCGTCATAACAAATTGTCATAACAAAGTCAAATTCTCACTGTTGCCATTCTGAGGCAGATAAAAGTTTGTTTCTAATCAAACCGGAACATCCGCAGAGTGAAAGTCTCTAGTCAAACCGGAACAGCATCATCTTTAAAGATTTGCTGGAACATAACAACGCTGCCGACTGCCCATGAAAACACAAAGAAAAACTTTACATAACAAAAAACAGAATTTCACGCAAATTGTTTGTTCTCTATGGTCGCATATCACAAGAATGGTAGGACGCTGTGATCAGGAACGCCAATCAATTAACTCCGAGGATGAACCGCCTTACTTAGGTAGACGGGTAGACATCCGGCAAACAGGTGTGAAAAATCCTAAATTAACAATCCCAAGTGGCACGATCCGTAATTAAGCAATTCTCGCTTGCAGTGCTATAACTATGGTTATTTTTGGATACCTCTACGTATGTATATATTAATGTTAATGAAATAAGCATTTCTTCGCACAGTAAGTTTATTCAGCCTGCATATATGTGTATATGTATGCACATGCCTAAACGTACTAAACTTACTTGCATGTATTTATATTTGCATGCGTATTGTACGCGTATACTGGCTGTGTTATTTGAGCAAGTTAGGGCAGGTATATTGCAAAGATGGGTAAAGCAGGAATTAGATGCTGTCTGTCCACGAAGCTTGAGATCTATGCATATTTCTCTAACCAATCTCAAGACATTTGTTGAATGTGTTTAGAAATAACAAGGCGTAAAAGATGCCTATTATACGAACCTATTCATCCTATTTCAAAACTATGCTTCCCATTTCTTCATTTATCCTATTTTGCAAATACGTCTACCCGAATCGCTGTTATATGCTCGTGTTTATGGTATTAGATCAATAATGAGAGAGAAGAAACGGTTTGGTTTAGTTTAGTTGATTAGGGCAAAACACACGACGGCTATCTGCCTAAGGGAAGAGATGCCTTCTGGTTTATTTGTATACACTTTACACACGGGAACAACAACGAAAACGCCTATGCAGCCAGTCTATTTGTCGGGATTCGATACCTGGGCCGAGGGCCAAACCACTAGTGTTTAGCCACTTTATCGCTCGGCCGCGTCGAGAAGTAAAGAAGTGATTCTAAAATATAAGCTGTACTTATTTTCCTTTTGTATGAAATTAAGAATGAAGTTTGTATGAATTAAGAATTACTCCAAGTGAATTATTCTTGGCGCAAACTTAAAAAAAAATCCGCCAAGATAAATTTTTAAATTTCTTCGTAAATTTCTCACCAAAAATTACAAAATTTAATATCTATGCATAATTTGAGTCGTAGAATCGAAGTACGGAAAAAAACATTATATGTTATTTCAGAAAACGTCCGATTTTATGTCAAAATACCCATACTAGAACAGTGCTATATTTAAATCTAATACATATCCTAAGTCGCGCTTTCGAGACATGGAAAAAGAATTCGAATTTCGTCAATCAGCCCAGCAGAACAGAACTTTTTTTTTTTTTTTTTTTTTTCGCAGTGAACATTTGAGTAAAGGAAGTGAAAAGAGATCTTCGAAAAATACTGTTGGCAAAAATTCACTAAATCGAATTTCTGACATAATTTGGATGCTTATCTAGCCGAAGCTGCATGGTTTAGACATCTTTGTTTTATAAATATACGTTATCGAAAGTTTCGATTATGCATAACGGCATGCATACCTAATAAAATATAATAAATCTTTCTTTTATTATTTATCAAGATGGTTTATTAATAAAACTCGTTTCGAATTCTTATTTACAAGCATATTGGTGAGAAAGTCCTTTAAGTATCGGCTTAACACAATTTTTACAAATCTTAGCTGTCTCGAAAAGTGTCTTCGCGACCGTAAAAATAACACCGCAGTTAAGAAGCACATTTAAAGGCTGGAATAGTTCTTCGGCAGAAAGCGATATAACAGTTCGTGATTTGTTAAAGGACATGTGAGACATCGTTTCGACCTGCTCAGATACGAGACATTAAACCCCATTGCCAGTGTATTTTGCGGTTTTTATGGCTTTCCATAAAATAAGAAATATATTCCTTTTAGTTCAAAGTACTAGATCGCCTTTCGAAAGTTTGTGCAAAATATCAATTTACAAACAGATGTCAGCTTGTGTTAACAGGCTGTATCGGTACTTTAAGTATTGTATTTTATAATCAGGAGAACGGTTTTTTTTTTTTTTTTTTTTTACGTTTATACGATAGCAGTATGATTCATCACTTTGACAGCGATTTAAAATTATTGCGTTCGAATCCATTTAAGTAACAGACGAGAGAAGCAGCACAGCTCTCGCTGAATAATACCCTTTTATCTTTCGTAAAAAATTCAATATTTTAGATCATAAATAAGAACAATATTTAGAAATCGATGTATATCGTATGAGGGTTATGCCAAAAATAATAAGAATTATTTATTTTTAAATATTTGATCAATGTTTTAGCAATTTACGAGGCTGATGAAAAGTAAACCAGCCATATTTGAAGTTTTGCATGTATTGAACATAATCCCATTAAATAGTCCCCTTCTGAATTTTTATAACAACGCTAATTCGGAGTTATAATTGTATAAGGTTTTTTTCCCGCCTTCATAGCATGCCTTCGTAGTGTAGTGGTCAGCACGCTCGACACGTATTCGAGAAATCCGTAGTTCGAGTCCCGGCGAGGGCATTGCTCATTTTTCATCTCTCTTGCTTTCAAAAATCCTAATGTATTTACAGTGGCCTCCGAATTAAAAGGTGGTGGATGATGATTCTCCGCCACCAGGATATGGCGATTGGATCCCCTAAACTCCAGTCGCCCTTTAAGAGGGGGAGTATATAAGGTATTTCTCCGGCCTTCTTAGCATGTCTTCATAGTGTAGAGCGTGCTGACCGTTTCGAGAAGTCCGTGGTTCGAGTCTCGGCGAGGGTATTGCTCATTTTTCATCTTGCCTGCTTCCAAAAAAAAAAAAAAAAAAAAAAAAAAAAAAAAAAAACCTAATATTTCTACAGCTGAAATCATCTCTTTTCAAAATTAATTTCTGTTGCATATTACATACTACTTTTAGGTTAAGGATTTCTTTTATAAACGCCAAAACTGTAATATGTCTTTAGTCTCTTTCTACATTTTCAGTCGTTACACATGTCATCCTTGCCGCACAGGCATTCTCTACTTCCTTTGAGCCACAGTTCAAAATTAGCTTCCATTCATGCGTTTTAAGTGAAAGCCATTAACAGTTGTTTGAGTGAGAAAAAAACAGTTAGGGAACTTGACCATCTGCCAAAGCTTTCGTTACCATGGTTACGAGGCAAATCGAGTGGGAGAAAATGGCCCTGAAATGCCTATTCTAAAGTTCTTTTAAAGATTTATCAGTGAATATGTGAGAAAATATTCTAACAGTGTCAATCGATTTCAAATAATTAATTCCTGAGAAAGAAAAGATTCTAAGAATAAACCTTGAGAGCGAAATATATAATAAGGGTAAAAAGAAGCCTCATCCCGCCCAGTGACATGATTTTGTCTGGGAAGAAAAGCAAACAGAACAAGATTTATGATGAAAGTAGTATTGGAATTAAGTTCACTGTGGATAATTCGGGTGTTATTTGATTCAACTTCCAAAATGAACCGTGAATAGAATTGGAAACAAATAAAAATCTCTATTAGACGTTCTTTATTTTATTACCGCCAAAACATGCCAAAGTCTCATCAATATACCAAACCCAGAAACGAAATTTTTATTTGTCAGGAATCTTTTGTCTTTGCTTGTCTCATTATGTAAAATCATGTCACCTTGTGATAAAAAAATGAATTTTCGGAAAAATAACAGTAAAAAAAATCAAGTTCGATCTCTGAACAAACAGGATCTTTTTTTCGCTTCGAGAATTCGCTTACAGTATTTTAGTTACGTTCTTATATTTTTTCGGTCCACAAAATTTCTTATTACTTAAATATCTACTTGCTTATTTTGTAAATTCGACATGTCTATTATTTCCCACTAATTTTAATTTACTTATGATTTAATTTATTAATGCATACTAGTAGACTGTTCTCTCAGCTTCCTTTTTGATTCAGTTATCAGTAGCTTTATTTTTTCTTTTTACTTCCTTGTACGAAGTAAAAAGGAAGTATTGTAATCGCGAAAAGTTTCAGGCAGAATATTTCAACGAAAATATCCATTTTGACCGACATCGAATGCAATTTAACGATGTTTTTGCGTGATATCTGTACGTAATGACAGAATAAAATACTCTTTTCCTTCAAAAAAATTATAAAACGACTTTAAAATTAATTCTGAAGAGAATGTTTCGTGGCGTCTGTAAGAACGTATGTACGTACATGCGTACGTACGTACGTATCTCGCATAACTCAAAAACGACTAGCCTCAGAACGTTGAAATTTTGTATATAGGTCTGCTATAACATGTAGATGTGCACCTCGTATTTTGGTTGAAATCGGCAGCACCAAACGTATATAAATATATTTATATATATATATCCACTCTGTTACCCGGCTCAGTGATCTCAGTTTCTTTACTCTTATATGTTTGCAAATTGTACATTTTTTGCTTTAAAAATGATTGAATTATGTTGTTTTTATCTTCCGGTTAAGGATTTTATGCCTTTAGTAAATCTGTGTGCAATATTTTTAGAATTATCAGAAATTTTAAAGTTGTTTAATTGCCGCTAAGCCTGTTTTTAATGGCGGCCATTGATGTTTACATTTGAAAGAGGAGACTAGTGGATTCGTTGCCAATCTAGAGAAACTTAGCTTCGCAACAACAAATATAACGCATTCATTTATTATTTCCAATTAAATCATACTTAATTCTTTCTGGAATTTTTTCGAGGAAATAAGTGTTTGAGATTTACTTCGTAATTTTTAATATAGATATTTTGAGTTTTTATGTATTTTTACCTTCTCGCGAAGTAAGAACTAAATTAATTAAATGAGAAATACTCAATCGTCTGTGAAAAACTGTTTCTTTTTTGTTTTGTTTGCTTAATTTCTTTTATACATCATTCTAGCTTTATTATACTATTTGAATAGAACATGTGGCAACGATTAGATAATTCTATTCTTTAAATAATATAAATTTTGTGCATTATGAGTTTATAATATGAACGAAATATAATACTGTTAAGTGAATCTAGTGCCAGAGTGTCGCTATGGTAAACAAATACTAGAGTGAATTTTAAAGAATACATTTATTCTATTGTGGTTTATGCGCTGTCGGCGAAGTAGATTTAATTCAATGCAATAAGTTTAAATGAAATGCAAGAAAAAATGCGTATAATTTAATATTCCAATACAAGGAAATCATGTGGTGTACACATCAGATTTTTTTTATTGAAGAATACGATGACAAAAGATGGAATAATCATTTGGTAATAATCACGTGTATTTTTTATGGAATAAGAAACGTTTTACGCTTAAATGGGTGTTAGCCCAGAAGGGATGTTTGTCTCGAAACCGAATTTTGAGTCGAATACTATAAACGGCTGTATCACTTTTTAAATTGTTGCCATAAAATATTATCGCCCTGTATTATGTTTAAAGAAACTAAATAATGAAGAATCTACATAAATGTATTTATGTTTCTCACATTGCGAAAAAAACAACGGTACCTAGAGCCATCAAATTTTGAATAACATTGTCCTTCACCCGAACATGAGCACCTGGAAGCCCAAACTTGGAGTTTCGAATTTGTTTTATTGTCTATTCTATATTTTCTAAAACTTTACAGAATCCTATTAAAAAACTCAACAACTTCAAAGCAAGAAGCGATAACGCTGTAAGATATAAAAATTTTTTATCTCCAGCGCCCGAGACTGTCTATCAGAAATTCTAAAGATATGTTGTTTTTAAGTATTTTTAGCCCAACGTGACGTTATTCCAAATGCTCTCGGAACGTGTGTGTGTCTGTAAATGAAAGAAGAAAAAAATACTCCCCTTTCGGCGTAATGCAAAATCTGAAAGCTTTCAGATTTGTTTTTTTGTCTATGCTACAAAACCTAGAAAAACTTAACTGTATAGGACAGTCTAGATGAACTTCACATAACTGAGAAGCATTTCCGCGCAAATTATTAATAATGTGCCATAAATAGACTCTTTTTACATATTAATTTACATACTATCAATATACTTCATTGCATCATTATATCATTATAACTCTTACTCTATTTTTCAGCGAAGTATTAGAATTCCAGCTAAGATATAGTAAACTCCAATATCTTTTCTTCGAAAGCAAGTAATCAAAATAAGTTATGGCAGTCCTTGCACCGCATTAGGTTTTTAACTTTCTCGTATTTTCAGCTAGAAGAACCAAGAAATCCAACAATTTATCTTACTACATTTAACGTATAAGAGATTCATAAGCATTAAAAGTGCATGAGATTCGCAGTCTGCGCACTTTTTTTTTATCTGGCCTTTTTTTCTCTCCTTTCTGCTTTCCCCCTCCTAGGATGGGAGGGGAACGTCAAGACTGTCTCGAGCTCATGTAGGTGTTCCATCTCCTTTGTTTCATATTACGGCGGTATTGTCCTTTAATTCTCAACTTACCGAAAACATTAAAAAATTAAGTTTAGACATACTATATGAAATTCAAATGCAAGTTACAGGAAAGATCGTAACGCGGTAGAAAAAAATTAAAATAGCGAGGTTGTAGCAAAGTGAAAATAGATTTAGGGAAGGGGAAACATTTTGACATCAACTAGAAATTAATATTAGGTTTTCATAAGTGGCAAAACACTGTACAGGAATTTTATTATTTTTAATAGTTGCAATAGGAGTATGTTAATGTGAATTTGAAAACCCAAAATAAATCATTTTAAATTAACAGTTGTTAATTAAAGTCTCACGTACACTTAAGACGCTAATTATGTTTGCCGCTGTGGAACAGTTATTCTAAAAGACAATTAGTTTTAAAGACTTGAATTTTAAGTATTAGAAATACTGCAGCAATTAACTTTTAGAAAAGATGTATAGATTTTATCTGCATATTTATTAGTCCAATTCGGTCTTTATTTTCGCAACCGTTAATCACAGATACATACTTCTAGTTGCAAAAATGTTTTAAATGACGCAAATATTTATGTTTTGGTAGTTATAAGTTTAAAAAAATCAGTTTTTTAAAAACTGCGAAGTCTAGCTTTTTACACAGTCCCTCAATCGCTATAGTTACATTCAGTAAAAGTTTGTTCTCATTATAAAAAACAAAACGCAAAACATTTGATTCCTGCGCGACAAAAAGTAATGAAGTATTTAATATCAAAACTTGAGAAGTGTTTGTATTCTTTTCATTTTTTCTTGAAAGGCAATTAAAAATTAATCCTCTGAGCGGCCAGGGATTTCGCTAAGAAAGCACAAATGTCCCCAAACTACTAAGAGAACAATTTTTTTTGATTTTAATGTAAAAACCTCTCCCGGTATTTCATACCTGGATTTGTTTTCTTTTGATATATTGCCTTAATTTCTTTGACATATTTTAATATGCACGTATATATATGTTCTTACAGATATCACAAAAATATTCTAGGCCGTATATATACGGCCTTGCCGCTAGAGGGTTTTAAATAAGAAATACTCGAGATTTATCTTTACATCTTCAGTGTCATTTTGTGGTCTTTCTTTTAATCACTAATGTCTAACTTTCTCTAATTTATAACATTGTTAAATATGGCATGCGAAAAGAAATTTCAGCAAATAATTCGGAAGTTTTCAAGTGCTAAAAACGCGTTCATAATATTCCCATACAGTTTTATTACTTTGAAATTTACTTTATTACTTTTATTGTAGTATCATTAAATGAAGTCGTAATCAACCAGACAGAAACTCATTAAACTAGAAATATTTTCATTTTCTGATGAGGCAAATAATCTTACGGGTGGGCTACTTGCAAATACTACTTATTCTCAGAGCACGAATTTTGTTAGATTCAATGAATAAGTACTCCTCTTTGAAAAAAGGAAATAACAATAGAAACCCAAAATCTGAATGTGTTCAGATTTTAATGGTCGTCCAAAAGGGTTTGCTAAGGTTACTTTTTTTAATCATCTCGCAGAATACTGCTGTAATTACTGCAACAGCATAACAATTTGATGTTGCACTACTAACCCCCTTGTTTATATCATTTAGCTTTATTAATAATCATTATTTCCTTTGCACTTATTCCAAATACAGTTCAATAACAAAATCGCAAAAATTTTAAAATCAGCATATATGAGTTCCCGGCGCATTGTTATTGGGTTGACATACATTTTTCTGTTTTTTTTTTTTTTTTGTCACTTTTTCTCAGTTCATCGTGTCAATATTCAAAGTTTCCTTAGAAAGATGGCTTGCAAAACACTTTTTTCATCTATTTTTTATTAACATTTTGTGTGTTTATTTATTAAATATCACGTTCATGGCGCTTACGCCATATAAAACTCGATTCAAGAGCAAAAATCACAAAATATTTAAAAGCAGTATATCTTTAGAATTTCCAGCAGACAAACTCGCGCGCTTCAGATAAAAATGTTTTATTCCATACAGTGTTGCCACTACTGGCTTTCAATTCATTGAGTTTGTTAATCAAAAATTCATTAAAGGTTTACAAAATATGAAATATGAAATTCAAAATTCGGGCTTTCAGGTGCACATGTTCGTGTGGAGGACAGCGTTATTCAAAATTAGATGGCTCTAGGAATCGTCGTTTTATCACAATGCGAGGAACATACATACATGATTATTAGCTCGAGATAAAAATGTTTTTTCTGTACAACGTTGCCAATGCTTGCTTTGAAATCCTTGAGTTTGTTAATCAAAAATTCGTTAAAGTTTTACAAAATATGAAATCGATAATAAAACAAATTCCAAATTGGGATTCCAGATACCCATATTCGCAGGAGGATTACGTTATTCAAAACTGGATGGCTCTAGGTACCGTTGTTTATCATAATGTGAGAAATATACATGCATTTATGCAGATTTTTCATTATTTAATTTCTCCAAACATAATACAGGGCGATAATATTTGGTGGCAATAATTCGAAAAATGAAACAACTCTTGTAGTGAATCAACGCAAAATGCCAAAATGAAATTAATAATCCTTCTGGGAAAATTGCCCCTTTGGACTAAAAAGTATGATTTTCACATAGCCTTTCAAAAGGAAACTCTCTGTAGTATTTTTATTACACTTATGAATAAACACATTAAATACTCATATAATGAATAGCTAATTTAGACAACATTAAGTGTTTTTTGGGGGAAAACAGTTCTATGATAAACCACCAGTATGCAGTGGCTTTATTTACTCAACCAGTTTTAGACCGTTATTCTTTATGAAAACAGAATGTTTTAATAAAAATTTGAGTTAACTGCTATTTTAAAAAACAGTCAGAATTTTACAGACTACGATTAATGGGGTTTCAATACAACTTTTACGAAACAAGTATAAAATTTGAATTTTTATGCAGTTTATTTTAACATGTTGCAGTTATTTTATGGCAGAGCACTATGAAAGAATTATTTTTTAAAAGTTTTGGAATATGCAAAAATGTCTCTTAAAATCGTTAAAATTATGAGTTAAAAGATATTTATCAATTGAAAAGAAAGAACGCAAATATTTTCAAGAATTGTATAAAAGTTTTGAATTTTAATTGGCAATTTTCTTTTAAATTTACCATTTTTATGAAAAAATTTCGATCATACTCATTCTTTTCTATAAACATCTATAAATGCCATCTTGTCGTAATTACATAACGCTTAACTATGATTGAAATTATTGCATTGTTTTCATTCACATTTAAAAATATTCAAGGCTTCTTCCTGGATAACGTTAAAATAAATATATGTAGAAATAAATAAAAAGATACGTTTTCCTTACGTGTTATTTTAAAGTTTTTATTTTCGTTCATACACTTAATTGTCTTTACCAATATCTGCATAAGATTCCCCTATCACCCACTGGAAATTTTATCAACAATAATTATGGGTAATTTTAATCGAATGACTATTTTTTTTTGCTTCATTCATTGCACTAGGATAAAGTTTTACATAATGAATGCTTTTTAATTCGCCAACATAAAAACTTAAATTCTGCAATAATTCTTTTGAAACGAGTCCCAAGACTAAACTTTTTCTCGTCTGAAAAGTCTACGCAATTTAATTTCTTATTTAACTGTAACCATAACTTTACAGTACTCAAGATATATATTTAGTCATGCAAATGTTTGGAAACATCCGTTTAATTCTTCATACACGTAATCTATCAAAATAGAATAGAAATTCCATGAAAGCGAATAAAGCTCTTGATTCACTTTTTAAATCAGAATTAATCTATAAGGCTTCAAAACCTTTCGGCATTAATCATTATACAAACATTAAAATATTCTTTTGAAAAATTATAAATATTACATGATGATTCTTAAAATTAATATTTGAAAACATTTTGAGAAGCAATATTTTCGAACAATTGTATTTAGGATTTATCATTTCCGAAAAGTAATGAAATTTAGAAGAATTTCAGGGTAAAATAAATATTGCAAATTCCGTTACGCAGATAAATTATTATGCTCATATGACATAAGAAATTCGAAATTGTTTTAAAGCATGGCACATTCATTGATCTTATTGTTAAAAGACATTTTAAATATTTATTTATTTGAAAAAAAGGCTATTATTAAAGAATGACACGATATATTTTTATAGACTTGTTTCTGTACTAACCGTATATTTATCGCCATTTTATCACATACCCCAGGAACAGATATAGGTACCCCGCACTAACTACCCAGCTCCGCCTAGTTTTGAGTGAGAACAACCCGGAAGACGGCCTGAGGGTGCTCTGTCTCTCTTCTCCTACTACCAACCTCACAACAAGACTTCCGGCTCTTGTATTTTGAGTGCCTTCTTTTCACACAGACGTGGTACATTTATAAACATCATGCCTTCTCCGGGATTCGAACTTGGGTCTATCGGTACGGCAGTTAGCGTCTCAAATGCCAACTTTTCTTTCTTTTATCAACACAATATTGATGTGTACTTTTGTCGTAATTTGAGAAACTATTGCACACTGATTTTCCATGATATATTCTCTGAATTTCATCGGCGGTCGCATTCAGTGACTGCAGTACTGATGTAATGGTATACCGGTAATTCAAACTATTTTACAATTTTGTGAAACCAGTATTTCCTAAGGTAAAATACCGGTATTTTCGGTATTAGGTCTAAATAATAAATATTGTTTTTCAAAGGGTTTAAAATATTTTAAGATATTTGCACAGTGCGAATTTAAAAAAGAAAAGGAAAAGGGGGGAACGGTTTACAAGGTCAAATTTAATTAAGTTCGCAGTAAATTTCCACAAAAATCTTTATAAAAAGCAAAAACAAACCCATCCAGAGAAATTCGTTGAAGATGATGTCTTTGTTAATATAGGAAAAGAAGTTTCACTCGATAAGAAACTACAATTAGCTAAACATGTAATTTATGTATTTATTAAATGCTAATTAGCTAAACATATATTAAATATAAAAATTGCCACAAACTATAGCATAAAAGTAATACAAAATAGATTTATCCAAAACCGTCAGACGAGAGACCAAGTTGTTAGAAGATGAAGGAATTCGAAGCAAATATTTAGAGGCATTATATCGCTTATTATTCATAGTATCACCAACTAGTGTGGATGTAGGAAGAGTATTTTCAACTGAGGGTAAATTTTGTGGCCAGAAATATATTACATCATCTTAATTCAAAAGATGCATTATGGTTTTTATGATCACATTTAAAAAATACAGTTAATACATAAGTTGTTTTATTTATATTACTATATACCTCTACCTATAATAAGAATCTGTGTGTCTTTCTTTTATGCTGAGCGTAAGCTAATAGACCCAGGGCTACGAAATTTGGCATTTGAGGGTGCATCTAGACAAGAGCCAGTGCACTTAGAAGCGATTTTTTCAAAATTCGAATGAGAATTTTTTTATTTTATGTTTTTTGATGAAATCGCATCAAATCGATAATTCTCTCTCATTATTTAAGCAATAATGGCACGCAGCCATTGTTGCTGATATCAGCACTGTTGCCACTTGGAAAAATGAGGGAAATAATTCTGTGCAGTTTTTAAATTTAATGTTTCTCTTGGATACTGGGCGTCTGTCGAGAGAAAGCAACGGGATGTTGGTTAATTTATTTTTATTAAGATAATTAATATTTGTATTAGGGAATATTGCTTATTCCATTGCAAATTTTTTTATATGCAATACATTTTTGTTGAATTTTTTTTATATTCTGCAGAGCAAAATTCTGTGCAGTTTTTAAATTTAATATTCGGTGTTCCATTTAGGCATTTTTACGGTACATTTAAAAGCCAAACGAAGGCTGGCCGCGTAGCGGCTAGTTATAAAATAAAATACACAGAATTTTTATATGATATATACTCTTCCTAATGATAATACTATACTAATAATAATGTTTGTTCCTTTACTGTACTAAAATGCTGTAACGTTTTATTTATTACATAGTTTTCATTTGCAATGTTAAAAACTATTACTGTTACGAATTTTGTAAATATGTAAGGAATTTTAGTGATATTATACATGAAGAGTATTGTTTGTATAATGTAAATGAAATACATGAAAGAGACGATCCTCAGCGGAAAAATATCAGTTAAATGTATTATATAAATAATTACTGGTATAGAATTTAAAATACTTAAACAAAAATAAATTAGATATGCAACTGAAAGTAAGATTCAATAAGAAATGCGTTTATTGCTTTTAAACCACTCAATTTTTTAAAGAACTATAATTATAATTTTAAAGGAAAGTTATAGATCGTATGCTATGTTAAAGATAAAGACAGCACTATGAGATTCGGCTATTTGCTGAGTGAAATGTTATTAAAATTAAATTAAAGGTTTTATTGGAAGGGGAAAGCTTTCAAGACCATGAGGATGAAAAATGCTCTGGTGTAGGTTAATAATGGTGTAGGCATAAAAAGCTTTCTAATATTGAAAAAGATTTCGGTAAGTTTTTAACATCATAAAATTTCTAATAACTATTAAATCGAATAATTTACAAAGCTTAACTGTAAAAATATTACACTTAATAACTTTTTAAAAAGAAAAGTCAAATAAAAACAACTTGCTAAATAGAAGTTTTTAAAGTTTTTATTTTGAACGAAAGTTTTTAGGAGTGAACGAAAGTTCTAGTTTCGTTTCATATGCTAAGAATAGTTAAGTTGGTAAACTCTCCAGCAGTTGAGATAATAGTCACAGAAAGAAAATTTTCAAAGATTCATTCCGCGAAAATTCAATAGAGAAGAGAAAACATTGTAGAGAAATTCGATATGGGACTACCACAGGCACTCGGATTTTACGCTTTGCAGAATCTGAAGACAAATTAATCCGTAAGAGGTTAGGACAAGAGAACTTTTGTTAAAGCAGAAAAAGCTGTTCAGGGTAAGAAAAAGAAAGAGAAATGATGACAGGTGAACAAGGGAAATACATGATTAGATTCTGGAAAACCAAAGAAATTCGAGATTGAAATACGAGGAACCGATAAATGTGAGCATCAGCTAAATATAGAAACACAAAAACAGCGCTAAAACCGATAAAAAGAGCATTTTCACATCAAAGCAAGGCGAATTTCTAACTGAACTCATACGGTTTGAAGAACCATTTACGGAACAGATGATTGCACAGTCATAAAAAATTCATAGGAAAAATGTACTCAGAGGAGAGTATTGAACGCATTCGTGTTCTATTTGAAAAGAATGAAAAAAAAATCAGCGAATATTACAGTTTAAAATATCGGAAACACGCAGTTTCACGCGTACAGACTATACAAACTATATACACATTTACAGACTATACAAAGCGTAGTTTAAAATAATAAATAAATTAAATTAAAATAATAATGATAAAAAAAGATCCTGTACCGAAGTAATTAAAATATGGCGCCAGAAATAGCTTTCACTAAGCACAAAAATACCGCAAAATGTGGCTGAAAATTTTCCACTGGATAATATTACTAGTTAAATATATTTTAGTTACACAATTTAGAGTATTGTTAAAAATCAGATAGTATTAGTTAAAATTTTATAACAACTATGCTCATTACTTCTAATTGCTCGCCCTGTTAAGTAGTTATAATTAGAAAGATAAATTAAAGATGTTATGACACTTCGAATGGTTACACTATGGATAATGATTATTCGGCAGGCTGCGAGGAAGATAAATTAAAATCTTATCTTCTGCTATGACAATATTTTTCACGTCGCTGGATGATAATTGGAATGGTAGCGTGACAGTCCGGGAAGTTCAGAAAGAATGACAGCAATAGAATGATGACAGAATCCCAAATAGCACAACTTGTTAAAAAAAAGGAATTTTTAAGAAGTTCGCCAAGTTTGACGAGGTTCATACTTATTAATGACCTCCTCATCATAATGAGCAGGATTGTGTCAGGAAGAAAATGGTCATTGTAAGGCTACTTGACTGATTTCGAAAGGGAAGTACAAAGAGTAAAAAACTTATATACACATGCATCGAATGATGAACTTCGAAAATTATTTTTTCCATATGAAGTCCATAAATTGTATATGTTAAGGCAGCAAAAAAAGTATGAATTATAAAATATATAATCCCTAAAATCTAAATATATGCAATCTTATGCATTTGCATGTCTAAATTACATTGTGTATAGATATATATATATTGTTACGTGCATACGAGTTCCTAATGAATTGAATGCACACAGAACCGATGAAAGCTTGGCGAAATTAATTTTCCGAAAATATTTCGCAGTTCTGAAGCTTTCCGCACTAAGTACTTGTACAGCTCTTAGCCGAGTATACTCAATAGTTATCATTTCGGAATACTAAGAACATTGAACATATGTTAATGCTAAGAGTCTCAAAAAGCGTAAGCTCGCACGGTGATCTCTCTCAATAATCTGACCTAAACTCTAAACTCTTAATATTCTGAGCTAAACCCTAAACTCTTAAGTACTCTGAGCAAAACCGAAAATTGATGCTATCTCCTTTTTTATATAATTTTCCCCCATACGCGGAGAAATTTCCAATAACTTCGATTTTTTTGAAATTGCGTAAAGAAATGCACAGTTACATAGGTTCGGATACAGCTACAGAAATACAGTGAGTCAAACGCTCGCCAAGTTTGACGAGGTTTGGTGATTTTTAGCTAAATTTGGCCTAAATGTTTAGTCGCCAAAATCGTCGCCAGCTTGGCTCTCTCGCCATTTACCTAAATGTTAAATGGACTTACTCTTGTAACCTTATTTTTATAGCGATTCTTCGGTTGAGGACTAGTTGTTTTTGAGGACTAGTACTGTAGCGCACCTTTACAAGAGATACCACAGTTTACATATAATTTCACTAAAATTATTTAAAATTCGTAACAGAATTCGTAACAGCTCCCTTTCCAAAGACTGCACTTTCCGAGCAGTACAGTCACTGGACATCCCTAAAAATCCCTAAAAATGCATGAATTTACAAATTAATATACACATATGACCATGGTCTTAGTATACTACTTATATACACATGCTTATATAAGTAGTATACGTACATGCTTATATAAGTAGTATACTACTACTTATACACACTATGTGGATTACATACTATGTAAGTATGTATAGTAAGGGGCTATATTTTTTCAAAAACGTTTGATGCTTTAAGTGAGAGAAAACAACCAAAACATTACAATACATAAAAGAAATGAAAAAAAGATGTCAAGATTCGTTGTAATGTAGTAAACGGACCGCAGATGATTTCTCCTAGATGTTGCATCGTGATACTCCATATAAACTCCAAGAAAGACCAAAATAATTAACAGTTATGGTTATTTTCAGATTGAGCATGTCACATATGAGTGGATTCGACATATGCTTCTTACACTGATACAGCGAATTAACATTTTCTTGTTTTGTAAAATATTTTAATGGGATAAATATATAAAATGCGAAACTGTTTTAAAATACTAAGAACATTGAACATATGTTATACTATGTTCAATGTTAAAATACGACTTAATTCCCATAACTCATATACACATGCCTGTTCTACCCTGACTACCAATAAGTATTTGGACACCTGTAATAGAAAAGAAAAACTAACTTTATTCAAAATCAATAGTTGGTAGAGCCTCCACGAGAGGTAATTACAGCGTGGACCCTCCGGAGCATACTTTCAACAAGTCTTTGTATGACAGCTAGTGGTATTTGCTTCCACTCGGCTTGGAGAAGACATAGGAGTTCCTTCACCGACTTTGCACGGGTAGTGCACCCCTGAATTCGGAGATGCAACTCGTCCCAGAGGTTCTCGATAGGGTTCGTCTGGATTCTGGGCAGGCCATCCATTCGATGAACTCTATTGACACCATACCAAGCCTTGGTTAACGTCGAAACATGACAACTGGCATTGTCGTCCTAAAAGTAACAAGGGTCCAACCCGTAAAACTGCCACAACGTAGGGGAAGCACACTGTCATCCAAAATAGTGCAGTAGGCATCGGAGTTGAGCTTACCATGAATGGAGACCAAGGGTCCCAACCCATACCAGGAGAAACACCCCCAGACCATAATTCCAACTCTGCCGAACTTGACTGTTGGCACAATGCATTCTGGCAGGAGACGTTTTCCAGGTAGACGCCAGGCCCAGACTCTGCCATCCGAACGGTAAAGAGTGAACCTTGATTCGTCACTCCAAAGAACCCGATTCCACTGATCTACGGTCCAATTTCGATGTGCTTTGCACCACATTAACCGAGCAGCGCGGTTGGACTTTGTAATCAAAGGCTTATGGGGAGCAGCACGACCTTGAAAACCAAGCAGATGTGCTTCCTTACGGATGGTATTCATTAAAACAATACTCTAGGATGTCTGTTGAAACTCCTCGCGGATGAGGGCCATCGGTTCGGTGCGGTACTTTCGAATTTCTCTGGACAGCACTCGTCGGTCTCTATCTCCCAATTTCTTTGGTCTGCCGACTCGGGGCACATTCCGACAATCACCGCTCACTTTCCACTTCTTAACCACATTGGCCACTGTCGACTTTGGGTACTTCAGATCGCTAGATATGTCCCTTAAGGATCGGCCACATTTGTGATACCCGATAATTATACCTTTCTCGAAATCAGAGAGCTCCGAATTGCGAGGCATCTTGCATGCGACTAAAGCCGATGCTGTTTCCTACACGATATATACTGGCGGAGTCCGTGACGTACCTTAGGACCGCAGATATCGTTATTTGCATAGGTGTCCAAATACTTATTGGTAGTCAGTGTATAATCAGACTACTAAATATGTTCACGTATTTTGGCAAACGATTCACGCACGCATAAAATAAAATATCTTCTGCTTATTTTTGGCTTTTTTTTCCCATAATTCAATTCAATAGTTTACATAAAATCGGAGTTACCCATAATTCAGTTTAGCAGGTTGCATTCCAGCTGAGCAGTATCAATATTGTTACAAATTTTGCATATATGTAAATAATTTTAATGAAACAATATGTGTAATATCTTTTGTATACTGTAACACGAGATTCTTGAGAGAGAGAAGCTCTGTTGAAAAAATAAGATTACAGGGGAATATCTGTTTAACATTCAGATAAATAGCTATCTTGTTAAATTAGCGAGATATCGCCAAGCTGACGACAGTTTTGGCATCTACTTGGTAAACTTTTGGCGGCATTTTTGTCCAGTCCCTCTATAACTGCAAATGAATAACGGTAACTGATCCCTATATGTTACAGCTACATATAGGGATCTGGTTCTTGTATGTAAGTTTAACCGTATGTGGCTTTCAGTAATTTTGAAAAATGTTTACAGTCGTCAAAAACAACGACAAACACACTAAAATAATCAGCAACACAGCCTTCAAGCTATCAGACTATAATGGTGAAAACAGATTCACGTCAAATCACTAAAGTAGAGCTCCCGACTCGGTCGATCGATCTCAGAACTCAAATCACTGCTTCTAAGTCAAGATACTACTACTGAACTCAACTTAGTTCTCTACCAATCAAGATACTCTCCTACTCTGCGTACAGGCAGGGTATATATAGCTTTTGACCTCCTTTTCAGAACATTCTCGGGAAAGCCGGTAAGAATTCGTTCTAGAATGTTCTGGCTCCGTCTATGGCATATCACCAATTTTGTCGCCAAATGGGCGATTTCGGACCCAAATCTGACAACCTTGCCTTTTTTGCCACTTTCTGGCAACCATAACTCCGCTTTGCGGGGAAGCTATCTTACCGCAGTTTGGCATTTCGTAACAATATATTTAAAGTACTAGTTTGACTTTACTTTAGCTTTTGACTAAAATACTTCGGATTTAAATTAAAATTTCACTTATAACTGCCTTCGAAACCCATTAGATAGCAAAACCATGCTGTATAAATGCAACCGTGCTGTCTGGAAAGAAACTATAAGAAAATCCTATTACACGAAGATTGCCCATGTCGCAATTAGGAATCATACATTTCATACTACAACAACAAAGTTTGTATTTCAGAAATTGTTTCAAGCCTATAAAGTATAATTCATTTACTTACACGAGTTTCCATAACTAATGGTTCACTAATTAAGATCTTAAAATTTTCCAATTAATTTTGTTAGATGGTTTCGTCTGCAACATTCTTTCGCATCTTTCCATCTCTTAATGAGAATTACATTGTTATTGCTCCAGATAATTTGTTATGCTCGTAACGGCGTTAGAAAAAGTAATCGCTTACATTCATCAATCTCCGAAATAAGATGTCGAAGGTCACATTTCCCTCCTTGAGCGTTGTTTTCAGAGTTGAAGAAAGGGGCAAAAAAGTGCGCTATAGTATAATGTGGAACTAGAAGAGAACAACTTGGAAGGAAGCCAAAATTTCTCAATCCAAAGAACAAAACGCTCGAGAGGACAGGGAAAGAAGAAGAAAAAGGAAGAGACAGAGGGGGAAAAAAAAAAGAGGTTAAAAGAGGAAAATTTGTTCTTTTTTAAAATCAGTTGTTTAGCTTACTTTATTCACTTTATTATACCTGAAAGAAACAAATGAAAGCTTTGTTTCTTTTCATATAAAATCTTATTTTCTTTTTTTAAATCTTAGTTTTACTGCTAGAGAATTGTTTTATTATACCTATCAAAAGCATCTCACGTAAAGCGTTGTTTAAAATCTCTGGAGTATACTTAAAACGTAGTGGGAAGTTATGTCACAGGACATTATGTTATAAACTTAATTTAAGTAGCTGATAAATCTTCAAAATATTTTTTATAATGAATAAATAATACTTCTTGTATAACTGCCTGCGGATAATATTAATACTTTATTATTAACCTCTTAAGAGCGATATAGCTAATAAACTTTGCTATGCTTAGGTGTTTGGAGGCTGTGAGTAATTTACAAGCCCAACAGAAACAGAAAGAACAGGTAAGAAAACTAAGCTAAAGTTATTTGATTTCTTCCTTGCATAAGGAATGAAATTTGATTGGTACAACGCAAAATAGGAAATGATTAAGCATAATTCAGTTATCCTTTTTTTCTTCATTCAGTAAATAGGTATTAAGCTCTGTTTCAAGATATCTTTCAAATTCAAATGTTACAAATTTAGAATTATTTTAAATTTTATATACCGGATGCCCGAAAATCTGTTAAAATTTGAAAATTCAATATTTCACTGAATAATGTAGGTAGAGATGTAAAAACTAACATATATGCTTAGAAATATCATGGGGTTTTATTGAAAGCAAATAAAAGCGCTTAACACGGCCCAACAGTAAGGCTTCATATGATGACAAAAGCAATAATTAGCATAAATAACAATTGATTTTTAGCAAAGAATGTGTTCATTATAACAAATGTTCCATATGTCGTGCCAAAACCTTTTAATACTCCCCAAGACCTTTTATTTCTTTGCATGAAGTAAAGGAAATATTGTAATCGCGAAAAATTTAAAAATTTCAGGTATCATATTTTAACAGAAATATCCATTTTGACCTCTCCCAAAACCATTTCGACTTTTTTTTTTTTTTTTTTTTTTTGCGTGACGTTTATAGGTACGGACATAATAAAGGACTGTTTTTTCCGAAACGGATTGCAATATGGATTTAAAGTAGATTTAAAAAGGACTTTTTGTGACGTCTGTACACATGTACAGACATATGTACAGACGTTTGTGTTATATGACATGTGTAAGACGTTTGTGTTATATGACATGTATGTCATATAACACAAAAACGATTAGTCGTAGAACGTTGAAATTTTATATATCGGACTGCTATAATATTTTATTATGCATTTCCCTTTTTCACTGCAATCGATAGAACCAAACGTTATATATATATATATATACCCTATATATACCCACTCCCTTATCTGGCATAAAAGTTCTTACCCGGCATTTATTTTCGCGATCTTTGGCCGTAGTCATATATTTCCAACTACAGAAGTGTCCTAAATGACGAAAATATTCATGTTTTGCTAATGTCAAATTAAACATAATTAATGTGGGGAAAGGCAACGACCATAGTTGATAACACACATTTATTACTATTTACAAATATAGATTACATTAGGATTACAATTAATGAAAATGGTATACGAGCGATCGAGCGACGTCTGCTCCGCTCGCCAGCTAAACCTCGTCTTCTTCCGAAAGCGGGAAACACATGCTGATGCAATGCATACGTCACACAGTAGGAGATTAGGGAATATCATGACATAACGTTTCCCACATTCGGCCATCATGACCGGACAGGCGACCTCGCCTGAAGCAACATAGTATATCATCAAATTTAAAAAATTATTATAATATAGTAACATAGGTATGAAAAAAAAATCTGTAGATACAAAGCTGAGGATACTTACACAAATGGAGCAAAAAAATAGATTAAACACACCACAGCAGTTAACTAAAAATAAAAAGAACATTAGTGTGACAAAATGAATTAAAAAGTTGATATGAGGAAAAAAAATTATTAAAGTTCTCAGGTGTCATATGTCCAAGCTCAGGAGGACCTATAATGCTGACAGTTGAATAAAAATCAAGTGATACGTTCAATATTGTTGGACCAGGGTTTCATGTATTCAGCACAAGTAGATGTTTTGGATGGTCCGTCGAAAAATGCACACTTTTCCACATCATATGTGTCATTTTGTTTGAGCCTGGTGACTTTATAAGGTCCGAGAAATTTCTGTTTGAGTTTTAGACCAGGGCCAAACTGAGTTCGTTCGATAGCCACGAGGTCATGAAGTTGAAATTTTTGTGCCTGTTTTCGTCGCAAATGATAAGTACGGCGATTTTCGTCTTGCACTTTAGAGATTTGCTGTTTTGCGTCCTTACGGAGATGGTCACGTTGCTGAATGAATGCAGATTTGATCTCCTCGTCGATTAGAGCAGCGATGTTTATGTCGTTTTGCGATTTCATTTTAGTCCCAAAGAGAAGTTCAAAGGGAGTGGAATTGATGCTACGTTGAAAAGTTGAATTAATAATTTGTTGCACGGTGGGAACATGGCGGTACCATTGCTCAGGGTTGGTTATGGAGAGTTTAGAAAGGACAGCAATAATAATGGAGTTCAAACGCTCAACTTGACCGTTCGATCGTGGGATGCCAGCTGTTATAAGAACGTGCTTTATTCTCTGTGTGTCACAATAGTTTGCAAATGCAGTGGATTTGAATGCAGGGCCTCGATCAGAGATAATCCGTGAAGGATTTCCGAAGACTGATCTTTGAGATTCCAGCCGACTGATAACTTCATCTGCGTCTGTAGACTTTGTCGGATAAAGCCACACGAATTTAGTAAACGAGTCTATAACTGCCAAAATATGTTTGTATTTCTTTGATGTGGTGGCAAGGGGACTTAGGTGATCGATATGGTACGTGTGCAAGGGTGCGTCGTCTTTGTCAATGGGGTGCAGAAGTCCGTCTTGTTTGCCACGCTTTCGATTATTGAGGATGCATGGGATGCAGTTATGGATACACCGCTCAATTTTTTCTTTCAGATTTGGGATAAAATATTCGTTGTTTAAAAGTTCTTGAGTGCGGATTACGGCGAAGTGGCCTCGTTCGTGAGCTGTTTTAATGACATTTGCCTGAATATTCTCAGGCACCACAAGTAAGTCAATGCCATTGATGTTTTTGTACAGGAGATTGTTCTTAACGAAAAAGTTATCATACGAAGGCGTCGTTTGAAGGAGTGCTTTAATAGCCGTAATATGCTCGTCGGTTTCTTGTGCTTTGCGAAATTGGAGAAGGACACTGTCTTGGATAGTCATGCAACATGGACTGCGACTGAGGGCATCCACGTGAGCTATCTTTGAGCCGGTACGGTGCTCAATTTCATAGTCAAAATCTTGGAGATATAAAACCCATCGGGCTATTCTCGAATTGAGTTCCTTTTTATTTAAAGTTTGCACAAAAGCGTTGCAGTCAGTGATAATTTTAAAATGTGCACCAAGGACGTAAATACGGAACTTTTTTAAAGCTTCAACAATTGCAAGGACTTCGAGTTCATAACTGGTGTATTTACGCTCGTTGTCCGATGTTTTCTTTGACATGTAGTAGACAGGGTGAAAGCTGTTATCGTTCATAGATTTTTGTAGTAGGACTGCCCCCAAGCCATCAATGGATGCGTCAGTATGAATTTCGATAAGACTCTTTTGATTAAAAATACTTAAAACTGGTTGTTGAGAAAGCAAATATTTTAATCTGTGAAATGCGGCTTTCTGATCAGCATGAAATTGAAAGGAGGTGTCCTTACGAAGGAGATCACTAAGGGGTTTTGCAATGCTAGAATATGAGGGGATGAATTTCCTAAAATATCCCGTGAGACCGAGAAAGCGTTGGACGTCTTTCGTCCACTGTATTACTGTCTTACTGTATTACTGGCAGGTGGAGTGAAAGTCTCATTTGATGTAGTGGGGCGGCAATACATAGATTTATGTCCAAAACAACAACAAGTTAGACACTTTGGGCCAAGAGAACGATTAGGACAGGACCGTGAGAGGTATCCGACCTCATTGCAGTTAAAACAAGTTTGTGGTTTAGTTTTAGATGGACCAGTATTATTAAATTTCGTGTCGTGTTGTTGGTCTGAATTTTTTCGTCCAGTACCACGTCTGGGGCCATTATTCGTATTTTTAAAATTTGATGGATGAGAGATATTTGTATGTCTAGTCGTAACTACAGATTCATAAGTGCGTAGCTTTTCCTTGAATTCAGAATATGATTTTGCATCGTAGAGAATAATTTTATCGGATGGGGTACCTAGTATTCCTTGAATGTATACTGAATGACAGAAGCCTCGTCGATAACACCATCACCACGATTCGCAATTTCGCGCATTGCAATAAAATATTGCAAAGAGCTTTCATTCGAGCGCATTTTTCTTCTTTCGAGTTGTTTATGAATTTCAATAGAAGTAATTTTATCGGAGAACTCATTAAGTAATACTGTTTTAAACATGTCGTATGAATTGAGATTCCGTTGTGAAAACAAAAAAGTTTTAGCAGTACCCACAACAAGTCGTTTCGCAAAAACTAATTTTTGCTGGCCGGTAAGATTTGGGAATAATTGGAAATTATCCTCTATATCGTTGAAAAAAGCACGGACTGAATAGGAATCATTGCCTGAAAAGTTTCTGCAAGTGTTTGAAAGATCTCTCAAAATAAACCATAAATCATGACTCATCTCGCGAATCTCGGTGTTCGCCGTCATATAAACACCGGAGCAACTCGAATTCAAATTTATTACTTCCGCGTCAGAAGAAACAACGCGATTTGGGCTTGGCGCCGTGGAGGGAGGGGAAGGGGGAACAGAAGAACTTAGACCTACAGGCGTCGGTCCACTGTCGGTGTTTGAAATTGAATGATCGTCATCGGATAAAAAACTAACATCTAGGGAATTGTGAAAATCCGTCAGATTAGTGAGCGCATGAAAAATTTTTTCACATAAAACATCTTTATTAGTGGAAGCTTCCAAATGCAATAAATTCGCCACTGATATAAAATCTGATAAAGAGAAATCTTTTAATAGAAGTTCTTTATGTTTTGCCAAATCGAAACTGTCCGGGAACGCGGCAAAATTTCGCATTCTCTTTCGCGAAGAATGATCAAAATCGGAATATCCGAGCACGGTATTAAATAATTTAATAACTCGTGTTGTGCCATATTTAAGAGAATTCGCTATCAATGGGATATCACCTAATTTTAGGGCCATAGTTCTTTAAACAGTAAAATAGGACAATATGAATATGAAATAGGGTATGTATGAATGAGAATTAAACAGTATAAACACAGCTTAAAATCGTAATACTAATAAATTATGAACGAATTAGGGAAAAATGGGCCTACCTAACTTCGGGGCAGTCCTTATAATCCAATATATATCTTGGCCAATCCAATGTAATCCAAAATCGAATTTCGATTTAACGTCCAAAATCAGAAGAATGGACAAGTAGCATGTAACATCATTCACATATGTCGTCCAGGTTGAAGAATATTAAATCGTCATAAAGGCACGTCTTCATTCACATACGTCGTCTAGCTTGAAGAAGAATATTAAATCGTCATAAAGGAACGTCTTGCCTTTGTTAGCTTTCTGAACGTCTTTAGTGATTGCTGGTGTCTAGGGTTCGATTATAACGCATGCACAAAAGGCACGGTCGAGCCCCCAAAATGTGGGGAAAGGCAACGACCATAGTTGATAACACACATTTATTACTATTTACAAATATAGATTACATTAGGATTACAATTAATGAAAATGGTATACGAGCGATCGAGCGACGTCTGCTTCGCTCGCCAGCTAAACCTCGTCTTCTTCCGAAAGCGGGAAACACATGCTGATGCAATGCATACGTCACACAGTAGGAGATTAGGGAATATAATGACATAACGTTTCCCACATTAATTTTCGGCAAATAACAAAATCTAACTTTTAATGCAAGCTCCCGATTCCTATACTTATATTTGGGAAAGTTATATACTCGTTCTGAAAAAATAAAATTAGGAGAAGTTTAATTCGAGTACAACAAAAATTGACCGGGATATTTAATCCTGACATTTGCAATTTTTGATGTCATTTTCAATTTGCCTTGAGAGATCGGTTAATTAAATTTGAATAATTCGAGATATTTTCTCGAATTAAATGAGAGTTGAAATGTAGCAAAAAACGTATATAATTTAATAGGTTGGACAAGGAAATCACGTGCTGTCCACATCAGATTTTTTCTGTATGCTTCGCAGTTTTCCGCTTGCTTGCTTCCAACTAACACGTAGCAACTCACGTCTCTGTATGGTCCCATTCTCTTAAGATGTAAACTTCCAAAAATGTGTGATTCAGATTGCGCAATAATAATATACAAATCAAAACTCGCGTCTCAAGAGTTACTTTGAAATAATTTGTATTGTATCTACTGCTACGTTTATCTGCAAATTTCATCTTCCTACTACGCAATTACGCATTCTACAGGCCAACATTATCTACAATCATTGGCAAGGCAGCATCTGACACGGCAGCACCATCTACAGTCATCGGCGTGAAGAAAATTATTTGTGTCGTGTCTCACGTAATTCTATATTATTTAGCAACCGTTCAGTAACATTCAAATTAATTCTACGAACAACAACTTACGTTTCTCATAAAATGTAAATAAAACTTTCTGCGAACAACTTTAAAATGAATTCATTAAGAAACGTTTTAGCGATTGTTTAAGACAAGACGAACTGCAAGTAGATTATTCTGCTGTTAATTCATCATATTTGATGACAGTTCATTGATACTACTTTTACGGAAAGACACTGATCATGATCTAAAGACAGAAACTAGAAAGAGGAATAACAAGAGAGGTATAAAGTATATGCCTGTATTAGCACAGATATAGGAAAATAGCAAGAACTTGGTAACCAGAGTAAAAAGTTAAACATAGTGCTTGTTTAGCGTTTTTTACAAGCTGCATTTTTCATACAAGCAATTTTATACATGCAGTTTTTCATACAAGCAGAAATTCATATTCTAGCCCTCTGACCGGCAAGGTCGAATATATACAACCTAGAAGATTTTTATGACATATCTTTGAAAGTACATATACATGCTTCTTGAGGTATGTCCAAGCAATCAAGGCAATGTATTAACAGTACATACATCCAGGTATAAAGAAGCAGGGCATTTTGGCAGTAAAATCAAGACATTACCTTCTCAGACGCACTTTTGGAAATTATGGGCTTTCTTAGCGAAACCCCATGTTAGTCAGACGGCTAGTTAGAAAAAAAAATTTTAGCTTAATACACTATTAGTTTTTTTTCCATAAAATTGCGAAATCTATATAAAACTAGTATCAAAATCGACATATTTTTGAACAAATTCTGTTTGGTTACACCTCGTTTAGGCTTTTCCAGATCATGCTTTAAAATTAATTCACATCCCATTTCAGTTTTTCCCAGATAAGGCTTTTTATTTAATAAATTATTATGTACCAATTCAGTAGCGTGAGCTGTATTTAAAAGATACGTAGTTGTAAGTAAAGATTTATATCCTGCAAAAATATTGTTTGCGTTTTTAGAGCACAACAGAATAACATGAGATTACGTATATCTGAAATTTGTAACTAAGAAATGCTTTTTGGAAGCAATTTGACAAAATTCCAGAACATGAATGAATGCTATTCATAGAAAAAAAAAAAGCTGAAAATCAAGAAAATAATTCGTTAATTTCTTATGGATCTTTTCTCATCTTGAAAGAACAGAAATTTCTATCATTGTAATAAAATCTCTTTCGAAGAAATAAAAATGGAAGGTAAAAACACAGTAATTAAAGCATTAATTAATGAAACTAAACGTTATCCACCTATTTACACTCTTTGAAGACGTCTTCGCTTTTAAATCCAATATCTGGAAATCTAATTAATAATTCATGATACGGATGTCTTATTTAAAGTTAAAAGAAAAGTTTAAATCTATTGTATTACTTTCTGGAATTAAGGATTAATAAATTAATGAGCCCACACACTTTGGAAAAGAAAAAGGAAATTTCAAGAACTTAAAAGATTCTACACGTGAACATCAACGAAGTACACAGATTTTCGTCCTCGTACACAAACGCGATCTACACGGTTGGCTTTTGTATCGATAATTCAATTAAATGATTGCAATATAAAGGAATTCATTTTTACTCCTGATATTTAAGTTTGTTATGCACCTCGAAAGTTTCATAAAAATATTTCATATACATTTCATAAAAATAATGCAACATAAGTTGACTATAAATGCTTAAAAAAGCACATCAGAATAAAAATAATGTTCACAAAAACAAGAAAATTTGCTGTTACATGAATAAAAGCCAATATACACATGTTCATCTTAAACTGCTTCAAAATTTCACAAGACTGCCACCAATTTTTAGAGTATGATTCATGTTTTGGCCACAGATTTAATTAATTATCTATTTATGTATTTATTTATTATTATTTCTGGTCACGTTTAATTCCACTCATTTTCTATTATTAATTAAAATGTTCTTTTAAAAAAATATTTTGTTTTCGGATTTAAAATACCAATTCTTGCCAAATATGTTCTGCAAGATTAAGGTCTGCAGATTGAGGAGATGTAGTTATTACTTCAGAACAATTTACACAGATGGTTGGAGTCGCACATTAAGAGCAATATACTTGTTGTCTTACTAGAATTTTTGACAAATTTGCATGTGTTTTGTACTGACGATATAAATTTCGTTTTAAAATATCAATATATTTGTACTGATTTATGAGAGTATTAACAAACTCAAGATTATTGATTCAAACAGATGATACACACATATATAATCATCAACTTCCGTCACACAATATTTCCACTGCTTACTACAGTGTCTCACATTTGCTATCGGGCATTCTCGTTTTTCAGTTTTATTTGTAATTATTAGTTACAAAATATTAAACTTTATTTTAACAAAGATTCTATTTACATAAATATTGATTTTTATGTAATGTTAAGCGTATTGTGATAGAATATGTATCAGTTACAGAATTTTTATTATAAATTCTGCTAGACTGCTATTCTTTGGTATCACATTAAACATTTTTTGTCTTATTTTTGTAATAGATAGATGCATATATATATAAATACATATAAAAATGCATTAATTTACTTGTAATTAAGATATACGTACTAAAATTATGCAAATTACATATAGAAATATTTAAATTAAACTGAAAGATATTTCGATTCGATCATGCATGTTTTTAGTTTGAATGAAAATATTTGAGAAAAAATGGCAGTGATACACTTTTCAATTTGCAGAAGTAGCCATTCCACTTGTTATAAGCAGCAGCAATATTTTTAAAAAGAGGCTTTTTAATAAATAAATTGGCATATTTTATAGCAAAATCCTTTTAAGGTAATGTTTTCCCAATACTGCTTTTATTATGGCTTACTATAAAACAACTTTCATTGTAGATAAGTTAAAATTTCATTCATGGACTACTAAATCATTTCGCGAACTTCTAATATTGTACCTAACACTATACATTCGTTTTAAGAAACTGGAATGAGATTATTTCATCTATAAAGTTCAGTTCAGATTATTTCATCTATAAAGTTATTCGAGTTTATTAAGTTGAATAGTTTTTCTGTTCGTAATATAAATCTGTAACAGACCTATTTAAGTGTAATTGAACTATTTTATTCACGCCATGAACTCATGAACTGTAACCGAACTATTTTATTTAAACGCCATCTCGTGGCGATATGAAAAAACGTCAGTCGACCTCCAGCCGCCATGATGAAAGCTTACTATGTTATGTTATTCTCAATGTTTGATGTTCCATTTAGTTTATGTTTCATTTTTATATATATTTCTTTTGTTTGTAACCGTTCCTGTGTCCTCTGTTAATAAATCCTTTTAAAGCTAGCCGGCATTTGTGTCTATTGAGGAACGGCTACATCACATTGGCGCCCAACTAAATTTGAATCCAAAATGGAGCAACAAAATGTTTAGAATTTCTGTTTGGCTTTAGCAAGCTCTTACTCCCGAATTTAACTTTTAGTTGCTGAAGATCGGCTCAGTTTCTTTTCAGGTGTGGACTACTGGTCAAATATTCTGGAAACCAATTCTGGAATTAAAATTGTCATACCGTGCTGCTAGCACATCGAATCATCAACTGGACAATTTCAACGGAAAAGATAAGTTTCGTTTACATTATCGTTTAATCTGAGTTTAAAGTTCTTTTAAACTGATTATTTATTATAAGCTGCTTCTTAAAGCAAATGTAAATTCTTTACTGAAATCTCATTTATTGATACTACATTAAGAGTATTAAACGAAAGCAAACAGCTTTCTGTTAACCAAACGTTATTTCTTGAATTGTAATTTGTTATTTTAAAATGTTAATTCGCATAGTAAATTAATTTGTGAATAATATTGTTTCACTGAATACATGTTTTGATGTTAAAGTTTGAATATATTCATGGACGTTGTTCATTAGAATTTATTAGTTTCGCTTCTGCATACAGCAGCAGATGTTTTCCCCCCGCGGAAATGTTTAGACTAGCGATGATTTATGATGTGTTTACGTCAAATCTTTTATTATTTTTATTTCCTTTGAGTGCTGTTGTTCCTTATTAAATGTTTTATTCTACATAAAATAAAATATTGTACTTGTTGATTTATCTTTCGACGAACATTTTGAGAAGATGATTATAGTATAATACTTTAAGAAAATACGATTGTTTTCCTTTAATGAATGCATGTCTTAAAAAATATTTCTTGAAGCGAAAGAAAATAATTATGAATAAAATCGAATGACTATTTAAATAAAGTAAAAGAGTTACTAAGTGTGTGTTGCTTAATGAGCTTAATATTTTGTTAAGATTAAGATTTCGAAAAATTCAGCTTAAATATAAAAGCTTATGGTAAGACATTTATGTATGTTTTGTATGTTTTGCTAACTAGTAAACAATTTTTGAGCAATTTATTATATGTTATTTTCTTGATACAAGTTGAATTTATGAGGGCATTTTATGATATTTTTACGACTTCGAAATAATAAACTTTGTGAGTATTATTGTTTACATTTATAAATACTGTTTAATAGTGGTATATAAATGTACGAGTAACATTGTTTACATTCATACATGCTGTTTAATAGGGGTATATACATTTTACTTAAAGGTATAATTATTAATTCTAAAATACTGTATTGTGAATAAAATCGAAATAACAACAAATTCAACTTCATCTTTTCCCTCCCCCCTGACCTCTCATAATTATGGCTTACCTTGCCAAAGCACGAAAAGAGGATTTAAAAACTCTCGCTGCAGAACTGGGTTTCACTGTAAACGACACTATGCGAGTAATAGATTTTAAAGATCTTATTGTCAATTCTGACACTTATGATGAGGCTTTTACCAGGAATCTTCTGGAAACTTTAATCGAAACTAGACAACAAAAACAACGTGAAAGCAACGATCTGGAGACACGTCAAAGAAAAGAACAAGAACTTTTATTAGAATTGGAACGTTTAAAATTAAACCTGGCAGCTGCTAGCTCAAACCCTAACTATGCCGCCTTTGCTTCAAATGCAGCTGTTGGAACAAATATTCAACTCCTAATCCCTAAATTTACAGGAACTTCTGACATTGCAACCTACCTGCAAATTTTTGAAAGACAATGTGAGAAAGTTAATATAAAACAAATAGATTACATCACTCATCTCCTACCTCTTCTGCCTATAGACATTTCGCAAATTATTTTAAGAGAACCAAAAGACAAATTAGAAGATTATTCTTACACCAAGAAGATTCTGCTACAAAGATTCAAATTAAATGCTGAATCATTTCGAATTAAACTTACTATACACCAAAAACACCCTGGGTCTTTATGGAAAGATTTTACTTACGAATTAAACAATTATCTGGAAGAGTGGCTCCATAGTCTCGATGTTACAGACTTTGAATCACTCAAAGACTTGGTCCTGACGGATCAGCTTAAAAGAAGAGTCAGTAGTGACGTTAAGGAGCATTTTATTGATACTTGGGGAAAAATAAAGAGTTCATCTGAATTAGTACAGAAATTGGATGATTATGAAGCTGTACGTGTTAAAAATACGAACTATAAAACTGAACTTCCTGGCAGGCGGAACTATTCTTACAAATCGACTAATCCATCCAAACACAAAGTGGAAAATCGAACAAGTGACATACAGGGAACTCATAAAACCTTTTCAAATCGTGTTCAGCAACAAACAGAGGAAAAGCGACCTCCTTTAACATGCTATGGGTGCGGAAAAACTGGTTTTATCAAGTCTAAATGTTCAGACTGTAACCCCCCAAAGACTTCAAATTCATCAAATTTTGGCACTATCCAAATCCGATCCTGTTTATCTTCCACTCGGACTGCTGTATTTCCAATTAATATTGGTGGTGTTTCCGGTACAGCTTTCGCCGACACTGGTGCTAGTCACTCAATTGCAAGTGAATCCCTCTATCATATTCTGCAGAAACAAGATGCAGTATTTGAAAAGACAACACTAGAGGTGTCTTTCGCTGATGGTTTGGTATCTGAAAAAGAGGTACTTCGCACCGAACAAATTATTCTTCTCGAAGGCAGAGAGTTCAAAACTCCGCTCCCTGTGTTGCCTGATGCCAAAAATAACCCGACTCTGTTAGGAATTGACTTTCTTCAAAAAGCTAAAATTGTTTTAAATCTTGCTGAAAATAGGTGGAACTTTTCTGATGAACCTCGAAGAAAATATAGCTTCGTGAAACCTCATCAATCCCAAGTACTGGAAGAAACCCCAGTTGTTGTAAACAACTGCCAACTACGAGAAAACGAAGGACAACAATTAACTACAGCCCAACGGCTTGCAACTGATGCATTGCTTAACAAATATCACACTGTCTTCAAAGTAGGGTGAGAAGCCACTCCATTCATTGAACAACATATTAACACAAGAAACAGCCCCCCTGTTTCAGTCCCTCCATATCGGATGAGCCCAAGTAAGAAAGAACTGTTGAAAAAGGAACTTGATTCCCTTCTAAAACAAGGTATCATAAAAGAATGTGAAAGCCCCTATGCCTCTCCTGTGGTTCTGATTCCCAAGGCAAATGGAAAAGTACGGTTATGCATTGATTATCGTAACCTAAATGCTCAAACCGTTCCAGACACTTATCCTTTGCCACGTATAGATGATTTGTTGAGTGAAGCAAAATCGACACCTTATATGTCAACTATTGATTTGAGATCCGGTTATCATCAGGTGAGAATAGCTGAAGAAGATCAAAATAAGACTTCTTTTGTTTGCCCTTTTGGTACATATAAATTTACCCGAATGCCCTTCGGATTGAGAAACGCTCCTGCCACTTTTTCTAGATTGATAGATAGGTTCCGTTCTGGACTTAATAATGTGTTTGCTTTGACATATTTAGATGATATAATCGTGCTGTCATCTAGCTTCGAAAAGCACCTTTCTGACTTAGAACAAGTTTTCCAACGTCTATCGTTATTCAAGCTCAATGCTAATCGTGAGAAGTGCCACTTCTGTTGTGAAAAAGTGAAATATTTAGGGCATTACATTACTAAGCATGGTATAGCTGTTGATCCAAACAAGACTGCTGCCATTGCAGACATGCCATCGCCGAAAACTGTTAAGCAAGTGCAATCGTTCGTACAAACGTGTTCCTGGTATCGTCGGTATATTCCAAATTTTTCTCAAATAGCCAAACCGTTAACAGATTTAACAAAGAAGAAAGCGCTGTGGAAATGGGAAGCGCAACAAGAAAATGCTTTCCAAGAGCTGAAATCCAAATTAATTAGCCCGCCGATTCTTAAGCAAGCTGATGGAACGAAGCCTTTTATCATTCGCACAGATGCTAGCAATGTAGCCATTGGAGTAGTGTTGCTACAAAGGGAGAAAAATGAAGAACACCCTATAGAATATGCCAGCCGCTTGCTGACTGCATCAGAACGAAACTATTCCACCATAGAAAAAGAAGCCTTAGCAGTAGTATGGGCACTCAACAAATTTAGAGGATATGTTGAAAGCCAGTCTATCACAATCACCTCTGACCACCAACCATTGAAATGGCTGATGTCTTTAAAGTCACCAACTGGTAGGCTCGCAAGATGGGCCTTACAAATCCAATCCTACAATCTGACTATCAATTACATTCCTGGACGATTGAACTTTATTGCTGATCTATTGTCTCGTCCTATTTGTGAACACTCAAGTACAGATTCTTGTCAAGTATGTGCTGTCTCTGTCGAAATCCCTACTATTAGCCCTGCAGAATTAAGACAATCACAGCTAGAAGATGATGATCTTCGGAAGATCATCGAAACTTTTGAGAGTCCAGAGAAAGAAGCAGACTGTGCAACTTGGACTGAAAGAGGCTACGTTATGAACAGAGGAGTTTTGTACCGATATTCCCCTGATTCAGAAGAGGAAGAAGCTCAACTAATTATACCTCAAAAAAGAAAAGCAGAAATCTTGAAAGAATATCATGATTCGCCAACGGCCGGTCACTATGGATCTGAAGGAACATTTTATCGAATAGCAAAAAGATACTACTGGGTTGGAATGAGAAAGGATATAGCAGAATATGTCAAAAGCTGTCTCGAATGCTGTCGTTATAAAGCCACTAATCAAAAGCCATCTGGTTTACTTCAAACTCCAGTCTATGCTCAACGTTTTGAGACCTTGTCAATTGATCTTTTCGGTCCCCTTCCTGAAACACCGTCTGGTGAAAAATGGATTTTTATTGTGCAGGACTGTGCAACGAAGTGGACAGAACTATTTACTTTAAAGGAAGCCACGGCCAGAGAATGTGCCACTATTCTTTTGGAGGAAGTCGCTCTTCGATTTGGGTTACCCAGGAAAATAATAAGTGATAATGGTACCCAGTTTACTAGTGCTGTTATGCAACAACTATGCTATATCTTGAACATTGATCAAAGTCTTACTCCTGTCTATCACCCACAATCTAACCCAGTTGAAAGGAAGAATAGAGATCTGAAACCACGTTTAGACTTGTTGAAACTTGTTGGTAACGTCCATCAGTCATGGAAGGATAAACTGCCATTAATAAGGTTTGCTTTGAATACAGCCAAATGTGATTCAACTGGACATTCTGCTTCTTTTCTTCAATTTGCACGAGAGTTACGAACCTTAGATGATGTAAAGCATGATATAAAAGCCGTAATTGAGAACGATAATTTTGTTCCCGAAATTACTCCATATTTGAAACGTTTTGCAAGAAATGTACAACAGGTACGAGAAAGAGTCGAAATGCATCAAGATAAGCAGAAACGATATGCTGACAAAAAACGAAGAGAAACACCGAAATTCGTTCCTGGAGATAAAGTTTGGGTCACCCTCCACCCAATCAGCAAAGGTCCACTGAAGAAAACTGCTAAATTCATGCCCAAGAGAGATGGTCCTTATGTGATAGTGACTACAAGATCTCCAACCACTTATGATATTGCCAATCCTCATGAACCAGACAAAATTCTCGGCAAGTATCATGTTTCAGCCTTGAAACTATATCAAGATCGAAATAAGTTTCAAAACTCAGCTCGTGTAACTCCAGTGGTTCCCTTAAAGAAAAGAAGACGCCCGAATCGTGTAATACCATCCGAATCTGCACCTGTTGCACAAGGTGCTGGTGACGCTAAATTTCCTGCTTGTCAAACTGGAGCCCATTCATCTGATTCTCCGCCCGCTGCACAAAGTAGACAAAGGTCAGTTCCTGACTTCTTGCCGAGACGTCTACGAAGTCAGGGGGAGGATGTTACAGACCTATTTAAGTGTAATTGAACTATTTTATTCACGCCATGAACTCATGAACTGTAACCGAACTATTTTATTTAAACGCCATCTCGTGGCGATATGAAAAAGCGTCAGTCGACCTCCAGCCGCCATGATGATAGCTTACTATGTTATGTTATTCTCAATGTTTGATGTTCCATTTCGTTT
The DNA here is from genome assembly GCF_044657685.1 of Stegodyphus dumicola. Lineage (NCBI taxonomy): Eukaryota > Metazoa > Arthropoda > Arachnida > Araneae > Eresidae > Stegodyphus > Stegodyphus dumicola. The sequence goes on from NC_140773.1 coordinate 175,847,520, forward strand.
ATGTTTCATTTTTATATATATTTCTTTTGTTTGTAACCGTTCCTGTGTGCTCTGTTAATAAATCCTTTTAAAGCTAGCCGGCATTTGTGTCTATTGAGGAACGGCTACATCACAAATCAGAGTTAAATGAATGCATTAAAATAAAGCAGTATATTTCCTTCCAACACTTCCAATTCTGCCTACCACTTATCATATACAATTTTCATGTGACCTTAATTCATAAAAGTCTCATTAAAATTATTACATTTTGTAATAAACTCATTTAATTGGCAGTGCGAATTCTCCAGTAAATAGGTTTCTCGAAGTAGGATAGCATAAAAAATTAATTATAACAACTTTCAAACGATAATAATCATAAATATCCGGTATTTCACCCATCAACAAAATACACATAAAAAAAATTACTTAGCTTTTTCCAAAAACAAAAACGTTTATACTAGTCCATTATTGGCTTTAGAATTTACATATTTAATTCTTGTCTTTTGTTTGCTTGTAAGTACGCACAGAAATTCTAATAAGTAATGCTGAATTTTAGTTATTACGATTTCAACAAAAATATATTTATCGTCCATGCTCTTAATCTGGTTTAGCAAATTATATCCAAGGATTAGCTAAAATTCCATAAGCGGGGTAAGTTGGCGCCAAACTATTAAGGCCTTCAAAATTTGACGAATTTTTTAGGCGCATTAAATGAAAGCACTAAAATGTGATTTTTAAACGTTAACAGAATAGTAACTTTTAAGTTTTGCACTAGTGAAACGCCGTTACTTTATGTAAACAGAATAGTAAAATGAGATGATAAAATACTAGATGAGTAAAACAAAGTCCAACAGCTTTGAAAGTAAAAGCATAGTCCTATATATATGTAATTCATCATAATCTAGTAGAATGAACAATTCTTGTAAATAATTATTGAGTAAATAAATGTATACACTTATCAGATCAGAGCACTGCGAAGTCAGTTTTAAACGTAAACAGAAAAGCAAATTATGCGTATTCAGCATCATAACTAAAATGTTCAAGTTACTATCGTCGTGGAATTCAACAACACACTAAACAACTTTCGTTCAAAGCATTAATTATTCCACATTTTCGATTGCCACATGCAAGAAAAAAAACTAAAAAAAAAATTAACTAAATAAAATTAAATAAAAACATTCATAAATTATAAACTTCATGTCATATGAAATCCAACATTCTCCCACCAACAACAGCTTAACCTTCTGCAAATATTTATATAAATATAATATTAAACATATATATAACAGTAATATTAAACAGTAAAACTTTTAAAAACAAACACACAATTTCAAAATTAAATTTAAAAAAAAAATCTGGCTACACTAAATTCGCGCTCTTAGTTACCGAAATAAAGCTCTACGTTTGCCACAAGAAAACATACAGCCGGAAACCACAACCAAATTTAAATCGTGCCAAATAAAAAACTCTCGCCAAGCTTGGCGCTCACCCCTATTATGGAATTTTAACCCAAGGATTAATCATAAAATTTAAATAGCGAGCACAGTTCAGAAAGGACACATACTAGTCGTTAAGTAAAATAAAAAATCTGATGTGTACACCATATGACTTCCTTGTACGGAATATTAAATTATACGCATTTTTCTTGCATTTCATTTAAACTTATTGGATTGAATTAAATCTACTTCGCCGACAGCGCATAAACCACAATAGAATAAATGCATTCTTTAAAAATTCACTCTAGTATTTGTTTACCATAGCGACACTCTGGCACTAGATTCACTTAACAGTATTATATTTCGTTCATATTATAACTCATAATGCACAAAATTTATATTATTTAAAGAATAGAATTATCTAATCGTTGCCACATGTTCTATTCAAATAGTATAATAAAGCTAGAATGATGTATAAAAGAAATTAAGCAAACAAAACAAAAAAGAAACAGTTTTTCACAGACGATTGAGTATTTCTCATTCAATTAATTCAGTTCTCACTTCGCGAGAAGGCAAAAATATATAAAAACTCAAAATGTCTATATTAAAAATTACGAAGTAAATCTTAAACACTTATTTCCTCGAAAAAATTCGAGAAAGGATTAAGCAGGATTTAATTGTAAATAATAAATGAAGGCGTTAACTTTGCTGTTGCGAAGCTAAGTTTATCTAGATTGGCAACAAATCCACTAGTCTGTTGTTGGAAATGTAAACAATCAATTGCCGCCGTCAAAAAGGGAAAAAAAAAAAAAAAAAAAAAAAATGCTTAGCGGCATTTAAACAACTTTAAAATTGTTGATAATTCTAAAAATATTGCACACAGATTTACTAAAGGCATAAAAACCTTAACCGGAAGATAAAAACAATATAATTGAATCATTTTTAAAGCAAAAAATATACAATTTACAAACATATAAGAGTAAAGAAACTGAGATCACTGAGCCGGGTAACAGAATGGATATATATATAAATATATTTATATACGTTTGGTTCGGCCGATTGTAACCAAAATACGAAGTGCACATCTACATGTTATAGCAGTCCTATATACAAAATGTCAACTTTCTGAGGCTATTCGTTTTTGAGTTATGCGAGATACGTACGCAAGTACGTACATACGTTCGTACAGACGCCACGAAAAATTCTCTTCAGAATTCATTTTAAAGCAGTTTTATAATTCTTTTGGTTGGAAGAAACAAATCTTTTATTCCGTCCTTACGTACAGATACCACGCAAAAACATCGTTAAATTGCGTTCAATAGCAATCAAAATAGATATTTTCGTTGAAATATGCTGCCTGAAACTTTTCGCGATTAACAATACTTGCTTTTTACTTCGTACAAGGAAGTAAAAAGGAAGTCAACATGATTTGAGAAAGTTTAAGGAGAAGTAAGAAAACTTTTAAGAATATTAAAAGCTTAGAAAAATTAACAGTGGATATCCTGTCTTACATGTCAGACTCTTCAGAATTAATTTTGTCCCTCCCCCAGAGTGCTAGCTCCTATATTCTTTGAGGATCGTTGACGTCACTAGGGCCTGTTTTAGATACTTACAGCCCTATTTGGCCCTTTGCACTAACCTTTGGACAAGACAATAGCAGCAGTGAATTAACGGGATTCGGTCTCGGGACCTTTCGATTTCGAGTCTAACACACTAAGGAGTGGAGTAGGTGGGTGACAGATTGTAGGTTCCCCTTATTTCAACTACCACTTATTTTAATTTTGGTATCTTTTCTGAATTCTTTTATTTTCCCTTCGCATTTCTTCGCCAGGATGCAGGTTAATTAGGTGAACGAGAATATTTAAATGGGGGAAACGAGAAAATCAGACAGAGTGTGATTTTGCTAGTTCAGCGCAAGTCTGCTATTTTGCCCTCTAGCTGTTAATCTTAGTAATGGTTACACATTCTGACCGTTTAGTTATTCTATCGCCGGCGTAGGTTGCTGAATCAGCCTGTTAGGTTAAATTAAATTGTGCAGTCTAGCACTACCTCTTACCCTTTGAATTTTATTGTTAAATTACCTTTAAGTTCTCATTACAAGTAGTCGGTGCTATTGTATTGTGACTAATAGAATGGGTCTTTTAACATCCTTTCCCTGTTGTGTTCATACACACGCCTAAGTAAGAAATCGCAAGGTTTGACACTTAGATTTAGTCACATTGCATGATAGCTAAAAAGGTTAGGATCTTACAAGATATTTTTGTATTTCGTATTTTATAACATTTTTTTGGGTATTTTATAATTTTTTAAACCCATACAGACCAAAAAAAAAAAAAAGTCAAACGCAAAGCGATTAAGATTAATAGGCTCCTTGGTCACATGGATGTTAACTCACAATATAGGAATGTAAAATGGCAAAATACGAAGAAATATCCTAGACAGAATTTAATTTGCGGTAATTGATGTAACAGTAAAGTGTAACAGATTGATAATAATGCTGGAAAACTTGCATTTTATATGATCACTTTATTATTAAAATAATTTGGAAGGTAAGTTAGGATCATAAAATTTTAACAAGTAAAGATAAACGAGCACCCCGAAGCCCATGGTCAAGAAAGCAGATATCAGGGCACTGCCGGCCATGGCTCTCTGAGGGCTGTTTGTGCGACCGAGTTTAGTTTTAGTTTTTTAATATTTTTATAATGTATACATTTCAAAACTTTATTTATAAATATATGAAATCACGCAGGCTAAAACATATACCTAAAATATCTTTATTGAAGTCAATGTATCAAGTGAAAAATTATTGCCAAATGCGAAAACCTGCGCTCTGTAATGAGGCTCGCTTACAGGATATGTGCTGACAACTACACAATAAATCGAATTAATTAATGAACGTAAATACACATTATATTGTTTTTCACTCATATTTCATGTCATTGGAGAACAGAAATTATTTCAGGGTAAAGAAAGAAATTATTGCCACTTCACTTGTAGGAAATATTTATTGTTAGCCTCGTAAGCAAGCGATCCAGTGGAGAAAAATAAACTGCACAGCTACGTTTTAAATAATGAAGTTTTTTTCTACCCCTAAATAAATGCGTCTCCAAATAGCATCGATTTATATCTAGAATAATATCACAGCAAGCTTGCGTTATCATTTGACATTGATATTATAAACAGGTCGTTTACTTTATGTTATTTACTGCTCTGTATCTTGAATTTCTGAGGAGCCATTCTTAAATTACCTGGTTGTGCAGTAATAATATATCATGTCTAAATGGATGTGATAAAAATAAAATGGATATGATAAAAATAAATGGATATGATAAAATGATGTAAAGAAAAACCATCGCGATTAGTCCCATATACAAAGGAAAAATTAATGTGCTACAGTAATCAGTTTCGGATAGATGCAACTAGTAATGCACTGATCAGAGAATTTTTTACATCGAATCCTGACCATTACCAGTGTTCATTGGTCTTATACGTTCGGGCACCGGAGGGTATAAAATATAATGCTCTTTAAAATGTAAAATAAATAATATGGAATTGGACGCATATTTTATTAAATGTGCTAACATATAAATGTGAATAAAACTTACTGCCGTCCAAAAAATATGAAACTATTTAATCATAAATACACATGTTCTTCAATGCTCGCGTTATTTCACTAACGATAAGCAATGCATTGTTACAATTTGAAAGGAAAATGGAATTTTATGCTGCATTATTCAAAATTTGAGAGGATACGTGCAAGATAAAGGTGAGGTCTGATGCTACATGAAATAGAAATGATTAAGCCACGAAGTTCATTTACGCAAAAAAGCAAATACAGCCGAACAAGCAGTGTGGTAATGTAATGCTGAGGGGGAGAATTTCATTAAAATTCACACATGGACTACTAAATCATATATCCAATTTCTAAGATTACCTAATACTGTTATTGGAAAACAACTTTGTGAATTTACGATCTGTTTCCATTGTTCTATTACGCTTTTCCATGGAAAAATTAAGCTACAAATTATGCTTAATAAGAATTACTTTAAGATTATGTAACTCTTTTTAACGCTGAATTACATTCCTCCATAATGGTCTTATGGAACATAAGTAAAAATTAAGACGCTAGGTGTTCACAAATGCTTATATCTTGGAAATTACAAATATTACAGTCAATCTAAACACATCATTAGATAGATGAAAGAACACATTAGTAGAAACGAAAAAAAAAAATTAAAAAACTGGACAAAACATTTATGCATAGTAACACGTCAATAACAGCGAAAATTTGGTGAAGTTAAAGCACCGTGCGCATGCGCAACCGCGTGTGAGTGGCAAGACCGTCTGGTAGACAGTTGCGTATAGAGGGTCAGTGTGTTCGGGTTATATTTGCTGTATTTTATTTTATTTCGCCAAGCTAGCAATGTAGCGCTTTATTTGTATTGAGTAAATTTGACGAGTGTAGCAGGTTGTGTAAAATAGAATTTACTGTTAAGCAGCATAAGATAATACAATTTTCAGAAGCAGGCGATATTTGTATCGTTGATGTAATTGTTAATGGACAGTGAAGATTAATTTTAGCAACCGTATATATTCATCCAACTGTTAATTCAGGATGTTTGAAGATGTTTTTATTTAGCGCATTGATGAAATATTCTGAGATTATTTTATTGATCGATGAAGAGTTAACGGTAGATACAGATGTTCCTATTATTATGATGGGAGATTTAAATGTAGACGTCAAACAAAATGAAAAGACACTTGATTTTATGAAACATCATTTTAATCTCAATATGGTGCCAAAGAACTATCCAACTACCACTTGGCAATTCATTTATAGGTTTTAATATTTAGTAGAAATACAACTGCGGACATTTTAAATTATGTATCTTATTTCTCATATCATCGACCAATTTGACATAGGATCATTTTGAATGAATAAATGTAATAAATACAAAATAAAATAAGATATATATGCGTGTAAAATCTTTAGATTATTTTATTTCTTCTATAGCATCCTCACACTTCCATTAGCAGTCCTACGCAATAAACACCAGCGATTCTTTAAACTAAGCAAGAAAGCCTACCGTCAATTTTTTTTTTCGTTTAACAGCATAATTCTCTGTTTCACTAATTTTACTGGTATTAGTAAAATGATATTAGTTAATAATCCTAAGTTCTTATAACAGAGTTCCAATCAAAAATTCAAATGCGTTGCTTAGTTTTTTTACCGTTTTTAACTCATTTCACAGTTTGCTTGACAATTTTTCTCCCTCAGTGTCTGTTCTATTATGCTTGGAAACTCGCTTCAGAAAACTCTTACTTACTTTTTTTTAATACTGATTGCTAAGTATTCTGAAAGTTTTCAAAATTTATGAAAATGCGCAAGTTTGTAAAGCTTTTATCCTCGGTTTCTAGGTAATAGACTTAATTGCAGTACTACAAGATGATGCCTAATATAATCAACCCAGAGTTAATGCTACAATTAAGAACTTCTAAACTCTTTAAACATGTAAAGCCTTCACTAAGTAAAATTGAAAAAGATGATCAAAGAAATACTGAAATTAACTTGATTAGTTGAAAATCCTTTTGAAAGAAAACACTTCTCATTTCTTTTTATAGGTAAGACGTTTTCTCTTGTTGAGTCTGTTAATTCGAGTCACAGATGCTAATGAATCTATTAAATGTATCATAATTTGACTACTTATGAAATAAAAAAAATCTGAAAGAGGAATTGTCTAAAAGTACAGAATTATCATCATAATTTAATTCCATTCAGGCATAAGAAAAATTACACGTAATGATTCATTCCTCCTACTACTTCAATTTATTATCGCGAAGAACTAAATGACTCTCACAGTTTATTCAGCTTAAAAGAAAAGTTTTCAGAAAAAACAACCACCTTCTTTAGCTGTAGGGATTAACCTGCAAATGGAACTCACCAACCTCATGAATAAAAAGGAAAGAAAGATCTTTGAGGGGTTCAGTATTTATGATACTCCTTTACAGAAAGGGAGATTACAGCTTTTAATCAGATTAAAATAAAAGTGCTAAGATTAAAATAAAAGGTAATCATATTTTCAAAGAGATACAGATCTTTTATCATCGCTTCCTGCCATGCCGTTAAGGATTTTCTTTTATATTTTTTAACTGTACTGTTTTATAGCTATAATTGTTAAACTGTTTCCTGAAGTACAATGAAATGCTTCATAGAGACCATTTGCCTACAATGACAACTTTTGAAAGTACCTAGTACTTCTGAGAACATAAATCGGAAATGAATGTCTGAGTTGTTGTCCCCATGTACACAGCGATCAGTTTTCGCTTAGAAAATACATCAGTGAGCTTCACAAATTCGGCATCGCATACAACCTCGGCATTATTTGCACATTAAATACTGCGTGTATTAAATTAGATGATATATATATTACCGTTATTACAAGTTCATATCTTCTCTAGAAGCTATAGCCTAGGATTGGAGCTACATAGCTAGATGTTTATGTCTACTTCAACGTTTATGTCTGACCCTTAGTAGCGCCACGGTAACAGAAAACAGTACCTAGACTCATACGCTCATTAATAATTATTTAATACTTAACACGTACTTAAATTTAGTTCTGAAACTGTTAAATTAGTATAAAAGTTTTGACTTTTACTTTAAAGCTAGATTCGAATGATTCGGCTTTACAACTGAACTGAGAAATATCAGCACTTGTAGCTATGCAATTCTATCTGATGTGCCCTTTACGATATACGTATTCACAGCATGTTGGTGAATAACACACATTCATCTACTCTACATACTAGAAGTGCATCTCTACACGAATGAAGAAATAAGCATAAGAAATTAAACCGAAAAATCAGCTGTCTTCAGCTATTTGAAAAGGTAAAAGGAGAAAATATCTTGTGAAAAAAAAAAAAAAAGTAGGAATTCAAATCTAATGTGTAGAAGGTGCAGAAATTTCATCGTTATCATGAAATTTGCTTCACATATTATAATAAAAACAAACAAAACCTTTAATATGTTACTTCAGAATAGGCATTTCAAGGCCATTTCTCTCTCCAAACCACAACAATGGCTACTGCGGAAAAGAAGTCGAATTTTGATTTGAACGGTTGATTTAGCTCTCGAGCAGATCTCTAAAAAGGTCAGGGGGCCACTAGTCAGAGTCACTAAAGTACCTTCCGTAGCCAAACACTGTGACTCAAAAGCCTCTGATCAGAGACCAGAAGGTGATCAAACACATGGAAGATGAATGTTTTATAACAAGTTCACTTCCAATCCACAAGCATTTGGGTTATAACTTTTGTTCTCTAAAACAGCGGTCGTCAACCCGTAGAACTTCACGGACCACTACAGAAATAATTTTATATTTGGCGAACCACTAATATGAATTAAAAAAAGGTAAATATATTTATGCAATAATAATCAGCAAACAACACATATTTTGTTCACATTGAAAAATTACATGAAAAGTACAAAAAAAATCTTACCTTTTTGTACAGAAAGCTTCACATTTCCATATCACTGAAAAGGAACTTCATGAAAAGCAAGAACAAACCGGCAAACGCAAAGCAATATCAATAAACTGACAGTGTTATGCCGCCACTTTTTAATTATTGTAAACATAATAATTATCGCTTACTCAGCAATGACGCCATCTATCCAAAGTTAGACAAAATAAAAACGGAAACTTTCAATGATGCATTTATAAACAAGAATGCAGATGGTTCTCATAAAAATCCATCAAGATGCCTATCGACTCGGAGAAAACTGTATTATTAACGACCACAATACCATATGTTTGTAATTCAAAAGGAAAGAGAATTCCAGTTCGCGCTATTATTGATAACAGCAGCATATGCATGGTAGCCAACTCTCACTTTTAAATGTCGCTAGATACACCTGCAAAAGTAGCTAAAAAGTCACTAAATTAAGAAGGAATTTCGCTAAAAGTACTAGCTAAAATTAAAAAAAAAGTATAATCCATTTTTTAAACTGAATCTTCATAATATAAGTAAATGTCCCAGTTTCTCTGTAGACCATCAAAAAGATTTCACGGACCACCAGTGGTCCGTGGACTACCGGTTGGTGACCGCTGCTCTAAAAATTTGTACCTTTTCAATTAAAAAAAAAAAAAAAAGACCCACTGGTAATAGAATAAAAAGGAGGAAAATCTTATCAGTTTGTATGGATTTATATTTATTTTAACTAACAAGTTAAAGTTTTATTTTAAACTTTCCTATAAGCCCTCATTTCCCTAATTATCAGTGCCAGAATATTTAAATTTTTTAGCGCGCGTGAAAGAATGCAAATTTCTGCTTTGAAAAAAGAATTTAAAAGCCGAGTTTCAGTGAGAAAGAGACGAGAGTTAGACTACAGCCGCCACTTCCGCTGTAGATACGTTTGCTTATTGCTGGTTCATGCGGCTTAACTGCATTTACTTGTTGCCACTAGTTTAAGTAACGGGATCTCGCTGAGCCCTGTAGTTTAGTTCTATCACATGTTAATAATATCTTCAAATTTTAGTTTCGTTACTTGATTTTCAGTTACCGCCCAAGCAGAAGCGAAGTTTGATAGCGTCGAATTGACGCATTGTAAATTTTAAAGAGTTAATAAAGGGTACTTTAACCCTTCACTTGGTGCAATTACTATTATTCCAGTTTTTCACCTAGAAGTACTATATCTACTGGACTTTACAAGTTAATTTCCATTCTGGCTTTTTACTCCAGTAGACGTTTGAGTGGTGAGTCACCTAAAATAGATATTATAAAAGGAAAAATGCATATACAATGATTTAATGAATCTGGCTAATATAATTTTAGGGGTCCAGCTGATAATTTATAATGATTGACTTGAATCTGTATTTATTGCTTTTAAATCACTTAGTCTGTTAATTAATAACAGAAATTTGAAAAAAAAAATAATATCTTATGCTTTGCTTAATGATAACATACTGCCGCTTGGAAGATAAAAATACATCAGTTTGTGCAGTGACAACACATTTCTTTTAAATCGCTGAGTTTTCTGCTTAATTTCGAAAGGCAAATTGCATTTTGCCAAGAGGCAACACATTTCTTCAACACTGTTAGTTTTTGATTAAATTTCAAACACAAATATCTTATGTTTTACAAAATGGCAACACAAAAGTTTTAATTCGCTGAATTTTTAATCACAAATTCATTAAATTCGCACAAAATGGGAAATAGATCAAAAACAAATTCAAAATTGGATCTTCAGTATGCAGATCTTCAGTTCGGGCAAAGGATTACGTGTGTTCAAAATTTGTGTCGCCGTTTCTCCGCATTGCGAAGAACATGAAAAATATATACAGATTCTTCATTATTTAATAGTAGAGATTTACAATTTAACTTGGCGAGGTACTTTCAAAAACAGCATCGTAGATTATTTGTCTTCACATATATTTTTTATCACTCCATACTTAAATTTGAAGGTCATGAAGTATAGAATCATAAAAAGAAGTCCTTCTTAAACGAAACTTTTATTATGGCAATTTCCTTTCAACATCAGTGTAACTTTCGACATAAAATGAACTTAACTACATAAATTTATTGATTTTTTATCGAAATAAATAAACGTATTTTTATAAGTTCTCATATATTTTATGTATGTGATCAAAGTGTTTGGAATTTCTGTTTTTATCTTTAGCGAAAGTGATGCAAAGCAAAGCAAAAGCGTTTCTCGGATATAATAGCTTAATCGATTATCCAGACGTATTATAAAATGTGATGGAAAATCCTCCTCTTGGGTTCAGTTTTAAAAACTGAAAATTCAATAGTTTCTATTATGTAGTTTGCTAATGAAGATGGTTTATTCTCCAGCATGCTGAATTTCCAACAATCTGAATTGTTACAAAATACTTTATTTTATTTTTGGCTCTTTGATTTCTGCTTGCGCCAATCTGCAATACATCGCTTTTATATAAAGTGTTCTAAAAAGGGGCCTGCAGATTTTATTTTCTTAAGTATTGATCATTAGTATTTATTTCCAGTTACAAAGTTTCTCCAAAAATGTACAGAATTTATAAAGACAGCTTGGATGCTAGAAAGGAAGCGGTTTTTAAATACAAAATTTAACATTTTATACGTCCTCAGAAAATACAAATTGTAGGCAACGGCATATTTATTGTGCTTTTATAGATGATTTTCATGATTTATGGCAAAAATAATAAAGCGATAGTTTTAATTAGCAGTTTCATGGGGTCATCTGCAACATTAATAACTGCAGAGAAGTTAGGTAATTTTTGAAAGCAGAAAAGATGAAAAATGAGCAATGCCCTCGCCGGGACTCGAACCATGGACCTCTCGAATATGCGCCGAGTGTGCTGAACACTACACCACGAAGACATGCCGAAAGAAGGGGGGAATACTTTATATAACGAACTCTGTTTTACCTAATATGAATCATTAATGACTAAAATCAGCAACATTTGTTTTATAGTTTCTTTATAATTATGAGTTAAGGATATTCATATTTGCGCAATCATATGCATTAAAATGTTACGTGAATCTGTAAATTTGTTGTCTTACATGTACGCGAATTTTGCGCATATTTTTTAAGTATGGAGCGTTACGCATCTAACTCACGAAAGAATAATGTACATTTTTCTATTTACCCTACATCCGGATATTTCTTAATAGCTTACACAGAACACTAAGGATATTTTGGATATTCTCCTACAAACAGTTCAGAGTGGATGAAAGCATCATTTCTAGTAACGTAACTTTTTCTAAACGCATTTTCTACAAAAATCACATACCGATTCTAACTAACCAAAGATAACCCCGTCAAAGATGATTTTGAAAGTCTGTATGATGGTTTTGGAATTACTGCCGGGTATTTTATTTATTTATTTATTTCGTGATTGAAAGTACAATTTTTATTTTTAAAGTGTATACTAAATAGAAGTATACTATTGCAGGATGCTTTTAATTCACTACAACACACACTTTAAAGTTGTCACGATCATTTAGCAAGATTAAAAGATATATGTGGATAAGATATCCTAAGATAGATTTCGAAAAAATAGATTTGGATAAGATTTAAAAAGATAGATTTGGATAGACACCAGATCATGATACCTTCTCCAGTCTTTAATTATACATCTTCTGCAAGCCACCCTCACTCTTTGACATTTATCAACACGAAAACAGTTTAACATGGCTTATAATTCATGCTTTCTTCTGTACGCTTAAGTTGTTCCATGACCACTGATGCCAAATTTTCCTGTTCTCAGAAATCAGAAGGTTCGCGAATACCCTGCAACTATATAAATGAATTCTGTACAATGCCCTGCCTATAGTTCGGTTTGATAAAATAGCAGAAAAGCCATCATTAAAATTTTATGACAATGTTGACAGAAGAACTCTTTAGTTATTACACACTAAAAGTTCTGTTGCAGTTCACTAGCCATTACAGATGATGTGAATTGCTGTCTTTCAGTACCACTTTTCGGATGGCAATTACGCCACTTACATAGGCAGTTCGAATACATCTCCATGCATTGAAGACCTTGATTCGTTTATCCAAATCGAAACATCTTTCGTCCTTCCCATTAACTTTCCCAATACAGTTCAGTACATCTTTCCCACTAGAGTATGCAACGAAAGTTCTATATCAAAGTCGAATCACTCATAATCCAAAGGACGAGATGCATGGCCTGGAGGGTTTTCCATAAATTTTAATTAAACTTAATATTTACATATATACAATGTAGGCTAAAATGCCTGAATCGAATATTTAATGCTCAAGAGGCAAGAACTGAATAGTTCCAGCTTAAATCTAAATCGAATTCTATTGCGTAGTGCATCGAAATTCTACCTTCAAGAAGAAGAATATTTTTTCAAGTCACGTGTTCAGAAGGGGAAAGGTCAAGTAAGCCAATAGATGGACTCCTAACGCCATCTCTTGGCGATATCAAAGAATATTCCTTAACACACTCCCCACCTGAACTCTGACAAGAGTTCATCTAACTCAGTTATACATACAATCAAGTTCATAAATCACTGTTCTATAAAAATATTAAAAAATACTAATTAGTCAAACACTCCAATTCCAATACAGGTATCACTTCATGTATCAAATAATAAATGTTATAACTAATAAATGAACTAAATTTTAAAATATTTTCCACTTAACTGAACAAACTTAACTAACAATATTCAATTTAATCATTAATAGACAAAAAAAGGAAAAATGCATAACTAAATCGTTAAAGTTCAAAATATCTAAAGTTCAAGAGGATATAGATGTTGAACAGTACGTTTTAAAATCCCATTACCAGTTTTTAATTCGAATGATCGGACTTTACCATCACGTCCAGGAATAATTTTTATGATTCTACCAAGTTTCCATAAGAGTTTGTTTTTATTATCTCCTTCGACTAAAACAACATCTCCTACTTTTAGTTCTGGTTGAAGTTGCGGATTCTTCAAGAAATGGGCAGTTCTAAGATCTAATAAATATTGTTGCTTCCATTTCCACCACAACTGTTTTAACAGCAATTCTTGATAACGCTTTCTTTTTAACAGCGTTTCTCTTGTCGTTTCGCTACCGATGATTCTAGCAAAGGTCAAAGGATACTTCAAATCAGTTTGTCCAATGTTTAAGAAGTGCATTGGAGTCAACGGTTGCGGCTCGTCATTGTCGTTGTAAACGTAACTTAGAGGTCGTGAATTAAGAACTGACTCCACTTCGACAAGTAGTGTAGACATTTCTTCGAAAGTCAACAATGCTTTTCCTACGATTTTTCTTAAACATTCTTTAACAGATCTAACAAGTCTCTCATAAAACCCTCCCCACCATGGGGCTCGTTCGATTATAAATTTCCAATGGATTCTTTCTTTGGCAATGAAATTCTTGAATTTGTCATCTTTTAAAACTTTCGAAAAATTCTCAAGTTCTTTCTTTGCCCTCTTAAAGGTCTTGGCGTTGTCAGAGTAGATGATTACGCAGTTTCCTCTTCTGCTCAAAAATCTGCGAAATGCAAGTAAAAAGGATTCTGTTGACATATCTGATACAAGTTCTAAGTGTACAGCTCGGGTTACTGCACAAACGAACAAAACAATATAGGATTTTCGAGTGTCTTTAGAATTCTTTACGTAAACTGGTCCGGCGAAATCAATTCCACAGACTGCAAATGGAGGCGATTCTTGGATTCTATCCTTTGGTAAGGGTGCTGTCATCTGGTCTGCTGGTTTAGCTAAATATTTTTGGCAAATTATACAACCTTTTAATGCTTTTTTGACTAACTGTCGTCCTTTAGGAATCCAGAAGCGTGATCTGACTTTAGCTAAAGTCGCAGCAATTCCTCCATGCATTATCTTCTCATGTTCTTTGCTTACAATCAGAATCGTTAGTCGAGAATTTTTAGGTAAGATTATTGGATGTTTATTATCTAGTGAGAAGTCAGAAAATTCTAGTCTTCCTCTCAACCTCATGATTTCCTTTTCATCAATGTAAGGAAGAAAATTATACAAAGGAGAATTTTTTCCAACTGAATTACCTTCTTTGAGGGATTTATATTCTTCGGCAAAAAACTTCTTTTGCTCTGATCTTATCCAGAAATTTTCTGCTTCTTGTAACTCTTCAGCTGTGAGAGTTCCTTGAATGTCGCTAGTTTTTCTTAATTTTCTAATGAAACGTGTTGTCCAAGCAGTGACTCTCAACACCTTCTCTAATTTGCTATATTTTGATATGTCGAAAAGATCATCTGCACTTTTTTCGATTGTACATTCAAGTTGATGTATATCACCGGATCTCTTTCGGTATTCTAATTTGTTTTCATCTATTGTTTCTTTAATATCTAATCTTGGCCAAAGTTCGTGCGGGAGTTGAAGCCATTGGGGACCTCGCGTCCAAATGGTCTCATTTATTAACTTGGAAATCTTCGTTCCCCGAGATACGAGATCTGCAGGGTTGTCGACACCTGGGCAATAATGCCAATCTTGAGGTGAACTCAATTTTTGTATTTCTTCGACACGATTCCTGACAAAGGGTTTGAAGGCTTCAGGTTGTTTCTGGATCCAAAAATAAGTAATTGTTGAGTCTGTCCAAAAATAGCACGGAATTCTCAATTTCAGTGCTTTCAGAATATTGCTGACTAACTTAACTGATAACAATGCCCCCATTAATTCTAACCTCGGTAAAGTAATTAATTCTAACCTCGGTAAGGGATTTTAGTGGGGCTACCCTATTTTTAGAAGAGACAAAGGTCGTTTTGATTTCTTTATTTTCTGTCGTGAAACGTAAATATGCGACTGTACCATAGGCTTTGACACTTGCATCTGAAAAGCAATGTAGTTCGAGATTTTCGACATTAATGTTCGAGTGCATGAAAAGGTAACGAGAGATGGAGAATTCAGCCATTTGAGGTAGCTCTTCACACCACCTTCTCCATTCAGAGGACAAATCTTCAGGTAACGGTTCATCCCAATCTATTTGTGACAACCAAATCTTCTGTATTAAGCACTTTATTCTAACAGTGAAAGGTCCTAAAATTCCAATCGGATCGAATATCCGACCCAACACTTGGAGAAGAAATCGTTTTGTTTCTATTGGTTTAGATGTGAAAGACAATAAGTTCCGAACATCAAAATACAGTAAGTCCTTTGAATTATCCCATGCCATACCTAAGACTTTAAATGGGAAATTTTCTTTATTAAAATCTTCAGGATTTTCATCTAGAACGATACCCTTTTTTACCCACAATTCATGTAATTGTCTCGAGTTACTGTGCCATTTGTGAAGCTGCATGCTTGCTTCCTTAAATATTTGGACCGATTCTAGACTCGTAGTTAATGCTTCATTGACCGTTGGTTGGCTTCCAATCACATCATCTACATATACGTTCTCATTCAAAAAGTTAACCGTTGTAGGATAAAGTTTATTATATTTTTTCAGATGATGTTTAATGGTAGCGGCTAATAGAAATGGACTACTATTTATTCCGAATAAAACTCTAGTGAACCTATATATGTCAGGAGAAATGGTTTCATCATTAGGGAAATCGGAAAACAGAAACCTGGTTGCGTCTCGATCTTTTTCATGTATGAGAATCTGTAAAAAGGCTTGTTTTATATCTGCGGTGAAGGCTATTAGATTATACCGAAATCTTAACAATGTTTCGAATATTTCAGGGTATAAATTTGGCCCAACATGTAGACAGTCATTTAAAGAAATGGATCCTGGGGCATGCGATGATGCATCATAAACAATACGTAATTTACTTGTAGCTCGATACTCGCGTATAACTTCCCTATGTGGCAAGTAAAACACGACATCCTCTTCATTTGAAATTTCTGAAACTGGTTCGATAATATTTTGTTTTAACTGATCTCTTAATACGTTCCTGTACTCGGAAAATAGATTAGGATCTTTTTTAAATCGTTTTCTAAGTCGATGAAATCTTTGTTCTGCGAATTCCCTATTATTATTTAGATTTGATGTGTCATGTTTCCAAGGCAATCTAACTTTATAGCGAGAATTTTCATATGTTATATTTGATTCGAAATATTCGACTACTTCATTTTCAGTTGAATCGAAGTTTTCCCTCTTATCAATAAGACCTGAGTTTTCCAAGTCCCAAAATTTTGTTATTTGTTTGGAAATCAAATCTTCCCCTACAACTACATTGAAAGCTAAAGAGACATCATCATCACCTTTTCGTCCATGTAGGCACCAGCCGAAAATAGTTTCCACTGCAACAAGATTTTTGCTTAAGCATTTAACGTGTCCCATTACTATGTTGTAATAATAATCTGCACCAATTAGAATGGCAATGGGTTTTTTACAATCGGGAAAATCTGCGAGCAGCAAATTTTTTAATTGTCTGTTTTGCTTAATTTCTTCTGATTTAGGAGGTGGAATATCTGCACCTGATATATGATCAGTTACTAATAATTCAACTTCTATTCTAGAATCGGGAGAACTTCTATGTTCTAAAGTTAATTTAACTACGTCATAATTTTTTTGGATGGGAGAAGTATTCCCAAAAGTGTAGACAGTCAATTTTTCTTTTCTTATGACTTCGAGGTTTAACCTATCCGCTAACTCGCGAGCACAAAAGCTTTTCATACTTCCACTATCCAAGAGAAGTCTGGCAAACACCTTTTCCTTAGCTGTTTTAACTTTTATCGTGCAAGTCTGTAAAAGAATTGTATTATTTGCATTATGTGAAACGGCCGAAACAATTTCTTCTTTCAGTTCCTTAGTTTGTGTATCATTTTTCGAAATTAATATACTATCCTTTTTATCACTTGGTGTATTTTTAACTATCGAACTGGATTTAAAACATACGGCTTCTGAATGTTTACCTTTGCAAATTTTACAAACTTTAGTTTGGCGTTGCCGGCACTGTGAGATTTTGTGTTTAGGGGCCAGGCAAAGAAGACAACGCGCTTGTTTTTTTAAAATATCTCTCTTCTCATTAACTGTAAGGCATAAACAGGACTCTGAGTCATGGTTTTGAAAACAAAAAATGCAGTTTCGATTTGATGACGCGGCTGCCATAAATTCATGTGTAGTGACAGTTTGTTTATGTTTCGGCGTCGGTGGATATCTGTTAATAACTTTCATTTCCGGGTTTGATTTGCGTGGAAAGGATAACGAATTAATCTTTTCTCGCGATTCTATTTCTAATCGGAGAAAGTCTAGAAATTTGTTTAAATCATAGGTTGAAGGATTTTCAGTATTTGTACGATGAAATTCTAAAGTTATATCGTTCGGGACAATTTTCATCAAAATTGGAATAAACATGTTGGAATATGTTTCTGGTTTCACACCGAATGCTAAAAGGCTTCTGACTTGAACGTTAATTGTATCATAAAGTTTTCGCAATTTTGTCACTTCACTTGAACTTTGAACGGGATTTAAATTTAAGAGATTAGAAATGTGTGTATTGATAATAAGGTCACTTTGGCCGAATCTATTTTTAAGAATGTCTATAGCAGAGTCATAATTAGCCTCTGAGATTGAGAGACCTTCTATGGCTGATGCTGCGTTTCCACATAAATAAGTTCTCAAATAATTAAATTTTTCTGTCTTCGAAAGTGTAACATTGTCATGAATAGTGACCTTGAATGAATTCCAAAAATTCATCCAATCGTTATAATCTCCGGAAAATTTGTGAATTAACAGTTTGGGCAATTTCACATTGCCTTCAATTTGTCTTTTGGTTTCAACTTCTGTAGATGAATTATTTAAATTCGTGTTGATATTTTGAGTATTGTATTTCCTTAAATAGCGGTTGATTTTAGACTTCGTTATTATTATTTTATCGTTATATTCCATAGAAGTGTTAATATCTGAATCTAATTTTGATTCATCTTCAATCAAATTTTGTATTTTTTCATTTAAATCATGTAATTCCGTTTCTTTACTATTTAACCATTCCAAACAATTTTCTAACTCTTCTTGATTTTCTTTTAAATATTCATCTACATTTTTAATAATTTGAGTTACAGAAGCACGTATATGTGCTCGATTCTTAATTAGTGTCTTCTGTTCCATTTTAATAAATTATCAAAGGAGACTTACCGTGAGAAGTCTTCGCTTACAAAGCTAATCCAAAAGGCGAAAAACACAAATTTTCAAATTAATCAGATTCTTTTCTGTGACCGATGCACCATTATGCAACGAAAGTTCTATATCAAAGTCGAATCACTCATAATCCAAAGGACGAGATGCATGGCCTGGAGGGTTTTCCATAAATTTTAATTAAACTTAATATTTACATATATACAATGTAGGCTAAAATGCCTGAATCGAATATTTAATGCTCAAGAGGCAAGAACTGAATAGTTCCAGCTTAAATCTAAATCGAATTCTATTGCGTAGTGCATCGAAATTCTACCTTCAAGAAGAAGAATATTTTTTCAAGTCACGTGTTCAGAAGGGGAAAGGTCAAGTAAGCCAATAGATGGACTCCTAACGCCATCTCTTGGCGATATCAAAGAATATTCCTTAACAAGAGTACAGTGGATTGATTGGAATTATTAGGAAGAGCACTGTGGTTATGCAGCACTTTTGCATTAACCGGCCATGAATGTATCTTATGTTAATTCCAAATAAATATTTCTAATTCAGTGGCTACTAATTATCTGTACCAGCTGTGTTACCTGGCTTTTGTTTTTGGGTAGATATCTATTATATTGCAAGTGAAGGTACAGTGAATATTAGATAACGTTTGATCATGGACAAAGTAATCCCCATTCTGCCAAACACTTTAAAAGAGCTGATAATATAATACGAAAAGTTAAAAGGAAGACACGTAATGTTAAAAACATTTCACAGTTTTTGCCTCTGCTTTTAAAGTTATAAATCGAAGTCTTATTCTTGAAGACTGGTTTCAAGACATTGCAATGCTGTCTCAATTGGAACATTAGTAAATAGTGATTTATCGTAGAAGCAAATACAATTGAGAGCTGAGGAAAGTTTACTGAAAAGAAAAACCTACATGGAAATTTTTACAATCTGAGTATAGTTAAAAAGTAATGGAAAACATCTACAAAATATTTGGATAAAGGATAAATTGCAATTCTTAAGTTACAACAAACTATTGCTGAAGGAGTTCAGATTTTGTGAATTTTTGGAAAGGCATAAAAATTTTAGCACGTTTGCAGTAGGTGCAATAAGAGATTTTTTAGCTAACTTGGGAATATCTTGCATAATAACTCAACAGTGCATTTAACTTTCGTGCAGGATTAACTTCAGGATTTTAGGAATCGAGCAGTACGGTTTTCACATATCAGTTTTGTGACCCCAATGTGTGCGCATTTATTTATAGCAACGATCTGGTCACCTTTATCAGTTTTGGAAATAACAGTGTTAGTTTAGAATTAATTTCATAGGGCCTTATTTTCCTTTTGCTTGTAAATTATTATTTAAATCAACCAACTATTATAATTGGGATTTTTACTATAATTTCTCCTTTGTGTTTCTCTCGCCAAAATGTAAATGAGATAGTATTGAAATTGAGGTTTTTAGATTTTAAGACACAGCGTATTTTTGGCTGCACATACACTCTAAGTTTAAATCTACCAGCTTTAATTAGTTGTAATTATTCGGCTTTGCATTAAATTGTTGGCTACATGCTGATTTTGACGCTCGCGTAGAATTATCGAGCCAGCTTCGAGCAAGATTTAAATCGTGTAGTCTTTGACCTATTTGTGTTAAGTTGCCTCACCACGAATTGTAGCTGATATTGGTAGCACAAGAAAGAGCATTTATATACTAATTCCTATTTAATGAAAAAGGTTATTAAAATTTTATCACAGCTTATATTTTCTTCAAACCTAACGCTCATTCGCTTCATGTCTACTGAGGTTATTAGTTCTATGTGAAGTAAAACCTCATATGCTTTAATTTAGAAATGAGCGACATTTTATTTAAGTTTACAGTATAAGTAATTAAGCAGCTGCGTGTATCTTTCTTAGATTTTGAAAATTTTTTTTCAATTTAAACACTTTTCGACAGAAGCAAGTACCGTATTTTACGGCATATAAGACGCACTTTTTTTCCTAAATTTGGTCTCAAAAAAGTTACCTGCGTCTTATACGTGAAGGACACAGGTTAACTTTCAATAGTGAATGCTATTTTTAGCCCGGATAAAGATCTAGACACACATAACTTTTTCTACATCTACATGTGTGTGGCCTTCTAAATAAGGGTGCTTCTTATATGCCAGTGCGTCTTATATGCCGTCAAATACGGTATTTAGAGAGCATAAATTTTATACATTTGTGAAAAATTGAAGTTATATTGTACAGATATTAGGTTTTTTGATGCAGGAGATATGATTAATGAGCAATGCCTTCGCCGGAACTCGAATCTGGACCTCTCGAATACTCGCCGAGTGTGCCATTGTTACACGAAGGAATGCTAGAAAGAAGGACAGAATACCTCCCTTTTAAAGGGCTATTGGGAATTAGGGAACCCAGTCACCAAATCGTAGTGGTGACGAATTATTGCTCACCAATTTTTACTTCGGACGCCAATGTAGAGTCATTAGGTTATTTTAAAGCAGAGTAGTGAAAAATGTGCAATGCCCTCGCCGGGACTGGAACCTGAACTTCACGAATATGAGCTGAGTGTGCTACCGTTACACCACGAAAGAATGCTGGAAGGAGGAAGAAAGCAACTTATAAATATTTTTAATACATTCATTTGAATTATGTTTACTTGAACTAGTTAATAAACTATTCCGTTGTCTGTAGCTATCCAAATAAAGGTCATTATTTTTATATGATGCGTCTAAAAGAAAATTTCTGAGAAAATTATACTATAACATCCAGGGTAAATTTCCTAAGCAAAAAAATTCTGAGAAACAGAGTAACTGTTTTAAAATTTTTATAGACTAGACTCGCATGCATGCTGAATTTAATTAAGAATACTTTTTCAGGATTATATCTATATTTCTGCGTAAACCCAGAAAATCTACAGTAATTCACAAAGAATCCTGATAAAAGTCTCGAAATATTGCATACGTGACCTCTCTGCCATAATTTTAAGCCTTCCTTAAATTCTGATGCAAATCGATTAACCGAGGACTCATATTTAGACACCAGTAGCTGAAATTTCGCCATTAAAACTAATCTAGTGTCTGAATTTATAACATAAATATAAGTTCAGAGGTAATAAAATGTCAAAATTTTCATCGTGTTTCATCATAAATTGCTGCCGGCTAAAGAATTAAAATAAATTATCTAAGTACAGTTAAATGAATACATTTATGTTAACGAATAAATTCAGAGTCTTCAAGCTCAACATCAGTAGCATTTGCAATAAATAATGTGCATGAAGCATCTAAACTCGGCCACATCTAAGCTTTACAATTGCTTCGAGGTAAATTTTCTCAGTTTACGCTTGGTGAATACAGAATAAATTAATTACCGGCTATCTGGAGGATTTCCTACGCAAAATCGGGTACTAATTTACATTACAAGTGGTTAAAACAATGAAATCCTTTTAGAGCCAACCCGTTCAACTACCAGAAATAAGACCCCCAGCACCCCCTTCTAGCTCTCCATGGTTTCCCTTTCGGTCACTTTGGTAATCTTAATAATCGTAATAGTAATACTCTTAATAGTTGTATACGAATAATATAATCGTTTCTAAATAAAATGATAATATTTAAAATTCTTCACAATACAGAAATGAAAAATATGCATTTAAGTTCGAAGTTTTTTTTCTAAATCTCTTAAAATGGTTGGGTGAAATTTATTATCCTTTAGAAAGCTTTTAACTTGAAATTATTAAGAAGTTATAAATATTATATATATAAGGCTTATAAAGGTTTCAGACGAACTAGCAAGAAAGAAAGCGAAGAAAAGAATATTATACATATATATTGGCAGTTATAAACAGTATAAAATTATTGGAGAAGTTAAGCAACAAGAATCAGCATGTTTGTAAATTTTGCAGGACTAGTTTCGAAAGTTTAACTACAGAACTATCCTCCTCAGCTGTCTAAGTGTAAATGAACGAGATAGAATATGGTAATAAGATAAGAAGGACTGGAAAGAAGTCAAGCTACTGGTGTCATCTATTGATGGAACAAGAAAGCTAAAACAATATTTCTTGGAGGGCTGAAGGTAAAGATGTCTTGGAATTAGTGTCGTTAACTAGAACAGAAAGATTTTTTTTGAATGTGAAACGCCTCTAGAAAATCTAACTCATCAATACAAAATGTTTTTGAATAACTTTGGCTGCAGAAAAATGGAAAGTGTGATTTTTCTGCTGACCAATAGTGCTGGGAAAAAGAGGGTTTCAATGTTTCCTTTCTCGTAATATATGTCTCATGTTTTTTTACGCGAAATTTTAAGGCTCTCTATGTTTGACCAATGTAAATTAAACAACATTGGCAAGGTATCTCGCAAATATCCCAGGAATTCATATTCGGAATGGGATTCTTAAGTATGAAAATGGGAATTTTAATGATAGATTGGAAAACCGACTCGTTAATTTAAATTTCTGTGAAATACGTGCAATTTTATAACTAATCGATGGAAAGAAAGGAATAACAACAGACTTCTTATAGTTTCCCTAAAACGAGAGGGTGCCTTTTGATGTGCTGAGATGAGAATTTTTTAACCGTTTGGTCAATAATGTCAGGTAAAAAGCATGGAGGTAAGCCCCTGTCAATAGCAACTGCTTTTAAGAAATTTAGTTTTGATCAAGAGCCAATTTGGAGGAGCAAACTTAAAGTGCATGAAAAAAAAAAAAAAAAAAAAAAAAAGAATAAAATGAAGCTAACTTCTGTTTAGTCGAATGACATTAAAACAAGTTAATAAGGCAATATAGTTTTTACGTTCTTCTTATCAAATAAAATGATACGTTTTATTCTGTTACAAAAAGATATTTTTTTCTACAGTTTTGCATCTAAACAAATCTAAGTTTTTTTATACTTTTTTATACGGTTTTTAATTCACTCATTTTATCATCGATTTTTAACTTGCTTCGAGTCGCTGTCGAAGCTATCCAGTTTGAATTTTGCATTTTGCACACTCACATTTTATGGACAACAGTTTTGTGGTAACGAAACGATTTTTTCAAAATTCGATTTAGATTTTAAAAATTGAATATTTAATTGATTTTTCCTACTTTTAAAGAACAAACTAAAAATCTCAAAAAATTAATGTTTGTATCATCAGATAAAGCAGGAAAAAAATCTTTTAAATGAAATCTGCACGAAATTTTTAACATTACACCTAATCATTTGGCGAATTTTCCCAAATCGCTCAATTTTTTTCGGCTATTTCCTTCCATTATTTTAAAATTTCAGCACCTAAATTTTTTTTTATTACAAAGTTTTGAACTTTTCACAGATAATAAAACGAACTCTTCGTCTTCTTTTAAAACAAACAAGATAAAAAATATTAATTATTCGGTTTTCTACATTAAAACAAAATCAACAATAGGAACTAGGGTAAAGATCTCCTTTTCCTTCGTCATTGCTTCGTAACGTTATGTCAAGATCAAGATATCACTGCGTTATAATAAAATCTACCGCATCATTTAAAATTTTTTTCATTTCATAAGTTTCTGTACATTTTTCTCAATATTTCATTTTAACAGCTGATTTTCTTAATTTTATTAGTGATGCATAATTTTATATTCTTTTATAGACCTTCAGGACTCTAATATCCAAAAGATTTGAAATTTTCAAGGCTATGAGAGAAATTTTTCATCTCTTCTAAAGGAAGAATGGTAAAAAAATACAAATTAGGAGATTTCTAGAATATTTTTAAAAAAAAACTAGCTGCATTTTTACAAAGTTTTGTTATTTGTCACAATGGTTAAACTTTTGCCATCCATTTTTAAGCAATTCCCTGGTAAGGTATTGAGCTCGCATTTTGCCCACATACTCGTTGTGAACGTCAAACATTAAAAAGAATAAATGTGCTTCAAAATTTGGCTTAGGTTTTCCATTTTAATGTTTAAGCGATTTTTCGCACGTATCTTTGAAAGGGAACAACTAAAACTCCAAAACTTCTAGTAGCTGCATCATCGAACAAAGCGGACAAATCCTTTAAATGAAGTTTATATGAGATATTAACGAAGTTTCCGACTTTTTGGTAAAATCGGAGGATGGTTTTCGATAATTTGACGTAAAAGAATTGTTGGAAGTAAAAGATCCTTCAAAATGATCATAATAATCAATAATCCTCCTAAAATGATTTTCCTTTGAATAATTTGGTTGATAACGTGTCATTGAGGCTAAAAAGATGAAATTAAAAATAAATAAATATGGTCCCCACAAGCAATCTGGGCAGCATTACCTGGATGGCTCTGAAAGCTGCGAGATGAAATTCATCCTTCTTCTTCGCGTGAGAGTTAAGGCGCTACGACGGTTGCGTGGACGATGGAGCTTGAAGTAATTGCCTAGTAACCAGAGACTCTAAAAACCCTTTCAATGTGAGGATTACCACATATGCGATGTCACACCATGCTACGGATTTAAATTTTTATCTTACTTCTTTTAATTTTTCTATGTTTCTTTTATTATCATTAAAATACTAAATCTTAACACTGGCGTCATCTTTATAGTAAAGTAGAATGACACCCTACCATAAATAAATCAAAATCTGGAAGTGTTTAGATTTTAACAGTCATCCAAAAGCTTTTTTTTAAATTTTTTTTTACGCTCTTCTTGAGCTGACATCTACCAGCCTGCTGTCGCACTTACTCTTACTAACCCATTTCTTATTGTCTTTTTAGCTTTATTATTAAGCACACGTTCTCACTTATGCCATATACAGTTCAATAGTAAAATCACAGAAATTTAAAAAGGAGTATACGCTTAACGTTCTCGATGCGGTGTTAAGTGAAGCATATATATTTAAAAATTTTTTTTCAGACTTTTTCTCAGTTCATCACATCAATGTTCAGTTATTTAGGAAGATGGCTTGCTATTTTTTTTGTCTTTGTATTATTAAAGTTTTGTGCGTTAAATTTATTAATTAAATATCATGTTCTTTGCATTTACACCATTCAAATTTCAATTCAAGAGAAGAATCACAAAATATTTAAAAACAGCATAACCCTATAATTTTCAATTGACAGTCTCGCGCGCTGAAGATAAAAAATATTTTATTCCGCACTGTTTTGCCACTGCTCACTTTCGAATCATTGAGTTTCTTACAAAGTATGAAATATAAAATTCGAAATTCAGTATTCGGACTTTCACGTGCACATGTTCGGGTAGAGAACTACGTTATTCGAAATTTGATGACCTTAAGGTACCATCGTTTTTTTCACAATGCGTGGAACATACATACATGCAGATTATGCAATATTTAATTTCTTTGAAAATAATGCAGGGAGATAATGTTTGTGGCAACAATTTGGAAAGTGAAACAGCCGTTTGTGGACGACGTAAAATCCCATTTTGGAGCTAAAAATAGCCCATTTGGGCTAATTCAATTTTGGGGTAGTAAAACGCTTTTATTATACACTCATAATTAAAACTCATAAAATCAGTAATAAAATAAAAGAAGAAAAGCATTTTTCATACAATTTAATGGGAACAACAGATTAAATAATACTCTTTAAAAACATTACCTATAATTTTACATCACAAAAAAAGCATAAAGATAATGGCTTATACTTTTGACAGTGCTAATCGATTATTCGATTTCGCTGTTAACCGCCAAAAGGCTTTTTATTCGTGATACAAAGTTGTAGACGAATTCTGTAAAGAAAATGATTTAATCTACTGATCCCATTAAACTACATGAAACATTACTTTCCTTCTTTCAGGTCATCAATGATTTAATGAATTTTTAAGTAAAAGTTTATTTTATAAAAACTTTTATTTTTTTATTTATTGAAATAACCTCATATTACAACTGCAGCCGGAAATTTGACACCACACATTTTCATTTCTTTGAAAGCCAATCAGATTCAGTAAGAAAACAAAATATCATTGAATCTGGATATTATCAATCCTATGCCGTTTTTTATAAATGAAGGTTGTAGTCAATTCTCCAAGATTTTAATTGGTATTTTTAATTAATTTTAATTTGAAAATATAGCTCATTTTATGCATTCACTATTCTGATAATCAAAGCAATTTGTTGGAACAAGTAATGTAAAAGTTATGATTCTTCTTTTAAACTAAAATATAATTAAAGATCTCAAATGTTAATATACCAACAAAAGAGAACTTCTTTTTTTCATTAAGTGTTATATTTTTTAAAACCATTCGAATATTACCAGATAATTTCTGTAAGACTCATAAAGGCCGCTATCTCTTGAGGGAAATGGCCATCTGAATTCAACTTACTGGTTCAATTCAGACTGCCTTGCCGGTTCTCGAAATTCGAGACGCACTTAAGACGCTTCCAATATCTGAAATTACGCGCACGGCTATTCTAATGCTTAGACGCATCTTCAGGTTTCTTATATATAACGGAGAGTAGCTGCATCATTTGAAGCGCGCTTAGGAAACAAATTCATTCGCTGCCAGCTGTCATTTATCGATTATTCCAACTGAAAGTCTGGCATTGATCTCTTTGAACGCAGTCTATTCTCATTACTAACAAAACAACAATTAAAACTCTCCCTTCAGTTGTATGAATGCATATTTCATGCTTAACATTTAAAACGATATCTGGATTTACGATACGAGAGTTTAAAATGTGTGCGCACATTTGATACACTTTTATGCTTAATTATATTATTCAATATTTTCGTGAATAATCAGCATGGAAAACCTCATCACGTAATCTCTTAACAATAGAAACATTTTTCGAAACAATATTTTGTTTTAGTTACGTATAAATACAAACATTTAGCTCTTCAATTTGTGTACGGTCCC
The DNA here is from genome assembly GCF_044657685.1 of Stegodyphus dumicola. Lineage (NCBI taxonomy): Eukaryota > Metazoa > Arthropoda > Arachnida > Araneae > Eresidae > Stegodyphus > Stegodyphus dumicola. The sequence goes on from NC_140773.1 coordinate 175,875,274, forward strand.
TGAATATGATTTTCGATTTTTAATATCAGATGCAAAGTAAATACAAGGACTAGAGTAACGTCCCGTTCACCTGGAATCGAACCCAGTATTGTTCAGTGACTTTAACGCTCAGCCGCTCTTGGGCCATATTTTAATTGATAATTTAATGGATAAATGCAATAAATATAAAAGAATCGAAAGATTTCATTAACTGCGTATTGGTTACATTTAAAGGATATGTAGTATATCAACATCATATCGTAGGAGGGGGTTACACAAACTCAAAAGAATCGCTCTTCTCTCCCCCCCGAAATAAAATCCTCTACAGAGGGGGGGGGAGGCAATGAGACAAAAAAGGTTAGAAAACTATGTTAGCAAAGCTAACTGTATGAATGCCTGCATATATATAAGCAGCGCTTTCAATATTATAAACTTGATTGCCATATAAAGAGTAATTAATACCTGTAAACTATTTTTCTAAACATGCACTTCTTATTATAAGGGAATATAAAACGTTTGAAAAATGAATCGAATTCTTACAACTTGTAGTTTTGTATTTATTTTGTTATCCATATTGAAAAACATTTATTTTATAATTAGAGATACCCATAAAGGCAGAAATAAGATTGCTTCATTTCCTTGGCATCTTTAGCTACATGCGCTCGGAAAAACGTATTCAAGAGGCATATGAATGTTGTGTATTTTTGGTTCGTTCATAAAGTTCTGGAGAAACACGGAAGAATAAAAAATAATTTTATAATTTTGTTTTCAAGAGTTAAGTCAACAAAATTTATAAAATATTACTTCTATTAATGTTATTTTAATGCTTCAATATTTAAATTAATACTCATTCATGCAAAAAAATTATGGTTTTGTTTTATTGATTACTCTCGAATCAAGAATTTAGTAGATAAATTAACAATATGGTTGCTCTAAACAGAGTATTACTGCCGTATTACTCAATGAGTAAAGTGTGCATGCGATATCTGAACATGCATTTCTGTTTCTAATTATTTTGAACAATTCAGCGTCGGTTCCTGTGAAAGATACGAAACGTCCATAAATTTTCCCAACATGAAATTAATGCGTGTAGAATCTTACCATGTGTGCCATTTTTCCCAAGAGCAACTGCGCATATTCTCCTGCTCCTGCAGTCGATATTAGAAATGGATTAAGTTTCAGCCTTGCCAAGCAGTCAGCCACGTTGCGTGCGACACCACCTGTTGTGCTTTCCACTTTACCATCCAGAGTCCGACCATCCATCTAGAAATTAAGCAAAAAAGATTTCAATCTCGGCAGCTGTTAAGTGGAGATAACATAAAAGATGAGACAGTTAACACAGCGTGGACTATTAGTTCTATAGATGAGATTCGTCCCCCACCTATCCAGATGAATTATAACAGTCGACAATTGCATATCATTCATTTGAGTGTTAAGAACGGCTTGTGACCAGAATATATGTGTCAGATGTAATAATATTGGAATAGTAGGTAAAGAATTGACTTGAAAGCTCGGTTAACGAAAGTTCAACTTTTAAGTTGGACTAAAGCACAACATGTTAATTATTTCTATGAAAGGGAATATAAATTAAGTTTCTGTGTTGGTTCATATATCAAATGCGCATGTTATCGAAGAAAAAGATGAAAACTAGAGCATATTTATGTAGAAGGAAAAATACATCGGAAAGTATGAAATAATATCTCTGAGATAAAATCGAATTTGAAAGATTTAGCATAATATGGCAGAGACACATAACATGCCTACCTGTCATTGAATATGTGGGGAATAATTCATGGTATACGTAATCAACGTTGCTTTTAAAATGTTTCTAAAGAATGATGCACTTCGGTTTCTTTCAAAATGTAATCTTAATACAAAAATGTATACCTTCTAAAAAATATTTGCGATCCTAATTCGATTTTGCTTTGAAAGGTTCAGATGAATGATCTCGACGGAAAGCTGTTGAAATACATACAAAGAAGCAGTTAGACATTAAAAATATGGTTAAAGGCGAAAACATAGCAGCAAAAACATCACGGAAGAAAACATCGCGAAGAAAACAACGCAAGGCGAAAAAGTCGTGGTACAAAACATCGTGGGAAAAAAGAAAGCTAAGAGAAAACATCGCAGTTCTAAATCATCGTGGTATAAAATATCGTCATCGAAAATAAAGCGATTCAGGAACTTCGCAGTTTAAAAACATCGTCGTCTCAAAAGATTATCAAGGACATTTCTATTATTTATTTCTTCCGTAGTTACCTATTCAGAGCAATGCTTTGAGGAAAATTCTGCATTTCGCAAATGTCAATTCTAAGTCTACTAAGTAACTAATTTCCAATATATCACAAATTTATTACAATTATTGAAGACTCAAAGCTGGATTTGAATATGGCTACCTTTTTGATGAAGTAACATTTAGCTCAAAGAAAATTTGTACTCTATTCAAAGTTCTAAAACTTTTACAAGATCCAAAATAATAGGCAGCAAATGGCACATGATTTTTAAAAATAATGATTATAAATGCATGAAAATTTAAAAAATAATTCTTCGGCGTGTTATTTTATCTTAATCTTCGTGTTACTTTATTTTTTGTTGTTTGACTTCTAAATTAATATTCAGATGTCAAACAACAAAAATCAGCGTTTTATTTGTAAATATTTTTCACAGGACTAGTTTCGATGGTTTTACCGAATCAATATCTTCCAGCTACTCAACTTTTATATTTCCTTTCGCAGCTGAGGATGATGGTTCGGTAAAACCATCGAAACTAGTCCTGAGAAAATTTGCCAAATATAACTCTGATTTTTGTTGTTTGACTTCTAAATTAGTTCTTATGTGGTTTAAGTTCCTGTAACCTCAGCATACTATGAAAGAATTTTTAGTGTCATGGCAACTAAATGGAGAAATTAAAAAAACAGAAGTTCGATTGAGCTTATAAAAATTTAATTATTTATAAATTTTAATTTGTAAGAAAACATTCAGAATTCAGAGAAAACAATAAAAGGCTGTATACACATTTTTAAGTCTGCCAAAAAAATAAAAGCAAATACAATTTTAAAAATTAAAAGTTTAATTTACTTTTAAAAATTTCAATTTTAATTAAATTTATTTTAAAGCTTTTTTACATTTTTTTAAATTGAATTCCAGTGATTGTTTTCCTAAGGCAATTTTGTGTTTAATGAGCTAATATATTATGATTGTTTTCGCAATGCATTTTGGTGTTTAATGAGCTGAAACATCTCAATAACAAAGCTTTTTTTATTGTTTTCGAAGTCTTAAATTTTTTATTAACATAGCCATTTAATTTAAAATTGCGTTCCAGTATAGTAATAATAAAAACATATTAAAATAGGTATATTTTATAGCAGCCTTTATTGTGACTCGACAGAGATGACACCCTAGAATAATACGCTTTTATTTATTTATTTAGCACTGATTATTATGTTTTTATTTTTTAGTGTTGCGCTTGATGGTATTCGTTTTGAAAATTTTCATCTCAAATTCAAAACATATTTTGAAACAAATTAACATTTCCATTTTCGTAAGTTTTATTTCCAGCATATTTCAGGAATATTGCATTTCTGCAGCGTATCATGTTTTCAGTACTATTTCTAACCCCTTTTTCTGCTTTCCTTCATTTTTGCAGACCGTTAAGAAAGTTTCTGAATTTGTATACTTTTGTATTTCCTTTAATTAGTTCCGTATCAAAACACGAACAAACAAAACAAAACAAAACATTAAGCTCAAAATAGAAGTTTTATTTTCATAGCCATTTCAGAAATTAGTAATTTGCAGCAATAACATTTTAGAACGGCATAGAAACATATCTATGACATTGAAGACGAGGAAAAAAAAAAGTTTTGCTCAGTTCGTATGCAGTAAAAACGTATACTCTCAGATTGAATTTGATTAATGACGGCAGTTATTCATAGACACAAACAGCAAAAATAGCGTCACTTATATACGATGCATCAAATGTATGTTAAAAGTAATTAAATCTATAATATGGAAATAAAAAATACCAGTAGTTCGTAACAAGAGAAATTTTCATCATTAATATTTTATGTTTCCGCTGTGTACATATATATATATCCACATATATAAGTTTTCATTAAACATGTTGAAATTCAGTTTTAATAAATTAAGACTATTACAATAAATTTCTTACTTTAATTAAGAACATTAAAAAGATTTTTTAAAAATGTTTTTAAATTAAAATTAATTTTATTTCAAAAACATTTTCGATTTTTTACAATCCTTAATGTTTTACAATCCTTAATAATTTGCAACCATTTTTTCACATTACTTTACAGTTAACATTTTTACAATTTATACACATTTTTACAGTACTTCACAGTTAGCAAAAACATTTTTGCAACAATACACACATTTTACATTACTAAAAGTTTACAGAATAGGTTTTTAAAATAGATCTAACAGATAGCAGTGTGCTGTATTGGCCGAAACCGCTACGCAAACCCTGTGTTGGGACACAGGGTTGGAATGAACTTCAAACTCAAGTTTTAACAATAAAATGAATTTTAATAAGATGAAAACCTTAACAGTTGCATATCTTGACAATATGGAACTTGGATATATTTAGCCCCGTAATTTCAGAATTTTGTTACAGGAAAAATGCTCTAACGTATTATATACGAGGAATGATCGTTCTTAGCAGGCCAACATGCCCATAGCTCTAAACAGTAAAGTTGTTCCCTCTTCTCAGGAAACCACCTTATATATCTCCCTGTGTTTACTTGCGCTGAACTCCCAGGGGGAAAGATTCTTTCACTCATACATAATAAAGTGTCCATCTCTTGACCCTGATGAAAAGACTTCTTTTATCTCTTTGTCCACTGAAGTGACCTTCGAGGCTGCAACCGGAATCATAAGGCAAAGTATTTCACCCCTGATTTGAAAACTATTGCACTCTGAAAACTCATCCTAGACAAAGAACCTTTATGCCACCTTATCACATAAACTCTAATTCGGGCAACATTACCTGGCTACTTCAAGAGCGACCTTAACATGATACAGAGGCCTTCCTTAGTTGACTGTGCCGGCGAGGCGCCAACCCACCGAACAACCCGCAGGGACTTCTCATGTTCATCGCCACAATCCATCACACTGAGGGCTGCTCGGGAAGCCGCCACCCCGGCACAGCGCTTAAATCTACATGAGAGCGTCCCCACAGCGAAGGCAACGGACACGACAGTACCAGTACGGTCCCTGCCAAGCCCGCACCTACCATAGGATGGACCTATGGTTCTAGTCCTGTGAAGTCTGATTATATACCTAACAAATCGAAGCTGGCAGAACACAAGTCCAGCCAGTGGTCTGGAAGAACTCCGGGTCTCCTCCCAAAAATGGTCGGTTCCAGAAATTCACACCACTCGATTCCCTGGGATTGGTTGCTCAGGGTCATTAGCCTATACGAGCCAAGGCCTGGACCAAGGCACCGTTTCCAGCGGGACCATGAGCAGGCTGACGCTGAGCTGTGGGAGACGCACGCAGGTGAACCTGAAGCCATTCCCACAGTCCCTGCCCATCGATCAAACGCCGGGTCTCCTGCCTTCCGCCAACACTATGATGGTTCCAACACCGAATACACATGGAAAGGACATCTAAAACCGGAAAACAGCGTCTTTCAGGCGGAAGTTACTGCTCTCACAGCAGCGGTACAGCATATACTCAACAACAATATACAGGTATCTACCATATACACGGACAGCCTTTCAGCAATAAATGAAATAGAAAATCAACACCATGTATCGCCGAGCATCATTAACTTGCAAGACATCCTGCAGCATAATCGTCACACTAAAATTACCATGGTCTGGGTCAAAGCCCATGATGGCAACCAGGGAAATGAAGCAGCTGACCGTTTGGCTAAGGATGCTGCAAGCAATCTCGAAGCACAAGAAATAAATATTCCTGCCCCACCATCCTATCTAAAGCGTCATTTGCAGGGACAAGCAATACGACAATGGCAAGAAGAATGGACTAATGCGGAAACAGGGAGGCGCACCTATGAGCGTATTTCAAAGGTATCAACTGACCGCCTTATCGCCATTGCTCCTTTGGTAAACTACATAACAGGTCACGGGCCGTTCCCGTCTTATTTTCATCGACATGGGATATCAAATACAGACATCTGTGCCTGTGGAGAAGACGGAACGCCAGACCACTACCTATTCAGGTGCCCTCTGACAAATACCATGCATCTTTTCATGCCCACGAGCAACATAACTGCCTACCACCGACTGATAATAAAGCACAAGGGAAGCATTAATGCAATATGTAAAATTATAAAATTTATCGCGGCACTAGGTCAGGATATCTGCCAGCCCATTTAATCAACATAAGGTTTTCCACTGCATTTATCCAGGAAACTACAATTTGCACACGCATACCTTATATCTTATACCTAAACAGAACTTAAACTGGTTTGAGAACTCTTGCACAATAGCAAATATTTAATGAACTTTAACGCTGTCATGTGTCCTTATTAGTTCTATACAAGCACAGTATTATGTGCTTTTGTCAGTATTATAACGACTCTGTAGCATGCCTTCCTATAAGCATCATATCAGCTCTCCGTATCATATGTTTCTATTAGCACTTATTACTCATATACTATCATATGTATCTTTGTCTACCTTAATATTTATTTGCACAATGTGTTTTATTCGTATTATATCTGATTTGCTATTAGTATCATATCAGCTCTGCACCATGTATATTTATTGGCATCATATTTACTTTGTACCAAGTGTATTTACTCGTTCTTCACCTGTACTGCATCTACTCAGCACCATGTCATTTAATTAGCTCTATATTTGTTCTGCATCATGTATATACATTAATATCATATTTGCACTGCATTATGTGTTTCAATCGTATGACAGCCTAAGTTCGTGCACTATGAGTTGTCTAATCATAAGTTTTTTTTTTTTTTTTTTTTTTTACACATATACTATCATATGCATTATATGAAACACCAACTGTTTACCCCAAATATTTATCTGCATTAAATATTTTCATTTGTATTACATCTACTTTACATCATGCGTTCCTATTAGTACAACATATGCTCTGTACCATATGAGCCTATAAGCTATTTATCTGTTCTGCATCATGTATATTCATTAGTATCATATCTGTCCTGCATCAAATGATTTTAATCGTACTATACCTGCTCAGCGGCATGTGGCCCTTTTTTTTTTTTTTTCCTCATATCTGATTTGCATCATACGTGTTCATTAGAACATAAACTGCACTGCATAATGTATTTTCATGTATTTCTATTAGTATCATATCTGCCCTATGTCACGTTTTTAATTAGCTCTAGATTTGCTCTGCATCATGTGTATATACCAGCATCATACCTGCTCTGCATAAAGTACCCTAATATTTATTTGTATCATATGCTCCTATTTGTATTATATCTGCTTTGCATCATGAGTTTCTATTAGTATAACATATGCCCTGTACCATGTGTATCATATTTATGCTTGCATCATGTGTTTCTCATTACTATTATCTCTGTCCTGCATCATGTGCTTTTAAATAGCATCATCTCTGCCCAAAGTCATGTGTTTTTAACAGTATTATAGTTGTCCTGAATCATGTCTTTTATTTAGCTCTATATTTGCTCTGTATAATGTGTATATACTATTAACATATTTGCTCTGCATCATGTACTCCTATCATGTGTTAGCCTAGGTTCATGCACTATGAATTGTCTCCCCATAAGTATTATTACTCATATACCACCATCTGTTTCATATGTAAACCAAAAGTTCATTGCTAATAATTATTTGCAACTTATGTTATTATCTGTCTTAAAACTGCCCTGCATCATGTGTTTTAATTAGTATACGCGCGTGCTTTATATCTGGCAATGTTACACGCGTGCTTTATATCTGGCATGCACCATGTGTTTTCACTAGTATCGCAGCTTTATCTCTGCTCTGCATCCTGTGATCTTACCAGTTTTATTACACGTTTTTATATGTCACATAGTATTACATCTGCCCAGCATTATATGTTCTAACAGCATCACATGAATGCATTATTAGTACTCTACTTAGCAGTCTGTGAGTATGTTCTGTGTATTTTAAGTGTGTTGTTATGTGTATTATGTCTTACATTTTTATGCCACCTCCACCCCCTTTTTTTTTTTTTTTTTTTTTAGATTTCCTGTGACAACCACTGTAATCCTAAAACTTTCAAATGTCATACACATCACTTGTAATGTAGACTATGTCAACCGCCCTTGTATGGCCATGTAACTTTCTCATTAAGATTCAAATATACTCCCGAGGCAGCCTGATGAGGCTCCAGGGAGTTGTCGCCACTAGATAGTGGAGGACGCGGGGCATATGCCTGTTTACCTATGTTAAACATCAGGCGCCCTCGTCCTCCGTCACCTGTCACCTGCCTTCCGCCACCTTATCACAGTAGCTCAACACTCAACTTTACCTTATATTAGCGCCCTCTATTAATAAAGTTAGAAGAAACATAGTACTTAACATCACTTAGTTTGGCATGCTGATCCACTCTCCAAACACAAATACAGTTAGTTGGTAAGTTAAATTAAGACTTACTTTTTACTTGCCTTTTTAGTATTATTTATGTATTTTTTAGAAATAGTATCTAGTTTCTTTTTGATTTATTTGCATAATTCGTGTCGGGGAAGTTTTTTTGTAAGCAAAAGTTTCTCAGTTACTTTAATTTTCTAAAAAATTTGGTTTTGTAGTCTTCACTTGCTAATTTCTCTAAATTCCACTTATTTAAATTTCCTTTTAGTAATTCACAACATTTGGTTTTACTTTTGGTTTTTAATTTTCTTTTTACCCTTGCCTACATGGATGACGAAACACGAATTGAATAATTGAAAAGTTAGGTTTGGTAGCAACTTCCCCTTGACGAGTCTGTCTCTTGCCTGTTCAACAATTATTTACCTATGCACTTTTATAAATTTTTAGGATTAAAAATTTATTGGAATTATATATTATGCATTTATTATATTCATAGATTTTGATACTTGCACTTGATTTACATATGCTCTCAGAATTTAAATGATATTGTAAATTAGTTCGCAGCAATAATTAATCATTTATTTGTATCAATTTCATTTAAAATTTAATTAATTTTAAATTTGCTTTTTACGAATAGAGAATGTTTGTTAAATTCATATATATATATATATACGTATATACGCGTGTACTTGTGTGTGTATTTTATATACACTGCTCAAAACAATTAAAGGATATTGCTGTTTTAGGTGGATCTTGTGGCTGGGAAACTTTTTAGCTGATTGATACCTGGTCGACAGACGTAGTAGGTTATATGAGAATAAATTACACATGCTTGGCAGAAAAAAATGCATTTTATTGCGCATTTGTGTACAAAAGGAAAAAAGCACAATTTGAGCATATGAGAAAAAAAGAATAAAAAATGGTGTTTTCTTCAAAGGAAATCATTTTCAGTAGGGAGTATTGTTTCCACGGACGGCCAGCAACGTTGAACACCTTTGAGGCATGGAGTCAATGAGGCTATTAATCACGAGTTGGGGTATTCTGTCCCACTCTTCCAGAAGAGCTCTTTCCAGTTCTTGGAGAGTTTGTGGGGGTGGTTGGCGGCCAGCAACTCGTCTTCCTAGAGCGTCCCAAACGTGCTCTATTGGATTCATGTCTGGAGAACACGCTGGCCATTCCATTCGTACGATTCGTTCCTCGAAAAGGAAATCCTCCACCAGGTTAGCACGATGTGGCCTGCAGTTATCGTCCATTAAAATGAAGTCATCTCCGATTGCTGCAGCGTAAGGGACTACAATAGGTCTGAGGATCTCATCCCTATATCGGCGACCAGTCAGAGGTCCATCTCGAATGATGTAGAGGTCTATGCACCCGTCAATGGAGATGCCACCATACACCAACACTCCTCCACCGCCAAATCTGACATTTTCGTGCACGAACGCAGGATTATTCCTACTGCCACGGTCCCTCCAGATGAAAATACGCCTATTATCAGGATGAACAGAAAAACGGGACTCGTCAGAAAAAAGAACATTGCTCCATTCATTTCTCCTCCAGTTCACATGCTCTGTTGCCCCTCCCTGCGGTCGCGACGATGCCTTGATGTTAGTCTAACACATACCATCGGTCGGCGAGCATACATACCTACACCATGGAGTCGGTTTCGGAGAGTCTGAGTTGAAACCGTGGTGCCAGTAGCCGAGGGAAGATGTTGTTGGAGAAGAGTAGCATTCATATTTCGGTGTCTCCGAATCGTTAACACTAAATAACGATCTTCATTGGGCGTTGTTGCCCGTCTACGACCTTGCCCTGGTCTTCGGCCTGCACTTCCAGTTTCTAAAAAACGGTTCCAGATCCTGGAAATCACACTTTGTAACACTCCAATGGCTTGCGCTGCTTCGGCTTGAGTTTGGCCCCCTTCTAACCTACCAACAACTCTCCAAGTTTCTAAATCGGTTAAATGACTTCGCTGAGACATCGTACTCATCGAAACAAAGCAGTCACTGAATGCCGGTCATCCTTGTCTTCATTGTCATTTGTTCAGTTGAAAGTCAAATTTCATTCGCTGCCGCTGAAGCGACATTTTTGACGTCGAACTCAAAATTAGCATACTCCACAGTTTGAAAATCAGAAAAATTTGCATTTGTGATTCTCTTCTTCCATTTTCGGCAAAAAAAATTTCGCTTATATCTTTATTTTATATAAAACTTACAATATCCTTTAATTGTTTTGAGCAGTGTATTTGAAATATTACACACGAAATACATATATAATATAAAATGTTAACGCTGTATATCTGATTTTAAAAATCCATGTAACTCAAAAGTTAGCTTTTTGATTTTAAGAATTCAAAGTAAACCAATACCACTGTTCACTTAAATAACCTTGTTAATTTAAATGTCTTATCTTTTACATATCTGCAGTATACTATAAAAATGCAAACTACAGCAAAATTAAGAACTTAAAGTTTTTGTTAAAAAACAAAGTATATGCACATCCTCTGGACTTGTAATTATAGCCGTGACTATCAGGTAGCAAAATACCGGAAAGGGTGTCACAAAATATCAACTATAATATAAATTAAGAGAACAAGAGCTAATGCAGTTTTTCATCACACGAGAATGCTCTCTGGGAGAAAGTTTCATCATTAATAATTCATTTCATCATCATCATTAAATTCATTATTAAGAATTCATTTCATCATCATAACCATCTTAGCAACGGAACAGCAATTTCAGCTTTGCGACCTTTTCTTCAGTTCAAAAATAAAACATAGAATATGTTATATTAGGAAATCTAAGACAATCAGCGCTACATTCACCGAGATTCGAACTCCTGAACTTCTGATCGCCAGCCAGACGTGTTTCCAGTTACGTCACAGAAGCGCGCAATGGAAAAAAAGGAAGAGTGACCTTATTTGTTTAGATTAACATAAGTTACGGGATTTTTTGAGGCTATTTACACTGTATGTTTACATTAGCTATACATAAGACACTTAACCGATGAAGCTATCAGATTGTATCTCATTACCTCTTTGGAAAATTTTAAGCGGAAAGGAAGACCTATGACTATGTTTGTAGTAGCTGAAGAGAGCAACTAGCCTCATCCATAGGAACACAGCTGCATGCTATTGCAGGCTTTTCTCAAGTTAGCATCGTATATAGTATATTGTAAACGTCTTATGTATCGCTATAAAATTCAATATTTTCCCAATTGCTTCAGAATGGGAATTTATTGCTATCATTATAGATAAAATGGCATCTAATTGGTATAATTATATCTAAAAATGCACAATTTTCCGCTTTATACTGATTACATTAATGTACAACCAAAAGACCTCAAATACAACATTAAAATTTTTTAAAAATAAACTTAAATACAAAAACCTAATTTTGGATCTCCCTATATATTTACTTAGGTTTTAACATTCAGAGTAATAGGTTAGGTTATTTTAATTGCGGCAAAGCCTCGAGGGCTTAAGGGGAGGAATGCCTTCGTGGAGGACTTTCTAAGGGAAACTGGCTCGTATACACGTTACACAGGGAAAATCTACGAAAACACCCATGCAGCTAGCCCGTTCGCGGGATTCGAACCTCGGACCCGAACTACCAGTTTCAGCGAGTTTACTGCTACTTCACTGGTGGTCACAGAGTAATAGGTGGCTGTAAAAGTATTTTTACGATTTAGCTGTATGTAACGTAGCAAGGTAATTCTTTCACAAGTACACCCATGAATTCTTCTTGTTCCTAAGCTAGGTTTGTTGGTCATGTTTTGTTTAAGCAAACATATGATTTAGATCATCTTCACTTATTCTTGACATAATGTAATAACCCGACAGCTCACGATGAATTTAATGCCTTACATATACAAAATGATTACCTTTCCATGCAATTACTTTTAGGTGTTTCATTTTCTAACTTTTCACATTCAATATACTAGTATAACTTTTCGTTTTTTTCAGTATTAGCAGCATATTTGGATAACATAATCTCTATTGATCTAAACATTCAGAGTGACTTTGAAATTCGCCCGCATCATCAATCTCATGTTTCAAGCAAATGGCTACTTAATAAACCTTTTTACATATCCTTGTCCTTTCTCGTTTCATAATATTTTTTTCAAAATTTTATTTTATGCCATATTTTAGCCAGTTTTTATTAGATCTTTTATGTGATTCTCCAGAAAATATAACATCCCAAAACTGTGACATATATAATGTTAAATAAATAAAAAAATAATACTTTAAAATTATCAGAAGCACAGAAGCAAACTGCAAGAAAATGGAGAGGAGAATCAGGCGAAAAACAAAAATGAAATAAGAAATTTACTTCTTTCGCTGCATCGTCATCAGGGGGTTGGTACAATGAAAGAAGTAAATAAATCAGCATGTTTCTGAACCAATAAAGAGACAAATAAAAGTTAAAAACTTAAAATAATCTCAGAAAAACAATCAGAGAAATCCTTTATCAGACCAGTTCCTGAGGTTGAAGCAAGCAGTGCAACTAGTTGCAAAATTATAGCATCAGAAAGCATAAACAAATTAAGAAAAGCAAAAATATTATTTTGAGCAGATCGAGTCCCAGGAATAAAAACCTGCAAATCAAGCAATTAAGATATCCAAAAACAGGACTCAGCGTTAGCAGTGACATCAGCATAATTCAGAAAGGCGAAGAGAACAAAACGCCAAAGGAAAAAAGAAAGGCGAAGAGAAATAAATTTTATGAATAGCTGCAGCTTTATGAATAGCATATTTTAAAAATAATAATTTCATACTTTCTTATTTAATAAAAAGTAACATTCAGAAAAAGAAATTAAATAACATATTTTATTTTAAAAGTTTTAGTTCTTTTTTTCGGTTGTTGTTGTTGCCATTTTGAACTACTGCAAAATTATTGCAACCCCAACAGCAATTATATCACAAACATAGAAAAATTTTGTTAAAAGATTTGAATACGCGAGTAAGAAAATGAAAGTAAATTGACATTTATGTTTGAAAATCACTACAGACACACTCAGTTGATCAATGTTTACGTTTACAATTTATATTTTCGTAAATGAGAGGCATCAAAATCAGTTTGAGAAAGATCGTTGAGCAATCAAAAAATTGAGTCCTCTTTGTGGTGCTCGAAGAGTTCATATCAATAATGAACAGTCGAAAAAGTTTAATTCTCACCGTTAGCTGGGCGAGTTAACATCAGTACTAATACATTAAAAAAAAACTTCGAAACAGACTATTAAGGATTGAAAACAAGGAATGTTGTACAGAATATATGTACATTGGTTGAATATTTTACTTAAAAAAGCTTTATTCGATGCGTTACAGAATTTAGGGCTTACTGGTTTTATTAAAATTTTCGGTGCTTACGTATTATCAGGCAGACATTTTTATTAAGAGAAACATTCAAGACAATTTTTTGTCATAAACAGCATTAACTAGCTAATAAAAATAAATCACGAAACCATTTTCTAGGAAAAACATATCTGAAAGATTTCCGATTTTATATTACGACCAAAGAGGCGTTTTTTTCATTTAAATTTTAATCATTCTAAAATATTTAAAAACAACAAATCTTTAGAATTTCTGATAGACAGTCTCGAGCGCTGATGATTAAATTTTTTTATTCCGTACGCTGTTACCAATGCTCGCTTTGAAATCATTGAGTTTTTTAATCACAAATTCGTTAAAACTTTCCAAAATATGAAATAGATTATTCGAAATCCAAACTTCGGATTTCCAGATGCCCATATTCGGACGGAGGACTACGTTATTCAAAATTTGGTAGCTGTAGGTATCGTTGTTTTTTCGCAATGCGAGAAACATACATACACGGATGCAGATTCTTAATTACTTAATTTTTTTAAATATAATACAGGGCGATCATATTTGGCAATTTGATAAAGATTCAACGTTCTTAGTGGTTCGACGCAAAATGCTGTTTCGTGACTTATAAGTTTCGTGACTTATAAGACTCTGGGCTAATAAATAAAAATAAATTTATTTCTCTCTTCTTTCTATGAAATCATTTTATATTATCATAATGATGGTACTTTCAATTTTTAGTTTAATTATATAAAGATATTTTAACATTCGCATGCTGTTTCAGGAGTCTTACCTTATACAGTTTTAAAATCAAATGCCAGAACTCATGAAATTTATATGTAATCTGTCCTTGACAAAACATTTACATAAAGCATTCTATTGCGGATTCTGAATATATCCGCAGAGATCATTAGAGGAACCCACGCACTTTTCAGTAACGAAACATATAAAAGAAAGCACTTCTCTTTTAAAGAAGTCAACAACAGCTAATATGCTCGTATTGGCCGGTTCACTACTTTCCGCTGCATGAGATAGATTTCAAAAAGGAAAACCTAGATATTTATAGAAAATAAGTGTCTTCAATTTGGAAAACAGAATTATAGGTCTTTCCATCAGAAGGATTAGGCAATTATTGTTAGAACACGAGCCCATTTCAATGGTAGCGGTACCTACAATGCAAAACTTTCAAAACTCCGCCGGAGAACATTGAATTGCGGAGTTACAACGAAATAAATAGATTTCCTTTCAACGCAAGCTGCGCGTAACTTTTATTTCAATACACTGTACTTCGGATATACATAAACTGGAAGGTATTTCAATAAAGAACGAACGATACGTCAGAAACAGGATACAGAATAAGATGGGTAGCCAGGGAATGGAGAAAAGGATCACTTTCTTTACGTTTTACTTTTGTTAGAAAGTAACCCTGTTCTTTAAAGCACTTAAGACCCGATTTAAATAAATTGATGCAAAAGGTGATTCAAAATAAAAGGCAAGAAAAATTCAATGTTTGGAATTAATTTAAATAAAAAAATTTAATACATTTTTAGAGAAAAACAAGAAGTCTCCCTTTTTTATTAACAAATTCATACGCGCTGAAGATTCATTCATCTGCTTATATATGACAAAAAAAATTAGAGACATATACTTAATAACGACGTATAAAATCCCACTGTCTAGATTGCACTTTTTAATTGGATATCGGTTATAGATTCTGGGTGCTGCATCGTTGGGCTCGAATTCTAATCCAGAAGAAGTAATGAATAGTTTGAAGTGTACCCCTGTCTGTTCAGCACGAGGGTATTTAAAAACACTGGCGAGCCGTAAGTATTCTCAAGAGGCTTAGTGGCAGGAGAGGAAAGTTGAGAATATACTTGTAAAATCTTGGGTGAAATTTTGATGGCCTGTCCATTTATTTCCTGTCATCTGTAATATGTTAATAATAGGATTGTTATTGTTATCGTGATGTTCTTATTCACTCTTCTCACCAGAAGTATTCTTTGACAATCATCCTCAACTCAACCATCGTTTAAAGAAAGATGAAGAAAAATGGGTTTATGATTCTTCGCTGTTGGTGTTGTCTTGCCCATGTATTTCATGGAAGAATGGTTGCCAGAGCCTCTTGGAGTTTAGACTTCCACCCCAGGGGATGATCAGAGGGTCTCCCACTCCTTTCCTCTACCACCAAACCACGCGAGAGGACATTCGACTCGCCATATAGAGTGGCTTCCATGCCGCAAAGAAACTTTACATTTACAAACATCCATGCCTTTTCCGCGATCTGAACTCGGGTCTTTCGGTACCATAGTAGGCTTCCCTAACTACTATACCGTCTAGGCGGCTGACTCTTCATTCTCCAATTTGGATAACAAAGCAACAGTACAGAATATTTATATTAGCCTGTTTGACATATGATCCTTTTTTGAAAATGAAATTTTAGTTTTTCTTTTTTTCTTATTAGTTGGTTGCATTATACAGTGCTTATTACAGCAGGAGTTCTTTAAAAAGATCGCAAAAAATGGGGGTGTGTATTTCAAACCCAGAGGAGTGATTGTCTTTTATTTTGTCTACAAAAAGAGTATATAAGTAGTGGATTTATCAATTAAAAGAATATTTTCATTACAATTTCAGATCATTGATTCTAACGTCTTTTTACAAAAGGATGTATAAAGATGCAAAAATGTGTTCCATATTTAGACACTGATTTCATATCGGATAAAAAATAACTCAATATTCCCTCTAATGCTTAGTTGGGAATAAATTGTCAAAGTTTAATTGGGAACGAGCTCAATAAGTACTAATAAGGAAGGTCTCCCTGTAGAGTCATTAGGTATCTTTTCGAAAGCAGGAGAGAGAAAAAATGAGCAATGCCCTCGCCGGGACTCGAAACACGGACCTCTCGAATAGCACCAAACGTGCTGACCATTACACCACGAAGGCATGCTAAGAAGGTGGGAGAAATAACTTATATTCCAACCCTGAAAAAACTGATTTCTTGAAAAAAAGATATTTATGAATCTACTCGTTTTGAAGTACATAATAGTGAAAAAAATAGTTGATAATATTCTGTAGATAAGCAGCTAGAAATTTTAAAAAATAACGAGATTTGGCGCTAGCTAGCGAGTTTTACGTTTTTCAGAATGCGGGTTTGAAAAAAAAATCATTGCTAATACTCTGCAGATAAGCAGCTAAAAAATTGCCAAAAGCAACGAGATTTGACTATACATCGCTGTTACCGAATTTCAAGATTTTCAAAACGCAGGTCCGAAAAAAAAAGGTTGCTAATACTCTACAGATAAGCAGCTAAAATCTGCAAATAATAAGATTTGGTTACACAGCCCTATTTAGCAAGTTTTAAGATTTTCAATATGTCATTTGACATCTGGAATGTCAGCGAACTGACCCACTCAAAACGAAAACATAAAATAAAATAATGAACGAAGGGATAAAAATCGTATGAAACTTAGTTTGGCTGTCAATACACAGTAACTTATGTATAGGGTTAATAAAACTAATGGAAATGTATTCCATGAAGAATTGATAGAATACAAAAAATGCTGAAATCATTTTAATATAGAAAGATGCCTCATATTTTGGTCATTTTAGCGCTATGAATACATATTACGTGATCATGATTACGCTGATTACGAATTGAAAATGTAGCACATATGAGTGCTGTAAAAATGATAATAGCAGTAATCTCTTTAATTCCATTTAAAATTAACGAACTGAATTAAATCGCCAAAATTTCAAAAATGTAAGGCCACCGGAAACCGAACGGTAAAACCTCTGAACACAAACAATTAGTTCGATATGGACATCATGATGAACAGATTGGTTGCATGGGAAATTTCCCCCATGAATTATGTGTAAACGAGCTATTTTCCTTAAAATACTCTTTCGTTAAAATAAAATGCTATAAATTTTTCATCCGCTTAATTTTATTTTGAATAGATTGCAAGTTACATTTCGATTTAGTTTAATCGTCTCTTAAATTACTCCAGAATTTTACCGCCTTTTCCCTTATAATCTCATGACAAACGATAGAGCCTTCGAGGTTTTTTAACCACGCAGATTTGTTATTTGACTAAAAACTATGAATTCACTTTCAAATGTGACATTCAATTCACTTTTACAACTTCTGTTTTCAGTTGATGAGGGGAACATTTTTCTGCTTCTTCATCAATCGTTATTTTCTCTCGAACTTTCATATTCTCTTAAAATCTCAGAAATCAGATTTTTGAGTCGAATATCCTTTAGGGAGATTTGTTAATTTCAAATTTGTGCCGTATGATTTTGCAACAATACCGAGGTCACATTGTAAGCATTTGTAAAACCAAATATAAAATGAAATTGAAAGTCTGATCCAGTGTCTTCTAATTTCAGACTTCGGCAGTCAGCTTGACTGCAAGTTAAACTAACGTTATTTATAACTTGGAAAAACATACATATTATAAAACTACCGACATTTGTACCTTTCATTCAATATGCTTCGACAAAATCGCCAAAATATGGCGATTAAATAAAATTCTCTTAGCTTGAACACAAGTGTATTACTATG
Source organism: Stegodyphus dumicola (assembly GCF_044657685.1). Classification (NCBI taxonomy): domain Eukaryota; kingdom Metazoa; phylum Arthropoda; class Arachnida; order Araneae; family Eresidae; genus Stegodyphus; species Stegodyphus dumicola. The sequence goes on from NC_140773.1 coordinate 175,893,677, forward strand.
TTACATAATTGTAATCTGACTGACACAATTTGCTCAAAGGATAGAAGTTAAAAACATTTAAAGCAAGAATGCCACTTTTTCGGTACATGAGGAATACAGCGCTTTCTTCTAAATGTATAAATAAAAAATTATACTGTTAGAACAAGGAGGAAGAAAATTAAATAAGAAGCGGAGAAACGTTGAATTTAAAATAAAATATACAGATTCGTACAGTGGGAAATAAGTTTGGATACGTGCAGTTTTTTGGTATAAAAATAAATATTTATATGACCTGAATATGTATAAATGTTTATATTCGGTACTTAAAAGAGAATACTTATTCTCTTTGTAAAAATTATGACATACCTCCTGTGCGTATCCTTGCGATGTAATGGTAAATGCGTTCATCTAAATTTCAGATTCGTAATTCGATTTCCGATGAGAATACAGCTCGTTTTTTATGTTTCCTCCACTAGAAAAATTAACATTCTATATAACCTCACTTCTTAAATGTATTCATGCCCTTCCCTTTCTTTCTTTTGCTCAACAGAAGGCAATATATACTCTATCTTATTAGTTAACTTTAAGAAATGCATATAATAATCTGCTTCAGAAAACGATAGTTCGTTTATTTGACGAAGCGAATTGTTTTTTTGGAAATGAACGACCCAAACAAACGTCGATTTTGCCAATTATTAGTTTAATTTGTTTATTCTGTAAAGGTACAGACACATTAAAATAATGTTCAAACATAATGCATTTCGGCGCTGTGTTCAGTAATATTACTGTCCAAAAATAGTTAACTGCAGTTATTATGTGTAATTTGAGCCCATTTAAAGCTTCAACTAATGGAGGTGAAAAAGTACAAATATAAAAATAACTAATTTTCTTTTATACGTTTCGGATAAGTTCGGGTACATAGAAATGGGAGAATATTACACCATTATTAGTAAGGCAAGAAATTGCCATTAAAGAAATTAGTAAATACAGATGAATAAAAGTAATAAATTCAAATCAAAGTACCTTTAAAAATACTCAATATAAACTATTCTTTCCTTTATAAACACATAATTATACTTATTTACTTACTATATTAAGTGTATTTATTTTTTTCTCTTATACAGCATCCGAGTAATGCATAATTCCATCCTGAAACCAGATTAGTTACAAAGAAGCAATTACTTCAAATGTGCTTTTCTGCAAAATCTACAAGAATGGCTCCCTTCTTTCCCCATTTGGAGCAGCTTTTGCTTGCCAACAAAAATTTCATTACAGTAATTCTAAACAGGAAACACGCTAGTAGCTGTGCAAGTTTATATGGATTAAAAAGCAATCCTTACCCTAGACACATATAAACGCACATCTGGAAGTTCTGGAAATTTTACACGTAGGTTGGCAACAGTTCATTTACTACGTAGGCCATTAAACATCTGGCTTTTAATCTCTTCTTGAGGGATACCATAAAAATATTTCAAACTCACACAAACAAGATTATCAGAAGTATCTTTGTTTAACAATGACACAAAATACAGCATAAATTTGAAGAAATTTATTGCTGAGTGAGGCTAATGGAAAAGAAGAATAACAATAGTAATATTTAGATCATATGTTATAAAACATTTTCTCCCTCCTATAAGCATACCTTCGTAGTGTAACAGTAGCATACTCGGCGCGTATTACGGAGGTTCAGGTTCGAGTCCCGGCGAAGGCACTGCTAATTTTTCATGTACTCCTCCTTCAAAAAAGTCTAACAACGCTACAGTGGCGCCCGACCTAAAAGGTAGTGGATGATGATTCTTCAACACCAGGATTTGGCGATTGGGTCCACTAATCTTCAATTGACCATTAAAAGGGGGTACATAAAGTATTTCCTCCCTCCTCCTAGCATGCTTTCGTGGTGTAACGGTAGCACACTCGGCGCGTATTTGAGAGGTCCAGGTTGGAGTCCCGGCAAGGGCATTGCTCATTTTTCACGTCTCTTGGATCAAAACACCTAATAACTTTACAATATCTTTAGAGAAAAAAATATAAAATATATATTTGACAACAATGCTAAACTAAAACATTTTTATGAAATTATTTCATCATCAATTAATGTACAGATATAATTATGACTTGTGTATTTAACAAAAAAAGGTTAGTTGATTAATTATTCAAGATAGATGTAACAAGTTTCTATTTTGCCAGGTCATTGAATATGCAAGTAAACAATACTAAAACCTTGAATATGTTTTCTTTCTAGTGTTAAAACAGAAAATGCACATTTAATTATGCTGTAATTTCTATATTAACAAATACGGAACTTAATCATTGATGGTTACAGATCTATACATACAGAACGTCCTCTCAGTGCGCAAGGGCTCTTTTTATCGAAGAGAATTTTTGTGATAAGTCCAATTCACAAAAGTTAGAAACAAAAGCCATGAAAATCATAGTAATGCAACTGAAGGAACTTCATAATTTTCAATATAATAATTTCTATACAGCGAAAACTAAAATGATTTAAATATTGCATTCAATATACCCAGATTTTTATTGATCAAAAAGCACTCAGTTACTATATAAAAGTTGATGCACACAACATCTTCACACCAGATATTGACAGAGAAAAAGTACAAAATAATCCACCCTCAGAGAGGGAGGTCACAAAAGTAAAACAGTATATTTCTAACAGAAAAATTTATATTATTATAGCTGTTGAGTATTCAGTCATAGAAGTTTTACAAATACACTCTATAACAAAAACGTCGACCCACCAAGATGGATTTTCCCGATGAAAACAAAAATTCGTGGATAGAAAGATTATGCACAGAATAGAAAATGAATACATTTTCAGAACAATTGAATAATTTATTTCAGAGTTACATAGTTACAAAGTAACGAATTCAATAAGGTGTTGACCCACCTTTAGCCTGGATGCAAGCTGCCACACGACGTGGCATAGACTGATAAAGTTCCCAAATGGCCTCCTGGGGTATATCTTGCCAAATTTGCTCCAATTGTCGGGCCAGGTCATCAACATTCCCTGGTAGACGCAGTCGCTTTCCCATTATATCCCAGACATGCTCGATGTGAGACAGATCTGGCAATCTGACTGGCAAAGGAAGTGTTTGACAAGCTGTGAGACAGTTCATAGCAACACGTGCAGTATGTGGTCTGGCATTATCTTGCTGAAAAATAAGAGCAGGGTCCTGCAAAAGGAACGATAGCAAAGCAGATCTCAGGAAGTAGTCGACGTGCTGCTGTACTGTAAGTGTGCCTCCAATTACGACCAAATGGGTCCGGCCATCAAGGGAAATGGCACCTCTGACCATAACTCAGGTTGAGGGCCTGTGTGGCGTGCAAAAGTGAAAGCAAGATCGGCACGCTGCTCTGGGCGTCTGCAGACACGTCTTCGATGATCGTTACGACGCAGTTGTAAGCGAGATTCGTCGTTAAAGTCTATACGTCCCCAGTCACTATCATTCCAATATGATCGAGCCAAGTGTCACTGTAACCTAGCTCGACAGTGTACAGGTGTGAGTGGCAGGTGGCGTAACGGTCGGTACGAGCGTAGATTTCGTTCTGTTAGTCGTCTGTGAATAATCATGATCGATACACGTGTGCAGGTCGCACGTTTGATGGTTGATAGCGATGAATCAGGTGCTGTGACAGCTGATCTGACAATTATTCTGGCCTCCCTATCTGTTGTGGCCCTAGGTCGAGCGCTACCATCACGACGCTGAAATCTGCCATTGTCCAACAATTCTTGCCAACATCTTCTAATCGCCGCATCGCTTCGACTCATATGATGAACGGTTCTCCGATTTGCCGAGCCTGCCTCTTTCAATCCTATGATACGACCTCTTTCAAACTCTGACAGTTGCTCGTAATGAATTCGAATCCTGCGGCGAGGCATTTTTTCAGTCATTGAAAGGTATTCTAAATCGCAGTGCAACAGAAATTTTTAACAACAGCTCCTTATATAAATCTGTTGGATGAGCTGGAGATCGCACTATTCATTCATTGGACACCAAATTTTAATGATTTGCATATCTGGTTTATGCATGCGGAATTTTCAAGGCAATCGGATGATTCCTTCTTGATGCGTCGATTTTTTTGCTATAGAATGTAATAATTATGGCAGATTACTAGCCCTTGTGAAGCATCTGAATTTAGCCCTTATTTAAATTTAGTTAGTTTGTAGTTCTTATTTTTACGTCCAGACCACAACTAATGGTCTCTGTATCCCGAAAGTGCTGGAGCGGCTGTAAACTGTGAAGAATAAAGGGTAATTAAACCATTCCCTTCTTTGTCATCTCTTCTACAATTTCAAAGGACATAGTTTAAAGTAAACTCACTGTTCTACTCAGGACTTCCACATGTTCGCCAAACAGATTAGAATGAACAGTAGTCCTGATAGCCTCACCATACGAGTATTTTCCCCTAGGTATGAATTTTCGATAAAGTATGCCGAGTACATTTTCAAGCATTCATCTCGTTGTATAGTACATTATTTTATATATATATATATATGCTATATCTATGATGATAATTTTTTTATATCTATTGATTAATCATCTACTAAGAATATATATATATATATATATATGCTATATCTATGATGATATTTTTTTTATATTTATTGATTAATCATCTACTAAGAATATATATATATATATATATTCTTAGTAGATGATTAATCAATAGATATAACTTATATATATATATATATATATACAGGGTAATTCTAAATTACTTTTACAAATTAAGAGGGGTGATAGTACTCATCCATATGAGCAATAATTACCATAGAACATAGAGTCGCATTCCACTCTGAGAGGCAGAAAAGAATATTACAATTCCAATCTAATAATGCAGCGGACGGTGGAGTTAGTTGATAATATTCAACCCTTGATTACATAATTAACTTGGTACAATCGTTTGCGAGGTTGAGACCTTGCCAACCAAAGATGTGCATTTGAGTGTTTGCCATCAAAGTCTGAGCTCGAATTAACACTCGAACGCCAAGTTTTCGGTTTTATCCGTTTTGTGCACTCTCTGTGAGTTTGTCACTAAACTGATTGTGCATCATTTGGTCTCGTTCATTCGCTCTCCCAACACTGTTGTAAGTTCAGATTGGAATTTTAATATTCTTCTTTTCTGCCACTCAGAGTGGAATGCGACCCTATCTTCTACGGTAATTATTGCTCATCTGGATGAGTACTATCACACACCTCTTAATTTGTAAACGTAATTTAGAATTACCCTGTATATACGGTAACTTACCATAGATATATCACAGGTATACAGTGCAGATATTACCATAGATATCTATCTAACTGATTACCATAGATGTTAGATATAAGTGTGTATATATAATAATATATGATAAGTCCATTAAATTTTTAATATCATTAAACTTAGAGGTTATCACCTTAGGATAGTTTTAGTATTTTCTTGAAGAAAATATATTCCTTTATACTTCCTCATTAAAGTTTAATATCTTGCGATTTTTTACATAATTTTCTTCCTACGCAACTTTTTTAAGGATATTTGCTTAAAAATATATTAATCTTTGTTTCTTTTTTTTACAAGAATGAGGTTTTTGTTTTAAAGAACGATATACGCCAATACTTTTATCTTACACATAATTCAACACACGCTGAAAACAGTTCCATACAAAATTAAATGCATATAATTGCCTTGAGTTAAAATTAGGGGCAATTAAGTTTAGTATGCGCTCCACGCGTGGCAGAATACAGAAGCAGACTTTCTTTCTCCTTTCATTATACTCTAATTTTAGCATAATCAACGAAACAAGATAAAGAAAGAGGATATAAAAATTTGCCAGTTTATGCTGACACGCAGCAGCTAAATTAGCCATCTGATATTAAAGCTCTTTTTCTAACTTCATGTCTGTTTATGGAAGAAGGAAAATTTAATCTACATTCCACAAAGTGTTTTAAGTTACTAAAAAATTGTTTGAAATTTCCTTAATTAAATAAAAGTAATTCGGCTATTTTTGGATAAAGCTTAATATAAATTTAATGTTTTAAGTAAGGACTTTGCAGTTATTTTAGTTAGTTAACATTTCAAATAAATCTTCAATTTAATTTCAAACGAATATAGAAAATGTAAGAAGTCAAGCTAATTTGATTTACTTCACTGTATTCAAACAGGAACACCAACACTAATATTTAGAGAAACTAATCGTAACATAAACAACAGCCAATAAATCAGACAAATTAACAAAAGATGATGTTAAAAGTCATTTTCAGATCCAACTTCCAGTTTTCCGTAATTATGCCACTATTGCAATATAACTGTATACAGATCTAAAACCAAAATTCCTGTAGCAGGAACTAGTAACAAACTGTTAAAAAATATCTGATGTTGAGTACTGACATTTTATGAGTTTACACAACAGAACAACGAACTTTTGTGCTTTTAAAATTAAAAGTAACTAAATTTTAATTATTAAGTCATGACTTAAGTCATACATTCGTACAGTGATATTCTATATTGTGCAATAGATTAGAAAAAGAGACAGATGAATAATAATTTAAGAGTACTGTGTATTTTGTTTGAATGGGATTTTCTCAAAGCAGCATCTTCTAGAATTTACTATACACCGTATTCACGAAAGTACTTACCCAGCCTTTATTTTTGCAACTTCTGGTCACAGACTTATACTTCCAACACAAAATTGTTTTAAATGTCACAAACATTCATGTTTGGGCATTTCTAAGTTTAAAGAAGTAAATTATGTAAAATTTTCGAAATCTAACTTATTAATCGCTTCCCGTCTTAAGTACTCGTTATAAAAAATAAAACATGAAAAAAGGTCTACCTCTCTTACAATAAATATAAACCGAGATAATTAAACTAAATTCAGTGGCGCAAGAGCCCTAGTGGGACACGGCCTGCAGTGCCCCGAAATCTGCTTTCTTGATCTTGGGCCTCGGGCTGCATTAGCATATGCCCTGGGCAGGTGGTCAGCTTGTTGCAGGACCTCCGGTGTTCAGTCCCCAAGCGAATTTGTTACTCATTTTATCGACTCACTCAAGGGATGAAAGGCTGAGTTAATCTTACCCAGCACGGGGATCGAAGCCCGGATCTGTGGTGCAGCTGCGGGACGCGCTAGCCACTAACCGAGATAATTAGTAATTTCAAAATCTGCGATTTTTGACGTAATTTGCAGTTGAGAAGTCGATTAGGAAGTATCAAAAATATAGAGATTGATTTTTTCTCCTTTAAATGACGCTTTTCTCCGATTTGTTAGTGTTTTTAATTTATAATTTTGTTATATTTGGTACGCCGAAAGAAATTTTGCAATAATTTATAAGTTGCAAATTTTATAATAGTTATTATTTATAATAATTACTATAATTTTATAATAGTTTATAAGTTAAATAATTTATAAGTGTAAAAATTCAGTTTCTAAGGAAGTTTTATTACTTTAGAATATTTATCTTACAAAAATTCATTAAATATCAAATATTTTTCATTTTAATGAACTTCAATAATATTACGAGCTGGCTTCGTGCCAATACTGAAGCTTGCTGTTGTTTCTACAACACCATTTCTATACGATTCTGTGAATAAGATTTCGATTGTGAAAAAAAGTATACCGATCAATAATTTTTAAAATAAAGTGCACAGAAATGCTCGTCACTTGATCTCTTAACACAAGAAACCTTCTTCTAAAGCGAGAGTTTATTTTTAGTTTAATGCATAGACTAACATTTCGCTCTTCAGTTTTTTCAGGCCCCAAAATATGATCCACGAATTAAATGCCAAATATCTTAAATAATTTTTCTCGCCAGGGGGATCAAATGTTTTGTGGGGTCTTTTTAGCACTTATGTATTAACGCAACCACTTTAGTAGAAGTCCTGAAATTTTCAAATGTGCTAAGTGCTGGCAAACATGCGCATAACCATTCTTACAACAACCATGCTCGTAACAATCCTTCAGTCAAGCAACGCCGTCCATTTCGTATGCTTTTTTGTTGTACGAATATTCCAAGGTTTCAGCCTTTTTTATAAACAAATCATGGTATTTTTTTTGCTTCAAACTTAGTTTCAAAATATGGACTTGTGAAAATTCCCAGCAATGGAATAAACTGCGGTAAAACTTATGCAAGAATATAGAATTTTGCTGGAAAATTCCTACAGGAAACAACGAAGAAATGCGTTCGAGGCCGAGTCTCTGTATACTCTGATGCTTTTAAGCGAAAATAGATCGCTGAGTACTTCGAAGAAGAAAAGCGCAAAAAAGATTACAGAAAATTTAAGAAGAAGGTAAGTGTTTTATTTTTTGATTGTATCACTTTATCCTTATTTAATAATTCAAATTTGGGCTAATCTTTGGAATATGGTAACAGGTAGTTTGGCGACATTTTGGTAAGGTGATAAAGGTTACTAGCTAGGACTTTAGCAGTGTACATGGATAAAGTCAAGAGTGTGCGCAAGGTCATTTTTGTGCAATTCTGGGATTTTTTTTAAGTGAAAATAGGTCGACGTGTACATGGATACTGTGTATGTGCAATTCTTAAAAAAGCAGCAAGCATCTCCCAATTTTGCACCTAATCTTCGTCATGATTAAGACTTTTGTTCCATAAAAGTTCTAGCATAAGTGTAATTCGGCTAGCAGATTGTTGGAAAAAAATGTTGAGAGAAAAAAAAAAAAAAAAAACATGCCTTTACTTCGTGAAAACAAAATGGCGTCCAAAAAAAAAAAAAAAAAAAAAAAAAAAACTAGCAGGTTGCTGTAGAAAGGTTGGTCGCCAAATTTTCGCCAAAAAATCGTTAAGTTACCCTAATTCGAAGATTAACCCAATATTACTTCCTAATACTCTTATATATTCAAACTCTTATAGGGAAACCGAAACCTTTTACTCAAGAATTCTTCCTTTCAAGCTTATTACTTTATCCAATATCACAATGTAAGCTCAACTAAAGCTCATCTCATCAAAGGTACTTAACTGGATAAGGAAGTGACAAGTAACTAAAGCTAACGTAAAAAGGAGAGAAATAACATTACTCTCAAAAGTATAATTCTTCTTAGAACAACAACAAACGTATATATAAAATTTATTCAGGCAATGGAGAATAAACCGTCATCTGTTACTTTATAAATTTATACATTTTAAATGCATATGAATGCAGTTAGATCTACACATTAAAATAATGCGTAATGATTAGTTGGTAGGTTATTGAAATTCTTTTACTACTTAATGTTAACTGCGTGAACTAAAATCGGTATTTAGAAATCTAAAATTAATTTGTTTAACAATTTGTTTAACATTATCAAACAAATTTTAGGCTCCAAAGGAGCAACTGTGCCTCTGAATTTTAAAGGTAAATAAAAATTTCTGGAAATTTAGAAATCTAAAATTAATTTGTTTAAACGCTAACATTATCAAACAAATTTTAGGCTCCAAAGGAGCAACTGTGCCTCTGAATTTTAAAGGTAAATAAAAATTTCTGGAAATAAAAGAAGTAAACAATACAGTAGTTTTTATTATAACACTGCCAGATTTACTGAAATTTCGTCTATTATATAGGAGTTACCTAAAATCCGCAACACTGGGAATTTGCTTTTTTTTTGTTGTTTCTATCTGTACATTTTAGGTGTTATCTTCATATCTTTAACAGTATGTGAAAGTGGTAATTACGTATTCTATGAGATGAAGAATTACTGTCGAGGAATTATAATCTCCCCCCTTCAAAATTATGTAAGAGGTTGCACAGTTCTTTATCTTCTGTTCTACTGGGCTGACTGATTAAATATAACTTGCGTTTTTCATGTCTCGAAAGCGCAATTTAGGATATATATTAAATTTGTACATAGCATTGTTCTAACATAGGTATTTTAAGACAAAATCGGACTTCTTCCAAAACGACATACCGATTTTTTCCATATTTTGATTCTACGATTCAGAATTATGTCTGAACATTAAATTTTGTAAAATTTGGTGAGAAACATACCGAGAAATTTAAAATTTTATCTTGATGCACTTTTTTTTCAATTTGCGCCAAGAATAATTCACTTAGCGAAATTTTACTTTTATGTAGAATACTAATTATGTTAATCTACTTTTTTTCCCTCTTCATTGTACACCAGCAGAAAAAAAATGCATCTTTCATTCTTTCAAAATTATTTTCTTTATATTACCTATTACTGTCCTACCTAGCGGAAGTACCCGATGCCAGTTAGGTTAGCTTGAGAGTAATGCATCTAACAACAGAGAAAACGATACCGCGGTAATCCTTCTCTAATAACGATGCAAAGAATACGATTCACAGTCATACATTTTTCAGTCTGATGCGATCTAAAACCCATAGAAAAATAAATAGAAATAGAAAAATAGATAGAAAATTAAACTAATTCTCTTTCGTTATATCAGCGACAATGGCATGCAGTTTTTAATGATTTTTGACTTTCTAATCAAATGGTCGTAAAAGCTCAAGTTCCATCCAATATTTCCCTTATACTCAATTTTAGTCGATTAAATGTGGCACAAAATTGATCATAAATAAATAACGCGAACAAACAGACGTTCAGACTTTATGTGTACCGATTGGAACTACTCTGATATGCGCCCTCACGTCGCCAAACATTTTTGGCGAGAAACTTCACGCTGCCATATAACTATCTAAATTTTTTGTCTATATTTCGAAATTAAGCCTAAAATGTCTCCAAAAACGCGGTTTTCGCACTTGCAAAAACTACGTTTTGAACACACGATTTAAGCTAAAAATCCGAAACAAAAACAAAAAATTTAGATAGCAAAAACGTAAAGTTTCTAACCAAAAATATTTGACAAGAATCCATGTACACAGCGACATGTTTTAACTTAAAAAAAATCTACGAATTGCACAATTTAGGTAACGAACAAATCTACGAACTACGCACACCTCGCTTTAATAAATTAACATAACAACAATTAATTTCAAAGAATACCATGTACACAGCATCCTGCTTAAACTTAAAAAAAAAAAAAAAACATCTACGAATTGCACAATTTAGGCAAGGAACGAATCTACGATCTACGCACACCTCGCTTTAATAAAATAACATAATAACATTAAATTTCAAATAATACCATGTACACAGCGTTCTGTTTCAAAAACAACAATAACGACAGAAATTCATACTAAATAACCAATGAACATAACATTCTACAAAATAAGAACAAGAATAAAATAAAATGCACTTACCATGAATTAATGATTTTTCGAGCAGCAGAAATAGCAATTTCATACCGCCTTTAACATGCCGCCACGTAATCACTATCGTATTTATATGACAGCCAGACACACTCCAGAAAATTCATACTATGGTTCACAAATAAATAAAATCACAAATCCCTACTTCTATCATGCACAGCCATTAAAAATAATCTCCCAGACCGTCTTTCCACACCTTCAAATACCCACTACCCCTCAACAGGATGGCCACAATGATATTTCCTTTTGTCGAACTTCAATTCAACAACTTCTACGATTTTATCTTTCCCTCCCATCTTCTCAGACACAGACGCGAATCAACGAGCTCCAGCGAAAGATTGTTCAACGTCAACAGGGTTGCCATAGAACACGCAATCGCGCCAAAAACCAGCGCAGAACACATATCGCCACATTTGGTGAAATTAGGGCCCATATCAGAGTTGTACCTACCGATTTTGTAAACCTTAGAAATTTTTGATTAACAAACTCTACGATTTGAAAGCGAGCAGTAGCAACAATTTCCGAAATAAAGCATTTTTATCTCCAACGCGCAAAACTGTTACCAATTTTGAAAAATGAGTGCGAAAACCAGTCTTTTCAGAGTTTTTAATTAATATCGCGGCTGATTAAAGTCATAGGAAGATGGGAATACCCGAAATGGCTTCACACGAAATTTTGGAATCGGGAATATTGTATTTAATGTTTGGCAATACTATTTTTAATTCATCGTAAAAATTAAAAGTTTTTTATTAACAAACTCTAGGACTTCAAAGCGAGCAGTGGCAACAACTTTCGAAATAAAGCCGATTTTTATCTCCAGCGTGCGAGACTGTTGTCACTCGGAAAAATGAGGGCAAAAATTAGCGTTTTCAGAGTTTTTAATTAATATCTCTGGTTTTAAATGCTTTTTCTTTTTTTTGGAAAAACGTAGACGTCGACCTTTCCAAGAACCCAGAAAAGAACTGTAGAAAGTTTGGTGACGATAGCTATAGTAGTGACACGGAAAATGAACGTATATCTAAGGACAAAAGCTCCTTTGAAACTAGTTCAGATAAAAGTGAAGCTCTAGAAAGACATTCCGATACTTTGAGGTGAAATACTCATTCTTTTATGTAGTGCTCGTAACTGAACGTTAAAACAAATAAACTTCAAACATCCTGCATTAAAATATTGCTACGAATTTTGTATACATGTAAATAATTTTAGTGAAATTATATGTGAAATTCTAATATTTTTTGCATAATGTAACATGAAACGTTTGAAGGAGACGAAGCTCTGCCAGAAAAATAAGAATACAGGAGCAAGTCTATTATTTAACGTTGAGTAAATGGCAATGGTTTTGGTAACTAATTTTTGTCTCCAAGAATCTCCATAAGTCGTCAAACTTGCTGATCCTTTGGCAACTGTCCCTGCATAACTATAATTGGTACTGTAATTGATTACTGTGTGTAAGTGTTATCGTCCGGTCCTTATATCTAACTTTAACCGAATATGCCTTTCAGTAATTTCGAGGAATGGAAAGTACCAACATTTTTTCGGAGACGATGAGGACTTTATTAGACCGCAGAGAGCATCAGCTCTCAGTTGTATATAGATGGATTAAGGCGCCTAGTGCTATGAATCTGGCCATTCCTCATGAAGTAAATAAAATCATCAGATCTCTTAAACCCAAAAATGCTCCAGGTAGCGATGGCAGTCAACAGTCAGATGCTCAAGAATATACCGTTCAAAACTCTCTGCAAACTCACGTGTATTTTTAATGCCTGTTTCTACAATCAGTACTTTCCATAGGCGGGGAAACACGCAAACATCTTTCTCATTCGAAAACCAGGAAAAGAGCATGAAAATCCGGCAAACTATAGGCCGATTAGCTTGTTGTCATCTATCAGCAAAATTTTCGAAAGACTCATATATAATAGATTGATCAACAATCTTCAATGTTTAGCGGATCATCAGCAAGGATTCAGGAAAAAAATCTCTACTTCGACGCAGCTCATTCGTCTCAGTGAATTCATAGGCTCGGCGATCCACAATAAAATGAGTGTTGCAATCCTTATACTAGACGTGGCAAAAGCTTTTGACCTCGTCTGGCATCCAGGTCTGCTCTACAAACTTATCAGACTCGACCTGCCTCGTGAATTTGCTTTGCTCATAAACTCTTTTCTCGAACAGCGCGCTTTCACTATTAAACATGGGAAGGCGGTTTCTACTGTAAAGGATATCCTAGCTGGTAGTCCGCAAGGTAGCATCCTTGGGCCTTTATTTTACATAATTTACGTTAACGATTTTCCCAGCTTTCCAGCCGACGTTAACATTCTCCTAACCAGCTACATCGATGACACGGCAATTGTTTCCAAATCATGTCGACCGGACCATGCTCTGGCCTGGCTGCAAGAGAAAATTCCAGCCATAGAAAAATGGGTGCTTTTTCGAAAACCAAAAATCCAAAATTCTTCTTATCAGGAAGTATCGTAGACTCGACAAATTAAAACTCAAGTCACCCTTTTTGGCTCCCCAGTTCCAAGGGTCAACAAAACAAGCTACCTCGGAGTTATCTTCAATAGCAATTTAGCAATTTCTCATGGAACGATTACGTGACCGCAAAAGACACAAAACTTCAAGTCCTCCAAAACTTCAGCCTTTCGTGGAGGACTTTCTAAGGGAAACTGGCTCGTATACACGTTACACATGGGGAAAACCACGAAAACACCCATGCAGCCAGCCGTTCGCGGGATTCGAACCTCGGACCGAACTACCAGTGTTCAGTGACTTTACCGCTCGTCCGCTGGTGGGCTTCTTGGTTCAGAGTCGACTGCAAAGTACTGAGATATCTCCATGTGAGATTCGCTCTTTAGATGTACTTGGCATTGCGTTGTGTTTAATAGTTTGAAAGTTCAACTACTGATTGTGCTCTGTGATACTGAGAGGAGCAGTACGAGTATTTCTGTATAACGTTCCAAAATTGTAAAATGGTGTTTTTTGGGGGGTGTAAAATAAATTTTATCAAGCTATCATCGGTTCTGTGTGCATTAAATCTATTACGGAGCCATCCGCAAGCAACAATACTTGGTCGATGCTGAATACTGAAATGCGAAAACCAAAGTACTGATTTTTCATAATTTCAGTAATTCCAACTACTGAGTTTTTATAAACTTACTCAAAAAAGTTATGATGATGTTGATAGAGAATATGACCTCTTGTGGATTGTAGAAGACAAAAAGTAAATAATTCTTATTTTCAGGAAAAAGATTTTAAAATAAGGAATGTTTTCGAATATAATAATAACAGTTAAACTTTACTGTGTGCCAATCATTAATCAGGTAACTAAAGAAATATTTTCAGCGACATCACTAAAATAAGAAATCAGTTATAAAGTTAATTGAAGAATAATTTTTTTGACAATAAATAAATAAATAAATAAACGTTCACCAGTGACAGATTTTAAAACCTTTGAAGCGTTAATTTATGCATCAAAAATTACTTACCATTATATTCTTAACGTACTCAACAGTACATGACAAGGAACGAACTAAATCAAATAAATCAAAACTCAGCAAACGAAAGATTCTAGAGAGTGTTGTTGGAACATATAAGAAGTAAAGAAAAACCCGAAATTAAGGGCTTTCAGATTGGCTGTAGAATCAGAAAAGCCTTATCGGAAATGAGCTAATCTGGAAACAATAAGAATTAAAAGTTATATCAGTGGATGTGTTGATAGGAACAAACTCTTCGTGAACAAAATCAGTCGTTTGAGAAGACCTAAATTTTATAAATCATAAAAATAAAAACTTTTCATTTTGAAGGACAGTTTTATTTACACGCGGATACAAATTTAATAATTTTTATTCGGATGAGCAAACATATGTTTAGAGAAAACCAAATGAAGAGTGTAAAGGGAAAAATATTAAAAACCTTCTCTTAAATTTAGTGATGGATCGATAGTAATATTGGGATCAACGGCAGCCGCTGAATCAAGTAACTTTCATATCATTGACAGAATAATGGATGAAACAAAATATTCATAAATTCTGAAAAGAAAATGCTAAACAGAATGTTTAAAATTGTGTACAGACGATTGTTTTCATTTTTATCCAACGATCCGAAGACTGAAGCCATTTACGTTAGACTGTAGTCGCTTTATAATTTGAAAATATACAGGCACATTTGGGAGAACAGTTTAAAAAAGTTATACCAAATTCAGTTCAAAAGCATTAAAAAAAGCATGATAAAAATTTCTTTGAATAATTGCGAGTAATTAGTCCATTCAGTACAGATCGAATTAAGAGAAATACAGGCTTGCCACCAAATACTAAATTTCATTAAAATAATTGAAATTAATTACAATAGTAATTTTATATTCGAATTTGATTTTGAGATTACTTTTCCTTGTTTGTTACACTTTAGATTTTTCTAACTTAATGCGAAAAGAATTTGCGTTATTGTTTTTTTTTTTAACTTGTATGTGCTTGAAAAGAGTTAATAAAAGTAATTTATAATTTTGTTTAAATTATTTTCTTTTTATTATAGTAAATCACTTTACAAAATGTAGAAAGTACGTGTCTGAGTTTTACTTTGATCCACTGTATTTAGCAAAAATAGCAATTGTTTGGTTTGGTTTAGTTGATTACGGCAAAGCACACTAAGGCTATCTGCCTAGGGTGAGGGATGCCTTCATGGAGTACTTTCAAAGGGAAGTTGGCCTGTATACACTTTATGCTTAGGGGACATCACGAAAACGCCCATGCAGGCTGTCCTCTCACCTGTAATTGAATCCAGGTCGGAATTATAAAAATTTCAGCGGTTTTACTGCTCGGCCGCTGGAGGGCCCAACTGGAAAATAAAGCAAAAAAGCAATATTTTTAAAGTTTAGAAAATTTTTAAGCTATCGTTAGTCATTCAAGATTAAATAATACAAAAGAGAATAAAATATTTCGCATTCTTTTAAAGGAACTGCAGGTATTTAGATCTCTATTACAGTTAAAACTAGTTAAGAAGTTTGAAAACGAAAAGAACAACTGAAATCTTTTCAACAGAAGCAATTTTTTTTCATTCGTCTGAGAGTTCAAATTGCCAAAAACTACCTACGCTTCTATTTTGATGAGTTTAAAAGAGAAAAGGAAGTTCTAGTAGTAAGTAAACACAGGTTTCAAAGATTCATCTTCGCAAAGCTAACGTACACCAACTGACTCAAAAAAAAAAAAAAAAAAAAAAAAAAAAAAAGACTTGAATTCAGAAGCTATGTTTTAAGCGTTCGGTAAGAACTAGCAATTTAACTTTCAACACCTTCCATTAGTGACGTACAAATCACATATTACGCTTGGCGAAAGTATCTGCCCAACAGAAAAGAAAACAGGTACAGGAAAAGCATGCTAAGTACCACTTCTAACCACTTCTAAAAGTGTTCGTCAGGATGTGATGACTCAGTTTTCCTATGTGAAAAGTGTTGACAACATTTTGTTTCCACATTTCCATTACTAAATGTAGACTATTTGCAATCTAATGCCTTTGGAGATAGCCTTCAGATTTTAAACAGTCAGCTGCGGATTGAAGTTTTTTAAAAGAACGATTTTTACTAAAACTGAGTGCACACATCCAAAAGATTACTGCATACAAATTTATGCTATATAACAAATTAATTAAAAGAAAAATAAATACATACACAAGGTTTAGAAGCTTGGAATTAAATCAGTGTAGAATTTTTATAAATATAAAATGCTTGTATTTTTTCTTTTTTGTTATGGGACAACAAGCGTCAAATAATTTTCTCTAGAAAGATGCATACTTTAACTAGATACATACAGCTCCAAAACATACTGCCATCAGCTGATTTTGATTGCGGTAAATTGTTTCTAAATATAAGAAATACAACTCTTAGATTATTTGTTTCAATAAACAAAGAACGAAATAGAATACACAAATTAAAAACCTTTTACTGACAACAGCTACTTTCAACAAGAAAACTGTTATAAGAAATAATAACGATGCATGTCAATTTAACAGTGCTCTACTGGCAGCGTTGAGAGATGTATCGTTCCGGAGAAATGCTTAGGCGGGTGTTCTTCAGGAACGGAAACCATTCAATTTGTTTTAGCACGAGAGGTGCTCGACCCTCCCTTTTGGGTCCGAATCATTTTCAAATAAAAGGAAGTTGCTACCAAATGTTATAATGTATTGTTTCTTTTAAAAAAAATATAGGAATATAAAATATATATGACAACGTTTAACACTGTTTTTAAATATTTTGTTGTCGAATTTTACGTTGCGTAAGTGCGAAGAAAGCGATGTTTAATAAGAAAGTTAAAATGACAAAAGAAGTTGTGTTAGCAGGAGTGAGTGCAAGAGCAGATGCCTAACCTGAGAGCTCAGCAACTTATACAAACTTAACAAAGAGCGGGCGCCGTTAAAATCTGAACCCTTTTCAATTTTTTTTTCGGTTTCTTAAAGCTTCATACAAAATTCATAATTTTAATTATACAGAATCTGAGGTTTCAATTTATCTGATGATAAGCTTTATCAGGTATTTCTTTCTCTAGCACTGAGTTGCCACGGACGGTCTAGTACAGGTATGTGAAACTCGCGGCCTACTGACTTCCGCATGAGGCCCTCGAATGATTTTTTTTTTCAGCTAGGGAAAATATATAATTATGATACATTAATAATCATTGAAGTCTGCCGATTCTGGAAGTGTAGATATAACCTCTAGTGCTAAAAAGTAATTTCGAGACGGTGTCTTTACAAAAATAATTTTTCAGCTAACATTGAGAAAGTGACAACCTGTTTACGGATGGAATTACTATCCTTATAATTCCAAAAGGCTTGGCTGTTTGTGTTATCTCCCCCACTCTCGCAGATGTAATGTCGGTCACCCTCTGTGGTACACGTAGGATAGCGACCTCAGTGATGAGATGATTATATGATGAATGGTTTCAGCCATTCCCAACTATTGCATGAAGTTGTAAAATGGGATAAAAAGGAACAAGCATTTGTATTGTAAAAACCAAAATTCAGATATTCTGGTACAACAAAGTTTCAAATATCATTTTAAGAAAAGTTCTTATATAGAAGAAGACCTGCGTATGAGTATATAACTTGATACACTTTTGGCGTTGTTTCCCCGAATCTCCTATCACTGCTCTAGCATTTAAAATCTTAAACAATTGCACAAAACTATATTACTACAAGCGATTCTCATAACTTACCTGCACATTTTAATGCAATTTAGCTGTTACTTATAAGTGTTCATTAAAGATTAATAATATATATTTAAATCTGAATTAAATAAATTTAAAACGCTTATGTTTTCAAAATCGATATTTTGCGAGATAATACAACTTGTTTATATCTGCTTTCTCTCTCTGTGAAAAAGATTTGTCTGAAAATCTTCCCCAAACCCTTCATTTTGCTGAAAGTAACGAACTTTTACAATATGAAAGATTCATTTCAAATTTTATGCCAAAGGAAGGAGGACACGGCGCAAAAAATTAACATTTACCAGGCTGCATTACTGATTAAATGTAAATGGTTATCCGGCTGGATACATAATAGCATAATTTAATCAACAAAAGTTCTGTTAACAGCACATTTTTCAATACCCGGACAATCTAGCACAAACGATTCTTAACCTTTTTCATCTCAAGCACCCTTTCCCCATGACTAGACCATCTGTACATTTATTTAAATTTAGAATATTTTTTAATGTGTTTTATAAATTAAACAAGATAAAGTATAGAAAATGTTAATAAATACCAAAAATTGAATGAAAGTGCCTTTTATAGTGATAAACTAAAGCTAAATACCTAATAGGTGCATAAAATGCTGACTTCATCCTCCCGCGAAAATATGAAATTCACAGGCACTAAAGCATCGAACAGGACTCGGAAGCGTTTAGAAAACTTCGCTTACGGCCGCTGTTACATGAATAGTAAAGCTTCAGGACGTCAATTTTCAGCGCCGCGGCAAAGAGGAAATGTAAATTTCTAATATTTTTAATAATATATCTAATTGATAAAAGTTATTAATATATTAAATTTAATAATATATCCAAATGACTATTTTAAGAATATTTGTAGCATTATTTCGATTAATAAAAGGTACAGCAAACACCATATGTTCCACAGTTCGGTATTGAATCGTTTGGAGTTTTCAATAGTGCAATGATTAAAAATATTTGTTTCTTATGAGAGGTGTTCACTTCGTCAGCTTAAATGCGCACGATATTACATTTTTTCTTTATAGTTAACATATTGTCACGGATTTTGTATATATATAAACAACTTTCAGGAAATTATATGTGAAACTGTAGTATTTGTAGTATAATGTGTTAGCAATTAATTAGTTCCTTTATTAAAAACACATTCCGTCAACATTAATTGTTAAATACTTGCTTTATTCAGAAACATTACCGTCAACATTACTGCTCAAAAACATTACAGTTCAAAAAATTATCCTTCTAAAAAAACTGTTGTTGCCAATCAGGAAAATAGATTTTAAATAAAATTAATACGTTGCGTTTACATTCGGGCATCCTGACTTAGTTACGACCTCGGAACATTAAGAACTTATACTTAAAAAATTAAATCTGTAATATTAATGTTTATAGTTCGAAAGTCTTTAATTGTCATATAGATTCACGGTCGTTTTCTATTCTTTTTTCCGTGTCCTAGTTTTAGTAATATGCGGCGTGTTGTTATCGTTATCCCCAGTAACACTAATGTCATCACCATCATCATCGTCTTCTTCTGATTCAGCTTGACACTGCCATGATTTGGCTCACATGAGCTGTCGTACTAAAGAAATGTGTCTTTCACCTCTCTTCTAATTGAGTCACTCTATAGGTATCACTTGGTAAAACTTCTTTAACTACCAAAGGTCCTTGATACTTTTGTTGTGTTTTGGTTGATTCTCCAATTGATTTAGATACTCTTCTCATAACTGCTATTTCTCCTTGTTCGAATGTTAAAGAATTGCTTTTCTTCTTGTCATTTTCATTTTCATCTGCATATCTTCAATTCTCTTTCTAGCTTCATTCTGTAAGATTACTGGATTCTCCCATTCATTTGCGTCTTTATCTGTAATCATCCTCATCAATCCGTCGTTAAATTATGGTGAATAACCGTGAAGCATTTCGAAAGGAGTTTTATTTGTAGTCTTATTTATCGTATTGTTTAGATTCCTTTCGCATTCCTTAATCTTTTTGTCCCAGTCTCTCTGATTCGGATTTTCCATACTCGTTTTAATCGTAGCCAAAATTGTTCGATTTGCTCTTTCCACCATTCCATTACCACTTGGATGTTGAGTTGAATTGAGTGTATGACTGATTCCATTATTTTAACAGTACTCTCGAAATTGCTTCGCTGTGAAACATGTTCCTCTATCGCTGATAATTTTTTCTGGTAACTCAAAATCATCTACAAAACTCTTCAATGCAACTAACACATACTTGGTTGCAGTACTTTTCATAGGATATAAGCGTGTAAATCTTGTAAAATTATCAATTATTACAAATAATTCTGTATTTCCTTTTGAACTTTTTACGAATGGTCCTAAATGATCTATATGTATGATTGCAAAAGGTCTTCTACCAGATCTAATTAGATGCAGTACTCCTTGTTTCTTACCACTAGGCACTTTATTTACTAGGCATTAGAAACACATCGAAATGTGACGCATAACAAATCGTTTCATTCCTTTAAACCAGTATGATTCCTTGATTTTGGCAACAGTTCTGTCTGTTGAAAAATGTCCCAAAAGATCGTGAAATTTTACTACAATACCTTTTCTCATCGATTTAGGTATGACATATAACAATTCCTCCTTTTCCTGATCTTTTACTTTACGAAACAATCGATTATTATTCAAGACGTAATTTTCAGTTACATATTTATCTGCATTCGTTCTATCATTTATCTTTTTCTTTAAAATGTCTATTAATTTGCGTAATTCTGGATATGGATGTTGAATCATTAGAATTTGTTCATCTATCGTTAGCGTTAAACAAACTTCCAAGTTGTTTTCATTTATAGAGTCTAAAGTTTCTTCTGGCTGATCAACTGGCGATCGGCTCAATGCATCTATGTGACTCATTTTTTTACCTTGTCGGTGCTTTATTTCAAGATTGTATTCCTGGATCAGATTACTCCACCTTTCTATCTGAGGATTTGAAGTTTTCTTCGCGTTTAAATAAACTAAAGCTTGGCAGTCTGTAATTACCGTAAATCGGATTCCAATTAAAAATTGTCGAAGTCGTGTCAAAGTCTAAACTATAGCCATTAATTCTAATTTGCTTGAATGATAATTCTTTTTTGTTTCTGTTGTTCCTTTACTTACACAATAAACTAAATGCCACTTTCTATTTTCACCTTTTTGCAACAGCATTCCTGCCAGCCCTTTGTTGCTCGCGTCTGTGTGCACCTCAGTCTCTGCTTCGAGATTATATAACGCTAGTATTGTTTCATTAGTTAAATGATCCTTTAAAGTACTGAATGCTTCTTGCTGATCTTCGTTCCAACGAAATGTTTCATTCTTCCTCGTCAGTCTCGTTAGCGGCTCAGCTTTCTCTGCGTATTTCGGTACAAACCTTCTAAAGAAACTTGTAAGACCTAAAAATTGTTTAACTTCATGTTCATTGATTGGTTTCGGAAAGTTTAATATGGCTCGTACTTTTCTTGGTCCAGGTTGCATACCATTTGACTTTATTAGAAATCCCAAATACTCAATTTCATCTTTTCCAAATTCGCATTTTGTCAGTTTTAATGTCAGCACTGCTTCTCTCAATTTATCAAACAATTTTCTAAGTTTTTCCATCATTTCTTCCCAAGATTTAGCCGGAATTAATATGTCGTCCAAATAGCTCAATACTTCTTTATTAAGCTAAAACTTGATTCATAAGTCTCTGAAATTCTGCAGGAGCATTAGCTAATCCAAAGATCGTACGCTCAAATTGACCAGTATCATCTGGAGTGATGAAAGAAAGCTGTTTTCAGTTTCGCTTCTTCAGTTAAAGGAATCTGTAAATATCCAAGAGCTAAGTCCAATGTAGTGAAAACTTTACGCTCACTAAGACATTCAAGAAGATCATCTATCCTAGGAAGTGGAAATTTATCTTTAACAGTTTGCGAATTCAACTTTCTATAATCTATCACTAATTGTAATTCACCTGTTTTTTTTCCTTACGAGTAAAACTGGACTAGCATACGGAGATCTTGTTTCAGTAACAATTCCATATTTCTTCCATTCACTTATTATCATCTTCATAGAAGCAAGCTCTTCGGCATTGGTTTTATACGACTTCATGCAAATAGGCTTACTCCCTTCAATTTCTTTAATATTCATTTTTGTTAAGTTTGTACATCCTAATTCCTCTATATTTAATGCAAAACAATCTCGATACTCATTTATTAAATACAAAACTTCCTGTTTTCTCTCTGGCATAATAGTGTTATTAACTTTAATTTCTTCTAAAGTAATCGGTCTCTTAAACTTCTTAATTTAATTTATTACCATTATTTCCTTTTGACTTGAATTTTCAGTTTTCTGATCTGAACTTGGTTCAACTAATCCTGCTACTTCCGCTCTACCGATACATTGATTCTCTTTCAAAATTAGTTTTCGATCGCTGTAGTTAGTGACTGGTATCACTGTTTCTCCCTGTATTACTTCCAATAATGAGTCCAACTCATCTTCCAATCCACTTATTAAAACATAACCGTTATTTATTTCATCAGTTTTAATTTTCCCGAAATTAACCGTATTACTTTCGATTTGAATTTCTTGGGAAGCCTTCAGTTTAATTCGAGGAGTGTTGCTATCATTTTGCAACTGTGAAAATGGGCAGTCATTAGCATAGCGTATGTGCAAGGTATTACCTATCTTGGCGTATGCAATATGTGGTAAATCAATCCACGTTCGACCAACTAATAAGTCGCATGGTTGCGTTTCATCTCCTACAATTAGAATTGTAATGTCTTTTCCTTCCACATTATCAATCTCTAAGTTAACAGTTACTTTTCCCAATGTTCTAGCGGCTGGTTTACTCTGGTTCCCAAAGCCAAACAATTCCTCCACATCAGGTTTTATAATAAGATTTAGTTTCTTAGCCGCAGACTGTTTCAATAAACACGAACTAGAACATGTATCTATGACTGCAGTAATTTCTTCTCCATTATTGATGCTAGCATACTTTAAATATACAGCTGGGGAAACACCTGAATTCTGGTCCACGGATAAATTATTTTTAACATTTGTCAAGTCTGAACTCTTAGACCTAAAATTTTTTAAAAGTATGACCCTTTTCATTACATTTCCTGCAAATAATTTCGTTTTTAGGTTGAGGACAATCCGTCGCTATATGTCCATAATCATTACAATTGAAGCACTTCGGCTCCCCCTTTTCATTGCGATGCCAGAATTATATTCCCTTTTCCTTTCGTCTGTTTTATAAAATTTATCTCTCAGATTGTATTTATTATCAAAACTGTTTTTAAAACCCACTTTGAAATTACCATCTGTCTGCATGGAATCGTTAACATTTCTTTGTCTTGAATACTGGTTATAGGATCCTTCATAAAATTTAGAACCAGATTTGGGCTTAGAATTATGCCTAAAAGTTTTATTTTCTACTTTAAGTACTTTTAACCCTGCCCGAATATTTTCATGTTCATCTAGTTTTTCAGCCAACTCTTCAGGATTAATGAATTTAGACCAATCATCAATGAAATGGTCTCGAATAGCAGCGGGGACTCTTTTCTTTAATTGATCCGTAATAATAAGTTGTTTTAAAGAGTCAAAATCTGTTACATTTAATCTAGCAAGCCACTCTTCAAAATAATTTTTTTAATTCAAACAAATTATTCAAAATAATTTTTTTAATTCAAAGTCCTTCCACGTATTACGCAACGTTTTAATATGATCAACGAACTTTTGCCGAAACTGTTCAGGGCTTAACTTAAATTTTCTCAGTAGCAGTTGTTTAACGTGCTTATAGTCGTTAGCTTTTTCTTCTGATTCACGGGCAATTAATTGAGTTATTTCATAAGACAATAGACCCAAAAGCTGAGAAACCCAGTTTTGTTCTTCTAACCCAGTACGTCGTGCTTGTCTCTCAAATAAAACTAAATAAAAACTTATATCCCCTTCATTCAAATCATACTTATGCATTAATTTACTCATATCACAAATATTATTTCTACTACCATTAGAAGGAACAGAATCATTTACATTACTACTTCTGATTTCCGCTTCCATTTTCAATCTTTCAAGTTCAAAAGTTCTTTGCTTATCTCTTTCTATAATTTCCATTTCAAATGCTCTTTGCTTATCTTTTTCTAAAATTTCTAACTTTTCCCTGTCTAAACGATCATTTATAATTCTATCTAGCATTTGTTTAGTAAAGTCTTCAATATAATTCTTACTATTCAAAATCATATCTCTTAAGCCTACAATTTTAATATCAGAAGGAACATCTACATCAAGTTCCAAAGCAAGTTCTTTTAAGTCACATTTCTTGCCTCTTGCCAAATAAGCCATCTTAGACTTCAATTTTCAAATAATAATACAATAATTATACTTAAGTTCTTTCCGTTTAATACTTAGACATAACATAAACAGTTTATAAATTCACGTACCTTTCTACTTTCAGTTTTGGCGAGCTTCCGCATTCAGTTTAGGCTTAACGTACGTTAAGGCAATACGTTGTTAAATCTAGATAATAATTCTAGTTTATCCCACTTCTGAAATGTTAGCAATTAATTAGTTCCTTTATTAAAAACACATTCCGTCAACATTAATTGTTAAATACTTGCTTTATTCAGAAACATTACCGTCAACATTACTGCTCAAAAACATTACAGTTCAAAAAATTATCGTTCTAAAAAAAACTGTTGTTGCTAATCAGGAAAATACATTTTAAATAAAATGAATACGTTGCGTTTACAAATGTGACAGGAAACACTTAAAAGAGTCAATACATTGCCGGAAAAATAAGATTACAGGGGCAAGTATATTTAACATTTAATAAACGGCTATTTCTTTAAATTCGCGAGATAATGCCAAGCTAAGGATGGTTTGTGCGACTACTTTTTGTCATCAAATTTGGCAAGAAATCGCCAAAAGTCGCCAAACTTCGCGCCCATTTGGCGACATCTGTGTCAGGTCCCTGTATAACTGTAATTGTCACTGTGATTTAATAAATATAATTGATCCCTATATGTAACTGTAACTGTATCCGGGCCTCATATGCCTTCCAGTAAGTGCAAAGTACTAGAGATTTCTTTTTGGCAGGAGGAAATCTATGTAAGACAGGAAGAGAACATCAATTTCTCGGTTGTTAATTCAGACAGACTTGAAAGTATTGAGATCTTTGGTATTTAGATGTGCTTTGCTAGATGATGTTAGATGTGTTGTTTAGATATATAGACTAGATTAGATATTAGACTAGATGATGTTAGATGTTAGATGTGTTGTGTGGTTTAGATGTGTTGTGTTAAGTGTAACTATTGATTGCGCTCTGTGATTCTAAGAAGAGCTGTATGAATATTTTTGCGGTAAGTTCCAGGACTGTAAAATGTGTCTTTTGGTAAACATAAATTTTATCAAGCTGTCATCGCTTCTATGTGCATGGAATTCATTACGAACTGATACACAGGCAACAATATTATTATCCAGTTAGTCTTTTTCTTTCGCGAGATCAGTCGTGTGTTATAAAACTTAATAGGCTCGCTGCAATTTATTAGGCATATTGTTAATAACCCTAGTTTTTTCTATATTCATTTACATTCCTCAAATGCCTTCACAAAAAGTGAAAGAAAGAAACAAAATCAAAATTCTGATGACAAAAGCCAGACTGGCTCTCATTTTCCTTAACTGTCTCAAAAAATTAGATGAACTACTCCCCAAGGATCCGAAAAACAGCCTGAAAAAAATCCGGAAATACGACTCATCGCAATTGCACGTTTCGCACCAAGAGTCTAAATTTACCAAGATGGCGGAAATCACGTATTTACAGTTTCCTCTTTTACGCACGTAAAGCTTTAAATTGAAAACATTCCACTTTCTGTCGATTTGGTCTTCAATTTCTCAACCTTCTTTCCCATTAAAAACCCCGCAATCTGGTTTTCCAGAGCTGCGTGACTTCGCAAAAATCCCTCTCATCTCAGCTGAAAAGTCCCTTAAATATTCCCGATTTGAGAGAGTTCAGCATTTGCTTTGAAAATAAAGTAAATAAAATCCCTGTCAGACGCTAAAATAATCTTTTATGCGAGGCGAAATCAGGGTTGCTAGAATCACGTTTTTAAGCCAAGTTTTAGAAATTTGAGATATTTGAAGACATTCATTGCTCTCTTAAGCATTTCTGCAGGTTTTTTCCCCTTAAAGCAATATCAGAATTATTTTCACTGAAACCTTGTGCCTCATTTTTTTTTCAAAACGTTAATTTCCGTTCTGAATCCCTGCAAATTTATTATGACTTTAACATACAAAAATTAGATCGAAATTCAGAGTTAAATTTGTTTTTAACCATCAAAATATTAATGTGGTCAAAACAAGGATCAAAGAAGATTAGGGGTTCGATGCCGATCATGGGTTTTTAAAATTTTCAAATTTTGTACCACAGAAATAAGGATTAAGAATATATGTGCCATCATAAAGGCTTTTTCCGATTATATATAAATGCATCCTAACAGTGTAATGTAAAAATTGTACCACTAAAAATAATGTTATATAACCATTGGTGGTGCAGATAGGTTCAGAAAAAAATTTGTTTTAGACGACTGTATAATGTTACAAATCAATTACTAATGTATGTTTACTTCGTTCATATTTATTTATAAGTTCATCAACATACGATTGAATAAACTGTTGAACATTAGTAGTTTGATTTGTGTTCATATCCCAGCAATGAGATGGCTGCATAGTTATTTATGTGTTTTCATCATGTGCAATGTGAATACGAAAGAAAGTCTCTACAAAGTTGTCATATTAGTTTAATTCAAGAATTATGAAATTTAGGATAGTGCAAATCCAGTTAAAAATATAATATTTAAAAGCCTCGTGAAAATCGCAGCTGACACTTCTATCACAAGTTTAATAAAACTGATTTATTATATTAGGATTTAAAAATCGATGCGTTTCATTTAGTGAATGTACACGTAAACGGATTTTTTACAAACATCTGCCAATCAAACGTATTTCACGGTATTCAAATAAAGGGCATGTTCCCTTTTTTTGCTGCTGAAATTAATGTTTATCATCCACCTTAAAAAGCTCACCGTTCTCGTTTTCTGTGTTTCACGCGAAATTTAATTCAAATTATGATTTTTAATTTTTAATTTCTGCTTTTAACGTAAATAATCAGAGGGTTTTTCTCGCTCCTAAAGACTCAATGAGCAGGAGAGTTCATCTAATGTGAAATCTTAGAAAGCTCTGGTGCAATAAAATTTTATGTTGCGATGTGCTTTGATTTGTTTTCAGTTATTTGTTAAAAACTAAGGAATACTTTCATATTGTGAAAGAAAGATGATGGCATGATTTTGCATTCTCGCATTCAGTTCGCCTGCAGAAGCAAAGAAAAAGCCCGAAGTGACAAATTTCTGTTGCCACTTCCAGAAAGTCTGAAGTCGGAAATGCGGAAATGGGACATCACGGTTCGAAACCTAATGTAGTACGCTGCATCAGACTACAGTTCGCTTCAGTTCGTTTCGGCTCTCCTTCAAGTGGAATTCTTTTATTACCTCATCTATTTGTTATCGAATATTTTCATTGGGTATGACATTATGATGTTTACGTGTATTTCAGATACATTTTATCTGTAGAGGACGGTAATTTTTTTAAATAATTTTTGCATTACAATTTGATATTAAATTTTCTTATTTGAGGAACTCCTCTTTAGATGCAGTATTTTCAATCCATCACAATATTGTGGGGGATAGATATTTTTGCCTATGAACCCAATAACTGTACCTAGATCTTTGTTCCTCAAAATAAGTATCGGGTAAACACCGGAAAAGGCAGGAACGTAATCACGAGCGATTCCCTACGGTGATATAATCGAATCGTAGTCATAATCAAATTCGTATTCTCTATTGTAGTCCTTCCAGCAGCTGAGATCAAGAATTTGAAATCACTGATAACAAAATTTCCTCTTCATGCAAATGAGTTTACACTCGGATTTGATAAAAACATGTGTTACTACTACATTTTCTGAGTTTACGATGTTATTTCTTTCAGAAGTTTATCGCAGGACGTACAATTCTATGTGACTACAGGCCATTTCTATTTGGTAATTTTAGACAACAAATTACAACTACACAAAATCTTCACAGAAGACATCCTCAGCTTCTTCACTTAAGCTTGTTGTTTAATCGCATATGGAAAAATACACAGTTTACTACTTTTGTGCCCGATTAAACAAGCAAATACTCTTTGAACTGCAATTACATTTAATAACATATTTTAACTTAATTCATGTATCTTTATGCTAAAAAGTTTTTGTAAGGAATTTGTCATGTTTAAGGCAGAAGTGTCTAAGGAAAACAATGCTTTGATTAA
Organism: Stegodyphus dumicola; assembly: GCF_044657685.1. Taxonomy (NCBI): domain Eukaryota; kingdom Metazoa; phylum Arthropoda; class Arachnida; order Araneae; family Eresidae; genus Stegodyphus; species Stegodyphus dumicola. The sequence continues at coordinate 175,922,411 of NC_140773.1, forward strand.
TTAAAATTAGATGGTTTTTTTAAGGAAAACCGACTCGTATTCACGTTTCACGTTTGGAATGCCATGTGATTTCGAAAATGCCCATACAGGTCTCAGGGATTTGAAATAACACCCCAGAGAGAAGGCGGTGCCGTTAGAACCAAAAATGAACAGCGATCTCATCTATTCCATTATTTGTAGTAAGCGTGTTTGAGAATAAAAAGTTGGTGAATGATTATATGAATAACTAGCAGCTTCGCTGCCAGCCTTCGTCTGGCTTTTAAATGTACCAGAAAAATGGCTGAAGTGAATACCAAACGTTAAATTTAAAAACTGCTTAGAATTTTAGAACAACTTCATAAAAATGTTATTATGTATAACAAAATTACAATGAAATAAGCAATATTCCTTAATACAAATATTAATTATCCTAATAAATAAATTAACCAAATTCCCTTTGCAAAATCTTAAGAACTCAAATGGTAAAAAGGAGGTTAAGAAATTAGTTTCCTAAAAAAATCACTGAAAACGTTTCAATATCTTAAAGATAATGAAATGAGCAATAAATAACATAAAAGAATGCAAAAAATTTTGAAAAGCAAAGTATAATTAATGATATTTTATCTTATATTTTCAAGAGAAAAAAATTGCAATGAAATAAGCTAGATCCCTTAATACAAATATTAATTATCCTAATAAAAAATTAACCAACTTTCCGTTGAAGGAAAAAAAATCATGCAAAACGTTTCAATATCTTACAAACAGTGAAATAAGCAAAAAATAACATGAAAGAAACTCAAAAAAGATAAAATTTCGCGCAGAATTTTACTCTGCAGAACAACTTTATCAAAAAAAAAATCAATAAAAATGTATTATATATATATATATATATAAATGACAATGAAATATGCCAATCTCTTAAAAACAGTGACATAAGAAATACGATGAAAAATTGTTGCCAAACCCATATTTCTAAAAGAATGAAACTATTCAAAATGATGCTATTTCATCAAAAATCTATCAACAACAATGAGAAAGGAAAATTGTTGCCAAAACCTCATTTTTAAAGATGTGAGATGTGAGAAGTGTACTCGAAAGCTTCATTTAAAATTTTTTTAAAAAATACAAAATATTATCATTTTTCCAAAATTCTTTTTGTAAAAGCAGTCGCAAGGATGAAAGTTTAACGCGTCCAAAAATCAAAGAAAAATAAACTGTATATTTTTAAAAATAAACTTTTTTAGAAAAAGTCCCGTTGAAAAGGTGTTAAGCTCCCTTTGTTAAATAAATTCGTATTTAATCGATTTATTGAAACACGAAATTTATTTTAAGTTCGTAAAATAGCTAAGTGCCTGCGTTTCATGACGATGTGAAAATGGAGTGTGTAGAGTAAAATCTCGCTTTCCTATAGTCTCAAATTGACGCGATTTTGTCACAAAACATAAAATTTAAAAAAGTCTAATTGGAATTTCGAAAAAATCGCTTCGAGGTGCACTGGCTCTTGTCTAGATGCACCTATGTACCAAATTTCGTAGCCGTGGGTCTATTAGCTTACGCGCAGCGCGAACGAAAGACACACACACTGACACACACAGATTCTTTCTTTTATTATATGTAGAGATTAAATAAAACTGATTAAAACTAAAATTTTAGGCGCCAGTTTATTTATGCTAAATTTTAATTTTGGACTTTTAATTTAATTAGTTTAATATCGTAGTCGGCTTCCCTAACCCTTATACTATCTGGGCGGCAAAACTTCAATAATTAAACAATGGTAACAATCATTGTATGCAGTTAAACATAAAACTACATCTGGTTGTTTATATTTCGGATACCGTAGACTTGTTCGATGAACCCAGATCTGGATGTTTTAATGCGCTAGCAGAATAAAATGTATACCGTATTTCTTCGATTCTAAATGTGCAAATATTTTCCGTATGAACATAGATAAAAATGGAGCGCGTCTTGCAGCTGCAGATTTTTTTCGATTTTCTAATGATTGTGAAGTAATTAATTTTATCGAATTACTAATTTTAATGGAGCTACTAGTATTGTTGAAAAAACTACTAAAAAAGTCGACTACTGATATATATTTGCTGGTAGTTATTTTTAGAATTTTATTAAACTAATTCTAAGAAAATGAAATAGATGATATTTCTTATTCTTAGAATTAGTCTTTTATCTATTAGTTAAAGGTTTTATTTTAGTATGGATGGTAATTTGGAATCGAGGAAATATGGTATTTGACTTTGCTTGGTTTCTTTTCTATGATAGCTTGGCTTTAAATCAGATTTTTAATCCGGCAACCCTAGCTAAAATATTGCGGAAGAGGAAGAGAAGGGAAAAAAAGAAGTCCGAGACAAAGAAAAAGGAATATATGACGCGACAGTCGCATGGTTCAAAATGATTCTCGCTGCTTATTTAATGTTGCAATATTCATTCTAAGCACTTCCAATATTCACCTTCCGAAGGCATCCATTTTCAGATTTATTTGTGTGTTATTTTCTCCCGCCTCCACTTTTCTCGCCAATCTCATGTGCCCAAAATAAAACAAAAAAGTTCAAAAATCTAGTTACTCATCTGCTTAAAGAAATAAATCTTTCCCTTTTTTCCTGTGTAAATGCTGAATATCCAGGTAATCTGTTACGTTAGTCTCTAAAATAATTCAGCGAAGCTATAAAATACAAACAGTTTTGAGGTTGTATGTAAAAAAAAGCTTTGTTTAAACGTGGAAAATGGTTTATATACAGAAGTATTTTTTATTCAATTAAAATTTCTTACAGAAGTTATGATAATAATTCCCTTTTTGTTTTAAGCAAATAAAATTGCATGCTTCGTTGAGATAATGAAAATTTTTACAAAATGAATTGTTAGAGAAATTCTTAAGCTATCTCATGAAATGAGCGAAATCATGTTGACAAGAACAACTTTGTGGTGTCTTGCTGTTTATTGGTTTAAACCGTCAGTTTTCGCGTAAGAAATATTCTCCTTTGAAATTATATTCCCATTTAAAGAAGTCAGTACATTTTATTCCAATTATTTAAAGAAGACTCAGTAGTGATCGTGTGGAAAAAACAACTGAATACTGGTAGTTTGTCCCGATTTCAAATTCTGGCGAAAAGATTAAGAAGGTCTTTTCCTGTTTCCTCCACACGTATAAGATGAATACCAGCTAGTTGGTTTCAAAAACTCATCCATAGATACCTTTTTGCCCTTATACACATAGTTTTTTTTATTGAAAATTTTAAATCCTTGTGCACCACATAGTATTACACAAGGCTTACAGAGGTAAGTAAAAAAAACAAACAAACAAATACAACAACACAACACAAAATAAAATAAACTTACAAATTCACAGATGATACGTAAGAGATAAATTTACAGAAAAAAGAGAAAGCCATTTTATGTTGAACAAAAACATGAAGAGGGGGAGGAAATGTAATATTCACAGAGTTTAACTTAGAAATGAGTTCCTTTCGTCCTTCCTTGAGCTTTGAACATAGAACAACAAATGTTCGACATTTTGCACTGCATGAACACAAGTCTGTACTAGATAATCTAAATCTCTTCAGATATGAATTGAATTTACCATGTCCAGTCTGAAATTGAGTAAATTCAAAATTGCAGAAAATGTGTTTATTATTCAGTCTGTGAGGAATGGAAGGAAAATATAGTTTAGTCAAAGAGGCAGTAGTAGAATTCCTGTATAGTTCATTCCACTCGAGTATTGTATCATCCCTACTTTTGTTCTTGTAAAATGACTTAGGAAGTATCATTGGAGTAATTACTTGAAGATGTGTAGCTTGTTTTGCCAACCAATCAGCCCGTTCATTTCCTAAATTGCCAGTGTGGCCACGTACATGAGAAAAGATAACATCAACACCTTTATTATTAAGGTCTTTAAGAAGAGCATGGGAAGACACAATTAATTTATTATATGAGAAGATATTCCTAAGAGAAAATAAGGATGAAAGAGAATCAGTGCAAATAAGAAATTTAGCACTTAGCGAACAGTTGTTAGATATCCACTTAATTGACTCACTAATGCACAGTAATTCGGCTTGGAAAACACTGCATTCATTGGGAATTCTAAAGAGTTTGTATTCCAGTTCAGAACCATTATGGAAAACGACATAAGCTAATCCAACTCGATTATTAATTTTACTGCCATCTGTATAACACACAACAGGGAAATTATCATCAACAGAATTATCATAAATGATAGTTTGAATTGGCAAACCATTGGCAGGATGAGGAAGATCTTCAAACAACACCTTGGCATCGAACATAAATTTGCTGATGGTATCTTTAAACTTTTTGTCATTCAAAACATGAAGGTCAATCGGAGGAAATCTTGAAATTGCGAAACAGGCTTCATAGCTAATTGTTCTGTAGCCACGCACAACTCTTAGTAAAATTCTTCTTTGAATTCTGCGAAGTATACGGGAATTAATCTTCTTTTCTAAAGCTGTTCCCCACACTCTAGAAGCATAGCAAATAAAGGGAACAATACCCTGCTTATAAATCATATCAATAACATTAAATTTTAAACCAAAAGTATTGCAAGAGACACGATTCTCTAAGTATATTTTCACACTTATTGGATAAATACATAATATGATTTTTCCAACAAAACTTATGATCAAGAATAACGCCTAAATATTTAATTTCATTCACCGTTTCGAGTGTGGTATTATCCAAGTACAGTTGTTGGTTTGTATAGCTGACATGCTTTCTTTTAATTATCATAATTTTAGATTTATTAGGATTGAATTCCAATTTCTGTTCTCTGGACCAATTGGAAATAATATTAAGGGTGTTTTGAGCCGTATTAAAGAGAGTAATGGGACACTTCTCTTGAAAGCAAATTAGTAGATCATCAGCAAAAGCAATTGTTTTACAACTCGGACAATGTGAGAGACTATTGAGTAGATCATTCATAATTAAATTCCACAATAAAGGTCCGGAAAGCGAGCCTTGAGGGCAACCTCTTTCCAAAATGCGGGAGGAAGAAACGTGGCCAAGGGAGAGCAATGCAGATCTATCATGCAGAAAATCTTTAATAAGGTGGTAAATATTACACGGAATACCAGCTTTCCTTAATAAAACAAGTATCCCAGGCCACCAGGCGTGGTCGAAAGCACCTTTGATATCAAGAAACACTAAAACTGTGTGTAAATTTCTCTTCTTACCTTCGTCCACTATGTCTTTTAAGTACAAAAGAGCATCTTCACAACTTTTATGAGGGGTAAAACCAAACTGTGCTTTATTTAGCAGTTTTTTATTATGAAAGAACCAGGTAATTCTATTAACAAACAGCTTTTCTAGGCATTTTCGTAAACTGGGAACAAGACTAATGCATCTCAAGTTATCTAAATGCGAGATACGAGGACCACTATTCTTAGGGATTAAAACGACATTCGCTGTTTTCCAGCAACGAGGAAATGAACCAAGCCTCAGACAAGTATTGGAAGATTTTGGAGAATAAATTTGGAAACATTCTATGAACTTGCTTCAAAATTTCGTTTGAAATAGAATCAAGACCAGGAGCTTTATTGCATTTAAGTTTTTCTATAACACTATTAATTTCTGACATAGTAAATGGAGGATCTGGATTAGCAACATAATTTAACGAAGCTTCAGCCCTAATCATTCTATGAAACGAATTATCCGTGCTAAAATGGTCCGTGGGAAAGCTTCTGTTAAGAACCTCATTAGCAGTTTCTTCAAGCGACTTTGTACAGTTACCAGATGGAAGATAAATTCCACTGCCTTCAATTCATTTCATAAAATTTTTCTTTATACCATTCGTATATATTTTTTTCCAAACATTCCTTTCATTTATACTCATTAGGAATTCTCTCTAAGACTTAAGCTTTGCATCCTGGAGCTTTAAACTGTAACTATGCCTTAAGTGAAGATATTTTTGTTTATATAACTCTCTAAGAGTAGGGTTACGATTTCGTTGAAACCTACGTCTAGCAGCGTTAACCTGTTTTCTCATACAATCGATTTCAGTAGTCCACCAAGGTACCTTATGAACCCGTGACTTTTTTAGAGGCATGGAAGCCTTAGATGCGTTATAGAGAATCGAGACAAAATTTTTTAGTCGAGAGTTTAATGCATGCTTATCCGTACAGCACTCAATAAACTGCGAAAACTCATCAATCGACTGCTTACATGTATTGTAAAAAATATTCCAGTTAGCTTTCTTTACACTGAAGACAATTTTGCTGTTTTTTCTGTCATAGAGAGTGTTATTAGAAGCTACAGAAAGTTCAAACTCAATCGCACAGTGATCAGAAAGGGATTCATAATCTGGTTGACACCAACACAAAATATCTGCAAGAAGATCAGATCCCACAACCGTAATGTCAGTATAGCTTGAACCTTGAGTACTACAGAAAGTAGGACCACAGTCTTCGTTTAGAACGAACAAATTATTCATACTTAAAAATTCACAAAGTTTAACCCCTCGAGAATCTGAAACTGGACTATGCCAAATTTCAGATTTGCTGTTGGCATCCATAGCCCAAATCACTCTATTACAATTTTTTGAAGCTAATGCTACATTAATTTTATGCAGATCCAAGTCGATATTTCTATTAGGTTCAAAATAATAGGAAAAAAAGATAAAATCTTGAGTATTGAGAGTAACATGAATAAAAACCATATTATAATCAAGATTATTAATATCAAGCAGAGTAGACAGCTTTTGATTTCGTACAATAATAGCAGCTTCAATGGTATCACTATTAGCATCAAAGTAAACCCGGTAAGAGGAAGGCAAGTTGGGAAGAGAGCATTTATAAGAGTGAGGCTCCTGAACAAGAGCGATATCAATGTTAGAATTTTCCATATTTAAAACAAGCTGTTGAGTAGCCATTTTCGAACGATGAAGATTAAGTTGAATAATTTTAAGAACAGAAATGGGAAAGTTAGCCATAATTAATTTGAGAAATTATTCTATTCTTCATAAAAATGTGAGGACAATTTTCCGAGAAAGGCTTATGCTTGACATCAACTTTCTTGCCAACATCCTTGATTTTGCTATTACAACGAATGCAATTTACACAAGCTTGGGTTTCTTGAGTTTGGCAGTGCTCACTTTTATGTTCTTTTGCACATTTGAAGCAAGCAACAGAATTTCTGCAGTTAGCTCCTTTGTGATTATAGCCAAGGCATTTAAAGCATCTATTTATTATGATAAACTCCTCTACTTTACAAGCCGACCACTCAAAATGCAAGTACCCCAAAGGTAGGCATTTTCTGTATAGCTCGGGTTTCATTTCGACAACGATATGCTTTGAGTTTTGGAATTTTTTAAGAGTAAAACAGAATTTCATGTCATTAATACATTCATTACTATAAAAATGTCAGGATTTTGATCAAAGAGAACAGTTAATACATCTTTATTATCAATTTCATTTGGCACATTTTTAATAAGTAGAACAGGATTTTTCTGTCTTGGAAGAGAAGAAATTAGTTCAGGTTTGTTGTTGATTTCATCTTTTAGTTTATCACGATCAGTTGAGGAAGCGCATTGCACTAAAATACTGTTATTCGAAATCGTCCTAATATTTTTTATACCTAATTTCTTTTCTGTCGGATTAATTTTTTCCTTCAAAAGTTTTTTAACATCAAGGGATATAAAGTTTTCCAATCCAGCAGCTGCCGAAACAAGCAAATTACAATCATTTGACTGTTTGTTTACATTTTCTTCCCTAGATGGCGATACCACCTCAGCATAAGAAGGTCTCATAACAGAGGTTTTCAAACTTGCCACACAAGCTTCGCGATAATTAGCAGATTGTAATCTTTCAAAATTTTTAATTATAAGAGATTTTAACTCACCCAAAGCCGTCCTAGCATGTTCACGCAGCTCACCGTTCATATTACATTTAGATGCAAGTGCTGTGTTGATAGTATCATAATGTTTTTCAAGAGACGTGTAAAACGCGTCAAGCTCTTTATCCGCCATCTTGAATTTAATTCTATACACATAGTTCTCACGTATTTTGCCATATTCCACTCAACAAAGAAGCATCGAAATTAGTACTAAAAAAAGTTAATTTCTAAAAAACTAAACTTAATTTCTAGAATTAGAAGAGCCCTATGGAAGGACATCAGGAAAGTAAACAAAATTAAATAAACAAAATTTTAATGAAAAAACAAACCTAAAATGGGAAGAAATAAAAAAAAAATGATAAATAATTAAATAATAAATTAAAGTACTCGAACTCATCTTGTCTGGGGCTCCAGCCAACTTTGATTAGTATTTCATTCAGAGATTAACAAGTATTGGATCCGGGTTTCAGTAGGCTCCTGATAAATTTAAACATTGTTTTAAAATAATCTTTTGCCAGAGAATATTTCAGAATTTTTATGATTATCATATCTGGCGGCTAGATGAAAGACACAGGATGAAATTCTAGCTGAATCTATTTTACTAGCAAAATACCCGGCCAAGCCTGGACTTTTTTACGCACAGCGAAGAGGCTTCAAATTAGAGGATGGGGTAGGTTTTCCGAAATACCGTATTTAACGGCATATAAGACGCACCCTTATTTAGAAGGCCACACACATGTAGATGTAGAAAAAGTTATGTGTGTCTAGACCTTTATCCGGGCTAAAAATAGCATTCAGTATTGAAAGTTAACCTGTGTCTTTCACGTATAAGACGCAGGTAACTTTTTTGAGACCAAATTTAGGAAAAAAAGTGCGTCTTATATGCCGTCAAATACGGTAACACGTAGAAAGTGATTTTTCTCTTAAAGGTGAATTGTGCAAACTTTTACCAAGATCGAATAATACTGTAGAACTGACAAGTGAGCATATAATAGTTTTAGTAAACACTGGCACTTGCTTTGCTATCGGTTATGCGTTTTTTCGGAAATGAGCCTTCGAAAAACACCATCTACTTGGCCTGACGTTTTTCAACGATTTGGAAATACTCGAGAAAAACTGATGGACCGCGCATTTAAATGCTACACTCTGTTCTAATGAGTAAACGAATACAGTGACATCTACCTTTTTTTTTGTAAGAACTGATAGCAGGAACGCAACAACGGCGACGTCAAGGCTAAGATGCGTAACGTGATTTCAAATTTAAAATTGTTTAGAAATATGAATATTTATTTTTGTTCAAAAACAATTATAAATTTCTTGCTTAACATGCATGATTTCCATTGACAGCGATCAGTGACGTGAACCTGAAATGCATGACATGAAGGCAACATTGTAATAACCTTTAGTGTGGACGGCATAGGGTGAGTTTTCGAAATCTTATATAGACAGTGACTTCCCTCTTGTTTTGAAGATCATGTATACTTCATCAAGATCGGAGATTAAAAAAAAAATTTTTTTTTCAGTGGCTAAACAAAAAGTTACAAAGAACTAAAATCTTACAAACAAAGGATTACAAACAATAGAACTAAGAACAAAAAGACCGAAGTCATCGCCTAATTAGCGCTCCTGCCTCCCAGAGACTCTTCTGTAATACCTCGAACAGCCCCACATCGAAGCAGGTAGTCCCTGTCCATTTCTTCTCTAGAATCACTAAGTGGACAAATAGGATCGCTTTAAATGCCTATGCGGTGCAGGTGGGCGGCAAGGCAATCATTTCCTGTAGACAGATGGAAAGCCGCAACTTCACTGCGTCTTGGACTATCGGGAATAAGAGAACTTATCATTCTCCAACTTTTAAACGCTGTACGAGTTTGAAGATCTCGTAAGATATTAGATTTCAAAACACTTTTTAAAAACAGTTTAATCCTCCAATAAGAAATGGCAGTATTGGAACGTTGTAGTAAGCTGGCACCTCTTTTTGCAAGCAAGTCCGCTTGTTCATTGTCCCAAAGGCCACAATGGCCAGGCACCCACTGGAGAAAGATTTGTTTCTCCTTTAAAGTGAGAGTTCTTAGGAATTCTTGAGAACTATAAGTCGGGGTAAAACTGTAGATTTGTATGAATTATACACACAAAAATAAACACACGGACATTTTTTATATGTGTGTGTGTGTGTATATATATATATATATATATATATATACACACACATACACACACACATATATATATATCCAGATGATTTTATTGAATATAGTTAATATAATTTCACAAGGTCTAGTTAGTAATTAATAATAAATTGAGATGAACGTGCGTTTATTGGTTATAAATCTCTTAGTTTATAACAGAATAAATTTAGGAGAAAAATTACGTATCTTAAGCTCTGTTGAACTACATCATACTAATGCGAGGAAGACAAATATTTTATTTCGGGCAGTGGCAACACATTTCTTGTAACGCGCTGAATCTGTTGTTTAAACTCGAAAGATATATTGCATTTTGCACAATGATAACATACTTCTTTTATATCACTGAGTTTCCTGATTAAATTTGAAACATAACTATATTACGATTTGCGTAATGGCAACACAAAGCTTTTAAATCGCTGACCGACATCCGATAACACAATGCATCTACCGCATTACATTAAACACCAAGTTCAAGCGTGAGAATACACTTGGTAATTGTTTAAAAATAAGTTTTGCTGTAACTCAGCATCCTACATGAATAACCAGTTTTGAAAATTTCGAAAGTTACCCATACTTTCTTTAAGCGTAATGCAAAATACACGTGATTCAAGCGAAATATATTCATAGTCTGAAAACTTCTAGACATTTTTGAGGAAATCATATATATTATTGCGTGCATACGGGTTAGTAGTGGAATGAATACGCACATAACCGATGACAGTTTGATAAAAATTATTTCACCAAAAGAAACTCTTCACAGTTCTGGAACTTTCCAAAAAATACTCGTACAGATCTTCTCAGTATCACAGTGCACAATCGGTAATTACACTTCAAACTACTAAGAAAGTTAAACACAATGCAATGCAAAGCGCATCTAAAAGGCGGAGCTCTCATGGAGATATGTCAATACTCCGAACTCACGCTGAACTAACCAACTGAGAAACTGATGCTTTTTCCGGTTTTATATAGTTTCTCCTCGGCCGGCAAGAAATCTCTAGTACCGTCCATTTCTCTCAAAATTACAGGAAGGCATATGAGGGCCAGATACGGTTACAGTTATATTTAGGGGTGAAGTACCCTTATTCAGTTAGAATACCAACTATACAGGGAGTGGGCCAAAATCTCGCCAAATTTCGCAACAAGATTTAGTCACCAAAACCATCGCCAGCTTTACAATATCTTGCCAATTTAACGAGCAAGCCATTTATTTAATGTTAATTGGACTTAGCCGTGTATTCTTACTTTTCTAACAGAGCTTCATCTCTTTTAAGCATTTCGTGTTACATTATACAGAAAATTCTACGTTGAAAATTACATAAAATTATTCACATATAAACGAAATTCGAGAGAACATTCCAATTAATCAGCTAGAAATGAACCAATTTCATTATTATAACTTTTTCAGTTCTATAGTCATGTACGGTTTATTAAAACTTTTATTGAAATCTTTTGAAATATGGGATAACTTGAAAAAAATGTAGAACAGAAAGCTTGAAAAATAAGATAATGGTGTCTCTAGGGGATTTGGTTGATATTCGCAGGACGTAAGTTATAACAATTCCTAAATAATTTCAGTTGATCATTAGGTTTCATTAAACATGGATTGCATACTGATACCTTAATTTTGAGTCTATACACATAAATCTGTTTAAGTTTTTTTTTTATTTAGTTGCAGCTGAAAAGGGGGGCAGTGTTTGAATACATGAAAAGTACTTCTTGTGAAATGAAATCTGCTCCAGTTACTATTAGGTTTCTTTAAAACACAGAATCATTGAAGGACTATCATTCAGCAACGTAAACATTGAAAGGTGATCTTACTCGGTAAACTCATTCTAAAATTCGAGGGTGATCCAAAACTAATAAATAAATAAATAAATAAATAAAATATAATAAAATTCAGTAAATCGAAAATTATTGACAATTTACGGTGTAATTTGCTCCTGTTTTAATAAAATAAATTGTGACTAAGGCTAGTGTTTCCACTGACTAAGACTAGTTTAAATTTCATAACTTGTTCAAGCAGAAAATGTCCAGTAAATAAAACTTTAATACTAAGCTATTAATATAAATACATATAGTTGTTTGCGTTTGTCTCCAATCTTCAAATGCTTTCAGCTCCACGAATAATCATGACTAATGCATTCTAACTAAACTTAACTGAACAGTACTATTAACGCGATTGAAATAAACCATTCATTACACTTTTATAAGAAACTGAAATTTCTTCTTTTACCCTTTTCTCAGAAAATATAAATATTAATGGATTCTAAAGAAACGCATCCATACGTAGAAATTTTACAAAGCTCTTCAAATTCCTAATCTATAAATAAACTAAAATAGAGTGAACTTAAGTGCGCTAGAAGGAGTTTAATTGTAAGCCTGTCAAAAGCACCCAGTTTCATCAGTTCCTAGAAAGATTGATTAATCGATTCTTTTGAACTAACTTTAACTCTTGCAAGAGCCGGTAACTTCTTAATTTATAAAGAAATAAATCATTTAGATATTACTAGATTTATTTTAGGACTTAATTAAGATCTGAATAAGAATTTAATTTTTCGTTATAGTTTAGACTTATTTCATCCTTATGTTACCCTCCAAAACTAAATTAATCAATTCGTATAGAGTATTATGTATAATTGACAAATGAAGCCTTAAAACTTATGATTGCAAATACGGTAATTTCATTTCTAATTTAACGACACATGAGAATGTAACCACACCGAGAACAATGCATGTGTCCCTCCCTTTCTCATGATCCATTCTTTCGATAATTTACATTACAATATATTTATAAATCAGTACGGAATTTTTATATTCAGTGTTGCAAAATGGCAACGCAAGGAAATGTAAAAAAGCTTTCGACGAAAATAGAATTCTGTTTCAAAAAACGATAAGTGGCAACAGTGAAAGAACATTATGTAGATGTGTGTAGATTTGATACTAGATTAGATTAATTTTGTTGTTGTTGTATTTAATAAGTCCGTTTTTAAAACTCTGTTCAGTATTTATTGAAACAGATTTACCGATGAGCCATTTTATGTAGAATTGGATGCACTTATTTTTATTTAAATATAAAGTTTTGGGTCGATGTTGTTAACAGCTCATTTTGGCTAAGGCTAATCAGTATAGAACCTCTAGTAGAATGGAAACTTCCGACACATTTATCGCTCCTCCTGATAACCATCTTTTTCGGTCTCTCTCTAACAACATTCGGAGACAGCATTTTCATGATGAAGTTTCTCTTAGCAACTGGGTAACAGATTTTTTATACTCGAAACCAGAACAGTTCTACAGCAGAATCACTGAGCTTCTACCTGAACGCTGGCGGGTGGTCATTGATAAAGATCTTGATTACATCACTGAGTAAATGAGTAAGCGATTATTTATTTATGACGTAGCATATCAGTGCCTTGCTATTATGTATTGTGGGAAGGTTAAGTTATTCAACACTTTATTTTTATTTTGAAGCAACTTTGCCTGTTACTCTCCCTTTCAGCCCACCCTTTCTTGCCAGAACGTAGCTGAATTAACGCGCGCGTATTCAAATAAGGTAGAAAGAAGTTAAATTAAGGAAAGTTTTCGGTAGGTGACTTGAGATTGCGTGCTCTGCCTGTATGACAGCCACGTAGTTATCTTTGATTTACTAGCGGTTAGATTGCTGTAGAGCTGAGCGCTTCTAGCCATATGCATTTACGTCGAATTATACGAGTCAGAGCCTGCCTGCAGTGAGAACTGTGAAGAGTGATTTTTGTGGATTAAATTTCAGTTTTAGGTTCCAAGAATAAAAAAAAAAGAATTTTTTTAATTAATCGTGCAATAATATTTAATCTTGCAGTCTTTTTTAGTGTGTGTGTTTTAAAAAGATTTAATCTTGAAGTCGTTTTTAAACACAGTGTTCTAAAAAGATGACCACAAGATCTTTTTTATATTGATGGTTTTACAAATGCAAAATTTTAAAATAAGGTGAACAAGGTAAAATGTGTACAACGCAATCTCAGCACTTTTAATGAGGTGGATGATGTGAAAAGAAAATTCTAACTTTTTATATAATTTAAAGCAAATTTGAATCAACTGAAAAGAATTCTCCACAGCTTTGGCGGTGGACGCAGAACTAATAAGGACAAGGTTCCGGTACGAACACCAGTCAGTTTTGTGTCAGGCTGGCTTTACTCAAAATCTACTTCCCTATGATGTTATTTAAAGGAAGGCTGGGTGTACTCAGTTAACTGCATTTTTATATCCAACTGAGTATTTTATGCAATACCCATAAAACTCTAAACAAATCGGTTAGAATTTAATATATTTTTACGAATTAAATCCAGTATGTTCTGTTAAAAATAAAAAATACAATATTCAAGAATTAATAGTATGACATAGGTTAGTTACCCATGTTTATTACCAAAGTAATTCACTTTCAGAAACAAAGCACTCCAGGGAGCAGTTGCAGAATGAAGCAGCTCTTGTTCAAAATAGCTCCGCAAATTATAGTTAATAAAATCATAATCACTATTTTACTGATTGGAATGTTTACTGCATATGTATCATATATAAAAAAAATGTTCCATTTGTTAATCCTCTAAAGTTATAATTTGAAAGATAAATCAATGTTTTCTTTCGCATTTAGCTATTTGCCATAGCAAGCGTGGATAATGGATGAAGTGACAGCGTAACGTAACGGCCGAAAAATTTGCAGACTCTGCTATTAAATGCTTCTAATGTCAATAATGTTAGTTATTATAATACCTTAGTAGACATGTTATAGAATGCGACGTTGTTCATTAAATAATAAATGTTTGATAAGTATTTTGTTGTTGAGTTTGACCTTGAGTTCAAAAGAGTTTGACCTCAAGTTCGATAATGAATTCTAAAAGAGCGAAATATTTTCAAACAACCGCTAAAATTCACGGTGGCCAAATGAACACTGGCCTTTCTACCTGGTTTCGAATTCCGATGATTTGGTTCGCTGCAAGGATCTTTTCATGGATTTCCTCATGAGTAGCATAAATATGAACCAGTTTCCAGAAGAAGACATCTCTATTCTTAGGCAGGCAGCCCTATTTGCTTTGTCGTATTTAATTAAACAAATTTACTTGTACCATTATAACAGGAATATTCTAATAATATAAAACTAAAATACTTTTTCTGAAAATGCATTTTTATGAAAGTTATGCGAAATGGTATATGCGAATCATGTTTTTTTAAATAAGTACCGTTTGGAAATAAAAAAAGAAACAATTAGACGGTTCTTACCCTTTATCTTCATACGAAAGCCTGTACCGCAGTTTATTTTTCTGTATAATTTCCGCCAATATTAAGAATCTTATCGTATCGTACAACCAGTTTTTGAATCCTTTCTTCAAAGAAGTCTGCCACGTGATTTGATACCTACTGCAACAAGGTTGTTTTGACCTTATCATCGTGGCTGTGGCGAAAACCGACCAGTTGCCTCTTCAAATGCAGGAACAGGTCGTAGTCGCGGGACGCTAGATTGGGACCGTAAGGAGGGTCATCAAGTTGTTCCCAGCGAAATGATGCGATAAGGTCTTAAGTTCATTTAGTCGCGTGTGGACGGGTATGGTCATGAATAGGAATGAAGATCAAGAAAATGATCCCCTACTTAGCATGCTTTTGTTTAGGATTGCATGGCGTAGTCTCACACTACATCGTAGAATTTATTGTGTCACCACGAGGCAAAAAATCCACAAGCGACACCCCTTTTCTGTCCCAAAACACACTACACGTGATTTTCTGGACTGAAAGCATTATCTAAATGTTTGGTTTTTGTGCACCTCTGTCAACATTTTCGGTACTCAGTGTGAGCAAAATTTTCGATAATTTTTTAAAGCGTTTACAATTTCATACAGAACACTGTGTGAAACCCGAGGAAAGTCGTCAAACAATGACGAAATCATAAAGCGTCTGCTCTGTTTCACTCGTTCGTCGTCAACTTTCTGCACTAAATCTGCAGTAATGGCAAAAGTCGCCTACTTTATTCATCATCATCAACTTGTGAAGCCATTTTTAAAACCTCTAACCCATTTCCGTACCAATCTAATGTTTTCTCCGCACACTTCACTAATCTGACGATGAATTACAATCGGTTTAACGCTTTCAGCACTAAAAAATCGAAAATCAGTAGGAAGAATTTTCAACCGCAGTCATTTTGAAGATTCACAAACAAACGCTTACACGGAAAAAGGTTTCCGTAATGGCGCCTGCAGCTTGCCAACGCATATAGGTAAACAGCGCGCACGCGCAGAATGCCAACCGCAACGCTACCGTGCCGAAATTCCAAAACAGTATTTACTTTACACGCCTCTTGTTTATTAAGAAATTTCACGCAAAGAAATTTTGAAAGAACTTCCTCATGGTTCCAATCGGATCTATTATTACGAAAATGGAAATTTTCAAATACCTTTAAAGCGTAAAAAAATCCAGTTCTGGTGTGAGAAATCATAAATATAAGTAATAAGAATATTAGCCATATGCAGTGCAGCTACACAAAATGCGGTGAATGATTTGTTCAAGTAACATAAATTTTATAACCCTTGCATTTATCAAAAATCAATTTATCAATCCACAGATATTTATAACAATGTAGCACGAGATGTTAGCAATATTCTGCAGGTGTAACATAAAAATATAAAGAATGATTACGTCGCATAAATTTCGACGTATTGTTTAAGCTGTAATAACAATCCTATCCAATTAAGAATAATTAAAAAAAAAGCATTTTCATGACATTATTCAAAAGGAAAAAAAAAAAAAAAAAAAAAAAAAAAAAAAGGACTCTCAAAACAATGTCAGTTAACCGCTGTTTCATTTATTTTTTTTATTATTTCCTTTTTTACTATTCTGTTTTGGACAGGGATGTTTACGAAATCAAGTAGGAGAATATGTCGATTACCCGTCTTTGTTTGCATCTGAACTAGTACTTTACTGTTGAAAGAAGATTCCGCAGTCTGAAAGAACACGCCCTTATTAACTATAATGAGGTATCGCGACAAAAAGACTCGGCTGTTTATCATTATAGCTTCCGGATACACCTAAGGCTTTGAAATAGAAAGTTGGACTACTTTTGTTAAATACATGGATTACCTCATGGTAAAATTGATACTAAAATACATGGTAAAATTGAAAATAAAAAATAAAATTCTTTTGAAAAAGAGAAAATGGTGCTATAATTTGTTAATATTTGTGATTTATAATTAACTTTTTACAAATTTCTGTTATGCTATGTAGTGATTTTATTTGATACTTATTTAGTTAGTGTGCGTTTTATGTAATAACTCTACTGTGTACTTTCATTAAATCGAATTTACGGTTAATTATTGTGTTTGTAAATGTTTATTTCGTATAGAACGTTGTACATTTATAGCTCTGGTAGAATCAGAGGCATAGGCCAAAAATCCTTCCACCAGATCTGGGGCCAGTTTTTCAGTTTTTCGTAATAGTTTCAATTTTTTAAGTAATAGTTCCTGAAATTATTGAAAAACGCATTTTCGAAGCCCCAGACACGATTTTTCTCAAATCTACTAGAAGTGCTTACCCTCTTTCTCGATCACCTGTATGAATAGGGCGCTGTGAGTTCAACTAATTAGTTCAGTTAACGAGTTCGGTTCAGAACTGAGAGACTTGTCTGATAGTTACGAACCATAAAACTATTTTCTTACTGATGTTAGAAAAGTATCTAGGAAAGTTGTTATAAATTCTGAGTCGTTACATCAGATCACGTCATATGAAATTACACTATCAGATATTTATCATCTACGCAGTCTAGTAAGCGTTGCTACTATACGATATAAAATGTTTTTAATCACCTTGGCAAAAAGCCAATTCTCAGAGAGTTATCATTCGACATTTAATCGACATTTAATAGGATAGTTATCTTTCAATTTATAACCACACTTGCCTAATAAACTGAGACACTGAAAAACATGAAACATATTTCTTAATGTTAATTTTCTTGTTTAATAATATTTAATAACTAAACATAATGCATCTAACTTTAAATACTCCGAAATCACAGTTTTAGGAATATTTTCAATGGTTCCATAATGAATAAAATTGATTTTTAATGTTCATATACTAGATACCTTGGAGAAATATTTTTTCCCTAAATGTCAGACTTACGGATTTTAAATTTCGGAAACGATTAAGAATTTGAAATCGATCACATAGGCACATTTACTAATGCATGAAGGAAAATCTTGAATAGAGAATATCTACCAAACCATGAAACAGAAAGTGATAAGCCCGACTTACCTACACATCGGGTTCTTAGGATGTATATTACAATATATTACAATATTCTTTGTTAAACTGAATATGGCAAAATGTAGCAGGCTGTCAGCCGAAGAGAAAGCATGTCTTCGTGAAGGACGTTCTAAGGGAAGCTGGCAAGCACTTGCCATACACATGCGAAAAACAAGGCAACATATAAAAAGTTAAATCGTTCCATTAAATTTTAAGGCTGGTTTGAATAACCAGTGTTCAGTGATCTTATCCAATTTGCCACTGACAAGACGTGTTACTATATTAATCCATTTTAAGTGTGAATTGAGCCTGAGATAAAAGCTTTATTATTGATTAGATAAAAGCTTTATTATTGGAATTGGCAATTTCTAAATTTCCATATCATCTTCGTGAACTGGGTGCTCTTTAAACTAAAGTAAAATTAATTTATAATATTCTTACGAATTTTGTGCATACGTAAATGATTTTAGTTAAATTATATGAAATATTGTAGTATCTTTTGTATAATGTAACATGAAATGCCTCAAGGGACAAAGCTCAGCCGTAAAAATTAGATTACAAGTCTATGTAACATTGAGGTAAATGGCTATCGCGATAATAGGCAAGATATCGCCAAGTTGGCGATGGTTTTGACAACTAATTTTTGTCGCCAAATTCAGAGAGAAATCGCCAAACTCGGCGAACATTTCGCGACATTTGAGTACGGTCCCTGTAACACTGTAATTGATCATAGAGAAATCGCCAAACTTGGCGACCATTTCGCGACATTTGGATCAGGTCTCTGTAAAACTGTAATTCATTATGATATGTAAGTGTAACCGTATCCGGCCCTTAAATGTAACTTTAACCGTACATGCCTTCCAGTAATTTCGGGAAATGGAAGATGCTAAACATTTCTCGTCGGCTGGGCTGGGACTATATAAGATCGAAGGAAGCGTCAGTTTTTCAGAGATTTTTAGTTCAAGGATCTTCGTGCGAGCTTCGCTTTCATACGCACTTTGCATCACGTTGTTTTTAACGTTCTTAGTAGTTTGAAGCGGCAAATACTGACTGTGCTCTGTCGTACTGAGAAAAGCTGTACAAGTACTTTTGTGGAAAGTTTCAGAGCTGTAAAATGTTTCTTGTGGCAAAATAAATTTTATCAAGCTATCATCAGTTCTGTGTGCATTCAATCCAGTACGAACCCGTAAGCACGCAACAATATGAAATGAACTCTTAAAGAGGAATGACGCATATCAGGTAAAATTTAAAAATCTTTGAAGATTTTAACTGAGAACGATTAATTGTAACAATCACTTGAAATGACAGGATAGTAAAGAAATTAAAGAAGAAAAATATTTCTGTAATTTAAAGCACAATAAAGAGCTTAAAAGATTCGGAATTAGAAATCTAGTCTGAAACATAAATGTTATATCGTCAGCGGAGTTAAAAGTTTAATACAACAGGCTGTCAGCGAAAAGCTTAATTTTCACTTTCCAGGAGCTTCTGAACAGCGAAAAGCTTAATTTTGAAGCTCAGTGCTCAATGTCACTCTTAATCATCCCACACCGCCATCATAAAATTGCAGATTGATCATAACACTAGACCCTCAATTATATAGCGTTATGTCACTTGCAAAACGAAGTCCGTTCATACAGTTACGGTCCATTGGTCAAAGGTGAACAAACACATTTACCTAGTGAACATTAACAGAAGATACGATAATTGTCTTTCCAAGTAAAGTTGGAGTAATTAAGAACTAATTAAATGTTTAAATTTGAGCTTGAGCTGCATTTATTACAGATAAAGTATCTCGCTGGAATTGTAACCTTGGAACTGCTCCAAAACCCAGTTATTTAATTCGAAATAGGAAATGAATACAGTGACGACACAAGCTGATTTAGAACGCAAACAGCAAACCACTACGAACATTATGAATTGCTGTCAAGTAGAAATAAGGAACTTATAGAAATCCATATCTACCTAATTTTTCGTAAATAAAGTACTAAAGTATTAATCAGAAACAATCAACAAGTTATCATCCGGAAAATTATACGGAAACTTCATGAAAAACAACAAAATGGAAAAGTACAAACATTCATTGATAAAACTGAGAATAAACATAATTAAAAACATCAATACAGGGTAAGAAACACAGCAGAGATAAAATTTATAGGCGCCATGCAAACATATCATTGCGTGCATAAGGTTTCGTAATAGACTGAATGCACACAGAACCGATGATAGCTTGATAAAATTTATTTTTATCAAAAGAAACACTACACAGTTCTGGAACTTTGCGCAAAAATACTCGTATAGCTCTTCTCAGTATCATAGAGCACAAACAGTAATTACACTTCAAAATACTAAGCACGTTGAACACAACGCAGTGCAAAGCGCATCTAAACAGCGAAGCTCACACGGAGATATACCAGTACTCACAGTCGACTATCAACTGAGAACTGATGATCTCTCCGGTCTTATACAGTTTATCCCCTGCCGCCTAGAAATCTCGAGCACATTCCACTTCTCGAAATTAAGGCGTATGAAGGCGAATACGGTTAAAGTTACTTAAATATAATACGAATTACAGTTACTCAGGGACTGAACCAAAATGTCGCCAAGTTTGGTGACTTTTGGTAATTTCTCGTCAAATCGGACGAAAAAAATTAGTCGCCAAATTCATCGCCAGCTTGGCGATATTTTGCCAATTTAGAGAGATAGACATTTCATGAATGTTAAATGCCTCTGTAATCTTATTTTTCCGGCACAGCTGCTATTCTTTAAGCATTTCATGTTGCATTATAGTCTAGGGTTTTCCTTATTTTGCATAAAAAATTTTATTTCAAGTTTGATTACCTGTTCTCAACTTCCCCTCACATTCTCTAGCCAGGATGTAAATTTAAAGTTAAGTAAAGTGCTATTTAAACGTGTGATTATCTCAGTTTATTCAGAGCGTGTTTCGCTAGCCAAGCGCACGTTTCGTTGTTATTTCGCGGTAACGCTAGTAAGCCTCTTGGCCTTATCAGATTAGTATAATGCCGATTAGATTCCTGTGATTCCACCTCTTAGGCGTAAACTTAAGTGCGCACTTGCACTATTTATTTCGGGTTTGACTTGTATGATATTCTACGTTTTAGTTTCCACCGCAAGTGGACGGTGTTTTTGTAATGTACGAAGTCCGTGCCTTTCTGTTAAATTAGTTTGAATTAATAAAGGGTTATTTTCACCCTTCTTCTGTGCTGGTAATTAATTCACGACTGTGCAAGAAATCGCCAGGTTCATTGTACGATCTAATTTAGTTTATGTGGAATAACAGAGGCAGATCTTACAATACAAAAGATAGTACAGTTCAACACATAACTTCACTAAAATTGATTACATATATACAAAATTAGTGACAATATTATTAAAAATATGAGTTAGAATATATGTTAATTAACTAAAGACAACTTTTTTTGAAAGGATGTATATAAAATTGACACTGCCTGGTATATAAAAATTAATAATGAATTTCTCCTAGTAATACAGAAAGGGAAAATCTGAATATATTTATGAATTCTTTTTTCCTCTAATGCATAAATTAATAAAGAACTTCTGTATGTTCGTTTCTGTAAGTAAAGTTAAATCCAAGTTAGAACGAATTTAGAATCATTATTTTTCTGGGCCTCAAGATATATTGTTTCTGTAGAAATGCTAGAATTATGCAAAAACATGAATTCGGAGAACTGAAAATTCAGCTCCAGCTGCCTTGAATTATTAAAATGAATTTACATTTAATTCTTATTAACAATTACTTGATAACAATGTCAAATTAAATGAATTGTAATGAATTACATTTTAAAAATATAAGTATACTAGTAGCAACATATGCCAAAACTGCTTTCAAAGGGAGCAAGAGTAAAGTGGTCTGCAGAACATTCTAATATATGAAAGTGGTTTCCACTTGAAAAACGTTTAAGAAGCGCTGATTTAAACGCATAAGAGACCTCATATATCTATTAAGCAATGACCATAATAAATTTTCCCAAGATGCTGTAGTCTGTCAGTTAATGGACGTAGTAACTTTTGGCCAACTAAAACTAAGCGACGTTTCTGATTTTAGCGGTAATTCAACAAAAATTAATTGAGAGACATGAATGTCATACTACAGGTACAGAATCTAATACTTTGAAGATGAGGAAAGTATAGTAGCAAAAAACATGAATGGGACGCATACAGTACGGAACAAATAGAAATAGGCTATATTGACAGAATGGCGCTGTCTAGCCAAGAGGTGTGTTTGCGTAATTATGGGAAAGCCTCGAGGGCTATCTGCCTAAGGGAAGGGATGCCTTCGTGGAGGAATTTCTAAGGGAAACTGGCTCGTATACACGTTACACATGGGAAAAACCACGAAAACGCCCATGCAGCCAGCCCGTTCGCGGGATTCGAACCTCGGACCGAACTACCAGTGTTCAGCGACTTTACCGCTAGGCCGCTTGTGGGCCTCTGGCCAAGAGGAAGAACAACAAACCAAAGAGCCTTAGTAAGGGATAATGTTTTTCCTAACTGCAATGGTTGCGTCGCACCGTCTGTCGATACTCAACACGTTCTCTAACAGTTCTTGATATAAGAGTTCCCATTCTTCAAGGGGCATCTGTTTCAGTTGTTGGGTGTTCTCCAAAGGGTACGATCGTCCCTAAAGTATCCCACATATTTTAAATGGGATTTAATTCAGAGAAGCACGCTGTCCAATCCATTCTGTGAATATCTTCACTCTCCAGGAGCTTCTCAACAGCATGAGTCCTATGTGGCCGTGCATTGTCACGCATTAAAATAAAGTCGGGACCAATGGCACCCCAGAAAAATGCACGTGGGTGAAGATACTTCATAATAGCAACGATCCTTGGCAACTGTCGAAAATGTGAGCGTCGTCCGTCCGTTCGTCACAATGTCTCTCTATACAAATGACCACCCCCAACGCTTTCTCTCCCTGATGGTAGTGGGACGAAACATACCTCTCTCCAAATTAATTGGCGCTGAGAATCGTTTGTCAGACTGAAACAACTCTCATTGGTGAAGACTACGTGACGCCATTTATGAGATGTCCAGTCTTTATGTGTCTTTATGTTTACTAAATCACTGCAAACGGCGACGCCAATGGGCTGCTGTCAATGTCAGCGTTAAGGAGGGCGAAGAGGCCACTTTTATGAAGTCTTTGGTCACTATAAACCGGGTGCCATGTTATGTCTGTGCTGAGCTATGTTATGTCACCATGCAATGCTCTCCTGTCGTGTAGGTAATGCAACTCTAGGTATTTTATGTTGTAAACATGTTATGCTCTAGATGGAGCGGGTCCCGGACTATACCCGATTAGTTTTTGAAATCCGTCCGGGTGTCCGGCCCTGCTGCCACCTGTCACCTGTAGTCCGGTTGCAGCGCACAACTGCTGAACAATGTTGCCTGCTCGTTTCAATTTCTTTTCACCTGCAGAGAGCTATATCGGGCATCAGTCAGCGTTGTTTTCCTTAGCCGACCATCACCAACCTTTCACGTAACTGTTGTAACTGTTGTTTGTGTGTCTGTGAAACTGTTGTTTGTGAGGCTTCCATTCACGGAACAATACTTTTATCAGTTCCAAATGGGTGACAAACGTCAACCTACGCCCCTTTTCAAGCTTGCAAATCATTCTACCTCATGTATGGCCGAGCGGTAAAGTCGCTGAACACTGGTAGTTCGGTCCGAGGTTCGAGTCCCGCGAACGGGCTGGCTGCATGGGTGCTTTCGTGGTTTTCCCCATGTGTAACGTGTATACGAGCCAGTTTCCCTTAGAAAGTCCTCCACGAAGGCATCCCTAGCTTAGGCAGATAGCCCTCGAGGCTTTGCCATAATCGTACACACACATTCTACCTCGTGTAAAGGCGTCCTGATATTTTCTTGTAGGCCTATTGCACGTATAATCTCAGTTTTACTTAAGGAAGAATGCCTGGAAATGCGACTCCCTTTCTTAAGTAGCCTTATCCTGAACGCCCTGACTCCTCGCGTTTTGCGTGCTCTGATGTGGTCTTTGACGTCACGGTGCTGATATCTGCATACACGTCACCTTTTTATCGTGTTGGCGTTTCATTGTACCGATCACAAAAAAAGCCCTTTTCAACAATTTTATGGTTGTGTGATGAAAAATGAATGTATAGCTTCAGTTTTGCGCACAAATGTATTTAACGAAAGAAAATTCTGCCTCCACAGAATGTGAAAACTGGATTAATATATTCAAAGTATCGACAAGCATCCAAGATTAATCAGAAGGAAAAGACAAATTTTTGTCTTTAATAAACATAGTGCAATAAAACTTGAATTTAAGAGAAAGTTCGTAAGAACGGATCATCTGTACTTGCAGTGAAACTGTGTAAATGTTGCACTTAAAACAAAAGAAAATCATGCATGAACACCAGAGTTCAACTTCAGTAATATGTGTTTCAAAACAGCAAAAATCTTTAATAAAAGTTCCCAATTTGTGACTGCTGACTGCATGCGGAATTTATAGGCTTTCTTCGTATGGGATACATAGTTTTTCCTTCTTAATCTTCTTCATTCCTTTGTCAGTAAAATGTTTTCCTGACAAACTCAAAACTTTGCTATATCGCTTACAAATTTTAGCAAACTAACGAACTGTGTAAAGTAAAATATCATTTAAAAATTTATGTTTATTATTTTTAAGCAATAAAACAACTTCAGATGCAGAAAGTTGTCTCCCTAAGTTACCTGGATATCGAGTTCGATTTAAATCGAACCTAGAAAAACAATACTTCTTTTTTTTAAATAGCTAGTAACTCAAGTCTCTCATATAACATGTATAGGTTTCATTTCCAACTATGCATCCAATCCATAAGGGCGGTGCTGCGATAAAACCTTTCCCCACACTAATCTAAAGCAGTTCTCAAAGTTTTAGGAAAAAATCCAAATAGGAATGGAAGAAATGAAATTTGAAAGAAATTGCAACCCAGGTTTCTGTAAGACATAGGAGAATTCCTTCTCCAAATCCTCATAGATTTTCGATTTTTTATTTCCCAAAAGACTGTTGCAGTCGTTTTGAAACTCCCGTGTTCCTTTCACCGTTTCATTTAAACTGTGTCTGAGATTCAGATTTTAGAAAATTGTCTAATTTGTGGTTATATAAATAATTTTTTATATTTGACTCATTTTTCTATACGTTTATCTTTTAAATCTTCTTCATCATCCACAGTTTAATAAAGAATTGAATAAAATTTAGCTTAAATTGAAGTTAATATATCTTTACTTCTTACCTTCCTTGGTAAAGCTTCAGCTTTTCTCCCCCCAAATCAGTAACTATATAATATCATAACTTCCCATTCAATACTCGTTTTATGATTCAGTGTTTGTTTCTCAGTTATTTCCTTCACATGAAAAACGACAACTGGGCAAATCTGCTTGCAGTCTATCTGCAAAACCACAGCTTTTACAACAGCGTGCCAAAACCAGACAATCAGTAAGAGCCGCATGTTACAATCTAGGAAAATTGAGGAACAACTTAATATATAATTTAAATGAAAAACAGTTTGTGAATAGAAAGTAATTTTCGTGTAATTTAATGATGATCCCGCATTTAATAATTAAAAAATGTTAAAACAATGTACTGAACACTATTAGATTTGCTTAGTATTGTTTTTTTCTTTCTTTTGTTTCGGATAGAAAATCTTAGCAATAATTTCTGGTTTCTAAAATTCTTTTTCTGATTCTAGCTGTATTTAACAATTAATTTTAAGGGATCAGATTTAAAAAGAAAATTCGTAAGAATTATGTTTATTGCATTTAAACCGCTTAGTTTGTTATTCAGTAATGGACAAATTAAATTTGTCCATTACTGAATATCCTTCCTGATGAACCATTTTAGTCTTTATACGGTATTTGAGTTGTAAATAACAGTTTACTGTTATTAAAAAGAGAACAGATGTCTCCATACAATAATACTAATAGATAAAGCATATTTAATCTTTCATGCATATATTTTTCATTTTTAAAGTGTTTTACATCTGCCAAAAGAGTAGCAAGAGTACAGAAATGTTCTACTTATGCTTTGTATTTTATGTATTTATTAAATACCGTTCTTTCGAATTATTGCCCCTGAGACTAAGAAATTTTATTTTATTTCTTGTTGTTAACAGTTTATGCAATGTCAAGATTTTCTATTCCTTATACACGGTGTCCCATCAACACTACCCAAAATCTTCACAGCACATTCCTTGCTTAGCATGCATATAAAATGCCAAGTGAACTGTACCTGTGCGATCCATAGTTTTCTAGATAAATGCTAAAGAATAGAATGACGTCATAACTAGTGCAAAGAACAAAAACTTTATTGGCATGCATGCCTGGATATGCGCGGTAGTCATTTTGAACATGTAAACACATGCAAATAACCAGTTCATGTTTCAGGTTTTTTTCATTGCACCGGATGGGACATCATACTTTTCTTTCGCAATTTTCTCGAAACCTATGGTTCGTACCAGTACAGTTTTTAGGCATTTTTTATGTATTCCAAACGAGCAGTCTGGTCGTGCAGAGTTTGGACGGTCTTGAATTTGCATGTCTGGCATTTATGAAAGGAAAATAGAATATTTTTTCTAAAGTAAGTACCATGAGTTAATTACAATATTGTTAAGTTAATTATTGGCTAAATTTTACATTGTTCTTCATTCCGGATCTAACATTAAATACTTTACATCTTATTAAAAACAGCCAGTTTAAAAATTTAAAATGGATAGGGCCCACTATTGGGCAAAAATTAAACTTTAAAAGCACATGTGTGCATTTTTTCAAATTAAAAATAGGATTTCGAAGCTTTTTAAATACTTTTTCGTTGATGGTTTTAGCTTTCCGACTGTAGTTGACATTATCGCTGGTAAATAAATTGTACCTCCTTATTAATTAAACGTTTAGCATTAAACGTTTAGAATTTATTTATGAATTAAACTCATAAGTGTTATAATTTATATTTTAATATGTTAAAATTTTGATACTACATTTGATATTTAGAAACACTAAATTTTACAGCTAAAATTCCATTTTGGTACCAGAGACGCTTATAGCTTAGTCTATCCCTTTTTTATAGCCATTTGTACTATGCCATTAAAAAATTTTCCATCCGCGTAACTTCGAAATTTTTGCTATTACACAAGGAGACATAAAATTTTTCATTTATCAACCAAGTGGTCCGTCCAAGTGCCACTTCTCACGGATATTTCCATTCGATGTAATATTACGTCTTTAATTTATATCTTTTTAATCAAAATTGTACATTACTTAACTAAAAATGCGATTTAAAAGTATTGAACATATTTCTTAATAATATATATCTTTGCCTGATTTTTAACAATATCTGTAATTAATGTAATTCACGAAATTTATAACGCATCTAACTGTGGCTTTATAGACATTTACGTCACAATTATAATTAATAAGATATGCTTCTAACATCATAATTTACATGCTTGGTAGAGAATAATCATCCACGAGCTACCCAACAATGAATATTTATTTTTTCCCGGAAAAACTCTGCTCCTATGCTTGTATTAACTCCTCTAAAGAAGATATATTCAATAAAAGAAATTAAAACATACTTGAGGGGAGGAGGCTGGAATCCAGATTCCATTAAACAGCACTTAATAAGGAAGTTACATGAAGAGCTACTTAACCACATACAGGACTTCTCTACAAACGTGCTATTTTCTCAAGGTTTCAAAGCTACCAAGCACGAAAAAATACTTAAATAGCTTTTATAAGACGCGTAAGAGGATTGCAAAACTTCAGATGAATAAAGTAAAAGACTTTTAAAAATAACTCTTTAACGCCTTTTTGTAAATCTCCCAAGCCAAACGCCGGAAGGTAAACATACGATGCATAATTCAGAGAAAGATTATTCACACTTTAAGCCGTCACCTTTTCTTTATAGATATACTGTGAAGTTTGCATTATCTTTTCCTCTTGTATGTATACATGTAGTGATTTCGGCAAAATTCATTTTTTATAGAAAGAGAGATTTCCCGTATTGGTAATGCAAGGATTTAATGCCCTTATATTATTGGAGAATAGAAAATTAATCATGTTCTGATACAAAGAGGCGATCTTTGTAGTTTTAACATTTCTTCAAAAGTCGAGAACGCTATTAAGTTTCATTTATTTTGATGCTCGAAATGTTTATACTTTAATTTTCCATGTAGAATATGATGCAGACAGAAATAGCTAGATTTTAGTCTTTCCATTTTTATCATCGTTACCTTATGTAATGTTACGCTACAATGGCATTTATCACTCATATGATATGATATGATAGAAGTTCTCACTTCACGATGTAGAGGATCTCTCATTTATTGCCCTTTGGCTTGCAAGATTCCGGACTCTATGAAATGCTACTCGGCGTTCCATAAGATCTTAAATTTAACTCTAGAGATAAAATAGCACATTTTTTATAACTCAGTGAACGATTTGAAAGTAATATGCATATTACGTAATAATTTATATTTGATTATATTGTTAGTAACTAGTTAAAGTCTTATTAACTGGAGACGATATCTCAGTTAAATTCAAAATCCGAAGGCAATTAAGAACACAGAAAAGAGGAATAAACTGTATTATAATTAACATAAAATATTATTAATAATTTATTTGTACTTTCAAGACATTTAATATGAAAAATAATTCATTTGGTTACGTAAATTAAACTGGTACTTAAGACATAAAAACAAAATGTAAATAACGAAAGTAGGAAATGAAGAAACTAAATTCAATATAAATACTCAAGATTATATACAATTTAAATTTCGTGGATAAAAATAATTCCCAAATACTATGACATCATCTGCTATCACCTAAGTAAGCCGACCTAATCCTCCCCCATTACGTATTTCCCGTAGACAGTTTTGTTTTTCGTTTGAGTTTTGCAATGATACTTCTTCATTTTTCTGTAATAAATAAATATATATTTTTTTAGTTAGGTCCTGCTTGATCCACTCCTGGATAATCGGAAACTCTGTATTCGATTGGTATAATTTACAGTACATCCAATTGATAATTTTTATGAGTTTTTGCAGTATTATTATAGTTCTGCATGTTAAGACGTATGTTTTATAATAATCTACATGGATGACAAGTTTTATGAATGTTTCTTATATCAACATAACCAAAAAAGGACGTTAATGCGTCACGTTATATACATTATATTACAGAACAATATGTCAGTTTGTAACAATAAGTTTGCTACAAATTGTCGCGCAGCAACGAGTTTGTAACATATTTTTCTAAAAATAATGACAATCTAAGCTTTGATTTTGGATAATTTTAATATTTTAGCGTTTCATTACTCTTATATATTGAAAGCATTTATTAAATTACTGATTATAAAATTCACATTATAATTCATTGCATATTACTCATATTAGTATTATTATTATTGTAGGAAAATTTTATAAACAGATTATTCAATATCTTTGAAATTCCAAGCGAGCTAATTGCATTTCTTTTGTAATGCTAAACTTTTGAGAAGTTCTTCCATATTTTTCCTATAACAAGTGTAACTCGAGTTCTTATGCAAGTCGCGATAAGTATCCCTCGTTAGTGTACCCTAATTTGTATAGAAATCGATGTAACGACTTCCACCACAAAACCAAAAGAGGACAATATTCTTAAGTTCAACGAACTCTTTCCAGAAAAGTAAAAGTTAAAAGAAAAGACGAGATTCTCTGCGTCTACATTCATAGAACTGAATATACGCAGAAATATGGGATGTCACTTTAAAAGCAAGTTGTAAACTGAGATTTACTATTTTTCACAGTGAAGCGTAAATGGAAATAAATCTTGACGCGAAAACTAAGAAGTGGATTTTACAGAGATATATGGAGTTACATGCTTTTTCTTATGGAATGACAGAAACTTTGAACACTGCAGAAAATACAAAGCTAGCCATATATTTAATTTTAATTGGTAAACATTAACAAATTCTGTCAGAAGTTACTTTTGCATTTTTACTGTAAATAAGATTTCGCAGTTTTTTTTTTTTTTAAAATATACATTCTTGTCTTGAAGTGCAAGAAAATTTCAAATACATCACAACATAAATAACGGTTTAAACTAAATTTCACATGAGAGAATAACTTTCAAAAATTATTAAGGCATTAACTAAATTTTTAAATTCAATAATTTTATGACAAAATTAAAAAAAAAAAAAAAAAAAAAAAAAAACTTAATGACTTTGCGAAGTAGGTACGATAATACGTGCTCTGTGTTTATCTAATAAACAGTACTATACCGCCCGCCCATATTCGTGTTTTCCATTTTAGGCAGGAGAGGCGTGCTTACTAACCTCCTAGACAGATTTAATAGGCCACTCTACACCGTCCAACACAGGGTCACCATTCCCGGGGGGGGGCAGATAAAGATTTATCTCTCAGACACACCATGAAGGATGTGGACCTAGTTGAAACCGCCGAAAAAACTGGTTGTTAGACTACCGCTCGGATGCCTGACGCCACTACTGTCCGGGGCAGCATTAGCTGTCCTTTTCGATTGTAGGAACCGCGCTCATGTATTTTATGTTCCCAGAGCCAAGATTGTCAGAGTATGATACTAAGCCAGCATATGCGACCTCAGGGCTACGAAGTATAGGAAATAGATCTTTCAGCCCTATTTTCGGAGGTGCAGATGGTCTTCAGTTCATTTTTATGGACGATAGTGCTCATCCACCATATTTAGTGGGTGATTTTTCGGAAAGCAAGGTTAGTTAGATGTCTAGACCTAGCCTTAGAATATGTGTGGGACGTTCTTGGAAAAGCAACTGCAAACACGTTTTTACGTCTCAGAGCCTTTCAGGACGTGAAAGCATGGTTATTTCAAAAGTAGGACCAACTGTCGCAGTATGAAATCCAGTGAAGGTACCATTGTGAGAGCTATATGACTGTTGGGAGGACCCTAACAGGGTTTTATATACCTTGTTTTCATAACCAGTTAATTTGAGTCATATCTCGAAATTAAATTTGAACCTCCTTCTACCCAGCCAATCAATTTTCTTAAAATGTTTTGCATTTCTCCCCAAACTGGATTAAATTCGTTTTCCCGGTTTAGTGGCTGATTTTTCTTACATATTCTTGTTAACGATTAAATTAATTCACACACAGTTGCAAACTTTGCACCATTGACAACGGATGAAAAGGTATCTCCCAAATGAAATTTCGTTTGAATTTTTCTAACATATTATCGAATACTGAGGGCTTTATAAAATTATTCGCTAGATTCTTTTAAACAAGGTGTTGTTTCTAATAATGATTAGTTTTTATATAAAAAGACTTAATACCTTCATTCTACAGTGATATGATTTTGAATGAAGATGAGACAGGATTTATAATAAAAGGGAAATTCAAATGAACTTAATATAATCTTACATCATCAAACATGTAAGAAGATTTTGGGGTGAAAATGAAAAGATGGTATCACGCATACTTCATTGTTATAATAATATTTCTGTATTCATAAGAAATGATTTTTTTAGTTCATAATTCGTAAAAAATTCGTAAAAGTAAAATGTATAAAAAACTTCAAAATCGCACGGTTTTCGTTAAATGCACTGATCAGAAAACAAAGAAGACTAAAAATAGAAACGTGCACGTTTAAGAATGAACACCCGTATTAGAATACATTGAGATATGAACATAGATTCAATGAACGATGGAAAAGATAGTACAGAAAAATACAATGACATAAAAGGACTCAAAAGAATTAATTCTCTGAATTTGTTTGGATTTCTCTTCGATAATTTTGGTTTAAAATTCGACATTAGTTCCAAGATTTACTTTAACATGCGTGTGAACAATAATAATATCTAAGCTAAAATTATATTTTAATAAAACTACGTTATATAAGATATAATTTTTCATATTTTATTTTTAAAGGATAATTTAAAGTGTGATTGTACTAAAAAAAGCAAATGAAAAATTGCGGAAGGAGTGTGAGTATTAATTCATTGGATACTTCTTTTCCAGACGAAATACATTTAATGAAGTTTCGCGCTCTCAGACTATGAATGAGCTTGGTAAGAGTTGTATGCTCTTACAATGAAGGGGTTGGTTACCTTACATTTAATCCGCTTCAGATGGACGTAAAATACGTCGTAAAAGCCAGATAGCGAAGTTAATCCGCTTACACAACCATTCCCAAAGCTAGAGTCTAGTACAGTTTCCCTGATTGAAATTCATGGTGGTACTGGAAACTTTAAGCATTGCATTCTTCACGGCAGGCATCTAGAGTGCACAAACGGACGCAGACAACTGAAATGGACATTTAAGACTAGATAAGAAAGATAACTCTAATTTCCATCTCTCTGCTTCTTTCATATATCTTTAAGGAAATAAAAATTATTTTAGGAGCCTTTATATGTAACATGAAATATACAAAATACAAAAATTATTTCCTAAGCGCATAAGCGGTGAAATACACAACATCCTTAAAAGCAAATATTGAATGCAGTTTCCTATGAGTTAATTCATTACATTGGCAGAATATAACTTTTTCAAGATGAAATTCAGAATATAACTTTTTCAAGATGATCGTAAATTGATCAATCAAAATCAAAACAGAAGCATTCATATTAAAGTATTTTATGTATAGTAATTTAGCATGCAGTAATAGAAGATGCACCAAGTATTTCTTTAAGAAAATTATTTTCAAGGGAAAAAAAATAATTTTTCGTTTCTCAAGAAACTGTGTATGAAATTTCTCACAAAATCCGAAGTAAAATAAAAAAAACAAATGAATATAAAATTTACAAAAATCAGTTTTAAAAATTTATGAAAATAAGTGTTAAGTATTTTATTTTACAAATAAACACGGCAGCAATACCGCTACAACACAAAAGTGCAGCAAATTCTTTATAAGGTATTTCTCCCACTTCCCTAGCGTGCCTTCGTGTGTAACGGTAGCACGCTGGGCCGGTATTCGAGAGGTCCGTGGTTCGATTCCCGGCGAAGGCGGTTGCATATTTTTCATCTTTTATGCTTCCAATTAACCTAATGACTCTACATCCTTAGCAGGCGAAGCATCAAATAATCATTTTCTACAACCAAACTCTACATCAGTGTTCTCAGACTCAAATTGCATGCATGCACGATCTGAAAACAGCTGATGGAACAGAATTTTTTTTTTAACAAAATGAAAACTTTATTCTGTTAATAAAGTTCTGCTAATAAAAACGTTATAAATAAATTTTAAATTTCTCTGTTTAAATATATATCGAAACATACACAAATAATAATAATAATAATAACGCAGAGAAAAAATTCAGATTAATATACATTTTCTAATCTGAATTCTAAAGTTTAGTACCTATAAAGCATTTCTGTTGGTTACACTTAGTAATTCAAATACACTGACAGCTAAGAATAAGATTAAGAATTTAATTAAAAAATTAATTTCTTAGATATGCATTTCTTTCAAATAATTCTAATATGTTTAATTAAACATTAAATAATTTAAACTTAATTTAAACTAAAAATAAACAAATTGTAAAGCATTTCGAAGTTTAGGACAAAATTTAGGAATGGGACAAAACTTGAAAATAAATAACAGCAATTTAGTCACTTTCTCTTATTTATTTAATTTTTTTCAATGTATAAATAAAAATACATATTATTGTATGTAAATAATCGTAAATTTCTTTATCTCTTACTATAGCCTGACAGTTAATGATGTTTTAATGCTAAAGTTTTTAGCTTTGGAGAGAAATTACTAGAAATCACGGACTTTAGAAACTCATACGTCAATGCGATTTATTTCTTACTGATTTTCAACTGTGAAGGAAAACTGCTCACATATAAATGTATTCCAAACAAACTGATTATTTGTAGTGCATTCGTTAAGAACATTTGTACCTCAGTTTATTTAATTTGTGACAAGAACGAATATAAATTAAGATCTGTGTCTTCAAATGTTCGAATCAGATTTATATCAAACTATAAATTAATTAGTTCTTTTTATGAATTTTCTGGTGAGTTATTCATATTCATGTTTAAGAGAAATAAAAGCAATTTAAACTTAGACTTAAAACAACTAAAATCTTAAAATCTTTCAACACCATTTTTGAAAAAATTACATAATTGAAATAAATGTCTTTTCGGGTCGCATAAAATTGCTTCGAGGGCTCCATGTGGCCTTCCAATTTGAGACCACTGCAAGACATGACTTTAGAAACGCGCTTTATTAGTTATATAATTAGTTTAAATATGCCTAAAATTACGGGTAAATTAAAAAGTAAGTGAAGATGAAAATTATTCAAGAGTACACATGTTATTTTTAAACTTGAAAGATAAAATTAACATCATACAACAAGAATTCTCAGCCATGATGTTTTGCCAGGCTACCTATATGATTGTAATTTCTATTTCGAATTGGAATAAATTTTGACTACAGGCAACAAAACTTTTCCTGGTATGCATTATTTAAGTTTTTTCCTTTATACCATATTTAATTATTTAATTTGTTATGCATATTCATTTACATTATTAAGTTTTTTATGGATTTTATTCTACTAGTTTATTATAATTTAAGATATTAACACTAATTGTTAATTTAAAGTTAATATTTTAATTTATAATAATACTTTTAACTATTACAAAGGAGTAATTTGCCCAGAAGGACTGCTAATTTCCTTTTGACATTTTGTGTTGATTCACTACAAGGGTTGCTTCACTTTTCAGATTGTTGCCACCAAATGTTAATGCCCTGTATTTATATTTAAAGAAATTAAATAATGAAGAATCTGCATAAATGTATGCATGTTTCTCTCATTGTGATAAAATAACGGTACCTAGAACCATCCAATTTTGAATAACGTAATTTTCTATCGAATATGGGCATGTGGAAGACTCAATTTGGAATTTGTTTTATTATCTATTTCATATCTTGTAAAACTTTAGCGAATTTTTGATTAACAAACTCAAGGATTTAAAATCAAGCAATGGCAACACTACGGGAAAAAAACCTTTTTTATCTCCAGCGCGCGGAACTGTGTATCGGAAATTCTAAAGATAGGCTCATTTTAAAATTATTTTGCGATAGTGCTGTTGAACTGAATTTTATGGTTTAAGTGCGAAGAACATATTTACTAAATAAAGGTAACGCACAAAATGTTAAAAAAAAGCTCCTTTAGACGTAATTGAAAATCTGAAACCTTTCAGATTTTTTTTTTACGTTTATTTTCATTTCCTTTTTCAGTTAATAGGAGAATTTGATATCTGATTATTCAAATATACGATACGAAACGGAATTCAATCCTACGTTATATTACCAATAAACGTCCGAGAACTCATTGGAAATTCTAAAAAATAACAAAGTAAAATTTCTCTTTTCGACAAATGAAAAATGTCAAGAAACTTTAAACACCAGAATTTAAATGATTTAATTTAAATAATTATAACAGTAGAAGATGCGCTCGTTCTAAATAAATTTTCAACCAGAACATTGAGCTCTGCAGCCACCTGTGCTTGTGATTGGCCTTCCCCCAATCCAACCACAATTCTCCATCTCATTCCGCTATCCATATGTTCGTGGCTACTCATTTTACCTGCTACCTTATAAAATTTACCCAATAATTGCGAGACACACTGCTAATGAAGGGGAGGACCACGAGCCCACAGATCGCCGAAAGGACTTCCTGCGCTTATATTCCATCTACAATCACAACTCAAGAGACATTACGTGTACGTTTAACACGTTGAGCGCCACGTCAACCATCTGTGGCTGACGCTAGACTTTCCGTTTAGGCCTCGTCAGCCATCTGTGGCTGACACTAGACTTTCCGTTTAGGCCGCGTCAGCCATCTGGGGCCAAGACTCGACTTTCCGTTTAGGCTGCGTCAGCCATCTGTGGCCGACATTCGACTTTCCATTTAGGTCGCGTCGACCGTCGCTGGCTGACAGCGTGTATCATGATATATAACTATAAAATTTACACTGTTTTATGGATTTACAGAAAATTTATTTAAAATTTACTTAATTTTGATTCATTACAGGACTAATGGATTTCATTGAAACACGGTAAATATAAAAACGGTTCTCCATTACTGCTATTACAAAATGTGACAACTCTCTTAGTCTTTTTTCTGGCCATTACTCCTGACCCTACAATACCTCGCTTTTAAGCGGCGCGCGTGGCCTGAACGGGATTGCCTAAGAAATACGTGTGGCGCTCAACGTGCTATGTATTCTATTCGAATATTTGTATAACTCTTCGGTATAAGTAGTACCTTTGGTTCAATATTTTTCGTAAAAATAGACATAATTCACAAATTCTCTTTCACACGACTGTATTTAAAGACTTTGCAACTGACTACTGCATCGGCGAATTACACTCATGTCCATAAATTAAGGATAATGCAAATTCAGGCAAAGGAAGAGTTAGAAGAAAAACAAATTTGATTTATTTGTAAAGCTTATTTATTAAACAAAAGGTAAAGAGCAAAAAAAGATGCTATATGTTTGATATTATTAAAAAAATTACTGATTTTTTCTCCCTGGAGCAAATATACAAAAAAAAAAAAAAAATAAAACCTATTTACAGAAAACCAATATTACATGGTTGGTATGATTGTTAATACATTGTATGTCTCCCAGACGATGCAATACAGTCCATACAACGCCTAGGCATGCTGAGTATCAAATTATCGATCTGATCTTGGGGGATATTACACTCAAAAAGCAATGCTCTCCGAAGTTCCGGTAGACATGTAGGAGGAGGTTGATGAGCTGCAACTCGTCGGCCAAGCATATCCCACACGTGCTCTACTGGATTCAAGTCCGGTGAGAATGCTGGCCGGTCCATACGGGTGATATCCTCCGATTGAAGGCATTCGCTTACGATGTTTGCACGCTGAGGACGAGCGTTGTCATCCGTAAACACAAATTGTGCGCCCATGGCGCCCCGAAACAAACGTACATGTTGTTCCAGAATGACGTCGATAGATTTGGCTTGTCATGGTTTCAATTTGAACATGCAGGTCAGTTCTGGAACCCAGAATAATTCCACCCCAAAAGAGCACTCCTCCAAAAGAGCACTCCTGCACCACCGTAACGGTGTCGTTCAATGATGTTTTCTTGGTGGTAACGGGTACCTGGAGCTCTCCATATGAACGTCCGGCGAGAATCAGACTGCAAGCTAAACCTGGACTCGTCGGAAAACATCACACAAGCCCACTGTTGCGGTGTCCACAATGCATGCTCTCTACTCCAGGCTAACCGCAGGCGACAGTGAGTTGCAGTAAATGGAACGCATCTGACAGGTCTACGAGCATATAGACCAATCTGCCCTAAGCGTCTGTACATAGTCTGCCTTGAAATTGTCGTACCAGTGGCTGAAGAGAGCTGACGAGACAGGTCTGAGGCTGTGCTACGCCTGTTTCTTTTGGCAGTAACTGCCAAATACCGGTCCTCATTCGGCGTTGTAACTCTGGGGCGACCTGTGCTGTAACGTCTACTCACATTACCATCATCTTGGAATCGTTGCCAAAGCCTGGAGATGACACTCTGGGCAATTCCAAGTTCGTCTGATACTTCCAGTTGGTTAAGTCCACATTCCAGACGGCCGATAATTCTACCACGTAAAAAATCATCCAAATGCGTCCTTTGTGTCATAACTATTCGATTATTGCACTGAAATGCTTATAAAGCGCCTGCGAACAATTTTACTTCTTTGCCTCTATTCCTTATAAATCACTCTCTTACACTCTCGTCATTGTGAAGTACCATCGGTGTCATCTGGTTACTTCCTGAAATTATATGATTCTTGAAGATGTGTGTAGTGATTTTAGTGATATATTTATTTTAGAGTTCGATTTCCACGTGACTCCGAATCATCCTTAATTCATGGACATGAGTGTATAACCAAAACTTAAATTTAGGGACATTAGAAAAACAGTACCTTTTTCGCGTATTCACTTAGAGTCTTCTTTCCATATTTAAGCAATAACTGATTTTTTTTTTTTTTGATTTTTTTGCATCAGCTGTATATGCGCAATGGTTTCGTAAGACGCTGACGGTTATTTGAAATAGACATTTTCTGCTACAGTTTTGTTATTTTTGCATTTGAAATTACACGAGTCATTGTATATCCTTGTACAAGCAATGACTCATCCTTTCGGACATTATAATTTATTTGAGTTAAATCGGGATTAGTCATAACATAAAATCATACTTATCAAATTTATATTGAAATACGATTGCTAAGATGTCTGTTACATCCATCATTTTGCTGTAATCACTGTCATGGCTTGGCCGAGCAGCAAGAAATATCAAAGTTGCACATTAAATGTTTGACATTTCAGCTTGTATGTGTAATCCAGCGACAGATGGTATTGTAAGAAAGGCACCGTTAGAGCGGACAAGAAATTTCAGAAACAAGAGAGCGCGAGTGAATATAATGATGTTATACAGGGTGTTTATAAAGTCTCTATACATTTTTGAGAAATACGATGTAATTGAAATATTTTTGGAAGCGATGCAAACGGACATCTAAGGTCTCCCAGAACGATTCAAGCCGTTCTGGGAGACCATCGATAAGGCCACAAGTTGAGGAAACCGTGCAAAAACCGATTACGCGTAGCTCCCATGTATCTACAAGAAGATTCAGCAGGGAACTAGGTATTTCGCATACTACTGTTTGGGAAACTCTACGCTGCCATTTAAACAAGGATGCCTATCACATTGAAACATTGTACGAGTTTGAAGCCGAGGACTAGCTTGGCAAGCCATGTGTTATGATTTCTTGGAAGCTGTAGATAATGAGAACTTAAATGAAGAATGTTCTCTTTAGCGACGAAGCCACATTCCATCTCAGCGGTCATATTAATAGGCATAATTGACGAATGAGGGCTGATGAACATCCAAACGTATTATACGAATCTCAAGAAGACGCACCTAAAGTTAAGCTATGGATTGGAATGGCTAAACTCTGTGGACCTCCGAATTTTTGCAGAAAGGACCATCACTGGAGAAATTGAACTCGATATCTTGCAACAATATCTTGAGCCAAAACTAGTATCAGATGGCATTATTGACACTGCTTTCTACTAGCAGGATGGGGCACCTTCCCATTTTGCCATTATTGTGCATAATTATTCTAATAAGACTTTTCCTGATAGGTAGATTGGTCGTGGCTCTCAACGGCTTTGGGCTCCATAATCACAAGACTTAACTTTCCCCTAATTTTTCGTATAATGTTTTGTCAAGTCCAAAGTGTACCAAGTGAAGACTAACAGCATTGAGCAATTAAAACACAGAATTATGGCCGCAGCAGCTTATATTACACCAATAACTTTACATAAGTGTTCCGGAGTGTAGTGAAATGATGGCACCTAAACACTTAGGGGGGCCACACTGAATCTTACTAATTTAGTGTTCTATTATGTTGCATTTTCATGTAAATAATTTATATTTCAGAATAAAGCCTGTTTAAACAAAAATGTATAGAGACTTTATAAACACCCTGTATTTGAACTATAATTCCCCAATACAACTAAATTTGCATATGTATAATATAGTATATATTTTGTTAATAAACCAAAATAAATTGTCTTGTGTGCCATTTTGATGATTCAAGAAAGAAAGAACATCTCTAATATATGTTCAGTCAAAATAATAAAAGAATTCCATTTATAAAGATTGAAAGAAAACAACTGATTGTTCACTACGTTTGAAAGTATAAAAATTAATACTGAAAAATAATGAATCACATTAAAGAAAACTTAAGGAAACTTAAGGATTAAGGAAACTTAAAAAAGCTAAATAGCATCAAGAACATAAATTATCGCAACTTTCCTTGAAAAAAAAGGAACCCTTTTTTTAACTTTATAACGTTTCGATTAGGAAGTTTAAAAGCAAAGACAAAAGAAAAAGAAACAATAATTAATTGACTTACATTTCCTCAGATGCAATTTTGCTTTTGTACGATATACACTTTTTTTAAACTTGCAGAATCTTCTCATGAAACTAATTAACCAACAGCAATAAACTATCTAAACAAACAAGGAGGTCATAAAAGCAAAGAAATAAACAAGTAAGAAAACGGAACCTAAAAGAAAAACAGCAGAGAGAGAAGTATTTTAATTATTTTGCAGTACCAAGAAAGAAAATTTTCTTAGGTTAAAGGATAAAAATTCTTAGTCAAGTTATACAAAGACTAGTTTTCATTAGTATTGGTACTTTAATTCTGAAGGTTTATACTCTAGGTTTGTACAGCTGTTTAAAATACATGAAACAAATTCTGTTAGTAATTAAACTTAACGTAGGAATTTGCAATTTAAAATTTTTGAACAATGAGATTTCTTAAAAGGAAAATGATTTAAGTCATGCTTTATAACTAATTTGTCTCTGATATTACACTTAACCTTTTAAAAGAACTTTAAAGAGTGTATTAAAGTAAATGCAGGAGACAAAGAAACATAAATGAAAGTGAATTTGTCCATAATCTGACAATTATAAACTCTCTAACCCCCCCCCAAAATTTAAATATAAAGTATAGTCTTTACATACCGTTGCAGTGAAATACCAAACTTAGGATTCCCTAATCTATAACTTTCTCCTGTTGCCCTTTTTAAGTGTATATTTGTACTTAAAGAGTTAAAATGATCTTTAACATCGACCAATGTGCTTCAAATGCCAAATTAATTCACAAAATATTAAGAAAAATGCGTGAAAGCTTCTCAGGTATAAGTATTTTTTTTTAAATGCCGTGTAAATATGAGTTTAATTTAACTGAAATTCTGGATAATTTCTGGCCTCGCGGTTTTACTGAAGCTTAATCATTTCAGTTTCAGCGTGATATTTTAGAGAAAGTTTTAACAATTCCATTTCCTCGTTCACTTTTTGCAGTATGTTTATGAGCTGAATTATTTCTAATAGGAGGATGAAAACCTTTAATAGAAATTAATCATCTGATAGCTGCTGTTGTTTTAAATTGCGGAACACTTGCAACTTGGCACATTTTCCAGGAACGTCAGTGCCCATTGATCATTTAGCCTTCTCATCGCCGAGAATATTATCTAAGGTAGATGTGGAAAAACGTGTTTTTTAGATTAGGACAGATCATATAAGAAGCTTTCGCCCACTGAAATAAATCGATTCTTTTTTAAGGCTCATAAACAATATAACCTTGATAAATAAGATCTGGAAGGGGAGTGACTAAAGAACGATGTGAGACAATCCAGCAACGAACGGAAAGAATGGAATGAACAATGGAATCGAAAGAATCCATTAAATCGAATTGCTAACCACTTCAACTGATTTCCTTCAGGTGTAATTTTGAGATTTCCTAAAGTCTCCTTTCTACTTAAAACTAAATATAAAATTCTGGACTGGAAAAATTAAAAACTTGGGAAATGATAGAAATTAAACTCACTTTTACATGGGAGGAGAAAGGCGCGGCATTTTTCTCTCCTAAAATAGAAATGGAACCTTCCTGGCACTTTGAAACAAGAGTTCTCTGTGGATGAACTCTTAAAAAGTTACCGCTTTAACCACCAACCTCCGGAGAGGATTTTCGTCTCGTGAGTATCTTAAGTGCTACCATGCCGCACAGACACTATATACTTAACATTTATGCTTTCTTCGAGATACGAACCCGGATTTATTCTGATCAATACTAAAGTTTATAGATATAGATACATATTTTTTCACACACATACATTTAGTTATACAAAACCTATTTAGATATATCATAGAAAAACAGTCAATACATGCGTCTGTCAGAAATGCCTGCATGAAACCGTGCCATGTTACATTAATTTTTCATTTGATGCGCTACGGCTTTTAGTAATTTTTTATCTGTTAATAAAGATTAAATAGTTTTCTAATATTTAGAGTATAAAATGCATATTTCGAAATATTAATACGAGTAATAAACCTCATAGCTTTTAGATTTCAATCCACTGTTGTTGAATGAGAAGTATATCACAAATTTTCTACCATTTCAGACAAACATTTTCACGAGTATAATTTTGAACTAAATGCACGTAAGCAGAATGTATGATTACTTTGGTTACCATTCAAAGACCCATCATTCATAGTAATCAGTCTTACGAACCTTATGCACTAATTATACACTTTTATAGAAACATCAGTAACAGAAAGTTTTCTAGCAAATAGACTAAATTACACACGCTGATAGAAACAGAAAGAAGTATATAACATCATCATTAGAGATGGTGAATGCGACCTATTTGAAAACATTCTGAGAGCTAATTACCACAGCAGCTATTTCATACAAGCAATGGAGTTCCATTAACGTATAAACTATTCTAACTATGCATTACGTAATTTCTAAACCTTGCAAATTGGGATCAGAGTTACAAATTTAGAACATTCACGTTAAGTGCTTGAACATGTTTCAAAATGAAAGTTAAAAGAGATTGTCATATTAAAATTTATTGGGAAATTAGCGCACGCGCATGCATTATTTAACACATGATTACAAAGCTTTTGTTAATTCAATCAAAGTATAGTCTTTAATCAAATATCTATTTTTCGTTTTTATAATAGTTTTACTCAAAGAAAACCATGGCATGTTACATTAATTCTGCAGTTTGCTCCCAGTACCCAGTACAACACTTGCTAAATGGGAATTGGGAATGAAAGAGAATTTTGTTTAGCAACTTACTTTGCGCATATTTATTAATAAAACGCAATCGTAATTTGTGCTTGAATTTCTGACTAATGCACTGAATTCATTCTAATATAATGAATTTGTTTTAAACACACTGCAGGAAAGACTTGTCACTTAAGAGAACTTGGTACTTACTTGTTTTCCTGTCCACCTACGTTAATTGTTGCGGCTGTCAAAAATTCCTAGTAGAATATAAAATGACAATAAAATTGTCACTTTCATTCTAAACTCGATTCCACATAAATTCACTTAAATTTAAGGCTGTCACGCTGTTCTCGCGATGTCTTTTATTGCGCCATTTGGCCATTTGACGAAATCCGCAGTCTTCTAACGTTTTTGAGTATTCGCGTTAGTACTATAATCAGGTCAACAACTTTGAAAATTATCCAGTGCATACTGTTCTGTAGAAATCAGGCCCGAAATTTTAATTTTGTTTTTTGAAAATGCAAGAGAAAAACAAAGAACTACCAGTTAACCTATAACTTCATTACAAAAACCTAACTTAACTTCAATCAAGGAGCAAATCAAGGTGACATAAAACAAAGCGAAGTTCTTATGAATACGTTGAGAAATCCCTTTTACCCATTGCTGGTGATAAATTTCACTATTTGGTGGTACTATCGAAAGCGGTCGACGGAAAAATACTTTAGTACCGAAAACTATTTGTTCCAAATCTCGTGCATAGATCATTCGGTGAAATAAATGCACGAAGAGATCTTCAATAATTAAATCATTTATTTATTAGGCCAGTGATCACTAAATTAAAACATGAGTAAATTTCCACGTAGCGATAATTTACAACATCACAGAAAATGTTTTCTATCATTTGTCTGTGCTATTTTAATCAGCTCAATTGAACAATCATAAGATGATTAAAAACATTCACTGGTAGTTCGGTTCACGTTTAAGTCCCGACGAATGTCCCGTGGCTGCATGGGAGTTTTCCCCTTTTCCCCATACATAGCATGAATACGAGACATTTTTCCTTAAGCACTATTCATGAAGGTATTCTTTTCCTTAGGTCTGACAGCCCTCAAATGCTTTGCCATAATTCAGTTCAATCATCTTTCTTGTTTTTTTAATTATTATTATTTTGCAATGTACACGAAATCTCTCTTTCTGCCTCAGTCGAGGACTTTCTAAGGGGATAATGGCTGGTGTTCATGTTACAGTTAGGAAAAACATGATGAGTCCAACAATTTTTCCAACGTTTATTCAGGTCATCGAAGAGTGTCTATAGGCATTGGAACTAACCGTTCTTGAAATAACATTGGATTTAATATCCCAGACGTTTTGAAACGTTTATCCTTTTATGGCCATCAGAAACTTCGGAAACGAGAAAAAAATCAGTTGGTCATAAGCCGGAAGCACATGGTGGGTGATTCATCAGTGCAACTGAATGCTTAGCAAGATATTGTTGTACAGATAATGCTGTATAGAGCTTAAAATTATCATGTAAAATAAACCATTGCCCAGAATAAAAAAGTTTCTTCCTAGTTCACTTTATCCTGTTTTTTATCGGAAAAGCACATCCTTGTAAAAATACTGGTTGACTGAATGATTTTCAGGGACAAATATATGGTGAATAAACCCTTTGTAATAAAAAAAATGCAGTAAGCATTATCTTAGTCTGATTTCGACATCCGTACTTTTCTGTATGGGAGAAGACGGTCCTTTCAACTGTGTGCTTTCTCTTTCTCTTTCTAAGTCGTACTATAGAAATAAGGTCTAATCTCCCGCTTTTGTCATTCTTTAATTAATTACTGTCCTGTCTCGCAGTAGTCAGCAAATTCTCATTGTAAGCTTTTATGTTTTCATTTTTTAGTCCAAAGGGGCTTTGTCCCTGAAGGACTATTGTTTTC
Source organism: Stegodyphus dumicola (assembly GCF_044657685.1). Lineage (NCBI taxonomy): Eukaryota > Metazoa > Arthropoda > Arachnida > Araneae > Eresidae > Stegodyphus > Stegodyphus dumicola. The sequence goes on from NC_140773.1 coordinate 175,967,217, forward strand.
GTTTTGCGATTTTGCGTCGGACTCATAAACGTCGGTTCACTTTTCAAACTGTTGCCACAAAATGTTAGAGTCCTGCATTATATTTGAAGAAATTAAATAATGAAAAATCTGCATAAATGATTGTCTATTTCTTGCATTGTGATAAAACAATGGTACATAGAGCCATCGAATTTTGAATGACGAAATCCTACTGCGAATATGGGCATCTGAAATCCAAATTTGGAATTTGTTTTATTATAGATTTTATATTTTGTAAAACTTTAACGAATTTTTGATTTACAAACTCAATGCTTTAAAAGCGAGAAATGGCAACGTTATATAGAAAAAAAAATACTTTTATCTCCAGCTCGCGAGACTGTGTATATCGGAAATTCTAAAGATATGCTTAATTTAACATTATTTTGCGATATTGCTCTTGAACTGAATTTTATGGTTTAAGTGCAAAGAACATGATATTTAATAAATAAAGGTAACACTCAAAACGTTAAAAAAACGCCCCTTTGGACGTAATTTAAAATCTGAAACATTTCAGATTTTTTTTTTTTTTTTTTTGCTATTCTGTCAAATCCGAGGCACAAATTGAGCACAAACGTTCCTCACATTTAGATTTTCAATTAAAATTTAGCTACAGCTTTTGTGCTTATCCCAAGCATGACTGAACGTTTCTGAGTTAGCGTCAACTTTTATCAAAGAACGAATGTTCTCCACATTTACTTCATTCTTTGAAGTTGGAAGGGCCCCCTTCTCTTTGGTTTATCTCTAAGACTTTTGCACTCACAGTGAAAGACATCGTACCATTCATACACTTGTGTTCTTGATAACAATGCATCGCCATAGACTGTTTGAATTATATCTAAAGTTTCGGTAGCAGATTTCCCTAATTTATAACAAAACTGAACGTTATAACGTTGTTCAGTCTCGAAGCAAATTTTTTTTGCGTAGTGTAATCTCAGCAAATAAAAATTACTCCAGAGTTTTGATTTTTTAAAGTTTTTAGCAAGAGATGTCACTTTTTCTAAACATGCATTTACTTTTTCATTTTCATCTTGTATAATTAAGGAATAAAACAGAAATAAGAGTGGAAATAAAATAAGAAAAGAGAAAATTATCTGAAGGTGAGCACAATGGCAACTAATTAACCAATAGAGATTAATCTGTCGTGCTATGAGAACTGATAGCAATCAAATGGATAACCATCTGATTTCAATTACCCCGCCTCTACTCTTAAGCAATGCAGTTATGCGAATCGCCTATTACACAAGTTATAGAAAAAGGAAAGAGATAGGAAAGGAGCGGGTAATTTTCTTATGTTTAAAAATATAGGAAAAAGAAAAGAATGCAAAAGCAAGTAATACGATCCAACAAAATATTTAGTCATTACGTAAACTTTTTTAATCTTTATAATAAATTAATCTACTTCGAAACTCATTCTTTTTCTCTTTGTCTAGACTCGAATAATCCCTTTAATCAACAACACCATCCGAACTAGCAGTCATTCGCTTAATTGTTGTTTTAAATATTTGCGCACCTTCTCGTTAACATTTAAAACTACGATCATTTACAAGCAGAGAGTTAAGCTCATTAAAACCGAAAATTTGCATAATTAAAGACAAGACAGATTTGTAAATAATCAAAGGAGTTAACGCTGAAACGTCGAGTAGGCATATTCATTACGCAAACGTGTTCCAGAGAAAGATAACACTGCTAAGCAGCTGGAAAGCACACTGGAGCATTTTCGATGAGTTTATTCAATTACTTCTTCCCAGAGAGGAAAGGAAGAGAAAGGGTATCCGGTTTCGTCTTGCACATGTTCCTCTCCCGCGGGATGGCCAGAACAACTCGCTCTGGTGAGATCTTTGATCAAGTTCCGAATTTTAAAGCCGGGGAGAATTAAGTGCTGCTCCAAAGATGCCCAAGACGATACTTTTACAATTCTTATTGATGGTCGGAGTGTTTTCCCAGTATGAACTGGAAAAGGACATTCATTATTTATGGAAAACGAAATTTCTTGGCCATCATTTATTTATGGCAGTTTAAGTATTAGAAATATACCTGATTGCTTAAAATAGTCATGAAAAATCCAGTGAAAAATAACTTGCAGTATCGTTAAGATACTTTCCGTTGCTTTGAGAAAGAAGAAGAAAAATGTCTGACAAATATATTTTGCATTATTAGCTTTTTCAATAAATTACACATTGCGTTTAACTTAAAAAGTTCAAGAAAGGATCCAAATGTGCTAAAGAATAGCCTTGATGCCACCAAGAATGACGCTGATAAATTAATAAAGACATTTCAAGGGAAGAAATTGTTTTGATTGTCTCAAAATTTCATCGAGAATAAAATATTTGGCATGTAAGAAAAAATCTTTATAAAATCTTTCTAAGGAAAAAATCTTATAAAGGGAAAAATCTTTATAAGGAAAAAAAAGTCATTTTTACCTCTGCTCTGAAAATGATTTCATCTTACGTTTGGCCGACCAGCGGTGGTCGAAAGACTCTGCATTAAGTTACTGAACATTGGTAGTTCGCTCCGGGATATTCGAATTCCAGCGAACAGGTTGGCTGCATGGGTATTTTCGTGGTTTTCCACATATGTAACGTGTATAGGAGCCAGTTTCTATTAAAACGTCCTCCACGAATGTATCCTTCTCCTTAAGCAGATAGCCCTAGAGTGCTTTACCATAATTAAACAAACCTAAACAAAACCATTCTTACTTTTGCTGGGAAAAAGTTCCTTACATTATTACTAAGTAAACAGTGAAACTTAAGACGGCTATCTAACGGTTCCGAACAATTTTGATCTTTTGTGAAATACGTAGATTTCTAGAAATGGTATTCGGTGCAAATGTTTTTTCATAGTTTCGAAATATTTATCACTTTTACAGGTGGTTGCCATGGTAGGTTTGAGTGCATTTGAAATGGTGTAATTATACTCGAAGTATAAAGATGCCTTTAAAGATATTTAATGCCGCAATGCCAATGACAAGTGGGTAAGACAGCTGAAAACTAGCAATTCAATTCCAATTCAAATATCTGGGAATACACGGACTGCATGAGCGACTTCCTGCTTTTCTTCGTATGTACTATGATGTACAGTTTCATCTAGAAAGTCTTCCACTAAGTGGATGATAGTTCTAGTATACTTTGCCATAATCAAATAATCCAGTCCAACATGCTGTTAGCGAAGGTTGGCTTAGATAATTCTTTAGAAACATAAAATATCAAGTTTGCCTCTGAAATAACCTTTCCTGACCAGTAAGTACACTGAAGTGTTAGTTTTCATTTATCAGAAATAAAATTTTTATACTCGAAATTTTATAAAATTATATTCACAAATTTTTGTTTGATAAATGAAAGGATTGGATTGGATTATTGAATTATGGCAAAGCACACGAGGGCTAGCTGCCTAAAGGAAGATATGCCTTCGTGGAGGACGTTCTAAGGTAAACTGGCTCGTATACACGTTACACATAGGGAAAACCACGAAAACTCCCATGCAGACGGCCCGTTTGCGGGATTCGAACCTCGGACCAAACTACCAGTGTTCAGCGTCTTTACTGCTCGGCCGCTGGTTGGCCCATAAATGTAAAGGAATAGGTTACTAAATTGGAAGATCCATTTACTACACTCTAACAGTGTAATATTTACCCCATCGGATTTTCTATCATAACGTTAAGTGCTTTTTATGAAGTAAACTGCACAGAAATACTATTGTCAAATAATTTACGAAAATAGAGAAAGATGGCTTGCAAGAGGAAGAAATTCTGTTTTTTAATTAAAAATACCAGAGTAAAATTTAGATTTAAGCACTATAGACATGTAACGAATTTGTTTCGGACGGTACTCGAATCTAACCTCATTCCATCTATAAAAATATTCTACCAAATAAGAAATTCTTTTCATCTTCGTTGCCTTTTTATTTCCAGTTACGTGTAGTCTCTTAACATTTTCCCACTAAACTGAGTTCAAAATAAACCTTTACCTTCATAACCTCGATAAAGAAGGTTTTCTATCAAAGTTTATAGTTTTATCGGAACTCCAAAGGAAATCTATGACTGGAACAAGCTTCCAGCCCCAAACTTTTCTATCAGTTAATGGCATTCTGTAGCATACAGCAGATCTTCTGATCATTAATGTAACCCTAAGACATTTTCTTCCTTAGATCTCTTCATCATAAATAAGATATTTGTTCCTACGGCGCAATGAAATATTTCTAAAACAACTCTTGTATGTAAAGTAGGTTTTGAAAAATCTCTAGCATAATAAATATTGATATCCAGTATACAGAAACATAGATGTATCGAAACTGCCCAGAGGCCTTCATCAACGTTGTTTCAGATAAATATATGCTCAGTAGCATATATTTATCTGAAACAACGTTTTCAATTGTAACGCTTATAAAATCCAAATATTAACGATGAAAAAGGTTAAAGATGATTTGCGTTCGGCATTGTCAAATGTTATAAGATTTCCTTTGTTATGGGTTAAAGAAAAAAAAAAGTACATCCGCCTCTGATTTAAAACGCGATTTATTTCATTCATTTTTGCATACTTGAATAAAATCCTAAAACTACTCCTTTTCATATTGCTTACCGAAAAAATACCGAATTGTAATTTATGGTAAAATAAATGTCTTTTATGTTTTTATTTTATATTTAATATCTGGGGTCGCGAGAAACCTGGATGATAAAAGGGGTCATGAATGTAAAACACAAAGTTTGATTCGGGAATCATATTGAAAGGGCTCTATACAAACTGAAAAGCGAAATATTTTGCATTTGTACGTAATTAAAAGTAAAATATCGTTTAGAAAAAGGTTTCTGATGTTAAGATATTACGTGACGAAAATTTGCATGTAGATTGCGGGGTAAATACTGATTAATATTGTAGTGTTCCTCCCTTTTCTTCTATTAAACTAAGTGTTGAGGAACCTAGTGAACAGCTAAGGGAATAATCCCTTAAATCCAAGAATAGAAACGTAAGCTCAAGAAGGGTTAACTATGATTTATTTGCTCCAATTAAAAATATACAGTCGGCTCCTTTCTCAAGGCATACAACAAAACCTCCACTTAGGCTTAACTTAAAATGTAAGAAATAAGAACTAACTAATTACTAATTAAAGAGATTTAGACGAAGATAACACAGTTTGAACCTTGATGGCCCGTAATATTAAACTAGCCAGCGGAACTATCAAAAGGCACGTAATACGGACGAGCATAGTAACAGTTAGAGAGATGCAAGTATTAGAATAAGCCAAAAAGCAAACGCGCACTATTTAGGAATCTTAACTCTCTCTGTCTGTCGAAGTCATTGGAACTTTGACTTAAATACTTTCTACTTCTCATTTGCATTTAAAGTGATTTTGAAAACTCATTGCGGTAAGGAATTGTACGATGAAGCTAGAAGAGCTAGGAAAGTCTCATAAACTTAAAATAACTTACAATATAAATTTAGGATATAACTTACAATATAAATTTTTATTTAAAAGTTTTATTCACTGGTTCTTATAGAATTCGTTGTCTGGAAAACACCGGCAGGTTTCAGTAGTGAATCCGTAATTTTATTTGCATTAAGATGAAATATATTTGTACTTTAATGAATTTTTTATCATTAATACATTATGATTCTAAAGGAAAAAAACTTCATCAGAACATTAATAGCGTATTTTTAGACTTTTTAAAACTTCTAAATTACTCGTGTAAAAATTCTTTCAGCATAACAAATGGGTTGAAACTATAAATAAAAATATTCGTTAATCGCAAAAGAAAATCATCGATTGATATTTAAGGGGGAATCATCGATCTCGAATTATCCTAATCCATTTCTTAACCGACATGCTAATTCAAAATGAAGCTAAATAGCGAGAAATTTGAAATAAAGTATCTCAATCAACTTCTGTCGGACCGGAGTCAAGCGATTTGTGCGTTATATTTCGTAACAGCAGTGTCCGCGTGGCACAGGGGCACTTAAAATTCTGGACAGCTTGAGGTTTGGTGGTTTGCTGACGAGCTTTGGAAAACCCTCAAATCCGTCGTTCAAAGAAAAGTGGGACAGCACTTCCCCTTTCTCACAAGTCTAATTCTGTCGCCCCCTATGAAGCGCCTTCGGCAATGCTTTCGATGATAAGATGGCTAAATGACTTATTTGTACTGCCTTTTGCTTACGAATGCATTAAGCAGCAGCTATCCGGACCTTTGGAATAGCAATAAAAACTTTAACTAAAGGAAGAAATGAAAAGCAATATAAGAAAGAACGCAGTGCACACAGTTTCAGATTGAGCAAAAGATTTCGTTTGTATTACACCACAGACAGAAAATTACCAGATATGGTGTCAAGAATATCTTCCATAAAATATATAATGGTAAAACTGTTTATAAAAATTGAAGGACTTAATGCAAGAAGAAGGCACTTTGGTAGATTTTGTTTCATGGGTCTTTTTTGTTAAAAAAAAAAACCGTTCTTTGCATTGGAGTAGTGGTAAAAATCATTCTTACTTACACTTTTAACTGGAGCAAACGTATAAAATATAAGTTAAAAATTGAATTTTTAAATTTTTTTAAATTTTCTGAAAATTAAAATGTGTGGATCTGGGCCCTTCTTGCTTCAAGCCCTTTAATTATAAATCAGATATATTGTAAATCGCATACATGTTAGATAAAGTATAAATTTCATTAGCTAGAAATATTATTAAAAACAATATAAAAATGTAAATTATCAAGAAGTATGCATTTTACTTTTCAGTAGCTTAGCTAAATAATGCACTGTTTAGATTTGAAAGATAAATTAAAGATCTTACAGAATTTCGAATAGCAATACCTCTAAGAGCTAGTTATTTGGACAATGCACTATGGTTAATAAATGGAAGATCCTAAACCTCATATAATGGCAGCACATCCCCAGACAGACGGAAATACAGATTCTCGTACGATAACATAACGTAAAAGTGAAGAAAAATGGAAACATTAAGTAGACTTTTCAAACTATTGAACTTTTCAAAGAATTAAACTTTTGAGAATGAACAGACTCAGGGGGGGGGCCTACCTACAAAAAGATATGCTACATAGACAACGTTCTGAAGGAAACTGACTAATATTGATAAAACAATAAAAATGGCCTTGATATTTAATATTTTCGTGTATAGAGGACGCAAAAAATTAATTTAACTTTTAAGTTTAGTGTTTCCGACGACTAACGCTGTACTACGAAAGACAATCTTCTAGTTCTGAAATATACAAATAAATTTTTTTATTATACAAACCATTTTTTTTGTTTTGTTCTACTACAAATAATTTTTTCATCACAGAAGTGTTAGTCCTTGGCAAAAAAAAAAAAAGAACTATGGAAATAAAAATAAAAATTTACTTTATTTGATCAATAAATAATACAGATTTAAAAGAAGACATTCTCTGGGAGTCCAATATGGGCATTGAGTTTAGAGGCAAATAGACTAACTATTAATGATCAGCGGCCATTGACCTAATTATTAGCGATCAGCAACGAGCCTCTAATACAGACAGACCGAAATAATACATACAGACCGGTAGGTGACCTTCTAGAAATGTAATAGATGAAGAAATTCAGAAACAATTTAAGGTTGTTGGACAAATTTAAAATTCATTTATATAAACAATCAACTAATATCGATTGATTCTTTTAGATGCTACTACTAAAATAATGATCAAGATTTAGGACAAACCACAGGTGTACCCATTTCTTCCAGCCTCGATTATATGAAGTTCCTGGTTTGAAGATGGCACGTAAACAAAATTACATGTTAAGATTTGGTAGTTTGTAGCACTTTATAAGAGTCAGGTTTATAGCTACAGAGCATTCATATATAAAAATGACTGCAGTATGATACGCGAAATCACTGTATACTCTCGAATGACTTGGCTGGCTATTTTCCTCCAGTGCAACGCATAAAATGCCTATACATATCTAACTATTGCGTTTAATATTAGCATATATGTTTATTAGAGAATAAATGTTTGAAAGCCATAACTGAATAATTTCAGTATCGTAAAGAAAATTACTCACATTAGGAAGAAACGGCAGCATTCACTTAAGATAACAATTTTCTCTTTCTTTCTTTTTTAGACGTCAGATGTTGATGAATCCATCTCGAGCAAACACTCCAGTTACGCAGCAGTTACTTCACAAATTTGGCCGATCTGCAAAACTCCTTTTTCTTCGAATTTCTTTTTATATCGCGCTCACATAAGGTAATTACTGCGACTTAATTCTCCTTTCGAAGGACGAGACGAGATTCCCAAACGTGATACCTGACCCGATGGAAGAATACAACTGTCTGTCACGTCTGCTTCTCCTCTGATTCTTCGACTCATTCCTTAATCGGATTTTCTCTCCCTATAAACTCATTTGCCAGAGTTTGTGCGTCTGTCTATCTTCAGTTATTTATACGAATGAAGCAAGTCACGATCGTCTCTCTCAGCAGCTAGGGCTACTTAAACCGATTAAGGAGAACCGAACCTATGAGTTCGAGGAATGAATGAAAGTTGTTGCTTTTGCGACGGAATCATTTACCTCCTGGCGTTATTTTTTTTTTTTTTTACCCAGTTGCAAACACTTAACAATTAGATGAAAAGCTACTTAGTGATTACGTTTGCATCTTACTCAGGAATTCTTTGAATTCCCGTTTTTGTGTTCAAGACTTCATGAAGAAGAAAAAAGTAATACATTCTGTAAATTTATAAAAACATGAAGCGTACAAGCTGAGGCGTACAAGAAGCGTAGAAGCTGAGGCGTACAAGAAGCGTAGAAGCTGAGGTGTACAAGAAGCGTACAAGCAAATACACGAGAAGCCACATAAGTTAAAAACAAGTGAAAGACCGCATAGTTGTAGCTGTATAATAAATAACCTATCTGTAACTTAAGTTGGTCAATGTGATAATACAAAACGTTTAACAAATTATTGCCTCAACAAGAAAATAACACTGAAAATTAAATTTGAATGACAAAAGTTCATTAATTTCACAAATGAAGGCACAGACACAAAATAATACACATATAAAAACTGTATTATTTGCGACATTAAATTAAACGGCAACTGCCTTGGTATAATCTGAAAAGTAAACATCTGGTTGACATGAAAAGATACCTCGAAAGTTTACATCTGCAAATCGGCATATTAGAATCGTACGTTCAGTAGCAAGAATAACTCCCGAACAATTATCATTTAGATGCAGCAGGAGTTGGAACTAAGAACTAATCGCAACTAACGTCGCTTCCATGTAACTTGTAGGACGGAGACGACTGAAGTTTAAGAAAGGTTAACAGGCATATGTCCCGCGTCCTCTCTGGGAGTTTATTTAATAATTAAAAGTGTGGATACATGGCCATACAGGGGCAACTGTTGAACATCTGGCATTTGAGGTACATTTGCATTAACTTGTTAATACAGGCATGTTAAAAAAAGGGGGGAAACACTTAATAGGTTATAACAAAAGAAGAAAATTAAACACCTAAACATATAACATAAAACACGTAATAAATACGAGCACACTTAGGATCACATGACATAAATCCCATAAAAACACATAGGGCACAGTATCATTAAATATGTTTACAATTACGGTACAGATAAGCATGGAGTATAAAACAAAGGAACATAGGGAATTGTACTTACATTACAGATTCATTTCATGACAGTAATGCTTAGAAGATTGATGCTGTTAACTGAAATAAACAAGGTTGAATAAAATCACATATATTGTGCATACTACACTCAAGGATCCAAAACATTATGACCAGCCCTACATTTTGCTATGAACGCGCCTGGATGACGTGGAATGCACGTGATCAGGTGGAAGTGGTATTTAACTGCTGCTGGAGAGTCTAAAGAATCATTCTTTCACTTACTTCTGCGTGTGATGGGAAAGGCTGCGGATCTAAGCGACTTTGATAGAGGGCAGATTGTAATGGATCGAAGGCTCGGAACAAGTATTTCCGAAACTGCACGACTCGTAGGTTGTTCGCGATCTACAGTTGTTAGTACGTATGAAAAGTGGATGAATGACGGTGAAACCAGCAGTAAACGACATGGTGTTGGACGTCCACACGCTATCAAAGAAAAAGGTCGTCGGAGACTGTCTCGCATGGTGAAGCAAAACCGCAGCCAGACAATGGCTCAGCTGACAGCCGAATACAATGCAGGGCCAAGTAGAAAAGTATCGGAGCACACTGTTCAGCGGACACTGTTGGATATGGGGCTACGCAGCAAACGTCCCACTCGTGTGCCTTTGCTGACCAAGCGTCATCGCCAACTGCGCCTGCGCTGGGCCCGGGAACATCGCGACTGGTCCATGGATCAGTGGGAGAGAGTTGCCTGGTCAGATGAATCACGGTTTATCATTCATCGCGCCGATGGCCGTGTCAGGATACGCCGTCTTTGTTGTTGCTCCCTCAATGCTCAGTAGGTCATACACAGGCCGGTGGGGGCGGTATTATGCTCTCGAGGACGTTCTCTTGGGCATCTCTGGAACCCGTGGTTGTGGTAGAGCAGACCATGAATGATACACGGTATCTGAACATCATTGCGGACCAGTTGCACCTTTACATGGCCTCTGTTTTTCCAGCTGGGAATGGAATGTTCCAACAGGACAACGCCCCGTGTCACAAGGCTACAATTGTGTTGGAGTGGTTCCAGGAACATGATGCTGATTTCCAGTTAATGTCCTAGCCGCCTAACTCACCGGATCTCAATCCGATAGAACACATTTGGGATGTCATGGGACGGCAGCTCAGAGGTCAAAGACCATGAATTCTGGTACAATTAAATATTACTGTTGTATGTTACAGTTAAATGAAATTTGCACATGTTGGAGTATGGAAGACACATGTTGAGGTGATAAAATACAGAGTGCATGTTGTAGATTGAGCAGTGGATGGAGTGCTATTACATTACAATTATTACTGTACAGTTAAATTACATTACGGGTGGTACATTCCATTACAGGTAGTACAGTTGGTGCAGTTTCATTACATTACAGTTGGTACAGTTGCCTTACAATTAGATTATAAGTATAGTTACAATTGCAGTTACCATTACAATACGTAGCATTGCTCCCTATGCAGTCAGAGATTAGATGGTAGAGCATTAGATTGCATATGTCAGTGCAAGTAATGCATATAAGCCCTATTACTCTGGTTGACAGAGGTCCTGGTCATATGCTGCAATGGTGGTTATTACTTTGCAGATTTTATTTATGACCGCTCTGTTTTTGCTAGGAACTTGTGAAATGCTGAGATATTGGCTGGTATCGGGAAGTAGAACTGTTCCGTGAGTGGACACTGGAAGATATAATGGTCTGGTGACCCCTCACCCGCGCAAACACAGCGATCCGTGGTTGAGATGGTGCGGCGGTAGAAGTAATCCGGGAAGGGACCATGACCAGTAATGAAGTTGGTAAGGGGAGCAATTGCCATAAGGCGCTCCGTGGTTACTTTTGGCAAGAAGTCATGCGCTCTCCTTCCCGTGTCGCCCTGATCCCATTCTCTTTGCCACCACTGGATAGCGGCCTTTCGCAATTGACTTTTGAGGAAAGATGGTGGTGCTGATACTGATATCGGTCTGGCATTTTGGTTCGAAGCAGCCTCCTTAGCGAGTTCATCCGCTGTCTCATTACCCATGTTACCTGCATGGGCTTTAATCCATACTAGGTCAACATGTGCGTGCCGATTATCTTTTAGGATATGCTACAGTCGTATGATCAGCGGGAAGGCGTGACTATGTTTGTCAAGAGAAAGCAGTGTCGACATACTGTCTGTATAAATCTGCACATGTGTGATGTTGTTGAGCGCCACGTATTCAATGGCATCTGTTATGGCAACTACTTCTGCTTGAAAAATGCTATTATTTGGATTGAGGTGCACTTTCCAATGGTGAACAGCATGGCCTTGCCTCTAGTATATAAAGGCGCTACCTACACCCTCAGCAGTTTTCGAGCCATCTGTGTAGAACGTGTGCATATTAGGGTTTCCTTCTGGTTGAGTCGTGGCGGTTTGATGATAGTGTGAATGCCAATTCCCTTGTGTGCTGGGTGGGTGTGGAGAGGAGTACATGGATGTTCGTAATTTGCAGGGCTATGTAAGGTGCCTGCAAAGGTTGCGTCTTTCTGCAGATATATTATTTTATTATATGTGGCCTCTAGCTCCGCTTGGATATGAAGTGGCACGATGCCTGCCAAGGTGAGTGCTGCATTAGTTGCAGTGATGCGGAAAGCTCTGCATAAACCTAGGGCCAATGGGCGCTGTAGTGATAGGAGTTGCTTAACCTTGCGTGCGGTCATAGGTTGTGCCCAATATAGCTGCCGCATACAGTGCCACCTTCTCAGCTACAGTTTTGTAAAGTACCTTTTGAATGTGGGGATTCCATCCCCAGTTCCGGCCTTGGAATTGTCGTGTTCTCCTGGCAATTGCAGATGTTTTAATCTTTTGCGCCTGGATATGCGGAAGTCAAGTCAGACCTGGGTCCCATATTACCCCCAAGATATATTAAAGTTTTTACTACATTAATATTCCGGCCTTGTATTTTGATACAAGGCCGACGTGTTGGATTAGTAGCCTTTCTTGGAAAGATGATAGCAGTGGACTTTGTGGTGGATATTTGGAGTTTTAGCTCTTCGCAGAGGTTGGCCAAGATAGTGCACGACTCATTGTAATGGGCTTCAAGCTCATCGCGTGTGCGACCAGTAATGCCGCGTCGTCCGTGTATGCAACTATCACAGCATGTTGTGGCCACCTTGCCTCTAAGACTTTATTAAAGTTGAGGTTCCATAGCAGGGGCCCTGCACAGGAACCCTGTGGACATCCTCTCGCTTGCGTTATTGAAACAATACTACTATTGTTAGAGATCATCAGTTGCTGGTTTGCCAGATAGTTGTCCAGGACTTGATAGATATTTCTTGGGCATTTTGCCTCTCTGAGGGTATCGAACGCACTTTGCAAATCTATCGATATAAAAGCTGTCTGGTAGCCCTGTGATTTGTTCTGAATTATGACTTCATGGATTCGCTGCAGGGCATGAGTGGTAGAACTGCCTGATTTGAAACCAAATTGTCTTGGGCTGATGCTTTGATATTGATATAGATGAAATTTTAGCCTGTTGACGATGAGCTTCTCGTAGATCTTTCCCATCGCCGACAGAAGGCAGATTGGCCTAAAGGAACTCGATACTAGGGGATCTTTATCCTTTTTTTAAAAATAATACCACATTGTCTTTTTTGAAGGCTGTGGGGAATATTTTATAATGCAGAAGCTAGTTGTAGTATTTATGGAAGTAGGATGATCGTGCCTGATATGCAACTTTGCGTAATCGAGTCCGTCTGGACCGTGGGGCCTTTTTTAGTGGCAGATACCGGAAGATATTACGTATCTCCTGTGTAGAAAACTGTATATCGTTCGGTGTGTATGGCGAGCTTGCATCTTCTCTAAGCTGCCTCTGTTCTGAAGTATCTGCTTGTGTATCATCTGTGGGAAATATAGCATTTAAAAGTTCCTTGACGGTGGAGGCCGCTACGTCCATAGTATGTGGTGCTGTTAGTTGAACTGGTACTTGCCCTGGTTGGAAGATCTTCTGCGTTGCCAGTTTGTATAAAATTCCATATGGATTACTGTTACTGGTGTAGAAAGATCTCCAGCTGTTAATTTTAGCTTCCAGAATTGCTTTTTGTAGGCGGCACTTTCTTGCCGAAAGGCCATTCCATTCCACTGACGGAAGACGCGAGCACTGTACCTTTACCATAGGGTGAATCAGTTCAGCATCGCTCCTCCCAAGATCTAGAGCAGCCAAAGAGGCCACATGAGAGCCGCGCACAGAGAGACCAAGCCCTACGCCGGATCCACCCAGGGCAGTTCAACGAACCAAAGGCCCATAGGGGACCCACACCCCGTCGCCCAGGCGTCAGATTTATAAAATAAATATTTACATGGCCAAACAAGGGCATAGACAGATACAATTAAGTACATTAATAATATATCAAGGATTGTACAAATTTAACAATAAGAGGTAAAGATTACAAGATTACAAGATAAAGCAAGTTACAGGAAAATGAGTACAGAACACAGAAGGCGTGTTATAAGTTAAGGGCATCACGATAAGACAGAATAGGCCTATTACTGGTTAATGACATCACAATAATACTAAATCTGAATCAAAATTAAATATATTAAATAGGCCAGAGTACATTAGGGAGGATAAAGTAATGGCATGGGTACATAACAAATACAAATCAAAGATATGAGTGCATGTGAGTAATAGAAATATGAGTAAGTATAAGGGCAGTACACTATAAATGCGTTACCAATTCAGTATAGAACAATTCAGTATATGAGAATGCAGTTAATAATATTCAGCACATAACCGATACAATACAAAAAATAAATAAATAAATAATAATGTAAAAAGTCAGCATAAATCAGGTAATACAAAGTCAATGCGTAATAAATAGAATCAGAATGGATCAGCCCTTAACCAATATGAATAATATAAATATAAATAGTACACTACAAATGACAATATGCAATAGATAACCGGTAAATCAAATTCAATGCTGTAGAAATGCAATCAAGATAAAACCGCACAGAACAAATACGAATAAAATAAATACAAATGCATTATAAATTCAGTATAGAACAAGTAATACAAATATAATAAGTGATACAAATTCAGTGCATAATTAATCTAATCAAGATGAACTCATATAAATGCAAAATATAACAGGTAATGTAAATTCAGCGCAGATGCGATACAAATTTAGTATATGAGAGGTAATACAATTCCGTATGTAATAAATGCAACCAAGATGAATCAGCACATATCTAGTATGAATAATATAAATAGAAAGATAAGGGTAATACACTACAAATGCAGTACAAATACAGTATATAACAATGTGATCAATAGAATTCAGCACATAACAAATACTGTGAATAGAAATATATACAGATTCAGTATATAATAGACAATACAAAATCAGTGCATAATATATGCAATCAGGATGAATCAGCACATTATAAATATGAAGAATATAATATGAGGATAAGGGCAGGACACGACAAATGCATTACTAATTCAGTATGTAACAATGCAATCTATATAAATCAGCACATAAGAAATACAAATACTATTAAATATGAATGCAACACAAATTCAGTACAGAACAGATGCATATATTATGAACCATTACTTAACTAATACAGATGATATAAATATTAGTACAAATGCAATATTTGAATATGAGTGCAATATAATTCTATATGCTATTATAATATGCTATTAAATATAAATGCAACACTAATTATTGAAGATATATGCAACACAAATTATTAAAGATAAATGCAACACAAATATGAATGCAACACAAAAATTATAATATGCTGTTAAATATGAATGCAACACAAATTCAGTACAGAACAGATGCATTTATGATGAACCAGTACTTAACTAATACAAATGATATAAATATGAGTACAAATGCAATACAGAAGAAACTGCAAATTAAGTATGCAGTAAATAATGTAAGTAATAGAAATCACAGATAAATTGTGTTACATAGTGCAGCATAATTCGTATTACTAACAGTATTGAAACAACACTAGACAATAAATGACAACATACTAATTCAAAATGCAAAGGATATGGCAACAATACAGCTAAATTAATTGATAAATGCAGTAAATGAAACAATTTGACATATAATATAGAAGGTGTAGGAACAGCAAGTAATTAGACAGGTTGACATAAGTCGGTACCAAGATGCATAAGTTTTGACATGATGGCAGTCAGTTTCCGAACAAGATGTCACTGTTTGATTAAAAACTTACTAAAAGCCTGCTGATGTTGAGCAGGAAAAGGGATATGCAGTTCTCGTGTAAGTTCACAGGAGGATACATAATGCTCAGGCGTACCCGCCTGGCCACAAACACATTGATCAGTTGATGTGATGTTAAAGCGGGCAAAATATACGGAAAAAGGCCCGTGACCTGTGACATATCTTACCAATTGTGAATTGGAAAGAAGACGAGTCTCATCAACATAGCCCAGGTGATAATGCGCTCTGCGGCCAGTATCCTCTGCATCCCAGAGGACCTGCCATTGCATAACTGACTGTAGGTGCAGTTTCCGAAGAAAATGTGATATGGGCCAAGCTAAAGGAGAATTAATAGCATCATCGTTCATGGCCGCTTGCTTAGCTAATTCATCAGCAAGTTCATTTCCAATTGTGCCCATATGAGCACGTGTCCAAAACATTTGAATATTAAGGTGAGCACAACTTAAAGTCCAGTTCTTAACACACACTAAAAAAAGTATCACATAGCTTTTTACATATTTTTGAAAAGAGCGCACAGTAACTATAAAAACTAATTACAAGACAGCAATTAGTGTTTCGCAATTCATCATTGAATTTAGGTGTTGGAAGATATAATAATTATGATAATACGGTGACAAATATTTATCTCCTAATCTCCGTTTTTACAGTACGCTTGTGCGAGATACACAATATTATTTGAATTTTATCAATTCGATATTTGTCAATGAAGAAATCTAGAAAATTGTAATTAAAGACTTGAATAGTTTTTAAAGAGATGAGTTTTATAAAAGAATCAATTAATTGACTAAATATGTCAGACAAGGAGTTAATATTAAACACTATAAGGAGTGTATATTGAGGACTATTAGGAGTGCATATTAAAGACTATAAAAATGTCCTTTGATCCACCAACAAATTTTATACGAACTTTGTTTTAAGACTTTACAGATGTACTGCTGAATATTTTAACTCCTAGAGGAGCTATTTAGATGAAACATTTCTAGTTATAAAGCAATACAGTTACCTTATCCGTATAAATTTACCGATTTATTTGATTTTTTTACCGATATATCAAAGATAGAATGCCTGGAATATATTAGCGACTAGGAAACAAACAACTCTGCGATGTTAACATGTAATATTTTAATTCGTTTAAATCGCAAATTAAAATCATATTTATATCCCGAATTTCCAGTATTTTTTTATTCCACAGAAAGAAAAAAAATCTTAATAAAAAGTTTTAAACTCTTTTCTTCAAAGAACGAATATTGGTTTGATACTTAAAATCTAGAAACTAAATTTATTTTCATGGATCTCGAAATGAAATTTAATTTCAAGCGTTAATAGAATTTCATTTTTTTCACGATTTCTTTTCATCTCTTAGAAACAAATTAAATCTGGGAGACAATTTCGAAAGCAGCTTCACAAATGTGAAATCGTTTCACTTTGTATAGAACGCGGAGGGAATACTTTATTTTCGTTAACTCCAATCACAGACATGAAATAGAAAGAAAATATCATGCATTATTCAGATTCCCAAGCAAAAGATACCTTAGCCTGCTTCTCTGAATTCAATTACACTAATCCTTCTTAGATTTCGTTAAATTTAAATGTAATTAAATTTTATTCCATTACCTGCGAGTATCTTCAGAAGATATTAAATTCAAAGTCCTCCGCTCGCATTCTCAGAATAATGAAATATGCTTGCTATATAAAAATACAAATAATTACCTGCCATGACTAATGACAGAAAAGAAACGATCTCTGATTCTAAGTGAAATGAAGAATTTCTCATCTCAAAATAGCTTCTTTTATAAAACAAATTTTAAAACCTGTTAACAATTCTCAGAAATTGAATTGAATGGAATGTTATAAGGAAATGTTCAAAATACTTTGAGATTTTTGAAAAGGTCTTTCGATGTAACGAGTAAAACTTGATTGCACTTACCACATCAGACAAAGAAAAGAAAAAATTAACAAAATCTTGAGAAGGGACTTTTACAATAGCTTACATAACATAAATTACATATTAAATATGAGTAGTAAAAACTTATTATGATTTATATTAAATACGAGTAACAGGAATTTTTTAAAAATTTAAATGTAGATAGAGTAGAATAGATTATTGCGTAAAGAACTGAATTTTATTATTATTTTATATGCTTGTGACGTGACCGTTATGTTGATAGCTGGATGGGAGATTCCTCATGGCCAAGTCATATAGTTCTTTATTTAAGGCACAGGAATGAAGGCATATAAAAGACAATTTTCGCACTCTTCGTAATTTCTACCATGGACTTAGGAAGGAAAGACGTTTTTCACGAATCAGAAGTTGCATTTTATGTACAGAACTGAGAATGAGAATCTGATGGAACTCCAAAGATCATTTGGGAACTCTTCTTTCCTATAAAACAAGTGAAAGATCTTCTTAAGGCATCACAAGTATTTGTGTGATACGAGCTTGTTTGTCTTGCGTCCGAGAAATGTGAAAACAAGAATTGTTACAGAGAAATTCTGCGCAGGATTTATCGCGAATGTAGCACTAGAAAAATTTCCCATTTGCCTCAACTGACAGCACGCTATGAGACGGACGATTACGTCTTTACAGAGGTTGTAAGTGCGACATCCACATGCTATCAACCTTGATCGATTTCGCCCACTGATTTCATCAGCAGGCAGCTATCACAGCAAACTGGTACAGTACAGCAAGCGAAGAATTTTTAATTACAGTAACTCTCATGAGTGGTCAATCAGTAATCTACATAGCTCTGAAATTTCCAAATCTCACATTAATTTCTTCCGCAAACCGTTGACGTAGTTTTATATTTTCACAAAAATAATGCCATGTTTACTGTAAATAATTATGTATCTTTGATAATTATATGAAAAGAATGTACAACAGTATGGACTTTTTCTTTACGATAGTAATAGAAGATTCTTCTTTTTAAATTATCTTACACTATATCATTAAAAACATGCATGGAAAGTAAATTTGTACATCAACTATCATTAAAAGATTGAGATATGAAGTCACACATGTATAATATTTTATTTTTAAATAATCACTATTAAACTATTAGGTTATTGTAGACTTAGCGTTGTAGTTTTTTAAACAAAAGCTAAATTGTTAGAAAGAGCATTATATTTAAAAATATCTGTAGAAATGAATAATATCTGTTTGAAAACTAAAATAAATCTGAGCGATATAACAAAACATAAAATTATATCTGGATACTTGTACTTGAAATTCAGACAACCAGGTTTGCATATTTAAATCGCATAAAAGAAGAAAATGTATTATTTTGAACCGTAGAAGTGTATAATGCGAATAATGACTCAGGTATTAAGTTCTGTCAAAAATCACACTTGTTAAAGAACTTTTGAACCTTAATGACATTTACAATACAGCAATTAATTCAAGAAAAGGGAATATTATAATATTAAAGTAGCAAACTGTTTTAACATTATGCAGTGTGACCAATAAATGTTCTGCACCAGGCGCTTTATTTGAAATTCTTAAACAAAACTTAATAAACTAAATTAATAAACTTAATAAAATAATATCACAATGAAAATAATAATTAAAAAACTGAAAGCTTTGAGATTTTATAGTACGCCCAAAGAGACTTTTTAACGTTTTGTGTGTTGCCTTTATTTATTAAATACCCTGTTTTTCGAACTTAAACCGTAAAATTAAATTCAATAGCAATTTCATAAAATATTTAAAAAAGCTTACCTTTAGAATTTCCTATACACAGCATCGCGCGCTTGAGATAAAAATGTTTTTTTTTTTGTACAGTGTTGCCATTTCTTGCTTTAAAATCGTCGAGTTTCTTTACCAAAAATTCGTAAATGCTTTACAAAATATGAAATAGATAATAAAAAAATTCCAAATTTGGGTTTCCAGATGCCCATATTCGAGTGGAGACATGTGTTATTCAAAATGTGATGACTCTAGGTAGCGTTGTTTTATCACAATACGGGAGACATACATACATTTATGCAGATTCTTCATTATTTAATTTCTTTAAATATAGTACAGGGCTCTAATATTCAGTGGCAGCAATTTAAAAGTAATTCGCCATTTATAGTGAATCAATGCAAAATACAAAACGAAATTAATAGCTCTTCTGGCCAAATTGCCCCTTTGGCTAATAATTTTATTTATAGTAAAGGTCAGTAAGCCAAAGTGCTATTACAAATGGAGAAATTTTCCATATACAGATACAGTATAAAATGTTTTGTTACTTTCAAAAGTTTCTTGCATTCAATTTGGATAATCTATAAGCATAAAGTAATTAGTTCACAATAGAAAAACCAAAGGAGGTGAATGAACATAGGTGGTGGTTGTGGCAACCAACGAACCATTGCCAAACCCCATGTCATCTTGAGTACTTCTTTCAATTTGTAATAATATACCGTAACAAGCCTTACATGCTACTACTACAATATCGCCCAATACTGCTTAAGTTTAAGAAAATGAATTTTTTTTATAGTTTAGATGCTACCGAAGGAATATTTCATGTGATTTTGATAACTGCTTATGTTTTTGGAAATTTAATCAACCATTAAGCCATAAAAAGGAATGCGAAATTTAGAAATTTATAGCGAAAGATATTTTTGGGAAATACTACAGCATCTTGCAGGGAATCGCAATCCGTGCGGAGACTTAATGTGAAATTAAACGTAATAAAGTACATAAAAGAATATCCGCCTATTTTTTTTTTAATTCAGAGATTGCGAAATCTAGACTTTTAGATCACGAAAGTTATATAAAAGCTGATCTCATTTTCCTTTCAGTAAACAAAGTCATTATTATGGGAAGGAAACTTAATTTGAAAGGCAATGATGAGCGTGTAAATAGAACTCGTAAATTTTCTTCTTATCAGGAACCTATGTATGACCGTTTTTTCAGAATTTTATGGTTAGAAACAAAGGAGTTTGCTCTAAGCTAGCAGATAAAATTATGATGATTTTGAAATTAAACGAGTAGTTAAATTTTAGGGAAGTTAGAATGATGACTTTTGAAGTCAGAGACTCCTATAACAAGCAAGTTCGAAAATAAATAAATAAATAAAAAGCATACGGGCCTATAATGAGCTTTTAAAGTAAAGTAAAAATAAAAGTTGCTGGGCAAGATTTCAGCGTAACATTTCTTATGGTGTCCAAAGACAATGTCAATGTAACATATTCATCTAAATTGAAAATTTAAATGCAAATAATATGTTTGTGAGTATTAGTAATTTTTTTATTCGCTAACATTTAATGTAAATTTTAGTTCCATTTGTTTTAGAACTTTCTTTAATAAAAATTTAATATAGCCTTTACGTTTTATTTATTTATTTATTTTGTTTAAAATTTTTTTCTTCTAGTACTTTTCGATTTTAACACTGCATATATCAAGAATTTTCAGCTTCATGTTCACACACATGCACACAAAAACGAAAAACGTCAGCTGAAAGCTTTCAGATTTCCTATTACGGCCAAGCGGGCTTTTGTTTTTATTACACACACATTTACACGATTCGCGAGCATTTAAATATTTTTAGTCCAAAGTGCTAATGCCACTTTGGGCTAAAAATATTTAAAAACAGCATAGCTTTAGAATTTCGGATAGACAATCTCGCATGCTGGAAATAAAAATGTTTTATTCCCTAAGGTGTTGCCACTGCTCGCTTTGAAACTGTTGAGTTTTTTCTCAAAAATTCGTTAAAGTTTTAAAAATATGAAACAAACAATAAAACAATTTGCAAATTTCAAATCCGGGCTTCCAGGTGCTCATGTTCGGGTGAAGGACTACATTATTCAAAATTTAATGAATCTAGGTACCGTTAATTTTTTACTATGCAAAAAACACATACCTTCATGCAGATTCTTCATTATTTAGTTTCTTTAAATATAATACAGGCGATAATATTTGGTGGCAGGAATTTGAGAAGTGATACATCGCATTTAAGTGATTCAACGCAAAAAGCCGTTTCGAGACTAATAGCGCTTCCGGGTTAATGCCCCTTTGAACTAAAAAGAAAGAAATATCAGAAGGTCTTTGTGTCCCAAGCCAAAAAAATAATACACTAGCTAATTTTTTCCCTTAATGCAAATTATATCATTGAACTTTAAAAATGATTGGAGGATTTATACTGGCATTTAAGGGGGCACAGGAGCTTTAAATCTTCAAAAAAATCGCTTTTCAGATTTTTACATTTTATGAATATATAAACATTCTGAACAAAATGCAAAAAACCGCGTTGTAAAATTCGCATTATTTCTTGAGTTATGAAAGTTTATATCGTATAGTAAATCAGCGACGCTCGTTTAAAGGGACAAATATGGTAATTGTTTACATTTTGGTTACCCTGTATGCGAGCTCATATTTTTATTATTATGCAAAGAAATATTTAATACTGTTTTTTTAAATTTCCTTTTCGTGTAGGGGAAGAAGGATGGCAACTACTCAACTTCACTGCTGGTAGTTTGTTTACATGATAATTCTTATTACCACGTTGCTAAATCTAACGTCGTTTGAGTGTTTCCATTTCGATCTTTCATATCAATTTTTTTTTGGCTGAGTAAACGTTTATGTAAAGATATTTGTTTTGAAATTTAAAATTGAATAATAATATCAAAAGAGCTTCAGGTCAAAGACCGAAGAAAAGGAAAAGGAATAATTTTTAATTAATCAAATCAGTACACAAGAATTAATGATAAAGATGCAAATGTATCTGCATCAGCAAAAAAACTTCTAGATCATTTAGTAGTATCAGGTGACGGCGAATTTGAAGGGTATGCAATCATTGATAAAAGTTTATTATTTTCTGGATTTGAAGAATACTTATGCTGTCAAATAGTATGAAGATAGCAGCTGACGAAGAAATAAAAATGACTGGTTCTTCAGATTTGACCGTCAGCGGAGATGGCATATGGAAAACCAGAAGACATTCTTCACGTTTCGGTGTAACTTCCATTATTGGTGGTGAAACGGGTAAAGTTACTGATCGTTATGTTTCAAGTTCCTACTGGAAAGGTTGTGAGACTGGAAAAAATATATCCTCAAAGGACAGCTATTTGAAATGGAAAATGGAACATAACAAAGTATGCAGTAAGAATCATTTAGGTTCATCTGGACAAATAAAAGTGAATGGTATGTTAAATATGTTTTCGCGATCCGAAAAAAAGTATAATGTTCGTTACGTTAATTATATAGCTGATGGAGATTGTAAAACTTTCTTATGTTCAGATTTCGAAGATAGAATGTGTAGGCCACATTCAAAAACGAATGGGTGCCCGTTTGAGGAAATTAAAACAGGAATTCTGTGGCAAGAAAGTGTATGACAAGAAACCGCTTAGCGGTAAAGATCGACTTACGGATGTGCTGATAGATCAAATTACATCATAATATGGTAATGCCATTAAGAAGCATCCTGACAATTACCATTATATGCAAAAAGGGATATGAGCTATTTGGTACCATAAACGTTCAAATGATAATGAAAAAACTCATTACTTTTGCCCCGACGGTGTGGATTCTTGGTGCGCATACAAACGAGCAGTTGTAAATGGCACAAATGAAAACACAAAAATTCAGTTCCTATAGCAGTTATGGATGCTATAAAACCTGTATTTAAAGATTTGTCCCACCCAGACTTGCTAAAGAGATATATTGGTAATCGAACGCAAAATGTGAACGAGTCACTAAATTCATTGATCTGGACGTTTTGTCCGAAAACAACAAAGAATAGTAGGAAAATTGTAGAAATTTCTGCAAATTTACCAGTAGCCAACTTTAATGATGGAAAACAGGCAGCGCTGTTCGTCATGAAAGAACTAGAATGTATACCTGGAGCTAACTGTGTAGCATTTGCGGTAGAAGCAAATAGAATTCGTATTAAATTCGCACAGAAACGAGCCCAGGGCAATACTTTAGAGGCTCAAATTACCAGAAGAAGGGAAAAAAAGGAAGCTGATGAGCTTTATAAACAAAATGAAGGCGTAGTTTATGCTTCTGGTGCATTTTAAATGTGTTTTGAAAAACATACATTAGAGAAAAGTGATATTGTATCTTTAAATTCGATTTTCTCAAATTAATAATTTTCAAGTTTGAGCTCAGTCTTATTATCAAACCATATATGCTACGCCTATAAAAATTTAAGTGTATATGCTACTGTTGTTACTTTGCATGCTAAAACAAAAAAATTTACATATGTCAATATATATACATATATTAACCTTCAAAAATTGATAAAAAATTACATGTTTTTAAATTAAAAAAAATTTTTCTTAATTTTTCAAATTTAAGATTTGATTTTTTTATATATTTTGGTTTCACATTAGAGATTAATGTATTTCGAATACATTTTTACCAAAAATTGTTTTCTATATGCAATATTTTCAAATTTATGATGCGCGCAACATTTGACAATTTTTATTTACATGTCTCTTTTGTATTATTTATTTTTTTACAATTTTTTCACAAATTATTTATTTATTTACAATGTTCATTTCATTTATTTATTTCTTTTCCAAATCTATTTAAGGTATAAAGTAAAAAAAAGTATAAATTTTTAATTATATAATATGAATTTTTCTGTTTTCGGGTTTGAGTATTTTTATGATCGATTCGACGAAGGTCCTGTGCCCCCTTAAATCAACAAGATATTTTTGCAGATAATGTTTTACCAGTCAAATTACATTATTTGTACAGCTTATGGTGATGTTTCTTGAATACGAAATTATTTAATTGCTTTATGAGTTTACTTTTAATAACACAATATTTTTATGATAATCCTTTTCTATAACTTTTAGTTCTTCCATCAGCCTTCAACAGTATGCAAAGTGATGGAAATCAAGGTTGAGTTTAGACAGCAAACAAATTTGTAGGTTAGATAAACACCTTGGGAACCGCATGAGGAAGCAGGTTATTTCCCTAGACGTTCATACGTATGCCGATTTGGTTTTGGCAAGTGATTTTTTGAATTTGTTAGCGCTTGTTACGACCAAGTCGCAAATAGCTGGAGACAGATTGACTAACTACTGAAGCTTTTACTACGCTTTATCTGTTTAAATATTCGCATTTCGAAGACCCCGTAAATGGTGACGAATAAGGTTTTGTTAAATTTTAGTTGTATTTACAACATGTAGTTATAGTATATCGTTTTAGGTATGTTTGCAGAGCGATTAGGTATTTATTGGAGCAAGAAATACGAAAACGCAGTTGTGCTCTCTCCAGGATTCGAACTCCAGATCTTCCGATTGCTAAACGGATGTGCTAGCAATTAAACCCCGAAAATACGCGGTATGGAAGGAAAATTCCTTATATTCTCCTCTCAGTCCAAGTGGTGACGAATTGCCACTCACTATATTTTAGTTCGGCGCCACTATATGCCGATTTAGAGTTTTTGGAAGCCAAAAAGCTTTAGAAATCAGCTGTGTCCTCGCCGACATTCCCATTCAGGATCTTCTGATAATTAGCCAGCCGTGCAATCATTTTACTTTCGATAGCACGCAATAAGAAAGGAGAATATTTCTTATAAGTTTTACCCTTTGTCTGTGTTCTTACAGTTGGTTTCTAATTAAATGTGAGGACGAGAAAATGTTGAAACACAGAAAGGTTAAAATGTTGTAGTTTGATAGTTAATTAGGTTTAAGCCTTCCAAGTGTTCCAGAAAGAACTGCTATTATACTTTCTCAGCGTATTATAAGAGCTAACTTTCGCTACTTGATAGACTTCTGGACAAATATAGAAATGATATAATTATGTATGACTTCTAGATTCTGCTAAAATAATTATTCAGTAATAGTAATAATAATAGTAATGAACAGGTTACTTTGCTTCGTTTATAGAATTACGTACTATATTAAATTAAAGCCCATTATACTGCAACTAGGAGTTAAAATATAACTTGTTTTACGAACTTCAAAATCTTCCTCTTTTCAGACCAACCTTCCTAAACTACGGTTAAAAAAGTTGCGATTTTTTAGCGTCTCTGTATGACTGTAATGGTTAAGGAAGCTATTAAAGCTCTGACTTAAATTCCGATAGACTGAAATATAACTATCACCAATAGAAATTTCTTACACGATGGAAGATGTTACGCCGCAATCGATACATGACGCCTAAAAGCATATTTTTAGAATAGAGATTTGGGATTCAGGTTATTTACTGCCGCCCGATAGGCTGTTCCGCATCTTTTACAGTCCAGACAGCAAAGCAAATACTATGAGGGGGTTTACTTCCTAGCCAGAGGCTTCAATTTTCTTCCCGCCTGCGGTGAACGGCGTGGGGGAATAAGCTTTCGCTCACATAAGGATCATTTCTGGCGAGGAAAATAGTGTACCTTGCAAAAAAAAATGTGTGGTTCCGATTTATGGGTAAGACCACCTTAGAGTATCGAAAAGTAAGCTTTATAAATATCAAACAGAATTTATATATTTCTTGTAATGAGGGGGAAACTAATCATAAGTAAAGTAGATTTATTAAAGACATGGAATTGTAAGCCTTTTATTTTATTTACATGTTCACACTAAACGCGAACTGGATTGAAATGTTTAATTAAAAAAAGCGTAAAATAATACTAATACTGAACAATGCTGTGAAAGATATTATTAAATATAATGTCGATTTGCTTTTTTTTACCCTCTAACATAAATAAATTACAATCTCTGACACTTTAAAATATTAAATGATTTAAAATTCAATATCAGCTTCGTACAGCAATTACTGTACTTGCAGTTTGTACTGATTTACATCAATAGAAGATTAGTTAAGAAATATTATTGACAAATATAATTGCATACGTAAGAGACTCATAGTGCAATTGAATGGTTTGATTTTTCAGTTATGGACACAGGGGCTAACTGCCTAAGGGAAAGGATGCCTCCATGGAGGAATTTCTAAGTTAAACTAACTCGTAATCCCATTTTACGTGGAAACCAACGGAAATCAACCATGAAGCTAACCCATAATCGAAGCCAGGTCAAACTCCAGTATTCAGCAGTCCATTCAACCACAAGTGGGACGGTACAATTTGATGAGAATATTATAAAAGTGTTTTAAGAAAAGCGTTGTTCGTTTTGGTTTGTCCTAAGACAGAGACAAAATAAAGTAATATCACTTAAGACACAAAATGGTTTATATTTATTTTATTAGATTATCGCAAAGCACACTAGAGCTATTTATTTACAGAGAGGAATACCTTCGTTAAGGACTTTCTAAGGAAAACTGGATAATATTTATAATGCGCAAGGGAAAGTCACGAAAACACCCATGAAAATTGCCAGTATGGCGAGATTTGAGCCCGAGTGGAACTATTAGTTTTCGGCGGTCTTATCCGATCGGCCGCTAGTGAGCCCGGCAGAGAAAAAAGATGAAAAAGTAGATAAGAAGTTAAGCATTTATTTGTACAGATACGAATTTCGAATGAAAATTTTCAAGTTGAATATAACTGGAAGGTTAGGTTAGGTTAGCTTATTTAATTACGGCAAAGCCTCAAGGGCTATCTGCCTAAGAGGAGGGATGCCTTCGTGGAGGACTTTCTAAGGGAAACTGGCTCGTATACACGTTACACATGAATATAACTGGAAGAAAACTTTTCTTGAAACACACGATAATGTACGCCTTTAAAGAAACGGAAGAAATTCTACAAGGAAAAAGGAAAAGGAATCCTGGCTATTTCCATGCACAAAGTTCTATATTCTGTAAACAAGTTAAAAAACTAGATCGATGTTTGATTTACTCAGAAGGTTCTAACTAGTTTAAAAAAGAAAATGATAAAATTACTGAACAAAATTTTAAATTACTAAAGAAATTTATAATATAAGGTTTTTGTAGTGTTTTCTTACTTTATACATAGGATTTGTCTTTCGTATTTTAAAATATCATTACCTAACATTATTTCATAAAATTAAGTGTAACAAATTAAAAAAATTACTATTATTCGTTACTCATTACTGCAATTAATTCTAATTTTATTACTATAATGGTATTTGTAAACATTATAAAAAGATAATCATATTCCTCCTATACTAAACTTTCTTTTGCTTTTGCTAATTCAGTAATCCTCTTCTGCCACCCTGCTCTCCCAACCTTTCTTTTGAAGGGGATATGTAAGATACAACAAAATACGATACTTTTTCTAAAAAAATAATTGGCGAGCTCAAAATTAATATTCTAAATTTTGTGCTCTTCCCCTAATTTCATCTGTTCTCCCAAATTCAAGATTTTTCTACGTTATGTAACGCTACTAACTAACCAATCATAGATTAGCTGCACTTGTACAGAAAATTTGGTATAAATACCTATGGCAGTTAATTACCTCATTCTGTTCCTAGCTTTCGGTACTGCTAAAATATCCCCGCTGCTCTCATTCTTTGTCTAAAATGCGTTATAAATTTAAGAACCAATGTACATAGCAGTCTTTCATATTTCATTTTGTTTGAATCATAGAAATGTCTCGGATTTCATTATGATTGGATAAATATCTACTCAAATGATTTTATATGCGTGGAGATAAAGACTGGAAATTCGTCAAGTTCATGTTTTGGTATCTTAATCTGTAAGCCTTCACCCTCAGCCACGACAACTGCAAGCTTATTCCTCTTCTGTGCTTCCGGAATTATGACATATATAAATAAATACATATACTTATATTAATGTTCGTGATGTATAAGTGTTACGGTACTCATTTGTCTTAGCAGTGTTAATAACAATATTTCATATGCCTGCAGATATTTATTGTATGCGCATGGGCATTTATTTACACGCTACCATTAGATATTCGCTGTATCTGCATCATTGTATTAAAGGCGTTTGTATGAACATATTTACTTTCCATCATTTTTGGATGGAAACATTTCACTCGAAAAAAAAAAAAAACTGAAATGTTTCAGATTTAAAATTACGTCCAAAGGGGCGTTTTTTAACATTTTGTGTGTTACCTTTCTTTATTAAATATCATGTTCCTTGCACTTAAACCATAAGATCCAGTGCAACAGCAATATCGCAAAATAGTTTTAAAACGAGCATATCTTTAGAATTTCCGATACAGAGACTCACGCGCTGGAGATAAAAATCTTTTTTCTGCACAACGTTGCCATTGCTGGCTTTGAAATCCTTGAGTTTGTTAATCAAAAATTCGTCAAAGTTTTAAAAAATAGGAAATCGATCATAAAACAAATTTCAAATTTCAAATTTGGTCTTCCACATGCTCATATTCGTTGGAGGATTACGTTATTCAAAATTCGATGACTCTATGTACCGTTGTTTTATCACAATACGAGAAATATACATACATTTATGCAGATTTTTCATTATTTAATTTCTTCAAATATAATGCAGGACTCTAACATTTTGTGGCAACAGTTTGAAAAGTGAACCGACATTTATGAGTCCGACGCAAAATGCCAAAACGAAACTAATAGTCCTTCGGGATTCAAATCCCTTTGAACTAACAAACTTTCCAGGCACGAGTTTTGATTTAATTAAATCAGTATTTTCAACTGTTATTAATTTGATATGTTTTTGCAAAAGCATTTCACTTAAATAGCAGTATAGCCACAGCAAAATACTCTGCGTCCTATATGCACGATATGCGTAAATACTAGGCTACAGAAACCGTATATTTAAGAATTTAAGTGAATAAAGCTGGACAATGAATGATATGAAAAAGATCACAACAAGAAAATTGTAGCGATTAGAATATAATAATTATTACTAAATATTACGAAACACTTAGAAGAAAAGAAATATTGACACTTAGCATTCTACAGTTAAGCTTACAAATACACTGATCAAATTCTTTGACATAAGCGTGAACAGGGAGAAAGTTTTAGATTTGGAAATAACCATCATAATTTTGAAGCATTTCACATTTTAGGCTTCTCAGATTGTAAAAAAGGTGATTGCTACAAAAAAAAAAAAAAAAAAAATATTTTTCCTAAAAACGAAAAGATCCAAAATTGACTCTTATTTATCAGCTATGCCATGAATAATGCAAATGAATAAAGATTGTTCATTTTATACTGCTGCGTACTATGAGTAAACACATTAAAATGTCAACGCAATTAATAGGAAACCACTTTATATGTCGGATTAATTGCCCACTTTCAGTTGAGAGTCCAAACGCTGGTGGCTAACTATGCAATCGATATTATTTTGAAGAGCCCTTTTGTTCTCCAGATATGACTGATATATGCTTTATGATTCCTTTGCGATGCTGTTGCCTGGTTTAAAATATCTGATGGCAAGATAAATACTGCGCGACAGATCCTTTGATCGGATGACATCGATTCAAAGCTAGTTGTTGGAGCGGAAACATTTAGTTTAACAAAGCAGCCTCGTTGGAGAGATCAAAGAGCAAAGGCAGTGAGGCCTCATTTTTTTTTTTTTTTGTTTCCTTCCGGAACTCGTTAGAGGATCTTCCGTTATTTTGAAATAAACGGCCTATCGATCGATAGAAAATGAGATACTAGAGCTGGGTATTTCCGCTGCGAAAAACTTGCCGATCATTTTGAAGCAAGAACTTTTGAAGGGAAAGAAAACGGGAACTGAGACTGGTGCGCTTGATTAGTTCTCTTTCCTAAGAAACATATTTTGCCTAGCGGTACTCCAAAGGACATGCGGGTAAAATAAATACTTAAAAAATGGAAAGAGCACTGTGTGAATTTACTGGATCTGAAATAATGCGTTTACTGGGAATCAGGTTTGCCATATACGATGTATTTTAAAAGAAGTCTGAAATGGAGTCTTAAAAATGATGATGTCTTAAAATGATGTCTTATTTTAGAAATGTATATCGTTTGCAATTAATAAATGATATTACTATTTTTTCTGAGATAGACGATGCGTTCTTCAAACAAAATGCAATAATATCTGTATCTGAAAATAGTTCCCATCATTAAAAATTCTAATTATATATATACATAAGATCAGTACTTTTCCAACTGGAAATAGCTACAATTCACTCATGTAATGAAGTTAATGATGCTTATTAAGCTAACTGATAATACTGTTTGTTCCAAACGAGAATGAAAAATACTTCGCATTAACTACAGGTAAAAACGTTTAAAGCGGTTATTGGTGGCTAAATTAAATCATAAACAACAAGAACATTTGCAATTTATCTAACAGCTAGTCTAATTCTGGAAATACATTATTCGTCAATACAAATTCTCAAGTTTTACTAATAGTTAGATTTGACTTAAACCTTCTTCTGTCCTTCTTGGTTCATGACATAATACTCGCTGAGACTATAAAATTACCCAAATGTAATAAATAGACTGTAGAGTTATTAGGTTATTTTGAAGCAACAGACGCGAAAAACGTTTACAGTGTTAACGAAGCTTTTACATTGTTAGTAAGGGATATACACAGATGATGAAATTGTAAGGATTTTAAGTTTTACTAACGTTTATTTCATTTTAAAACTTTACTATCCTTTCTTATTTTCCACTTGCGGCCAGAATAAACGCGATTAATAGGTTATGCAAATTGACCTTGCAGACTGTTAAGTATTCAAATTGTGGCTTTTAGCCAAGGAGAGAGAAACTTCTCCCTACTTTATCTCGCGCGTGCTTTTCAGTCAGTTTTTATCTGCCTTTGAGGCCAGAACTTAGTTCTCTTTGATACCTGGCAGACGTATTGTAGCTTCCCGCATTCTGCTTACTACGTACGTAAAGTTTAAAAGGCCAATCCTCGCGTTACTAGACTTTGTAGAGTATTTGAGTTCTTATTTAATTTAGTTAGTTTGTGATCTTTATATTTTACGTTTCAGACCATAAATACTGGTCTTTTTATCCAGAAGCGCGGGAACAGCTGTAAACTGTGAAGAATAAAGGGTAATTAAACCCTTCCCATTTGTATCGTATGTTCTATACTTCCACGAGCATAGTATAAAATAAGCTCTCTGTTCTTACTCAGGACTTCAGCATGTTTGCCAAAGCAATTAGAAGAAATAGTAGTCCTGATAAAATAATACAAATATATCTGAAAAAGCGAAAAAAATTTGTGAAAAACAGCTGAATGAAAATTGGTCAACTATGGCCTATAAGTTTTGATGTAAACACCTTTCGAGAATGAAATGTCCTAGTGCTTTTAATTTCACCTCGGGGAAACGATAATAATTATATTAATGAGTTACTGGAAAACCATCAGGCAAAGCATATTTCAAACGACTGGCTTCATTTGATATGACGGAATGTATATACAGAAGACCATGAAATTGCTAATTAACTAAATTTATCTGCGATCAGTGAAACGAAAAACATAAATTATGAGAAATTTCTACCATAGCCTTTGAAGTATGAGTTTGCTGGTGTTAAAAGTTAATCCCACACTTTAATTCAGTGCGCTTTTAGAACAAAAATAAATTACATTATCAGTGATAAATATCAGTGCTTTTATTGTGGAAGTGGAATAATTTATATATCTTTTGTTACAAAGATCTTTTATTCTTATACATAAATTTTTGAATGTTTGCCTTTCATTTTATTTATATAAGCATGAAAAATCTACTAGATTTATCACAAAAATTTACTACGTTTTCAGGGATAGAAATAAATAATAAATTCATTATGAAAACACCGTACATAAAGCTAAATATCACATGCATAATGCAATTTACTTTTATAAGGTTAAATAAACCAAATATTGTTTTTCCTCTGGAGAGAAAAAATCGTAGAGAAGATGTCACCGATTCAGAGTTACTAAATTACTTTAATTACATTTCCCTAATAATTAAAGTCATTATATTTATCTAATAATTAAATTTTAGTTATTTAAATTGTTATTTTACTTCGTGCAAAACTGTGTTTGGTTAATAAATCGGAACAAGAAAATATATTAAGATTGAAATTAAATTAACTCATTATTCAGGTACGTATGTGTTTATAAATTAAATATTTTTATAAGCCAATTTATCAGTAGCTTCTCTTTCCCATTTCGGATTGTTATGCCGAAAGGTTTTGAATTATGCGTGACACATAGCAGGTAAGTGATGAAAATACTCATCATATATTCATAGTTTCGGTTTCAATGTGCCCACCACTTAAAAAAGTGTGCCACTTACGTTAAGAAAACACAGAAAGTGATAATTAACTTATATTAACCCCCATTTAAAAGGCAACTGGACAGAGAGGAACGAAACCCAGTCGTCCAAATTTAAGAGATGGCGTATTATAGCTCATCACAATTTAATCGGGCGCCAGTGTAGAGAGATCTGTTTTTCTATGCAGAAAACATGAAAAATCAGCTAAGCCTACGCCTGAATTCGATTGCCAACTGGACGTGGTCCACTTAAGCAAGAAAACATGTCCAAGAAAAATACAATATTTAATAATACTCTGTCCCCATTTTGACGGTGATTGAGGGAGAGGAGTAGACATAGTAGACCAAATCCGGGAGACAAATTTTTGAAAATTATATTTTAGTATGGACATCAATATAGAGATAACAGGTATTTTCAAATCCGAAAAACGTCAGAAATCAGCTACATCCTCGTGGAAATTTGAACCATAAATCTCTCGACTGCTATAGTCTATTACTTTAAAATAGGCACTTCAAGGCCGTTTCTAACCATCTCCCAATTGCAATCGTAAGTTATCATTACCGTACAGAATTTATTTTTTCCACGCCTTTTGAGGCTGTAGTTCAAGTCCGCCTTAATTCAAGTCAGCCTTCATAAAACGAAACAAGATAAACAGAAATGAAGTGGGTAAAAACATCAAGCGACAAATGGAGCCATTGTTTCTATGGCTACGAGCCAAACCGGGAGGCTGATAATAACCTTGAAGTTCCTATTTTATTTAAAGTAACAGGTTATAGCTAGATGCGCTAACAGTTAAACCACAATAGCACGCTCAAGGGGAGGCGATGATTCCATATAAGTTGAAAGTAATTTTACTGAAGCGAAATAACTGATTGTAGATTTCAGATTTGAATTATTTTTGCTATATAGTGTGGGGATGAGAAAATCCCATACATTCTACATGAATCAATCTTTATTTACTTTCATACGGTGTTTCCAGTTCTTAAAGTAATTTTTATGTCCCAGAACAAAGCTGCATTACACTATAGTTTAATGCAGAGAAATATATGTTTTTGTGTCAATACATGTTTTCCTAACTAAAATAATTTTCTCACTAACTTGCATAATCTGATATTTCAACGAACAATCTTCTTTTTTTTTTTTGTTTAATTTTTATTTCACAGAATAATGCTTATAATACCACGAGAGATTACTTAAGTTGGGAGAAAATATCCAACTTCCGTCTTTGAAATTTCCGTTAAAAGATGAAATTTTCGTCCCACACAATGAAATGGGCACCATACGATGACCTTTTAACACATTAGCCATCAAACCTCTTATTAAAAGTCGGAATCAAAGAATGACATTTATTAACGGAAATTCTTGACTAATAATACGTTATTATATAGAGCTCGTATCTTGTGGAAGTTCAATGTCCTCAAAGAATTTGTCGGCTCGTTATTTAAATATTTAGGTTAACCACCAGCCTGGAAAAGCCATTATAGTTCAATTCCAATAATTGCCAGGAAACGGGATGGGAACTTATATCAGACATTAATACTGATATTTCACAATTTGCTCGCTAAAATGAATTTCAAATCACTAATATTAAGCATTTAATGTGCACTCAGGGAAAGATAAAGAAAACGGGAGAATGGTGACATAATCACAAGACTAGCTTTCAAACAATGAATTCTTTATAAGAATAAAATGATGCAGATACTGTCAGTAACACAAAGGGATGTATTTCAGAACAGCATCCAGAATAATAAATGAAGAGAAGAGTTAATGCAGATTGGAAATACGACTGCATTGAAAATTAGATTCTTTAGAATCTGAGACTGTACGTATTATTTAAATCAGACAATGCCTATTTTGTAAAAGGTATATTTTGTTCTGTGTGTCTACTATTGCAGTTATTGAATTTACCTCGTTTTGTATCAAGATTTTATTCTATATTTTTATTCCATTCATGCGTCTGCACTTAACTGTCATGATTTTTATTTATTATTGTATTCAGCAAAATAATGAAGTCTTTGAAGTTAGTTCAACATGCAAATAAATAAAAGGCCAGAATAATTTTATTTAGCCAAAGCACACAAAAGTTCTTTTACTATAAATTCCACATAATGTTGAAAATTTCATTTAGCCAAAGTACACAAAAGTTCTTTTACTTTAAATTCCATACAATTTTAATAATTTCATTCAGACAAAGGACACAAAAGTTCTTTTACTTTAAATTCCACAAAATTTTTATAAAAGAACATATCAAGACTTTAATTCTGAGGGTCTCATACCACCAAACTTTCGAAATAACAAATCATTTGTTGGAATCTACAGATTTTTAACAGTACCCATTTCACAGAAGCAATACAGGCGCGAATTCCGTACATAATACGTGATTTAACAAAATGTATAAGTTGCATGTAAACCTAAAAAGAAAATGCATAAAAACATTTCAGTGTGTATAACATCAGTTCAATCTTTCCAAGCAACAACTAATTCGTAAATAGTTTGTTAACAAAAACTTTTGACACTTTAGGTTAATACGTATAGGTATGAAGTCATGATTTAAATTTAATGCAGTATAACAACTTTTTCTCAATGTCAAGACAAGAATTAACGTGACAATTATACATCTTATCGATTATCCTAACCTGAAACAAAAAAGTTGCCAATAGCAGCTATTTATTTAAAATGCTAACATTAACGAAAGATTTTCGACTATATAATGACGTCACATGCAATCATGTGCTTTCTTCAACGTCAGAATATGACCATATAATAATAATAATAATAATAATAATAAGTTTAATATTTGACAATGCTATTTTTATTTCATATTTTGTAAAACTTACAAATTTTTCTTAACAAACTCTATGATTTGAAAGCGAGCAGTGGTAACGCTTTTCGGAATAAAGGAAGATTTTTACTTCTAGCGAGCGAAACTTGCCACTGGGGAAAATGAGGGGGAAAATTAGCGTTTTCAGAGATCTTAATTAATATGTTGGCTGATTAAAGTCGTACAAAGATGAGAATGGTCAAAATGGCTTTCCACGAATTTTTGGAATTCGGGGGTTCCTCTCTCGAAACTTAATTCTTCGCTGTTCAGGAGGAGATGATGCCCCAAACAAATAAGCAAACAAACAAACGAAAAGATGCGCAGAGATTTTAATAGTGTGGATGGCAAAATCCTAAATTTTGATACAAATGAATTAAGCGCATTCTCGCAATTGCTTTTGTATATGAATAGCGACCCTATACACACGGGCATCTTCTTTTATCTGGTATGTTGGAGACAACGGAAATATCAAGAACCAGAAATTCTGAAATGCAAGCTGAATATTTAACTTTCAGATGTATTTTGGTTGCCAACTGGTTGACTTACTTAAGACGGCAGAACATGTGAGCAAGCTATATCCCAAATCAGGGATGATTTCGAAAAGGAATGTTAAAGGAAATTGGTTCGCATTAATTTCATACAATTGGAAACGCCTGCAACTAGCCCTACCATCGGGAATAGAATTAGAGATGACCATCGCTAGTGTTTAATGGCTTTAGCAACTTAGACATATTTCGGCATTTAAAAAAATCACTAAATATTAGATAATATTGCCTGAAATCATGACCTGAATTAAAGGTGATTTCTATCTGCTTTAAAGTAACCCCTTTATTAATTTATATTTTAAGGCAACACTATTATTAAGTTTTTTCCGGCAACATTATTAAGTTATTAATCGTTTTAAGGCAACATTAATTTGACATCCAAACGTTTCAAAATGGCTGGCAAGTATTTGAAGACGAAGAAACAGCCTTATAATGAAGAGCATCAAATTTCCCAAGATCAAGACAGCTTGAAATATGATTAAAGCTTGATGATTTATTTAGCTATCATAAAGACTCTGCACAGAAACTTCATTACCCATGTACGTGATGAAATAGACGGATTTTTGTTGTTTCACCAGAACTGCATGGTTGTTTCGTTCGATGCTAGATGAAAGACTAAACCAGAGAATTTCGAAGATGTGACAATGTCGGGCGGAAATGAAACTTTCAGTGGTTATTCATTCCCCAACTCACTATCATATTTTTCTTATTTTCCGAGAATAAAATCTAAACTGAAGGTAACTTTTTCTAATTATCTAGAGACAATTAATACTGAATCACAGAAGTGCTAAATATTGTTCAATTAAAACGCTTGCAGGAAAAATTCCAGTCATATTGCAAGCTCTCAGAGTGGCGTAAAAACAACGAAGAAGAGGTGCACATTGAAGATAGATTGGAAAACGATTTATTGCAAGCAAAATTTCAAAATTTGTTTGGTTTTGTTTGGCTTATTTAATCAGCTAAATTCATGACTTCCAGAATAGGCAAAAAGCACTTCATATGTAAAACGATATCAGAAAATTAATGATAAGTCTGATTTAAAGTACACATAATACTGTGAAAAGAGTGAAAAATAACAGAATTTTGAAAATATGAGTTTCATTTATAAAAGGGGAGAGTCCAAAGAGTGAGTAAAAGTGAATGAGTATTATTAAATGATTAATTAAGTTTTTGCATAAGAATTCTAGGTTCTCATAATACCTACCTTCAGTTACTCTTCATTTTGTTGTAATTCTGTGTATGTAACATCGAGTTTTGCACTTTGTCATCGAAACACTCAGAGAATTAGGCGTTTATATCATAATAATACCTTCTAATTACCTGAAGTGGTAATATAGCGCAGAACGAGAGAATTACATTGCAAAACATTTTTACACGATTATTTAACAATAAAAGAAGGAAGTTAATAGAAATATTTAATGACTCGCTTTCGTGATATTAGTACAAATTACGAAAGAAAAGAAAGGTAACATTAAAAAAAACGTTTAAACTCAGCTGCTGATCTCAGACTGCAGTTTCCGATTGCCTTCTTAAAGTAAGATGCAAAATTTTATAAAAAGAATATGCATGGATAGAAAGGATTTTACAAAATTTAACTTTTTATATTATTTTTTAGAGCAGATAGCTGAATTAGTGAAACGCTTACCATATTTTTGTAAGTTAAATGCAAAAAGTTTAATTCATTTAATAAGGTATTTCTCCCGCCTTTATAGCGTACCTTCGTGGTGTAGTGGTTCTGCACGCTGGGCCGATATTCCAGAGGTCCGTGGTTCGATTCCCGGCGAAGGCGGTTGCTAATTTTTCATCTCTCTTGGTTCCAAAAAATCCTAATATCTCGACAGTCCCGTCCCCGTTCGGGCGCTGCTGTAGAGACATTAGGATTTTTTGGAAGCAAGAGTGATGAAAAATTAGCAACCGCCTCAGCCGGGAATCGAACCGCGGGCCTCTCAGTTACGCGCTGAGTGTGCTGACCACTACACCACGAAGTCTTGATAAGAAGGCGGGAGAAATACCTTATATACTCCCTCTTTTAAAGGGTGACTGGGGTTTTTAGGGGACCCAATCGCCAAATCCTGGGGGAGGAGAAATCATCATCCACCACCCTTTTAGTTTAGGCACTACTGTAGAGACATTAGGATTTTTTGGAAGAAAGGGATATGAAAAATTAGCAACGCCTTCGCCGGGAATCGAACCACGGACCTCTGGAAAACGTGCAGACCACCACACCACAAAGGCACGCTAGGAAGGCGGGAGAAATACCTAATAATTTATGCGAAGCGCCAAACTCACAATAACATTCGTAAACAGAGTTATCGTATAAAATCTTTGTTAACTTCCTATCGAAAAGCGATTTGGGTTAGATTTTTACCAGACTTAACAAGAAAATACCGAATAAAACTTGCTCGTTTTGACGATGAATTGCTCTGCATTGAAAAAAAAAAAAAAAAAAAAAAAAAAAAAAAAATTACTTGCTTATTCTTTATTCACCTTGCAGAGTCTTATGAAATTATTTATTATCAACGCTTTCATAGATTTTGAGCATAAATGTATGAAGCATTTTGTATTTAACGTATTCAAATATAATAAATATTTTACTAGATATATCTTTTGTTCTATGGAAACCATATGAAAAGTTAAACTTAGACTTTACAGAACCCATTTTTGGAACTAGTTTCATTAAATACTCTGTGGAGAAGCACTATAGTTGATACTACACATCTGTTTATAAGTCACAAAAGTGTCGGCATAAACATATGAAGCTACGTAAGGACTACGTATGTACACTCTACAAATGTCTAACCTTGGAAGAAATATCCCGCTATAAAATTTCTTACTGAGTAAATAAAAATACGTCACATTTATTGGTGTTTTTAGTTTGATTCAATTTGCTAGAAAGCATAATGTTCTCTCCCTCACCCCCTCCGAAAAGAAAAACAGAAAATTATTTCCTTTGGCTTCAAAATGGATTACCCTACGCTAGAATGCACTGGAAGTAATGGAGGTTAAAATGGCAGTACGATGCATCATTGACCACACAATTCCTCTGGGGTCATTTAAGTAGACATCTATTTTCTCATGAAAGGAATAAAATAGAAGTAAAAAAGTCTGTAAGACTTTTAAACGGTTATGAGTGACAGTGTGATAAGGTTAAAATATCTGCTAAAAATCCTCATCTGCTTTGAAATTAATTATTATAATAATTATCTTAAATAATAATGATAATATTTCATTTTAATATTCAAATTAATCAATCATTACAAAATAACATGAAAAAAAACATGATTTGCAAGCGTGTCTTCAAATACAGTTTACGTGTTCAGCAATACCTCTAAGCATGCCTAAGTATTCTTCTATACGTTTCCTGTTTTGAAAAAGAAACAATTTTTCTTCGGATGGTATGAAAGTATTGTATGGGCCATATGACTGCTCATTCTCCGTGCCATATTTTAATCACTTAATAGTTAGGAATTCAGCGTATAATACAACGAATTCGATGTTTCTGGAACTTACTTTGTAATAATAAATGTGGCGTTATAATTACACAATGAAGCAGACGTAAGATTTGCAATTTCGTTAGTGATCGAATATTTGTAATCAACAAAATGTGAGAAAATATTTAGAGACTTGTAGTAATTTGAAAAATTTAGCAGAAAATCTACGTAGTTGACAAATTTTCTTAAAACAACTTGAAGGTTGTCTCTTAAAACAAACTTGAAAAGTTACATGTGATACGAGGTGTATAAAATCCAAGTAGGCATTAATTTATTTTTTTCATTTATTCGAAAAAATATGCAAAGTTCTCTTATTAAAAGTTAAAATTTGCAGATATATAGGGCTGGCTATAAATTTTTCAAAGGGGCTATATTCTGTTTTTCCCAAAAACCGTTTGAGAGAGAGAGATGCGCGGACAACGCTTGTTGACACGTCAGTACTAGGAATTTTTAGTCATCATGGCATGCTTCATAGGTGATAGCGCGTTTCTGTGTAAAATATTTTTATAAAAATAACAATTCTTATGTAGCTGTACTGCGCTGTATGGGTTACAGTGCGATCTGCATGAAATTAATTTGTGTCCCATTATTAATTTAGTTAAATAATGCGTTAAGAAATTGGAACAAACCAGTTCCATCATAAATATGAAACAAGCAGGAGGAGCACAAAAAATATGCAAGCTGTTAGACATTAAACAAAGTTACTGGAATTTTAAAAGTTAAGTGTTAAGCAAGCAGGAGACCACAGAAAATTTGCAAGCCGTTAGACATTAAAAAATGTTACTGGAATTTGAAGGTTATGGCAAAAGAGTGGTTGGCATAGTGCCCCATGCCATACCTCAAAAGTGTCAAAAGTTAAAGATATGTTTTCCAATAAATTGGTATCTCATAGGCGTGACATCCAATGGCTTCCGAAGGCTCCGAATCTTTCTCCTGTCGACATTTTTTTATTGGGAGAGTACATTCAAAGTTCTATACGCAAAGAAAATCGATAGCAATAACCCAACTGAGACAAAACATCGTGATTTAACTACAAGCTCGTTTATGGAATTCCAAAAATATGTGAGCATTTCGAAAATATTATTTTTAAAACATAAATTCGCGGATATTTTTTTAATAAACGCTTGACAAGATATGTTATTCACACTTGTTTTATTTGATTTCCAAAACTGAATACAATTATGATTCGCTCTGTATTATCATTCAAATATTCATAGAATTCGCACTGATCACTGGAATGTAAACAAATGTTAAAATAAAATCAGAGAGACTAATGCTATATATGCTGTGTAGTTGAAATATGCCCGCAGCCATCTTCTGTTACTAACAGTGGAATAAGCTAAGGTGTTGGAAGTATTTGCTTAAAATATACTCTATGATGTTTTTGTCTGGAATAATTCACCAGCACTCTAAATTCAGCTTGCAGTAAAGTATGATGTTCCGTAGTTCTTGATTAGTTTCCTCCGTATTTATTGTGGCATTAAATATTTTTATTGCACGGTAAATAATTTCAGAGGGTCTTTTTGACCGAAAATAAAGGTTTTAGATAACACAGGGCCGTCCAAACGGGTTAGAGATTAGTGACTCTGACTACTGTACCGAAGGGCTTGGGTTCGAATCCCGGATGGATATTTGTAAATGTACAACATCTTTGCGGCATGGGTGCACTCTAAATAAACAGAGAGTCGAAAGTCCTCTCGTGTGGTTTGGTGGTAGAGGAAGAAGGCTGGGAAAGTCTTGGACCCATTCCCCTGGATGCTCTCACACAAAATTGAGGTCAAACTTAGCAAAATCGTATTGTTACCTTATAAGGTATTTCTCCCGATTTCTTAGCATGCCTTCGTTGTGTAGTGATCAGCACGCTCGACGCGTATTCGAGAGGTGATTCGAGTCCCGGCGAGGGTATTCCTCATTTTTCATCTCTTCTGCTTCGAAATAACCTAATGTCTCTACAACCTAGTATGGTGCCCAGGGCTCTTACCAACGATAGGGGTAATCTTGTACTCCTTGCCACGGTGAATTTTGTGGAATTGTTCTGATGAGATTAGACAAATGAAATACGTCACAGCAGCAATGAAAAGATACAATTCGACATAAAATGTTTGGCTCAATAAAAAATCGCTGACAGCAGTTACTGCTACTA
Source organism: Stegodyphus dumicola (assembly GCF_044657685.1). Lineage (NCBI taxonomy): Eukaryota > Metazoa > Arthropoda > Arachnida > Araneae > Eresidae > Stegodyphus > Stegodyphus dumicola. Next base: position 176,009,085 of record NC_140773.1, read on the forward strand.
AGCTTATTTACAACATACTATGCAGTTCACTTAACTGCAGTGTAACTAGATACACGACTATACACTTTATGATATCAAAACTACAAGACTAAATGTATTCTAACTTCACCAGTCGGAATTGGTTAATATCACGGACCTGGAGGTGAGCTATGCATGCTTGACATATAACTTTAAGTATTGAAATTATAACACTAACATAGAAAATACTGAGTGGGAGATTATATCCACAATTTTAAAGCACACAGTAATTATTATATGGACTACTTCTACTTATGTTGGCAATGCTACCAAGAGTTACAGACAAGCATTTCATCTTGGAAAAAGATGATCAATACAATACTATACATGCATATTTTTTTTTTTTTTTTTTTTTTTTTTTTTTTTTTGTGAGCACTTATGATTTTTGTGCATTATTTTGGTGCACTGAAAACGTTATACCGGCATCAGGAGAGGACATTTAGCTGCCCTCGAAATCTATTGAGTGTTTCAATATACTTACGCTAAATACAAGGTTGTTTTTAAGATTTTGATTGTCACATTAGCGTGTTTCTCTTCTATTCTAGTCTAACGTTATACGTGTTAGATTCGAAATTAAATACACTAGTTTTAATTAATTAAGGAAATATCACAAAATTGATGATTACTCAAAAGTTACATGTAGAATTTAATGAAACTGAACCATAGTATACAACTCATCGTAAGGTATAAAATTACCTGAAAAAATTAATTAATGTTAATTAGTGTAAATTAGCATTAATTAATATTGTTAGAATTAATTGGGGTTTTATAAATTAGTAAATGTATAAAATAAATAAATTGGATGTGTCAGTTTGGTATAGGAAAATTACCTTCAATATGGAGTTTGATCCTATCACATGCAGCGATGTGTGATGCTATCAATTGTACTGTCAACCAGTTACGTAGGAGGTGAGAGCCATTCCTCTTACTAAGAATTTGAAAGCATGGAAAGGGTCTGAAGCGGAGAATTGAAAGCAGCTATACGTCTCCTTAAAGCATCCCAAACATGCTCGATAGGAATCAGATCCCGCGATCGAGCTAGCCATTCCATGCTCTGAACTGTTTGCTGCTGAAGATAATCATCTACGATGCGACCCCTGTGCGGTCTAACGTTGTCGTCCAGTAGCAAGATATCATCACCTATTGCCTTGGCATAAGGGCACACATAAGCATCAATGATTCCATCTCTATAGTTCTGAGCATTCCCGGTTCCACGTGAAAAGACATGGAGGTCTGTGCTTTCACCCAAAGGGATAGCAACCCAAATACAGACCCTGCATCATCCGTATGCAACTTTTCACGAAAGTTTGATGGATGATAACGGCTTCCATGTCCTCTCCAAACCAAATAGTGCCTAATATCGCTTTGAAGGCTAAACCTGGGCTCATCCATAAAGAGAACAACCCTCCACTGATCAGCCGTCCAGTGGATATATTGACATGCCCACCTCAAATCTATGACGTGCCGCTCTGGTAGCCTTGCGTACAGACTTCCTTCCTTCGTAGAGACCTCCTTCGTTGACACCAACCTTCTGATGGCTGTATCAAGGAAGGACGAGTTAGACGGAGATGCGGTTCTGTTCCTTCGCGCACATAACGATAAATATCGGTACTCGTCGTAATGGTTGGTTGTTCTTGGGCGAACCTCTTGGATGATGAATCTGTGATTAGAAATTGTTGCCAAAGGTCTATGAACCATAGAAGGACTCCCATTTAGGCATATGGATACTTCTATCTGACTTTGGCCTCCCTGTAGTCTCCTAATAGCTCCCTATCACAGTTCTTCGGGTAAATGATGCCTGAAGGGCATTGTTACGAACTGGCTATCCCAGATTTCTAATGTCAGTTTCATAGCGAAATTTACGGGCTTTCTCTAAAATATGCAATTTTATATTCGTCGCAGATGACGCATTTCGGTTGCAGCGCCATTAATTATCATATCGCAATTTTACTCAAAACTCGTCTTCGATAACATATTCAAATTTTATATGGACTGGCTTATTTTTGGACGAGTTATCGATATTTTTGTGACTGTAACCGCAATAAGAGTGTAGTTATAGAGTTTTGTTTGGGTATTCAAAAATTGTCATAAAGATACATTTATTCTTTTGATATTATTCTGAAAAGTACATAACCTCAGATTATAGACAAGAAATTACTTGGGAGTTCAACATCAAACAGCGTTTAGTGGATTATACTTACCTAAATGCGATTGCATTTTCACAATTGAATAAAATTATATATATTGATTAATTTTCTAACAAATTAAAACTACATATTTCCCTCAGGAACCGCTTTTGATAATGTCCCGCGTAATATTTCATCGCTTAAATTAAATTCTTGTTAGAAATGAAACATCGCTAGTATAGAAACAAGATTATTCTATCGTGCCTAGTGCAAAGTGAGAAATCCAATCCGTTAAGTCTATCCTTTGGCTGTAACCGCAATAAGAGTGGCTTATTTTCCAATTTTTGATTAGCATTCTGGTTTACAGTTACGTGTTATTTTGCAGAAAATAACTTTGAGCTGTAACCGTGTATTTCGTCGCCGTTAGCTCCAAATTCCTCTCCAGTAGGAAAGAAAAATTCCAGTTAATTTATAAGACATGAATTGGGAAGCAAATTTTAATCTACAGAGTTTTGATGAAAATTATTCGAATTATTCAACGGAAATGAGATACTGCATTAATTATTGAGTACATGAAAGATAGTTGTTCCTTTTATATTCTGTAAAATTATGCAAAAATTTACGTTTAATTCGTTGTAACTTGGTATTTTTGGTATGTTTATACTGCTATGTTTTGTGCTTGTATATTTATTTGTTTATTTTGTGAATTTTGCGTAGTGTATTTTGTGGGCATTTTTGATGCTTGTAAGTGTCATACATTACGTTGTAGATTTTGTAACTTTAAATGATATTAAAATTGCAAGCTAGCAGAAGTAGAAACTGCTATTTAGAAAACAAATGTCTTGATGGGGAGTCTTCCGTCGCCATACTAACTACATTTGGAAATTACTCAGCAGTTTGGCGACAATCTATAAATTTTGGGCAAAGGCATTTGGGAAGCCTTACGAACGATTTTCCTCGAAGCTTCCAGAAGTGCTGGGTAACGTTATTTATATATGGCTGCGTTTGGGACATGGGAGTCATTCAGTTCACTGTTTCAGTTCAGAATCTCATGACTGTAACTGAGCTTTAAATTTTATTCGGCGAGTACTCTTGCTAATCTGTCATATTCCTTCTGTTTTAAGGAGAAATTACCTTATACCTTTATTCCTGAGCTATTTATAAATGTTTACTTCTTGTGAGTTATAATTTCTTTTAATTAAAGTGCAAATATTTTTTTCTTTATCTGGCGTAATGTTAAAAACATCTCTCCAAAAACCGTAGTACTCAACAAAGTTATAAGTACTTTCCGTAAATCACTTATAACATTCATCGTGGCAAGAAGTCGCATGCGCTTGCTATATGACTCTTTGCGTACCATATACGTGATAACCGACTTTAGCTCAATGTTCTGTCCCTGAGTTTTACAGAGAGCACCCCGGGGGCGGGTTTGAGGGTCTCTCACCCTCTTCCCTTATTACCAATTTCTAATTTCTCGAGAGGACTTTCGGCTTGTGGCATATTAGAGTGTCCCCATGCCGCACAGACAGTATACATTTAAAAACATCCATATCTTCTTCGGAACTTAAACGCGGCCCTTGGGTACGGTATTTAGACTCACTAACCACTATCCCCGTTGGTAGTCATCTATATATGCGTTCATTACGTTGATAATTATAGAAATACATTAATTAATTTTACAGTAAAATTTAGGCCAGTTAACGTATAAAAGTTATTATAGTTTAGCTATAAATTATTAGTTATGTTAAGCTGCGTTTAAAAGGAGAGTACGGTTTTGAGATAGAAAACCATACAGATATTAAAAGAAAAAATATCAAACAAAAATGTACGGTTAAATTGTCACAAAATAGGCTAAACACATAAAAAAGAATAAAATTTGAAAACTCTCAGATTTTACATTACGTCCAAAGGGGCGCTCTTTTCAATTACACACACACACACACATTTCGAGAGCATTTGGGCTATTTAAAAGCAGCGTATCTTTAAAATTTCGAATAGACAGTCTTACGCGCTGGAGATAAAAATGTCATTTTTTTTTTTGGTGCAGTGTTGCTACCGTTTGCTTTGAAATCGTTGAGTTTGTTAATCAAAAATTCGTTTACGTTTTATAAAATATTAAACAGACATTAAAACAAATTCGAAATTCCAGACTCGGGCTTTTAGGTGCTCATATTCGGGTGGAGAACTATAATTTTTAAAAGTTGATAGTTCTAGGTACGTTGGTTTTTTCATAATACGAGAAACATGCATACATACATGCAGATGCTTCCTTATTTAATTTTATTTTAATATTATAATACAGGGCGATAATATTTGATGGCAAACAATTTGAAAAGTGATACAACGCATTTAGTGGTTGGACGCAAAATGCCGTTTCGAGACTAATAACCCTGGGCTAACGTCCCTTTGGGCTAATAGTTGAAGACCAGAAATGGCTTTTTGAACACTGCATTTTCTCTTTATCTCTTAAAATTACCTCAGCTTTTCAAAGTTACAACAATAAAAACGTGCAGAAACTTAAATAAGATCAATTCACAAATAATATTATTAAATAACTATTCTTTAGATAACATTAAATACCCAAACTTTATTCGCAATTATTCGCAAGTGAGTTTTGATATCAAGCAAATACAACAGTATTTAATATAACTATTACACACAAGTTGCAGAAAAGATCTCAACATAGTGCTTAAAATATTACTTTAAAACAAATTGCAAGCCAGGTTAATTACCATGTTGTGCTCATTACCATTCAAAGAGTTGAGCTCGTTAAAGTTCTCCGACACTAAATTTAAATTCTTTGACCTATCTAAATTAAAAACTAACTATCGCTTGACGACTATCAAATTGCTCCAAAATAAACACAAACGCATGAATCTGCATCTGATTAATTTTACAAATTTACGTGAAATGACTTTTAGAAAGCTTAAAAGAAACAGCTTAAAGTAACAGGATAGCCAGAAAAATCTACTCTAAGTAATGTTTTGAAATATATCCGAGACTTAACAGCTTTTTATTCATTACTAATTCCTGGCAGGTCAGCGATTTTCTTCAACCCTGGGGACTTTCGGACAGCTCTAGAGAGAACATTTCACACTTCGATAGTTCCAAGATTACTTCAGAAGTTTTTTTCCGTTTCCATACCTCTGTAGTTGAATCTTAATGGCTCGTTTACTAGCCTCGCCTCTTTCCCAAATATGAAAGGGAAACCCACGGAGGGGAAAGAAGAAAATATCAGGCGGGTGTTTTCCGCAAACTTAACTCATAATTCTGTGCCTTACGCTGCAGTTGGAAAGGAACTACCGAACTATTGAATAGTTCCGAATATGAACCGATCCGTGTGTAAGCCGAGAGCTATGATTATGCAGCATAAATTCAACCAAACTGATAATCCCCGCAAAGCCGAATTTAAAATCATCCTATAAATCTGGTTATATATATTGCCAAATGAGCGTATCATTGGTTGTGCAGCTTAATTAAACTTAATAAATGAGGTAAAATTGAATGCCGATTCATTTTGATTTTTTTGTAGAAAAACTGAAACGACAGCCATGATGCAAAATGTAGAATGAGATAAGAAAAAAGCAGATGACAAAATGAGAGAGAATAAAAAAGATATTTTTGGCGCAAGTTTTTCTCCCTCAATTCTTCAACTTCTGGGCATGTGCATGCTTTGGCAACTTAGCGGTCACTTGATAAATTTTAATTTGGTTTTAAATTATGGTAAATATTCTCAAATAATCACAAGTTCGTTTTCTTCTTTTAAGTTGAGCTCTCGCTTTTATGCGCAAAATATAGTTCTTCATTTCTAATTTTTTAAATAAGAACTGTCAAGGAAACGAAAAGAGCAACAGTCGTCCAAAAGGTTTGTTCATGTTTTTTACGCTGTCCCCCCATCTGCTGTTGCACTTACGTTTGCTACCCTATTTCTTTTTGTCATTTTAGATTTATTATTAAACAGCATTTTCTTCACACCTCTACCATACACAATTTAACAATAAAATTGCAAAAGTTTTAAAAACAGTCTATGTTTAGAATTCCTGATGAAGTTTTAGTGTTGGCGTACAATTTTCTAGTTTATTCAGTCTGGTTTCAGTTTACCAAATCAATAAAGAGTGTTCTTAGTAAAAGATGGGTTGTAAAACTCTTATTTTGCCTTTTTATTATTAACGTTTTGTGCGTTAAATTTGTTAATTAAATATCACTTTCTTCGTACTTACCCCATAAACAACTGGATTCAACAGTAAAATAATAAAACTACAGAATTTCCGATGGGCAGTATCGTGCGCTGGAAATAAAAGTGTTTTATTTCGTACAGTGTTGTCAATTGTAAATTAAAAAATTATTAAAGTTTTACAAAATCTGAAATGAAATCCGGCTTCCAGGGGCACACGTTCGGATGGAGGACTGCGTTAATCAAAACTGGATGGCTCTAGATGCCGTCTTTTTTCACAGTCTGAGAAACATACATATATTCATTATTTAATTTTTAAAAAAATAATACAGGGGGATATTATTTGTAACGCGCTCGATGTAGGGCGATATAAGAAACGAGCTCGTGGCTATGTTCGAAGTAATAAAACAATATGCAAAGTATCCCAATATAGCCGAGTTTATCGTAGCATATAAGGGTACAACTGCATTATAATCAGAGTGACTGCTCGTCAAACTGTGCCTACAACTTATGTATTTGAGTTTGTACGATTATTATTTAAATTAACTAGTTAGTATGATTTGGACCTTTACTTTAATTTCACCTTTCTGTTTCCTCATCAGAATGTAAATGAGGCTAGATAAAATTTAAACTGAGGTTTCTACAGTTACAACAGAGCGTGTTTCTTTCCTGCATGGGCACTGTCACACCTTGCGTTATCGTTACCCAACATTTGAATTTGATACGCCTGTTAGAACTACTGAGCCAGCTTCGAATACGATTTAAATGTGTAGTCTTTGACTACTAGACTACATTTTAAATGAAATTTGACTGTTACTTCAGTTGCATCACCACGAGCTGTGGTTGCTTTTATTATTAAAAGAACGCGCATTGGTGTTCTACATTTTGTTTAAAAAAATATTTTTATTTAAACATCTGTCGGACTTTGTGGTTACTTTCAGACATAATCAGCTTTACGTCTGTTAAATGGTCTTGGACTATTTAACTTTTACCAGTTCAAGAAAAATCACATAATTTGATACATTTCAACCTCTCAGCACTAGTATTGACCTCTTAATTCTCTCATAATTTTCACCATTGATTAAGATCACTAATAATTAAAGTAATTACTCTCCCCAAGATACATTTAGATATAAACACTAACTTCGGAAGTTTAATCTTCGTTTGATTAATAACAGTGAATGGCACGCACTTACCGATAAAATATCTCAGTAGTTAATATCGATTAAACGATTTCGGATTCTGTTATGTTCCGGCTCTTTTAATTTATGTTTATTTTCATCTTCCAAGTTGCATATTTAGCGATCCATTTTCGGTATGGATAGTGATATTGAAATAGAAATAAAAAATTAAAAAGCATTGCCGAAGAAGAAACATAAATAATTTAATGTTCATTCCAGTAAATTGTAAAAACATTTTTCCTAGTTACTGTATACCCTTTCTAACAAACGGCAGGGGCTTCATTTCTTTTTCTTCACTAAATTTTGCATTATTTTAAATTTAAAGCTCACGTACTTCTTTACCATGTTAAGTGTGTGAAGGAAAAATTCTTATAATCAGAATGCTAACAAAAAGTCCTCTCATGAGAGTTTTGTGATTTCTGAAAGCGTATTTTGTCAACTTTGGAGAAATCTGCATTCCCTACCCCCGCCCTTCCGAATCCACTTAACAATGTACGCCGCTTTTCGGTTGGCTTTGTAAATAAAAGGAAAAAACAGTTTTACAGGAATAGAGTAAGCATGCGCTAAAATTATTCTTTGTTTAAAATGAAGAGGAAAGATTCACGATACAAGATTCAAGAAGGAAGCGCAAAAATTTTCCTCGAGAATATTTTTGTTAGGGAAGTGAATTTAATTTTAACGCGATGAGCAATATAAATTTTTAAGCTGCTCCAATGAAGTGTTACTGTGTCACAACTTTACTCACGAAATTGCCACATCTTAGAGCTGTTGTCATTAGTTGAGCATTTTAATTTATCTTTTATACTGCATTAGTATATTATAGAAAATTCAGCAATTTATAAATTACTATAAAAATTATATGCTATGAATCTGCCATTAATTTTTATTTTTACTTCCTTGTACGAAGTAAAAAGGAATTATTGTAATCACGAAAAATTTCGGGTATCATATTTCAACGGAAATATTCATTTTGACCGCTATCGAATGCAATTTAACGATGCTTTTGCATGATATCTGTACGCCAGGACAGAATAAAGGACTTTTTTCCCCAAAAAAATTATAAACCTGCTTTAAAATAAATTCTGAAGTGACGTTTTCGTGGCATCTCTACGTACGTATGAGTTATGCGTACGTACGTTTGAGTTATGCCGGATACGTGTACGTACGTATCCCGCATAACTCAAAAATGAGTAGTCTCATAACGTTGAAATTTTGTATATAGGACTGCTATAACATGTAGATATGCACCTCCCATTTTGGTTGCAATTCGCCGCTTCAAAAGTATATGAATATATATATATATATATCCACTCTGTTACTCGGCTGAGTGAGATCGGCTTCTTTTTTCTTAAATGCTTGTAAATTGTGCCTTTTTTGCTTTAGAAATGATGGAATTATGTTATTCTGGTTACGATTTTTATGCCTTTAATTAACCAGCATGCAACAATCGTGAAATTATCAACAGTGTAAAAGTTCTTGAAGTGTGGCTAAGCCTAAGTTTTGATTACCATAGCAGCCGTGTTTGTTTACATTTGAAACTTAGCAGAATAATGAATTTGCCAATATAGAGAAAGTAAGCTCCACAACAACAGAGTAACGTGTTCTTTTATTATTGCGAATTAAATTATGCTTAATTCATTCCGGAATTATCATTTAAGTTAATAGCTTGTTTTTGGGTAGAAACTGTAATTTTAATTAATTTTTTTTAAATTGTTTTAACTGCCCTTTGTGTCTTATGTTTTTCTATACCTTTCAAATTTTAATGAAAATATTTTGAATTTTTATGTAATTTTGCTTTGCCGCGAAGTGAGAAACTGAAGCAATTAGTAGGGCATGCGCATCAATTAAGTGGCGCGGAATCGTCTGCGAAAAAGTGTTTCTTTTTTATTTGTTTAATTTCTTTTATACATCGTTTTAGATTTATTATAGTATTTGAATAGAACTTGTGGTAATTCTTCAGAAGATAAAATTTTTGTGAACTTTGAGTTATAAAATCAATGAGATGTAATGCTGTTAACTGGACCTAGCGCCGAAGTATATGTCGCTATGGTAAATAAATATAATGAACTTTAAAGAGTGCATTTATTTTATTGTGGTTTACGCGCTATCGACGAAGTAGATTTAATTCAAAATTCTTTAACTGTTAATTCAATATGTTAAATGAAATGCAGGAAAATTGCGTATAATTAAATATTCCATACAAGAAAGTCATGTGGTGTACACATCAGATTGTTTAAATTATAACACTAAAATTTTTAAAAATCTTAAAATATAATTAAAGGCAGTATGTTTCTTAATAACACATTTATATAAAAATCAAAACTTATATATCAATATAAATATATAATGACTTATAATATATCTTGTATCTTGTTTAAAATGGCTTATAATTTATCTTGTAGAACTGATAATATCTATAAACATTACACCAGTACAGTAAATAATTGAAAATGTTTCAAAAGCCACGCGCCATGCACGTCGGTAGTAAAACAATAATATTAGCTAGTTAAACTGTTCAGGCACAACGTAATTAGACACTGGAGTGAACCTGACAGAGCATGAAAAAAGTATAAATGTCTATATTAGAAATAAATACGGTTCTATATACGACACATACATGTATTCATAAATGTATATAAACACGCTCGTGGAACTTATCCCACAAAACAAAATTTAAACAAATCTTTTCAGTATCGATCTGCAATGAGAATGTAACATATTTTCAAAAGGAATTCAACGAAGTCAACAACAGGTTATGTGGAGGCCATTTTATTGCGATTATGATAATGTTGAGTGAAAAGCAGATGTTTTGGTGATCAAATTACTATCTTCTGTGCATAGTATGTTCACAGAAGAATATAATTTGATAACTGATGCCTGAATTTTCTGCGCATTTTTGAAGCCATTAATCTTGTACTATAGATCTGAAAGCTATATCACACATATATATGGTGAATTTTCTCTAAGGCGATCACTGACAGACGCTGATGGTTTTTGTTATTATGTAGAATTTATCACCCTAGAGGACATAACTGCAGGTGATAGGTAGTCAATATTATAATTTAATTACCTATGTTCTCAAAAATACTTAGTTATATTTTCGATGATCGCATCAGGAAGGTGCTAGCCATGCGAGTTTTCATCGCATTTCTAAAATTTATTTCTTATTCTTAAAAAATTCAAAATATCTACACAGATATTAAACATTTGTTTATGCTATCCTTTACCATAAATCTATCCATATTTATTTCAAAATAATTCTACATTAAATTGCATTTAAGAATTATTTAATAACGAAGAATCCACAAAACAATGCAAGAACTAAGACCTGAATAACAGTCAAAGTTGAATTAAAACATTGTGTTAATCAGTAGTAAAATGCGTTAATTTTACTAGATTAAAGATATAATAAATGGGAAACATTTTAGGCATTAGAAACCGTTTAGAAATGTTTTAGTTTGATTATGCAGACATAAAACTGAAATTTTGAAATGGAATCTAAAATTAGATAGACAAGTTGTTTGGAAACAGTTGCTGGATACTTTATTTTCTTAAAAACTGATTTTTAACATTTAACTACAGCTACAAAGTTTTTCAGAATGAGACACAGAAATTTACAAAAATACAACAAGCAATGGAGAAAGGAAATGCTTTTTAAATGCAAATCTAACGTCTTAGATAAGGAGCAAATATCCATACAGCATACAGCAAAACAGCCCATTAACGTAATACTTTTGTTTTCATTTTACTCTGCAAATAGGTGAAAATTCTAGACCTCAGAATAAGCATCGATAAATGAAACATAGAAAAATTGATGTAAGATATCAATATAATAATACTATAATCAACTGATATAAAAGCAGTATAGATGTTTTATGTTATGATTTTGATTTCTACCATAACTTCACTTTTTCGTTAGCTCTCACCATGATGGAAATGAGATTAAAGAAGAAAAAAAAGGCGAGGCTTATGAATGGTTTAGATAAAGAGCTTTTAGCAGCGACGCTTTCAGCTTTACTTCCTATTGCCCAGTTCTTCCTGTTAATATTTCAGCATTAATTATTTGCTAGTCAATACTAAAACCTAATTAAGTGAAGCGATTACTTCTCTCTTGGGAATCTTTGTGCGGTTTCACCCACTATGTGCATTTTACCCTTAGAACAAGATTGCAAATGCAACCACTAATAACTAAACTTTGGCGCTAAACAAAGGAGAGGGAAAAGGTGCATTTAAGTGAAAGAGTCACTTCAAAAGTTAGTCAATTTAGTCACTTCAAAAGAATTATTGGCATATCATTTAACAATTCCCAAAATAAATGATACATGCATTAACGTGATCGAGGAAAGCATCAGGTAGAAAATGGACACAGGCCTTAGGGCGACCTGCCGATGTCTGAATGTACGCGCGTTTTGGCGGACTCACATTTAAAGTTAAATAAGAAACGGTTTATTTAAAACCTTCATAAGATCTTGCTGTATATTTTCAGACGCAGCGTTACTCAGTTACTCAGCAGTCTTATAAAGTTGAGTTGATAAAAATTCCTTAATGTTTCATAATACAGGTGAATGGACAATTATATACAAATTCAGTAGGAACTCAGACGATAAATATGAGTTTTCTCACATCGGTGAAGAATCCAATCCAGGAAAACTGAAAGACAGGAGGAACTTATCTGAAGCAACCAAAATGGTTTATGTAAATATAAACACCAGGTGTGTTCGATACTGACTTCAGAATTTTGGAATTAACGCCAGAAAGCAAATGGAAAAGTCCTTTTTGTCTCTCAAATAAAGGTCAAAACATTTAAAATGGGTTAAAAAGCAAATTAATTGGTTACCTTATATCGCAAAGTATACATCAGAGATGTGTAAAGGTCAAAATTAAGACCGTTGGTACAGTGAGGTTTCACATTACAAGATGTCTCTACATATATGTACTACTATCAAGTATAAAAAGTGCCATAAAAATGAGATTGGATTACTGGAAGAAAAAGCAGAATAAAGTACAACTAAAAGAAGCAATTATAGTAGTTTCATGTACCATATTATAATGCTACATTAGCTAAACCATTGGTTCACTCCATGTGACGCCCTTGTCAGTCTCTATGTGCAGCCAAATTCGTCCCAATAAAATACTGATGGAAACTATAAGATTTAGAATTAATTTTATAAAGTTTAGCAGACAAAACTCTTATAAAATGCTTAATTATTTCCAAACGCGCATTGTATTATTTTCTAAATTCAATTGCTATTGTTATTATGCTTGTTTTTTAGTACGCTAAAAATATTAAAGCTGCTAAACTTCAAAAATACAGATTTTCTCAAAGGTTTCGTAATTTTAGCTTCTATAAATTTTACGAAAATGTCATCATATAAATAAATTCAATCAGAAGTATGGCTCTTTGGTCTTCTCGCTCTAAGTACTAATAGATTCGAAACATTAATCACCAAAATCAGATCGGCATATAGACGGACAAATTAGGAAACACCCTTTATCAGTTTAAGAAATTATTTTCTCAACATTGTTTCTTTAAACTACAGTCTTTTTCAATATTTAAACTCAATGTAATTTACATTCTCATGAAGGTATAAGGAAGAAATAGAACTAGCAAAAAATAAATAGCATAAGAATCGTTTCAACTAAAATAAACTTTACAAGAGGATTATGTTACAATTTTTATCAATAAAGACATCAATACCAATCTACTTCATCAGGCATTTCTCCTAATAGTGGTTTCAGTTGCCAGAGAATTTTTTATTATGATACAAACAGTACTGAATTCTCATTGCATTTTAAGACAAAATAAATTCACTCCAATCTGAGATATTAGCATCGCTTTATTTCGAAAAATAAGAAAGGTACGTTTCAGGTTGAAATCCACAAAACGGAGTTGCAAATATTATGTGGTTGAAATCCACAAAACGGAGTTGCAAATATTATGTTTATTTATTATATTAGAGTATCTCAATTTGTCTCAGAGTATCTCAATATTAGAGTATCTCAATCTGTTTTAAAACGAGCTCGTTAAAGTATTTAAAACAATTATTGCAACTAGTTCTCCACTTGTACTTGTTGCATATAATAAGTGGCTGCAACTAGTTCTCCACTTGTACGCATGATTTAGAATTTCCAGCCACATAAATCAGTAAATTTGTGAACGAAATATGTCAAGACTTTCAAACTGCAAAGTATACACCATTCATATACTTAACAAATGGTCTTCTAATTAATCTTCTAGCGCTAGGAGGGTATTTAAAGCAATGCCAAACACAATAACCACTATATGCGATGGAACTATCCTGTTCAAGATAGCATATTTGTATTAAACACAATGGCATACATAAATGTACCCAAATTTGATTGCAGTCAAAGTAATCAAATTAGTATCAGCACAATGAAATGTTCAATGTGCTGCTGCGTACGTACGGGTTCGTAATGAATTTAATGCACATAGAACCGATAATAGCTAGATAAAATTTATTTTCCATAAAGAAATACTTTACGATTCGAGAACTTTCCACAAAGTACTTGTACAGTTCTTCTCAGCACAGAACACAATCAGTAGTACTACTTCAAACTACTAAAAACATTAAACACAATGCATTGCAAAGCGCATCTAAAGAGCCAAGCTCTCACTACTAGAAGCCATACGGTTAAAAATACATTTAAGAGCCTGACCCGGCTACAGTTACATATAGGGATCAATTACAGTAAGAATTACAATTATAAAAGGAGCAGGGCCAAAATGTCGTCAAATAGTCTCAAAATGTGACTACGTTTGGTCATTTCTCGCCAATTTGGTGATAAAAATTAATCGCCAAAATCATCGCTAGCTTGGTAGTAACCTCGCCAGTTTAGCGAGATAGCCACTCACTTCAATGCCACTGTAATCTTATTTTTGCGGCAGAGTTTAAATCACTTCGGATTTTTTCATGCTACATTATGCAAAATTCCTAACAGTATTGTAATTTTACAGCATGATAATTTAACTCATTTGAAATGATATTATATTTAAAATGTTCATAAAAGAAGTATACCATTCCTTGCTGCATTCAAAAGAAAACGATAGCCAAGCAACTTTGAAAATGATCTATGAAGAAAGTACGCTACCTAGTAATTTAGAGAACGAATTCGCTGCAGGTTAATGCTAATGACTGAGCATTTCGCAAAGCAGTTAGCAGTTTTGACGCACCAGATACATTTCATAGAATTAAGATATTGGTGAACATCAAAGCTATTTTCAAAGTTTGCGAACTATTAGCGTTTAAAAATTTCAAGGACAATGCTTATAAGATAACTTTGCTTATAAGTAAAAACATATTACATTAGCAACTTCAGAGTAATATCCATCGGCACACATACTCTTAATTTGTTAAGGTATTCAGTAATAGCTACTTAAGGAGAATGCATCTCTCGATATCTGTCACAAAATGGCCATCTCACTGTTTTGAAATCTTGAATTCTAAAGAAATACTGAGTCGGTAGAATCTTGTCGAGAAGAAAACGCAACAGGTTCAGAGAATTAAGAATCTCGCAAATAAGGTAATTGTGTAATAAAATAAAACCCAAGCTTCCAAGGTCAAACGCCTGTGCTCAAAATGCGACATTCACGCTGGCAGTCGAAAGAAAGTTTAACTCCATTTGCTGTTCAGCACGAATAACGCTGTCCCGGATGATGTTAGTTCATACATTTTTTCTACAGGGAAAAAATGTTATATTCTATATTTTCTACACACATTTATAATGTCTTTTAATTGTTAAATTTAAATGCTACAAGTTTGATGCACTTCACGTAATTTTCCCGCGAAATTTAGAAGAGAATGCGATAGATAAAATGTAACATCTTTTCCCAAATAGATATGCTAAATAAGAACTTTTTTGCAATTCTGTCCTATACAGTATATTGAGAAAGTTATTACTTCAGGAGAAGCTGGTTAAGGGATACATTTTTCGCTGATTTTTTCCCTTGGAGTTTTATTAAAGAATGTCTTACGAATTCAAAGAGCACGTGACTGAATATTCCTCTGTTTAACGTTTGACATTCTGCAGAGTAAAGATGTATTTAGATTATTTGTGTATTTTCTGAGCTAGCAACATTGCGCACTGGGATACCTACTGATTGACAGGTTGTTTTTACTTCTTTGTACGAAGTAAAAAGGAAGTATTGTAATTGCGTAAAGTTTCAAGCATCATATTTCAACACAAATATCCATTTTCACCGCTATCGAATGCAATTTAACGATGTTTTTGCGTGACAACTGTATGTAAGGACAGGACAAAGGACTTTTTCCCCTCCAAAACGTATCTCGCATAACTCAAAAACAAGTAGCCTCAGAACGTTGAAATTTTGTATATAGGACTCCTGTAACATGTGCACCTCGTATTTTGGTTGCAATCGGCCGCAGCAAAAGTATTCAAATATATATATGTATATATATATACACTTTGTTACTCGGTTCAGTGATCTCAGTTTCTTTTTTCTTATATGTTTGAAAATTGTGCATTTTTTGCTTTAAAAATGATTGAATTATGTTGTTCTTATCTTCCGGTTAAGGTTTTTATGCCTTTAGTAAATCTGTATGCAATATGTTTAGAATTACCAAAAATTTAAAAGTTGTTTAAGTGCCGCTAAGTCTAATAATTATTTTCATACCGGCCAATGCTAGTTTATATTTAAAACAGCAGAATAGTAGATTTGTTGCCAATTTAGAGAAAGTAAGTTTCGTAATAACAAAGATAACGCTTTCTTTTATTATTGCGAATTCAACCATTCTTAATCCATTCCGAAATTTATTCGAGGAAATAAGTGTTTAAGATTTACTTCATAATTTTCAATACACACATCTTGAGTTTTAACGTATTTTTCCCTTGTCGCGAAGTGAGAACTGAATTAATTGAATGAGAAATATTGAATCGTCCGTGAAAAACTGTTTCTTTGTTGTTGTTGTTCTTTGCTTAATTTCTTTTATACATCGTTTTAGATTTATTATAGTATTTGAACAGAACATGTGGCAACGATTAGATAATTCTTAAGATGATATAAATTTCGTGCATTCTGAGTTAAAAAATGAATGAAATGTAACGCTGTTAAGTGAACCTAGGGCCAGATTGTCGCTACGGTAAACAAATACAGTGAATTTTAAAGAGTGTATTTATTATATTGTGGTTTATGCGATATCGACGAAGTAGATTTAATTCAATCCAATAAGTTTAAATGAAATGCAAGAAAAAATGCGTATAATTTAATATTTCGTACAAGGAAGTCATGTGGTGCCCACATCAGATTTTTTACTTTCAAAATACAGCTGCCATGTCTTTAAAAAATAAAAGTTAATTCCTATGTCTGCAAAAATTAAACGTCAGTTTTTATACTAACAACTTTCTTGCTAGTGCAGCGTTAAAAATGCATCTTTTTCTACGGGCAAATAATGACTTAAACTTCATAGTATTAATAATAAATGAACTGAGTGCACTCGTTGCTTTTACTAATAAAATGAACTCAGAAATTTATTTCCACGAGAAAATCTTCAGCGCAAAACTGTAAAATATTACTACGATATTTTATGGCTTAAAAGCTTTACTATTCCGAGCAAATAAAAGCTGAAAAGTAGAAACAATTTTTAAAATCATAATTAAATCTACTCAACCAAACTGAACAGAAGGTTAAAGGAAAAGTAAGAAATAAACTGCGAAAAATAACATTAATTGCTTCTTTACTTCATCACGTACATCGAGAATAAATACATTGGCTTTATTCACAATCGGTCAATTTCAAAATCACCTTCAGCTAATGCTTGCAGAGACCCTTAGCGAATTTATAAATTTATGGAATTGGACGGTCTAATTAGATTGCTCGGCTCCGCTCGGCGGATGATAACTACTTTAGATCAGATAATAAATGTTCGGTTGTCCAAAAGCCCCATTACAGATCCAGACACATTGCCCCAATATAAATCCAAATTCATATTTATTAGGTAATTTTCAAGGCGAAGCCGTAGAGGTGCTACTAATGTGAAACTGAAAATTTAATGGTTATATCTTTTACAAGTGATCAGAGAGGAAGTATTAGCGATTAGCTCATTGTATTTAAATAGTTTCACGCCATTTTTACTCAATATAGTTTAAGACAGAATATTGCACTAGGAGTAATGCTAAAAGTCGGATCGATTACCGAGCGAAGAAAAATCCTTCATTTGTGATACGCAGATAAATGAAGAGAACGAGAAAATAATCGGAGCCCATCTGTCAGACTTATGACAGGTTCAGCACCGGTAATTATTGAGTCAGAGGGCTTGGTAATTATAGAATACAATAAGAATTTATTCCCCTGACAAGAGGCAAGCATTTAAGCAAGGGAAGATAAGAACGATAATCAGCCAATGATTGGTTCTTTAATTATCATTCTGTTTTTCATTTGCAGTATAACTGCACTGTTATAAAGACACATTAATTTTGGTTTTAGAAGCGTTTATAAGTCTTTCTGCTTCATATCACATTGGTTTATGCTACATCATGCTTCTAGATCTGCAGACACTTACTTAATAATCAACTCGGTGTAATTTGCTGATTTTACACCTACAATGTGTTATCGTTCTATATGTCCTGCTAAGCTGACAATTATACTGTAGGGTCTTTTAGAAATTTTCGATGTTAGGAAACTGAAATAAGCCTCAATGCCCTCGCAGGGATTCGAACTCCGAACTTCCCGATTACGCGTCAAACGTGCTCTCCGGTTACACCAAGAAGTCATGCGGAATGAAGGGATAAAATACCTTATAATGCAAGCATATTTCCTCTCCAGAGCATGGGAATTTTATCTCTAAATGTATAATACTTCCTCCTTGCTCGTAAACTAAAAACTAGTTAACTAAAAACGATACACCTATTTCCTCATTATTTAATATTTTTTTAAAAATTATCATCAAAAGGTTAAATCACGAAACACTGCTAGTGACATCAGATATATTGTATTTAAAGGGGGCTTGCTACATAAGGTTCTAAAGTCTATAAGGCAAATCACATAAGAAACAGACTGTCCCTTAGCCAGGATTCGAATTATATATATATATATATACCATTATGTTCCAATAGACATGTTAACGTGATGGACCTAAATCTGGAAATTTTGACATCCTCCGGTGAACGGCAGTATTTACAAAGTCGCTTGTGTATGTCCGAAATCTTTGCTAAATATACTTATTTCTCACTTATACTGACAAATATCGACAGTCACCATGCACTGACTATGAATGTTGAATAAAAGTATTTTTGTTACGTTTATAAATCATACTTTATCACATATTATCGTATATCTCAAAGCAGGAGAAAGCAAAAGCAACAGCACATGTAAAAAAATTGTTGAACTTAAAACGAACAGTACATTCTAAATGAGAAAGGAAATAACACCAATAATAAACTTACTTAATTATGTGACTGGCGTTACATAATTTTATTTATTGTAACAACTTAAATTGTTATGACACTTTGAATTGCATAAGAGGTCCTTGCTTTTACAATGCTTCCCTGTTTATCTTCTCGACTTCTTTTTTCGACCTCACTATATCTGTGCATCAACATACACCGGTGATGGTCCGAATGTATAAGAATATAACCATATATTCGATCGTTCACTGACGTATTTGGTATGTGTTGACATTCCCCGTAAAACGTCGACATTCTCCAGTTTCGGTGTTTCACGGTAACAGATATACCAAAAGGTGGAAGGGTCATTTTTCATTCATTTTGAACAATCCTTTAAATTTTCTGCGTAAAAAGAAATATTATGTAAAATAATGTAACATTACCGGTTGTAACATTATTTGAGAAACCTTGGTATAATTAGTAAAAAATAATTTCAGTGCCATCCTTTAAACAGATCTGGTATAGAAAGCTAATTAAGATGGAATTAAGTTAAGAAAAGTACTGTCTCTACACTGCAATCTCTTAGTATGCAATATAGATTGCAAAACATAACATACTCCTCAGATTGTTGCTACTTTTGAAATGCTACATGACAATAAATGTTACAACTTAAGCGAAAAATCAAATTTAACAAGTTAGAATTTGATGATCGATTACTTGTTGCGGTATAAAGTATATTATAAGATATTAAAAACAAAAATCAAATAATTACACCAAAAACTTTAGATTTTACTTTTATCTGAATCAACAACATATCCGATTAAATTATAGAAGTAAGAAATGGTCGAAAATAAACTGTGCTCTTCACTAAATTCGAACATGAGATTTTCTATACGATAGACAATTTTAATAACCACTGTGCCATAAATGCATAAGATTGTGTTCTGGAAAATATAAACATATGAATGTATATATATATATATTCACATAGGAAAATTTACTGTGTTACTCTCAATAGCAACAATATATTTTTTTTCAATTTAATTTTAAACTATGAGATTCAAGGTTCTCGTTACATTTTATTCACAAAACAGTCTATCCTGACAATTTGCAGTAAAGAAGCAAAGATTTACAAAGCAATTTTCCTTTTTGTAATATTTCACAGTTTATTTTGATCAAATAAATTGATTACAAAGTAATAACGTTTTCGACTATTTGAAATACGTCATGATTTGTTCGGATCGAGAAAGTCAAATTAAAAGAACTTTTTCAATCTCATTATTTGTTTGCATTATTAAAATCACAGAAATAATTTTAAATATTTATTTTGAAAGAAATGTTACGGAATATACTTTCGAAAAGCATAATTATAGAAAAAACTTTCATTTTCGTATACGGAAAATAATTGAATAAAATATTTTTGACAAAAATTACTTGTATCTTAATTGCAAAGAAAAGTGCATTATTGCAGAGATAAAAATGTATACTTAAAAGACAACATTAAATTCGATTAGTTCATATATAATATTTTGAGCCTTTTCAATTATTTATCCTTGTAATAAATGAAAACAGCACAAAAATCCATTTATATACAGTTCGTGCACAAATCCATACGAATGGTCGCTTTATATTTATCTCTTTATATAGAAAGTCGGATACGAAATGTTCAAAGCAGAAAACTGATTAGAATTTATTTATGAACGAAAAATAAGCTTTCAGACTATTGCAAAATCAGAAATACATAAAGCAGAAAAAGCGAACTACATGTATTGGAATATCATTCGTAGTTAAGAAATGCATTTTTAATACTTTTGAAGTTTTTCTCCTGCATAACTCTAAATAAATAAATGCTTCTTCTTATTACGTCGCATGGGATAAATGCCGATGATTATTTATGAAAATAATTTTCAAACATACGATTAAAACAAAAACTGTAACGATGATATGAACTAAAAACAGTAATGATGGAAGAATGGAGGACATTGATGTAAATATTCCCAAAACAAAATGGGCGAACTCTATGCCCAGACGTCCGAAAGCTGTCATAAATACTGCAGATGTACTAAAAAATACTAACTGACACAAATACTGCAATATTTTCTAATATGTGCAGTTTTTTTTAAAAGCGTACGAAGACTTCTGCAACGTAAGTTTTCTGTTACTTAATGATTTTCAAAAAAAAAAAAAAGTTTTTATATGTTTATAAAATATTTAATGTAGTTTTGCTAAGAGAAATTCATAGATATTATTAACACATTTTCAATTTTCATTCTAAAATATTCATTTTTATTAATGAATAAAGCAATATTTAATTGAAACTAGTAAGTGTACGAACAGAGAGCCACTGTATATGATATTTTTTAAGGAATCATAAAGCATTTAATATATATGATGTAAACATAAAGAATGCTTTAAAAATATTATACAAATCAATATTTCTTATAAAACTGGTATAGGCCCACGAAAGAATGTGAGGATTGATTTTCAGATTGCAAACATTTTTGATGGGAGATGCTTTTGTTAAAAACACGAAACGAAATTTTATAAAAGCAATAAAAATACTTTTTTATAGAACAATTAGTTAAAATACATCATCATGTGTTTAAAATAAACTGAAACATCATTAAGTAAAATTTACTTGAAAGAAATAGATTTTAAAACAGCTAGGTATGTAAATTTTCAAATAGAATTTTCTGAATTTTTGATAGGACAAAGAATGAAATTAATCTCAACTTGGATAAAAGATGGCAGACATTAAAATTTGAATTGTGCACATTTTTACGCTAATTAAATCATAGTCTGAAAGTTCACCTTGTTTATTTCAATTTCTAAATTGAAATCTCACGTCAATGACCAAAGGACCAAAGACCGAGGAGACCTTCTAATCCGTGTAATCGTTTCGAAGCAGCTTATAAATTTTGCACGTAATTTTAGGCGTACGCTATAACGAGTACACTATGCGTATTATTCTATATAAAAGGAATTTAACTAAAACTTTTCGAACAGTTTCAGAGGAAGATAAAATATGTATGCATATTTTTCAATGGTCACGATAGGAAAAACCTGTATAAAACAACACACACACACACACACAAAAAAAAAAAAAAAAAAAAAAAAAACTGATCTACAAAAGATAAAATCTGTAGGTAAGTAACATTTACGAAAAAAATAAACTATAATAAGGAAAAAATCTGAAATATTTCAGATTTAACGATCAGAAAAAATCTGATGTGTACACCACATGACTTCCTTGTACGGAATATTAAATTATACGCATTTTTCTTGCATTTCATTTAAACTTATTGGATTGAATTAAATCAACTTCGCCGATAGCGCATAAACTAGAATAGAATAAATGCATTCTTTAAAATTCACTCTATTTGTTTACTACAGCGACACTCTGGCGCTAGATTCACTTAAGAGTATTATATTTCGTTCATATTATAACTCAGAATGCACAAAATTTATATGATTTGAAGAATTATCTAATCGTTGCCACATGCTCTATTCAAGTACTATGATAAATCTAAAACCATATATAAAAGAAATTAAGCAAACAAAACAAAAAAGAAACAGTTTTTCACAGACGATTGAGTATTTCTCATACAATTAATTCAGTTCTCACTTCGCGACAAGGCAAAAATACATAAAACTCAAAATATCTCTATTAAAAATTACTAATTATTAAAAATTAAATTAATAAAAATCAAGTAAATCTTAAACACTTATTTCCTCGAAAAAATTCCAGAAAGGATTAAGCATGATTTAATTCGCCAAAGTAAATGAAGGCGTTATCTTTGTTGTTGCGAAGCTAAGTTTCTCTAGATTGGCAACAAATCCACTATCCTGCTGTTTCAAATGTAAACAAGCAATGGCCGCCATGAAAAAAATTATTAGGCTTAGCAGCACTTACACAACTTTAAAATTGTTGATAATTCTAAAAATATTGCATACAGATTTACTAAAGGCATAAAAACCTTAACCGGAAGATAAGAACAACATAATTGAATCACTTTTAAAGTAAAAAATGTACAATTTACAAACATATAAGAGTAAAAAAACTGAGTTCACTGAGCCGGGTAACAGAGTGGATATATATGTAAATATATTTATATACGTTTGGTGCGGCCGATTGCAACCAAAATACGAGTGCACATCTACATGTTATAGCAGTCCTGTATACAAAATTTCAACGTTCTGAGGCTACTCGTGTTTGAGTTGTGCGAGATACGTACGTACGCACGTACAGACGCCACGAAAAATTCTCTTCAGAATTCATTTTAAAGCAGTTTTATCATTTTTTTGGAGTAAAAGAGTGTTTTATTCTGTCCTTACGTACAGATATCACGCAAAAACATCATTAAATTGCATTCTATAGCGGTCAAAATGGATATTTTCGTTGAAATATGCGGCCTGAAACTTTTCGCGATTACAATACTTCCTTTTTACTTCGTACAAGGAAATAAAAAGGAATTGTTAAAGCTTTTTATGCTTTCGCTGAGCGCAGTTTAGCAGTCTGCTGTTGCACTCACTCTCCATAACTTATTTCCTTTTGTCTTTTTAGCTTTATTAAGCAACGTTTTCTTCGCACTTATGCCATACACATTTCAACAGTAAAATTACAGCATATGCTTAGAATTCCCGAAGCAGTCAGTGTTAAATGTTGGCATACATTTTACTATTTTTTTTTCAAGTTTTTCAAGTTCATCATATCAACGCTCAGTTTTTTTAGTAAGACGGTTTACAAACTTTTTTTTGTCTTTTTATTATTAACATTTTGTATGTAAACTTTATTATTAAATATCACGCTCTTCGCACTTATGCCGCATAAAATTCAGTTCATCAGCAAAGCCACAAGTTAAACAGCTTTAGAATTTCCGATAAACAGTCTCGCGTTCTGGACATCAAAAATATTTTCTTCCGTACAGTGTTGAAAATGCCTGTTTTCAAATCATTGAATTTGTTAATCAAAAATTTTATTAAGTTCTATAAAATATGAAATATAAAATTCGGGCTTCCGGATGCACATGTTCGGGTGGGAGACTACGTTATTGAAAATTGGATGGCCCTAATTACTGCTGTTTTTCACAGTGCGAGGAACATACGTAATACATGCAGAATCTTCATTATTTTATTTCTATAAAAATAACACAGGACGATAATTTTTGTTGACGAGAATTTGAAAAGTGATACGTCTATTGTAGAGAACCAACGCAAAATTCCATTTCGAGACTAATAGATGGTTTTGGGGTTTATTTTTTACGTTTGGTTACGTTTACTTACGTTTGGTTTGGTTTTATATGTGATTACGGCAAAGCCTCGAAGGCTATCTGCCTAAGGAGCAATGTTTTCGTGTAAGACTTACTAAGGAAAACTGGCTCGTATACACATGAGGAAAATCCCGAAAATGCCCATGGAGCCATGCCGTCCGCGGAATTCGAATCTCAGCCCGAACTACCAGTTTTTAGCGACTTTACCGCTCGGCCACTGGTGGGCATTTTTGGTTACGTTGGGCAAATGATGAGAAATTCATACTCAGATTATCAAAACTTTTGAAACTCCCTGTAATAGAACTACGAATTACTTCTCAAAATTTCTCTGTGATGTAAATTATCGAATAATACCGATTTTATTTTTTTCTAAAGAAGTTGATTTGAAATGAATCCTTCTTGAGTCACATATTATGTCATTCTGTACTATTAGACAAAGTAGACTTTTGAAATTTCAATTGTGTGGCTATAAATATATATATATATATATAAGAGTATTAAAGAGGAATAAAAATTTGAAGCTAGCAACATAAATAGAAGTCTGTCCTTTTAACAAAACAAACGAAGGAAATTTAAATATGTTAAAATATTTAAATTTTGAGATTTTAGTCGAAATACAGGTTTACTTTATATCATAATACCATTTGACCTTTTCAGTGATATCTGCATGTACGTTTCCAATAACAGAAATATCATGAATAGTGGATGAGTTTTAAAGTCAGAAATTTAAAAATGTTTGAAGAAAAAAGAATTCAATCCATAATTCAAATATTCAGCTCAGGTAACTGTCATTTTAAAAGTGTAAAGCTTTGATGCTCATGGTTAAATACTTAAGCAATGTTGTTTGATTTAAATATCTTTTTTATTATTAACAGAATGCAGTACAAAACTTATTGCATAATTTTTTTATATTTTAGAATTAAATATTTTATTTCAATACAAAAAAAATTTGTTAAAAAGATATTGCACTATTAAATACCAAATAAATAATAGAACTTATTTTCACGAATTTCATTAGAGATATATTTTTCCTTCAATGAATTCAGTTCTCGTTTTGAGCAACATTAAAAATACATAAAAACGTAAAACATCTTCATTAAAAATTGTAAAATACAGAAAAATATAAAGCCTCAAATACAGTTAGAAAGATTTAGAAAAACAATTTAACTTAAGAGTTCCCCCGCAAAAACACGCAATTTGGCCAGCGGGCAAGAAGGCAGAATTTTAAGTGCACAAAGACCAGAACATAAAAACCACATAACTCAGTTACTTTTAAAATAAAAAATGCACAATATACCAACACATAAGAATAAAAAAACTGAGCTCATCGGGCCGAGTAACAGAGTGGGAATATATATATATATAGATAGATAGATAGATAATTGAAATGAAAAGGACATTTAAAATTAGCTAAAGCTTTAAAGTACATTTGATGCAGCTAATTCCAAAGTTTACAAGTAATACCAAGTAAAAACAATTATACTAAACGAAAGCAGTTAAATTTTACGCGAATAAACCTACTGAAAATACTACAAAATTAAAACAAAAACCCTTTATTAAAAACAACAAAATAAAAATTGGTACTTTGAAAATATTAAAAATGTTTTTTTAAATAACCTACATATATATATGATTGTTGAAGTAGATTGAAATTAAAAAGGGAGGTGCAAAATTGTATGTTATAGCAACTCCATATGCAAAATTTCAACGTTTTCTACGGCTACTCGTTCTGGAGTTATACGAGATACATACATACGTTCGTACGTAGGTACAGACGTTAAGAAAAAAAATCTCTCCTGAATCCATTTTAAATCAATTTTACAATCCTTTTTGGCAAAAACAGCCTTTATTCTGCCTGTACGTATATATATTACGCAAAAACCTCGAATTTCGAGAGCAGTTGAAATGGACATTTTCGCTGAAATATGATACCGAAAAATTTTCTGGATTACACTAATTCGTAAAAAAAAAAAAAAAAAAAAAAAAAAAAAAAAAAAAAAAGCATTTCAGTTGATTAACTAAATACACTTATAATCATTTTGAGTAAATTTAACACAGAAAAATAAATCAGACGAATATCAGAAAAAGGAAAACTGACTTTGTTACATGCCAACTGTGTTATGCAGCTATGTCTGGCTAATTTTCATAATACTAGTAAAAGTAATGTTGCAGCCAGATAGTCTGCTTCGGTTTCACTTGCTTGCTATAGAAGTAAAGTGCCCTTATGTATAATGTTTGCCATGGATATAGAAAAATTACAAACGTTTTCGTAATGCGAAGTATAAGTAGTTGTTAAGATTAAAAGTGTTTTTTTTTTTTTTTTCTTTTTTTCTTTTTTTTTTTTTTAAAGCAGTGGTTTCTTTGTTCCGACGTTTTACACGCGTTGAATTTCGAATATGAAAACAACTGAAATTTTTATTTCGGAAAGCTATTATTATTGAATTATGAAGCTCTTAAAATTAAAATTTAATGGAAGCAAAAACTTAAAGAATTATTAAATCAGTTAATGGAATCATTTTCATTTACGTATTTTTAATTATTTGTATCTATTGTCATATTTAAAAACAGCATTTAAGTGGCTCCATCTAAGAAATAATTAACTGATTAAAAGTGGCAGATAGTTTGCTACATAATTTACAGTAGTTTTTTTTTTTTTTTTTTTTTTTTGTTAGGTTTTTCCTGAATAAGATTTGTTAAACTTACGCTATGCTCTAACTGGGAATCGGAATCGAGATCTTTCAGCTGTTGGCTGAAATTCGAGACAACAATAACACAAGAACGCTTTTAATATAGACAACAATAACACAAGAACGCTTTTTTTAGAGAAATGCTTTTAATATTTTAGAAACTGTTCCAGAATTTAAGGCAAAAAAACACCTACGCTGTAATAATACAAACAGTAACATTCTAAAGCACTCTAAACGCTATCATATTTAAGCAATCTTACTACCTGAAACGGCATCAAAATAGCCTTAAAATTAATAACAAGTATTATGATGTCTTGTATGCTAATTTAAAGAATTGTTTTTGTTTCCAGACACCGAGGACTTCATATCACACGATTTCGCAGTGCTATTACAGGTGTTTTATGTGAGACTTAAACCGTGGTAAATATGAAAAGAAACGACATTTATCGCATATTTTAGTGTCGCGACTGTTTTATATAATTAGCTTATTAAAGGTTCACTAATTTTTTTCCTAAATGGGCTAAAGCTCAAATGGGTCCAGAAGGGCTATTAGTCTCAAAACGGCATTTTGCGTCGAATCACTAAATGTTCGAACTACTTTTCAAATAGTTGCCACCAAATATTATCACCCTGTATTAGAAACTGAATAAAGAAGAATCCGCATGAATGTATGTATGTTTCTCGCATTGTGAAAAAGCAACAGTACCTAGAGTCATCAAATTTTGAATAGCATATTCCTCCACCCGAACATAAGCACCTAGAAGTCCAAATTTGGAATTTGTTTTATTGTATATTTCATATTTTGTAAAATTTTAATGAATTTTAAATTAAAATACTCACCAATTTCAAAGCAAGCGGTTGCAACACTATAGGGAATAAAGCATTTTTAACTCCAGCGCGCGAGTCTGTCTATCGTAAATTCTAAAGCTATGCTGCTTTTAAATATTTTTAGCCTGATATGGCATTAGCCCAAATGCTCCCGAAAAGCCTATGTGCCTGTAAATGACAAAAAAGGTCAATTTGGGCGTAATATAAAATCTGAAAACATTCAATATGTTTAATATTTTAATATTTCATTCAATATGTTTAATATTTATAAGCGATCTCGGAAATTCTAAAGCTATGCTGCTTTTAAATATTTTTAGCCTGATATGGCATTAGCCCAAATGCTCCCGAAACGTCTATGTGCCTGTAAATGACAAAAAAGGTCCATTTGGGCGTAATATAAAATCTGAAAACATTCACTATATTTAATATTTCTCTCTGTTCCGCTTGTCGGTACTTCCTCTACAACAGAACTAACACGTAGTAGGATTAGAGGTCTGAGCTTTAATCAAAGCTATGCTTTAACTAAATGCAAAATTACAATTCGATCCGTCATCACTCAAATAATTTTATGTTAAAATTAAACATTTTTCCTTATAAGCGATGTCCTTAGTAAGCTTCTGAGAGATCATTTAATATACCGAAACATGTTGATTGCAACTGGCAGTAAGTCTAGCGTGTAGAAATTCTCCCAGAAGAAAAGAAAATGGCGATATTATAACTTTTCATAGAAAAGCTATTTAATTTGAATGTCATCTTTCTTCGTCACAAATCCATCACAAACAAAAAAAACCTAAATTCCATGTGTGCTTAGACAGTAAATGCGTTGATCGATATAATGAAAGCTTCTAAGGGACCTGATGATTCACAGTTGTAGTAATGGTCTTATAAAATTCAGCAATCCATTAATACACGTATACTTAAGGAATGACATTCGAGAAAAAAATGAATTCCTGACAAAGGTTTTACATTAACTTTCCCCCTGTTTCCAGCCCACCAGCGGCCGAGCGGTAAAGTCGCTGAACACTGGTAGTTCGGTCCGAGGTTCGAATCCCGCGAACGGGCTGGCTGCATGGGTGTTTTCGTGGTTTTCCCCATGTGTAACGTGTATACGAGCCAGTTTCCCTTAGAAAGTCCTCCACGAAAGGCATCCCTCCTCTTAGGCAGATAGCCCTAGTGTGCTTTGCCATAAATAAATACACCACACCACACCCCCTGTTTCCATTAGGTTGCAAAAGGAATCGATAAATATTACATTTTGTATCATTTGATGAATTTTATTTAGTGTAACCCAATACTATGCCTTTAAAAAACACAAGTTCCTAAGGTTATTCCTTTTATTTGTTACATAATAGAAAAAAGGGACATCCTTCTTAAAAATGTGCTAAGTAAACAAGAAAATAAAACACAGGTTATCCTCGATTAAAACACTTGACTTAGCCACAGTAAGCACATCGTTAACTGAAACAATCGCTAAGTCAGAAACGCTGTTAATGCACATATCTAACAAAACCGCGCAGGCTAGTTTGACTTAAATGTGTTAAAAATAGTAACATTAGCTTGGGCAAAATCATTTAAAGAAAATTATATTTAATAATAAAATATTCAGAAAAAATCTGAAAAATTTCAGATTTTATATTACCCCCAAAGGGACATTTGTTAATATTTTGTCTGTTACCTTTATTTATTAAATATCATTTCTTAGCACTTAAACCATCAAATTAAATTCATCAGCAGTATCACGAAGTATTTAAAAGAGGACATCTTTAGAATTTCCGATACATAGTCTCGCGCGCTGGGAAAAAAAAAAAATTCCGTACAATGTTGCCATTGCTCGCTTTGAAATCGTTGAGTTTCTTAATCAAAAACTCATACATGCTTTACAAAATATGAAATCTATAATAAAACTCCAAATTTGGGTTTCCAGATGCTCATATTCACGTGAGGACATACGTCATTCAAAATTGGATGGCTCTAGGTACCGTTGTTTTATCACAATGCGAGGAAAATAGATACATTTATGCAGGTTCTTCATAATTTGATTTCTTTAAATATAATACAGGGCAATAATTTTTGGTGGCAACAGTTTGAAAAGTGATTCAGACTTTTAAAGTTTTGGGCGCAAAATGCCAAAACGAAATTAATAGCCCTTCTCTGTTAACGCCCTTTGGGCTAATTATTCAATTTATTCCATTTAATGCTGCGTTGAGCACGAAAGATAGAGCATTAGTTACAGTCAAAGAGCACAGTTTGAATACACATTGCACTTTATGTGCATAGACCAATTTTAGTTAGACCAATTAATGTTTCTCAGAGCAAGAAACCACTCATAATTTCTAATATTTTGTCTTTTAAGAAAAGACACTGGTAGAGAAATTGTAGTCAGTCACATTCCGACAGAGACGTTTTAACGTCTATGACATTTTTAGTTTAGGCGCCAATGTAGAGATGGAAAGAAGAAGACAAACGACACACAGATGTGTTTAGAACAAGATGCGTAAAAACTCAAGCGCGTCTTCCCTAGACTTTGAACCGCGATCTTTTACTAATTGGAATTTCATACAATAATGGTTAAATAATTGAACCTAATACAGCCCTGTCGTCTACGACAGGACTGATACTCTATAGTAGAGATGGTCATAGAGCGGCTCGCAAGCTAGTGGTTTGGCTTTTATGCAAAGAAATATATGTATGAAACATGGTGAACTAAAACTACTTAACATCATAAAGAAAGCAATTAATTTGTTTCATTTCCCTTTTACAATAAATATTAAACTTAAAGCGATCAACGTCCAATCGTTATGATTTTATTTCACTTCTTGTTAATTAAAAAATTTAATAATGTAATTCTAAAATATAAAAAAATTAATAAAATTACTATACTGATTTTGTCAAATAATTTTGTAAAGAAAATCTTTAAAAGTTAGGTTTTCTCGTAGATGGTTTAAAGTTGGATGGATGGGTGCTTATGGATGTTTTATAGGAAGGGTCTTCCGAAATTCTGAATTACTCATCACGGTAGAAACTGATTGGTTTGGGGTTTGTTTTATTAATTATGGTAAAGCATTTAAGAGCTATCTGCGTAAGGGAAGAGCTGTCTTCATGGAGGCACTTTCTAACGGAAACTGGCTCGTTTACACGGTTCATATGGAGAAAACTACGGAAATGCCCATGCAGCCAGCGCCCTTCGCCTTGAATCGAACCCAGGGGGAACTTCCAGTGTTCAGCGCTGGAAATGCTATGTTCGGCGTACTTCCAGTGTTCAGCGCAGTTTCTATAGTGCCCACCAGCGGCGAAGCGCTGGTAAGCACTATAGACGATTTTAACCTCATAAAATTCCGAAAATATACTGCTTGCTTCCATGGAATGGGAATGAAGGAGAAATACGAGATAATTTTCAAGTAGCACGAAAACTATTTGAGTCACGGTTGCGCAGACTTAGGAAGAATTCGAAGTTTCATGAGTATTACAAAGCTGTGATAGACCAACATTTATAAGAAGGCAACTGCGAAAGAAAGGACTATTTAGGAAGTGAAAAAGAGTACTTTTTACCACATCAAGGTGTAATTAGAGAAAACAAAAACACCACAAAACTTTGCATTGTCTTCTATGCACATTACATGCTGCATTGCAAACCGTAATTGCACATTGCAAACCGTCATTCAATAATTGTATCTTAATAGAATATTTATTTCCATTCAAAACCTGTGTCAGTACCTTCAAAATAATATAAATAGGGACTTGTGGATTTTAGAAAATCTAGCTACGGCTTTTGAATTTTTCTAAATCCCAACACGCGTCTCTTACTCATAAGAGGCTCACCAGCGGCCGAGCGGTAAAGTCGCTGAACACTGGTAGTTCGGTCTGAGGTTCGAATCCCGCGAACGGGCTGGCTGCATGGAAGTTTTCGTGGTTTTCCCTATGTGTAAGTGTATACGAGCCAGTTTCCCTTAGAAAGTCCTCCACGAAGGCATCCCTCCCCTTAGGCAGATAGCCCTCGAGGCTTTGCCATAATCACACACACCACACCACCTTACTCATAAGATGTTTGGCGATCCCTGTTATATAACGTATTTACTGAAAATAAGGATGGATCTAAAGTATGACCTCTTTACATTTTAGGACAAATTTTAAGATATAAAAATGTAGGTGAACATTTGATGAGAACATGATTCTTTTCAGAATTCTTTTGAAAAGACAAGTTACTTAAGTGAACACAATGTTTTACTATGAAATAAATGTTTTACTATTTTTATTATAGAAAAAAACTAGAAAAAATTAATGATACATTAATAACAACTTTGTTTTCGGAAATACCTGTTACCAGTATAGTGGAGATCTAAAATGAAATTGCTGAATTTGACGGCATTGTTCTAATTAGCTTTAGTCATGCAGTTTATATATACTGTAACGTCCGAACACCCGTGTTGGGTGAAAAGAAAGAACAGTTGTCATTTAAAATTTATTTTGAAAACTTAATAAGATTTTCTTGATTACTAATAAATAACATAATTAACCATCACAGCCATAGTTCACACAATGGCCGCTGGATGCAGCCGCGACGCTCGTTGCGTCTTTCAAATCTTTCACTACATAAAAAGCTCACACAAAAAACCCTCTCTTTCGTTTTGTTAAAAGTCTTATCGAAAATACCTGGAATGGGGTAACTACTAAGTTCCTTATGTCCGGAAACCGTACCAGGGAATTTCCGCAACACCTTTCCTCAAAGATCTAACTGACAATTTGTCTCTGGAAAAAACAGAAAGTTCTTCTCATTAAGCACCTGTGTGTCAGAGATGTGCATATGTTACAATATCTATAATTAAGCATTCATTTATTTAGCATTTAATCAGTGTAAATATTCTATATAGTATGATAATCAAATTATTTCTCTCATTCTGCGACTGCAATTATTAAAGTTCCTACCTAATTTTAGAACGAAAATGGAGGGGGGGGAAGTCTTATTTTCGAATACATACAGAAAGAAGACATTAAATATGGTAATTTATTGCAAGTGTAGCAAGTATTACGTGTTTAGAGAAATATCAAGCTTTTAATTATAAATTTTTAATAAAACGTCTTATGATCAAATTCTTAACAATCATGTCTGTATTCTGCATACTAGGCCCATCAGCGGCCGAGCGGTAAGTCGGTGAACATTGGTAGTTCGGCCCGGGGTTCGAATCACAGAGAACGGGCTGACTGTATCGGCGATTTCGTTGTTTTCTCCATGCGTAATGTGTTTCCCAAAGAACGTCTTTCACAAAGGTACGCATTCTCTTAGGCAGATAGACCTCGATTGCTCAGCCTTGCTCAAATAACCTAATCTAACTTATAGTATACTCACTGGGTATTGTTAGTGAGTGTTTTACATTTGTATTTCATATTATTAGATAAGACTGTAACGATTGCGGGACCGAAATTCAAAATTGAAAGCAGAGTTTGTGATATGAGTACTCATCGCTTTCGCACCATCAGTGAAGAGCAAACATTCAAATCAAAACAAAATAAAATGTCCTACCGTTATACATGAAGCAATATCTGTTGTAAATATGCAAAAGCATGGTGGGAAAACTAAGCAGCACAAGGTCCCGAATAG
Source organism: Stegodyphus dumicola (assembly GCF_044657685.1). Taxonomy (NCBI): domain Eukaryota; kingdom Metazoa; phylum Arthropoda; class Arachnida; order Araneae; family Eresidae; genus Stegodyphus; species Stegodyphus dumicola. The sequence goes on from NC_140773.1 coordinate 176,042,326, forward strand.
AAAGGCTTCATGTAACGTATATGCATTAGGAATCAAAATATCATCTTAACCAAGCACAGAAAGTACTACTTTTTAACCTTTGAAAATTCTAAAAAGGAAAATATCAGTAATATATCAAGAATTAAAAAAATTATGTACGCATAAAAACAGAATTCTCAAAAGGATATAATGCATGAAATTTCGACTCTTCGTACCAGAAATAAATGCTCGATTTCTTCAGGTAGCCAAATTTGCAATAATACTTTGCATTATTTATTCTTGGAAGCAAAGCTTGCTTCGCTTGGAAACTAAAGTGGTTCTTCAAATGACTGCAATATTTTACTTAGGAAGCGTACTTATTTCTTCACTAGATCATAAGGGTATTCCAATACAATTACAAACACGTTGTTGTTCGAAATAGCTACTTTAATCAAATATATACTGAAAAGCTCTTTCAATCTATCCTCCTCCTCAGCATTGTTCTTACCCTAATCTAAAAAAGCAAGATAAAAGAGGTCATAGGGGAAAATGAGGACAATAGGAAATTGTTTTTCCGCTCACTTGCTGAAACGGTTTTCTTATTGATCCTCAGCCCATTATACGGTAGTAATATAATCAGAAAGCGAAACATTTGCCAGCAGAATAAACAGGAGATATTTAAAAGCTGTTATTAGCTAATTCGGGTTGATTGATACTATGATAATGGGAGAATATTTACGATACCCGCCCTTTTATACATTCATTAAATACAGACCAAAATGACTCAACTGGTTAAACTGTGGATTACGGTACGTTATCAATAATCCTCACTGCATCGCCAAGTAAATAGCAAATCAGGAATCCTGCGTGCTTTTAATACCTTTAAAAGCAAGCGGATATTTGCTTTTAACGATAAAGATCGTCGACAAATGAGGACATTGTTACTTCAAGATGCACAAAATGCTTGATCTGGCTTCGAAATTGGGAAAGCATGTGCGAGAAAGTCGATCATTTAAAAATTCATTTTATGCATAATTCTTAAAACCTTTTGCAATAAGGGCTGTTTTATAGGATGAAATATGAATAAAATCAATTTACATGCCCTATAAAGAGTCGACCGCAAATTTTGTCATGATCGTAACAACTGCTAGAACTCACATCTTTTAATAATTTATATATATATATATATGTTATCGTGAAAGACCGAAATTGGAGAATGTCGACTTTCACCGGAGAATATCAACATTCACTAAATACGTCGGTGAAAGACCGAATATTTCACTACATTCTTGTATATTCGGACTTTCACCGGTGTATGTCGACGATCACAGATATGCTCTGGTGAAAGTCGAAAAGAGAGGTCATAAAGTGCCATAATATTTTAAGTTGTTGCAATAAATAAGATTTGAATCACATATTTAAGTAAGTTTTTTTTATGACTGTTATTTTATTTTCTCATTTAGAACGTACTGTAGAATTAAGTAGGTTTTAAACTTCTATTATTTTCCTTTCTCATTTTGAATGTATTGTGTTTTTTAGGTTCTCATGTTCTTAAGTTCTTATTTCAAGTTTCAAGTGCGTTTATTCGCGACTGAATTACGGAGAAGAAAGTATAATATTGTTATATGTTCAACATTCACCATTAGTACATGGTGAATGTCGACATTGACCGATGCAAGTCAGAAATAAGAGTATTTGGAAAATATTTTGGACATACACCAAGAGACTATGTGAATGTTGACATTCACCGGTGAAAGTCGACATTCTCCAGATTTCGGTGTTTCACCGTAACATATATATATATATATATAAGCTTTCTCTCTCTCTCTCTCTATATATATATATATGTAAGAAAAATAAAGAATATGTAAAAGATTAAATTAATTAATTAAATTAACAGCAAGGAAAATTATTTCTCTTCTTTATACTAAAAATAGTAACATCTATTTGCACTGCGTCATTTACAGAAAAATATAATTTTGATGATGTAAACGGAACTGAAACTCAAAATTTAACTAATCACAGGTTAGTTGTACTTTGTGCACATATCTTGTATAAATAATTAATAACTGCGTAGTCTCTCTCTTCCCATGCGTTGCTGGGCCCACCAGCGGCCGAGCGGTAAAGTCGCTGAACACTGGTAGTTGGGTCCGAGGTTCGAATCCAGCGAACGGGCTGGCTGCATGGGCGTTTTCGTGGTTTTCCCCATGTGTAACGTGTATACGAGTCAGTTTCCCTTAGAAAGTCCTCCACGAAGGCATCCCTCTCCTTAGGCAGATAGCCCTCGAGACTTTGCCATAATCACACACACACTCATGCGTTGCTTTCAAAACATCGAAGCAAAGGGCTTCTTCTTGCATCACCTCTTCAATTCTACCTCGTATGCTGAACTCTCATCTTCGGACTTCATCATATGTCAGGCCCAGTCGAGATTCGATGAGGATTATTGGCAAGAGCAGAAACGAATTATCCTTCTGAAGGCCAGGGAAAACCCCAAAGTATAAAGTATAAAGTCTCTCTGTCTTTCGTCTCTTTGCCTGCGTGCTGACAGCTTGTCGCTCGACCTCTGATGGCTATTCGCCATTATTTAAAATCTAATTCCTTATCCAGAATTATGGGGCGCGTTTAGCAGCTCTAGTCTTCTAGAGTTATGTATTAAGAAATTCGTCATTCAGGAATAAATAATGTTTAACTATCAAGCTGGTCGTGCTTCTAAAATTTCATCCGATTATCCATTACGCCATAATGTCCCGTCATCTAAGCAGCAATTTTCCGGCCATGACTAAACGTGAGATGTAGTGCTTTCATCTTCCGCCAAAAGTACAATTATTACAGAAGACAATTATTATCAGATATATATATATATACATACATACATATATATATACTATATCTTTGACACATGAACACTGCAGTTTAAATTTTTTAAATGGTTTGGTTTGGTTTATGTGATTATGACAAAGCCTCGAGAGCTATCGGCTTAAGAGGAGGCATGCCTTCATGGAGGACTCTCTAAGGAAAACATTTTGTAAAGGGAAAGTAATAAAGCTGTTCCCTTCTTTCTTATGCAAATGTATGTAATAAAAATGACGCTAAGAATGTCTTTTGGTGATTAAAATTTAATATTATTAAAAAGTCCATTTGGCTATAAGCAATGGATTATAATTTTAAAAATTGCAATAAATGGTAGAAATCCAATTTGAGAAGACTACTTGATAAACAAATGCACAGCTATCTGCACATTCGTTTATTTAATACCTGCTTAATGCAACATAAAACAACGCCGAGAAGTGGAAAAACTGATTCTAAAAATTTCTAAAATTAAAAACATTTATACAAAATAAAACATATATTAAATATTGAATTATATAAAAAAATATGTTCCTATAACCTAACCTACCCCAAACCCTTACGTTGCATTTTCAGACGTTTCAGAGAAATTTTTTTCTTTGTTTTCCTTGATCAAATTAACCTTTAATCCTACTAATTTAATTTAAAATCTCTTTCTGACACTAAATTACAAATACTTTTCAGGATAGGTGGTCCCTGTAGTCCGCAATGTTTTGTGATTTCTGTAGGAAATATTTCCGAGGAAAAACCCGAAATTCAATTGGTATTTTGGTATTATCGCAACCACATTGGCGCAATTTGACGATTTTTTGAAGAATAAGAAGAATGGTAATTTCAAATTATAGAAAGCTACTTATTACATAGCATACATGTTATTGGGTAATGGTTTAATTTTAGTTCGATATTTATCTCGGAAAAACAACTTACAAAATTACTTACAAATAGGTTTGTGTTTCTTCTTTGTTCTGCATATCTACCGCATGTAACTATTCTAGTCTACGACAGCCTTACCGACCACTTCTAACTTTTTCAAGCAAAATTTAACACTCACTAATTCTTCACTCCAGCAGTATATAAATCTGACTCATGTAGTAAATGGAAGACGAATATTCTTGAGCTAGTTACCGTTTCGGATGCCAACATGTTCATTAAACTTTGTCACTGTGCATTTCCAAAAAGGCTCTTTTCCATTAGAGTTAGGGCCCGCCAGCGGCCGAGCGGTAACGTCGCTGAACACTGGTAGTTCGGTCCGAGGTTCGAATCCCGCGAACGGGCTGGCTGTATGGGCATTTTCGTGGTTTTCCCCATGTGTAACGTGTATACGAGTTCGTTTCCTTTAGAAAGGCCCACCAGCGGCCGCGCGGTAAAGTCGCTGAACACTGGTAGTTCGGTCCGAGGTTCGAATCCCGCGAACGGGCTGGCTGCATGGGTGTTTTCGTGGTTTTCCCCATGTATAACGTGTATACGAGCCAGTTTCCCTTAGAAAGCCCTCCACGAAGGCATCCCTTCCCATAGGCAGATAGCCCTAGTGCGCTTTGCCGTAATTAAATACACAAACACCTTTAGAAAGTCCTCCAGCAAGGCATTCCTCCCCTTAGGCAGATAGCCCTAGTGTGCTTTACCATAATTAAATAAACCAAACCAACCTTTAGAGTTGGGTACAACTAAAACAGCATGTACGAAAAGAGCGTCTTTGCTTATTCAAACTTGCATTTATCGACATAGCTACCTCAAATAATTGTTATGCGCATGATTGCCACAGTTTAGCGGCTTTTACCGAGGCGGTTGCGGTAATACCAAAGTAATTTCGATGTCCTCGATCTAAAAACGAATGCGATAAACATTGAGTTATTGATGTTAACAATATTGTATTCGATCTTTATTAAGATTACATGCAGTTTAAACACAGTAACAGAAACCAATTTGTGGCAATCTAATGTTCGACTGCGTGCGCAGCCAATCCACGTCATGTGGTTCATGTAAAAACTGCTAGCGCCGTGAACTCACTCACTTTGCCCTTAGCTGCAGCATAGGATGTTTTGAATTTTAGTTTAGTGGTTTTGGTATTTCGTCATGTTATTTCAGTTGTGTTTAAAGTTATGGTGTGTGTGAATAAAGGTTAAGGAGTAACATTTAAGTAAATGGAGTCATGTCAATTCAAGGATATACACCAAGCACAAAACCACCATGCCACAATAAATTTTACTGACAGAGAGAGGTTACATTTCTGAAAATTAAGAATGAATTTATTCGTATTAACATACAAACTGAGTTATTCAGTGGCGTAGATGTAATCTGAATTTTAAAAAAATTTAACAGATAACTTGCGCTAAAAGATATATTGCACTTAAAGATGAATATTACTTAATAAAAATGAAATGCGCTGTCAGGAAATAAATTTTGTGTTCGCACAAAAAAAGAGGATACATAATTTTTTTTCGTATTATTTTTTAAAAATTAATAGCTTTACTTCATAATTTCAGCGCTTTTATATAAACTCTTGCGTTCATCACACCTTCTAGATTTTTCATTTTTTTTTTTTTTTTTTTTTTTTTTTTTTGATTTTACGAGTACACTTTTTATCCTTATTTAATTAATATGTCAAAAAGAAAACTACTGCGTGACATTTTCTAGACTAATGATCCGTCTCGTGTGAAGAATTACTAATACTTACGTCGAAGTTAATTAAAAAAAGTAATTTGTTATAAAGCAAAAAGAATTTTTAGAAACAACACCCATGGTAGATAAGTTCACTGCATTCCAGCTATGACCTACTGGAAGCCGTATACAATAAAAATTATTAGTATATAAAACGTTGACAAGTAGAAAAAACATTCGCATTTCGCAAGAGACTTTTTAAAAATAAAGACAACAAAGAAATAGATATTAATTTCAACAACATAAATTAGATTTAAATTAGTTTTAAAAATAATCAAATAGATATTTTATTTTCTCTGTGAAATATCGCTAAGCGAAAGACATTTTTAAAGTCTGGAATGAATTTCAAAATGCATCGTAAATACAGGACTACTAACTTCAAGTCATCTAGTGAAAAAATGCAACGAAAACATTTTAACAGCTGCATTAGAATATAAAGTTTTCAATACATTTCTTCTCTTTCTCTTTTCATTACATGTTATTCTTTATTTCTATAATTTTCTGATTGACTAAAGACGACCCAACAAATTCTTTTTCGATTTTTATTTTACTTTCTTTAAAATCAAAGAAGGTATATTTTGAACTTGACAACAAATATTCGTAAATATAACAAAATTTGGATTCCGTTTGATATATTATAAGCAATTTTCATCAACAGTTTGCATCATATAAAAAATTAGTATAAAATATTTGGAAGAGTTGTTCAACAAGAAAAAGAAAAACATTATTCATGTATGAAAAGTAACTGTTGAGCTAGTGTAATAACCTGACAAATACAAAGTAAATTTCAAAAATGGAAACATCAATTACTACCATTCTAATACCGCAAAACAATTTAGATTCATCACATGAAAGTTATAGTACATAGGCCTAAATTTGTTCGGTTCTGCGTTACTTTAAATGCCACCTTCTAGAACGGGACAGATAACTAGACAACTTACCATCTTGCCTAATCTCCTCACTAAAGAAACCGAAACTCAGATGAAAGTTTAAAATAAACCTGCTCATCAACTTGTAAGCCGGAGGTTATCAAACTGATAATATAACAGAAACTTAATATTCGCTACACGCGAGAAATCTTAGATAGACATTTAAAGTCGAATTATTACGTGAATTACAGAGTAACACGCGCCTAAGTAAATTTTGGTTCGGGCTCTAAATATTCACGAAGCAAATGAGACTTGGCGAAGCTCAGTCATTAATCAGTCATTAAATCGATGAAATAGCGGAAAGGCGTTAACATGCAATAGCTTCGAAAAGCTCACTCTCAAATTCAAGAAATCTACGCTTGTATTCATTAACTAATTTGCATTCTGGAAATAGTTGCCGAAAGAAGTAGTATAGTAAAGGAAAAATAAATTAATAATTGGGTTAAGTAATGTAAAACATTACAAATGTCCTAATAGTAAAATGAAAATAAAATTTACCAAAGTTTTACCTGAAAATAAGATTATTGTTTTATTATTTTGATAAACAATCTACATCTTCAAAATGCGGGTGGTCTCTGAATTCATAATCATTGGTTGACAGATCCTCGCTAATGTTGACTTTGTTGTTGGTACAGATGATATTGTTGCGTGCGTACGGGTTCGTTATGAAATGAATGCACAAGTCCGATGAAAAATGAACAAAAATTTATTATTATCACAACAAAAATGCTTAAATTTTCTCAAATTATCATGCAGTATTACAATATCTCACAGTAGTTTTCTTTTAACTACTCAAATGTCCAATAGAACGTAATTCAAAACAGCTAAAGAACGCTAATCCGCGAATTCGCTACAATCAACAACAGTAGTTTTCTAAACAACAACAAACTAAGCAACTACTAGAAACTGAGATGTTTTCCTCCTTTTATAAGATTTTAAAATCACGCGCTAGAATTTTCCAGTACTTTCTCGAAATCAAAAAGAGATATTTATTTATTTAATGCACGCGCTCTTGTATTTTCAATTTTCCGGCTTAGCTTTCTTTTAATATTCGTCACGCGCTGCACTGCGCGAGAAATAAAACCATTTAATTTATAATTGAACTAACATTAGCTTTTTAAATACCAAATTCGTAACACTGCCCTCTTCCCAAGGACTGCACGTCCCGGGCAGTACAATCCCTGGACAGGAAGCTAAACTTACAACTGTGGCATAAATGCATTAATAAGCATTACATTACAATAATAAACAACATGAACAATAAATGCAATACATAAAACAAATCAAATGCTATCAAATACAAATCAAATACACATTTAAAAACAAAATGGACCATGGTCTTATACTATTTACAATTATTTACATTATGTACTATGGCCATAGTAATGAGCTAACCTGTCGTAATGAACGACTTTAGGTTTAGAGTTCGAAGACTTACGAATCCGAACCACGACGTCATTCAGCCTGTTTAGGACTGTGTACGGCCCATCCCAAGGTGACTGTAATTTCGGACAAAGTCCTTTCCCTCGAGTCGGATTCCACAACCACACCTTGTCTCCTTCGTGGAATTGATGTTCAGTAGCTCTTGTGTCGTATCGGGTCTTCATCTTCTCCGTCGCCAAGTTGACTCGCTCTCGTGCAAAATTGTGCATCACTTCAAATCGGGCCTGGAGATCTTGAATATATTCCTCAGACGATGAAGGAGCATCCGGAGGGCGGCCAAACAATAGATCACAAGGCAGACGAAGGTCACGACCGAAGAGCATCTGTGATGGAGAATAGCCGGTAGTCTCGTGGACAGCACTGCGGTAAGCCAGTAAAAAGAGTGTGTCCCAGTCCTGTTGGTTTCTGGAAACCACTAATGAGAGGTTATTAAGGATGGTTCGATTGAACCTCTCTACCATGCCGTCCGACTGGGGATGCAATGGCGTCGTTTGAGTTTTGTCAATGCCAAGTAGTTTGCATAGTTCTTTGATTACTGCCGAGGCAAAATTCCTTCCCTGATCGGAATGTAACTGAAGAGGCACTCCGAACCTGGAAATCCAGTGCTGTATCATTACCTCAGCTACTGTGACTGCCTCTTGATCAGGAATAGGATAAGCTTCAGGCCACTTGGTGAAGTAATCAATGACAACGAGTATGTATTTGTTGCCATCAGCAGTTCGTCGCAGAGGTTCCAGGATGTCAAAGGCGATACGTTCAAAAGGCGCACCTACGTTGTAACGTTGCAGTCTGCCTCGGCTGCGTTTCCTCGGTCCTTTCCGACCTGCACAGGCATCGCAAGATTGGCACCACTTTTGCACGTCATTCTTTGCATTATTCCAGTAAAAGCGCTCACGAACTCTCTGTAAGGTCTTCATAATTCCAAAGTGACCTCCTGTAGGGCTGTTATGTAGTTCTTTGAGGACATCAGGAATCCGAGATCTTGGAAGTATCAGTTGCCATCGGAACGTCTTCCCATCATCCGACTCGAATTTCCGGTATAAGACGCCGTTTCGAATGTGAAGTGAATCCCAGAGTGCCCAGTATTGTTTTGTTGTAGGACTACAGATAGAAATGTCCTGCCATGTAAGTTTTCTGTTTGATGACTCTATTAAATCAAGTATGGGTTTAATGTCGCGGTCTTCCAGCTGGTCTTTCCTGACTTCATCATCACTCCACGGGTCTCGATCAGCCGATGTTGATGTTGTAATTTGTCTTGCGACCGGAGTCAGCAGCTCGTATTTCGCTTCCACCCTGGAACAATATCGGCATCTTTCTTGGCAAGATCTTCTAGACAGGGCGTCGGCGTTTCTGTGTGATGATCCCTTACGATGACGGATAGTGATGTCATATTCTTGGAGTCTCTGTATCCACCTGGCTATTTGACCCTCAGGATTTTTGAAATTTAAAAGCCAGGCCAATGAGGCATGGTCCGTGCGGAGGAGGAATTTTCTCCCGTATAGATAATGATGGAAATGTTCTACAGCTTTGACTATGGCGAGCAACTCTTTCCTTGTGACACAGTAATTCCTCTCTGGTTTAGACAGGCACTTGCTCCAGTAAGCTACTACACGTTCTTGGCCGTCTATTTCTTGGGACAAAACAGCACCGACACTTTCATTGCTCGCGTCGGTGTCGAGAATAAATGGTCTGTCGAGCTGAGGATACGTCAGGATTGGAGCAGATGTTAAAGCTTCTTTTAAGTTGTTAAATGCATCCTCGCATTCCTTTGTCCACAAGAATCTTTGCTTGCTCTCTGTCAGCTTGTGAAGTGGTCTTGCAATGGAAGAAAAGTTCTTCACGAATCTCTATAGTAGGTGCAAAGCCCTAGGAAGCTTCTCAGCTGATGGACATTTTCGGGACGCGTCCAGGATTTAACCGCTGATACCTTTTCAGGATCCGTGCGCACACCTTCTGTAGAGATGACATGTCCCAGGTAAGTCACTTCCTTTCGAAACAATTTGCATTTAGCGGGAGTCAGCTTCAGATTGGCCTCTTTCAGTTTCTGAAGCACCTTTCTAAGATTTTCTAGATGCTCTTCAAAACTCATTCCGACGATGATGATATCGTCCAGGTATATCAGACAGGCTTCGTAAGAAAGGCCTTTCAAAACAGTCTCCATAAGACGTTCGAATGTTGCCGGCGCATTACACAGTCCAAACGGCATCACTTTGAACTGCCAAAGTCCTTGTCCCGTAGTAAATGCCGTCTTTTCTCGGTCATCAAGATGGATTTCTACCTGCCAATACCCACTCTTTAAATCAAGTGTTGAGAACCACTTGCTTCCAGAAAGAGTGTCTAGAATGTCATCAATTCTAGGAAGAGGGTAACTGTCTTTCTTCGTAACCTCATTCAACCGGCGATAGTCAACGCAAAATCTTGTTGAGCCGTCTTTCTTTCTGACGAGAACGATGGGAGATGCCCATGGACTCGCTGAAGGCTCGATGACATCGCCTTCTTCCATATCTTTTAACAGTGTTCGCACCTCTTCCTGTTTAGCAAACGGTAGACGTCTTGGATGTTGCTTGATCGGGGTATGATCGCCGGTATCTATTCTATGTTGTGTCAAACTAGTTCGACCCACGTCAGAAGACGATCGGGAGAAAACAACTTGAAGATCTTTAATGACGCGATCGGCAGCATTTTTCTCTTTATCGTTTAATTGTGCATTCTGCAATAACTCCGATGTAATGCTCTCTGAGGACACGGATTCTGGGATGTTACTCTTTTTTTCAACGCTGGTTACTGGAGTACATGTTGCAACCACTTCACCTTTCTTAATAACTCTCGACTTTTCAGTTACATTGGCGACTCTCACCGGGATAACCGTTCTGGATAGGTCGACGAGTGTTGAGGCTACTAATACTCCTTTTGGGATATTACAGTTATTGGGATATTCTATGATGCCGTAGCGGAAATTTCTATTTTCGGCTATGGATCCAGGAAGTAAAATTTCTGTTCTTGCCGGTATTGTAATATAGTCTTGTGCTATGATTTTATGGACAGATTTAACTTCTTCATCATTAACGAGAAATAACGCTATGTCCTCAGATGTAGAATGTAATTCGTTATTTTTAAAATCCAAGGAAAAATTGCATTTCCTTAGAAAGTCCAATCCGAGTATGCAAGAATCAGTGATATCTGCTACATATGCCGTGTGATGGTAAGCGGCACTTCCAAACGTGATGTTAACATTTACTTTTCCGTCGATGTCGATCTTCTCACCGGAAACAGTCTGGAGGGTAACGCAGGGCGGCGTCCAGATAAGTTTGTTTCCTAGTTGTTGAGCCAAATCTTTTCGGATGATGGTGACGTTGGCTCCTGTATCTATAGTCATATTGCACGAACTCCATTAATATGTCCTATTATGAAAAGTCCATTACTGCCGCCTCTCACTGCAGAAATCTGAAGCGCTTTAAACGGGGGCTTTTCATTATCTGGCAACCTCCGCCCCGCGAGATGGCCACTAATTAGTTTCCCTGCTGCTTGTTAGAAGCGGTCTTAACATCAGTACCCTGGGGTGTTTTGCAGTTTCGTCGTATGTGTCCTTCAGCACCGCAGTTCCAGCACTTAACGGTCGGTTTCTTCTCACCAATATTCCGTCTCAAGGCGTTCAGTTGTCTAGTTAAATCGTCAAGTCGAGCGGTGACTTGATCCCCTGGCTCCTGGACTTGAGCAGCTCTGACTGGGTGGCGGTCTCGATGAGTGGCTTGCTGGGCTGCCTCAAATTTCATGGCGTACACTAGAGCACTTTTTAAATCTTTTACATCCGCCATTCGTAGAGCTTTCTGTATTTCAGTATCTCGGATGCCGTCGATAAAGTATTGCAAGGACAGGATTTCCCTTGTTTCTGTCGGGCATTCCGAAAAGGCGAAATGGGACAGCCTTTCAACATCCGCGGCGAGCTCCTGAAGTGTTTCGGTACGCTTCTGTTGACGAGATTTTAATTGGAGCCTGCTGTAGTCTTTTAAACACTTCTCCCCAAAGCGCAACTCCAAGGCGCCGGACAGAGCTTCGAAATCTAACCTTTTGTTTTCGGGAAGCGTCTGCAGGATATCCGCTGCGTCTGCTCTCAGAGAAGCGGCGAGATGACAGACCTTAGCTTGGGAATCCCATCCATTCGCATCCGCCACGATAGAAAACTGGGTCTTATACACTTGCCAGGATGTCTTCCCATCATATGTGGATAGCTTCAGAGGTGGACGAGCAGGCATTGGTAAGAATTTAAAATAATCACTCCTGCTCCCTGCCGACGCTACGAATTTCTTTAAAGTATCCATTTCTTTGGCTACTGCAGAAACTCTCTCATCAATTTGTTGTTCGATTTGGTGTTGGACGGCACAAACTCTTCCTTCAATTCGTTCCTCCACAGCAGAAACTCTCCCTTCTATATGTTCTTTTACAGAAGAAACTCTTTCTTCTATTTCTTCTTTCACCGAAGAAACTCTTTCTTTAATATGTCCGACTTTATTTTCAACTGCGTCAATTATGCCTTCCATAGCTTCAAATTTATTTTCTATTATGCAAGTAATTTCTCTTTTCATTTCTTCTTGACCAGCTTGAACGGCTTTCATTTCGTCCTTAACGGATTCCTGGCCCATTTTCATTTCTGCTTTAACGGATCTAATCTCTGCTTTAACAGAGTCTTTCATCTCTTCTTTAAATGATGCTTGGCCAGCTTCCATCTTTTCTTGGAATGCAGCAAAAGCACTAATGAGCTGTCTCAATTGTTCTTCCATCGCTCTTGTTATTGGCATTCAAATCCCACTTCTGACACCAAAAATTGTTGCGTGCGTACGGGTTCGTTATGAAATGAATGCACAAGTCCGATGAAAAATGAACAAAAATTTATTATTATCACAAAAAAAATGCTTAAATTTTCTCAAATTATCATGCAGTATTACAATATCTCACAGTAGTTTTCTTTTAACTACTCAAATGTCCAATAGAACGTAATTCAAAACAGCTAAAGAACGCTAATCCGCGAATTCGCTACAATCAACAACAGTAGTTTTCTAAACAACAACAAACAAAGCAACTACTACAAACTGAGATGTTTTCCTCCTTTTATAAGATTTTAAAATCACGCGCTAGAATTTTCCAGTACTTTCTCGAAATCAAAAAGAGATATTTATTTATTTAATGCACGCGCTCTTGTATTTTCAATTTTCCGGCTTAGCTTTCTTTTAATATTCGTCACGCGCTGCACTGCGCGAGAAATAAAACCATTTAATTTATAATTGAACTATCATTAGCTTTTTAAATACCAAATTCGTAACAATATCTATAAATGTATATTGCTAGCGCCGAATTTCTAACGTCTCATTACCGAAACACACAGAGGCATAAATTTTAAAGACTAAAGGGATTTATGCAAGCGATCAAAAATGCAATAATAAGTTGATTTTACAAAACGAAATGCTTTACATGTTAAAGCAATTTCTTATTCTACGATTTAAAACAAGCTGATATAAACACCACATGAATTCCTTAACCGGTCTAAATTATATGCATTTTTTATGCATTTAATTTGAACTTTCGTCTTCGAATTTCATTGGAGATATATTTCTCATTCAATCAAATCACTTCTCACTCCGCGGAAAGGCAAAAATATATAGCAACTCAAAACATCTTTACAAAAATTATTAAAATAAAGAAAAACCTAAAACACTAAATATAACTGAAAATAGTAAAAAAAAAATTTGTAATTAAAATTAGAATTTCTAGGCAAATACAAGACATTCGAACAACGGGCAGAAGACAAAATTTTCAGTGAACAAAATTTAAAACAAAAAGTCAACTTTCGCCCCCTGTGAGCAAAAAGACAATGAAGTTTATGCACCAACTGACTTAATTCACTATACTGCTAAGAGTTTCAAATGTAAACAATTAGCCGCCACATCAGGCCTAGCGCAATTTATGCTTTTAAATTGCTGATGATTCGACAATTAATGTATGCTGATTAACTAAATGCATAACACCTTAACCTGAACATAAGAATAACCTAATTCAATCATTTTTAAAGCAAAAAATACACAATTTACCAGAAAATAAGAATTAAAGAAAAAAAAAGAGCTCGCCGAGCCGGGTAAGAGAGTGGATACGTATATATCTATCTATATATAGATTTATACATTTAGTGCCACCGATTGCAACAATTTCCGTTCCGTTTACCGCTATTCGCCGCGCTTAGCTAAAAGTCCAGCTTTTGCCGGCTGTCATAAAATGCAATGCAATCTCTATCAGTAGGAGATAGAGAGGAGGTGACGCCAAGTCACCTTAGGTATGGAGATATCCGAATGGTAGTTTAGGAGGAAATTACAGTATCTTAAAGTATAGAGGATGCAGCAAAATATACAAAATAAAACATCATAACATGATTTTTCCCTTACAAAATAGGGGTAACAGTGAAAATATGCACAATAATAATATTTCCTGACTACATAGTAAGAAGGGAGAGCTGTCACGTGAGTGTTCTTCATGGCTGCATCTGATTGGCTTTTGGCCGCAGAGTCCACTTTACAGAGTTACTTGCTCTAAAAAAATAAAATAGTGAAAAAAGCACAGTAATCATATTTTCCCTGCATTGGAAGATGGTATATAATAATAAAAACGAGGAATGGTACAATAAAAAGCAAAATTCGGTCCATATCAGATCAGAAAAGTCCTCACAGTCAGAGTCACGTGGGTTTTGCCCATCGAAGAGTCCGATTGGTTACTGTCTACAGAGTCCGATTAACACAGAAAACATAAGAGTAAAAATTAATAAGTAATAATACAGTTAAAATTCAAATTTTTTAGGATACTAGGATACAAATTCATGCGATAAAATAGAAGAAATGCAAAGTATTTACAGTAAGTTTGTAAAGCGTCAGCGACTAGTCACATAGGGGTCACCATCCCACATCGTGACCAAAACAAATGCTGCTTGGGAGTGCGTAAAACCGCTAAGTTGGGCAATTTTCATTTTCCCATAACGTGAAAGTACTAAAAGGTTGTAAATAGCGGTCCTCATTGAGAATTTCATAGGTGAATACATTAAAATAATTCATAACATTGCAATCTTTCGCAGCCTGGTAAAATTGCCTGTTAAGCTTGCTGAGATGCTTAGTAATAGTGTCAATTTTCACATCATCATGTAGGCATTTATTCCTCACGAAAAAGTGAGCGTTAGTGATGACTCTAAGGTATCCATTCTGTGCCTTCTGTAGTTTATCGAGATCAGATTTAGTAGCAGTAGTCTACGCGATCGCAAAAAAAAAAAAAAAAAAAAAAAGAAGTGTACAATTAGATGTTACAGTAGTTCCACATACAGATTTTCAACCTTCTATGGTTAATGGTTTTTGAGTTATGCGAAATACATACACAGGTACTTGCGTGCATATGCCACGATAATGTTTCTTCTCAATCTATTTTACAATCCGTTTTGGAAAAAAAACCTGATGTGTACACCACATTATTTCCTTGTACGGAATATTGAATTATACGCATTTTTTCTTACATTTCATCTAAACTTATTGGGATTGCATTAAATCCACTTCGTCGATAGCACATAAACCACAACAGAATAATTGCGCTCTTTAACATTCACTATATTTGTTTACCACAGCGACACTCTGGTGCTAAGTTCTTTTAACAGCATTACAGTACATTCGTTTTATAACTCAGAGTGCAGAAAATTTTATATCATTTGAAGGATTATCTAATCATTGCCACATGTTCTATTCAAATACTATAATAAACCTAGAACGATGCATAAAAGAAATTAAGCAAACAAAAAAAAAAAAAAAAAAAAGAAACTTTTTCACAGACGATTTAGTATTTCTCATTCAATTAATAATTCAGTTCTCACTTCGCGACAAGGCTAAAATACATAAAAATTCAAAATATCTGTATTAAAAATTGCGAAGTAAAGTTTAAACACTTATATCCTCGAATAGATTCCAGAATGGATTAAACATGATTTAATTCGCAATAATAAAAGAAGGCGTTATCTTTGTTGTTTCGAAGCTTAGTTTCTATACGACTTTTAAGATACCTCTCTGCTCACGTAAAATATATCAGTGAAAGACCAAGACAACACCAATAAACAAATTCTCTATAAGAAATCGGTTTATTGGAGAACATTTTGTAGTCGTTTCTGGCTATGAATATGTTTGAGACATTGCACGTGGCACCATCCTTGCCGTATTGCTATAACCTTCAAATTCTCGCAACTCTGATTCCAAAGTTGGTGGTCGTTTCTTACGGACTGTGGAACATTTTAAATATTCTCTTCGGTTCGCTAATTGGCAGCCATTTTGATTGTTAAATTTTTGGAGGGAATCTCTGATCAAATTTCCTGACCCATGATTTAATTAAATTAACACTAGAGCTAACACTAACAAATTAAACTAACACTGGTTAGCATTGTATAAATTGTAGTGCAACTAATACAGTTGCCGTACAGAAGAATATGAGAACATATAAGAATCGTTCCGTGGTGAATAACACTCCCAAAACTGGTGCATTGCTAGATATCTTTCTAGTGCTTTTCACTTATACAGCCTTTAGGAAAATAGAATTACCATTTGCAAAATATTTATAGCCTACTTTGCAGAATAGGGATATTGTGCATAATCAATCATTTCATTTACAATTAACTTGCTCCGCAGATTTTTTCTGCTGTTTTTATTTAATCCTTAAACACAGAGGTGGGGTCTGTATGACCGCGCCAATATTTTAGAACTGCGAAACTGTTTAGTTACTTTATAGTTATTCTATTCCCTTTCAGTACTTTCAAGCTGACATAAAATATAACTACTTCTAAATTTTTATTAAACTCTATCCATTAGTTTTTTTTAAAAATAATTTTTAAAATTGGGCCGCGTTCATGTAGACTTAACCTCTGCGTTCACGTTACTTTTCTCTCGCATGAGGGAAGGAATGGCTTTATCACTACCTGACTGTCGAACTTGTAAAAGAACTTAACTCTAGAGGTCTGACGTATGTCGGCACTATGAAAAAAATAAGAGAGAACTACGAAGCGAATTTTTTCCAAATAAAACGAAAAGTGAAGGATCTTCCCTTTGTGCATTCACAGATAGAATGACTCTCGTTTCATATGTGCCTCCAAAATTAAAAAGTGTTATTCTCATTTCTTCAATGCATCATTCGAAATCAGAAGATCTTGAAACTAGGAAATGAGAAATAATAACATTTTACAATTCGATTAAAGGGAGGTGTAGATGCATTGGATGAAAAATGTTCTAAACATTCTACAAATCGAAGAACAAGGCGATGGCCAATGGCCATATTCTTTAGGTTACTTGATGTAAGTGGCATTAATGCACATGTAACACAACAATGAGAAAAATGCTGATTCTTTGATGGAGTTATCATGAGAAGTAGTGAAACCACATATGGAACGGAGGCTTCAGAACCCAACTTTGAACCGAGAAATAAAAATGTACATTCAGAGAGTGCTAGGAGTTTCCAGCGGAATCTATTCTAGCTTAGATGTAACTAATTCCCTTAAAAGAGTCAAATATGCTTTCTTTGTCTCCCTAGACTAAGAAGAAAAATTACCTATCTATGTTTCGGCTGCAAGCATCCAATATGTAATGAATGTGTCAAGAGAAATTTGCTAAACATTGTGCTGAAAATGCTTAAAATTAATATGCTGCAGTACGTTTTAGTATATGAGTTAAAAATTAATTTTAATGCATTAATTTTAGAGTTTTAAAAAGAACTAATTACTTCAATATAACAAGCAAAGTGTATAAATGCTTATATAATAACAATAGTACATTATTTTATAATTTTATATTTTTAAAATGCATAAAATAGAGCGCCCTCCTCTGTATTTACGTAACAGAAGATGAACCTCTGTACTTAAGGGTAAACTCTGTTTGATTTAATACAATAAAAAGTTCAAGGAATTAACTGTAATCATTAAATTCAATTACTGGGATTACCCAAAGCAGTTTAAGAAGGATTTAAACTGCAAAGAACTGACATAAATTACAATAAATATAAATTTAAATAATAATAATAATAAATTGACATAATAATAATAATTGAAATGATAAATATAAATAAAATTTTTAGTTCTTCACGATACTTTAAATATTTTATTTATTTTCCTCTCAAATTTAAGTACTTCTTTATGTTTTTTTGTGAAAATTAAGAAATAGACTCTTGATATAATAATATAAATAAAATACAATATATTGTATAGTATAATATTACCAATATTATATTTATATTAAATTTATTATACAATATATAATATAATATCAATAAAATTTTTGAAAGCTAAAAATTTCATTTCTTGAAAAATGAGAAGTCGAGAAATCTTGAACATTACTCATAATCACGCTTTATTCAAATACAATGAAGTATGTCTTATCAAGCCGAGATGTATAAAGTGGGTTTAGGTCACGGGAGTTCCGAATATCAACTTGCAAAAGATAACAAACTCATTTGTTCCTTTTGCAAAGCTGAGCATCCAGCATCCTGCAGAGATTATGAAACGTACAAGAGATAAGAACAGAAAATGAAGAATCAAGCCAATAAAATCTATTCGGAAAATTGTCACGAGACCAAAAATTGTCGCGAGACGACAAGGCCAAATATTGTCACGAAACCGGTTCAGCGGCAAAGAATTTCAAGAAGCAGGTTTCGAGCTCTCAATCCATGACAGGAAAAAATCACGAACTCAGAAAGAAGAAATTACAACAATTTTTCAAAGGGGGTGGGGTTGGTTTGGTTTATTTAATTATGGCAAACCACACTAGGGCCATCTGTCTAAGGGGAGGGATGCCTTCGTGGAGCACGTTCTAAGGAAAACTGGCTCGTATACACGTTACACATGGGGAAAACCACGAAAACGCCCATGCAGCCAGCCCGTTCGCGGTATTCAAACCTCGTACCGAACTACCAGTGTTCAGCGACTTTAGTGCTTGGCCGCTGGTGGGCTCTAAGGGGGGGGGAATAGAGAGAGCGATGAAGTACCGACTTCTACGTCCCTTTCGGGAAGAAAAGGAATTCCTTTCTCATTTATGAAAATACTTGGCCTGGTTAAAAATCTTGAACCCGAAAATTGAGCAGAAGTTAAATTCCAATTAGCGATTAAAGGAGTTAACGTATTAGAAGAGCTCCCATGTTAAACGAGTAGTTATAAAGCACTTCAAAAGGAGCCGTGTCTTTAAACTCGGGTGGAGGACTACTATAAGTAACAGCAAAACACTAATGTTTTTGCAGTATTATATTTTTCGCTTTATTAGGCAGCGTAAAAATTAATATTTTTATACGAATACCCATTTTAAGCCAACGCCCTAGAGCACTATCTCCGGAAGTGCGCAAAATTTTTTATTAGTTACAAGCCCACCGTTCTTCTTAAAAGCTAAATTGCCCCAAAACATAAAATAGATAAAAACCAAATTCAAAACTTTAAACTGGGACTTCGAAATGCATATACTGATGTGCACGACTATATCTGTTCTAAATTTGGTGTCCTTAGTTGCATCGTCCTTCCACACAGCAATGAAGTCACATAATTGCAGATTTCTCTCTTTTTTTTTTTTTTTTTTTAATTATAGTGAATAATTCAGAAATAAATCGGCTGAAGAGCAAGAACAGTTAAAATGAACAATAAGTATTCAAATACCTAAGAAGAAACTTTCACATTTCCACATTTATTATTAGTATCACTTTACAGAAGAAATTGTATGTATTTACTTTTGTTATTACACTAAACGTAAATAAAAATAAACTAAAAATACAAACGACTTTACTAATTAAATGCATGTTAAGAAAAATAAATAGAATAATTAATATTAAAAGTATTCATATTGATTGATTGGCAAAATTCTTGGAAAACACATTTTTAAAATCGGCAGATTACTTTTCAGAAAAGAATTAAAAGCCATTAGTCTTCATTTTTCTTTCGGAAGTCAAATTACAGTTAAAGGCACCAAGACAAGGGAAAAAAGTTTTTCAAGAATTCCCTCACATCTCAATTCTAAATTTTTAGCTCATTATATCAAATTTTAAAAAAAAACGTTAAACTGAAAGTTTCTTTTTTTTCTCCCGAAAGATAGAATACGGATAAAAGAATCTAATGAAATAATGACAGAGGAAAAAAACACAGAATTTATTCTTTTGCAGAAGTATTATATAAAACAAAAAATCCGTGTTGTTTTTTCAGTAAATGAAGATCTAGTATTAAACTGTACTTGAATATTCTTTAAAATTGCAGTTAAAAGAAACAATAAGTTTTTACTAAATGCAACATGTTCTGTCATTGATAAAAGGCAAACAAAATTTGCTGTAGTTCCACTATCGTATTACTTTTATAAGTTTGTGACTAAATGTAAATCGGTCACCTGAACGTCCATAAGGCTAAAGGCTTATACACTGTAGTTTTGTCGCTATTTCTTTTTTTTAGAAAAACGAATGAAATTGACTAAATGAGCACCTTTGTGATCTTTGTGATTTGTGTGTGCCACAAAAATAGAGAATTTCTTACAGAAAATCCTCAATAACATTGCATCTCCTTTACCATATAATTCTTAATGTCTTTACTATGCTAACCTTAAATAACACTTTGGTATATTAGAGTGGCAAACATTTTCTCGAAGCTCCTGAACACTCGCTTGAAGGAATTGATCGTTAATGGCCGAACTAATCAGTCATTCAGTCGTCTCGTCACCGAGAACTTGCCATCGCGCACCACAGGGTCTAGACGATTATAACATCTAGAGAAAATTGGAAGGACACACACGTACAACTAAAACTCTTTTACAGCGAGGTCGCCCAAAACGGCCGTGCATTCAGACATCTGTAGGTCTCCCGAAAGCCTGCATACCTTTTCTACCTGGCGCTTTCCCCCATCACATTAGTGCATGGCTCATCGATTTCAGGAGCTGTTAAATAGCCTGTTAATCATTCTTTTGAAGCGACTAAATATAGCTCTCTTATTTGAAGGCATCTCCCTTGTCCTTTGTTTAACGTCAACGTTTAGCTATTGATGCTCGCAGTTGTAATCCTGTCCTAAGAGGAAACTGCACATAGTGGGTGAAACTGCGCAAAGATCTCCAAGACAGAAGTAATCGCTTCACTTAAGTGAAAACCCACTTAGCTGTAGCATTCTACTTGGCATGGAGGAAGGAAATCTGTTTTAACAAAAATTTGTATATGCGCTCGGTTTTAGGTATTTGAGAACAGATTTTGGCCTCTACCGATTCAAAAGAATTAACGTGGCAACCCATACACATATGATTTCGAATTCGCAATGAACCTTCGCTAAACCACTACGACTTTGACAAGGGCTTTGAACCAAAATTGAAGTCGCAGTCTCAACATCTGAAAAAAGCGCTTTATTAAATGGGCTAACAGCTAGATTAGTAATAATTGGTACTCTAACAAATGGGCTATTAGAACTATCGGATAGCTAGATAACCCTAAAAACTGGGATATTTCCTTTTTATTTAACTGGAACACCTCGAAGACGTGTTTATTGTTACTCGTGTTTATTGTTTTACACTCATGTCCATAAATTAAGGATAATTCGGAGTCACGCGGAAATCGAACTCTAAAATAAATAAATTACCTGTAAAATCACTACACACAACTCCAAGAATCATATGCAAATTTCAGGATACAGGCAAAGAAGTAAAATTATTCGCAGGCGCTTTATAAGCATTTCAGTGCAATAACCGATTACTTATGACACAAAGGACGCATTTGGATGATTTTTTACGTGGTAGAATTATCGACCGTCTGGAATATGGGCGTACCCAACTGGAAGTATGAGACGAACTTGGAATTGCCCAGAGTGTCATCTTCAGGCTTTGGCAACGATTCCAAGATGATGGTAATGTGAGTAGACGTTACAGCACAGATCGCCCCAGAGTTACAACGCCGAATGACGACCGGTATTTGACAGTTACTGCCAAAAGAAACAGGCGGAGCACAACCTCAGACCTGTCTCGTCAGCTCTCTTCAGCCACTGGTACGACAATTTCAAGGCAGACCGTGTACAGACGCTTAGGGAAGATTGGTCTATATGCTAGTAGACCTGTCAGATGCATTCCACTTACTGCAATTCACTGTCGCCTGCGGTTAGCCTGGAGTAGAGAGCATGCATTGTGGACACCGCTACAGTGGACTTGTGTGATGTTTTCCGACGAGTCTAGGTTTAGCTTGCAGTCTGATTCTCGTCGGACTTTCGTATGGAGAGCTCCAGGTAACCGTTACCACCAAGAAAACACCATTGAACGACATAGTTACGGTAGTGCAGGAGTGCTTGTTTGGGTTGGAATTATTCTGGGTTCCAGAACTGACCTGCATGTTCGAATTGGAACCATGACAAGCCAAATCTATCGTGACGTCATTTTGGAACAATATGTACGTCTGTTTCGGGGCGCCATTGGCGTACAATTTGTGTTTATGGATGACAACGCCCGTCCTCACCGTGCAAACATCGTAAGCGAATGCCTTCAATCGGAGGATATCACCCGTAAGGACTGGCCAGCATTCTCACCGGACTTGAATCCAGTAGAGCACGTGTGGGACATGCTTGGCCGAAGAGTTGCAGCCCGTCAACCTCCTCCTACATGTCTACCGAAACTTCGGAGAGCATTGCTTTTTGAGTGGTGTAATATCCCCCAAGATCAGATCGATAATTTGATACTCAGCATGCCTAGGCGTTGTACGGACTGTATTGCATCGTCTGGGAGACATACAATGTATTAACAATCATACCAACCATGTAATATTGTTTTTTTTTTTTTTTTTTTTGTAAATAGGTTTTTTTTTTGTAATTTGCTCCAGGGAGAAAAAATCGCTAATTTTTTTAATAATATCAAACATATAGCATCTTTTTTTGCTCTTTACCTTTTGTTTAATAAATATGCTTTACAAATAAGTCAAATTTGTTTTGCTTCTAACTCTTCTTTTGCCTGAATTTGCATTATCCTTAATTTATGGACATGAATGTAATAAACTGATTTAATTACATGACAAAATAAAAGTTCTGCCGATTGAGGAAAATATTTGTTGCAAATTTCATTTGCAAGTGAAATAAATGCATAACTATTCGTTGAACAATTAAGAATTTTCTTTAACACATAAAGATACAAGTCACCGCAGCACTTTACAGATCTCCACAGTTGTAATAAAACCACTGTACATTTTTCCTCATCCTTTGGTTTGGTGATTTTGAACTCATATTAATTACAGATTTCATTTCCCGTAACGAGAAACTAATTCTTAAAACTTTCGGTAATGCCTATCGCTAATGCTTAGCTTAAAATTATTTCAGGCTTTAAACTGAAATATGCACAGCAATATCAGACTGAAATTTTATTTAACCTTAACAGCTATATACCTTTAAGTATATTAAACATCTTTTAAAACTTTCTAAACCTTTAACATTCCATGTATTACACTGTAATCTGAAATTTCCAGATAGCACTTTTATTTTTTCTATAAATGAGGCAACTTCATTGCAAATTATCAAGTCTCTCATGTACACAGAATTTGATTTAAGTTAACACTTTAACACCCATACACTAATTTCTTGGCTAATCATAAGTTCTAATAATGGTATTTAGCTTTCAAGATACTTTATACAACAGAAACACTTTCTTCGAAGCAAACTTTTTTTTTTCCGTTCAATGGTATAAATCTGGTCCTATAATAATACTGTTATATCATTATTGCTGTAGTAAGACAAATTCACGAAACGCATTACCTTTTCCACTCTTCTTATTTCATTTAAAAGTATCTCTATGGCAGGATCCTGAGTGAAATAAATTGCATGATTTCTTGTTTATGCCTTTTTTATATTGGCAATAATCAATTCTGAGTTCATGTTTACACAGAGAAATTTCTCTAGAGTTTTTTCCCACTTTAACAACTTATGAACACATGTTTCAGTCAGCGTGAGTTTTTTTTACTTGGAGTCTGACATTTTGACTTACATTCAATTTTTTGAAAGTAGAAAAATGTGACGCAAAGGAAAAAATTGCCCGTGGGCGAACAAAATCCAGCTAAGTAAAAGAATTTTTTATAGCAGAGTTGTTAAAATAGCAAAAAAACTGTGGCAGCACTGCTAACTTCAGACGCCTTCAGCTTTTTTTGTGACAGGGCACTTACTTTCAAATATTTTTATTTCCACTTTAATTATGTTGGTACTTTAACTAGTTTTGTTTTCATCAGGAATAAATTTGGAAAATTCGTCTAAAAAACATAAAAAAATGTTCAAGTAATTAGTCACAGTCAGCACACAGCAATTATTCACAGTAATATCAATTTTCCGAAAAATGATGGTTCTAGTTAAGAAGTGAGTTTGCAGTGCTAAGTTATGTGGTAAACTGCAAAAGTTTCAAAATTATAGCACTACAATATCATTACTTTAAACAACTGAATTTTAATTACCACACTCCAGACTACAGCCAATCGAGAAAAACACTTTTTAAAACTAGTAATAAAATATTTTTTGTCATTGATAGATGAACTACTCTAAATACTTGAGGTAAATAAAAAGAAATGTTACATGCAAAGCTTATTATGAACCCACTAACTGTAAAAAACAAATCACGTGGCAGATATATTCCTCCACAATAATTAATAACATTTGATATTTTTAACTACTTGCTGTGCAGGTAACTCAACATTTCAAAATATTCCAAAATTTTAGGAGTATGCCGTTGATAAATCCACCAAAACTCCCAGATGATTTATAAGGTATTTTCTTCCTCCTTTCTGTATGACTTCGTGGTGTAACGGTAGTACACTCCGCGCGCATTCGAGAGGTTCAGGTTCAAGTCACGGAGAGGCCTTTTTCCCTGTCTTCTGCTTTAAAAAAATCCACCTAATGACTCTACAGTGGCGCCCGAACTACAAAAGTACTGGATGATGATTCTTCACCACCAGGAGTCAGCAATTGTGGCCCCTAATTCCCAGTCGCTCTTTAAAAGGGGAAGTATATAAGGCATTTCTACTTCCTTTCTACATGCTCTTGCCGTGTAACGGTAGCACAATGGGCGCGTATTCGAAAGGTCCAGGGTTCGAGTCCCGGTGATGGCATTGCTGATTTCTTCCGATTTCCTTATTTCGGAAAATTCTAAAATGACTAGTTAGATAGTTTCGGATATCTTTTAAGAAAGGTCACAGGGTTGACGGAACCAAACCTACAAGTCAAAGGGTGGGGTGAGTCATTTTAGAATTTAGTGTCGTCCGAACTAAAAGGTGGCGGATGATGCTTAGTCATCACCAGAACTTAGCGATTGGGTCCCCTAACCCCAGTCGCCCTTTAAAAGGGGAGTATATACGTAAAGTACTAGAATTGGGCGCAGGCCGACCCACGCATGCCTTCGTGGTGTAAGGAGTAGCCCTCGGCGGCACGTATTCGAGAGGTTCAGGTTCGAGACCCGGCAAGGGTATTTTAATTTTTTCGTGTTTCCTACTTCAAAAATCGCAATCACTCTACATATTATTAAAACGATTTATTACTACGACATCTCAGCTTTACGCTTTCTAAAATCTTTGTCCTTAAGAACAGGTGCTCCACCAGTGGGCTTAATTAATTAAGACACCAGTGGGCTTAATTAATTAAGACAGCTGAATACTAGGAATCTGATCCAAGTTCGATCCCAGACGAACAGATTGGCTGCAAGTTTGGTTTTCGTGGTTCTCCCTATGTGTTTGTTGTTTTTGTGGCTTATCCCATCTAATCGACAGTAACATCACATCAGGTCTCTGATATCCGAGCAAGCCCACGAAATTCATTCTTAAATGTGATTAAGACAGCTGAATACTAGGCTAGTGATTAAGACAGCTGAATACTAGGAATCTGAGAGTTCGATTCCAGGCGAACAGGTTGGCTGCATGGTTGGTTTTCGTGGTTCTCCCTATGTGTTGTTTTTGTGGCTTATCCCATCTAATCGACAATAACCTCACTGATATCAGAGCAAGCCCACGAAATTCATTCTTAAATGGGCCAAGACTGCGGTTGCCGTTGTCAAGAGTCTTGAGCACCATATAGGTGACGGTACAACTTTGCTCAGTTCTGCCCCCAGTTTGGAAGGAAAGCACCCCGTGGGGACAGGTGCGAAGGTCTCCTACCCCCTCTTTCCCTACCAAAAACCTCTAGAGAGAACTTTCGGCTCGCCGCATATTTAGAGTGCCCATGCCGCACAGACACTATACATTTGCAAACATTCATCCTCCTACGGAATTCGAACACAAGCTCTTCGGGTACGGCAATGAGCGTTGCTAGCCAATATTCTGGTTAGGCGGCTCTTCCCATGTCTAATGTGAATATGAGGCAGTTGTCTTAGAAAGCCCTTCCAAACTGGGGGCAGAACTGAGCAAAGTTGTACCGTCACCTATATGGTGCTCAAGACTCTTGACAACGGCAACCGCAGTCTTGGCCCATTTAAGAATGAATTTCGTGGGCTTGCTCTGATATCAGTGAGGTTATTGTCGATTAGATGGGATAAGCCACAAAAACAACACATAGGGCGAACCACGAAAACCAACCATGCAGCCAACCTGTTCGCCTGGAATCGAACTCTCAGATTCCTAGTATTCAGCTGTCTTAATCACTAGCCTAGTATTCAGCTGTCGAAAGCATCCTTTCCCTCAAGGAGATAGCCCTCTTGTGCTTTTCCATAGTCAGATTAAAAAAACCACTCTTTGTCGTTTTGGCCACTATCGGTAGAAATATTTTCTGGATTTAAAACCATATAACAAATTTCGCTATCCGTTCGATGATAACTAATTGTGGTATTGTCATCACAATGGAAAACTTCTTTTGTTATGTCATCTTCATTTATTATTACTTCTACCAAATTCTTATCAAACTCCTTTAATTGAAAAACATAGTCTAGCCAAAACATAGTCATGCCAAAATAGGTTTAGTAACTAAATTTTTTAATCTGTAAAGACAATGCTGACTATTGATTTCAAAACAAATATTTTTAATATACGAATTACTTAAATGAAATATGGAGGAAAAGTTTCAGCTTTAAAACAAATCCTTTGACATATTTTACTGCCCCCATAAAATGTCCTTTTCTTCTTATCTTTATAAAAACAGTCTTTCGTTTTCTCGGTGAAATAAACTAAAATCGACTTTCAAATAAAATAATCTGTTTTGTTATAAAACTCTGCACAATAGGAGCTTTTCTTATTTGCAGTAAGAATAAAAATGATAAATTTTTTTTAATATGAATGTATGGAGAAATGACAAACTTTCGTTTGCATAAAAAAATTGAGCGGAGAAATCCTTCTTTGTGATAGTTCAGGATATCCTTTACCCAAGATCACATGGTTGACAAAACTAAACCTACAAGTCGAAGGATGGAGAGAGAAGGATAGTTTCAAGAATTTCATCATCATACTTTTTATTCGAATGCTGTTTATTCAAAAACCTTTCGATATTTTGGGAAAAATTCAATACTTATATAATTTACCCGATTTTTCATAATCTTTAGATCTCTCCTGCTTCTTTTCCACGTTTACCACACTCTTCTAACAAATAACAGTTTTTTTCTCTGTAGATCGTCAAAGTATATATCTACAGGTGGCCAAAAACTCTCTTTATACGCCCAAGTATTTAATTGTAACTTTAAGAAAACTTACAGTTATTTGCCCAGAACGTCCATTATCCTTGCACAGCTTGATGCACATTATCCTTTCGGAAACGTCCATTATCTTTGCACAGCTTGATACCTCTGAATGCCCTTCTGTTATTGTTGTCTTGTCCATATTACATGGAACAATAGTTGCCAGAGCCTACTCCCAAGAGAGGTTGAACTTCTATTTTCCGCCCCCAGTTTTGAGGGAGAGTGCTCCGGGGGGGTGATCCGGGGTCACCAATTTCCTATCAAACTCATCCCTCACCTCACCCACCAATCCACATGAGATGACTTTTGGCTTGCCGCATATTTAGACTGCCGCCATGCTGCTCCGACACTATACAAACATCCATGTCTTACCAGGGATTCGAATCCGGGCGTTTCGGTACTGTAATAGGCTCCCCTAACCACTATATATCGTCTGGGCGACTAAATGCCATTCTACTCACCCGTTTTAGCAGTTGCGGTGCCACATGCTGGAAGGCTTCAAGCAGACTTGCCCGCAGAGCACCACGTACCACGTACCGTTTCTTCGTGACGTATGATTTGATGATCCTCCACATGACGACTCAAAGGTGTTGTAATATCCGGACTTCGAGGCGGACAACGATAAGTAGACTGGTGAATCAAAAATACTTCCTATTCGAAAAGAAATCGTTTCCCACATGATCAAAGTCTGACGACTTGATGGTTTCTTACCGAAACCTTCTTTCTTTTCTGCCGAAACCTTGTGTCATTGTTGTACTCCCTCCCGTTCATAGGCCCATACACTTGCCACTAAACATTTCTCCAAAGTGAAGTCGCTGGTATCTGCCATTATTCTTCACCAAGCAGACTGGACTGGTCAAAGCAAAAATTTTATTCCCCTTCCCTGGCAGACACGTGGCCGTTACGCGGCAATCATGTTGAAATTCATGTGAGGAGCACTGTTGCCATTATCAGTGATTAGGATGGGAGGTTTTAATATTAAATATCTTACTATCCTACACAGCTACACGCATTTAGTTCAAGGGTAAACGAACTTCCTGGCCACGCTGTACAAATTGAGTCATAGCTGTATTTCTCATAACATTGTCTCATATCCTTTGTAAACCAATAAATCAGAGTAAACTCTCCGATTTTCATAGCTGACTAGTACTCCTTAGTCAAAACAAACTCGTATCGCGAAAAATAGTATGTCACGCGATCGAAGCTTATAATTACTCTATTCATTCGTTAGAAGATGATAGTGGAAGAAATCTATTAGGTATCGATAGTAGAGACAATAAAGTTTGTATTATAGTGCTAATGGAATTAAAGCATCCGTTATGACAATTTTTTAAGCAAAAAAGCTTCGGTTTCTTTTTAGATGCAGATACCTGTCATGCTAGAACCATCCGATTTGTTAGACGTCTTGCATTCTGTCCACATTGTTTCAAAGAACATGCTATAAATTATTCGGACTTCCCAAACTGATCCGATGGCCAAACAATGTGATACGAATAGACTCATTCCATTAATGATTTTTTGTGTATAATGGACTAACTTTCGAAGATTAGTAAATTTCTTTTGAAGATTAGTAAATAGTGATATTTTTACTTTTCAAATTGCAATTCTCAACATGAAAGTTTGTAAGTTTGTCGGATTTTTTAAACTTAGAAGTATTTTGCCATGATTATAAAAGAACGTTGTTTTGCCTATGTTAGATCTTTGTCTTCAAATTAATTTCAGCATTACCAATTTTATTGACTGTTTGCTTGAGCGACCAGCCGTATAAAATCGTTATTATGACGGAAAAAGTATAATGATTTAGTGAGCCGGAGCAATACTTTGTGAAATATAAAAATATTTTATTTCGGGGAGGGAAAAACATTCCTTTTAAATCGTCAGTTTATTGATTCAGTTTAAAAGGAAAGTATTCTACGCTTTGTCAAGTGGGAACAACTTTCTTTAAAAATTTTTTTAATTCTGATTTTCTATTTAAATTTAAAGCATAAATATGTTAGGCTTTGCCGAGTGGCGAGTACTGGCCTTAACGAATATTTTATTAATTTCGTACAAAACATAAATTTAATCAAAACCAAATTCGAAATTAAAAATTGGGGCTATGAAGTGGACATGCTCGGGTACAGAGTTATGTATATTCAGATTTGGTGGCTTCTAGGTGCCACCGTTTTTATACAGTGTGAGGAACATACATGCATACATATATGCAGATTCTTCGTTATTTAGATAGGCAATTTTAGGAGAATTATAATTAAAATTGTTGTAGTTTTCTCTGTAATGTACCGGGAGACAAATTTTAAAGAGAAAACTATGCCGAAAAAGTAAGAATACAGAGGCACGTGCATTTAATATTGAGCAAATGGTTATCTCGGTAATTTGTAGTGAAATTGAATAAATGCAATTGACCACTGTTAGCTGTAACCGTAATTCCATCCTCGTATTGCTTTTCAGTAATTTCGAGAAACAGACAGTACTAGAAATATTTGCGGCCAGTTGAAAACCATTTAAGGCCGAAGAGAGAGCATCTGCTCTCAGTTGCTTAGTTATTGTTATTGCGAGTTTAGTTTTGCGTGAACTGAGATATCAGAGTTAGCTTTCTCCTTAGATGCCTTTTGCATTGTGTTGTTGTATCTAACGTTTTTAGCAGTTTGAAGTCTAACTACTGATTAGACTGTGTGATACTGTGAACACTTGTATGAATATTTCTGTTGAAAATTCCAGAATTCTGAAATATTTCTTTTGATAAAAATAAATTATTATTAACCTATTATCGAACTTGTGCATTCAATCTATTACGAACCCGTACGCACGCAACAATATATTACTTAGCGCGTCTAGAAGTTTAGAATTAAAATCTACACTAAAGTCAGTTTTTGAACTTTTTTTTAAACAAATTTCAGCAAATCTGTTAATTGATTATTGACAGCATGCATTACTACGTCATCTCGATTTTTGTTTTTAAATTTCGTTTGTTTATAAAGCGGAAAAATAGAAGGAAGTCTTTTGAAAAGTTGTGTAAAACAAGGGGATAAAACATTTACACGTTCTAATGTTTTCGTGGGTACAGGCGATTTAACGATGCATGCAATGACGATGATGATGAACTGTGATGAACTGTTTACTGTGATGAATCCAGAAGTGGTCGCTCATCAGAGTCTGGAAACTAGGACAGCGTCGAAAAAGTTCTATAATGTGACGATAGCTGATAAAATATCCCTGTCTTTTCGAATGACAGTTCTTCAAATTAATACCAATGATGTCATTGCACACAGAATTTTCGTGAATGGATAAGAACAAATTTCGCATTCTACCTATATGAAGTTTAAAACTATATCAATAGCCTTTTCAATTACTTTATTCGCAATTAGCAATCACTTTTCGTAACTTCATAAAAACTTAATATTGTTCTTGAAGTATTTCAAATTTCAAGAAATCTCTTGGTTACATTATGGTTGGTGACCCTATTTAATCCCAGATGGATCAGTCAGTTAAGATAAAACTCGAGTTAAATTGAAATTATCTGAAACAACTGATGGCTTCGCAGATGCAGCATTTCATCGCTGAAAAAAGTATTGAGTCCCCAGCCGGCGCTCAGATCGTAGTCACACTGATATAGATATTCACTTTCAGTCTCATACAAAGTAGCTAAATTATTTCAGACATTATCTTAAGCAATATTCTGAGCGGTATAAGAAAATAAATGACACCGTATAATGTTAAAAATCGGGTATTATTTTAGCTCCAGCATAATTCAAACTTAAGGTTTTAATATTTTCTAAGTTTGTAAACTAATTTAAGTATTTAATTATATTATACTACTTTAATTAGTTAGAAACAAGAAAATTGCTATTAACTACTGTAATTAAAATTATCAAAGAAGCGCGGTGAAAGATAAATGCATATCCTTGAACTGTATTATTAAGTAGTTATTTTAAGCAATCAATAATTTAATTTAGTACTCTCTCTGACACCAAATATTCAGAAAAGCTTAATATTTCCTTGCTCAGTAACTCTACGTTACAATTACGAACGATACACCCGTCAACCTGAATAATAAATTATAACTGAAGATTATTTCTTTCAGTGGCTGTCAATCAATTATTGTAGGATTATAAAGATTATTCATATATTACGAACAAACTCAAGAGAAAGTCTTAGAAAGCTGTAACATGAGAGAAAGATATTTACTAAGAGATTTAAATAATCCTAAAGGAGCAATGTGTAACGCTAAGATAATTTGTTTACTGTGCATAAATTTCAAATCGATATATATATATATATATATACATACATAGAATTAAGCTAAGAAAAATAAACCCAGCAATTTAATTTCATCTGCTGAATAAGATACTTTTAATATGATTAATTTTGATAAGATTAATATTAAACTGATTAAGATACTTTTGATATGATTTGAATAACAAATTAAAGCGAATTTTATTAGGTTTTAACATTTTCGTGTAAAAAAAGCAGTTTATAAAATATCAGATTGCATTCTACCAATTCGAAAAATTTACGAAAAGTTAAAAAAAATCAGAAATTAAAAATTTTTTAAATTAAAATGAAATTGGCAGTAGGTAGATTTCAGGTTAACTTTTGAAATAATTTGGTGACAAGAAATTTACGACAAGCCTATTTGTTTAGTATTTAGCAATTAAAGATATAAAATATAAAATTTTATTTTTAAAATACGTAGATTATTGGGAATGACAAAGCCAAACGGTAGAAAAAAAGGCTATGATTTTACTTGTAAAATAATGCCATGTAGAAAATAGTATACTTATTTAAAAAATATGTTGTGGACACTACATGACTTCTTTGTACGGCCTATTAAAATTACACACATTTTTTGCTGCATTTCATTTAAACTTGTTTACTCGAATTTCACTAGAGATATATTTCTCATTCAAATAATTCAATTCTCACTTCGCGGCAAGGAAAATATACACAAAACTCAAAACATATTCATTAAAAATTTTAAAAATATAGAAAAACATAAAACATCAAACGCAGTTAAAATAGCTAAAAAAATTACAATTAAAATTGAAGTTTCTATGCAAAAAACAAGCAATTCAACCACCGTGAAAGAAGGCATATTTTTCGGTGCACAAAACTGAAAGCTTTTTGTTGCTCCCAATCGGCAAAAAGACTTTGAAGAAACTGACTTAATTCACTATTCTCCTCAGTTTCAAGTGTAAACAAATGGCTGCTCATTTAGGCTTAGTCGCACTTAAAAGAACTTTTAAACTGTTGAAAATTCTACAACTATTGCAAGCAGATTAACTAAAAACATACAAACCTGAACCGGAACGTAAGAACAACATAATTCAATCCCTTTTAAAACAAAAAATGCACAATTTACTATAAGAATAAAAAAACTGAGCTCATTGAACCGAGTTACAGAGTGGGTGTATATACATATATACTTTTGGTGCGGCCAACTGCAATAAAATAGGAGGTGCACAACTACATGTCAGAGCAGTCCTTTATACAAAATTTCAACGTTTTGAGGCTACTCGTTATTGAGTTATGCGAGATACATACTAACGTGTATATGTACGTGTAGACGTCACGAAACAAATTCTCATCTGAATTCATTTTAAATTCATTTTTCAATCCGTTTTCTGTCCATTCATACATTCATACAGATGTAAAACAGTCCATTCATACAGATGTAAAACAGAAACCTCGTTCAGATGGATTCGAGAGCTGTCAAAATGAATATTTTCGTTGAAATATGGTACCCAAAATTATTTCGGGGTTACAATACTACCTTTACTTCGTACAAGGAAGTAAAAAGTAGAACCCTAATTATTCAAAACGTAGCTGGGAATTTATATTCCTAAATCGTTCGCGCTCGTGTCTTTCAGTAGCAATTTTTTCAAAGCAAATATTTCTCTCGAGTAGCAATTTCTTTTATTCTGTATTAAGACGTCTGCTTATCAAAAGCAATCGGACGACGCGGCATTACTGGTCAGAGGCCGCACACGCGCTGAGCTTGAAGCCCATGGCAGTGAGTCATGCACTATCTTTGCCAACCTCTGCGAAGAGCTAAAACTCAAAAATATCCACCACAAAGTCCACTGCTATCATCTTTCCAAGAAAGGGTACAAATCCAACACGTAGCCCATGTATCAAACTACAAGGCCGGAATATTAAGGTCGTAAAAACTTTAAGATACCTTGGGGTAATATGGGACCCAGGTCTGACTTGGCTTCCGCATATCCAGGCACAAAAGATTAAAACATCTGTAATTGCCGGGAGATCACAACAATTCCAAGGCCGGAACTGGGGACGGAATCCCCACATTCAAAAGGTACTTTATAAAACTGTAGCTGAGAAGGTGGCACTCTATGCGGCAGCTATATGGGCACAACCCATGACCGCACGCAAAGTTAAGCAACCCCTATCACTACAGCGCCCATTCGCCATAGGCTTATGCAGAGCCTACCGCACCACTGCAACTTATGCAGCACTCACCTTGGCAGGCATCATACCACTTCATATCCAAGCGGAGCTAGAGGCCACATATACTAAAATAATACATCTACAGAAAGACGCAACCTTTGCAGGCACCTTACATAGCCCTGCAAATTACAAACATCCACGTACTCCTCTCCGTACGCACCCAGCACACAAGGGACTTGGCATTCACACTATCCTCAAACCGTCACGAAGTCAATCAGAAGGAAACCCTAATATGCACGCGTTCTACACAGATGGCTCGAAAACTGCTGAGGGTGTAGGTGTGTCTTTAAATACTACAGGCAAGGCCATGCTGCACACCATTGGAAAGGGTACCTCAATCCAAATAATAGCATTTTTCAAGCAGAAGTAGTTGCCATAACAGCTGCCATTGAATACGTGGCGCTCAACAACATCACACATGTGCAGATTTATACAGACAGTATGTCGACACTGCTTTCTCTTGACAAACATAGTCACGCCTCCCCGCTGATCATACGACTGTAGCATATCCTAAAAGATAATCGGCACGCACATGTTGACCTAGTATGGATTAAAGCCCATGCAGGTAACATGGGTAATGAGACAGCGGATGAACTCGCTAAAGAGGCTGCTTCGAACCAAAATGCCAGAATGATATCAGTATCAGCACCACCATCTTTCCTCAAAAGTCAGCTATCCAGTGGTGGCAAAGAAATTGGGATCAGAGCGACACGGGAAGGAGAGCGCATAGCTTCTTGCCAAAAGTAACCACGGAGCGCCTTATGGCAATTGCTCCCCTTACCAACTTCATTACTGGTCATGGTCCCTTCCCAGATTACTTCTACCGCCGCACCATCTCAACCACGGATCGCTGTGTTTGCGGGGGTGAGGGGTCACCGGACCATTATATCTTTCAGTGCCCACTCACGGAACAGTTCCACTTCCCGATACCAGCCAATATCTCAGCATTTCACAAGTTCCTAGCCAAAAACAGAGCGGCCATAAATAAAATCTGCAAAATAATAACCACCATTGCAGCATATGGCCAGGACCTCTGTCAACCAGAGTAATAGGGCTTACATGCATTACTTGCACTGACATATGCACTCTAATGCTGTACCATCTAATCTCTGACTGCATAGGGAGCAGAAGAAAATTGAACACCATTTTTAGGTGTTTAATTTTCTTCTTTTGTTATAACCTACTAAGTTTTTTTTTTTTTTTTTTTTTTTTTTTTTTACCGTGCCTGTATGTTAATTCAAATGTACTTCAAATTTCACTGTCATTTACTAAAGTTACAGATTATTTATGAAAAGCTCTGAAGCATTACTTACTTACTGAAGACATATTGCTCTAATGGAAGATACCAGGTTTCAATCATACAACTTCTTGCTTCTCTTCAATGAATATTTCTGTATGTTAATTCAAATGCACTTCAAATGCCATATGTTAAACAGTTGCCCCTGTATGGCCATGTATCCACACTTATAACTATTAAATAAACTCCAGGGGAGGACGCGGGACATATGCCTGTTAACCTCTGTTAAACTTCAGGCGTCCCCGTCCTCCGTCACCTGTCACTTATCAAAAGCAATAAACGTCTGCACAACGCCGCCTTCAATAAAAATTTTGATGTGAGCTTATAATGTCTCTACATAATTGGATATGAATCCGATTTCATATTAAATATAGAACTGAATACAGTGATCATTGTCAGATTTAAGTAAATCATAATTAATGTTACGAGTTTTCCTAATTAAAATTTCATTAGTTACACATAAAATTAATATATTCATATTGTTGAATATTAAACATGTCTTCGCATCTATCGTCACCTATCGTCTGCGTAAATCTGCTTGTATAAGCGAAATCATATGATGTAATATTCTTCGACAAAAAAAGTCATTTTTGCTAATTTCGCCGCAGAAAGTGTTTGTAAACAATCGCACAACAATAGAATACCACGCAAAAGTAATTATAATGTAACGTATGAGTCGCAATCCCAATACTGAAAGCGTATTATAAAGACATTTTTAGCCCAAAAGGGCTATTAGTCTCTAAATTGAATTCTGTGTCGAATCAGTATAAATGCATCGCTTTCCTTTTCATTCGAATCCGTTGCTATTCGACAGAATGTAAGATATTTATGTTTCAAACTGAAACTTTCTGTCGAGGATTAACAAATTAAGCTATCTGAATGCAATAGATGCAGTTCTTAAGAATATGCTTTTCTTACTTTTGAATCGAATAGATTTAAATAATAAAATATGCATTTAATCCATGATCTACCTAATGAAAAAAATTAAATATTTTCACAGATTGGCGTTATATATTTTTTATTAGTTATTTCATATTTCCTAAAACTTTAAGGAATTTTTGAATAACAAACTCAATGATCTGAAAGAGAGCAGTGGCAAAACTGTACGAAATAAAACACTTTTTATCTCCAGCGCGCAACTGCTTATAGGAAATTCTAAAAATAAATAAATAAATAAATAAATAAATAAAATAAAAAATGTTGTTCTAAAATATTTTGAAATTTTCCTTTTGAATTTAATTTTATTGAATGCAGCTTTATGTGCAAAGAATGTGATATTTAATAAATAAAGTTAAAACACAAAACGTTAGTAATAAAACACAAAAATAAAGTTTTCTAATAAAGTGTTACTCAGAAAACTGTACATTTCATGATGAACTCAGAAAAGAATGACAATAATGGAAAATAATGTGTGGCAACACTTAACAGGCCATCGGGAATTCTAAAAACATGTTGCTTTTAAAATTTTTCTGATTTTGCTGTTGAATTGTGTATGGCGTTGTGCAAAGACAATAACGGCTAATAACAAAACTAAAAAGATAATAAAAATGAGTTAGTAGGAGTAACAGCAGACTGGTAAACTGTGAGCTCAGCGAGAGGGTAAAAAAACCTTACAAAGCCTTTTGGACGACAGTTAAAATCTAAAGCCTTTCAGTTATTTTTTTTTAATTTTGTTTTCAGCAGTAAAAATTATTAGTTTGGAATGAACCAGTTTTTCGTACGCCTTAGACATTGTTGTTATTATGTTTATAATTCCATAATTGTTCTTATAAGAGTGCATTTACCATCATGATTGATGAAAAACTGTGATAGTCGTTGTCAAGAATGGGGGAATATACTATAAAATATTTGTACATGTTATTTAATTTAACGGATAAAAACTTCTATGCGGCAATAACTACTGTAAACATACTTCGAAACGAAAAAGTTAAAACATACAGCGTTATTAAAATACGTTTAACTTAAAGATGGCATTCATTTTTAAAAGCAGTAAAGTATGCTTGAACAAATCGGACATGACGAAGTTTATTGACTGTAACCGAAAAAAAAAAAAAAAAAAAAAAACGAAAACGAAGTTTTAAAAAATAAAATAAAGCAGATATATCTATATACAGTTGTCAGATTTCGATGTTTACGACTTTTCAATTTCGTTAAGTCGGGAAAGGCTTCGGCTGACAGAATTTTTAGATTCATTGAACTGAAAAGATATCACAGCTGCAGTGCTTAAGAGATAAGACTTCTTTTTTTTAGTATCGACTTAGCAATAGTGCTTTTCCATCGAAGAAAATTAATTTAAATGCACGCGCAACGAAATTCCTTTCCCCTAAATATATTTTTTCCCTATAGATTATATTAGCTGGATAAGTTATTTTATAAGAAGCTTTTTCAATTAACCACAGCTTTACAACTCTGTTATTAATTGTGGCTAATATTTATTATATAGATATGGTTATTAAAATATTTAATAACTTATCTATTATTATTACCTATTTCCATGTTTAAAGATTTAATATAATTACAGCTTATTTTTGAGGAAAGAAAATCTTGTAGATTATGAAAATATTAGCAAATTAGCGTTTGCGAGGCTAGACGCCTTTAACAGATATTATAAAAAGACGAAATATATATTAATTTCTATAATTTCATTAGTGAGAATTCAAGGTCCAGGTAGTAATTAATAATAATAGAGATGAAAAATTGCGTTTATTGCTTTTAGACTGATTATTAATAATCAATGCAGATTAAATTTGAAAGAAAAATTTGACATCTTACGCTTTGCGGAATGGCAACAGTCTGGCGCGTGGAAGATAAAAATAATTTACTTCGGGCAGTAGTAATACATTGCTATTGACGCGTTCAGTTTTGTGATTGAATTAGAAACATAAGTATGCTATGCTTCGCCAAGTGGCAACACATTTCTTTTAAATCTGAGAGTTTCTAAATAGATTTGAAATATAACTAATTCATTTTAACAAAAATTTATTAAATTCTAACAAAATATGAAATAAACAAAAAATCGAAATTAATATGCAGGACTACGCGTGTTCAATATATGGCGTATTTAACTTCGCATTTTTTTCGTTGCGAAAACATCCGTTCATACTTTCATACATACAGATTCTTTATTATTAAATAATAGAAATAACGTTGTACTTTTGATTAATAATGGCTTGATATTGGATTCTTAAAGTTATGATGATATTACTGAATTTTGAAGGAATCCTATTTTTTATGAGCATATAAAAAATCATACGCGGAAGCAAAACTATAGAATACTAGTAATTTTGATCACTTTCATATCCTCACATAATAAAAGGGATGAAGTCTGAAAAATCCTCCCTTTTTCCCAGAAATTGCTCCAAGGAGACAGCTTAGTCAAAGGGAAAATTCTTGAATCCCTTGAAAACTAGAATATTGAAGAACAATGTATCAAATGTTCGCTGAGTGCTTGTCGTGTAAGTAACAACTCCAAATAAGGCTCTTAAAATACCCTTTTATTCTAATTCAAAATAGATGCACAGATGGCTCCTCTTGGGCGTACAAGACGCCTCCAGTTTTAACTTAGAATAGAAAGTATAAAATTAAACGAATGCTAGATAAAGCTAATCAGCTAAAGCTTCACAGAAGCAGCGGCGTATACTAGCAGGCACATATTAAGTATGGCCATAGGACAGCAAGCTTAAACTAATATCAACAACGAGGCGGAAAGGCAGACCACGTTCTCCTCCTGAAGTAACCCAAACCTCAGATTAAATACTAGTTTCTACCTTATTTTCATAAAGCGTAAGTTATTTCTCCCGCTTTCCTAGCGTGCTTTTGTGGTGTAGTGGTTCGGCACGCTGAACCAGTATTCCACAGGTCCGTGGTTCGATTCCCGGCGAAGGCGATTGCTCATATTTTCAATTCTCCTGCTTCCAAAAGAATTCTGATGTCTCTACAGTGGCGCCCGAACTAAAAACGGGTGTTGGATGATGATTCTCCTCACCCAGGATTTGGCGATTGGGTCCCCTAAAAACCCCAGTCGCTCTTTAAAGAGGGGAGTATATAAGGTATTTCTTCCGCTTTCCTAGCATGCCTTCGTGGTGTAGTGTTTCTGCACACTGAGCCGATATTCCAGATGTCCGTGGTTCAATTCCCGGCGAAGGCTGATCGTTCATATTTTCAATTCTCCTGCTTCTCTCTGCCCCCAAAAAAACTTAATGTCACTACAAGCGTAATGCTGAAAACTCATTCTGGTAGGAAACCGTAGGTGGGAAATTTAGAAGTTAAACGAAAGGCTTGTCCCAAAATAAAAGTAACTGCTAGCAAAATAAAATAAAACCCATACAACACATATCCATAATAAGATTTTAGCACTAAAAGATTTTAACGGATTTCAGCACTAAAGAATTTGTATAAACATCAATAAAAGAAATTAATTCCCACATGCAAGCATAACTTGAATTAAAACATAAGAAATTAAGCGTAATTAGGCTGAGATGGGAATTAACAAAATGCATATTTTCCTCACAATCCTTCCTCTCAAATAAATACTCATGACTGTTTATCATAACGATTTTTAATTATAAAGCACACTGATCAATATTTACAAGCGATTCAATTTTAGAACGGGGAATGACAATGGTTACTTTAAACATCTAACTAGAATGACAAAAGATTTCCAATTAGGAGTTAGGACTAGACTATAATGCAAGATGAAATCTCCTTCCTGTTTAAATAAATAGGAAAACGCGAGCGATATTTCTGAGGAAATGAGTATGTTCTATTAAAATTTCAAAGAGTTCTTCAGTGAAAATATCTCTGCCAAATGTCAAGCACTGTACGAATCTCTCCCAAACGGTGATATGCGAAGGCTGCTCGGTTCCTTATTTTGCAAAGTATTTAAGTTGCACTAATTGTAATAACAACCATATTTAATAAGAGCTTTATAAAGAATTAAAGATGTCCTCACATACCCTTTTGCACAAAAGTCAGTACACATCAGTTAAGTTATCTGAAGACCCGAATCCGATCTCTAGCAAGAGCACAAAAATGCATTGGTAACTTGACAAGGTTTCGAATCCTCTGAACGGTTGTTCTATGAATATTTACGTGGTTTTTTTCATGTAGAACATGAATCCTAATCGATTTATCTTCAAAAATCTTCCACGAAGGCATATCTCCTTTGGCAGATAGCTCTAGCAAGCTTTGCGTAAATTGAACATTAATTTCACTCTTGCATTAAGAATTAAACAGAAACCTCTTATTTGTTTCATAAGAAATTAAAATTACTATTTTCGTAATAAGCATGGGACTTATTATCGTTGATTTTTAAAGCCCTCTTAACATATTAATTTTGTGAAAGAATTCGGATTCAAAGCAAAATTTCGACGGAAGTAATCTTGCTAATTTATGGATTAGTGCGAAAGCAATTTTTATCACTTTTTAAATTTTTTTGTATTTCTAAAATCGATTTCAAGTTAACTCTTTGACGGGCAGGAAAAAGCAATTAACTTTTTCAGCAAACCTCTTATTTTATTTACTATATCAGGTGTTACAATGAAATTATTTGCGGCAATTACACATATTTTGTCCAAGACGCGTGAAAAAAATGGCCACTTCATGTGGTACGTGTCAGTGACGACCGCCCACAGGACACATCCCTACAAATCAGTCTCTACGGTACTCATGGAAACAGTTTTTCTTTTTCAAGCTGCAGCTTTGCATGTTCTGCATTCCCACACTGTTCTTACATGCTTTTTCTTGGTGCTGCAGAGTGTACATCGTCGTGATGTTGTCTTTGATGGCTGATGCTTATTTTCTTGAAGACGAATTGCTTGCATCCGCTAATGGCTTATGTTTCTTGATTGCCATCTGAGCTACAAGGCAACTGCAGAAACGGTCAGTCTTGGAAACCACTCAGACGAGTGAATAAGATGTTCAATAGAAAAGGTGGTTACTGTATGTAACCACCGCCCTTCAATGAGTTAATATAAAGGAAAATATACTTCAAGCAAAGCAACAATTTTTATCAAAGAAAGATAATAAACATCAGATTACAGATTTAAGCCCTTAGAATTGTTTGTTAATGAAAATCGCTTCGCACGTGATACTTGAAAGACAGTCGAGCACAAAGATATACGACAATACGACATACACAAGTTTACTGTTGGAATGAAGCAAAAACATGTTTTCCATACTTAAGACACAATAACACGCCGAATAAATACTAATTCAGAAGTCAAACAACAAAAATCAGCGTTATGTTTTCAAAATTTTCACAGGACTAGTTTTACACAGGATAGTTTTACCGACACCATCCTCAGCTGCAAAACCGCAAATGAAAAAAATGATGAGGATGGTGGTTCGGTAAAACCATCGAAACTAGTCCTGTGAAAATTTTGAAAATATAACGCTGATTTTTGTTGTTTGACTTCTGAATTAATGTTTTCCATAATTTACACCATTGCGATAACATCGATAACGGTTTAAGAGTAATGGTTTAATAATTAGTTTCCCAGGAAATTAAGACTACAGGATGTAAAATCTCATATTTAAAAAGAATTGTTTAAAATGGCAAAACTGCATGGCATAAAATAAGAAATTTGATATTAATCAAATTTATATTACATATTTAATTATATTATTATATAATATACATTAATAAATAATATTTATCATAAAATGATATCAAGAAGAGATTGGTGCATTTTTTTAATAAAAAAGAATTAAATTTCGCAAAATGTAGGTATACATTTTATTTCGCCGCTCGCGCACGAAGCTTGCAATAAGTGTTTCCTTCAAATGGCGATACTTTTAATTCTACCAGGACGCAAAATCTTCTTACTCAAAACAATAAATCCTTCGATTTAAAAACAGAAGTGATGAAAATTCAATTTCATAAATCATAAAAGTTATAATCATTGCTTTTCAAATACGATTATTGAGTTTTTCCTCTATTGGCATTTATAAAACTGTAGGGTGAAAAAACGCATATTACGAACTTTTTAATAGTAAAGATAGTATTGGAAATAATACAATACAATAGCTTATGATAAATGTTACTTTCTAACATATATTAGAATTCTGCATATGGAAAAAAAAATCAGTTCCGAAAGAAAATAAGAAATTTTCGTTTTCGCATTTATTCAAAACTATCCGCGAAGCGTGAGGTCGAAAGGTAAAATCGAGCTACGGAACAAGCTAACACAAAAAATTCTTACTCAGTTGAAGTATTTAACTAATGTAATACTTTCTGTGCCTATAAAAGACAATATATTTAGTTCAACACAATTTGCATACAAGATCTAGGATTCTAAAGGATCTTTTTACTACTAGGTACACAACAGAAAAACTACTAACATACAGCCAAGAAAACAACAACAGTATATTCCTAAAACACTGTTAGAAACCTAACACATAAACCTAGATTTATATAAAATGTGCGTTAGTGGAATTCTGAAAGAACAGAGAGAAGATACAATTTTAAACCGTTTAGAAATGCGTTTGACATGAAGTGTAACATATTTCAGGAAAAGAACTTTCTAAATGCATAGAATTGTTTTAGAACTCAGAAAAGACGGAAAAAATGCAGCCGATGGT
The DNA here is from genome assembly GCF_044657685.1 of Stegodyphus dumicola. Classification (NCBI taxonomy): domain Eukaryota; kingdom Metazoa; phylum Arthropoda; class Arachnida; order Araneae; family Eresidae; genus Stegodyphus; species Stegodyphus dumicola. The sequence continues at coordinate 176,085,165 of NC_140773.1, forward strand.
TTACACAATTTCTGCATTAAATCGAAATCCAAGAAGTTTCTTAGAGGAGAGGGGAATAATTTTCCCGTTTCCGTCCAGTTCCTGGTATTCTGGGAGTGGGAACACAGGAAGATAAAAGGTACACGTCTGCAAAAGGACTGACACAGCTTTTCTTTCATCACGAGAGGAAAGGAATGGCATGCCGAGTCAAAAGCGAAAACTTCTTTTAGAATTCCTTCTCTCAGCGACTTAGGAAAGCGAAATGTAAGGATTCCATTTTTCATAAACGGGGATTTTGTGAGGCGAACGTAAAAAACCAAAAGGATTTACATACACATGACTCCCTGGGAAGTTAAAAAGCGGAAATGTTGTCAGAAATTTTAGAATCGTTTCCTTCCTTCTTCTTATTGAAAGCTCTCGGCTACTGTTTCACAACAAATTCCGAAATTTACATTGTGCAAACAAAGCGCAAGACAAGTTCTTTTCGGTCGAAAAAATATTAAAATGTATACATTGGGTAATCTCCTACAGTATAATTCTTAAGCAAATGCGGAAGGGTAGGATAAAATGTTTATCTTTCAGTAGCCGAGTTGAAAAGAAAATTATCTTATTATACACGAAAAAAACTTAAATAAGAATGTAAAGATTTATTTCTTATACAGTGCCCCCCTCTCGTAATAGGTATAATCATGGTTCCAACGCAGAGGTTGGGACAGTAATAATATCCGCGTTATTTTGATTATAAAGGTTTCCTAATGAAAAAATCGATATTTAAATTACATAACAGGGAATTATGAATATAAAAAATATATGCATTTTAATAATGGATTTCCAAAAACTATTTATATGTATTTCAATTATGACATTGTGAAAAAAAAGAAAGAAAGAAACGCGAAAATTATAACACATATAGCATAAAAAATAAATATGTAATAAATAATGAATATGTATGGAATACATATGTATAATAAAAAATAAATATGTATGGAAATAAATGTTACAGTAGAGACTCTTTGGCTCCGTTCAGATGGTGGTATAAATGTCATAAAGGCATACTTATAAGGCATAAAATGCGGGAGTTCCACTCTTTCCTGCGAGACAGTCTCTAAGCCTCAGCCAATTAGAAGCTAAATTTGCGCATGCGTAGATTTCTCTAAGATTTTCCCTCTCTGTTTTTCCACTCAATAGGTTTCGAGTGATCTCTCCGATTGGTCGAATCATACACCAAGTCGGCATAAGACTGAAAACTTGGAACTTTATGCCAAAACCTCTAAACTAGTTTTTGTGCCTTAGCAGCGAAGCTCACCTTAAACCAGTTATGACATTTATACCAATGGGTCTGAACGGAGCGTTATAAACACATTTCTTTATTCATACACATTAGATGTGTATGTAAGCTTTATAGACTTATCATATCAAAACCCCGTCATTTTAAATACGCTTTATCTTCATATTTTGCGATCCGCCATTTGCCACTACACGGAAAGGGGGATGCCCCGTGGATGACTTTTAAGAGAAATTGGCTTGAATACAAGTTAAGGCTAGTTTACAGCTTCCCGAGCGATTCGCAGTGAGCCCCTCGCTGCTTTGACAATGTAATCGCTCACTTCGTCCGAATAGAAACGTAGGGGAGATGAGCCAGCGAGTCCGTTTCTACTTTGAAACAGTTCAATATCTATCCGGGCAGTAACTCCGAGCAGTGTTCGCAGAGACGTCGTGTCCTATTTTTTCGTCATATCGAAAATGTCATTATGGAGCGATAATCTAACTGCGGCATTTTTTAATGCATCTTATGAAGTATTATGGAATACTTCACTAGCTGAATATTATGACCATTGTTTACTAATACCTAAATATAACGTGGATATAACTACTGATCAGAATGGGTTTAGGTTTTTGATATTGTAGAAAATATATAGAAGATCAAATTAAGGTATCGGATTCAAAATATTTATTTTAAACATATTTATTTATGAATTTTATTTAATCAGAAAACAATTATTCAACTACTTAATAAAATGCAGTTTTCAATTAAAAAATAAGTGAAAGGGCAAACATTTATTTTATTTTGTTGATATAAATTTTGAAAGACCAGTTTCTATTCATGGCCAATTACATCTGATAAAATATAATCTAAAATTTCGAAATTTTGTTTTATAAACTTTCCTTTTTATTTGAACCACAAATTATATTTTATTTACTAACAATCAGTCGGAACTATTAAAATAAAAATCGATGACAGAAGACGTATAAGGCTATTATTAACATGATAAAATTTGAGGGTGTTGGAGAGTTCAAGCAAAGATTAATAATTTTCGATCAGCCTCATACACAGAAAATGGCCTCAAACATTTCTGGAATAAATATGCTGATTGTGCATTATGGCACTCGAAATAAATATAGCAGAGAATTGTAGGAGTCACCCGTCCCCAGAAACCGAAGCGTTATCTACGTTTTAATTTTGCTGGCAGAGCATCTCGAAGGATTTTTTTTAATACGTGGAATGACCATTTCCAATAAAGTTTGAAATTATCCTTCACCTATTCTGATGAAGGTATTGTAACCTTGGATAAACTCGCCAAGAAGTTCATTTAAAAGTTGATTTAATGCTCCCAGTTCATGACGGCGAGCTACACAGTCACGTTTTGATTCCCTTTTCTTCTTTTTTTTTCCTCCTAGAATAGAAATTAATCTTTTGAACACTGCTTCGAAAACTTCAATTACAGCAACTTGCAAGTCGATATCCATTTTGCAAACAAACGGAGGCGAGTTGTCAGTCCGCTCTGATTGGTGTAAACAATCTATCAGAGTATAGGTCCGTTCGCTAGGTTCGAGACCCTCGGACTACGGGCTCGCCTAAAGTCACTCGGGGCTCACTCGGAGAAGTGTAAATCGGCCTTTACGCATGGAGAAAACCAGAAAAAAGCTCACGCTCATGCAGCCAGCCCGTTCGCCGAGATTATAATCACAGCTCCAGGGTGTTGTTGCTTGTAGCGAGATGAGGACGTGGGACATATAGCTGCTTACCTTTGTTAGCCACAAGATGTTACCGTCCCCCGTCACTTATCTATCACCTGTTGTAAACATATCTAACATTAGCATATCAGATAGTGGCTATCTATGAGAGTAAGCAACAAGTCGTATACCTTAGTTGTACCCACAAGTCGATGTTAATAAATGATGTCGAGGTTATAAATATAATATATGATGTCGAGATTAATACAGTTTTCTGTTAGTTTGTATTTTGAATCTTATCTTGTGTACTAATAGTAACAGTGGCGATAAATCCAGCAGGCATTAACTATTAATTAGTTTTAACTATTAGTTTAGTATAGGAAAAACTAATCAGAGCCATCACTAGTGGAAAAATTGGAACGTGTTCAATTTATGTTTCACTAAAAAATGAAAATGAAGATTTTCTTAAGATTTTATCGGTAAAATTTCCCTTTTCCTTGATACTTTGTAATCAATAATGTTTCTAGAGTTGCATATGGCCTAAATTCAAATAAGCTAAAAAAACTGGCAGCTATCACGGTTTATTGGAATATGCTACGAAAAATCGGAAGTTTCTTGGTTTTAACAGGAAGGGTTGACAATTCTGAGTAAAGGATTTATGTTTGTTACTGGTTTCTAACAAAATGGAAATTAAAAGTTAATATAAATAGGAGAATAGTAAGTTAAAACTCCGCTCTTTGTAATATCAAAATAATACTTTAATTTTCATAATCTGAAGGCATTTGCTCAATTTATTCAAAGAACACAACTCCACACTTTTAGAACTACTTAATGTACGTTCAAATATATTACTGCTTTCTTAAATATCCTATCTATACTACTTTTATAAACGACTAAGATGAGATGAGATTCAAATCTATACCTTTTGTTTATTTCCTTCAAAGTGTTCTGATATTTATGCGTTTTGATTGCGAAATGACACAGTGTTTTTAAAGTAGACCATCTTCGACTGGAACAACAGTCTATGCAAAGTGAAGAAGTAATGCCTCTATCTGTGAAATCAAGATGTGACTGAGAATCCAGAAAAATGACCGTCAGATAGAATTTATGAGGTCTGTAAAACGTCAGTATACCAATATTTAGTTTCAAAATTAAATGCATAAAAATTAACAACTTCGGACTGCCGTTTTATCTTTCACTAAGGTGACCCGTAAACATAGATTTATGAATAATTAACGTCATGAATAATTACGTGCTTTTATGACCACCTGAGGGAAGGTAAGTCCAGCAGGCTTATCTTTTATCTTAAAACATAATCCTGATAAAGTGCCTTTATAATTAGTATATAAATTTATATTGTTCTATCCTGTGCTCCAACTAGGTTTAACTCATGCATCGTTAACGAAATACTACTAGGCAGTAATTCTCGACATATCATGCATTTTTACTTCCCAAAAAGAGATAGCACTGTTTTACCACGCCAAACTCACTTAAATATAATATACGATTTTCCGTTCTCTAAAATTTATGTAGGGGTATGCGTGTAAATAGTATTTCTTTCTCATTAAAAATCTTACTTTAATTTGTTTTGAAGTCCGTTTATCAGGTGTCAAGTTGGAATTTAGAAAGACAGAGATTGAAATTTACAGAAAACTTGATTTTGAGCACTTACTCATCCCAGCATCGACATTGTCTTGATCGATTATGTTATATAGACATTTAAGTTTTTCGGAGAAAGAAATGCCAAAATTTAATTATGCCTACTTCAGCATTCGAATTACGGATCTTTCAGTTGTTGGCTAAATGTATGAGTTGCTTATGCAACACTGCGGAACATGATACTGCCTTATATTCTCCCCTACACAAAAGGCAACTAGGGAGACGGAAGAGATCCAGTCGACCAAATCCACGTCTGCTATAGTTTAATTCAGGCGTTACTGTATATACATTGAAATTTTCAACGCCGGGAAACGTGATAAATCTTTTATATGATAGCCGGATGATTACAAAATGGCAGCAAACATGCGGAGAATGTCTAAGTCCTTATAAATTTAGGTCAGTTTTGTTACATAAGGATACGATACAGTTTCGTAAAACAAGTTGTAAATTATAATGCTGTTTTTCTGTATATTTCCAACTCTCTCTAAGATGACCACTCATCGTTCCAGATAATTTTAAATTCTTACAGAGGGGTCATCTCAAAGAATTGTTTAATTCCGATGTTTTGCTATACACATAAAATACTGATTATTGTTTGGAAAGTGGTTGCTACAAGAGAATTTATTATATTTTGCTCAAATAAAAATTTTCCCTTTCAGTCTTTTTATTTTAATTTAAATCTTATAAAAAGATTCGAATCAGTATTTATAAAAGTGTTAAGCTTTACATTTTGTTTCAACTGCAGCTTTAAGTTACTAAATTCATATCTCATGAATAAAGCTGAGAAAAATAAGATGAATCTAGAACTAGAATGCTTAAAATGCACGGAAATCCGAAAAAAGGAAAGAAAACAGAGAAGGAAGCAAAAAAGGAAACGAAAAGAAAGAAAGTAAAAGGAAAACAAGAGCTATTTACAAAAAGCACAAAACTAAAATAGCAGAATATATAGATATTAAACCTATACCGCTTCCTCGTATGCTCTCAAAGTTTACTGATGTTTCATCTATGAATTTGTAGAGTCATTAATTTTTTTTTTAAGCTAGATACTCAAAAAATGTGCAGTGCCCTCGCCGAACTCGAAATTGGACCTCTCGATACGAGCTGAGTATGCCACCGTTAGACCAAAAAGGCATGATGGAACGAGGCAGAAAGTACCTTATAAACTAATGTCTTCTTGAGCGGCTAAAAGGAGAGTTCCCGAAACTTATATTTAAAACCTTAGATGCAAGAGGAAAGCTAACTTTATACGACTCGTAATTATACTGATAAACTATTCATGCAAAAATGCCAATCTAAAGCTATTTCCCGCAGGGTGTCCGCCGAAAACATCGCGGACGAAAACGTCGCGGAGAAAACAACGCAAGGCGAAAACGTCGTGGAACAAAACATCGTCGTAGGAAAAAAGCAAAGAGGAAATGTCTCAATTCTAAAACATCGTGGTACAAAATATCGTCGTGGAAAATAAAGCGGTTAAAAAATTTCGTAGTTTAAAAACATTGTCGTCGAAAATATCGTGGTAAAAAATAAAGTACTTGCAAATCGTCGCATGACGATAACATCGCAGACATGTGTTTTTCAAGCTTTAATAATTGTAAAAGGATACTTGCATAATGATTTGTGAGCGCAAGATGGAAAGAAGGATAATTTTTACTTTCTATTTTTTTATTAAGTAATAAATATTTGTTGAAAATGTAAAATGGAAACTTAAGCATAGAAAATTAATGCAACTTATAGCACTTAATAGAATTTTAAACTGACATAGTTAATTAACAAAGGTCATTATTAAATTAATTTTTACAAAGTTTTACTGGTGATTTTTCAGGAAAAGTATAATCTAAAAAAGAATAGAAAAAGGAAGATAAATATCTTCATAACTTTGTCTATAAAAATTGCTAAGTTAATTATGAGATTATTTTCTTGACTTAATCTGATATTCTTATAGTGAAAATTATTTCTTATTTTGTTTAAATTTCCTGTTCTGTTTTTTAAAATTTATTAGTTAATAAAAATATGAAAGTAAAAATTACGCTTCTTTCTATCTTGCACTCACAAATCATAATGCGAATATCCATTTACAATTATTGAAGCGATGATTTGTAGGTACTTTATTTTTCATACATGATATTTACTTTATTTTCCATACATGATATTGGTACATGATATTTTCGACGGCGATATTTTTATACTGCGAAATTTTTGAACCGCTTTTTTTCGACGACGATATTTTGTACCACCATGTTTTAGAACTGCGATGTTTCCTTTTTGCTTTATTTTCTCCCAAGATATTTTGTACCACGACATTCTCGCCTTACGTTGTTTTCTCCGCGACATTTTCGTCCGCTATGTTTTTCGGCGGTAGCCTTCACGCAGAGTTATTTCTTTGCTGTTGGAGACTTTTCGCGCTAACTAAACTCAATTTACACACACAGATAGATTAAAACACAAAAACATTTTATTTGTCCACTTTTGGTGAGCTAGAACTAAACCTAGAATGTTCAGCACAAAATGGGTCGAATGTTTGAACATAACGCTAATAAAATTAAGCGGTCTTGTTATAGTTCAACAAGAAAAATCTTTCGCTTACCAATCATTCCTTGTACCAACTAATCTTTATAATCACTTATAATATTCACATAGCAACGGGAATTCTGTGGTCTCCGTCAAAACAAACTGGCACTGAATTTCCCTGTGCAAAATTGAAGCAGGCGTTTATTCCAATAAGCATGAACTGCTGCTAAGCTAACTAATTTTTAAACTCTCTTTCACATGCTGTTAATTTGCATAGATGTATGCGTATATATGTGACGCTGAACCAAACTGAAGGCAAGACAGTGTTTAATGTAACCTGAACTGTCGTAACGTAAGCTGTTTAACGTAAACTGAAGTAACTTAAGCTGAAAAGCTTAAAAGTAATTGCCATAATTTTAAAAACTCTCCTTTTATTCAAGTCAAGACGTAGATGGATAATCCAGAGAAGAGATCAGAAGAAAGAATATTTGTAAAATGAGTAGTTCCATTTAAAGCATTAAACATAATCCTTAAACTCTATAATAAACATGTAAAACAGCCTCTATGTAATCGATGTCTTTCAACAGTCTAGCCAAAAAGAAGCACTAGTTCCAGAAACGTACCTAGTAAATCACCCAACGAGCAATCGACGCACGAACTCATATTAAGAACTGCTGCATCTAATAATAGAAAAAATTCTATTAGCTGCGTAATATATTAAAAGTAACACGACAGTTGACAGCGACCGTTTCATTGATGATGGATGCTATCCGTACCAAAAGCGAAGCAAAAATCTATAAAACTTAATGCAATAATTTTTGCTATAGAATACGTAAAAGAAAAACAATTTGACCCAGATACTAATTTTAGTAGGTAACAGTATTTTTAAAATGCACTTACAGCAACAAGTGTTTCAAAATCTGGTAAAACATTTATAAATCAGTTTCACTTTTGGTGGCAGAACAATTTTGTAAACAGAGAATTAAGATTTTCATATAATCCGCGTAGAGCATATGATCGAACTAGGTTCGTTACGCTTTAATATGTAAGAAACAGATGATTCCGTATCTTCGCACATGCAAAATTTGAGAAGGCAATCCGAAAGGAAATTATTGACAAAGATTACTCTTTATTACCTATTACGGATGAGTTTTCAGACAATTTCAATTAAGTTCAGATAGCATATACAAATGTAAAGTTATTTCTGGCATTAGTTCCGCTTTGGAAAAAATATTCAAATTTATTAATACTGTTGGTGCCATAAAATTATTTATTAGTAATATAATCGCAAATTCTTTACACAAATGCACTGAAATTTGGTATTTTACTTGTGCAAACTTTAAGTTATTTTAATAAGGAGACGTGAAAATGTGCACTGCCCTCGCCGGGACTAGAATCCTGGACCTCTCGAATACGCGTCGAGTATGCTTCCAATTACACCATGAAAGCATGCCGAAAGGTGGGAGAAAACACCTTATATACTTTTCCTTTTGAAGAACGACTGGAGATTAGCAGATCTAATCGCCAAAACCACGTGGTGACGAATTTATTGTTCACCATCTTTTTAGTTCGGGCACCATTTTGAGTCATTAGATTATTTTGAAGCAGGAGACATGAAAAATGAGCAATGCTCTTACCGAAACCCGAACCTGGATCTCTTGAATACGCGCCGAGCGTGCTACCGTTACATCAAGAAAGTATGCTGGAAGAGGGCATAAAATACCTTATACATTTATTAAGACTTAATGAACCACGCAGACCATAGTCTCTGTTAATTTGAGATCATGAAGAAATTCGCATTCACAGATCTCTGTTATTTCACGTGCTGAAACAGCTTTCATAATGTCTTTTATCTTAATCCTGAAACGCTTGTAAAAGTGTAGGACAACACTTAAGGAAGCAAATCTTATAGTTACCTTTTAAATTAGCCTTTTTACTAAGTTCTTATTTGTTTCAGTACCTTTATATATCTTAATGCTTATGGCACTTAATTATACAACAATGATAGACTATAAATAACACATTTCGTTCTACTTTAGTTACATATTCTTAAAGGAGAGGAATTTTTTGATAGATATTTACACATTTTTTTAATGCTCAGAATTTACCCATTTTCTTAAATGCCTGCATTGGTCAAGAGCATGAGAGATGATAAGTATCACATATAATTTAAAACACACTTAATAAAAAATATTGATAAAATTGACTATCAAAAGCTAAGAAGAAGAAATATATTCCTGTTATACCAGATATAAGAAGTTAGCGTTAAGTGGAACTTTTTCGGCTTATCCTACAGCAGTTGGAAAGGAACTTTGCATCGTCCAAAAGTACGCTTTCAATAAGCTTCTCGGTAATAATTTAACTTAATTTAATTTAAGAACCAATTAATTAAAAAAATCAAATCATTTGACTGCTGAATTCTCAGAAATAATCAAAGTAATTATTAAACTATACCTGTTTAACATTCCTGCGCTTTATACGAATTTTCTTCTTTGCACTTAATGGTAGAATTTTAATTTACAAAAACTCAAAAAAGAGGTAAAATTTAAATAGAAGTTATATTAAGAAATAAATCTTATAGTTCAACTAAGAATTCATAAAAACTAGTCTACTTAAGGAGTCTGAGAAATTTAAAGATTTAAACGAAGTTACTTTTGATATTTAACTGACTCGGCTTCCGTTAATGTGGATTCTAGGCTACGTGCTAGTTTTCTAGTGGACTGCCACTGCCCTCTGTGTGAAGTAAAAATGCGTTTGCTATTTAAATTCCACTTAATCTGCATTTTGGTAAAGGCCGATTAAAGAAGGAGAATCTAAAGAAAAGAATTAGCATAAAAATAACGTGTTACCTAAATTAAACCTTTACACGATGGCCATAAAAGCTTCCTTTCAAATTCACACCTGCACGTTTCTTCACGAGGATATGAATACATATTAAGACAGGAGAAAATGCTGATTTTACAATAGCATATGAAATAAAAATTACCATGCTCTTAAGAATTTTAATATGATAACGGATTATTTCTAGAGGCTTTACTTAAAAGAAAAGGTAACAAAATAATAAAATAGGTCTAGGTCTCAGACTAAAAGCTATTTCTTTGAATAACAAGCAAAGAATAACATATAAATGGTTTCTTAAAATACATTAAGAACTGTTTACGTTTTACATTACATTACTGTTTCCGTTTTGCGATTTTGGGTCGAATCACTCTGAATGTCAGTTTCCCTTTTCGAACTGTTTTCACCAAATATTATCGCCCTGTATTATATTTGAAGAAATTAAATACTGAAGAATACGCATAAATGTACGTCTGTTTCTCGCATTGTGATAAAACAACGGTACCTAGAGCTATCCAATTTTGAATGACGTAATCCTACTGCGAATATGGGCATCCGGAATAAAACAAACTCCAAATTTGAAATTTGGAGTTTGTTTTATTATAGATTTCATATTTTGTAAAACTTTAACGAATTTTTGATTAACAAACTCAAGGATTTTAAATCGAGCAATGGCAATGTTGTACAGAAAAAAAAACATTTTATCTCCAGCGCGTGAGATCAGAAATTCTAAAGATATGCTCAATTTAAAATTATTTTGCGATATTGCTCTTGAACTGAATTTTATGGTTTAAGTGCGAAGAGCACGATATTTTATAAATAAAGGTAACGCGCAGATTCGAATGAATATAAAGCAGGGAAAAAATCTTAAATGTGATAAAGTAGAAAAAAAAAATAAAGCTGTAAACGGTTTATCAATTCACCCAATTTTTTTCAATTCTTTCACGGCCTTTATTAAAAATCTGAGTTCTGCATAGTAAACGACCAATGCTGCATATCAGTTCCTAAATTTTTTGGGGGTTTAGTAACCAAAGCGACTTCTAAACCAAAAATTTTATTAATTAAAAAAACGCTAATGCTCCGAGATTTAAATGATTGAAGAGAAATAGCAGTAAGCACACATGGACGAATTCTTACAGATAATAACGATAAGTAAAAAGAGCAACTTTTAAGGGAAAACCTTTTTGAAGTTTTTACTTATTTTCCAATATCGCGAGGAATTAACATATTAACATCTAATTTGCAGTTTTTTTAGGTTTGCTTTTACTTTTATGTTAAACGATTAATTAAAGACGTCGGATGTATTAAAAAGTTAATCCTGAAGACTGAAGATAAAAATACAGTCAAGTTTGAGGAAGAGGGTTGTGAGGAAATGTAGGTCACAGGAAGTAGGGTGGATCGCTAAGTTTGATTGATTTAGCTTTGAATAAATTCTGAAATTCGAATTCTCCTAAGTTAGCGAGTCATAAGATAATTTATGAAAAAATAAACTGGTCGTTAAATGCATCTTAAAATGTTGGTGCTCCGTGAAGCGTTTGACAAAAACCAAAAATGCAGCTGAATTAAATAAATCGTTTAGATACAATAAAAGACAGTACTTTTTTAGATGGAAATAAAATTTAAAAATTGAAGCTAGCAGGCAAAATAACTGAAAAGACTCGTTTAAAAATAAATACGCATTTGACGATGAACATAAAATGCAAAATTGTTGAATTAAATTAGTTTATTTCACCAAACATGAAACTAAAATTTACAACTATTCATTAGCACATATGTAAGATTTCAAATAGTTAAAATATTTAGCTTTTCATTATATCATTCATGCATCCTTTTGAAGTAAAAGGTATTAAGAAATATGTAAATATAGAGCCTATTTAAAAAAGATGCAGTGGGCGTTAAGTTAAAATTGTATTGTGAATCGTATATATAATGTAAGTTATCTAGGGTTTATCATTAACCAAAAGCTCACATGGGCCATGCCAAATTCAGCACGTCATAAAAAAATCCCGTGGCATAACCAACCAAGTTTCTTTACTCCTTGGAAATTACTCTGGACTGTCTCTCAATAAAAAGAGAATGATCTATCTATGCATAATAAGGCCAATTTATGCTACGCATCTGCAGCTTGAACGTCAGCCTCAAAGACAAACTTGCATCAACTTCAGATAGTAGAGAGTAAGATTTTGAGAAGAATTCTAAATGCTTACTTAATTAGAAACAAACTGATCTACGAGGACTTGGAAATTGATCCTATAGTGAACTACATAACTTAATGAGACAATCTGCTACTCTCATGCTTAGACATCATAACTTCGTAACCCAGCTTTGACTGCCAACGTTTACTTGTTTTCTTCCGCTGTATGTCGCTCGTCGGTTTCCATTAGAGTGGCACACATGCAATACAGGAAAAACAATCGTCTACTCACTTTTACCTCACTTCCCTTGATCGTTCTTGAGTTTCACTTACTAGCTCCTCAAAGTCATGTGCCCTTAATTGCTTAATTTTCTGATCTAACTTATAAAGTTCCCTTCTGGGGCCGCATAAGCAACTTCATAATCCGAATCCATAAAATAAAATTGAAGATCAAGTTGCAGTAAGTATCTCAAAAGTTAGGTTAGTTCACCAGCTAGCAAGATCTTCAGCTAGCAAATCATACTGTTAGTGTTTTCATATGTGTATTACACAATAACAGTAGCAGTATTAGCGTGTCTACATGTATTAGTGTACGGAACTTGCTAATTTAGAATAGCAATTTATATCTTATTATTCCTACAAGGAACACATGTTCTCATACGTATGTCTGTGTTGATTCAGTCTCACAATACTTACAGTGCTATTATCAGAATATATTTTTCCAGCTTGTACACACTTAATGCATTCACATCGATTTTTTATATGATGCATGTATATATCGCAATATCGTTTAACTATACTAGCGGTTTCTAAGCGATTTAAAAGCGTACCTGCATATTTGTATTAGAAATGTTTGTACCAATATATTTATTCGAACCAGTTAATGTATTTAATAGTGACTGTATATTTGCATGTAATTGTTTGTAATATCTGTAACAGTATTCGGTATTTGTACATTTGCATTAGTGATACCCGCATCAGCATATTTAAACGTATACACATGTTTTTATGTTCAAATTTAATAGTGTCTGTGACAGAAATTCGGCAATATGAAGAATTCCTTATTTCAACGATTGATCGGTTTGCACACAGCAATAATGCTTCACAGCCAACGCACAGTTCCCATTCCCCCTCCAAAATGTTATTCCCTTTAGATTTAATCTTTCCATTTTTTAAAAAATTGCAGATTTTGGGGAGCTTGCTAGGGCGCTAAAATAATTATAGTCGTCGACAGGATTTAGACTGGTTGACAAGTACCTTTCCTAAGGGGACTGGCTGTCCCACCCAACGACTTCATATAACAGGTTTCTCGTATATATCTCGTTGGTCCCACCGGCGTAGAAAAGAAAAAAGTAAATATATTGGTGATATACGATCTAATAAGTAGAGGAAACATTTGTAAAATTCCAAATAAAATGCATTTTAAAACTATGGTAAGATTGGTAACATTTTAACTTAACGATTTACTTATGTCGCATTTTTAAATAGAATCATATACATATAAATGCTAAATTCAATTAGAAGATGAAATGATTCTATTTACTAACGTTATTATATATACCTCACATAGCTGTAAGTGTTTGTAAAGAACATATATACAGTTTTAAATCAGGTAAAACAGTAATCTTATTTTTGTGCAGATTTTGAATATAAATGCGCCTATCTAAGCCAAAATAAGGTTAAGTATAAATCTAATTCAGCTTGCTGTTTTGACTACTGTAAATTCTACTGGCATATTTTTTATCCACTTAATATACATAATTCTTTTTAAGTATAAGATACACTCAATTTTCACGAACTTAATTAACATTATCTTGAATAATTAGATAAGCAGATAATAATGATAAAAAAGCATGCTTATATTCTATAATTCGTTTTTAGATTAACTATATAAGAGTATTCAGCAAATGCATATCATCTATCAAAGCTATGAATTATGCAGAATTTGAAGCTTAGCCGTCTCGGCGTAATTGCCTTCGTATCATAAAGCAAGTTGAAATCGGTTTGGCCTAACAGATTTCAAGATGTTAAAATCAATAAACAGTGAGGAGGAAATTCAGTTATCCTTTTCAAAGGGAAATAAATATGCAAGCAGAACTCGTAACTTAGCAATGCCAATTTACATTTATCAGGCTACTTTGAGCAAACTTTGGATAAAATACAGAATAAATTAAAGCTTACGTTCAAGCTCGAAACTATTTTATTCTTGCGAAAGATATTTCACTATTTATTAAGCACTTAAAAGGATAGATATTAATGCATATGAAACATTTCCCTTCGATAGCTCCTCGTTTGAAGACACACGAATCCATAGCCAAATATTAGATTTATAAACCTTAAAAATTTTCGACATTTCCCATTTTCTGGAAAGGGATGAGCTTTGGTAATCAATCTTAAAAGCAAAGATTTCAGGTTCCTTGAGTGAAATTTAATGGGATTTTACTAGACATACAAGAAATTTGACTATTTAGAATTATATATAAAATATTTCGGTACACGAATATTGTTCGAAACTTTACGCAAAATATAAAATAGCAGTATTCGAACTAAATTCTTACTGGTATTTTAAAACATTAAATACAATCAAATCTTGATATAACGAATCTCGGGAAGGGAAGATAAAATTTATTAAATCGAGAATCACTAAAATATGATAGAGATATGTATTAGTAATTAAAAGGTACTTACATTTTAATGTGAAGATTTCAGTAAAAGGAAATAAATGGGAATAAATGGGAGATATCTTATATAAGAAATATCGAGATGAAATTTTGAAAATTTTTTTTTTACGTAATTAGAAATGTAACTGATTTCTTTAAAATGTTCCTTTAAGCAAATTTCTTTACAATATTTGTGGAATAAATTGCATGCTCTGTTTTCTGTTTCCCATATGTTCAATTTTAGGCTTTCTCAGATGAGGATTTTTTAATCTCCTATTTCAGACCTTTTAGTTCAGGGTTAGCGTTGAATTTGAAAAAAATGTGATCTGAGGTCACGTGACTATAAAGTATGTATGGAGTAAAGTCGCAATGACGCTCCGTTCTTTCAATTTTGTGCTTCGACATATATGAAAATACAGCATTAACGTCACTGATGGCGACGTCTCACGCCGTATATACATGTAAATTTCATTTGATAACAATTCAGTGTACTGAGATATAGCTACATCCATTTCTAGAGAATAATCGCAGCTAAACTATTTTGAAAATTCCACACCTTAAACGAAAACGAAAAATGAGTTTTCCACATTGAGCTAATATTAAATCTGACTTAACAGTACAGTGTTCCATCGTGAAAAATGTATATGATGCTGCTATCATAGTTTTTAACAAAATATAGTCATCATTTCATTCCAGTTCATAAGGTTCCAACCTTGAATTTACAGCTATGTGTGTGGAACCATGAGAACTAACTAGTAAGCGAATAATCGCTTTAGCTCAGGAAACAGAAACGTAAACTCAAGAAGGGTTAATTACCCTTTACTGCTCAAAATAAAGTTTAATAGATGGCTTTTTCTCAGGACGTACAGAAAAGCCTCCACTTGGGCTTGAACTCAAGAATACTAAGAAATAAAAACTTAACTAATGCTTAACTAAAAAATATAGCCGAAGCTATCAAAATTCTACAAAATGTTACTAAACGCCGAAGCTATCAAGGGCCTGAAATACGGAGGAGTGTAGTAATAGCTTAGAGAGAATGTAACCAAAAGGGGAACGCGAGCTAGTCAGAATCTCTGGCTCTCTAACGAAGTCAGTGGAACTTTTTCTTAAGTATTGCTCTTCCTTCATTTGCATTTAACCGCGATTCTAAAAACAGATTCTGGCAGGAAATGGAAGCTGGAATTAGAAGGGATAGGAAAGTAGATTTAACTAAACTGTTAAAAACTTCAGATAAACCTTACAAGCTCCTAAAAAAAGGCGGTCCAGACGGGAAAGTGGTTAGTGACTGTGACTGCCGTACCGAAGGGCCCAGGCTCGTATCCCGGAGACAGCATGAATATAAATTGTCTGTTCTTTCATAACAGGCAACGATGATCGACCTATTAGGTGCCTCCATAATAAAGTAACCGCTTCAGGCCTTAGTAGTGGACGATGCTTATAATGGCTAGTAACCGCCATTTGGGGGGGATTGTGCGTTTCATCCGTTGACGAGAATATTGAGCCACATATAGGGAAACGAAAATTTTTACGAACAGCTGTCAAACAGAGTTAATAATACAGTATTTAAATTGAGGATACGTCCCGCTTCTCCAGTTCAAATATATGTCCTCCGTTCCTTTTAAAAAGCCCCCCTTTTTTTCTTGGTTTACCTTGTTTCAAGCACAGGTTATTTTGCATTATTTAAAATTTGTGAATTTTATTTCTAAATTTATGAATCTAAAGCAAACAATGAGAGGGTTTCCTTTCAAATAAACTTTGGATGGCAAAAAGCGGAGCAGATTGAATGTGAACTGAATGCAGTCAGTCTGAGAGGGGATAAGCACACAGTGCAATTTTAAGCTATGATCTCTTTTTATGGGAGGGGGGTAATTATTTGTTCGGGGGAAAAAGTTTCCATGATGTGAAAGAAAGACTCAAATAGCACGATACTTTCGAAAAGGTCAAGTTTAAAAACCTGAATGGGAAATCATATCTTATTACCTACCTCATTAACAATTTTCTGCAACCTCTTAAACAAAAACAGCATCCAAAAACATGCATTCTTTGCATTTTCTCCTAAATGTGAAACACATTACTTGCTTTATTACATTCCAATTACATAAAGAAAAAGAACTAAAGTCAGCCTTTCTACTCAATTATTTTGAACAAGGATTATTTCGCCTCTGTGAATTAAACCGGTAAGTAATATAAGGATAACTACTAAATTACAGTACATTAAGAAAATATTTGAAAAAGTAAACAACAAAAAAACTTGGCGCCGCTTGTTTGTAATAGCTTGATAAATTGGAATAAATTATTCGTTAAATCGTGATTATTTGCTTATGTTTTATTGGACAAAAGAGACATATTCTTTACATCGAAAATGATCGTTATATTCAGATTTCTTAAACAGGAATTCAGTCAATTGATAAATTATAAAAAAGAACTTAAATATGTAATTAAAAAAACTAAATTCTATAGTAAATTTACTATTTGACATATTAATTAGTGTTAATTAATTAGTACTAAATTAATTTAAAACTATTAAAATTAACTAAAAAAAATTAAAATAAAATTAGCAAATTAATAAAATTAAAATTAAAATTAATAAAATTAAAATTGCCTCTTCATTTTCTAAAACTTTAAAATATTTTTGCCGTTAGCAGATTAAGAAATTCCGTTTTTTAACAAGTTCTAATATAAACTGAGTAACCAGCCGTATGCCTCATGTTCATATCTTTTCAACAATATATTTCTATGAAATATTACCTTTGGTAATGTAATTGCAACGTCATTAGAACTTACTAATGCCCATTAAGAAGCTATATCATTAATAACTTGTTCTTAAAACATTTGAAACTAACCAAATGCAGCATTAATTACATAAAGTGTCATTAATAACTCTTAAGGATTTAAGAGTAATTTCATAACTCTGTATCTTAACGAAGGGAAGAAAATACCAACTTCTTTCTCAAAGGTAAAAGAAAATCCGGAATTAATTTATAGACCACTATTCATTGCAGGAAAAATTAGCTTACTTTTTTACCTTCACAAATCTAGCAACATAATCAGGTTAAATTAATGAATAACTTCTGCTTTCAACCGAAATAAAAATCATTTATTTTTTAGCTTTGGAATACATCATCCCATATGTCATTTATCATGCAGAAATTTCGAAAACCATTTTTAACCTGAATGCAGACTTTACAACTTTGCTCTCAGTCTCTCAGCGTTCATGTTTCAGTACCATATTTTGTAAAATATTGTATGATACACCATAAGAAAATAAGCTTTCTCTTGTTTTGGAACATGAAAGTAAAAAACCATATTTTCAAAATAAATTTGGAAGATTTTCATCATCACTTAGATTTATAGTTATGTCTCTTCATTCGTCTGCCTAGTTCTCATAGTCTTAAATTCTATTTGAGTTCATTAGAAGATTAGGCTAGGTTAATAGATTAAGGCAAAGCAAACCGAGGACTATCTGCCTATGGAGAGAGATACCTTTGCGGAAGACCTTTTAAGGAAACTTAGCTCGTATCCGTGTTACGCATGGAAAAAACCACGAAAACCAACCATGCAGACAATCAGTTCGCCAGGATTCGACCCCAGGTCGAGTTACCGGTGTTCAGCGACGTTACGCGTGGCCTAGTTCATTAGAATACTTAGATACAGTTGCAAGAATTCTGTATTTAAAAATACGCTTCTAAAAAATTGAGGACATGATATCAAACAGCAATTCATTATTTATTACTATTCATCAACCGACCCTGTAATTTAAACTAATAATTTAATCCAATGAAAAAATATTGAATCAGAAAAATGAAGCATAAGTTAAAATTTTGTAAATTTATTTTAGAATAGATATTATTTCTTTAGATGCGAAGTAGCGGTTTACAATTGTAGTTAGTTTTCATAGACAATACAGCAATAAAATTACAAACATGCCAGTTAATTTGTTATAAGGCTAACTCGAATATACACAATGGTTATTACTCAGTGTCCTGTGTTTACACGAAGCACTAAACATCATAAACAACAGTTCAGGTAAGGCGGATTGTGCGCTCCTTTTATAAAGCCGTCATTTAAGAGATCTTCCAAGATACAAGTCGCAGATACTGAAGTTTAACCAAATTTAGCAAATAACTCAGGATATCAGGAAGGATGCTTCGTGGAGAAATGTTTTAAGGTTAACTGGCTACTGTTCACGCTACGTATGAATTTAGCTTAGAAAATGCCCACCCAGCCAATATATTTAGCGTGATTCTAATCCAGTCAAACCATTAGTAGTCAGTAGTCTCCATCTATTCAGCCATTGGTGGGCTATGGATATTAATTCAGGAAACGGGGAATGATGCCTCTAGAAAGCTTGCAAAAACGCTCAATGATTATCGAAGTTACAGCTTGATTCCTGCACTTAATGACTAGCTGGAAGTACTGTTCTATCTTGAATAAAAACAGTAGTCGCCAAGCATTCTCTCTTTTAGAAAGCAGGAAGAACATTCTCTGCAAGAAACTGAATATATACCATGCGCTCGTGACTTATACTGCGAAAAACAAATGCAAAATAATCTGAAAGGTTTCAGATTTTAAATTACGTCCAAAGGGGTGTTTTATTAACGTTTTGTGTGTTACCTTTATTTATTAAATATCATGTTCTACATACTCAAAATATAAAATTCAGTTCGACAACAATATCGCAAATTAATTTTAAAATGAGCAATCTTTAGAATTTCCGATACAGAGTCTCGCGAGCTGGTGATAATTTTTTTTTTCCGTACAGTGTTGCCAATGCTCGCTTTGAAATCGTTTAGTTTTTTAATCAAAAATTTGCTAAAATGTTACAAAATCGGAAATCGATAATAAAACAAATTTCAAATTCAAATTAGGGCTTCCACATGCCCATATTCTATGGAAGATTTTGTTATTCAAATTTTGACGGCTCTAGATACCTTTGTTTTATCACAATGCGAGAAACACACATACATTTATGCAAATTCTTCATTATTTAATTTCTTTGAATATAAGACAGGGTGATAATATATGGTGGCAACGATTTGAAAAGTGATACAGCCGAAATTAATAGTCCTTCAGCGCAAATATCCCCTTTATACTAAAACGGGGACAGATCTATGTCTCCCGTTTTACTAGGCCGATTGATGAAATTCAAACTGTGTTTTCCATGTATCGAAAGCGCAACTTGGGATATATATTAGATTTATATATATCATTGTATTAACATAGGTATTGTGACACAAAGTCGTACTTTTTCTGAAATACCATACCAATTTTTTTTCCATATTTCGATTCAGCGACTCATATTTTGCCTAAATATTAAGTTTTGTAATTTTTGGTGAAAAATGCATGGAGTAATTATAAAATTTACCTTGGCGATTTTTTTTCAGTTTGCGCTAAGAATAATTCACTTGACGAACTTCTTAATTTATAGCAACCTATTTTCCTTTGCCTTTTTTCTTATGCATAAGTGGGTGGAAGGGGAAGTTATCGTTCATACTTTGAAATCATTTTAACAAAGTACGTATACCGCATTTTCTTTATTATCGCTTATAATAAATACGCCAAACTTCAAAACGCGCCCAGATGTAAATTTACGTATATATTAGGAAATTTCGTATAAAAAAATCAAATTTTTTGCAGGTACGCTTAGAAATACATCTACTTTACGAGGATGGCAAAACTTTTATAAATTATTACTCAAAATATTTTTTTAAAAATTTATAAAAATTATTTAAGAGTACAAATTTTAAAAATAAATCATAAAAAATTGGCGAATTTTATTTGGAATGAATCTAAATTTCGAAATATGAAAGGAAGAATCAAGTAAGTTTAAAGAGATATTAATAAATATATATCAAATTAAATTAACATTCAGTAGCTAACATTTTGAGAGCTAATTTTTTCAAAAACTACTCGTGCGAGTTTTACAAAACTGGCAGTTTGGCATAATTTGAGTCGTAGAATCGAAATATGAAAAAAAAAATGTCATGTCATTTCAGAAAAAGTCTGATTTTGTGTCAAAATACCTATAGATATATATAATGCTTCTTATATATAGCATGTCCACAATGCTATATATAAATCTAATGCATATCCTAACTCGCGCTTTCGAGACATGAAATCGCAATTTGAATTTCGTCAATCGGTCCAGTAGAACGGGAGATACAGAACTGCCTCCCTTTTTTTCGTAGTGTACATCTTACTAAATCTTAAGGCGTAAATTCGTCAATTAAAAATTAGCCCAAAAATGATATTATCAGTAAATCCATATCTTATAATTACATAATCGGTATGCACCATACAAGAGTGCGAAAGAGTCAGTTTCTATGCTTTCACCTCTCCAGTTAATTTTCAATATGTCTTCTGTCACATATGATTTAAGACCACATGCTGTCGGTAGGTTTAATACTCACAACACAAAATTCTATGAGCAAACTCAATGTGCTGTTACGATGTTTTACGGTTTCAACAGCGATATACTAAAGAGTTAAAATGAACAACAATAACTTTAGTCCCGTTAACTACAGGAGAGATGCCACTCGTGTTTTGACTAGCTTCATCAGTTGGCTTAAGAATTTCTAGATATACAGTTATGATTATTAAGCCTTCAAATAAATATTCTTTCCTAAAACAGTTGGAAGATTTCTAGCAAGTTCAGTTGCAGTATTTCACTTGTAACGATTTTACTTAGGGCAAAAGTGATCCTTTGGTTTCGGTTAGCAAAAGGATCTTTTAGTCTAGTTTAACATTATCGCTACACATGTTAATTTCTGTATTGAAGAGTCTCAGATTTTTACTTCATAAAACATCGCCTAAAGTCTAGTAGAAACCATAATTTCTCCGATCCACTACCTACTTTGGTACCCTCAAATCAACCTCTCATAAAATCTACACCAAATTAGCTATGCATGTTTCTGAAGTAATAAGCACGCTTAAAGGTAACTAACAGAGCCATGTCTAGAAACAAAAGATATAGCGCAAGAAACTGATAAATTTGTAACAAATGAAATTTATGGTATGCTGAGGAGATTAATAACTTTCATACCGAAATGTAGCGCAATCATTCGTAACATACAGTGGATACAGATATATATATATATAGAGAGAGAGAGAGAGTAAGGCAAATAGTTCAATATTGGGTTGAAATTCAGAATTATTCTAAATTTTCCTTTTATCACCAATATGCATTCGCTATTAAATTTATAGAATTAAATATGTTACTAAGTTAGCCAAAATGGTAAAACAGTAGTACAGGAAGTAAAACAATATTTCCTTTTGGGATTTAATTCTTTTAAAATAGGAATTTTAGTTTAGGTAATATCGTTGAAAAAATTGAAAGATTAAAATTACAGCTCACAGTTTCATTACACGCAGACCTCATTTATATTAATTTTGTTGATGTGGAGGCACGACAAAGAACTAAAACTATTTTCGACACAAATCTTTTTAATGGGGTGCATTGTTTCGCAATACGGCATGGCATCCTTGAATTTGTACTTAATGTTTTAGTATATATCCTTTATCTAAGGTTTTTAAACAAAAAGATTCGTTTACGTTTCTTCAATTGCCTTCATTTATCTCTCTAGAGACAGAGAGAGAGAGAAAGAGGAAAAAAACAAGAGATATCGCTTTTTCGAGAAATCCAATTAAATATACACATTTTCCTGGAATGTTATACAATTCTTAAGGACTTTCATTACACACTTGCATAATATAACGGAAAGTAAGCAAACATTGAATAGCGGAAAGATAAGATTGACAAAAGAATAGGAGGAGAATTATTATTGTGTATTCGATTAGTTATTTTGAAAAGATCCCTCCCTGTTTTCCTCTAAATCAATATCTCTCTATGTAACTTATTTCAATCTAATTTTAAATTTTGCTTATTAAATCTCTGAAACTACCAGTACATGAAGATTAGAGGAATGCGTTCTTGCCTTTGTCATATTAATTTCAATTTTGTAAAAATAATCTGAATAAAATCTGAAAAATCTAGTTCTGTATAGGAAAGTTTAAAAAAAAATACATGGAAAAATGAAACATTAAACAGTAGCTGATTTCACACTAAAATCAGTAGATAAATCATACATTTCGTAATATTTTTGTAAAAATATTTTAGAAATGTTTTGCTGCCGTCTATCCTTTACGAAAGCTGTTTTTAAATTACTATTCAAACAGCCTGATATTAAGAGTAGAAGTGAAAATAAATTTTAATATATAAAAACAATAGAAGTACCCACGCTTTATTTATTCTCGCAACTGATATACCTGTAACTGGCAATGTATGAAAGCCGAGATTCAATAGAATACCTAGGTGTGCAGGCAAGCCTCCACTTTATTTACGCACCGTTTTTGTTAATCAAGACCGTACGAAGACAACGCTTGAAGGGATTCCACAACCGGTTTCTCTCTCTTCTGCGGCTGGAGTTCGGAGGTAAAGCACGGGTCTTCTGGTCTGTTCCTTTCCTGCCGATGATGATGTGCATTTTTTTCTTCTTCGAATGCTGCCTGGAAAGGTCATGCAATTTTTTGAGAAACTAATTCAACTTGCGGGTGAATCGTAAAAAAGGTGATACTCCAAATTCTTATCAGATTGCTGCTGTTATATTTTTTTTATTGTCTAGCAAGATAAACGAAAGATGTCTTCACTGGTGCGTCCTTGTTCATCGACCTCGTGGATCATCGTATAGTTTCAGTGTGCGCGTGTTTTCTCGATTGTTCGAAAAAATAGGTTCGCTAACCGATTATGCTTGTCGACTACACAACACTGCCAACACTACACCACTCATCTGATCAGTGCAAATTTAAGCCCCGCTGTGTTAAGCGTGTGGGGTAGCACAAAACTCAAAATTGCTCTGCAAAGCGACTAGAAAATGTTATGTGTTGCAACTGCCTCCAGTCGGGACATACCGCGAATTATCGTGGATGTCCAAAGTGTACAAAAATTCTAACCAAAAAAAATGTTAATGATGTCAACAGCGCTAAACCTTCTAATGATGCTAATAGCCAGTTTAAATCAACTGTAAAAAATGTTATGAATACAACTAATGTAACACCTGGTTATAAGTTATGCAAATGTAGTTAAAGGCCAACCGGATAAACCCGTTGGCCAGGGTAATTCACTAAATAATGGTAAAAGTTCTGAATTTTCTTTTAATGCATTAACTGACATTTATAAAATGATTAAGGAGGTTTGTGATATATTTAAAGGATTCTTTGTTATGAATATTTCAAAAAGGATTTCTGAAAAAATGCCGAAACTGCAAAGTACAGAGCATGCTATTGATAAGATATTTGTGCTGTTCTCAATGTTCGAAGAAATTTTTAGTTCAACTAGCAATGTGTAATTATGTCTGTTGTAAATACCTGTATCATTACATGGAACGCGAATGGACTGAGCTACGGGATTTCGTAAACGAGTACGCCCCTGAATTTTTGTTCCTACAAGAACACTGCCTGGGCCCATCCACTCCAATTTACGTGGCAAATTATTGTGTGTACAGATCAAATATATCAGCTACTACTCAAAGTACTCGAGCATGAGGAACAGCACTCCTTGTCAAGCGCTGCATTCCTCATTATGAAATAGCAATTCCACAGCTCTTAGCCGTTGAGGCCACAGCTATTTCCATCACAACAAACACTAATACAACATACACTTTTATCTCCACCTATATCCCTCCCAACAGGAACTCCTTAAATGTTGAGAGTGATCTCAACATTCTTCTCTCACTTGGTACACACGTTATTATAGGTGGAGACCTTAACGCAAGACACCGCGCGTGGAACTGCTATAATTCTAATGCACACGGCAAAATCATACTCAACTTGGCTCGTACAGCCCCTTTACGCATAGCGGCTCCTAACACCCCAACATGGTATACTGCTTCCTCCACTGGAATTATAGACTGCTATCTACTCAAAAACACCAGTGTTCCACTGGATGTTACGGTGTTAGATGAGTTATCTTCTGATCATAATCCAGTGAGACTAATTTTGGATATCAGTAGCTATACCACATCAGACAAAAGAGTCTTCAGAATTGACTGGCGTGTTTTCGCCAAAGCTCTAGACAACATTCAGTACACGCTTCCAACAATTCAATCGAGGAATGATATTGTAGAATCGGTACTTACTGTCTAGGAATATGATGTTTGTAAACTTACTTCCGATGTGCTGTCTAGGGGCTTGAAATGACTAATTAGACTTATGAATAACTCGAATATTTAATGAAACATAAATAGTTGCTACAGACTACAAAATGATTACATGTGTACAAAGATGAATTTACATAGATGATATATACAGATGAAGAGAATCGACTGTCTTTTACATGTAAACATCTTTCAGTCGCGTCATCGTCTTAATGGCGGAATCGTCTGACTTCAATCATCGAAAAAGTAAAAGATTATTCTCACAGCTTGTCGCGTCATCGTCTTAATGGCGGAATCGTCTGATTTCCATCATCGAAAAAAGTAAAAGATTATTCTCACAGCTTGTCGCGTCATCCGATTATAATGAACGATGCCATCCCACAACTGCTCGTCCATCCTGATGGAATGCGGCCTCGCATTCTCGTAGCACCACCATCTCATCTAGGGATCTAAAAAATAAAAAAAAATAAAAATAAAAAAAATAAGAAAATTAGTTACTATTGAGGAAAAAGTCGTCTTAAATGGTTTATTTCAGCCATCTTCCCTTATCATCTTAACATCCTCAGAAATAACGGCGTTAGCTCTTCTTAAATGCTCTTTCAGTGTTCGTTCATCTTGAACAGTCTATCTGAATACATGTATTTTACAAACACGTCTTCCTTTGATGTTGTCTGGAACAATTCGTCTGGATTCGTCTTATCTGAATACGTCTTCTGAATGCGTCTTCTTAGATACCGTCTGGATACGTCTTCTGAATGTGTCTTAGATATCTTCGAGATTCGTCATTCGAATGCATCTTCTTTAAGTCGTCTTCCTTCATACATTTCATCCTTAGACATCATCTTCAGTCTTCTTAAATTAGTTCACGTCTTTAAAATAATAGTCCATTAGTCAAATCGGGAGAAATTTGTCAACTTGGGAAAAAGTCTATAATCAGAAATCATCAAAATCGGTATTTCATTGTCAAAGCCTTTCGGGTTTCTTCCTATATCTTCTGAATCTGCATTTTCGCTTCTTTTTTCTCACCTTCTTTAGTTTCTTTTGTTCCGTCTTTGCTTTCCGTATCAGCGTAGTTGTCATCAGGTTTTCTGATAGACTTCTCCTTTTCAATCTTCTCCTCTTCGTTGGTCTCTGTAGATTCTTCGTCTCCAGCGGCTTCTTTTCCTTCTTTATTGTAAGGTATTTCACTGAAATTGTTCTAATGGAATTCGCATTTGATTCATCATCTTTAGCAAGTGACTCCTCTTCGAGAAAATGCTTCTCTTCAGAATCTCCTTCTGCAGTGGCGTTTATCCTAGTTGGTTTCGAATCTGAGTGTATTGTGTCTTCTTGAGCTTCTTCCACTAATTCATGGTTCACAGCGTCACTTTCATTCACCACTCTGTAAAGCACGTCATTATGCAAACAATAATCTTCATATGGCTTAGAGTTCAAAGCTTCTTTTATAACTTTTATATTTTCATTAGTTTCTTGAGCTTGAATTATCTTAAATGTTATACCATCTTGAATTACCATATATACATGATTTCGACTAAGAGCATCCACATGTCCCATACAGGTGCCAGATCTGTGTTCGATTGTGTAACCATTATCTTGTAACATTAATGCCCATCTAGATATTTTAGTACAAATGTCTTTCTTGCTCATAGTTTGTTTGAATGCATTACAATCTGTCACGATTTTAAATGGTATGCCTAATACGTACACCCTGAATTTTTTAAGAGCTTCTACGATTGCTTTAACTTCTAATTTGTAGCTCCAATATTTACTTTCAATGTCTGTCGTTTTCCTACTCATATAATAAACCAGATGCATCTGATTATCAATTAAGGATTTCTGTAACAGAACCGCACCATAACCGTCAGCGCTAGCATCAGTGTGTATTTCGGTTTCTGCTTTCGGATTATAAATACACAAAACAGGTTCAGATGTAAAGATGCGTTTCAATTCGTTAAAAGTATAAAGTTCTTTAGTTTCGAATTTAAATTTAGAATCTTTCTTCAGTAAATCACTAAGCGGTTTTGCAATTAATGAATAATTAGGTATAAATTTTCTGAAGTAACCAGTTAAACCTAAATAACTTTGAACACCTTTTACACATTTAGGTTCTGAAAAGTTAATTACTGCTTTCGTTTTAGAAGAAGAAGGATATAATATCCCATCTTTAATTTTGTGTCCTAAAAATTCGATTTCGCGCTTCAAAAATTGACATTTCTTAATATTTAGTTCTAGTCCATATTCCGATGCAGTCTGTAATACGCGTTTCAACTTTTGAATTCCCTGAGCTTCATTTTCGGAAGGAATAATGATGTCGTCCATATAGATTACAACAATATTGTCCTTTAAAAGATCAGGAAATGTATAGTAGATGTACCTTTAGAAAACACTTTTGCTGTTGGCAAAACCAAACGGGACTTTTAGAAATTCATACTGTCCGTTTTGTGTCACGAAAGATGTGTATTTTCTACTTTCTTCGTCCACTTCAACATGAAAAAAAACCGTTCTTTAAATCTAGTGTTGTAAATACCATTGCTGCTTGTAATTTATGAATAACATCATCAATTAATGGCAGAGGAACGCGATCGCGAATTATTTTTTTATTCAAGCTCCGATAATCTACGCAAAGTTTCCATGAGCCACATTTTTTTCTACTTAGCACGATATTACTTGCGTAATCAGAACAGCTTTGTTTAATGATTTATTTCTCTAACCACTCCGAAATCTGTTTATCAATTTCACGCTGCCATAGCGGGGAGAAAGCGTCGCGGCGAGCAATAAACCGGAAGTTGATCTGTCAGCGCTATTCGCATCTTCAGGCCAGATGTTTTTATTTTATTCGGCTCATAATTCCTTACTAAGTGTAGTATTTCATTTCTATGTACTCCGTCTTTGATATGACTTAAATCAATTTCCTCGTCATTATAAATATCACGAATGCACATCAAATAGTTTTCAGGTTGCAATTTTCTAATTCCTTTTTTTATTTACAGTTAATTCCCCTTGCCTTATAATATCAGTACCAATGATCGCTTGTAAAAACATTTCGTTTTCCAAATATTTGATCGAAATGAAGAACCATCGATTTCGAATTCACCATCAAATTTTCCTATAGGCTTAATTTTCCCATTACCAAACCCCGTTAACTGTAGATCTGCCGACTTAAGTTCAGGAGAACCTATCTTCTTATGTATATCTTCTCGGATTAACGTTACCTGACTACCAGTATCTATTAAAGCATCAATTTGCAAATTACCCAAATTAACAGTTTCATGCATTTCTTTCTGACAAGTCTGAGTTATTGGAGTAACAGCTTTGGCATCTTGAATATTTTTAGATGATGTTTTCGAACAATCTACGGCTTTGTGTCCAAACAAATTGTGTTTAAAACACTTAAATCCTTTACTCTTATTGTTACAGAAATTCGATTTATGGCCTAAACTTCCACAATTATAACACCTTGGCTCTTTAATCTTACTAGGTACAGCGCGTGTTTTATTTTGTGTGTTAGTACTTGAATAACCCTTATTTGTCGTATCTGGAACGCGAATTTTCTCATAAATTTTTAATTTCTCTTTGAATTCAGAAATAGTTTTACACCCATACAAAACAATTTTGTGACTACTCTGATCTGGTATCCCATTGATTACATAATCAAGAATTGATGAATCATCAACATAACCACGACTGGCTACTTCATGCATGGCAATTAAATATTCGGAAAGTGACTCACCAGGTTTTAAGTGTCGTTTCTGTAACAAATTATGAAGTTGTGCACTGTTTATTTTAGAACCAAATTCAGATAAAAGATTTTCTTTTAATTTGTCCCATGACATTATACCCTTCAAAGACCTAATAAATACCTTAGCAGAACCAGTAAGCAATTTTTTAGCAAACACAATTTTCTGTAATTCCGATAACTTAAATAATTTAAAAGATTCTTCTAAATCGCCAATGAAGGATTCAACTGGATACGCATCAGTGCCATTAAATTCAGAAACAGTTTCTAAGATATCACGAAAATGTAGGGAAATATTGCTAGGCATTATAATGTTTTCATCCACTGAGTTATTTATGGGAGGTGATTCTGACCGAACAGAATTAATATCACCATTTTATCAGAATTATAAACACTTTCGTTTTCTGATAACTCATCATCGTCGTCACTTTCGAATTTTAGAAGCTTAAAATCACAAAGATATTAAATCAGTTTTATCAGGATTTGAATCATAATTAAGATGTAACAAATTACACACAGAAATAAAATCATTTGCAGTAAGAGTTTTAAGTAATTTTTGTTTTGTTTCTTCAATATTAAAATCAGATGGAAAACCACAAATTTTACGCAATCTAGCTCTATTTTTTCGATCACCCAAAGTTCCAAACACAATTTGATGTAAAAGTTTAATTGACTTAGTAGGCCTAGTCTTTAAAGAATTTGAAATTCTAAGAATAGAATTTAAGGTAGTCATCTTAATTCACAGTATCGTAGAATACTATTCATAGAAGTAACAATGTGGAAATAATCGAAACAAAATTTACTTCTCTTCTTTTGTAATATTCATCATACTTCTTCCTAGGCTCATAACGCCTGAGCGCCCAATTCTGTAGAATCGGTACTTACTGTCTAGGAATATGATGTTTGTAAACTTACTTCCGATGTGGCTGTCTAGGGCTTGAAATGACTAATTTGACTGATAATCGAATATTTAATGAAACATAAATAGTTGCTACAGACTACAAAATGATTACATGTATAGAAAGATGAATTTACATAGATGATATATACAGATGAAGAGAATCGACTGTCTTTTACATGTAAACATCTTTCAGTCGCGTCATCGTCTTAATGGCGGAATCGTCTGACTTCCATCATCGAAAAAAGTAAAAGATTATTCTCACAGCTTGTCGCGTCATCCGATTATAATGAACGATGCCATCCCACAATATTGACAGCTTGGTCAAGGAATTCACCATAGCAATTCAGAATGCGCACAGCGGTGCTCAAAAAGAAAATAAAAACAAAAGAGTTAAGAGGTCTCAAGAGCTGAGTCAGTTAATTAAGAGGAGGAATGCCGCCAAAAGGCAGTATCAAACAACGAGACACCCAATGGATAAAGCCACGTTCAATAGACTCTGCGATGCAGTCAAGTCCCACACAAATTATTGCGCACAACACCGCTGGACTCAGTACCTTGAGTCACTCTCTACAGATGAAAATTCTCTGTGGAAAACTATTAAAAGGTATACAAAATGCTACAATTCAATTCCGCCTCTTAAAGGTCCTCAACGGATCCACTACACTGAAACTGAGAAGGCAGAACTTTTAGCTCAGCATCTGGAATCTCAGTTTCGCACTAACAACATTCACGACACTGCTACAGAACAGTTAATTAATAACTTTCACGCCAATTACATAGCAAACCCACGCACAGACAACATCATTCCAGTCTTACCGTCTGAAAACTGTAGCTACATCAAAAATCTGAAGAAAAATAAAAGTCCTGGATATGACAAAATTACGAACCAGATGATCAAGAATTTCCCCAAGAAAATTATACTACGTTTCACCAAGATTATCAATATCATCATCAAATGGCAGCATTTTCCTGAATGCTGGAAGGTTGCAATGATCACACCAATTCTTAAGACTCAAAAACCTGCGAACGTTCCGGAATCCTATAGACCTAGTCTGCTGTCTGCACTAAGCAAGATAGTGGAGGCTGTCATCCTTACAAGACTGAAACAGCATATTGAAAGCAACGATATACTCATTCCGTATCAATTTGGATTTCGAAGTCATCACTCAACGACCCATCAACTGTATAGAGTTGTGGAACTAATTAGTGAAGGCTTGCAACGTAAAACGGTCACTGGTGGCCTTTTCCTCGACATAGCTAAGGCTTTCGATCGTGTCTGGCTGGATGCTCTCATTTACAAGTTACACACTCTGGGGCTCCCAGAGTACATTGCACACATAATTAAATCCTAGCTGGCAGGTAGACAAATTGTCGTTCGCGTCGCAGGAACACTTTCTGCACCTAGGCCTATCCTTACGGGCGTTCCGCAGGGAAGTCTTCTAGGACTCTTACTTTTTAATATCTACGTGAACGACATAAACTTCTCTGAAAAACACAACACTCGCAATGTATGCTGATGACACTGCGATCCCTACACAAAGCGCATTTTTGAGTCCAGTTATACAACGGCTAGAAAACCACATCCACGCATACAGACTTGGCTCCTCAGATGGAAAATTAAGGTTAATGTGGAGAAAACTCAGGCTATCCTGTTCACAAAAAAGAAGAAATTCACCAAAAACTTGCAGTTCTATGGAGTGTCAATTTCCTGGTCCTTTATCTTGGGGTGATCCTCAGTAAAACTTTCTCATAGGCCCCACACATTACATCTATTATCAGAAAGTTTCGAGTACGTAAACATACACTATTCCCCTTAATTGCTCGAAACAGCGTTCTTTCTATAGATAACAAGTTACTCATTTACAAGTCCCTTCTACGTCCATTATTGTGTTATGCTTGCCTTGTGTAGGCTTATTCTAGTATATCCTTAAGGAAAAGGCTGCAAACTGCACAGAACGGGGTTTTGAGACAAATTGCCAATGCTCCATGCTATGTTCGAAATCGCAGACTACATACTGAACTGAAAATAGATCATATTAGACCTTTTTACTATCGACTGGGCAAAAAATTTCACGAAGACCTGTAGTCCATTGGTAAACCCGTGATTAAAATTTATGATGTCAATGATCAATGCAACATCAAAAGGCCTATGGCCATTCTTAGTGATGCTGTTGACTAACTTCTGTATGGCATGTTTCGTGTTGTGCATTAATGTTACTTCTTACCTGTACTGTATTTGTAAATTATTCTATGGATGTATTCATGTTTTCTATTAATATTGCACACTGGGTCTTGCACTTACCAATATTTTTGCATTATTTTTTGCTATGTACTGTTGTTTCTGTTCCTGCTAGTGGTTTTCCTGGACGGCATTTTCTCTATGTGATTATATACGCTCTCATTGTTCAGTATTAATCATCCTAACTTCATTATTAAGTCCATATATATATATATATAAAATTCTTATAAAAAATTCTAAAAAAATATGTTAAAATAAAAATTTAAAAAAGAAAAATGAAGAAAAGAAAAACAAATGTGTATTAGAAATCTTGGGCATATTTTTAGTTTGAATTCTGTTCGAACTAGCGTAACTTTCTTGGACGGCATTTTCTCTATGTGATCATGTACGCTCTCACTGTTCATTATTAATCATCATAACTTCATTATTAAGCCCATATATACATAAAAAATTCTTATAAAAATTCTAAAAAAATATGTAAAAATAAAAATTTTTTTAAAAATGTGTATTAGAAATCTTGGGCATATTTTTAGTTTGCATTCTGTTCGAACTAGCGTATTTTCGATTGGGGGTAGGGTCCTTTGACCCAGGCACCCCGGTAGTACATCATCACTCGTTGCGTACTACCCAAATTGTTAATGGTTGCGCTTCTTCAGAACTTCTATTTTGGACAGATGGACAATGATTTACTTGTGCCGATGAGTTCAGCCGTATCATCGTATTATTCGTTATGTCGCGTGTAATATAGATCTAGTGTGAAAACTGTATAACTACCAGCGTGCTCCATTCGTTTGTCCGGCTAATACCATCATTTAAATTTTAATTAATATTTATTCTAAAATAGTGATGCTGAAAAATAAAAATAAATAATTCACTTGTGATTTTTTTGGTTCTCATCATTCTGGTTGAGTCCTTAATTATATGTTTCCTTTCTAGATCTCACATTTAGATGTATATATGGGTTATTGCGGGCATAACGTAATTTTAGTATTAATTGACGATTTGAGAACTTAAATATTTTAAGATTTGGCTGCCATTATACATAATCTTACTACACTAGGCATTTTATAAAATGTCTGATATTTTTAGGCAATGTGTGAAATATTAGAATTATTATATACTTTATTTTATACTGAATGTAATACCTAGGCATTTTATGGAATGACAAATGCTCTTTAGGCAAAGTACGAAAAGAAGCTTATGTTAAGGCTATTGTTTAAAAAATGTTCATTCCTCAAAAATACAAATGTTATTTTGAAAAGTAATGAAAGACTGCCAGTAAAAAACTTTTATTCGAAATACGAAAAACAAAATTATTGAGATAACCTTTGTATAACATAATAAATTCATATTCTTTATCCGGCTGAGACTGGAAATCAATAAGATCTAATTGACAACGGGAATTAATTGGGGAGGGGGAAACATAGGTTTCGCTAAAATGCCCTTTTTAATACTTTTTGTTTTTCCTGCTATGGCTCATAAAGACTGATGTCAGTTCAATATCATTACGTGTAAGGCTTTTGCATTTAGTTGAACGTTCTTTCAACATTATGTCTTGTCCTCCGTGTCCAACAGTCAAATGAGTTTCATGAAGTATGGGGAATAACTCAGTGTCCATGACGTTATACTGTATAGTACTGACGCCTTCTTTAACAAGATAAATAAGTTTACTTTTATTTTCCACAGATATCACATCATAGCGATTCCGCAACCATTGGTCCCGTGATTCCTTCTTAGTAGTCATTTTGGCATTTTTTATATCATTTATTAACTTCTGGTAATTTTGGCTATTCGAAACGAATCGGAGATGTATTTCATACTTTGCCAGTTTATCATTTGACATTATATAAAATGCCTGTGCAATGTGGGAAATGTTTAATCGTTTCCTAGATTGTCGGCCAGTTTTCGGCACTAACGTCTATAAAATGCCTAGGTATTCTACTTAATACGGGATTTTAAACTTTGCCGGCAATATATCAATAAAATATGTGTCATTTTACACGTCACTATCTCATGCAAACCTTTATCATAGAAACGTTCCACCTGGCCATTAAGCTATTACATAATTTGATGGAAATCATGAGTCACCGCAGTCTTTTATCCATGATCTTTCTCCTCCTGGACGTTCCATTACTCCTTTTTGAAATGTCTAGCGCCCTTTACGCATAGTGCTGTGATTTCTGCAGTTTTTCTAATCAATGTTACTCTGAACTGCATTTTCCTCTCGAAGAAAATTAAACGAAGCAAATCTCACATTTCATGGCAATATGGATTTAATTAAATAAGCTTTTTATTAAAAATTATATTTCTAAACATTCTTTAAAATCACAGCCAGTAGTTAAAAGCAATAAACAAAGCACTGGTATTAAGTTTTTCATGCAAATCTTTGAATGCATTTCATTGCTAAAACATAAGCAGTTTCTTCACATTAAGATCAAATTACTCAAATTCAAAGGAAGTTATAGCATACTGAAATGAACGCCAATTACGAGTTTTTTCCTAGTAAACTTAAACGGTTATACAGGACGTAGTATGTTTCTTGAATCATATCTTGAAATAAATATTTGTACCCCTTTTACCGATCTGATTTTCTTGAAATGTTTCATATATACGTATTGGTGATCCCAAAAATCCATTCCACAGGAATTCTGTCAAAATTGGAAACAGAGATTTGCGTTGTTTAATTTTTCTCCTTTATCTCTGCATAATGTTCAAATTACCTACGTAAAATATCTTTCTTTACACCACCGGACAGATCGAAGACTAATCTTCCAAATAAAATATTTTAGGAATTTCTTATGCAAGTTACCGAATTTTCAATATTTTTAAAGGTATCGTGTATTTGGTTACAATGATATATTTTTATTCACAAATAAAATATTTAATCTTTTATTGTTAGTGGTCTCATGACTAAATAGAAATTTAAATAAATTGAAGGGAATTTTATGCTATAGAAAAGATAGGAAGATCTTGTGCTAAAAGTTACTGTTTACTTTTAAATACATTTGACTAAAACCGTATGATTGAAGAAGTTTCTTTATATAATTTGTTTATGATAACAAGCTAGGTAGTAAGTACAATACTGAAAGACCAATTTGGTCTAAAAATTTTTTTTGGCGAGCTCTCTACAATTTCTCATTTTTTATGATTGATTTATCTTTGCAAATATCGACAAAAGATTAAAAAATAGAACCTACGAACAATTTTCAGCATAAGTTGTTTACTTCAGCGAAAATTCAAGCTGAAATAACTTTTATTAAAGTAGTATTTAAAATATAATTAGTCAATTGAGAAATCGCAAATACGTGAAGTTTAAGGAAAATAATCCTTAAACCTATTATGTTTGTGGGAGAAATGAATCATTTAAGACTGTTTATTAAAGTGCCTTTATAAATCACTGAAGGTTTTTAAGAAATAAAACAAGCACAATACATTTGTATAATCGGCAGCGAGTCCCAACTTGATGCTTTCGGTCCTAACTACAGCCGATAATGTACCTCGTAAAAGCTCAAGTGTTTCAAAAGCTAACAGACGAAATAAGCTTAACTAATTCACTTTGAAGAGGAACCGAGTAAACAAGCCATTAACGATTCACTTTTCTCAAATAAACGTTTCATTGAAAATAGCCCGGGCTGTGGTTTTAACCTCCAGATTACTAAGGCTTTTAAATTTTACAAAAGACAAGAAAAAAGGATGGAAAAAAAGCACGAGCTGTCTTTTAATAAAGTTATGTTACAGATCTTTTTTTGTAAAGAACAAAATAGAAGATGACTTTCGTAAGGTTAATATAAAAAGAAAGGATCTTTAGAAAAAGAGTGTGGATAAAATTAGAAAATTAAGAAACTTAAACGCTAAGAAAAGTTCATCCTCTCTTTTTCGGTGTTAGCACAAAGAACGGGAACCTTTTTTCAGAATTTTTATATATATATAATAAAATGAGATAAATGGTAATTATTATGGGTGATAAACTTTAATGAACTTGTTTTTGGTTTAACTAGATTAAAGATGCTTTGACTGAAGCTTCACATCTCGTCATTGAAATGATTTTGAAACTTTTTATTTATTGACGCTGAGTTCTTTCTGCCAATTTAACTTCGAGAATCATCAAGTAAAGTTTTTTGTTAACTTTAATGAGTTTAGACGGTTCTTCACTTCTATTAAAGAATAAAAGCATTACACGGTAAAATTACGTAAAAAACTCTTTTTCAGTTAAAAATATAAATTAAAAGCCATCGGCATTTTTTTGTTTTGTTTCAGACCAAACTATAAAACTAATCAACGAGAAACATAAAATGCACAGAAATGCCAAACTATTTTTACTTCATATCAGACATTATAAAGCATTTTTAAGCTTTGAAAATAGTGATTTAAAAATGGGTTATTAAAAACAAAATGAATTTAAAAACGAACCAAAATGCTAAACTCATAACGATGGAATAAATTTTCTAAAGGATACTGATTTTGAAAAAGTATGGAAATTAATACACTGCCCATCAAAATTAAAGGATAATGACAGAAATAAAACATAACTGATACTTAATGAAAAATTATAAACAGAAATTTGTACAAAAGCATTAGTTAACATAAATTACAATGTTTGGCATTTGATTATTTTCACAGATTTATTCTGTGAAAATTCGCAAATATAAAGATGATTTTTGTTGTTTGATTTCTGAATTAATATTTGCAAAGTATTGAAATTAAAACCAAATTTATGGAAATTGGAAAATGATGGAAAAATCAAGTCACCTCTTGTGGAAAATTGCTTTACCAAATTGCTAATCATGTCTTGTGGGTTTACACGCCATTCTTCTAAATGCCCTTTTCAGCTCCAGGAAATTCGGCGCCCTAAGGCAGCACACATATGTTCAATCGGGTTCAAATCGATTGAACAAGTTGGCCAATCCATTCGAGTGATGTCTTCTGTTTGTAAGTTATCCTGACACCACATAAGCTCGACGAGGCCGAGCATTGTCATGCATTAGCAAAAATTCTGGGCAAAGAACAACCCTAAACAGTCTAACTTGGGATTCCAGTACCTCGTTCACATATCTTCGAGCGGCAACAGAACCTGTTTGAAAGATGTGCAGCTCGGAGCGACCATTTGTCATGATTCCTCTCAAAACCATAAAACCGCGGTCGCGGAAACGGGATATTTCAGAGACAAGGGAAGGCAAGTTGCGTGTTCCTTCCTCTCTCCAGATCAAAACACGTCTAGAATCACTCTTCAGACTATATCTGGACTCGTCAGTAAGCAATACTCAGACTCAGTTATTTTGGCTGCATTAAACATGACGGCGCCACCAGTTTAAATGGGTAGTTCTGGAAGCTGGAGTGAGTAGGACACAAACCATTGGTTTTCTAGCATATAGTCCAACCTCGGTAAGCCTTCATGGTGCAGTAGAACGGCTAATTCGAGTTTCTGTGGCGGCCTGAAGGTCTAAAACTTGTATTCGCTTCGCGGTTTCTTCCAGCCGACAACGACAGAAAAAGGTTTTCTGATGCAGTTGTTGCTCTTGGTCACCTTTCACCAGGTTCTACCAATTATTCGCCACTTTTGACCTTCACTTAAATGATGCCTTTGAACCATAACTACAGAATACTGATCAACTTCAGAAACCACATTCACTTTAAAGAACACTACAGAGCGGAATTCCAACACGCATCCATTACGCATAACATTCTCAATAATCGAATTTGCATATTTTCAGCACTAACGTATGCGTGGAAGTGCAATTTTGTGTTCAATTGTATTTAATTAATATAAATAAGACCACTGGTTGCAACATTATCTTAATGAGTACATTTTTTCTCATTATCCTTTAGTTTTGATGATCAATAAGTAATTCCAGCATGCCTTTTCTTTCTTACGCTAGCTTTATGGTGATCTTTCTAGAGTTGCCAAATTTTCAATCAAACATATAAAGCTACTCAAAAATGGCAAATTACCGTCTGTGAAGATGTCAAGATTCGTTTTCTCTGGAATCGAAATTTTAATGTTATTTTATTAAGAAGTATCAGTGTAGTAATGTACAAATTTAGGTCATTCAATAAAACCTTTTATGGGCTTATTAAATATAATTATCACTTCCGGTTGCCCAATTTTACCCCAAATCTAATCAACTCTTCATATGAATGCAGAAATCTTAAATACGGGAAATAGAAATTTTTGGAAGTTTGATAAGTTGTTTTAGTTTGTTAATTATTGTGAACGAAATATAGACATCACAGAATATACACAAACAGACAGCGTTGTAAAAAAATAGTAAATAGGTGTTGTAGGTAACCTAATATGTATATGTTCACTGAAAACTCACCAATGAAGTTTTGGATATAAAACATCACCTTCCTCACTTATAAATACATAAATTGGCGGGAGGTAAAAATGCTTTGGAGCCAAAGTTCGCATGCTAAGAAAACTTTCAGCACAGTTTTTTAAACTATTGCAGAATTTTTCAAGCATTAGTGTAAATACTGCAGCGAATGAAGTTGTCATAGCATTTAACAAAGGTAAAGTAGAAAAATTAAGAATAATTAAGAAATTAAGACGAGACGCTGCTCATCATTACAAAAATATAGATTTCAAAACAAAATTTAAGTATTTATTTTTTTGCAACATTAGAATTTTTTTTTAACAGTTTTTAACAGAATGAAAGAACAATTGTAAATGCAACATTCCAGAAAGAAAAACTTTGCTTTATGAAGTTGGATTATTTTAATTTTTAATAATTTAAAATATCCATATGCATTATTTTATCTTTAAATGTTTTTTATTCAACTTCAGATTTTTGGATCTATCTCTGCAATTACAAAATGAAAAAGTATTATCGTATGACTGTATACATTTTCACATATGCTAAACTATGCAATGTGTAGGCATTAAACACAGAATTTATTAATTTTGTGAGAATATAATTTTAAAAAAATCATTTTTGACTGATTTAATAAACATAATTTAAAACTAGCATTTAATGATTTTTTTAAATCATGTCTTTTCAACTTTTTTGAAAGATTTAATGCACATAAGCATTAATCCAGAGAAAAAATTTCGTTTCTGCTACTTTTAATTAAAACATAATCTGCCGAAAGTGAATTTATGGAATTTGGTTTTCTTTCGTAGCATTAACTAAAACTCCTAACAGACTTGGAGCGAACTCTCGTTCGGTCTGAAGTAACAAAGAGGCTTGAAAAGATTTAAAACAACCTTTTTGTTAAATCAGAACTTGAACATAGAATGTACGTCTCGTACTAAAAGTGAAAGACAAATTAAAACGTTAAACCAAGCATAGCAGTCTAGCTGATGTTAAACTATGACTACGCAACAGGTTTTAAAGCGAAATTGACTGAAAATGTTTCAAGAGATCAGCAACTTAAATGTCGGCAAAACTAATGCAAAGCCTAAGAATTACAATCTTATCATAGCTAGCGAAACCTAGTAACGTGTCCTTAAGCGACAGAAAAACGCTCTGCTTTACAATCCCAAATCCTCAACTTACATAGCATTCTGATGAAGAAACGAAAGGGAAAACAGTATAGCTGAAATTAAAAATAAAGGGTTTATTTAAAATCATAATAACCCTACAAACTCCGTTATTTCTTTTTTAAATACGACTTGCCTCCAATTCCAGAATTTTATAAAATAGTCCAATTCATGAATATGAAGGCCAAGGACATTTCATATTTGATATTTGTTGGTCTTAAGGCATAAAACAATTCGTTATACATATGCCAAATCTGGTCAGTAATTAAAAATTAGACTTGCAAATGAAAATGTATGCAAGTTTGGTATCTGAAAACTATTATCCCTCTTTAATGGATATTAAAGGTTTAGTACCATGAAATAGCTGCTCTCGTGGAAAAGCATGGGTATCAAACTGTGAAAAAAATAAACATGTTTACAGGCAAGGAGCACCGGGAAGATTCCCCTTCATCAGCCATTTTATGGCGAAGCTCACGATGGTGCTTTCCTGAAGGACGTTTTTTGAGAGAAATTAGCCCATAATCACGTCACACATAAGGCAAACGATAAGAACTCCCATGCAGCCAGGCCATTAGCCGGAAATTGAATCTCAATGTTCTTACTGCCCTAGCGGTGGTGGACCAGGGCGAAACTATTAGTATTCGATGATATCACTAGTTCCAACAAATGTAACCGCATGTTTCGAAATAATAATAATAATATGAAGAACGGAGCGTTCTAGGAAATGAAGCACAATCTACTATTTCAATACACGTCATTTTCTACATAACAATGCTTTTGTCAATGCGCTTTGTACATATTAGTAAGAATTTTTGATTAAAAAATAAATTAATAATCTTACAAAATTGTATAAATAAATCAAAATGATGACATTCGAATGGAAGATCTTCCATGCGTCCTATGACCGTATGCGTAACTAACGTAAAATACTTGCAGAATTTTATTATGCTTTTGGAAAACATTAATAAATCGAAAAGAAGTATATAAATAAAATAAAATTACATATTTCGTTGATAATACAATTTAAACACTTAACCACCACTTTCAAATCACCGGTACAATTATAAAAAA
The DNA here is from genome assembly GCF_044657685.1 of Stegodyphus dumicola. Taxonomy (NCBI): domain Eukaryota; kingdom Metazoa; phylum Arthropoda; class Arachnida; order Araneae; family Eresidae; genus Stegodyphus; species Stegodyphus dumicola. Next base: position 176,125,476 of record NC_140773.1, read on the forward strand.
TAAATTTACAGAAATTATTTAAATGACAGAAATTGTTTTCATATTGCAAGAATTCACAGAATACAGTTTACAAAATATTAATTAAAAAAATAGTTCAATTTTTCCCTTACTGATCTTTTACTAAACATCGTTTCACTTCGCACTTGAATTGAAATGATATATTTGCGTTCCTGAAAGTGCATATTCGCGAACGAAAATCATTAATTTTATTCGTTCGCTGTTTGTCTTTACACCTTTCCTTTCAACACAAAAAATAGAGCCATTACAGTAAATATAATGTTCCCTCCTCTCCCAGCAACCGATTGTCATAAAAGCTATTCGCTATTCAAGAGGTTATCTATAATCAAATGCACCATTTCGGTAAAGGTCGAACTGTCATCACAATAAAAATGTATTTAACATTTGAATGTTTTTTTTTCCCCCACGAATACCAAAACAGTTTCCTGTATTTGAATCACTTCCTAGAATATGCTAAATGTGGAGAACGTCATGACATCACGTAACTGGATTTTCAACAATTGAATGAAATCAACACGCTATGAGATAACTTCTGCTCGATTTTGTTGCTCGAATTGTTCCCTGTTACGTTAGGTTAAATTAAGCTACCAGATTATTATCTTCTCTGTCAATCATCTATTTGAGATTAGTAAGCCTATTCTCTAACGAATCGAATAAGCGAACGCGTGAAATTCGCTATGGTATGAACTGCATAGAAATAAAAATGCGACAATCAAAACGTAGAAAATAAACCCAACTTCGTATATACAGTTTATATAAAATAAAAAAAATCGTATATACAGTTTTTAGACTTGGCGATAAGACTAAACGAGGATTAAACGAAATTAAATAATAAATAATATTAAAAACTTATTAAACGAAGATGGATTAATCATTTTATTGTTTTTTTATATCATAACACAAATTTTGGGCAACAGTGAGCAAGAAAGTTAACAAAATAAATCAACTCATGCAAAACTAAACCTTCACTGAGCACAATGTTTCGAGTAAAAGCACTGTTTAATATAACATTAATAACAATGCCTAAAAATATTAATAAACTGATCCAAATGCACTTCCATTTGATGTGATAAGAGCACCGCATGCAGATTAGGAAAAATTTGGCCACTCTTCAACGTTGCGGGAAGACAGGAAAGAAGAAAGTTTTTTTTTTCCCTTTGTCTTTGCAAGATCAACTCAGTGAGTCCACCCTACACACATTTTTTTCCTCTTCCCCTTTATAATATACTAGTATATATCTGCAATCTCTAGTATTCATCTTGGTGAATATAGGATAGTCTCAATTCTGCATGTTGTTGTGTTGTTCCATGAACTAAAGTATTGCCATTCACGAGGTATAAGAATAATTTTTCTTTCAAATTTTAATGCTAAATTGATGATAGATACTTAAAACGTACTATTTAGAAAAATACATGTGATTATTTACTATATTGTTAGCATTTATTCTATTAATACAAATATTAAAAAATGTCTCTGTCGCCGTATAATATTTGTCTCAACATAACGTATAATTAACTATTATACGCATAACCAAGGTGTAACTAACGTATAATACTTGTATAATTTTATTATGCCTTTGGAAAACATTAATGAATCGAAAAGAATAAATAAAATAAAATTGTATCTTTAGTTCATTATGAAATTTAAACGCTTAACCACCACTTTGAAATCACCTACAGAATTATTAAAAATAAATTTACAGAAATTTATTTAAATAATAAAAACTGTTTTCATATTGCAAGAGTTCATACAGAATAAAAAGCTTAATTCTGACATAATCACAAACAATAACGCTATAGAATTTTTTAAAGCAAAGTGTGCAAAATCGTAAGCCATTAATTAACCCACGATTCTTAAGAGTTTATGCAATTTCAGGATGCACTATAATTTCGTATACCGAAACACGGTAAGTTACACTTTGTATACGCTATCGAACGTCATGTCATGTTTTCGTATTGAGAAACTGATGACACTTTTACATCCGATCTTGTCAAGGTGAAAGTTTAAAATTTTACTTTTCTGGATACAGTTAAATGGTATTTCCATGGATTTTTTTAAAAGAGAGACTCAGGAGATACTGGGTTCGCAATAAAGTAATTCGATTTGCACAAACAGATAGTGTTATCTTCTGTTAATCTTATATATATATATATATATATATATATATATATATTACATGAGGTGCAAAACTAAACATTTTCGACATATTTTACTTTTTTATTTTCATAAAGGCAAGAAAGCGCCTGATGCTCACAAAGAAATAGGTAATGTTTATGGTGATGACTGCTTAACAGAACGTATGTGCCTGATTGGTTTAAAAAATTTCGTTTTCGAGATTTTTCACTTGAAGATAACCAACGTTCTGGTCGATCTTTTGAAGTTGATATGACGAATTTAAGGCCTAATTGAATCGAAGCTTCATATAACTGTGCAAGAGCTTGCAGAAAATGTTAAACGTAACACGCACAGCAATTAAAAATTACGTAAGATGTCTTGGACTCGTTAAGAAACTCAATCAATATTTTTGATATGCCTTTCAAACGTAATGCAATCGACCCTTTTTTGAAGCAACTTATGGTAATAAAAAGGAACCGTCTACAATAATATCAGTGGAAAACATCACGGTCCAATCATGACGAATCAGCACAAATCACATCGAGGCCAGATTGATCAGCAAAAGGTCATGCTATCAATGTGGTGGAATTGCAAAGGCGTTTTGTATTTTGAGCTGATTTAAAGCAACCAAACGAACAAGTCAGATGCTTACTGCCAACAACTTATGAAACTTTAAGAATCAATAAAAGAGAAAAAGGCCAAGAATTAGCAAATCACAAAGGAATCGTGTTCCAACATGACAATGCGAGGACTCATATATCTTTAGTAACATGTACGAAATTATTGAAGCTTGGTTGGGAAGTGATGTCGCATCCTTCATATAGGCACGACCTTGCGCCGTCGGGGTATTATTTATTACAAAGTTTACAAAACTTTTTAATGGCGAAAATTTTAGTAATAACGATGACCTCAAATAGCACTTGGTTGAATTTTTTTACTGTTACAGACCAGAAGTTCAATGAGCGTAGAATCATGAAGTTACCAGAAAGATGACAAAAGGTCATCGAACAGAATGGAAGATATTTAACTAATTAAAGTTCATCTTTTTACAGAGAAAATGAGTTTTATTTCGCACTAAAAAACCGAAATTACTTTCTCGTCAATGCAATATAAATTATATAGAGATTCATTAAACTTTCGAAGCAAAAAAGTGAAAATTCAGCTGTGCCTGCGCTGGCATTCGAACCAATCATTTTCCAAATGCTTGCTGTTGTTTGTTAACAGTTTACACCACGAAATTACGCACAAATAAGTCCTTATACTTCGCTCCTCTTAAAGGAGTGACCGATGAGATGCACGAGACCAAGTGCCCCAAATCCAAGAGGTGACGATCTATTGCCAACGACTTTTTAGCTCGGCAAACATGAAAAGTAAACTATGCTGTAACCAGGATTCGAACCACAGATCTTCCAGTTGATAGCCGAATGTATTAACTACGAACACCACGTGAATGAGAACATACGCGAGGAAGTGTGATAATTCTTTACAAGTGACAGAATTATATGATCTAGAAAAGGTATATGGTAGAAAAGTAAAGGAGAAAACTCAATCTAGTGTTAATTTTTGTTTTGAATCTTTATACACAGTTTTTCAAAAATATTATAGACCGAATATCAATTGAGCAAGCTGTTCATAGATCTCACATTATTAAAATTTAAGGAATCAGTGAAATTAAGTAATCTTTCAGATTAAAAAAATTGTGTCATGTGACAAAATTTAGTACTTTTGTGGTGCTTTGGAAAGAAAGTTCTACTTTTAAGTTTCTTTTTATCCTACTAAAGACTTTTTAGATCATTTTATAATTATTAAATTTCTACCGCAGAAACTTTACACAAAAGGCCACATAAATGTTTTAACAGAAGCATGGGCTTGACATGACTTAAAATTTTAAGATGATCATGTTCTTTTGTGTTTATGGTATTCCTGTTTTGTGTTTGATTTCATGACATATCAGCACATTTCACCAAGAGGGAAATGTGCATAGTTAAGAAAACAGTGGCTGGAATCTCAGTGTTCATGTGCCTTCCGGAATTAGATTATATTAACTCGATTATCACATATTATTTTTACCGTTATTCTTGTTAAACATATATAATTATTTGAATATTGAATGGATTATATGTGACACATAGTAACTCGTTTGTTAAAAGAGACTTAAACCATTTTTTACGGATGACAAGAACGACTAAATTGTCAATCTAAAGAGTCGAACAATGTCTGAATTTCATTAAACAAAAAAATTTCTACTTACAGCATTTTAAAAAATGCGAATTTCAAACCCTTGCTTCCATATTTACTTTAACGAAAGTAAAACACATCTTTATCAAATTCGTATTTGAAACTTCAACATGCATAGCTACCTGTAGAATATCTGTACATTAACCACACAAATTTTAAAATAATGATACTTTCAATAATTTTTATCGAAGATACATTGGAATGTTTTTCTTTTTATTTGATTGCTTCGCCAAGAGAAATACTCTGCTAGTGACACTTTAAGACTTTTATACATACTAAATTTTCTTGCATTTTTGATAATAGGGGTCCCGTGATCAAAAGTATATTAGGTTAAAAGCATATCTCATTTGATTCATTTATTAAAGGAGGTTTATGATCTCTCTTGGCCATATTATCCTCTTGAAATTCCTTGTTAAACAAACATTATACAAATGTGCTCAAAAGGTTCATTTGAATTCTGTGTTAAAAACGCCAAACGCATGTAAAAAATACAGTTCAGCTCTTTATCAGATCACTCGGATAATGCTCACTCATTACTTCAAATTTCTTTGGTCTCAACCATTCTTTATTTGGTCTGCACGTAAAATATATTGGTTTTATGATAATATATAAGTCACTTTCGAGAAGGCTATCAGGTCACATTCGAACTCTTGATAAAAATAATATTACTCACTTTCAAGAAGAAAAACAGGCTCCTTTTTCATACAAATATTGTTATTATTATTTTTAAATTGCAACTATTTTCTCCAGAAATCTATCAAATTAGTTAACATCTGTCAATAAAGAAACAAATGTAAGTTAACCATTTCCTTAGGGTAGGATATGCCCGTGCTTTCCAATTTCCATTGCAATTTCTGTTGGAACACCAATGTTGCTTCTCTCAAGTTGGAGATTTCACAGTAGGGTTCAGGATCTTGTTGATGAGGGACGGAAATATAGTGAGGATGGAACTTTCAGATGTAAATATGAGGAACTTTCTCAGCAAGCGCCAATCAAAAAAGGACGTTTTGTAGAGTTTGTGTGTTGTTAAAACACAATCAGAAAACCAGAAATATTAGCAGAATCAGAAATTTCGAACATAAAACCACCAATAGTTATTGCATAAGTCAAATGCCATTTTTAAGATACCTTTCTTTGTAGCAATATGATATTTATTAGCTTATGCTGCTTATTTCTGTGAATGCCTTAAAATATGCTTAAATCTTTATTATTCTCAGTGGTGTCTGCCGAAAACATCGAGGCAAATACATCGAGGACGAAATCGTCGCCGGGAAAACAACGCAAGGGGAAAACCTCGTCGTACAAAACATCGGTGGAGACATGAAGGTAGGGAATAAGACTTTCTTACCTCCGTGGCTGGAGAAAATAAAGCAAGGAAAAACATCGCAGTTCTAAAATATCATGGTAGAAAATTTCGTCATCGAAAATAAAGCGGTTCAGAAAATTCACAGTTTAAAAACATCATCGTCGAAACTATCGTGGTAAAAAATAAAGCCGCTACACAACATCGATAACATTCCAGACATGCATTTTTCAGGACTTAAAAATTTGCAATGCATGTTGGCAAAATGATTTTGAGCTGAAGAAGGAATGATTAATAATTTTACCTTTATATTTCATATTTTTGAATTAACTTATACAGTTCTGAAAAAAGAAGATGGATATTCGAAAACTAAAACTGAATACAAAAATAACGCTAGGTACAGCAGTTAACAGAATTTTAAGCTAATAGTATAGTTAAAAAATAAAGGTAACTAATTAATCTCTTTTATTAAGTTTTGTTGGTATTTTTTAAGCAAAATATTGTCTAAAATGATCAGGAAAAGGAAGATGAATAACTGCATGTAGTTACCTAATTATCAAATTCTCTCAACTGCTATAAGTAGCATAATTGTTCTACTTATTTTATGTTTCTGAACGTTTCAGTTTTCTTCCTAACTTTTTAACAAAATTTATTATTTAGTTCAAAAATAAATATAAAAAAATAATCCTCATTCCTTCTTGCGCTCACAAATTATTATATAAATATGCATTTACAACTTTTAAAGCCTGAAAAATGTACGTCTACGATGTAATCGTTATGCGATGATTTGCAGGTGCTTATTCATTCCCACAAAATTTTCGATCACGATGCTTTTAATTTGCGAAGTTTCTGAATAGCTTTCTTTTTGACTACGATGCTACAGACTGCGATCTTTTTTCCTTGCTTTGTTTTTTCTCACGATGTTTCGTACGACAACTTTCTCCGCGATGTTTTCGTCCACGATGTTTTCTCCTGTAACCTTCATAGGATCTCCTGAAACCTCCTGTAATCTTACTTACTTAAGTATTTTGCTCATTTCTGCTAAAATGGCTTATTCTTACAAATGCAGATAACAGGTAACTCTCGACAGTAAGTCATTTTTTTTCTGTCCGAGTGCGACCTTTTAACGAAGTTTGACTGTATTCCAGAATATTCTAAGAAAAGGAACGTTAACGGGATTTCGTCATATATTCTGCAATAGGGAAATCGTCATTCTTCGAAAAATAATGAACTTAATTCATACGCAATAAGTACTCATTCATTTTAGGAAAACGTTTCTGTTTTTACTTATTTACATGATAAACAAATTAAAAAGTTCTCTCACAAACTATTCTTTGAAACCAGTGAAAAAAAATCATCGATTAATATTTGTATTTTATATTAGCTGTTTCTCCTTCGGCTGAAAAAGACCCACAGACCCACTGCCACCAGTACCCTAAGAAAATGAATACACAATTCAAGGCCTTCATTCTAATTAAAGAAAGATATTGTTCCCTCCCAGAACACAAAAGCGAGCAAGCGGGAAAGTAAATCACGACAAATGAGGGCCAGTTTGTACAAGAGATGCCATCTATCGAATTCATGTCTTGCAAAAACTTGCGCAACGGACAATGGCGAAGAGGAATTGTCTAAGGATTTCTTTTCTGTTGCTTGGCATCAGGTGGAAAGCGCTCGTGCGTGAAATAAAGGAAGTGCATTATTATTATTTTTCTTCACGGGTCTTGTGATGCCTGTTCTTGTATATATAAAAGGAGATAGAATAGGAAAAAAGAGTCGTTATATAGTTGCATCGATCGAGGAAAGGGCGGGACTTGATAGGTGACGTCAGAAAGTGCTGAGTCGTAAAAGAAGGCGTATTCTGCTAAACAAAGAGGAAGAAATGCAGGTGTGGGGTCGTTAAAGGGGGAAATGATGCTTTTAGCGGGAAAAGATGGTAGAAGGCGCCCATACGTATGCTATTTCGGAAGAAACACTCAATCACTGATAACTAATGGTTTACTAAAACTCTAGGGTAGGATGGATATAAAGTTGCTTAAAGATAACGCTACATTGTTAAAAAAGGTAAAACAATTTGAAAATTTTAGGTCCTAGTCTAGAATTTACAAAAAAGTTTGCTGATACAAACGTTAGAACTTCATTCAATCTGAAAAATTTAAAGCGTGTAAAAATATGTATGAATTTCGCTATCAGTGTATTAAAAAGTTTTGTTGTTCATTTAAGCAGTTAAGACAAAGTATACGAGGGTTATTTGCATAAGAGGAAGAATGGATTCATGAAAAAATTTCTAACAGAAACTAGATCGAATTTACACTACACATCAGGAAAATCATTAATACACCCATGCAGCCGGCCCGTTTTCCAGGATTCGAATGCGGGTAGAACGGCCAGCGTCACAGCATCGGCTACTAGTCCACATTTATAGCCTTTAATAAATATATTTCATTTATCCCACATTTGGTAAAAAATAATATATTTTTTGGCAAAATATTATTAAGAAATAAAAGTAAAATAAGTTTTCAAATGGTTCACGTTCTTATGCTGATTAGCAATGCACTTTTAAATATTCTTATGAACTTAATTCACGAATGTATGGAAATAATTTTAGTGATTATAAATTGTAGTATCTCTTACATAATGTAACATGTATAGCATTAGAATGCGAATCATTGCCAGAAAAATAGGGTTACAATGGGTAAGTCCATTTAACATTGAAGTAAATGGCTGTCTCGCTAAACTGACGAGTGTAATTGGGATAGGTTTCCGCGAATAATTTTGTCCGACTAAAATACTGGAAATTTCACGGCGAACGTGGTAAAACTAAATAATACTAGAGAGAGCATCCATTTTCAATTCACATTCAATAGAAAATTTAATTGAAATGATCGCATTGAAAAAGTTAAGAATAAAGCAACAAAAGTTACCAGCTGCCTTTTCCCAATTATTGGCAATTATTCCAAATTAGACTTCAGAAAGAAACGTCTCGTTTCTCAATTTCTCAATAATCCTTATATATGCTTCACCGGTTTGGACTACTCTTACCATAAATGAACTGCTCAAACTCCAACAAGGACAAAGTAAATATCTGCGCACCACTACTAACGCACACTTTTAATGTGCGCAATGAAAGATTGCACGAGGACCTCAATACTGAAACTATGGATAAGTTTCTCAATAAAATCAAAATAAATATCTGCAAAAAAGCTACTACTTGTAACCAAGTCACGAATTTTAACTTATCTGAGTACGAAATTTTACAAGAGGACAAAGAATTACATCCTCATGCTGCACATCTCCTAAGAGATTTGAATTTTCCAACGTAAACTCTACACATGCATTCCTGTATTTGTATATATCTTTATTATATGCGGTTAAGTGTCTGTTTGTCGCCGATAGTTTACTGGTTGCTTGCGTAACTGTACTAGCCAATGGGGTGAAGTTGCCGCGGCATTCAAATAGTCCATATACACTGATACCATACATGCAGTTATCATTGGTTTTATTAAATTATCATGGTATTTAAGAACATTTAAATATTTTTAATTTATACAATTGTTGCTTATTATGCATTTAACTATATTTACATATGAATTACCTAGAAACTTGCAAACGTTGAGAAATTAAAGGAGACGAAACCAACTATCAAGTTGTGCGTAGTACCAGTCCCGGATCTAGGGGGGGGGCAAGCCGGGATCTGTGCCCCGGGCGGCAACTTCTGAGAGCGGCAAATTCCAGCGTGACGCTGCGTCGTATTTGGAATGTTGTCAAATTTTGATACGACATTTATGAAAGTTAAGATAACAAGGTTCATTAGAAGAGAAAATGGAGACTTTTTATTGAAACTAGGTAGTAAAGATGAAGTAGTTAGACTTGAAAGTGTTTTTAAAGAAAAAGAAAATTTGAAGGAGTATATTAAACCAAGGAGGCGTAAATTTATTAAACCGAAAATTATTGTTTATGGTGTTTGGGAGAAATTTAAGAATGAAGAGCTTAACAGATGTCTTGAAACGTAACTGTGTATGGAATGCCTAATGTGCTAGATATTTGTTTGATATTCCTACGAAAGACTGGATAAGACACCCCATCATGTTTTTTCTGTTGATTCTGTTTGTCAAACGGAAATATTGGAAGAGCAGAGTCTGGCAATTGGATGGCGTACTTTTTCTACGAGATTATTTTTAAGACCAAGACAGTGTACACAATGCTTGGCATACGGTCACTTTAAGAGATTTAATGTGCTTTAAATCATCTAGTGACTGTTTGTAAGAGTAAAGATAAAGGTAGGAAATGTGTTATCTGTGTGGTTTCTAATCAGAAGTATGGTATAGAATTAAAACATGATCACAGTGTATTTGATAAGAGCTGTTCCTCTTTAAAGAGAGAAATTGAATTTATTAGAGGTCACGTAGACTTTGATTTTAAAGAATGACATAATACTTTTTATGAATTTTAGCGTGTTCATTGGTTCTAGTATTTTATATAATTAGATGTTATCAACTGTATTTTCATTTATGTGTATATTTGTTTTATTTTCACATGATATTATTATAAAATTTATTTATATGTTTATTTTAAGTGTCAACCTAAGTCACTGTGCCTTAACTGCTAAAAAGCTCTCTGTTCTCCAAAATGTTATTGGTGTTAGTCCCTGATCTGATCTTACTGTAGGAACCCTATTGGGTTAATGAAAAATTGGCATTTATTGAAAATGGTTGGAGAGTTGCAACTGGAGCTGGAGAACGAACTGCAATTGTTGTTTTAAAAGAGGAAATTGATTTTATAGTGGATTATGAAATGGATGAAATAACAGGTATTACTGTATTAATGGGAGACGAGCAGTTGAGTTTCATATCGCTATACTTCTCTCCTGCAGAGGACGTTGCTGTGAATCTCCATAAATTGGAAAATGTTTTAACTATATATAAAAGGTTTTTAATTATGGGGGATTTTAATTCAAAACATTTTAGCTTTCAATGCATTGAAGAGGCGGAACAGGAGAGGCAACAAACCGACACTAAGCTGCTGGAACTGCAGTGGTGAAGGCCACTTACGAAGGTTTTGCTGTACCCCAAAACACTAAGAAACTGGGAGCTTCCTGCTTACTGAGAGTTAAGAAAGGTCCCAGTAAGCAGGAAGGAAAATAATTAGTGATCATCTTGCAAGGCGGATTTTGCTAATTATTGAGAAACACCATTTTAAAGCGCATCAGATTCTGCAATGAGTAGCGGCTACAATGGAATCTTTATCATAAAACACATAAATGGAGTTCCTTGCAATAGGACAATCCATACAGAAGCCTATTTAACATCGTCCGAAAAGATCTGGAACAACGACTGGAATGTAAGCCTCCTGTGTTACACTCCAGACAGGGTCAGGTTACGTAACCGACATCGATGGAAAGTTAGAAGTTTGAAAACGCCGCCTACCGTCACATGGCCTACGTAGCATATATTACAGATCCTTGCATATTCCGATTAAACTTTCTGAGGAAATAGAATTTTTATTGAACTTTAAAAATAGTGAAGTATATTATGTCTCCGAAAAATAACCCTTTTCGTAACCAAATAAAAAGGATTTAAATCTAGCATCAAATAATAGGTCAAAGGCAGAATTTTTACTACGTGGATCCATAACTAAAAAAATTAATTTCCTGTACGCCATAATGGAATATACTGAGAACTGTGATAGCTATAAAGTATTACTAGCAGTCTTGAAACTCGTCAATCTATCGAGGACCGTCATCCCGGTAAAAGCTGCAAACGTCAGCCATAAGGCGAAAGTCATTAGGAAAGGCGAAGTGGTTGCAGCATATACTCCAGTGACCTGCATTAAATAAGCCAACAGTCCTCCAGTCGTTATGTCTTCGGAGAGCTTAATATCGTCGCTAATGAAGAATGTACAATTAAGTAGTGAAGACAGGAGTGCTGCAGGTTGAGACATTCAAGATGTTCTCTCTTGCACATTTTCTAACGTAGGTTTAACCAGTTTTGCACTGCATAAAATTATTACCGGGATCATCCACCAATAAAAGAACATCCAAGACGTCTATTGATAGTTAAAAACGAAGATGTAAGAAAACTTCTAAAGGACATGAAGAAAGTGATGTTATCGAGCCTTCAAGCAGGAATGGGTCCTTTCGGCATCATTATGGTCAGAAAGAAGGGCGGTTCAACTAGATTTTGCGTTGACTATCAGTAGTTGAACGACATAACCAAGAATGACAGCTACCCTCTTCTTAGAACTGACGGCATTCTGAACGCTCATTCTGGCAGCAAGTGGGTTTCGACGCTTGATTTAGAGTGAATTTTACCAGGGAGAAGTACACTTTGTTGAACGAGAAAAGACGGCATTTACTTTTGAACAAGGACTTCGACAATTCAAGGTGATGCCGGTTGGATTATGTAATGCACAGGCAACGTTCGAACGCCTCATGGAGACCGTTTTAAGATATCTTTCCATATGAAACCTGTTTAATATATCTGGATGGCATCATCATATTCTGGAAAAGTTTCAAAGAGCATTTAGAAAATTTTAGAAAGAAGCCAATCTAAAATTAAACTGAAAGAAGTCAATCTAAAATTAAACTGAAAGAAGCCAATCTAAAATTAAATTGAAAGAAGCCAATCTAAAATTAAACTGAAAGAAGCCAATCTAAAATTAAATACCGCAAAATGTAAATTGTTCCTGCTATGTACCTCCTAATTACTTGCTATGTTCGAAACATTAAGATTTGCTTAGGTTGATAAGAATTAATGAAAGGTGTGCAGCTGCATTGAAATTTTGTGTTTTTCTCCCTAGATATGTCAAAGCAAAACAATTTCTTTTAGAAAGTCTTCCAAGACGTTCCTTTGAAAGATATCCCTACAGTACTTTGCAATAATCAATAACTGGAGTTCATTCCAATATTTCTTTGTAGTAGACAGAATGACATTTGGAGAGAATTTATTAACACATATAAGTATAATCTGCGATTAATTGTTTCTTATGAAATTATCTGCACTGCTTCAGTCAGATTATTCATAACTTGAAGCACTGCTGATTTTCTGTAGCATCAAACTAATTTGAAATTCAGATGTGCTACTCGAGCATCCAGTTGATAGGGCTTGAGCTCACACTCTCTTTCTGTCTACTCATACATTTTAAGTACCGTTTAACGATTGCTTCTCTCGCGAATTAGAAATGAAAGTATTTTTGTAATATTGGCAACATTTCCGTGAGAATTAGCAATGATTACACATTCAGAGCTAATTCAGACTGCGCCATTCAACTGCAAAACTTAATTCAGACTGCAAAATTTATCAGCTTGTGCATGCTTCAGCTTTTCCGTTTTACACTGACAACATTATGTGAATATTATCAATGGAATAGCTACTGTACATAAAATTACCCGCTGATCATAATAATCTGGTCTCTCCAAATATTAATTAATATTTGCGAGCATTTGCTTGCGCGTGCTCTCGTAGCGTAAGTATTTAGCACGTCCAACTAAAAAAAATAAATAAATAAATAAATAAAATAAAAAAAATAAAAAAAAAACCTGAAATGTTTCAGATTTTAAATTACGTCCAAAGGGGCGTTTTTTAACATTTTGTGTGTTACCTTTCTTTATTAAATATCATGTTCCTCGCACTTAAACCATAAGATCCAGTGCAACAGCAATATCTCAAAATAGTTTTAAAACGAGCATATCTTTAGAATTTCCGATACAGAGACTCACGCGCTGGAGATAAAAATCTTTTTTCTGCACAACGTTGCCATTGCTCGCTTTGAAATCCTTGAGTTTGTTAATCAAAAATTCGTCAAAGTTTTAAAAAATAGGAAATCGATCATAAAACAAATTTCAAATTTCAAATTTGGTCTTCCACATGCTCATATTCGTTGGAGGATTACGTTATTCAAAATTCGATGACTCTATGTACCGTTGTTTTATCACTATACGAGAAATATACATACATTTATGCAGATTTTTCATTATTTAATTTCTTTAAATATAATGCAGGACTCTAACATTTTGTGGCAACAGTTTGAAAAGTGAACCGACATTTATGAGTCCGACGCAAAATGCCAAAACGAAACTAATAGTCCTTCGGGATTCAAATCCCTTTAAAAAAAAAAAAAAAAACGTAAGCTATTAATCGTAAAAACGTATTAATCGAATCTTGGATGGCACAGAAACATTTCCAAGTTTCCTGCTCCGAAAAATTTATATCGCATTCCTCAGCGTGTGTTCTTGTAAGTGGTTGGCAGGTTCCGCTAACAAATGTAAGATTTGTGGTTCGAGTCCCAAAGTTCACTCTCGTGTTTCCTGTCTTTGAGAATTTAACGGTTTCTACATATATTTCTGTATTAGAAATATTATTAAATTAGTCGAATAAGTTATTATTCAGCTATTATTCAGGTACAAAAAGAAAATTACTTATAATACACACGTTCTGTAGAAAACTTTCCCTCTGGGAAGCTATTTATTTAAGGAATTCTTATAAGCTTAATTTGCATCAGGTTAGGCTACTTAGCCAAATGAGCATTTTCGGAGTTTTTGCCATGTTTAACACAAACACGAATTAGTTTCTCTTAGAAAGTCCTCCATGAAGACTGCCCTCATAAAGTAAATCTAAGAATTCCCTAGAGGCTAGAATACACATAGCTTTTCGAGGTTTGGCGCTAATTACCGGTTAATTGATTTTGATAGTAAGTTGTAGAAAGATTTCAAAATTTCATATAGTTAGTTGCTTTTCACACAGGCGAAAAGAATCATAAAAGGCACGCAAAAAAATTCATATAATTAGCACAGGTTAAACAACATGTCGTCACAAATACGTTTAATGATATAAAATAATTTTAAAAAAAATTCAGGACATTTCTTTAGTAAAACCTAACATTTTCGTTGGAATATTTTAAACATTTTCATTGCGCTCAGCAGGAAGTAACCTAATTCCCAAATAAACTGCATTTGGAATTAATAGAAATAAACACGAAAAAAAAAATAAATGAATAAAATGTGAAATATCTGTCTAAATTATCTCGTTATTTCATTTATTTATTTCCCTTTCTACTTAAAATATCTCCACTTTAACCCCGTTCTGCAGTTTTAGAATTTACTTCCCAAGGGCTAAAATAGAACGATCAATTCTAAGTTAAAAGGAAAGATAACTAAGATGTAAATAAACTTTAATGAGAATCGATTCAAAGAATCTACTTTTCTAAATGAAAACCCGCAGGCCAAATAAATTCTTTCGTAAATGCAAGGACACATTTTGTCGATTTGAAGATAAAACTAAGAATAAAATATCCATTAACATAAAAGGGGATCAATGATTAGCGCTAACATTATTTATACCACAAAAATCAAATAGCAAAGCAGTTGACAAGAGGTTCAAATATCACAGATGTGATGGCGACGTACTAGATGACAAAACTGTAAACAGGAGCAAGAAAGTAAATTTTGGAAGGCGTTTGGGGGAACAAAGGTAAACTAAAATTAATTTAGTTTTCGTACCTATAAGCACACTTTTATCTATCGTTAGCCCAAAGGGCGTTAACCCAGAAGGGCTCTTAATTTCGTTTGGGCATTTTGCGTTTATTCACTTTTCAAACTGTTGGCACCAAATATTATCTCCATGTATTATACTTAAAGAAACTAAATAATGGATAATCCGCATGAATGCATGAATGCTTCTCGCATTATGAAAAAACAAATAACTATATGAAATTTACCTAGAGCCATCCAATTTTGAATAACGTTATTCTCCACCGAATATGGGCATCTAAAATCCCTAATTTGGAATTTGTTTTATTATCGATTTCGTATTTTGTAACACTTTAAGGAATTTTTGATTAACAAACTCAACGATTTCATAGTGAGCAATGGCAACGCCGTACGAAAAAAAAAACATTTTTATCTCCAGCGAGCGAGACTGTGTATGGGAAATTCTAAAGATATGCTCATTTTAAAATTAGTTTGCGGTATTGCTGTTGAATCGAATTTTATAGTTTAAGTGCGAAGAACATGACATTTAATAAATAAAGGTAAGCGTTCAGATGTTATTTTATTTTAAAAATTAATTCTACTTTCTAAGATTTTGAAAAATTTGATGTCCAAGAATTTCTAAGATTTCAGCTTCGATTCGCAACATGCCTAGTAATTTGCTGCGAATTCCTTCGATTAGAAGAAAAATTCAAACTAAGAATATATTGAAAACATAATAAAAACATAATATTGCTTTAAGAAAGTCAATGAATTTAAGTTTCAAAACTACTGCCTTGATTATATGAATTGCTGAAACACAAAAACTGATTTCCATAGCTGATTTATTAAGATAATCGACTTTAACGTTTGAAACGGAGACTGTATTATTTAAGCAAATCATAGATTATTCACAAATATTATATTATGTATTTTAACTCAATTCAGATTTAATTTCAAGCATTAGCTTTCATCTTGTTAACACATTATATTGTTCAGAAAAAGGGCTAAGATAAAGTATCTTTTATAAGATATTCAATTGTTCAGTGAAACGAAATTAATAAAGATGTCCTTTCTTTCGGAAAATACACAAAAATGATAACATAAATGATTCATCGGATTTAAAAAACTCACTTTTTAAAAGCGCACACCATTATAATGCAGAAATTCATCAAATTTTCGTCATACGCCCCAAATCTTTTGTGTGTGTTGCACTTGTCAGACGATACACATCCAAGCCGTAGTCAAATTTGACTCTAACTTGAAATCAGAAGACCTGGGATATCTGATGCTGTTCCTTTCTTCAATGTTACGTTAGATATTTTAGTACATGTCCCACAGCTGATAACACTTGTAGTGTTTAGAGTATGCATCAATGCTTCCCGTGTCTTACAAATAATATTGACCAAAATCGACTGCGCTTGCGTTTGTGTAGTATGAGCACAGAATACATCGCAAATATGTAATATGGGAAGAAATCTTGAGATGTTTCAGGTTCCTTTTACGTGTGAATTATTACTCTTTGTGCAGTGCTTTAAAAACACAGTATTCTGAAACCCAAGGGCAGTTATTTCAATTTGGCTTATTCTGAAACTCAAGGGCAGTTATTTCAATTTGCTTTACTAGTGACTTACCTTGAAAAAATATACATAACAATACATCCCTAACAATGAATGCACTTTGGCCATAACTTACGGTATTGTTATTTCAATGAACTTATGGGGATGAGAACAAACTGAGGTTCTCTTTATCAAGGTACAAGGTATAGGAAATATCTACATTTGTTATTTTTCTAAAAAGTTAACCGAAAACGGAGGAAGATAAATAATTAAAACCAGGAATAATTTTAAAGAAAGAAATATGTGATTCTAATATTTTTATGCTCGTAAATACTACTAAATTACCATACGAATTCACCGAAAATTTCTACATATGTATGAATTTAAATGTACTTTCAGAGTCAGTCCTTTAGCATTTCAATACATGTATAAACTTAAATTATAAATTATTCTTTTAAGGGTGAAAACACTTTCTTTCCCTTAGTTAAACATATGCTATGCGAAATATTTTTAACAAAACTACATTTTTAACTTCTGTTGTAAAAATATACTTGCTGATTATTGCTTTTCACGTTTAAAAAGTAAAAGCTACAAGGAAAAATATTTTACATAAAATTCTTTAAAAAAATTCAATAAATAAAGTGTTTGTTTTTAAGTTAACAATAGCAGCATATTTATAAGCAAATTAAGAAAGTTGCAAAAGTTCGATGTTTAAAATAATAAGTTGGTGGTAACTTCACACATGCAATAAATATCCTGTGTGCATAATACACTGGAACAAATACCTGTAATTTTAAACTGGAAATTATGTCTGCATTTATTATGAATAACTCTCTTTAATAGTGGAAATAACCAATCCCTAAATTTCGTTTTAATGCACTGAATAATTTGAAAGTGCAATTACTTTTAATCATAAAATGTGACTTTCTTCATATATATATATATATATATATATTGCAAAGAAGTTCAACTGCATTATTTTAATTATGTATTCTTGGATTTGATGTAAAGGATACACACATTCAGTGGCAAAAATAAAATTATTATTAGGTAAGTGATACTTTTCATCCTGAAACTGTTCCGTTTTACGCATTCATTACAGAAAAGTTGTAAAAGTAGAATGTTTAGAATAATGAGGGCGTGGTATACTTCACACATGCAATAAACTTATTTTCAAAAACTCTACTTCAAGCATGCAATAAACTCTTTGTTATACCAAGGATGTTCAAAAACATTCACCAAAATTATCAAGCATATTTACGCACCAACAGCCAGTTTCTGATTGCTTCTGAGTAGATTTATTGGAATATCAGTCTAATGATTGTTTGATTTGAAGTACATTCTACACAGGTGTTTCTTTAGAAAGCAGACAGAAAGAAGTAGCTAAATACGATGTCAAAATTGTTAATAGGTAAACATTCTGAAGAAGCTCGAAAACAAACACAGTTTTCAGCATATTCCTGTCCGGGCGGCCATAGTACTGCAGATTCATTACTGATCCAAACTGGTTAGCCATTAGGCTAGACCAGATCCATGAGTCCAAGAGCCGTGAGTATTTCCAATACGAAGATAAGTCATTTCAATAGATCCTCTTTTACAAGTCTCAAGTAGGTGTGAAGATGTCCAGGAGTGAAATTATCAGTATTGCATTTCCTACAGGTGGGGTATATCTTATTTCGCCGGTTAAATTTATGGCACTTCAGTTGTCGACTAAGGAGCCTCGTAGTCTGCTGAGCATGATTACCCATAAAAGCAATAACTCATCCCGGCTGCCTCTCAAAGTACCAATCATGAGCCGTAAGGAGAATGCCAGAAAGAGTCAGCAGTAGATTTAACTCTCGAGCAGATCTCCAAAACGCTCAGAGTGCAAGTGGCGAGAGTCATTGAAGTATCTTCCTTAGCTAGGGCATCAGCTGTTTCATTACCATAGAGGCCAATATGTGAAGAGATCCATTGCAGATATACATCATGGGGAGAAGAGAGTTTTTTCAGTAACGCCAAAATAAAGAGAAAAGTCTTTTATTACCAATATAGCCAGTTTGGGAAATGCTGCATAGAACTGCGACTTTCAATCAAAACCACTAGATGACTTAGATGAGCAGGTCCCATGGGACATAGTCCGATCCTGTGTGTAATATAGTGAAACTATTGTTAGCAATTATGACTAGCATTTCAAAGGTGGTAATTCAGAGTAATATAACCACTCCAGATGCAGAAAAAAATCCTACGTCAAGTCAGAAAATACCGAAGAGTTAGTAAAGTTTAAATTCTAGGTGGAGAACCGCCGAAGAAACCTGGTGTAAGAAGCAACATTAAATAGCAATATTAGTTAGTGGAACATGAATAATTAACTTGTGGTACTACAATATCAATGATCAAACAAAATCTTTCGCTTCAGCTGCGGAAGTTAAAATTAAAAAAAAAAAAAAAAAAAAAAATACGTGCCTATGTAAGGGAAACAGAAAGACATTCGAGAAAGTTTCTAGTTTAATAACTAGGAAACGGAAATTTGAGCACTATATTTTGACAGAAAAGTGAACGGAAAACAGTAACGAAATAAGTTCTTCAAACGCTAATGGTTAATGAACCCAATTTGTATTGGTACATTTAGCGTTTCAAAAACTTGTTTCTTAGTCGCATTTCGTTTCCTTCTCCGTTCTAGCAGATGGGGCTAGGAGTTCCGTTTTCTGTCATTTAGCTAGAACATTCTCACACTTCTTTCTGTTGCTCCCATTCATGCACTGTTTCTTTTTTTATCATATTTTTTTGAAAACTGAAGAAGAAGAAGATTCCATTTGATTTTCGAAATAGTACTGAAAGTTTACTCACGATACGCCAATTTTTGTTTGTTAATTATTATATTTTAAAAGCAAAATCATACTCTCTTCTTTCATTTTCAGAAAAATAATGTTCACATATCTTTTTTTGATTGTTTATCGAATATATATTTTACTCCAAAAACAATGATAAATTTTTTATACTGTCTTCACCGTTAGTACACAAGAATTTTATTGTGCTAAGTAATTTGTAAACATCATTTCATCACTACGATGCCTTTCTTACTCTCGCTTCATTTATTCCACAATCAACAATATCAAATGCTCCGACGTGGTTACCAATAATTCTCTTAGCTGGCCAATCGAATGCTATGACCTTTTGAGTTTCGGCGAATTGTTAGATTCTAAATATGCACTTTACAATCCGTTAAATCTGTACTTTACATTTCAGTTACATTAATATATGTTAATTATTCTTGAATTAAAATATCTGCAATGCTTATTTTTAAAAGTTTATAGTTTGAAGTTACATCTAATATGAGTAATATTTTTCAGTGAAATAAATATTATAATCAATTTAATGGAATTTTTTAAGGAAAACTACCACTATTTATAATAGTTAATATAAAAAGTAAATACATAAATGAATAAACAGCGTTTGATGTTAATATATAATCTGCAATCCAAACATCTGAGAGCGTCTAGGTAATAAAATGATTTAAGTACAAATATTAAAATTTCAAGGAATAGGTAATGTAAATTATTGTGAAACACTTAAGCACTTCTTTGATATTTTTTACTAAAATAATTTAAATTCCAATGGAAATATTTAATATGTAATAATGCTTTCTAAATCGCAATACAATAATTAGAGCTATAAATAGAATCGGGTAAAGATATTCGCAAAATGCAAATTAAATAGTCTTTCTCTCTTCATCTCACCAATTTAGTACTGGCCGTAGCAACGGAAATGGATGTGCGCCACGATGGAAACAACGATGGATTTTTATTAAATTCAACATATCTCAGTTCTAGCAAATAATATTCTGGACGATGAGTGGGAAAAAGGAAAGAGGTAGAGAAAGAAAAAATAAACGTTGAAACGGATTAGAAAATGGGAATAATTTATGATTCAGGAAATAACACTACGAATGGGGAGTCGGATGGGTAATTTTTTATATTACAATTTTTACGTGAAATATATTTACGAATGAAGAACAGGGATTAAATAATAAATGAAAATATATTTTTCGTAGCAATAACACATTGTCATCCAAAGCTATAAATGTTATACTTAACATAATGAGGAGATACACAGTATTTCCCTCTTTAAATACTATTATGGTTTTCGATAGTGCATGTCTGGATTAAGGAGTCTGGCATCAAAAGAATGACTATTCAAGCACTATTGTCTTTTTCTGTCAATAGCACGATCTCGAAATTATATGATTAATTTCTTATAATCCAACAACTAAACCAAATCTCGGTCTACGTGAAATTTAAAGTAAAATAGTCTGTGTGGGAGAAATGATAGTTTTTTAGATATTTCTCTCGTCTTCTTAGCCTCCCGCCTTCGTAGTGTAATGGTTAGCATGCTCGGCGAGTATTTGAAAGATCCGAGGCTCGGCTTCCGGCAAGAGCATTGCATATTTTTCATCTACGCCTGATTCTAAATAACCTTATGTCTCTACAGTGGCGCCCGAACTAAAAAAGGTGGTGGGTGATAATTCTCCACCATCAGGATTTGGCGATTGAATCACCTAACCCCCAGTCGCCCTTTAAATGGGGAAGTATATAAGGTATTTTTCTCTCGCCTTCTTAGCATGCTTTCGTGGTGTAATAGTCAGCACGCTCGGCAAGTATTCGAGACGTCCGATGTTCGAGTCCTGGCGTGGACATTGCATATTTTTCATCTACTCCTGCCTCTAAATAATTTAATGTCTCTACACTTTAGTAGTTAAGATGTCGTAACGTGTGGCCTCAACTTGTAAATTTACACAAACACGTAAGAAAGGTTTAAAGCCCTTTTTATTCCACTTTAAAAATAACAGCTGCTTTCACTTGACGTTCACAAACTTCGCCGACCCGGCGGTTTAACAGAAACAGAAATGTGAAACTAAACAGTAATGACTGGATGAATAAATTGTTAGATCACTACCTACGAGGCTCTGAGATCTTAACTAACCTAACCCCGTTCTAAAATACAGCTGAGATTCAGCGAGCTTACTAATTAAGCAGTTGAAAGATTCAGCAAACTGCCGAGATAGGCACATAGACCGAAACGCGCGGTTCTTAAATTTCTACCTAGCAACCTTCACGTTCGCGATTCAAGAAGCACACTTACAATCTCGTTTCCCTTCTATTTAAACTCCACTTACTTCTGCTAAATTTGAATATACTGCGCGCTCTACTACAATTTACATACTCTAGCATTGGCAATTCTAGGGGAAAGTAAAGGCTTGACAGGAAAGATAGCTTAAACTTAAAATAAATATTAGTTCAAATAAATATAAACCCTACAAATAAAACTTTAGATTATGGATCAGACAGAACCTCTTAGCAATGACTAGCATTCTTTATAATCATATGGAGGTTTTCTCTTCTTCTAGTTTTAGAGATCAACAGATTTTTGGGAACATGAAAAATCAACAATGCTCTCGCCATGATTCTAATTATGGATTTTCTTATTTCCAGTTCGAAGTTCTAATTACTTACACCCTGAAAACAAACATGAGGGGAATGCGGCACGAGAGACGTTTGAATACAAACAGAATTTTCATACTCCATTTTTAGCTTTCAACGAATTCATTGCTCAGCGAGCAAAAACACAGAATAAAGCTGCTTTTATGCCAAATTTAAAATTTCATATTGGCGCATTTCTCTGACATTTAATTAAACAAATCCATATTTGAGATTGCCAATAACAGTGCTAGTTTTTCGTTCCCCCACCCCTGTTAACTATACACGATAACACGCCACACCAGGAGTTCATAAGAGAGCTGCATAGATTAGAGTTTAGACTAATGAAGGTGTCATTCCGTCTCCGATATTTTTGAAATTTAAAAATTTAGTTAGAGGTGAAAGTTTTCTCTAGTTCTGGAATGTATGGTTGATGGAATGTATGGTTTTAATGAAGCCCGGTGAAAGTTGAAAATGAGCCACAGGCTGGTCGGCCGAGAACATCACGAATTTAATTCGTTCCTCTGTACAACTGAAATGTTCATGAGCCGAAATAAAGTTTTGCATAGGAATTAACGTAAAAGGGAATGTTTGTTAATTCATTCCCGGCCCACAAATGACTGCTCATTCAAATT
This sequence comes from Stegodyphus dumicola, assembly GCF_044657685.1. Taxonomy (NCBI): domain Eukaryota; kingdom Metazoa; phylum Arthropoda; class Arachnida; order Araneae; family Eresidae; genus Stegodyphus; species Stegodyphus dumicola. The sequence goes on from NC_140773.1 coordinate 176,148,260, forward strand.
TAACAACAGTTCCTTGTGCACAGGTTCATAATCTCAAAATCAACGGAAATAGAAAACAAGAAACATAAACGCAATATTAAACAGATAGCTAGATGAAAACTTCATTTAATTTTAATGTACCTGTGCTAAGGAGAACGGATGATATAAGTGGAAAGAACTGAGGAAGATGCTATTGCTTGGATGCGAAATTCTCTTCGGTGAAAGCATCAGGTAACTGCTTTAGAAAGCATCTTCTATTATATTTTCTTTGTCTCTAAGCGCCTGCGTGGGACTTATTGACCTGACTTTAATGCAAAATTTGTCCAATGTAATTTGTCGTTACATGATTTTAAAAATAAACAGCATTTTCAACGATAATGCTTACTGCTGCTTTATCAGAGTGAGATCTTTACATAAAAAGAAGTTTGTATATTACCCCATTTTGTAAAAATTTCGCGGATCACAGAAATAGTATTATTATTTCTTCTTCCTCTTTTTCTGAAGGCATTTCTTCTTTCTGAAGATATTTTGTTCTTTCACCCTGAGATCATTTTTAAGCTCCTCTAGTAATTTTTATACAGTGCAGTAATTCATTGTTAACTTCCAAGCCTATGGGTATGCTTACAGACATTATCATGGGTAACAAAAATAAAATAAAATAAAGAAAAAAAAATCAAATTATTCAGATTTTTTCTTTATCAATTATATGTTATTTTCTTTATCAATTATATATTATTTCTTTATCAATTATATATTATTTTTTTATGATTTTTTTCTGGATCATCCAAAATTGTTAAGGTTTTGTTAAGGATTTGTTAAGGTTTTCTAAGCTCTCACTGAGCTCGCAGTCCACCAGTCTACTGTTGCAATTACTCCTGTTAAGCCTTTTTTTTTTTTTTTTGCTTTATTATTAAGCATCATGTTCTTCGCAATTATGCCATATACAGTTCAACAGAAAAATTGCAAAAAAAATTAAAAACAACATAGTAGCGAATGTTTAGAATTAACGATGCAGTGTTAAGTGTTGGCATACAATTTTTTACTTTTTTCAGTTTGGTGTCTCATATCAATGCTCAGGTTTCTTTGTGAGATGACTTGTAAAACTTTTTGTTCCGTGTTTTTATTATAAACATTTTTTGTGTTAATCTTATTTATTAAATATCACGTTTTTCGTCCTTACACCACATAAAATTCAATTCAATCAGAAAGCAATTAAAAACAGCATAGGTTTGGAATTTCCAATAGTCTTGCACGCTGCGGATAAAAATGTTTTATCCCGAACAGTGTTGCTCGATTTCAGATCTTTGAGTTTGTTAATAAAAATTCATTCAAGTTTCACAAAATATGAAACATAAAATTCGGACTTCCGCTTTCACAAGTTTGGGTGCAGAATTATGTTATTCAAAATTTGGTGGTTCTAGGTGCTGTCGTTTTTCACAATGCGCAGAATATCCATGCAGATTCTTCATTATTTTAATTTCTTCAAAAACAATACAGGGCTCTACAATTTCGTAGCAACAATTTGAAAAGTGATTCGCCGTTTATAGTGAACTACGCAAAATCCCTTTCGAGACTTTGGGGCTCCCTTTTGGGCTAAAAAGTGTACAAAGTCTCGGCCTGCAACGTAATCCCGATGTGGTCTACAAGCTCCTGTTCTTTATCCTGTATGTCGCTTACTGCCAGGCTTTGTTAATGAGAGTTAAGCAATTAAAATATTAAAATAATGTCTCAGGAAGTCCCGAGTGTTAATTACGTGTCATAGGTTTCCCGAAAATTTCTTTGAAAATAATAGTTTGCCAATAAGAGTGCCCATAGCTTGAGGCACCGTTTCGTCATCCAAGGAAAATTTTGTTCAGATAGTCATGAATTAAATGTTGGTGAAGTGAGGGGTTCGTGACCTGAGATTCCACAATAATTCGAGCAAAATCAAATAGATTCCTTCTTAATCTGATACAAAAAGAAAAATTTCAACGAAGAAATTTCATTTTCTGTGCTTACAAGAATAAGTTTTTGATTGAGCTGACATTAATGAATATTTATTCAATGGTTTCATTAGAGTTCGATGGTACTCGGTAACCTTCACCTTATCCATTCATCACGGTTGTTATCTTCAACATATGCATGTTTCTATTATATCATATCCAACTAGATTTTAAAGTATTTAATTACAACAAGGCCTTAAGTACTCTTTGCGGAAAGTACATCAGGAAGTTTCATACATATGCATAAGCATATGCAATTTATTGAACAGTGTCCTTGAACAAAATTTCTAGGGAAGCTATAAATCCTGACGACCGAAAGTGCCACACCCTTCCGTTCACTCAAAGTCAGTATTGCTTTTACTTACGCAAGCGAGATTTAAAACTACTATTACGTGACGAAGAAAGTTTCTTATCTGTTCTTCAACAAACTTGGTGACACATGGGACATAGGCTGATAGCAAGCTTCTTTTAGGCCAAGTATAAGCTTTCTAACGATCTCATTTAAACCTGAAAATGGAGCTATAAACTTCACTGCGGATTTATGTTAAGTTTTACGCTTAGGCGTGCTTCGCATTGTTTTGAAACTGAAGCTATATCCAGTTTCAAAACAATGCAAAACATGTGTAATATTTAAAATAATAATCGCTTTGAAAATTTTATTTATACATTACGAAGCGTTTTCTTAAAATGTAATTTTACAGCATGTCATTTTTAGTATTACTAATGCTGATAACCTGCATAACAACTTAAAATGATAAAGTGTAATTATGTGATTATAAAAGGTATTAAATAAAAATATGAATCGATGTCTATTGTGGGAAAAAAAACTTTGAGATACTTTACTCCAAGATTTTAAATATTCCATCTTGGAGTCAGCTTGACCTGTTAGTCGAAATCAAGGTAGAAGATACCGCAAACACTCTTTCGCGCAATGCAAAAGATGGGGGACTTCTTGATATTCAGTTCGAGTTACCTATTAAAAACAATAATTTAGTTACGTCAGAAAAATTCCTGAACATGTTTCGTTCAACGGGGTTTTGTACAAGAACATGAAGGGGCAGAATTAAAAAGCATAGCATTACATGAAGAAGAAAGTAATTCCGTATTCGAAAGCAGTCGCTACATACGAATGCTGAAAAATATAAAACCAAAGAAGGAAAAAAAAAACGGTGCGCAGTTTCTGATAGTAAGATATGCTTTCATTATTATCCAGATTTCAGTACTTCTTATCCCTTATGTTGAAAATCACACTAAAGATCGCTAGTGTTTTTTGGGGCGGGGGGGGGGTAATAAGTCAAATACTCATCTCTCATATGCAGCGACTGCCTGGAATAGCAAGTCAAAAAGAATTTTACCTCTTCTTTTCAGTCTAATTACATAATACCTGCGATGTCTTGTGCTATATGCGCATATTGCTTATTTTCTCACCGTCGAGGCAGTTTACTTGATATTCCGCATTATGGCCATCTTATAGGTTTTTCATATTAACATTGGGTTCGTTTTTTATTTGACAGACTGTTATTAAGAGAGTCTAGCAAGCCAAGTTTAATTATACAGCCCAAGAGGCAATATCTCTCAAGCAGACTTGAAAAAGGAACTTCAAGAGAAAGCTCCGTTTTCGAAACTTCAGGTGACAGTTGCCAGAATATTGCCTACCAAAAAAGGAGGGCTAGAGATCTTCTGAAAATCCACAGAGGATGTCAACAGGCTCGAGAAACACCTGGAACATGCAAATGTACATGCTGAACAACACAGATAGCAGAGAAGAAAACCACGATGTGCCATTCACAACGTACCAGAGTCAGTCACGCCAGAGGATATTATCGCTGAACTCAGCAGCGCAGCAAACGTCTCACACAATGCAATTAGAGCACTCTTTAAGCTCAAGGAGAGAAGGTCTAATAGACGTAAGTGGATCTTTGAACGTCAGCCTTCCAGGTTTGCTACCATCATTGCTGCCATCAACATGAGTCAAAAAGATATTCACGGAATGGAATTTGCACACCATCTCAGAATACCTCGGAATACGACGCTGCTTCAAATGTCAACAGCTGGGACATACGCAAGACGTTTGTAAAAGCAAATGTAGCTACTGCTCCTTCTGCGGAGACAACCATAGTGTACGAGAATGCCACTCACAGCATCCTATCTGCATCAACTGCAGTGACTCAAATCACAGACACGTCTCCAAATATTATTTCAGACATCTTCTCTATTCACCGCAATGTCCAGAATACCAACGAGCTGCAAGTTACATCCGTAACATCACGGCATACTAATGGCCCAGGCCGAGTGCACATATCAGATGAAGAAACCGTTTTACCTCAATCAATTTATGATACGCTCCAAAACTCCCATCCTGCTGCACTGAGCAACAGGAACCTGAATGAGCTGACCACGGATATTGCTGGTGTCAAATTTGTGCAAATAAACTTGCAAAGAGCACGAGCAGCAACACCTCAACTCACACAATTCGTAATGGAGCATGAAACTGACTTCATCCTCATTCATGAACCTTATCAGCATGGCAATAGAGTCATCAACTTCCCACTTTCATGGACAGTAGTCAATGCTACTTACAAACCCAGATTCGCCACCATTTGCTGCCACCAAAGACGGTCTCCCAATATAATCAGATGTTCAAGAGACATAATCGCTTTAGCAATTATCGGTTTAACAACATTGCCAAGGCGATGCATCAGGCAAAACCAACGTTTCTTAAAAATTCTTACAATAAATTGCTGCAACTGCAGTATTTTCCCAAGCCCTTTAAGACAGGGCAAGTTTTTCTCTTCCAAAAGAAAGAAAAGGACTCCAACGATACGGCCTCATTCCGTCCCCTCTGTCTCCTGGCCGCCATAGGGTAAATTTATGAGAAACTTTCACTTCAGAGAATAAAGCACTAGTTGGAGATTAAAGATGAGATCACGGACTCTCAGTATGGTATCCGAGAGCAGCGCTCAACTATCCAAGCTCTTAGCGCCATACAAAAGTGAAACTATGACGCGTATGACTAACAATAATGTAGCCGACTTAGTCTGGATCTGAAAAGAGCGTTTGATTTCCTGTGGTGGCCAACAATCCTGGAGGCACTTCACGACACTCAGATCACTAATAATCTGCTGCAGGTGTGCAAACTTATCTCTCTGATCGCACTCTTGTAGCAGTGCATGACGGAGGAGTTGTTGAGAGAAATCAGATCAGGGGCTACCCTCAGGGTTCATGTTCAGGTGGAATGCAGGTGGAATTCATGTGCAGGTGGACCTATGGAATGCAACTTTTAATTCCATTCTCAAAGCACTGTGGCCAACCCACACAGAGGTGATTGCTTTTGCTGATGACGCGACATTCATCATCAGAGGCAAATCGAGAGACCAACTGGAAGGTAACAGTAATGAGACCATAGCACAATTTGTACGGCTCTGTGAAGGCAAGAAACTCACCATCTCGGAGCAAAAGTCAAAGTATTTGATCGTACACAAACCAGGTCAAACTCTTGCAAGAAATTCAGTTTTGAAACTAAAGGGCCGTACAATCAAACGAACTCGTCAACTAAAACTGCTGGGGCTTATAATCGATGAAAAACTCTCATGGCTGCCTCACCTCAGAGCAGTCCGCGCGAGGACACACGCAATTGCAAATACTTTAAGGGGCATTCAAGGCTCAGACTGGGGCCTTAGACCACATATCCTAAAAATCCTTTATCAGTCCGTCGTGGAAAAAATGGGCCTCTATGGAGCGGCAATCTGGGCAACTCCAATGAGCGAAAGGAAAAGAAAATTGCTCAGTAGTATACAACGCCGCATTGCTCTGGCTATTACTAAAGGATACCGTACAACAGCGACAGCGGCAGCCACAATACTGGCGGGACTTTTGCCACTACATATTAGAGCAGAACAAGAAGCAGCAGTAACGACTGTCCTCCAGTTACATCTTTGCACTACTTTTGGACCGCTATGCTATGATCCAGAGGAGTATGAAACAAAACGACTCATAAATGCAACCCATCCTTCACACCATGGAAAAGGGGTTATATCACACACCACCTCTCAGCACAGCTCCCATAAAAAAATAAGGCCAGCAAATGTCAGCCATTCGTCTAACTACGGAAAAGAAGTCTCGTCCCACACATCCATGGAAAGATGACTCTGATATAAAGGATCAATACTATGTTTGTACGGATGGTTCAAAAGTTGACGAACAAGTAGGCTGTGGCCTTATAGTAACTAAGAACAAGGAAACGCTGCTAACATGGAAAGGTCATATTGGACAGAATAATTCAGTTTTCCAGGCTGAAGCAATTCGCAAAGCTATCGAGTTAACAAGCCCTCCAGTAGGATCCACTATTAATATTCTTACAGACAGCCTCTCGGTCATATATGCCTTACGAAATCCCGGACATCCTTCTCCTATCATAGCGGAGATTCAGGACATGCTGAAGGAGCGTTCACCGACAATTAATATCCTCATATCTTGGATAAAGGCGCATGCCGTCATTCAAGGTAATGAGGAAGCCGACAGGCGAGCAAAAGAAGCAGCTTACAATATCGATGCTCAAAGCGTTATTACCAAACTCCCGTGGTCTCACCTTAAAAAAGTGACAAGGACAGAAGCTCAGTACCAGTGGCAATGGGAATGGGACACTACCGAACAAAGCAGGAAGACCTATGAATATTACCATAAAGTTTCGCTCGATCGTCTCGAGTCATCCCCACAAATAATGAGATTTGTGACGGGGTACGGGCCTTTCCCCTCCTATTACTATGAGCGAGGAATTGCAAATACCGAAAATTGTGTCTGTGGAGACATTGGTAAACCAGACCATTACTTGACCCAATGCCCTCTAACCGAATAGTGGCATGTGTAGCTTCCGGAACAGGCAATTTCTCACAAGAGTTATCTGATCAAACAGCCAGCATTTCGCATCAAAATATTCAAGATAATGCAGAAACTGGAGGAATTGGGAACATATTTGTGCAGTGTGGAATACTTCCCTGTCAATCTCTCTTCTCTCTCTTTCTCTTTTCAACTGTATATATTATGAAACATGTATGTATTATGGCCAATGAAAATTATTATGAACTATGTATTATGTAACAGTCTCAATATATCATGAATTATGTAAGCAACTATGAACTATGTAAGCATGTATATGCATGAATTATGTAAGCACGTATTATGAAAGATATATGTATTATGAACTACTTGTATATAAGCATGTACTATGAGCTATGTAACTATGTAAGCATATATTATGAACTATGTAACTGTAAGCATATATTATGAACTATGTAACTGTAAGCATATATTATGAACTATGTAAGCATGTATATAGGATCAATGTATGCCCTTATAGGGCTCATGAGGTGTTGGCCTGGATAGTTGCGGAACCTGGACTAGACCCGAATAGTCTAAGTAAGCCGCACGGGTGTCCAGATTCTGCTCTCAACTGTCAACTGTTTTACAATGGCACGTCATGAAAAATGCAAAGACTTTAAGAAATGAAATTACGAAAATGATAAAAGGATTGAAATGAAAAATAGTTCTGCTTTGCTCATTTGAAAAAGTAGCGTAATACAATAATTAGATGTTATCAAATTCCTATTTTCATATTATGACAATTTTTATCGCTCATCCAATCGCTCCAGATTTTATTTAATTCAGTGGAATGTTGCTTCATCGTATCATGTTATATATAGTCGAACTTCGACGATTCATTTTTCAGTGGTGCAAAACGGGAAAACAATGAATACATGATTTTTTATTTGCATAAACGTACAAATATATTTATGTATAGCATTAGTTTGCCGTATATTAGAAATGATGAAAAATTAACTCCCTCATATTTGATGAATTTGTCACTTTCAAAGAAGTTGGAATATAAAAAAATAAATAAAACAAACTTTAAATGTGTACGACATTACTAAATCAGTTTGGAATAAATATTACAGAATTAACAAAACAACAAAAAAGTAATTCAGTACAGAAATAAAGAATAATAATTAAAATATGCTGCTTAGGGATTATGAACTAAAACAGCAAATCAAGGCACGTTCTGCAAATATAAAATACTCAAAGTCTATAATATGAAAAATTGCAAGGGGATTAAAATAAAATATCGAAGTGAAAATGAAAAAAAATGGTCAAATGTGGTTATTGTATCTTACTTAAGATAGTGCAGACTGTAGTCAGTGAATTAACAGATGTTTTACTTACACTTAACGGGAGACATATTTATAAATTCCGAAATGATCAGTACAAATGGGAACATAAAATGTACGAAACACTAGAAGACTAGAAAACCTGAATTATCACAGTCTCTTCAATCAAACAGACAGGAAAAAGGGTGTAAAAAAACTCTTTAATTAACTACAGTTAACAGAATACATCACTTGTGCTTACAAATATACCCAACAATTATGGCTTAAATCATTATGGCTTAAGATAAAGAATTGCCTTCACTAAGCAAAACTAAACTAGCTTAACGGCTACACAATTAAAGTGACCTAAAGGTCGGGGTGACAAAACTAATGGTGAGAATCATGCAAACGCTGCAGAATTACTACTCGCAGGAGAATCGAAATTAGCAGCGTGTCCTTCAAAAGGGAGAACATGCTCTAATTCTATCTTCTAAAACCTTCCTTTTAATACTCTCTTTTTTCTAACTTATTTGAACATCGCGCGATCTAGAAATTTAAATTCTCGCAGGAAAATGTATATGAGGAGGATAGGAAAGTTCACTAACATAAAATATTTGGGTAGACATAAAATAACTGGTTAAAAAAATAAAAAATAAAAACTGATATCCATGTTTGAGAACAGGATCATTTACGTAATCTGGCGTCTGCAACAACACTTCAGGGAAAATCTGAAAATACGATACGATAAGAAGGTAGTGATAAAACAAAAGGACTTCAGGGAAAATATGAAAATACGATAAGAAGGTGGTGATAAAAAAAACAAAGTTCGGGGGGGGGGAATTTGAAAATATGATAAGAAGGTGGTGATAAAACAAAAACAAACTTCAGGGGAAATCTGAAAATACGATAATAAGGTGGTGATAAAATAAAAGGACTTCAGGGAAAATATGAAAACACGATAAGAAGGTGGGTGATAAAACAAAAACACTTCAAGGAAAATATGAAAATACGATAAAAAGGTGGTGATAAAACAAAAACACTTCAAGGAAAATATGAAAACACGATAAGAAGGTGGGTGATAAAACAAAAACACTTCAAGGAAAATATGAAAATACGATAAAAAGGTGGTGATAAAACAAAAAAAACTTTAGGAAAAATATGAAAATGCGATAAGAAGGCGGTGATCAAACAAACACAGCATGCATTTGTGACGTTGCAGAATTCAGTAAAAGACGAAATTTATATAGGGTAACTATTTGGAGAAGCTTACAATTTTCAATATAAATGTGCTATAAATGTCATGCTTCTATCCGAGGTTTAACAATGTAAAGAAATTATTTTCGAATCTGCTTAAATTGCGAATTTAGGCTAATACCGCAAGAGTTAAACACATTTTCTAGAATAATTTCTGATTATAAACCCCCGTCTTACATTCTCAAGATAATAATTATCAAGAAAGCAGCTCCTACAAAAATAAGAGAGGAAACACAAAATTATTTTCACATTCTTGTGCTTAGCTTGTAAAAAACGGAGAAAAGCCCACTGATGAAAAATAGATTTAGCAATGCAAGCCAAACTTTTGTTTAATGTCTATTCTGTCCTAAATTACATCCATTATTTTAAAAAAATCTTTCAAAATTGCTAACAGTTCATTTACTACAGGCAGAATTAAAGAGCTAGAATTTGCTGAAAATGTGATAATTACATTTCTGCAGTTAAGTTTTGGCAAAAGAAAATTATGTCCCCCCTCACATTAATTTTGAAAACTAGAGTAAGCTTTTTCATGGAATTTGCTTCATGGAAATAGTCACAATTTTAGCTGTTTTTCGTTGCACTTTAATTTTTAGCTTGCTTTTAAAACAAAAGAAATAACTTGACTTTTTAGTATGATTTTTATTTATTATTATATTAAAAATTTTATCCATGAAAATGCTTAGTTATAAATAAATCTGACAGTTATAAATAAAGCTTAGTTATGCTTAGTTATAAATAAATGTTAGTTAATAATGCTTAGTTATAAATAAAGTACAGAAATGAGTCCATACCAGAAATTAGTTTCAGTCAACAATTAAATTACTGAATTTCTGAATAAGGCAGTGATTACTTTTCATTTTAGTACGATTCATGTTATACAGTCCAGCATCGATCTATCATTTTTTTTCGTTTGCAGCAAAGTATGCGACGGCTATCTGCATAAGGAAAGGCATGCCTTTGTGATGAACTTTCTAAGAAAAACTGGCTCGTATCCAAGTTACACATGGGAAAAACACAAAAACGCCCATACAACCAGCCGGAATACAGGGATTCATACCTAAGTTGAACTGTCAGTGTTCAGGGACTTTACCGCTCGGCCACTGGTGGGGCTTTGCAGTGCGAGACTGAAGGGACAAAAGCAATGATTGCATGAAAATTATTAATTAAGAGAAGTATTATACATATAATAAATAAATAAGATCTGACATTCAATCTGAATAAACTACATAAAGAAACTACTTTTTCTGACAAAAAAGTATTGTACATTTTTGTCGTTTGAAATTACCTTCCCTTTGCTTCTTGGCTAAATATTACTTCAAATGAAAGAACAACGTTTCTAGAACTAAAACTAATTTCCCGTTTACTGCAATTCTACTTCAAGCACTCAAAAAAAAAAAAAAAAAAAAAAAAGCGTTCTTTTGAAAAACGTACAAAACTCCGGACCACATCTTGTATATTTTGATACACAATCGATCTTTCCTCAATTTTTTTTATTCTAAGCTGAAAACAAACTCTGAAAGCTTAGAAAATTATAAAACCATTTCCCGAGCAATTAATGCCGGGCACGAAAATTTTGAACGGTTAATGCGGAAAATACTACGATGGGAGCGTAATTTCAAACGATTAATGTGAAAAATACTATGCTATGAACGCAATTTTGAATGACTAATGTGAAAACACTATTCAGAAAACGTAATTTTAAAACAATTAATGCAAGAAATATTATTCTTGAAAACTGATTTCGAACGATTAATGAAATATTTTATATGGGGATTTTATGTCGGGAACTTAATTTTCGAACGATAAATACGAGAAATACAATGCCACGAATTTGATTTTCAAACGATTAATACGAGCAATATTATACCGGCAACACGATTTCCGTACAATTAGATCGGTAAAACGATCGTTCAGGAACAATGGATTCGGAAAAATTATTGTTGCAGGAACAACAGATCAAGATTATATTTCGTGTCCAACTCGATGAAACTTTTGACAATTTTAGTTGCTAATATAATTAATATTGATGATTGGAAAATATCTTGAACCACTAATAAAATAAAATAATTCTTCAATTATTGTTTTAAAGTCTTTTCCCTTTGGGAGCATAAACTAACGAGCTCTAAAAGACTGGATGAGCAATTATCCTCGGTCTTAATGATAACAGCAAGTTAGAAGAAAACATCCCTTTGTTCATTCAATATAATTGCTCAGATGGTCTCACTTGGGCTTACACAAAGCCAGGTTTTTCTGGCTTATCTCAAAAACAGATAACGATAAACTTAAAATATAGTAATTTTAGCCTAACGACTCTAATGATACTTTAACGCACAGGAAGGCTCTGACTTGTAGAAATCGGCGGAAAAACTAGACTAATGGTTAGAAGCACTCAACGCCACACCAATCTAATCGCTAGTAATTCAAAATAGCAATGTGGCTGGGTGAAAACCAAGGTCCGTACAGTGAAAAGGTTCGCGCATAAGAGGAAAAATGCGTTGAATGGTCAACCACATCGTGACGTCACAGGGAGACCTCTGTTGCTTTCTCTCATACTTCGAGGGTAGAAACTACGGTAGGCGCTTGAAACGAATTTGCGCTTATTTGACTGTTCTTATTTGCTAGGTGTTTACATTAAAATGTTAAAGAAGAATATTAACTAAATCATAATTTAACATGTATAAATATCTAATAAACATTTTTTATCGACATACATACGACTTTTGAAATATATATTTAAAACTAAACGTATCGAATAAATACGCAAATCAATGAATGAACACTAACCTGAAAAATAAATTTGCATTGTACATACCCTTATTTCTTTGACATATTTTATACTTGAGCGTATAATTTTTAAGACAGTATATAAAGATATCTTATAAAAATAAACTTTGAATAATTTAAACCGAGGGCAAATTAAGTTCAGAACCCAAATTATGTGCTGTAAATTGCATAAGTTTAGTGGCTATATTTATTAAATTCTAAACATAATCTAAGCTAATTCAAATATCATACTGAATAAGGAACTGGCACATGAATTCGCAAATGCTATTGTAAAAAAACAAAATAGATTTTTGTAGTTGCAGATTTTTTTATGTCACAATTCGCTTTTTCAGAATCAAAAATATTTTTATTTATTTATTTTACATTATGAAGATGTATTATATATATACATATAATATTTTACACTAAGATATATGCATTTATATATATATATAATATATACAAATATTATGAGATGAATGTTTAAAAAATATATATATATCAGATAATACGTAATACAAAATATATTTTTCTTTCCAAAAGTAACCAGGTATTTGCATCTAAACTTTAGTCTAGTTACGTAATTTGGATCAGTTCTGTTTAATAAAAAATATTTCTTTCAACAGATATGCTGGATACACCATTTTTTCCACAGCTAAGCTTTGCTTGAAGAAAAATTTTAAGTATTCCTTACAATGGTTAGGCTAAAAAAATAGCGCACCTAAGATAACAAAACAAAAGATAGCTCGATTTATATTCAGTTAAAGAAATAATTTTTTGATATTACGAAATTATTTTCTTCAATTTATTTTTTCTTTTCCGCGTTATGTCACAGTTTTCGTCGACTGAATTTAGTCTTCTTTTTTGTGCTTTCGAATATTTTTTATTAACTAATTTTTGATTTAAAGTCCTTAATCGTATGAAAGTTCGAATTCTAGCAAAGGACTTAAGTAAGTTTTCATCTGTGTCGGAAAACTGCTGTTTAAGGGTTTTGACAAAGTCCTTTATAATATTTTCTCCCTTTCTTAAAGTGGAACCGTTGAAAATTAAAAATTGTTCTTCCATTTTACGGACCTGCGTTTTCCACTCTTCAGAGGGTTGAATTAGTCCTCCATGAGACAGATGTTGTATCCACGACGAAATACAATTTGGATCTTCTTTCAGTTTATACGCAGTAAAATGGGCAGAACATATCCTACAAGAATTTGCATTCCATTTATCTTCTCGACGGCAAAGATTTATCCACTTCCTTCTTAATGTAGGATAACTTGGAAATTTATGATAAACTATGCGCTCAGATAAATTTTTAGTTTTTTCTAAACTGTTGTTGCAAAGAGCAACGGCACATCGCATTCCAGGCATCTAGTAAAATTGAACAAAAGAAAGAATTTCAGAATCGTTTTTCTGCACTGTAAGCATTCCATAATATAATATAAAAATATTCAGTAAATATTTTAACCTTTTGATATAGAAAACTATGTTATATTACATTAATATGTATATATGTAACTTTTTAAACATTTTTTAAATACTTTTTATAAACTTTTTAAAATTCTTTTTTGCATTTAAAGAATTATTTGAAATTTATTAATTACGAATTTCACCTTTTGGTCTTTGTGAAAAGTAAATTTCTTACTTTATGTCTTTACTGATAATTTTTTAACAACTAATGCGCAGAAATACTAGACATGTTTATATTTTGTTTTTTAAAAAAAAAAAGTTGTAATTTCACATATATACACATTTTTGTAATCTTTATTCTGTAATTTAAGCTGTTTTGGCACAAATAGATATACAAAATTCGTCTATAAACAAGCTCTGAACTTAAGCTTGTTATTTTACAATTAGTACTGAAGATAAAATATTTGATAGTATAAAACAGAAGTGAATATTACGTAACATTAAAATAAAACAAAAGTACTGAAATTTTACTAACCTTGAAGAAAATATTCTCACTGACAGAGGACTTCACAGGAGTTCAGCATTCGAAAGCAATGACTTGGCGTTTCCCTAATAGACTCGTATATCACGTAGGCCTCGTCTGGTCGCCCTGTGACGTCATACGTTGAGACTTGACGCATGCGCTCTATGCCTCAGTTTCCGAATGCGCGAACCTTTTCACTGTACGGACTTTGGGTGAAAACGAGACTGAAAGGGAAGTTGTTTTAACTAAAAATTAACTGTTAATAAAATTAGTCTCTCCAGTAAGGTATTCATGAAAGCGCTGCGCATTACTACAGTTCTTAATTTGAATACATTCTACAGCATACAGTTCTGCGTTCTTTTCAGGATAAGCAGATTTTAGCCCTTTCTCACATTCATTGCCGACAATCAAACTAATACCATCTCAGTTTAACATATATATAACTCAATTATTTCAAACATTCTAGTTGATTTAACGTTTATCTGTGAGTAAACTGCAATACATAGGCTGTTATTCAAACATATTTTCTTTGCTTGCATTACTTTTCAGAAAGCAAACTCAAATTTCGACCAAACTAAAAAGAAACTTTGTCATTTTTTGGTCTAATTTATCAGTAAAATTCGTGCACTTCTTTAATACGTTATCAAAATATGTTACTCTATTCCTGATTTTAGGCCCCATAATATCTTGAAACTAAACCCACGCAATAATATTGACTCAAAATCCATCCACTCAAAGCAGCTAAACCATTAGTAGTAGTGAATGCATGTCAGATAATGCATTATTGGCAGCACGGCTGCAAAGCCAGAAATGGATTCATGATTATGGTCACGTGCATCAGTATTATGGATCACACACCCACGACCCGAATGCCTCCAACGTTTATGCACATTAGAATATTTATCTCCCACTAACATTAAGGCCAAGACGATGTTACAAATCCTCAACAACAGTCGTCTTGTCTTCAATGACTATCGGAAAACGTGATAAATTAAACGAAAATAAGGGAAGACAGCTATTATTCAAGGCATGGAAAATTAGAGACAGAATATACGCTTCTAGAAAGTGCAAAGTATAATTAATATAAGAAGAATTATAATTAATATAAGAATAAATTTTAAAAAATTAAATACCGTATTTGACGGCATATAAGACGCACGTTTTTTCTTAAATTTGGTCTCAAAAAAGTTACCTGCGTCTTATACGTGAAGGACACAGGTTAATTTTCAATAGTGAATGCAATTTTTAGCCCGGATAAAGGTCTAGACACATATAACGTTATCTACATCTGCCATAATTATTTTGCGCATGCGTGAAATATATGTCGCCAAAAAGCTCCAATGCTCGAAGCTGATGTCGAAGTTCGAACAGGTTCTACGATCACATTACGTCAATGGAGCCTTTCCTTCTTTACATAGACTTTCTTTGACTCAGTCGACACACGTGTCGGTATCGGTGCTACTCTGTAGAAACGTGTCGGTATCGGTGCTACTCTGTAGAAACGTGTCGGTATCGGTGCTACTCTGTATAAACGTGTCGGTATCGGTGCTTAAAGCTTTTGTTTAAAAAGAATACCCTGGAAAATATGACTACAGGAAACAAGAGACTAAGCTATACGATTCAGTATAAACTAGGAGTGTTAAACTACGCCAAAGTGCATGGAAACAGAGCAGCAGCAAAGCATTTCGGTCCACCATGTACCGAAAAAATGATACGTACTTGGCGAATGCAGGAAGATCAACTGAAAACTGCTAAAAATCAAAAACATAACCTTCGATGCCCAGCTCCATCTTGGCCTGAACTTGAAAATGACGTAAAATGTGGGTGATAGATAAGAGTAAATCTGGGATAAGTGTTTCAACTAAATCAATGAGGTCAAAGGATTTGCAGAAAAACATGGGAATCAGAACTTTTCTAGGTCTGAGGGCTGGTGCTACAGGTTCATGAAAGGGCGAGGCTTATCAGTGCGCACAAAAACAACTACTGCACAGAAATTGCCAGCAGATTATGAAGGAAAAATACTAGCATTTCATAGGTTTGTAATAAATGCACGCAAGAAAACTTCTTTTGAGCTCGGTCAAATAGGATATATGGATGAAATTCCACTCACATTTGATGTACCATCCAACAAGACTGTGAGTATTAAAGGGTCTAAATCAATAACCATAAAAACCACAGGTCATGAAAAAACCCGATATACGGTAGTTCTAAGATGTTGTGCTGATGGCACAAAACTACCGCCATCAGCACAACATCTTAGATTAATTAAATTTTCATATTCAAAAGAAAAACTCATCCGAAAGAAAAACTTCAACGGGTGTAATTGTTCATGTTCATCCGAAAGGCTGGATGGACGAAGCTGGAATGAAACTGTTGTTACAGAACGTATGGGCGAGGCGATCTGGTTTACTCTTAAGAAAACCCTCTCTTTTGGTTTTGGATCAGTCTAGCGTCCATAGAACTGAAACCATAAAGAATAAAGCGAGAGAATTAAAAACCCAGATAACTGTTATTCCTGGTGGACTGACTAGCCAATTTCAGCCTTCAGATGTATCGGTGAATAAGACATTTAAGTAAAAAGTGCGAGAACGGTGGAACAAGTGGATAGGAGAGGCACATCACGCCATCACACCCTCAGGTAGAATGAAGCGGCCCTCTATTTCAGAAGTGTGCGAAGTAAGTAAAAAGATCTTGGACGTAAAGACTAAAGTAATTATTACTTCCTTTAAGAAGTGCGGAGTCAGTAATGCTCTTGACAAAACAGAAGACGCATTATTCGTAGAAGGTGATACTAGCGATGACGGAAACAGTAGTGATGACGATATTCTCGTTTTTGATGATGATGATAGTGAAAAAGATTTTTTTGGTTTTGAAAGTGATTTTTGAAAGTCTAATTTCATGATAGGCAATGTTTTTCTTGAATCTGTGTTTTTTTTTTTTTTTTTTTTTTTTTTTCTTCTTTATTT
Organism: Stegodyphus dumicola; assembly: GCF_044657685.1. Classification (NCBI taxonomy): domain Eukaryota; kingdom Metazoa; phylum Arthropoda; class Arachnida; order Araneae; family Eresidae; genus Stegodyphus; species Stegodyphus dumicola. The sequence continues at coordinate 176,165,268 of NC_140773.1, forward strand.
TGTATTATGTTTGATTGCTTGCCGTTCATTCATTTATTCATTATTGAAATTTACATATCATGTTCAAAATAGCTTGCTGTTTGTTAATTTTCCTTAATAAAAATATGTTTGGTAATTGCACTCAATGATTATTTATTTGGCTTTTACGAAACGTGAGAACTAAAGGAAACCACATTTTAAGTTATTGTGGTACCGCCTGTCGCGCGGACTATTGAAACTTTTTTTTCTTGTGTGTGGCCTTCTAAATAAGGGTGCGTCTTATATGCCGTCAAATGCGGTAATAAAGAACCTGCACAAATGTTTGTATGTTTCTCGCATTGTGATAAAACAACGGTACATAGAGCCATCCAATTTTGAATAACGTAATCGTCCACCGAAGATGGGCATCTGAAAGCCCAAATTTGGAATTTGTTTTATTATATATTTCATATTTTTAAAACTTTAACGATTTTTTTATCTAGAACCTTAACGATTTCAAAGCGAGCAGTGGCAACACACTGTGCGGAATAAATTATTTTTACCTCCAGCGCAAGAGACTGTCTATCGGAAATTGTAAAGATATGCTGTTTTAAAATAATTTTAGCCCAAATGCTCTCAAAAAGCGTATTTATGTGTAAATGAAATAAAATCCCCTTTGGAAATAATATAAAATCTGAAAGGCTTTCAAATTTTTTTTTTATTTTTCAATTTTAAGTCCTTCACATTGAACTGCATTTTTCATAGTGAGTTATAAGCGATTAAATAACATGAAATAACTGTTTTGTGATATTCGTTTAAACCCAAAGGGCGTCTTTTCCAATGCTGTTTCTTTTTCTGTGTTGACAACGTCAAAAAACAAATATCGCTGCGTTTAGGGTATATGAAAAGTACTAAACTTGATAGATCGATTTTACGCAATGCTGCCAGTGCTACTACAAAAGTATACAGCCGCGTATTATCTTGGAGCAAAAGTTATCACTCCTCGTTTCTCCACGTAAATGGTTTTCAAGACATTGCGATCCATGGTGAAGCGTTCTGTTGCCTCACGCACTTCTATTAAATACTTTCACTGCGTAACGCTGACATCCTTAACCGCACTAGATAAGCATATAGATAGTCAGAACATGCTTTGGTGATCAGTCTAATTTGAAGGAGTGCATTTGTAATTGAAATACTGAAGCATGGCTAAACGTTTCAATGCCATATGCATAATGTAACATATCAAGTGTTTCATTACGGTTTTTCCAAATTTAGCGCAGTATTCTATCTCACTTCCGCCGTACTTTCATACCCACATCTACCTCTCTGGCAACGACAAAACATACTAGGAGTATTCGCTAAGATCAAAATAAAGTCTATGGTTGTTCAACAGCATGGTTAAACATGCGAAAATATTATACGTATAACCTTCATAAAGCCCAGTAAAAGGTTGTATTCAATATGAGAAAACAAAACAGAGATAGAAAACATTTCAGATAGTCCTATCCTTACAATCATTGGGAAGTCAGAAATAGTATTTAATGGGACGTTCCAAAGATACCGAATATTGCGCCATTTATGATAATTAATTAGGATGAGGCCGTTTTGGATATTCTCTCATCAGGCTTGTTTCCATCAAGAAATAAGAATTTTAAATTTATTATTTAAAAAAAAAATATGTTATTTTGAACAAATTTTTCACAAAGAAAGATAAACTCGCTTCTAAATAAATCATGTTTACGCCACTTATTTTCCTGAAGATTTTTTGGAAGGGGGATTTATTCCCCCCCTGCTGCTGATTTACATAGTTCTGAAGAGTGGGACTGACCTAGAAAGATTACATAGGAAAATTAGAAAACAAGTACTTCAGCGAAGTAATAAAACCATATATTTTGGTTTTTGTTATAGTGACATTTATTTTGGTTCTTTCAAATAAACCTTTATTACAAAATGATGTAAATTTACATAAATTCATTTAATTTTCCAGGACTTGAAGAATTCTGTCTATCTATTTAATTATTACAGCCTACACGACGATTACGTTCTTTAGGTGTGTGTGTGTATTTAATTATGGCAAAGCACACTAGGGCTATCTGCCTAAGAGGAGGGATGCCTTTCGTGGAGGACTTTCTAAGGGAAACTGGCTCGTATACACGTTACACATGAGGAAAAACACGAAAACACCCATGCAGCCAGCCCGTTCGCGGGATTAGAACCTCGGACCGAACTACCAGTGTTCAGCGACTTTAGCGCTCGGCCGCTGGTGGGCCACGTTTCTTTAGGAAAGAAGTGGCTTCATTCATGGTTCCCTTTAGAAGGAAAATTTGTCCATGTTTATATTATGCATGAGAGAATCTATAGAAACAGGCAGCTCACCTACTAGTTAAAGAAAATCAATTTTTTATGTTTAAAAGTGAATTTTCCATTTTCATAAACTGAAGAATGATATTAGTTAGACATTCTCCTCGAGAAAGTTTCTAAAAAAAAAACCGAGCACAAAATTTGTAGAATAATTTCCGCACTTTTTACTTCCTTGTACGAAGTAAAAAGGAAGTATTGTAATCCCGAAAAGTTTCAGGCAGCATATTTCAACGAAAATATCCATTTTGACCGCTATCAAATGCAATTTAACGATGTTTTTGCGTGATATCTGTACGTAAGGACAGAATAAAATACTCTTTTCCTTCAAAAAATTTATAAAACTGCTTTAAAATTAATTCTGAAGAGAATTTTTCGTGTACAAACGTATGTACGAACGTATGTACGTACGTGCGTGCGTATGTACGTATCTCGCATGACTCAAAAACGAGTAGCCTCAGAACGTTGAAATTTTGTATATAGGACTGCTATAACATGTAGATGTGCACCTCGTATTTTGGTTGCAATCGGCCGCACCAAACGTATATAAATATATTTATATATATATCCACTCTGTTACCCGGCTCAATGATCTCAGTTTCTTTACTCTTATATGTTTGTAAATTGTACATTTTTTGCTTTAAAAATGATTGAATTATGTTGTTTTTATCTTCCGGTTAAGGATTTTATGCCTTTAGTAAATCTGTGTGCAATAATTTTAGAATTATCAGCAATTTTAAAGTTGTTTAATTGCCGCTAAGCCTTTTTTTAATGGCGGCCATTGACATTTACATTTTAAACAGGAGACAAGTGGATTTGTTGCGAACCTAGAGAAACTTAGCTTGGCAACAACAAAGATAACGCATTCATTTATTACTGCCAATTAAATAATGCTTAATTCTTTCTGGAATTTTTTCGAGGAAATAAGTGTTTGAGATTTTCTTCGTAATTTTTAATATAGATATTTTGAGTTTTTATGTATTTTTGCCTTCTCGCGAAGTGAGAACTGAATTAATTAAATGAGAAATACTCAATCGTCTGAGAAAAACTGTTTCTTTTTTATTTTGTTTGCTTAATTTCTTTTATACATCATTCTAGCTTTATTATAGTATTTGAATAGAGCATGTGGCAACGATTAGATAATTTTATTCTTTAAATGATATAAATTTTGTGCATTATGAGTTATAATATGAACAAAATATAATACTGAAGGGGAGTCATCACTTTTGCGCAACACAAAAAGTGAGAATTCTTGCTGATTTTCGAGTCAAATTGTTTTTGTCGGTTAAAATTCCATAATCGGGGTGAACGCCAAGCTTGGCGAGAGTTTTTTATTTGGCGCGATTTTAATTTGGTTGTGGATTCCGGTTGTATGTTTTCTTGTGGCAAACCTAGAGCTTTATTTCGGTAACTATAAGAGCGCGAATTTAGTGCAACTAGATATTTTTAAAATTTTAATTTTTAAATATTATGTTTGTTTTTAAAAGTTTTTCTGTTTAATATTATTGTCATGTATATGTTTAATATTATATTTATTTAAATATTTGCAGAAGGTTAAGCTGTTGTTGGTGGGAGAATGTTGGATTTCATATGACATGAAGTTTATAATTTATGAATGTTTTCATTTAATTTTATTAATTTTTTTTAGTTTTGTTTCTTGCATGTGCCAATCGAAAGATGTGGAATATTTAAAGCTTTGAACGAAAGTTGTTTAGTGTGTTAAATTCCACGACGATAGTAACTTGAATATTTTAGTTAGTTTTATGATGCTGAATACGCATAGTTTTCTATTCCGTTTACGTTAAAAACTGACTTCGCAGTGCTCTGATCTGATAAGTGTATACATTTATTTACTCAATAATTATTTACAAGAATTGTTCATTCTACTATTTTCTGATGAATTACATATATATAGGACTATGCTTTTACTTGCAAAGGTGTTGGACTTTGTTTTACTCGTCTAGTATTTTATCATCTCATTTTATTATTCTGTTTACATAAAATAACGGCGTTTCACTACTGCAAAACTATTCTGTTGACGTTTAAAAATCACGTTTTAGTGCTTTCATTGCCACCTAAAAAATTCGCCAAATTTTGAAGCCCAAATTAGCTTGGTACCAACTTACCCAGCTTATGGAATTTTAGCCACATAAAATAACGGCGTTTCACTATTGCAAAATTAAAAGTTACTATTCTGTTTACGTTTAAAAATCACATTTTAGTGCTTTCATTTAGTGCGCCTAAAAAATTCGCCAAATTTTGAAGGCCAAAATTGTTTGGCACCAACTTACCCCGCTTATGGAATTTTAGCCTTTTTGTCATACATATATGAAATTTTCAGTGTGTCATCTTTATACATAGATGATTATCTTTCTTGATTTATTTTACTTAATAGTGTATAAGAATTTGTTTTATAAAGAAAAAACTAACTGTATTTTCCGAAAATTTAAAATTTGTACTGAAGCACTGCGCGCAAACTGACACTAATACAAATTTAGTTACAGTAATAATTTTTAAGTGAATCTAGCGCCAGAGCGTCGCTATGGTAAACAAATACTAGAGTGAATTTTAAAGAACGCATTTGTTCTATTGTGGTTTAAGCGCTGTCGGCGAAGTAGATTTAATTCAATCCAATAAGTTTAAATGAAATGCAAGAAAAATGCGTATAATATTCCGTACAAGGAAGTCATGTGGTGCACACATCAGATTTTTTTTATAAAAACTTATGGCAGTGACAAAAACCTCCTGCCAGTTAATTTACTACATATAAAATATTATAGTGTTTTATTAGTTTTTTCAAAACATAATTATCAAGAACACACATTTTTTTTTAATTCAAACAAATATCGAAAATAGAGAAAAAAAATTTGATGCAGCTAAATTAATTGGGATTTTTTACGATAACCAAGATGGTGTTCAGAAAAATTCCATCTAACCTAGGTTTCTTCAGAATCATAATGCGACACATAGCTGTGTGCGTAATATAATCAAAATGTAACACTGCAATAACACACAGCTAAGACATATGAAGTCTGGTTGTGATATTAAATATTGGATTCACTTGAAAATTTAAGATTTGAAACTAACGGTAAAAAGAAAACAACTACAATTACTTTTATTTAGATTTACTTCTATGCAAATGAAAGCAATTTTTACCAGAATGATTTTAGTACCGATAAATGCATTTAAGATATTAACTGAATTTTTATGTCTTAGTGTTACATATTTTAAAAATAATTTTAAATAAATAAATATGCGCTATTTCATATTTTATTTTCATATTTTATTTATATATGTACAAAAACTAAAAGCTCAATTCTGAGGGGGAAATATAAGTTACATTAGAAAATAAAATCGTCAAAATTAATAAAAGAAACATGTTACTAAAATTTTATTTATTCTTGTGCCAAAAAGTTTGCAGAAAATGCTTGTAAGGCAGTTTTGTTTGTAATGAAAGAAATGATTGCATAGTCACCTAGAAAATAACGTCTATCAGAATACGTATTGCTCCAGCGGACTTGACATTTCTGGGTGAGCTGGTAAAATACTTTTGGTAGTATTTGCCACATACTGACTGCACATCGCTTTGGATAACTTGTATTGCCTGAAAACGCTGACTCCGTAAAACACTCTTAATAAGATACAATAGTTAAAGCTAGTAAGAAGTCTGCAGGATGGATGGGAGCATAAGCAGGGCTTGTTTCTAGCATATAAAAACCAATTTTTTAAAATTCAAACGCACTTTGCTCAAACTGAGGCATCATCCCGAATAAATAGAAAGATGTATCAGTTCAATTTGCAGAATTATGAGAACTGATCCTATATAAACAGTTCCTATATGATATGATTCCTATATGATATGAGTCCTATATGATATGATTTTGAACATTTCTTCTGGAGAAAATCTGCTAATATTAATACTTTTCTTTACTTTGGCAGATAACTCTACTCTAGTGTGTTTTCCATAATTTAATATATTTTCAGTCCAATTTTAATAAAGAATTCACGAAGATTCTCAAGAAATTACGGGAAAGACAAAGTAAAGTATATTTTTCGAAAAATGAAAAATATTCAGGAATTTTAAACCTTAATACCGATATTATAGCGCTTAATTTACAAATCAAAACGAAACTCAATTCATTTAGCTTCACTATGGAACAAAACAATTTAAATTATTTCCAAAAAATAGGGCTTTGTGAATACAAATAAGCTAAAATATAAAGATAACACGTTTTGGCTAATTTAAAACATTCTAGAGAAAATGTAATCATTATCTCCATACCAAATATTTCTGAATTAATAATGTTTCAAGAAAAATGGCTTATAAGTTATTTACGCAACCATTTCATACATAACTGTGAATAGTGGTAGTCATAAGTATATAAAATACCCAATGACGGGAAAAGAATAATTTGACTTTACATTAGAACTGAAGCAAAATCATTTATTTATTCATTTCATTTCCAGGAACCATTCGGATATACAACAAACAAATAAGAAGCAAGTTAATTTTACAGAAGTACGATTTAAATTTTAGAATAGAAGATTTCAAGAAATATCTCACATAAATATTTGAATCAAGAAAGAGCATGCACTAAGCAATGAATAAATAATAAACTAGACCAGATCGTTCGGAATTTCGTATGCAATGTTGTAACGGTATCTGTCTCAAAATTTGAGCATAAAAATAAAATAAGGAATAATCATTATCTTCGTTATGTAGGTTAATTTGTTCTGATTCTCGACCTTAATTATACACGTATAAGCTAGTCAATTCTAGGTCCAAACGAAGGGAAAGGAAAGAATGTGAATCCTTAAGGGAACGAAAATTACAAAATAATGGCCAGACATGCTTGATAAAGATGAAAAATAAATTTTCTCCATAAATGAAATTTAAGCTGTAAATATAGTAAACTCTTGAAGAATTCAAGGTTTACGTCATTAGCGCCTTGCGCGTAAGGTAAAATCGCGTTCCACAAAGTTGACTATATACGGAAAAAAGAAGGATTAAACCTAAATATTAGATACAGATAATGTATGATTTATACAAACTTAAATATTATAATAATTAAACGGAAAAAATGAAACAAATATTAATTGAAAGGATTTCCATTACTGCTTAATAAGTATGTACATGATACAATTATCTTTTAAATAGCAGATGGTATTTGTTTGAGGCAATAGCTGAAGCAACTTTCGCGGTAAGGAGTGCATAGTTTTTCAATATCTCTCATATTCTTTCTTTATTTGCATCAATTTCCATTAGAAAATCAGACATTTCCTGTTCCCTTTTTAAAATTCGTTTAACATCTTGTACATTAAAGGTTCTTTATCTTCTATCTCTGTTTTCATCGTCTGCTGGTGTTATAAGATTATCCAATTCTTCATTTGTCATTTCATGATCTTCATTCTCGACTCATTTCTCTTTCATCCATATCTAAAATTTCCTTTCCGCCTTTTGCTTTTGCAGTTTGTACGATTTCTGGTCTCATTTTCAATCGATAGAAATCCTTTGAAATTACTGACAACAGAGCTGACGCCAACAAGTAATTCATTGCTGATGAATTCAACTATTCCCATGCGAGTTTAATCATTTCTGTGCAGTTCTTATGTTGAATTACTTCCAAAAAGCCGTTAGTGTGCCGTGCTTTCCTTCACCTAGTGCTTTATTTGCAGATATATAAACATAATTAGCCTGACAAAATTGGCTTTGAATATTTTTATGATTCCTTAATCCATTGGTTAGATCAAGGAAATGGTGTTCGGTAGAAGGCATAACCTCTACATTTGGATGCAGTGTTGTGAGGGCTTCAACACAATGCACTGGAACATTATCGAAAATTAGGAGAGCTTTAGAGCTCAGGTTTTTCCGTTATTCATTAATATTGCTAATTAATTAATAAGTTTTCAAACCAGTCATTAAAGCGGACTACTGTACTCACAACACTGCATCCAAATGTAACGCGGCCACCGGTCTCAAGCATACCGCATGTAATTCTCGAAGAAAGGAAAGATTCCTTCCCCCATGGTATAATTGAAATTCTCGCATTGGACAAATTAAATGGAGAAAATTAAGACAATAGCTATACGCAAAATCGCATTCCGCAAATCCGAGTTCAAGAAAGGGTGCTATAAATCAAGACATGAAGAATTTTTAACAGAGAATATGATGTTCTTCTAAATGTCAACTATGTTTAAAATTTTGTACCGTTATAGAAAATTTGTATATAGCAACAAAAATACATTAATCATACTGAAGAAATTTACAGATTTTTGAGTTGTATACTGCTTATCTATAATAAAATGTACTGAATGGCCAGCATATAAATTCCTGGGCTAAAAGTGCAAATAATACAATTTGTGCTAGTGAAAAGTATCATGCATTACTGCTTGCTAGTTAAATCACATGAGCTAATGTAATGCAACTAGAATTATCTTGAAGAAAATAAGGAAACTGACGCAATGTATTTTGTAAGATATTGAATAAAGTTAAATTTTGTTCTTAGCCACTTTTTTTTATCATCACGGAATATCATTTACATAGACAACATTACACGATGTGTTGGAAAAAATTACCTAAATCTAATACGTTTTTTATCAAAAATTCCGGTGTTTTTGATATAAATAAAAAAATTCAGCCTAAAAGCCTAATAAGTGCTGTAGATACTTAAAATTTCAAATTTTGAAAGGAAATATATTAGTCTAGCAAAAATAGAATTTTTATGAAAATAATGCACATAGGTAATCTTCATCAATAAAATTTCCCAAACCCATTTGCATGAAAGCCTGCATTTTGTATCTTTCATATGAATTTCGCATTTTTTGTATTTTTTCGTCACACTTGGCACAGATATTTTAACGAAATAATCTTTGATTAAACATTCATTTATTATGAAATAGGTTGCTCATAAATAAAAATGGCAGTAAATCGATACATTGCAAATACATTCTATCTTACCATAGTTTTGCTTATTTATTAATTTTAAGACTATAAATAAACAAGTTAATTTAGTTCTGAACAAAAGAGCACTGAACTAATTAAGGGTAAAGTTAGCAGTGTTTCAAATTTTTTTCCCGCACGAAATGTTCGAGTTTTATGGTTATTTGCTATAGAATATTGTTTAGAATTCTTAAACTATGATACATTTTGAGAACAATTTATTTTTATTATAATGGCTTTTATGGCATATTGCGCAGGTAAAGAAATTGATGGGTAACTCCCGACATAGTTTTCAAAACAAAAAGGATTATTGAAAACTACCATTTAAAATACAGACTTAAAGAATTTTACTTCGTTTACCGCATTTATAAAAGAAGAAAAAAATTAAAACATAAAAGCAAAATTACAATTGAGGACAGCGGGGTATGGTTTGAGGCACCGTAAATGCAACGCTGACAAATTAAGCCATCTAAAAAGCATTTCAAATTAAAGACATCTTTTTAGTTATTGCTTGTGTCCCGCTGAGACCACATTAAATAAATAGGTTTTAAATAGATGAAGAAATAAATATTATATAAAATATTATAAATGAGAAAATAAGTGGCATTAAAAAGGAAGATCAACTCAAACAGAAAAATAATGGTACATAAAGGTCTCCCATTTTTGTTCGACATTAAACAATAGAAAAAATTATAATGGTTTAATAACATACTATTATAATTATAAATAGCTACATATGTAAGTTAGAATAAAGGAAGTCATTATTTTAATATTTAATCATATTCTACTCACAAAAGAAAGGAGAGAAGCTGAAGCTTCAGAATCACACAAATAAACAATGGACAACAGAAATAAAAATGTATTCACTACACATTAACTTTACTGCACAACTATTTACGACTCTATATTTTTTCCCCGCACGAAATTTTTTTTCCAAATTTTCAAATTTTCCCCACGTTTTGCCCACATATACACACGTATATTACATAATTTAACAATAGCTATCTATAACCTTGTCCACCGAGATAGTTAAGAAAGCCATTCCAAAAATTCTATTGTAACTATTCTTGTTGAAAAAAACTTCATCTTGGGTAATAACCGTGAGGTAAGTAAGTAAAGTATTTATTTTAATTATATTAAAGTAAATAAGCAATTTTATGATCAGCAGTTTGAATATTGTAAGTGATCTACCAATTGAAAGACAAATAAGATAACGTATAATAAGACATTCGAATACCACAAAGGATAAATCAGTCAGCATTAATGTCGCGTACCCAAACACAGTATTTGTGAGGATACTTCAGAACTGCATAGTCATTTAAGAGATTTTGAAACAGCGATTTCTTTTGATTAAGGTTCTAAGATCGAAACATTTTGATATTTTGATACTGAGAAGATACACAATATTAATGCCAGAAGAAGACGTCTTTTAAAGCGCGGTAAATTAATGCCAATGTGGCATCCAAATAGGCCTGATGAAGGGAACCATTAAATCAAGGAAGAGAGAGGTTCTACCATCATGAACAGGTCCTATTTTTATGAACATGACTGGAGAAAAGACATAAAGTCAAAAATCGTTTTTAAACTACAATTGATGAAAGTCCCCAATAGACACGCCATTGAACCTATAGTAAAAGCTTCAGGCTTGGCAAAAATAATAGATTTTCGTCATTTTCATAACACTGAAAAGGCAAACTAAACTGAAAAAATGACTCTGTGACTCTAAAAGGACTATCAGCAACTGAAATTCATGGCTACTACTTAGGATCAGTAATTGCAATGCATTGCTACTCTTTTTCACTTTTGTCCAGCAAAGACCCTTTCTTAGACAGAACAATTAGAAATGATAGTAAGTGGATGTTTCTAAAATTGCTACTAGTAAACAGCAGTGATTCTCATTCGCTCATATCTCCGAAATAAACCCCGCAAAGCTTAGTACTTATGAGAAAGATTTTTATGTTGCATCTGGTGGGAATGAACAAATGTAATGACGTAATGCCTCATACGTTTTTCAGCTCGTGAAATAATAAATTTTGAAACATGTTACTGTTGTTATTAATCTCACCTGTCTGATGTAATCAGATCCAGGTCATGAATTATTATAGCGAAAAGAAATACAGAACTGCGTCACAGACTTGAGCGGGTCCGAGAATTTGAGGCGAGTCCGAAGCCTCAAGTCCTCGGACCCGCTCGGACAGACCTGAGGCGGGTCCGAGGATCTTCCACCCCTTTTCTTCTACCATTAACCTATTGAGAGGGTATTCGGTTCACCGCATATTTTGTGTACCCCCATGTCTCACATACATTATACATCTAAGAACATCCATGTCTTCTTCAGGATTTGAAACTGGGCCCTTCGGTGTAGAGGTCATCATCGCTAACCACTTTCCTGCCTGAAAGGCATTTTGAAGTATAAACATGCTCTTTCATTTACGTGCAAATTTTATCAGATAATTAGCGACAGAATACGCAATACGCAAAATCAGATAATTTTGCGTATTGCGTATTCTGTCGCTAATATCCAACAGAGAAGGAATTTTACTACTCTACTGATTTATTCTTTAAGAAGCCTGAAACAAAAATGCTATACAATTTAGTTAAGAGTTATTAATTCTCATAATTTATAGCCAAGACATAACTTTTTTGGATTGCCATTGATTTTTATCAGTGCAATATCCCACTGTTTCAATAACCTTAGAAATCTTCGGCATAGAAAGACCTGTCAATGCGCCTGAACCGCCCTAAAATCAATAATGCTTGGCAGCATTATTGATGCGGAAATACTGATCTTTAAGGCATCGTCAGCTATAATGTGGATTTATACTCTCCTGTGTTGATGAAAAGTGGAAGATTGTCTCAGCATCCAGCATGGGCTCATTTCTCGAAAATGCAGTGTTTGTCAAAAACTGCGTGTAACGTTCTAGCAGAAAATTCTTTTATTCTGCATCTTGATGACAGATTATGCGCCATTTATCCTGGACTGCCGAAAAGCTCTTTTCCTGTAATATAGAACTTGGAGCTATTTTCCTGCAATATAGAACATCTTCAGGATATTCAATTTAAGTCGCAACTTCCCAGAATACATTGAGAAACTACTGAGAATTTTGATTCTCAGATATTCTGAAGACTTCATCATTTAGCAACCCGACGATACTTTGTTTAAGTCGCTATGTCCCAGGATATACGAAGATATTGACTTTTAGATAGTTTTGATGACTTTGTCACTAAACATCCCTAGGGTCTCACTGCAGTTTTATGTGTAACTTCCTTCATCAAGGACTCTGAGGATGTTTATTTTCCGTTATTGTAGTGACTTAAATTTTGGAATTTTCTTGAAACTTTGCGAGGGTTATACTGGAGTGTAACAATTAGAAGTCGGTAGGATGTGCTATGGGAAAATTGCAGGATGTCTTAAGGATATACAAAGTAGGAATTTAAATATTCACAACATCCTTGATAATGTCGGGGAGTCTAGCCAAAATGTTCCGGCGATATACTGGGATGCGACATTATACACTTCGAAGGATGTGTTTGGGGAGTTGGGATATTTTGAGATATCCTGAGAATATGCGCAACATCCTCAGGATATCTTTAAGAAGTTTCTGGACTATATGGGATAACGAAATGAAGCAAGCTTGGATGGATCAAGCACTCTGACAGATCTTTCTATATGAAAGCTTTTCGGGATGCCATAAATGAAAAACTAGCGCCTTGTGTTTTATGAAGGAGTAAATAACTCTACACTGTTTTCGTGCCTGCGTTGTTATTTCAGATAATTTTACGAAACTTCATTAAATAACACTATTCATTTGAAAAATGCACACCTTGCATAAATTTGCTTTTCACTTCAGCAAGCAAAATTCAATTAATCTAGAAACTTTTATTCTCATAACCTGCAGGTGCAATATAAAAGATGCTAGTTTAGCATTCATAAGAATATCTACAAATAATGAAAGGAAGTAAAATATCTAACATATTAAAAACTAATTCGCTCTGAGTTACATTTCAAATAACAGCAATAAAGATAAAAGCGAGTGGGTGCTTTTACAAGATGCTTAATAATGCATATTTCAAAAATTTAAAAAGGTACACGGCAATAGGAAAGTTTTTTAATATGTAAAAGGTTTTGTAACACGCCTGCCTTGCTTAACTGATAAAATTTATTATTCCAGTCGCCTTATAAACAAGTAAAAAATGCATTTCCTATTCTATACTAGTTTTTAGTATCATGAACATATTATGACGAAATATATTACGCATAACAGTAGATACAGGGATTTTATATTCTTCCACGAGGCAAATAAGGTGTAAAATAAAGCAAATATGGTACTTATTTAACATTGTCATTATATTGATACTGCACGAAAAGCATAAAACATACAGATTCAAATTATTAAACTTTCTATAAATTGGGTTATAGATTTGAGGGAGACATATAATCATATTTCGTCGGAGAACTTCTAAATATTCATTTCTTATTGTATATACATTTTTTTATTGTATAGATACATAAATAAGCAATCTATAAAAATACTACACAAAAGGAAAGATGACACTGCTGTCGTGTATGTTGTGAAATATGACGTTAGGCCCGTTGCGATGGTCAAGATCTCTATTTTTACACCTCTAATACATAACGTTTTCATTCAAAGCCGTATTTCTTTCCTTTTCCGGAGACCTGGTGACATTTGGCAGTCGGTCACGTTTTGCAAACTGAATAAGGAAAAGAAGTGGTCGATACGTGTCGCAAAACACCTTTCAGCTGCATAAATATAACGGAAAAATATTTTAGAATAAGTTGTGATTCGATTTAAATCTAATGTTGTCATTTTTCTTGAGGAAAAAACTGCATATCAGCGATGAAGGAGAAAACTGAAATAGCAAAGAATCTATTCCTATTTTTCATACAGAATAAAATTAAGCATTTCATCTCTTTTTATAAAACCGTTAGCGAATTTGATGGGCTTCAGAACTGTTTAAAAGTGGACAACTAAACTCAGGAAGAAAATGCAGCAAGCAGTCCTTTGACTAAACATTTTATCGAAATTATAAGAAACCAGTTCCTCATTCCAAGAGTACTACAGACACACAAGTTTATAAAGTTTATCTACAATAGCTCTCGAGTGCTTTGCCATTTTCGAAAAACCTAACCTGATCATGTTATACCGTTAACAGCTGTCATCAATCGATGGTAGATAACTAACTAGTTATTCCGTTTTCTGAAAGGTAAGAAAGCTAAACACTGGTAATTCGATACGGGTCAAATATAGGCAAACGGACTGGCTTTATGGGACGTTTCATGGTTTTTGCAACGTCTAATGCGGATATCAGACAGTTTTTCTTAAAAACGTCCTACATTAAGCTCTTCCTTATTTTATGTGTTCTGCCGTAATCCAAATATTTCTCAATCCCTCAACAGCAGCTTCGAACCTTGAATATTTTCCGCCATCTAATGGTTAAATCTAATGAAATGTCATTTTACCTTTGAACAGAACTTACAGATGAGAGGAAGGTTGAATTTTGAGATAACATCACATATTTTTAATTCCGTCGAATGACATAAGATGCCATGCATTTATATCACAATAAAATATTTCATACGCTTTCCTTTTTATAGTAAGTGTAACCTAGCAACAATTCAAGGTTACTTAAATAATCTCAAAGAAATATTTTTCCAAATTTTTGACACAAAATCAGTAACCTCATAAACGATAGGACAGAATATTTCAAACCAGTTTCTCTAAAATGCTGCTATATGTCGCTATCTTTATTAAATGCCAGACATCTTGACATCCATTTTACAAGTACGTGTGGTATCTAATATTTCTTATACTTAGCACCTGTCATATTGCGTACATCCAAATAATTTTTACTGTCATTAGTTAAAAGAACTGTCAATAAATAATATGACTAAAGCCAAATGGCAAGACGAATGGAACCATGCAAAGCAAGGCCGTCACACCTATTTGCTCTTCCCCAAAGTCAGCAATAAAAGATGTATTTCCACAGCTCAGCTAACACGCTATGTTATAGGTCACGGCCAGTTTCTAGTCTATTTTCAAAAACGATGCCTAGGCAATACGGACCAGTGCAGCCGAGATAGTACGCGAACTCTCTAACATTACCTGACGAGCTGTACTCTGGCATACGGCCTTTCTGGACAATACCCAGATGACAGACTCTCGTACTAACGCCATATCACCAAGCAAAAGGCACTCATCAGAAAAGTCAAGGCTATCCTGGATATTCTCGCAGCACACTGGCTAGATAAGTGTGATATCACTTAATTTCTCTTTTTTCAAAGTCGCACAGTACATTTTCATAGTCGTATTCAGTTTTTTTAACATCGCTCCCACTATTACTCCGTTGTATTTCTTGCCAAATCAGAGCAAGAAGCTGATTCTAGCACAGTGGGAAGTGTGGGATGACACCTGTATAACGGTCTAATATGAAGGCAGAGTACTGGTGTCTCCGTCTTCAGTTACTTGTTAACTGTCGAAGGATTCGGATTTGAATTCTGGATGACGTATGGAGCCTACAGTGTCTACATTTTTAAGCCTACAGTGTCTACGCAGCAATGGGTCATCAAATATACACAGCAAGCCGACATCTTCTAAAAAGATTTGGTGGTAGGGGAAGAAAGGTGGGATATCCTCGAGCCCTCCTCGCGGCTTTTTTTGTCAAAACTGGAACAAAACTAGGCAAACTCTCACGGTCACCTGTAAGTTGCTCAAGGCCTTGGTCAACCATCGGCGCAACCTTCTGATACTTGGGTATATCGAAATTGCGACTTGACCTGGATTATGTTTAGACCAGAAGCATTAGTCATAACAAAAGAACGGACAAGCTGACGAAAAATGAATTACGACTCAACAGCTTGATAACAGCCTGGCAACGACAGTTTCAAAAGTCTGACTTTACATTACATATTGAAAGTAATGGCTACTCGAAACAGTTGTAGAGTCAATAGGTTATTTTTGAAACAGGAAGAAGTGAAAAATGAGCAACGCCTTCACCAGGAATCGAACCACGGACGTCTGGAATACGCGCCCATCATGCTGAACACTACACTACGAAGGCATGCTAAGAAGGCGGAAGAAATACTTTATATACTCCCCCTTTTAACGGGTGACTGGGGTTTTAGGGGTCCCAATCACCAAATCCTGGTGATGAAGAATCATCATTCACCACCTTTTAGTTCGGGCGCCACTGTAGAGTCATTAGGTTATTTTTGAAACAGGAAGAAGTGAAAAAATGAGCAACGCCTTTGCCAGGAATCGAACCACGGACCTCTGGAATATGCGCCCAGCGTGATGACCACTACACTACGAAGGCATGCTAAGAAGGCAGGCAAAATACCTTATATAGTTACATCTCTTCTTCTTCACTGGCTCGACAGCAGGGTGGACTGTGGCTTTTTCTAGCGCTTTTTCTTTATTGGTGTCTCTGCTTTTCGCAACTATTTGAGTATTTACCTTTAGAATGTTTAGGTAATTTTCAAGACAATCGGTGCATCTCTCCGAGGGTCTACCCCGAGATCTGGTTTCCATGGGCTTTGCCAGAAAGAATTTCTTACAACACTGATCGTCATGCATTCTGGCGAAATAACCAGCCCATATAAATCTCTGTAGCCTGAAGAATTTTACTACATTGGATTGTCTATGGAACTCATAGAACTCTAAATTAGATTTTTTCTCCCCGATTCATTCACACGGACCCCACGAAATATGTAACCAAAACCCTTCTTTCAAAAATCCCCAAAGCTTCTGCATCACGTAAAGACAATGCCTAAGCTTCTGATGCAAAAAACAGAACGGATCTTATTAGATTCTTGCAAAGAAGTAACTAACTTCTTAATTTGAGAAAGCTAGATTTTAAATACTCTTCAGTCCATGTAAACATCTATAGCTTTATAAGGTATTTCTCCCACTTCCCTAGCGAGCCTTCGTGGTGTAGTGGTTCTGCACACCGAGCCGGTATTTCAGAGGTCCGTGGTTCGATTCCCGGCGAAGGCGGTTGCATATTTTTCACCTTTTCTGCCTCCAAACTAACCTAATGACTATACAAGTGGCGCCCGAACTAAAAGGGTTGTGGATGATGATTCTCATGCATAGTGCATCTAATAATTATGTATCCTTTGTTAAGTATGCACCTAAAAATATTTGTATATTTTTATATATATAGTATTAACAAGTAGAAATATTACTGTATTCATGCGTCAGTATTTAACACTGTGTAACATGAAGCCGTTTCGCATAGTGTTAAACTAGAATTTTACTATAAAATTAACTGCATTTATTACTTTCCATAGCACTGTATTATGAACTATCTGTTTATATATGTATATGTATACCATGTACCTAATGTCTGAGAATCTAGTGATTATTATGTGCCTAAAAGTTGTGTATATGTATATTAGTATATATATTAGTTTATCCATCCAATCGCCTACAGCATCATGTAACATGTAAAAATAACAGCACCAATTACTTGCCCTAGCATTGTATTAAGAAACTAATATATGAATATGTATATGTAGTATGCGCCTATTGTATAAGTACCCAATGACAATTATGCACCCTATAATTGCGTATAAATGCATTATTTTTAAAATACTATAAAATTAATTGCATCAATTATCCTCAACGGCACTCTACAATGTACCATCTGCTCATGTATATAAATGTGCCATGTACCTATTGATTATGAAATCGAATGATATAAGCATTGTAAATAGGTATAGCATTGTAAATAGGAAAACAGTATAGCATTGTAAATAGGAAGCTGTACCCATGCACCCGCATACATTTCTATGTAACGTGACACAGTAAGGCAAAACATTAACGTAGTGTCCTATTATGAAATTAAATAAGCACCTATTACTAGTTATAACATTATTTTATGGATCTAGAGTTTCAGTATATGAAGTAAGTACGAAATGTTTATGTCACCAATGACTATTGTGTACCAAAATATAAGCGTATATACGCTTTTGTCTATATGTAATTGTGTATGTCTTTGTTTATATGTAATTGTACCCATGTATCTACTAGTGTTATCACATATCTTGGCACTGTATAGTTAATATACATCTATTACGCACGGAATAATCAAGTACCTAATGTGTCTGTATATATGTATATGAATTTATGTTCTGTATATATGATAATGTAACTGTGCATCTGCACATTTTATCCTGTAACACGGCACCGTATCGCAAAGAACTAACTAGAGCCCCACTCTAAAATTAATTGCACCAAAGACACTGTACTACACAGTACTAATCTAGGGTCTAACTTTTAATTCACTGTACTAATTACTTATTCCAGCATAACATTGCGCACCTAATATTTCAGTATGTACATGTCTTCTGTAATCTAATGATAATGCTTCAAAGGGTCATAGTGTACTCAACATATGAGTACACACGTTATGTATATATGCTATCGTATCCATGCTTTTGCATACACGTTGTAACATGGCAATGTATTATCCAGTGTCTAACATTAATTAGCTTTAACGCCACTGTATGAAGTACCAAATTTGTATGTATGTTTATATATTAGTATATTGGCACAATGAACACGTATGGTTATCTAGATAAAGGTGGACGTGGCGCTATACCGATTAACCGTATTGGTAGAGCGGTGGTGCCCACGTCCTCCGTCGCATGTCGCATGTCTCCAAATTAACTTAATGACTCTACAGCTTCTAATTTCTAAATGACTAACTGGTAAGTCAGATTTTAAACAAGGCATATATTTAGTTTCATTTTCGTTAATATATAGGTTAAATCTCTTTACACTTTTTTTGCAGTGCCATGAATGCTTGCTTAAGAGCAGGAACATATTAAATAACTATAAAAAGTGATAAATAACTTTTCAAAATGTCATAACAATAACAGTTCGATAGAACCATGGCCATAACCGTGGTGAACCGTGGAAGAAGGGTGAAGGAGCCTCGGAGAACATCCCGAACTGTTTTTCCTCGAAATTCCATCTGAGGCGGAAGCTTAATAATCTGCAAGGTCCGGCGGTACCTAATATATATTTACTTGGATGCACAGCTGCCGGCCTTGCTTCAGCCTGTATCTGTCACTAGTTGTTTGGAATTTCATAATAGACAGAAGTTCATCATCCAGCCTTGCACATGAGAAGCGAAGCCACAAAAAAGGATGATCAGTTAAAAGAAACACTGATATATTCAAGCAGAGAAATTTTTTAACAAATATAGTATACCTTAAAGATAAGTCTGCATAATGGTTCTACGAGATTTCTTTAAATGAAAAATATTAAGACATTAATGTTTTGATTATTTTATGGAAGTCATTAAAATAATATCATCAGCATACCCATACAAGCAGAGAATGACAATTTTTTTTACAACATTCAGCTGTCTATCTTCCTTCATATGTGTATATATATGGATGGACCTTAAGAAATTTTAATTCCAATTTTGCAATGAAATGCGAAAATGAATTTGGTAATTTACATGTCTAGTTTCCATTTTTAGAGGATTTTACTTTATGATTTATACGATTTTCCTCAGCTTTTCAGTGAAGAAATTTGGGCACTTTAAAGCAGAGCAAGTATTTCAGCCCGATGTTATTCACATTATTCCAGTTCTTTCTACGAAACTTTGTGCCATGACCACAAATTTCCATATATTTCACATTTCCATATAGATAATACTGGGTTTTCCCTAGAAAGCAGGAAGGAATCAAAATAGTTCCTGGGATTAAAGAATATCTTCAAATAGCAGTCTTCCTTCATCTCAAGCTCTAATATTGCATGGTAAATAGCCAAATAAGTTAATTCAAAATAATAGTGTTAGTTGATTCAAAATAATAGTATTTCAAAATAATAGGCAAATGATACTATACTCAAATACAAATCTTTTAACTAAAATTCATAAAATTAGATATTGGCGATATGTAGAATCATAACTTTCGCGTGCATTTTCAGATAAGCCAACGCAATCAATATATTATTACTTAGCGTAGGATGCTGATGGGTTAAAATCTGAATTCCCCACAAGATGTGAATATTTCCGACTGTAGGGTGTTTTCAGAATAAAAGCCTTTGAAGGTTATCGCTCCGAAAGTTCTTTAGATGGGCTGATGACGGACGAAGATTCACAAAAGCAATTTCATGCTAAGGAGCTTTCGATCAAAATCAGAAGAGATATTAAACAAATATCCCTCTTGTCATTTTTCAGTGCTTAGATAAATTTATTAACGCAATTGAGGCGGCAAGTGAAATATTATTTACAAAACGGAAATAATTATAAGTGTCTCATACCTTGTAATATAACATTTTTACATAAAAATCTTCTGCCATTGCTTAAACTTGTGACTTTCCCCAGGTTGTTGGTAATTGCCTTTCCCGATTCCATTCAACCTCTCCTAATTGATGAGAATTCATTTAGCGTTTTGGCATTTTTTGTTGTCTTTTTAAATGCGAGACATTATTTTTACTACATGACTCTCAAGGCATCATAAATAAAATCTAATGGCATGTGCGACGGGGTCTGCCCTCCAAAAGAGATGCATTTCGAAAGCCTCATTTTATTTTAATGCAGAGATTCTCAGTGAAAGGAGAATTCCCCACAGATGGGAGAATTTTATAGTTTTAAGGAGCAATGCGATCAGCCTTTTATTTACTTGTTAAGTATTTATTTTTAGTTTTTGAATGTAAAATCTACTTTCATTTAAGTTTTGGTATTTATCAGCATTTTTTACTTTTTTTGTTTAATTTATAAAATATTTTATAAATTATTTAAATTTAAATCAAGCTATATGTATTTTCGAAGTTATGAAAACGAAGGGGATCGTCTAGAAATGGAAGGTGTGCATGAGGCAAAAAATGTTGAGAGCCGCTGTTTTTATAGAATAATGCTAACATTTAACCCAAGCAACCGCTACTCTGCTTCAATCAGATCCCCAATAATCTTTAAATCTTCTTTATAGCAATCTTCAAAG
The DNA here is from genome assembly GCF_044657685.1 of Stegodyphus dumicola. Lineage (NCBI taxonomy): Eukaryota > Metazoa > Arthropoda > Arachnida > Araneae > Eresidae > Stegodyphus > Stegodyphus dumicola. The sequence goes on from NC_140773.1 coordinate 176,186,504, forward strand.
CAATAGCAATTCTAAATTTAACAAAGGATACAAAACTTCGACATAACCGAGAAGCATTATAACAGCATTTTAAAGCATAACCACATCATCTATATACAATACACTCGCGAAAAGCACCCTTCTAATGCTTCTACGGAGTCCCACCTCGAAGAAGATGCAATTGATCGATGAACGTCGCGTGATTCTGGCCATTCCAAAATGAAGGATCTAAAACGATATCGACACATCACGCTTTCTTCATTGCCATGACAAAAGGTCGCTTGCAATTCAACCTGGAATACGACGGAAATGAACTATTTTAAACGCAGGTTGAGAGCTAAAACGAGAAGGTTAGTAACTTGAATATGTTAGAGCATAATGACACTCGAAATAGTCATTACATGAAATACATTATTTTTATTGCATGGCTCTCGACTTGAGGAGAACATAAATTGCTTAATTACTCCATTGATTTAACGAAGCTTTAGGAAATACATCCTAGAAGTCACAGAGCTATGTGACAGATGTTTGAATGATGTTCCGTTTCCCATGATAATTTTGCTTTTAAAATTAACATAATTCGGTTATTCTTAAATATTATCACTTGATAGTCGCCTGACCCAATTCGTATTATCAGATATTCCTGTGGCAATCAGAACAGAAAATAACCAGTGCAACTCTACCTATAGAGCAGTCCCTCTACTGAATCCACAATACATTACAGTCTCAAATTGGAAGAGAAACTTATGCCAATGTAAAATTTTAAATTAAGCAAAACAGCAACCTCATTTTGGTGTACATTCTTCACGTTTCCTTACTATTTTCCTTGTCAGATGGCACTGCGTTTGTGTTCGCATTACTCCGCTCATTGGTTTCGATATAAATACGGTCGCCGTTCCTCCCATTTTGCTTCGGAAGAAGAGGGGCCCGTGTGTGATTGCCCTCGAAATCGATAGAGTTTTAGTCAAAGCTAGAATAAGACTGCTCTTTTCCCTACTTTTAAACCACAGCTCCCTTATACATTTGTGAGTCTCAAATGCTAAAAATTTATATTCTAAATTACAGCTATGAAAAATTTAATTTTTAATAGAAAATACGATTCAAATTTGATCTAATTATTGCAAATTAATATAAGTCAACTATTTAAAACTCTGTCTCTTGGCATAATTATTGATTCTAAAGGTACATTTAAAAATCCCTTTAATTACATAATTTAGCAGGTTATGCAGTTTATAAAAGTAAATTTTGGAATTAACTCGCATCTCAGCCTGGATATAAAAGGACAGTTATATCTCTCGGTAATTAGGCTAAATTTTAAAATGCAATGCCCGTTTAGGCTGCACAGTACTTTGCCACCGAAAAATAATTATACAGCTTAAAAGTAAATTTCTCAGAATTACAATAAATGTTCCATGGTATAAATGGAATCTTTTTTATTATTTAAACAACATTTATGCACTGTGCCTTTAAAAGTCCCAATACTGCCTTAATTTTCACAATCATTGATCATTGACAGTTATGAAAATGCTTCAAATGACACAAATATTCATGTTATGGCCTAATAATTATTTTTTAAAAATTCATTGGACTAAAAATATTTTTGACTTTGATGAAAATGATGTTACGAATTGGATAAGTGGCAATACTGAAAAATATAACTATAAGACTCTGCGAATGAAATTTCCTTTTAGAAAAAAAAAATACTTATCAAAGCGTGTCACAGCGGTCTCCATTCATTAAGTTTCGAGCACTTAATGAAACATCAGAAATCTCCGACCAGTGACCAAAAATAAAAGTTATGACTCAATAGTTTTATCAGATTAGCAATTTCTACAAAGATGTGCTTAAAAAATAAATTCCTAAAGAGAAATTTTGGGCAAATTGATCTGAAATTACAGACTACTTCTCTGTACGTCAATTTTTATAAAAAGTGTGGCACAGTCTAGCGAATATTTAAAAGGTGCTTGGCGTCAGTCTGTCTGGGTGTCTAGAATTTGTTTCAAACTAAATTGTGATTATTTTTGTCATGTAAATAAGACTGAAATTCTCAATGATTACGAAGAGTGTCTGAGTGTAGCTAAATTGCTACATTCCAGTTAAATAAAAACTATTTTATTATTTTGAAAAAAAAAAAAAAAAAAACGAAACAGCTTCATTTATTTGTTTGAAGAAAGTTTCTCTAAAATAAGAAATATACCAATTGACCACACACGGATTAATAAAATTTTGTTTAAATAAAAGGTTGCGGATCGATGAAAAAAATTCTATTACAGAATCGGCTCACCAGCGACCGAGAGGTGAAGTCGTTGAATACCGGTAGTTCCCATTTGGATTCGATTCCATGTGAACGGCCTGGCTGTATAGGCGTTTTCGTGGTTTTCCCTATGTGTAACGTGTATACGAGCCAGCTTTCCATAGAAAGTCCTCCACTAAAGCATCCCTTTCCTTAGGCACATAACCCTCGCTTGCTTTGCTATAATTAAATAACCAAAATAAAATCTATCACAGAATCACAAAGCCGTCATTGTATAACAGAAACTGTTCACGGAAAACAACAACAACAATAATAATAATAATAAAAGGAACGAAAAGAATGTGGGCTAACAACACTGATAACAGATGGTCTCAAAGAATTTCGAATTTGCTTGTAAGCACAAAACAGTGCAAATAATTGTACATTAACTGGAATATATAAACTGAAGAATAAAATCCAAAGCTTTTAACCAAGACTTTTACTCGAGTTTGAACTCTATGGCATTCCTTAAGTTCTCTACAAATAACGTTCTTTAATACTGTTTGTGATAACAAATTTTTGCCGTAATTATAATGCCTCATTTCTAATCATGTTTATATTCTTTTGTTGTTTACAGTGTGCTCTTTGAGTTTTGAACGTAGAATTTACCAAAACAAATAATTAAATTTACTGACTTTACCAAAACAAATAGTTCAAATTTTCTCCAGATCGAAAAACTACTACAAGACAAGCAGCAAAGAATATTCTACAGAAATTTATATGCGCCAACTTGATACTTCCAGCTAGAAAAGAAACCTTCGTCTTGAGGTTATAATTATCCTAAATGTAAGAAATATATTTTCCATGCTAACTTTTTTAACAAAATGGGACAGATAGTATATGAAATAGGATACACACTTTAAAAATGTTTTATTGCCAATGCTTAACAAGAAAACTGTTATAAGAGATAACAATAACACATTTAATTTAACAGAGGCCAGTGGGCAACAGTGGTGCATATATCTCTCTGTAAAAACATTGTTTGCTGCGTGCTATCCTATACGGAAAATACACATATTTTCTGCTGATTATAAACTCTTTCAACCGACCCACCAGCGACCGAGCGAGAAAATTGCTAAACGCAGGTAGTTCCTATCTGGGTTCGATTCCAGGCGACTGGCCTGGCTGCAAGAGCGTTTTTTATGGTTTTCCCCATGTTTAACGTGTATATGAGCCAGTTTCCCTTAGACAGTCCTCCGCGAAGGCATGCTTTCCCTCACGCAGATAGCCCTAGTGTGTTTAACAATAATGACTAAACCAAACCTCTTTTAATGGTCTTTACTTTCCCTTGGATTGAGAGCGATTTTTTTTTTTTGTTAGCTTTGGACATCGTATACGCTATTATCTCGGAAAATCAGAAGCTGACTACATTTATTTGTGTATGTGTGATTTTTTTGAAATTCAAATTTAAGTCCAGAAAACGTTTCTCTAAACCTTAGAATTGTCTATAAAGTAATTTAATAGAAAAAATATACATGTACACTACATTTGAAGCTAAAGAAGGATCTCTAAGAAAATACCTATATATACTAAGATCTGTGCCCTCCTGCCTCAAGAAAAAGATTTCCTACACTTCGAAGAAACGACCGTTGAAGGAAAAAGTTCTGGGAAAGAAGGAATCATTTTTGTGAAGTCGTGAGGAAGGTGTAGAAAACCTATCGCGACATGTACGTTCTTTTCCAGTAAAATATCCGTCCAAATAAAATAAAAAGTAGTTGTAGAACTATTTTTTCATCCTTTCCCAAACATTTTCTTGCTTTTGAAAGAAATTCTGGCCAACACCAGGCGTGAATCGAAACTTGGAATTCAATGTATGGATGACGCTTTTTATTGGGGTCGAAAAACCCGTCTTTCATGGAGAATTCGGAATCAATATTTCAAGATCCTTCTGGTATCGTCTGAATGAAGGAGTTGGCGGTGACGTAAAAGTGCTGAAAAGGATTGAGAAAAAAAAAATGACATAAAAAGAAACGGGCAGAAGGTGTATTGCGGCAAATATGAAACTGAGCAAGATAGGCAGAGAATAAACAGTATGTTTCAGTCATAACACAGTTCCAGGACTACAATTTTGAATAATGTGAGGATAATGCTTAGGCTTACATATAAATAATACAATTTCGAAACTGCTTATTTAGCAACAAAGAAGTCAAATTATCGTCAAACAGATTTTATAACGTAATGAAAGTGAGAATGAGAACAAAGAGAATTGTTAAAAAGACGTAGACAATAAAGAGCAAATTAATCAGTAGGCATTAGAATTATATATATAAGTAAGTAATATCTTGAAATTAAAAACGTAAATTCCATTAATACTGTGCAGTTATCCTCTAGCGGAAATTTATAACAAGTATAAATATAGTTGTGGGGTTTTCCTTATTTTGCATAACAAATTTATTTTAAGTTTGATTCCTATTCTCAACTTCCTCTCATATTCTTTCTCCAGGATATAAATTTATAATTAAGTGAAGTGAATCTCTGAGAACTTAAACGGGTGAATCTCTGAGATTATTCAGAGCGTGTTTCGCTAGCCAAGCGCACGTTTCGTTGTTTTTTTGCTGTTACGCGAGTAAGCCTTTTGGTCATATCGGATTAATCATCACGCCAGTTAGGTTTTTGTGAGTCTACCTGTTAAGCGTAGCCTAGCACTATTTATTTAAGGTTCGACTTATATTCTACGTTTTAGTTTCACCGCAATTTGGACGGTGCCTTTGTAACGCACGAAGACCGTGCCTTTTTGTTAACTGTTTTGAATTAATAAAGGGTTAAGACACAATAACACGCCGAATAAATACTAAATCAGAAGTCAAACAACAAAAATCAGCGTTATATTTACCAAATTTTCACAGGACTAGTTTCGATGGTTTTACCGAACCACCATCTTCAGCTGCAAAACCGCAAATGAACCAGATAGGAAATAATGGTAAGATAAGATAAGAAAGCCTGGACAAGAATAAGCAAGTGGCGCCATCTGTTGGTAAAACCAGAACTAAAACGTAATTTCTTTAAAGGCCGAAGGCAAATTTGGATTGGAATTAGGATCGTTAACTAGAACAGAAAGATTTTTATGAATGTGAAATGCCTCTAGAAAATCCAGTTCTCCAATGGAAGATGTTTTTTGAATAATTTTGGCAGCAGAAAAACTGAAAATAAAGGGTTATTTTTCATACCTTTTTCTGAGTCGGTAGTTTTCTTCACATCTGTGCGAGAATTCGCCGGGTCATTTTGGGATCTACTCTAGTTTATGTGGAACAAAAGAGAAAGACTCTACAGTGGCGCCCGAACTAAAAGGGTGTTGGATGATGATTCTCCACACCCAGGATTTGGCGATTGGGTCCCCTAAAAAACCCCATTCGCCCTTTAAAAGGGGAAGTATATAAGGTATGTTTCTCGCCTTATTGGTGTGGTAGTGTGCTCACTGGGCGTATATTCCAGAGGTCCGCGGTTCGATTCGGGGCGAAGGCGTTGCTCATTTTTCACTTCTCTTGCTTCCAAAAAAAATACTAATGTCTCTACATAGTCAGTCCAAAGGCGAGTTAACCGGGTGTATCTAAAAAAAGTAAATTTTTTATTACCGAAATTATGAGAAAATTACTATACTAAACCATCAGAGTATAACAGAATTTTGGATATACAGGTCTTCGGGAAATATACAGGAAAATAAAAAGAGAATATAATGACACTATGGAGAGTATATGATGTTATGGGTACTGGGGGAATTCTTTTTTTTTTCCAGCAGAGCGTAATTTCATTGTACTTGTAAATACCCGTAATTTAACTGCAATTAACCTGAGTATATAAACATTGTGTTATAAAAAAACAAGCTGTTATGATCTACATAGTAGTTAGCGAAACTGGTTGCGAATTACTGGGCACGGCTTCGCATCGCAAGGCTTGTATTGTTGTAAGTGTATAGCATCTGTACGGAGGGAAACATTTAAAATTCTGCCGAGTCGAAATTCCTCTCGAGAGGTTTGGTGGTGAGGAATGAGAGGTGGGATATCCTCTAATTCGTCCCTGGGTGTCCTCTCTATCAAAACTGAAACACAGCTTTTAAAGTCATTAGGATTTTTGAAGTAGGAAACACGAAAAATAAGCAATGCCTTCGCCGGAACTCGAACCTATACCTCTCGATTACGCGTCGAGTGTGCCAACTTTACACACCGAAGGCATGCAGTGAGGAGGTAGAAAATACCTCCTCCTTTTAAAGGACGATTTGGGGATTAGGGGACCCAGTTGCTGAAGAATCATCATCCACCACCTTTTAGTTTGGGCGCCAGTGTAGAGTCAGTAGGATTTTTTTTATGCTGGAGATGTGAAAAATAAGCAATGCCCTCGCCGGACTCGAATCCGGACCTCTCGAATACGTGTCGAGTATGCTACCGTTAGCTAAAAGTTTAGAAGCTGCTTTCGCTTAAATTTGGATTTTAATGTCGAATATTATTGATATGCCGATAAGTTGTACATTTATCGTAGTACTCGAACAAATTTTGTTTATCCGGTTATACTTAATTTTTTCTGGAAAATATTCCTTTCTAGTTTTCAACTGATAAGGTGCTCCATTTTACAATTTTTAACACCGTCGTCTAAATTCAATTCATTTTCCATTAGCAAACAGGTTAGTTTTGCAGAACATTGCATGCCATTATCTTTGTCATATGATGACCACATGTTCACTTTTAAAACGAATCTATAACTAAATGTTTCTTTAAACCTTTTAGTTAATAAACACTAGTCAACTTCTGGGAGTGCTTTAATTTTTTTTTTTTCAAATTTTGATTTTGACTCGCAGAAGCCGGGCAACTGACTCGAAGAACCCCGGGCTTCTGCATAACACAGTTTGAAATCTAGACCACTGCTGTACACCAAAAGCGGAAATTAAAATTGTAGCAACTTGATTCTCGTCAAAAAATAAAAATGAACAAATACGTGAAAGAGACAAAAGATATCAATAATCTAGGCACGCACGCACAATCTTTAACCTATCATTCGAAAATGTGCTTGTGAGCAGTGCAACTCACTGACTCGGTATGACTTCTAACAATATTTTGGCTTTTCTCAATGACAACAACAATTTTAAACGAATATCTGTGAACTGAAAAACGTTTTCCGTGCGTCAATTTATATATTATTTATAAATATTAGTACCTATATTATTAAAGTTTCACAAATGCTTTAAAATTAAAAAAAGGAAAAGACATAACGGTTCGAGTGGTCAAACGAAACTCGCATAGTAAATTTAGAAACTTCACTGAAAATCTTTCGAACATAATGTCACCTGTCTGCATTAACATTTAACTATTTGTAAAATAAGAATATGTGATATAGGTTTATACATTTTAAGTTTTCTGATGAAAATACCTGTCATAATAGAGCCATCTCAGATATATTTCAACTTAAACGCATAATAAATTAATAAATCTTAGAACTTTTATTGACAAAATGCTCAAACTGTGTATTTTTGTATTTTGAATCTACTTCTCGTAGTAAATATTCAACGACCGCCAGAATAGATAGATCTTTTCTTTTTGGGTAATTACATTGCAAAACTCATCCCGTAAATGGAGATTTTGACAGATTTCTTAATGATAAGGGCCCTGTTGTGAGTGTGAAGTTCTTGCGAATTTGCTTCAAGCATTCTACGTTAGGCAAGACAGGAAAATTAATAAGACGAGCGCTAATTAAACCTGAGCTAAAATCAATATAAAAGAATTGGGCCTTCTTGATGTTTTGCTAGCCATTTTGTCGTAAAATAATGCTTTAGAGTAGTTCTAATTCGTTCTAGCTTCTTTTCTTTGTTCTTTTCATATCCTAATTAATTCCATCGCATTTTATTGAATAAGCTTTCTAATTTAAATGGCAACAAATTTACATGCAAAAACATTAGATGAAATAATTCAATTCGGCGTGTCTTTTATTAAACAAATATTAAATACTCAAGAGAGAGTTCGTGCGATTTTGCGATTAGTAATTTAAAATTTAAAAAAATGCAATTACTTTTTTAAATATTTTTAAAATATAAATCTTTAAGTGCGCAACAAGCACTAAGTTTTAATTATTTTTTTTCTTCTTTGACTTTTAAAAGTAGAAATAAGTTTTAACTTATTCTTTATTTCATTTCCTGTGCACGGTATTACGTTTTTTATTCCTAACTTAATTCCTTTTTTAAATATACTCCTTTGGTTAGCAATGCGACTTTTATTAATTTAAGATACTGAAATAAGTTATTTCTTAAATGCATATAAAAGACAGGAAACAGCAGTAATTAAATTAACTATTTACCTTCCACTGTTCCCAACTGAATTAATCTACAAAAAGAAACTAATTTAAATACTGTTTTTCAGACCTTTTGCAATAACTTATTAACCTTTTTGTTTAGGCTGGAACGGATCTTTCCCACGCATTCATTATGTTAAACGGGCTCAAGCATTTTACAACCTGTTGGTTAAAGCGAAGCAGGAAGAGACAGATCTTTGTTGCTTGATATCTCTTTGTTGGCATGACTATGTTAATGTCAATAATGCAATACTTTGGCAGAAATTATTACTAACAGAATTACTTCAGCTTAAAAAATATTACAGTTGAATCCAGATTTACAAATGGCAAGGGGTCAATAAAATTTGGCAGAACTAAATTATTCATTAAATCGAAAGAAATTAAAATTGACCTACAAATATGCAATGAAATACAAAATTACACGCATTAGAGAGGCTTGAGTCACATTTAATATCACCGCTTCCTACATGTAACGCATTATTTAACAAATGACGTAAAGCATCTATTAACAGCAAATTTGATGGGCATATAATATACGTTGTATTCAACATTGATATTGAAGAAATTCAAATCAATTGAAGCTGTTTTCATAAGTAAATTACTTATGAAAAAAGCTCAAATTGAAAGCTGTTTTCATAAGTAAACGGAGCGATTTACTAAATTCATGAAAAGAAATTATTACTGCTTTTGGGTGAACATAGATAGCACATCAGAAATTTCTCACTTAAGACAAGGTAAGCTGCTCGCGTATTAATGTGCAGTATGAAAAGGAAAATAGCACTTTACAAAATAAGGAGTGGGGAAAATGCAAAGTTCCATGGGGTATATATGAAAATAGAGGCGTCGGTGGTACTTTCGAGCCGATAGACATACTATATTGCGCAACTTACTGTCCAAAACTCGGCCATCTTCTTTCTATAGTCTGTTACGTTAAAACAGGAAATTCAAGGCTATTTGCTGCAGCTCGATTTGACTCGCAACTATGAGAACAGTAGCTGCAGAAAAAATGTCGAGTCACTTCCTCCAAATTCAGTTCCGTTTAGCATGTTTTGATTCTCTACTACATCAATATTACGCAAAAGAATGCTGAGTTATTCGGGCAAACGAAACAAATTGCAAGATATGATCATCATCAGCAGCAGCTGATTATAAAAGCAAAAAAAAATTAATCCCAAGTCTTATTCTTTTTATTATATGAGAACACTCATGAGTTAAAATATAAATGACACATTGCATTGGGCAGAACTATACGCAAAAAGCGTCAATGAAAGTTATGAATTAAAGTGCTCCCATGCGGTTTTAATTTTTGAATACAGAATAGTCGATTACACATTTTGCTTAATATGTGTTTCTATATATTATGCGTTTATTCAATATTTTTAAAACTAGCATTATTAATTATTCAAATGTAATTTTAAACACAATTCTGTTTCTTAAAAAATCAAATTGAAAATGAATTCTATTTGCAGGGTTCTAAATAATTAAATGTGAAACATAGGTTATTTGATTTAAATCAACTTTTAACTGCACGCGAAGGAATATGACAAAGCGAGCAAATGAAGGCTGACTTGAACTACAGCCTCAAATGACGCGGAGAATATAAATCCTGTGCAGTTATGATGACATGTGTCACGATCGCAAATTGGGGAAAGGGAGCTGGTAACGGCCTCAAATTGTTTATTTTAAAGTATAAAAATTTAGTGCATGCTTTAAAGTGTATTTATTCTGGTTTTCTTTAAACGTGCCAATAAAATTAAATTTCAGTTGTAAAAGATGTAATACGGTCCTTCAATCGTAGAACATCTCTGAAATTCCTTGTCAATACAGCTCTGCGCATTTAGGATAAGCCACTTATCTTAGATAAAAGAAAACACACAAGCCAAATTAAACAGAAGATAGTGGATAAACTCTTCAGTAACATGCCGATTTTAAGATAAAAACTACAATTTTCGTTTTTTGGAGGCTCGCAGTAACTACTCGCAGTGATTACCCGCAGTAATTTACCCTCCAGTTTGGATTTCATAAAATCTTCCGAAGTTTTCATATACAGCTATCTCGTTAATTAATTAGTTTCCATTCTGTTCTTGTCGAAGAACAGATTTGTTCCGAATCCTATTTTCTTCTTCCTACAAAGTGCTTCAACTACTGCATGAGGCATTGTAACTTCTAATGCCTTCTCCTGGACGTTTTCCCACTTTGATAAAGTTGGACCGAACTCCGACGAAAATACATTCATAATTTTTTTAAACCATTTATTTATTTCACATTGACCTTGTTCGTTTATTTAAAGAATTTCTTAATTTTAAAATATATCACGTAAATTCTATCCTGATATGAGCTTTTTCGAAGTAATTACTATTAACTAGTATAGAATTATCCCAACATGTCTACCATTCCTCGAAAATGTACTGGAATCCGTCTTCCTACATCGTTCTTAGAAACGACATCCGCATTTTTCAAAATGATCAAAAATGAATTGAAACATTGCATTTAGACAAATGAATGAAATATAACCACATGGAGCTAGGTCCGGGCTATGTGGAGGATTCGATTTATTTAAGCCAAATATTGGACAATATTGCAAAAGTGAGGGCGTGCTTTAGCCTGATGTAAGTACCAGCAAAGTGCATGCAGCTGAGGTCAATTTGTGGTAGATGCATTTAGACAAGGTCTTCAAAATTGTTACGTATTGGTCTGTGCTGAGACTATTGTGGTCTGTGATTCTGTTCTATGCTGAAGCATTGCATGTTCATCAAACATTTCATAATAGTCAAAGAAAGATGGATCCATTACATTTCCCCGTTTTTACAACTTAAGCCTTTTTGGAAATATAAGTACATGGTGATTTCTATACTGCCCTTGCTTGTTTGCTTTGAAGATCATAGAGACTTAGCAAACGTTCATTAACAGAAGTAATTAATTTTAAGTATGCTTCATTATGCTCTATTATCAGACTCTGTTTCCGACCAATCCACATATGTTATTATTGAGGACATAACAATCTAGTCAACCATCTCGTATATACGCATTTTATACAGAGATTGGTAAAATCCTTTTTTTATGAGTTCGAACCAGAACTGTTCGCTCACGGAACTAAATCATTTCTTTTTTATGTCTTGTCACTAACTATAAACTTGATGAAAAATATCAAGAAAGCGGTGTGAATCAAGAGCGGTTGGCGAGGGTACAATCGAATGAACAGTATGATTGGAAGATTCAAGTCAATCAAACGTTAATTCCCTGAACTGATATCTTTCAAGTGCAGTTTTGAGATTCCCTAAAAGCTCTTCTATAAACAGACAATAAAATTCTAAAATAAAAATTAAAAAAAAAAAAAAAAACTGGGAAATGATAAAAATTAAACTAACGCTTGATATGGGAGAATAACCTTTCTTTTATCCTCTAAAATAAGAATCGAAGTTTTATTGCATGCTTCCAATAAGAACTTCAGGGAAGTGAACTGAGAGCTCTGTTCTTTTTTGGCGAATCAGGCGTTCGCTCTTTCAGTAAAATGAATCGGTTCGTGAAGAGCTCTCTTTTCTGTTCCTGACACGCTTCTAACTAAAGTTCTTTATGAAGAGCAAAAGAATTACCACTCCCTTTCTGGCATCGCTGTTCATTCGCTCAGTAAAGTAAATTGGTTCTTTGAATCAGATTCGACACAAAGCATCGAACACTAATCTCAGCTGCACAGAATGGTTGAATGTGCTACCACAACAAATGTATAGCATGTCTGTAAGTCCATCCACTGTTACCCAACCACTTTCACGAATAATAACATTCACTGAGTTTATCCTAATGTCGTTCACTGCGCTAGCAAAACACCCGAAGACACCGCTTTGCAGAGAAAACAGGGTTAAATTATTTGGAACCGTCTAAATGCCGATTATCACGTAAGACCTTTGAAACATTTCACATGATTCTGCAGCAGATTTCTGCAAACGAATGCAATAATTCGAGGCTGCATGCTGCTTATATCACGAAAGTAGTTCATTTCTCGTAGGCTAAAGAACTCATAATACTTCATATTTCAGACCAGCTTTCCGTAAGATGTTTGACCAAGCAGATGGTACGCGAGCTATTCGAGAAGTTTTATTTTACTGCTATACATCGCCTGGATATTAAAAAATATCCTCCTCAGTCTTTTCTGACTAGCGTCAATATAGCAATACCTCGCATAGTTCGTATTCAGTATAGTCCAGTTGGAACATTTCAAATCAAACTAAATTTGAAATGATCGAAATAAAAATAATGAAGAATGAAGGTTTATAAGAAAGTTTAAAATAAAACTTTAACTTGATAGTTAAAATAAATATAAATCCCTACATATTAATTACGCTTTATTTGTTGGAAAACACTGAGAAATACTTTTTAGAACAAACTATCATTTTTTTTATGTACTGTATGTATTTATTACATGGTTTTCAAGCAGCCCGGGATATAGGCGGAAATGATCACCCGAGCAGGTATTTATTGTATCTAAATTTATCAGGCATATCTCTAAATTGCACATGTTAGTTAACATATATCTTGCACAATCTCAGAATTATTAATAGGTTCTAAGCACTTTATGAATGATTTTGAGGTGTTTCTACTAAAATTCATTGCCGAAAATGGTTCATTGTAATGTATAGGTTAATTAATAGACACTTTCAAACAAAAAGAACTTTGATTCAGATCATCTACATACTATTGCTATTCTTTGAATCAAACACTTTCAGATTTAAAGTGATCCTCAGCTATTCAAGGCACTTAGCCCACATTTTTACGCTAACTTTCACTAAAATAAATCTGAATAAATCCATTGGTTAATATTAAATTTATTCTAATGGGACATCATACACAGCTGGAGACAGACTGTTCACCTCAGAATTATCACTTTTTTGACATCCATAAAACTGCGTCATTTAATGATTCGTTTCCATCTAATAAATGGTAAAGCAAAATTCTCCCTATAAAGTGAGCTTTAACTGTCCTTGTAGAAAGTATTCAGGAGAAAAGGGCATTTCGATGAAAGACATAAAGATCTAAATGGTGATGTCTATGATGACTAATTAGAAAACATAAAATAGCATTCTGAGAACAGTTCTTTTCTAAACGATGATGTTTAGAAAACAAAAGTATATTTTCTATCGTAAACGATCCCATTTCATCATTTGAAAGTATAAATCTACGAAAGTAGGCTTTGGAGATCAGCCAATAAATTTAAATGAAAGTTTAAAGGAAAAAATTAATGATTCAAATTTTTAATAAATATTCCAAATATCTTAAAAACTTTAATTATAAAGCATATCCGTAAAGAAAATGTTAACGAATATTTTTCTATTCTTGACTTATTTAAAAAATCCTTAACTTGAAAACATGTTAAGCCTAATATTCTATACAATAACACTGCGTCAAATCTATCGAATTAAATATGAGAGAACATTTGAATTTTTAGACTCAGTTCTATTTATATGGGAGCAGGAAATTTTGAAAATTGCTTTCGCCGGTTTAAGTTAGGTTATTTCAATATGCTAAAGCTCACAACGTTTATATGCTTAATACGAAGGAAGCCTTCGTAGAAGACGTTCTAACGAGGGTTGGATCATATTCACATTACACATGAGAAAAACCACGGAAACCAAGCATGCAGGCAACCCGTTCACGTGGTATGGAACCCACGAACTAGGCCGAACTCCCAATATTTAGCAGCCTTAACCATTTAATTTTTCTTTGCTAAAAGAAAGAATTGTTAAACACACAGTACACTCGTTATTTCCATGAACTGCTTGCGTACAGCGATTGCAATAAATGCTTTCCATACCTCCTATTTTCCCAGGAATCGAAATCTGCGAATTATCAAGACATCTTCGCACCTAGAGTCCTAAGATCCTAAGATCGTGCAAAGTCCTAAAATCGCCAAGATATCATCACTGTGTCTCAGGATATTGCAAGTTAAACAGGATACCCTGAGGAATTCTCTTTATAGTGGTTTGGTATTTAAAAAAATCTTATCTTGGTTTTACATTTGATACTTAATTTTAATGCATTCCATTGATAAACATTTTAACTTTTAGGTACAATTTGTAGTTTAAGTTCTACTCTATGTAATCTATAATGTTACATGTAAAAGTGAATGAGTAATTAAAGTAAAATTTCAGTATTATCTGAAGACCTTAATTTGCTTTACAAGAAACCGAAACATAAAGGAAACAAACTAAATCCTACATTTTTAAAATGTGAAATTTTTACTTTCTGCCCATCACCATGGATACTTTGATTTTTTAAAATTTTATATTTTGATATTTCGGAGAATAATTAAACAGCTTGAATGAAAAAATTTCGGAGCATAAAGTAAGCAAACATTATTTCTCATGTTAAGGACTACAGCAGTAACTCCGCTTTAAATTTACAAAACAAAACAAAAAAATCTTCTCTGCAAACCGGTCACATATCGTACAGAGAATCGATCAGGAAACAATGCCCATTATCTCTACGCAACAGATTTTACTACGTGTCAAAAAATACTTTCCGACAATGGAAGAAAGAATTTTGTGACCCTCTGCAGTTTTCGACACGTAGAAAGAATATGATTTCCCTTTCGGCAGAAATTCGGAAAATGTCATTCTAAGCAAAACGATTCAAGCACAAAACGTAATGCCGCATTTGGCGTTAATAATATTCATATTGAATAGCAATGAAATTTCCTTATTGAATGTAATATCAAGTACTTATATTAATAAACTACATTCTGAAGGTATGAATACTTCAAAGAGATTTAAATTTATAATACGCTGGCAGAAATTATTATTATTATTATTTACGTGTTCCGTCCTAAGGCACTACGCGGAAGGAAGGGATGCCTTCGTGGAGGACTTTCTAAGGGAAACTGGTTCGTATTAACGCGTTAAACGCGAGTAAAATCACGAAAACGCCTATGCAGACAGCCCGTTCGCGGAATTCGGACCTCGGACTGAACTACCAGTGTTCAGGGACTTGACCGCTCGTCCGCTGAGCAGAAACTATAAAAAAAGCAACTTTGCATATATTCATCAATTTATGTAATTTAAATGATTTTTGCAACTAAGAACATGGAATGTGCATAATTTCTTAATTTTGTCATGCTTGACATATCTCTAATGTGATAAATTTCTGCAAAAAATAAATTTAAATATGAATATGAAAAAACTGTGATATAAAGCGAGTTAGGGAAATGTTAGAGTTATAAATACATAGAAAAATATAATAAGGTTACTCCTGATGCGAACATTACAGTGAATTTCCATGCGGTATATTAGATTGTCTAGGAGTTCCTGCAGTAACAAAGTGTATTCACGATTAATAGTTTCTGGAGCGTTCTAGATGGTGGTAAAAGTTATGTATGCCGGCATCCTAGTTAGTTTCAGCCGTGTTCTGTCGGGTTTAAAACCGGAGAATATGCGTACTACTCCATCTACTGGAATTCTTCGCCCTCAAATCAACAGGTCACTGCAGTGGGTTGGGGCGATCATAACGTCCATCAGAAGGAAGTTATACTGATTGCACCCCTAAACGACTTAAGATAAAGAACTTCATCTCTGTCATATTTCAGTATTCATAGTTTTACTAGTAATTTTTGGATATAGTAAGTCGTCTGGTTTATGATACATGAAAAAGAATGTTTGTTTATGGAAAAGCATTAGATACACAGGCATTTAGTTACTTGTTTTATGAGTTTTACATTATTTTTCCCAAACCGTAACACTCAGAGCGTAATTAAACAGAAACAAAATTAATGAATAAACAGACCACTTTTCTAACAAAAGTTGTTAGCGACACGTCCCAGACAGTAGAAAAGTTAAATTGTTGTTTAGTTTTCGCGTACAATAAAAAGGGCACTTGTCATAATTAAAATAGTTGTTTAAATATTTAGGAATGCCTGATAAAGAATAAAAGAAAACATTACATACAAAATGAAGAAGTAAAAAACGAATAGGGCTGCACAGGAAGTAATTTTGAAAATGTGGGTGACGTTAAAAATAACAGGTTTCAGGCTCATGTACTGAATATGAACAATTCAAAGAATAATACGATATAATGGGGCCAAACTGCACAAAAGTGTCACGAAACTCGATATCTAAACGCAATAGCTAAACGCAAAAACATTTCTGTCTATTTATATCAAGCCTATACTCACACAATAGAAAAATTTTATAGAAAGAAAAAAGGAA
The DNA here is from genome assembly GCF_044657685.1 of Stegodyphus dumicola. Taxonomy (NCBI): domain Eukaryota; kingdom Metazoa; phylum Arthropoda; class Arachnida; order Araneae; family Eresidae; genus Stegodyphus; species Stegodyphus dumicola. The sequence goes on from NC_140773.1 coordinate 176,203,241, forward strand.
ATCTGAAAGCAGGCAATGTAGAAATATAAGTGAAAATACTTCAAACATTTTGCCACATCAAAATGCAACTAAATATGCTTTTTCAATTTCTTGAAAGTATGATTTTTCTAATTGCAAAATCCATATCATTTTAAATCAATATAATGTGTTAAAAAAGGAATAAAAAGATGAGTGCTAAATTGAAAAGAAGTGTTCTGTTTATAAGAGACAGCTTTTACTATTATCTTAATCCAGTATCCTAAATGAAAAATAAATTTTCAAACTTCAAACAGCATCATCTAAAACATTATAAAAATAAATGTTTTATCCTGATGATATTCTTTCCCTCTTAGCAAGTGATGATACCATGTTGAAGTTGCGCAGCATTTAAACATAATCAGTAACATATATAGAAAAAAACTAATAAAAACAGTCATATAATTAAAAAGTACTTATATTGTGACGAGGTCACATTGAATTAATTATTTACTACGTTATGGCAATATTTAGATATTTGCATCAGATTCCTTTGGTGACAGTTTCATTTTGTTCGCCAACTTGTGTTGCACGGTGAAGAACAGATTTCATCAGACAACTGTTGTAAGCGGAGGAAAGCATTGCATCAGACAACTGCTGTAAGCGGAGGAAAGTATTGCGTCAGACAACTTGCGTCTTCACTTCTGTTTGCCTGGGTAGCTGAAAGTATTTTGCGATTGGTTGCCTTCTGACGCTGGATCTTTTTTTCATTGGGCGGCAAAACTTAACTGTGGAACTTTATAAAAGGCAGTATTTTTTGTCTACCAGGAGGTAGGAGTTGTACTTGATTCAAAATTAACCTGGCGCCTTCACATTGAAAGTGTTCTCAATAAAGCGAAAGGTGCCAGAGCCCAACTTTACCCATTTTTAGCTCGAAAGAGCCAACTGTCAATTAAAAACAAAATTCTTCTCTATACATCAATTATAAGACCTGTCTTCATGTATGCATGTACAATCTGGGGTACTGCTGCAAAAACTCATGTCAAAAAACTTCAATCTTTTCAAAGTAAGACCCTACGTATGGCCCTGAATGCAGCCTGGTACGTCCGTACAGATGTGATTCATTCGGACCTAAATATTAAACCTGTAGACTACCATATTAAAAAGCTTAGTCAAAATTTATTCCTCAAAATTGAACAGATTGATAACCGAGCACTTCAGCGGATCCCAGCATACGATCCTGCTATTCGCAGCTCACAGAAGAGACCGAGAGCCGTGATTGGCCGAGAGTTTGGCATCTATCCGCCATCTAAAAGGGCAAGACACGCCCTCTCAACTTCAGTTCCAGCCCCCGCGCCACGAAGGAAGGACGTCTCTTCAGCGAGCTGCCATATAATTGCTTATTACATCCTCTGCTACTACTATCAAGATCTTCAAGCAAAGTTATCAATCTGTTCACTTAAGAATCACATCTCCCGCAGATTTTAAATCTGCCTAAGAATATTTTCATCGCGATCTCAGTAATTATTTGCACTCTCTAACACAAGCCACATGCCAATGAGCCTATTAATCGTAAACTCTTTCCTATCCACTTTTTGCTTTAGTGTTTGTACTGTGTATATAAAAATTATAAAAACCAAAAAAAGTATAAAATATAAAATACAAAAAAATTCTAAAAACCTAAAAACTTATAAAAAAATTATGATACTTCTAGTGTGCATCAAGTAAATCACTTATGCCAAATTTTTCCTATTTCTGCTCGCTTTTAGCAATTCTGATGTGGAGGTAGATGGTTTTGAACCATAGGCACTCCGAAATTTTTAAATCATTGGCATTGGTACCAGGAGGGAGGAGAAGGAGGAGATTGTGAAGGTGCGAGATGGAGATGCTGCATAGGGAAAGACAGTAAGAGTGGAGGTAAAATGCAAACTTTTAGGAGTTTATCGTGCAAGCTTTCTTTAGTCTCCCAGTATGTATGAAAGAAGCGAGTTTCTTTCTCTTTGATGTTGTAGCTGCAAAATTTAAGCTAATCTCCTTTTCTCCCGGGCTTGTCATTTTCTCCCGGCATCCCGATGAAGAGTACCTGCATGTGTGTGAGCTGAAATACACCAAGTCTTCGAGGGGCTGTGTGGAAGAATTGATCTATCTTTTTTTGTACTGAGTGAGGAGGCCTCATATCGTCATGTGACATACCGGATTTAAAAAAAAAAGGGAATATCTCTTCAGTATTGTTAGTATCCAATAAAGCAAGAATTAAATCTGTTTTCACATGTTTGTCACTCTCTCGTCACGGCGGGCTATAGACCTGGATCTTGTCCTGGGGTAAGTTGCCACTATATTCCTGTTTATCATAACATGTGACATATACGTTTGCCACCACAACCAACGAAAATAATCATTACCACATATATTATTTCTAATTTCTAGATAATAATATTTGTATTGATAAAAGATGCATACTAGTTCCAAATGCTACAAAAATATACCATTAACTGACAAGAATGAGAGTAACATAATTATGGAAACCTTAGAAAACCACTAAAATACAACTAGTGGGCTTATTAAACTATTTTTTATTTCAATTAAATTTCATCGAATATCATTATAAACATGAGAATTGACTCATCTAAACACTACAAAGGTCTTCAAATGAAAATGTAAGGAAACAATATAATATCACACTTAGATATATTTATACAGGATGTCTCAGATATAGTCATATAGGATGTCTTAGAGAAATTACAACATCACATAGCGTATTCCGGAGATTAGACGAAATAAAATGCTGTGCGACTCATTTGCATGGCGTCACTTCTGTTTGAAAGAATAAAGGGACCTCGAATAATTTGTTTTCTATTATGATCTCTGTGTTTTAAATCACTAGACTTAAAAGCATCGATTTCTTTTTATGCGGTTAAACGGAACCATTTGCATATAACCAGTCCTTGAGCACTACTGAGGGGCTCACATCGTACAATGCTCAGTAGCTAACTAAGATTCATATTGCATAAACGCATATTAGGCGTAATGATTTGTAAGATAATACATATATTATTTGCATTAGGAAATCTATAGTATATGGAAAACATACAATATTTGCAGCGTAATATTACAGATTAATTTCTGAAAGGAAAAATGGCATAGATATCATAATTACTACGACGTAGACAAGCATACCATCTGCTCTGTTGTATTCAGATGAAAATCTAATTAGCAGTTTTCAGTTTAATTCCGTTTAGAACGATGAGATTTAATAGCATTATTCCAATGCAACGACTTAAAACAAATTGTTTCAAATCTAATAGAGACTAACACTCATGAATAATGACAAACTTGAATTAAGGTACTTTTTATTAGTTGTTTGAGTGCTTGAAATCGTAAATATACACCGAGGGTTTAGTTCATTACGTAATTGCAAATAAAATCAATGCTTTATCAGGCTAATAGGTTGGAGTTACTTGAACAGGTTATTCATCCTCTCCCCGAGTATTCAAAATGAAAGAAAACCACAAGTAGCAAAGCCAAACTAAAACAAGTACTGAGATTTACGACGAGTACTTACTGTTATCGAAGACTAGAAAAATAAATCGAATGGCTTTTATTCCGAAGTAAATCGTTAGCGAAACAGAAAATTTAATTTTGGTTTCAAAATAAAATCTTACGAAATACTTCCAAGCTTTTCTTCATTCATTCACAACATAGCAATCTCTCGTGATCTTGAAATTTCAGCCTCCGGATCTTATATTCCCAACCAAACACATTAATATTTTTCAAGTATAGCATTCCTGTATCAGAACCATGCTGAGTAGAACAATGCTTTGAATCGCGTCTCTTAAAACTAGAGGAAGATAATCTGGTACTATCAAAGTATGGTAAAGCACACCAGCGGTATGAACCTAAAGGTAAAGATACCTTCATAAAGGACTTTCCAACAGAAACTAGCTCATATTCACGTTATATCCGAAGAAAACCACGAGAACTCCCAGGTAGCAAACCCAAGTGCATCGATCAGAATTCACCAAGGTCTTCATCATTGTTGAGCACTATAATCTGAAGAAAATTACAATCAGTCCGAAAAGGTAGAGCGAGGCTATTTTTGCAAGGGAAAAGTGTTTTAGAAATAACAGTCGTTGGAAGCTGTAGCTGGATATATTAAAACTTCAAACTTAAGCTGCAGATATTGCCATTTTACCAAAGGCTTAATTGGTAAATGACTCCAGTTTGAAAATTTTAATTCTTTTTAGTCATTAAATTATGTAAACTGGTATAAAAACATATTAACATATGGTTCAATTTATGAAATAATGAAAAATAAATTACAGTTGAAAATGTGGATATGTTTATACACAAGCTATTTCATAAAACATATATGCACACTAAAATTTTGATTTATACTCACACATGATTATTTCGCATTTACATTTCTTCGCTGTTTACTGCCTTTTTACATTGTTTCTTAGACTTTATTTGTATATTTTCGACTGAAATATATAAAAATGGTTTCTGAAGTTCACTCAATAACGCAAGATTTCTTCGCATAATGTAAAACTCGATTTTGTTTTAAATTTATATTGGAAATCTATATTTCCTGCTTACCAAGGAGCTGATGACGACGTCCAAGTGGTTATTAAACGAACTTGAGACCACGGAAACAATAGAAACCCTAAACCTATCAAGGTGACATTCTCAACTTTGCGGTACCTAGGTCTTTCACAAGACATGATGGCATCCACATGGGCATCATTAATATTGCCTGAATTGGCTTAGTGAAAAAACAGGTGTTCAAAAGCAAATTCCAGTGCTCAAGTTCGAGACCTAGAGACCAGCAAAAACTTTCTCTTCTCTCTTTTTCTGTAGTAAGAAGTTAAGAAGCTCCTTTTATTGCATTACAAACCATCTAAAAGAAAGACAGTTGTTTCTTATTTTTTACTTATACTACAGGATGAACCACGTTCTGAAGCTTCAGATTTTCAGGTATAACTAGCATGACTCATAAAACACATCTTATTCGAATTTTTGTAAACGGACTAACTGCATTATCGTTTTCTTGATTTTTTCCCATTCGTAACGTAAATAAGAACCAGTTACACATACCTCCTCTTAGTCCTACCCATAATCCTCTTAATTTTTATTATAACAAACAAAGAAGAAACAAACACTGGCAGCAGCACCTGCGTTATAATGGAGGAACACACTGTAAGAAAAATCTCTTGGGTTACCTTATCTTAACCCCCAATTTTAGCCCATGAAATTTTAGCCCGACCATTTAAATAGCCAAAGATTATTTTCTCAATTCTCGTTACTGTCTTCTTGTCTTCTCGGGTGGCAATTCAACTTCAATTTATATTTTCTAGACACCAGAATCAATACATAAGGATTCAAGGGTAAGAGATCCTTGAATTATTTCTATCTCTAAATGTCAAACTGACGCTATATATCTAAAATATACCATTCCTAATCCAACGGAAACGTGGACAGACAAAATACGAAATCGAAGTAAAGGAAAATGACCATAAGTTCTCGAATCAAAAAACTTTTATACGTAAATGTAGTTCTCCCCAAGTATAAAAATCTCAAAATTCTCTCTCCGTGACTTTTAAATTGCGCTTCCAGGGACAAAATTTGACTAATGCTGAAATAACGCGCTCTGAAGTGAATATAAATCGGATAAGTGGAGGAGGATCATGGGAGCAGCTGAACGAAATAGAACAGATGAAGTTAAAACTGAAAACTGTTAGCTTAAATAAAAGGAAAAAGAATTGAGGCTCTACCAACAGTCAATACTAAAGCATCTCTTGAACAAGTATTCACTGAAGCGGAAGATTATGCATGCAGTGAATACTTATGTAAATCCTTTACTTTCCCTTGCCTCCAGAAAAAGAACATATTAGTTCTTCACTTTAGAATAATTTTAACAGCTGGCGCCAACAGGGTTGTTTCAATTTTATTAAGGTTTCTTTCATTTCTTACTTTATCTCATTTGGAACAAATTCTCAGCTGCAGCCATTTGCAAAGTTACCTTTCAAATTACTTCCAATGAAAAATACTACGTTTCTTTAAGTCTTTAAGGAAATTAATTATAATTGTTCGCAGCAGCTAGCTGTTAAAAACTAAATACAGGAATCAATATCTTCAGATCAAGGTTAAAATTATTAAACAAAATATCTAAAGATATGTTGCTTATTAAGATCAAAAGGTTAAAATACATTTTTTACTAGACAGTCGGGAGAAAGTCTGCCACATGATGGTAATAAATAAAATCACTTACGTTCAGCAATCCACATAGCAACGGAAGTTTTCTTCTTAAAAGTTAACACAAATCTATGCCAAGTTTTTAATGGCATAAAGCGAGGCTACCGTTACAATTTTATATTTATTTCAGAATGTCAAAGCATATTGTAATGTCAAAAATTATCTTCATATGCATAAAAGTAATGATACTTCATGAAGAAATAATGGTCTTGATCAATGTTTTCATGAAATGCCTAGGAAATAATTATTATTAGCCAATTCAAACTAATTATCATTAATCAACTTATTTCGATACAAAATGTATTTTTCTGGGATTATCTGCAACTCACAGTTTGATTTTAGTGTTTGTCTATTTTGAAAAGACATTTATAGCAATTTGGATATTGCCGAATTATCACTTCTAAGCAAGATGTTTCTGATGGAAAGATTAGAAAGGGAGGGATGAAGGCATCCCTTCTCTAATGCAGATAGCTCTCGAGTGGTTTGTCATAGTTTAATAAAACAAACCAAAGCAACATCATGAAAGCTGTGGGCTGTTCAGAAGCAAGGAAAACATTCCCGGAAGCAACAACATAGCCGAATGTCTCCATCTACCCTCTGTAAACAGCCTACAGATTTTGGAAATATTTGCAGGCTCTTGGAAAAGATGACAGACTGCTTCTCAAAATTGATGTGAAAACTTAACCAGGAAAGTTTGGATTTTACATAAGAAAACCAAGACACCTACATCACTGCAAGAAAATGGCCTTCCGAGATGCTGAAGAGAACATAACTAATGGCTATAACAACATGGTTATATTTCCTTCAGTAACGAGTAAAGGATCATTTAACATCTATTCTACACATTTACTTTTGAATTGAAGCAGTTGCAGAAAAAACAATTTCCATAGACATGTTAGGCTCACGAGAAATCATTGCATCGATGCAGGTGTTAGTATGGGTAGAAATATCGATTCAATTTCCCTTTAGTCATTGCACATAGGATATGTGTCTGCTCAGGGATATATGCTCAGGCTTACAGATCTACTTAGGATTTTAAAATTTTTTAGACCGGCATAGATATTGGATCTAGACTTTATGGATAATAAAGCGAACTCCCATACAGTAAGTCTGACTGATATATTTCTTGAAACCGAATGCATTCAACGGGTAAACTGAGCAACCACGTTCCCCGTTTTTGGAGTCAGTAGGAAATGTAATGGGAGACCCCTTGAATACTTGTTGTCCAAAGAATTTCTTTTTTTTTTTTTTTTAATGATCTCAATGCATCGAAGACCATATTATTACAGAACTGTCCGAATTTTAATTAATCATTTCACTGAAATGGCGTTATGACGTATGTGTACGAATTAAGGGAAGACCATAATTTCTTATACATACCAAAAGCCCGCTCTAATTCAGAGATATTCACTTTTCCTAAAACCCCAAATTCATAGTGACATATTATTTGCTTTGTAGTAGAATTTCATGGCGTATATATTAATATATGATTATTAAATTAGTGTTTATGTCTTATAATGCTAAGTATTATCCCGAATAAAGATTCCTTCAGTTTTACTCAGTTTTAATTTTTGAGACATAAATACGTTAGTGCATGTAAAGAAGCCTCTCTGCATGCATCAGTAATTTTGTGCATATAATTTGCAGGCAGTATATCCAATGGAATTCAAATTTAGAACTCGACAGAACGTATTACCATATAAATCAGTATTATTTAGTCCTAATTAAATGTAATAAGTACTTGATTTGACACTGAATACTACATTGAATCTACCTTATAAATAAACTAATTACTATCTCCAGTAAACGGTTAATTCGTGCAGAATCTAAATAAAATTTGCTTAGAATTATTAAATATATGTAAATATATATATAACTTCAAAGACAGAGAATGATTAACTAAAATATATCTATTCACCTGAATATAATAGTTAAACACCTTAGTCTCATAATGCCTAGCCCTCTCCATCACAACTAAAGTGAATTAAGCCGTTTTATGAAAATTACTTGTCGCCGCTTTTTGGAGCTTCAAAAACGTTCGTAATAGCAAATACACAAAACCTTGCACAAATAATGTGACAGTTACAGAAATAATCGCTTCTTAGTTATTCTTAGGTTCCATACATTACCCTTGTAATAGAGTATACACAATATTTTCATCGTCAAATATTTTCATACAGAAAAGAGTCAAATCTCTTACCTGTAAAAGACAAAAAAAAAAATAAATAAATAAAATAAAATAACTAAAATATCATACGACAAAAGTGAATCAAATAAATGTATGTAAATAGAAGAAGAATACAAACTCATTAACAAAATGTATTACGAAATTTTTATTGCAACTGAATTAAATGAAGTCAAATATATGCAAGCAATAATTCAATATATACGTATGATAACCTTGAGTGTTAAATTTTCCAAATACCTTAATTGTTTCTGCGCAAGTCAGTAACTTTCAAAAGTCATTTTACAAAAAGCCTCCAACTTGCACGCAACCAAGAGGTGACTGTGAAAACTGGATAAAAGACAGAGTCTTGTTAAGGGTTTAAGTCCCCTTTTATTCAACGTAATAAATTACAAGTGCGTGCTCTTGACGCTCACAAACTGCGCCAACTCGGCGGTCAAATAAAAATAATAACCTGAAAAGAAACTAAAGACAAGACTCTAACTACGAGGCTCTCTAAAAGTAACTAACCTCACCGCGTTTTACAATACCGCTGCTAATTCAGCAAACTTGAAGATCACTTGAACGATTAACACTACTTCCAGGCAAGCACACAGGCCGAAACGCGGGGTTCTTCGATTTCTGGCCAACTACCTCCGCGCTCGTGAAGTAAGAATATCACACCTCGAACTCGTTTCCTTTCTATTTAAATCAGAATACTTCCGCTGATAATTTGAATCCTTGCGCGTTCTACTAAAATTTACATACTCTGGCATTGGCAGTTCCAGGGGAAAGTAAGGCTTGACAGGAAAGATAGTTTAAACTTAAAATAAATGTTAGTTAAAATAAATATAAACCCTACAGCATAAAGGAATGCTTACAGTCTATTAAACAAATGAAGGAAAGAATTAAACAGTCATGAAAAAACTCAAAACTTTAATAAATTAATGAATTAAAATTAGCGTTAAGTATTAAATCATAGACGAAACTAAGGAAAAAAGGAAGACGATAGGAAGCGTTTTAATAATTTACACGTGGAAAAACCAGAACGTCAGATGTGCTTCTAGAAACATACAAGTCTATGCGCTTTTGATAAGATGGCTAAATTTACCCGCAGTTGCAGATACTGGAAATCAACGGGCCATTCTTCGTGAATTAGATTCTTCACGTACTTCATTCAGGTACTAAAAGCGTTTAGTTACTGATAGATCAGATGAATGCGTAAGCCATGGCAACAACATTACACGTCTGGTGTTAAGGTATTGTTAAAAGGTTCGCATATGATCATTCGTATAGGACTGCGCAGTGACTACTGGTAAATTGCTTCAGATATACCCTGAGAATTAGTTATCAGCAAGCGTTCAAAATCCTTAGCGACGTATAATTTACTGGCTTTCAGGAAATCTTTTATCATTTCAAAGATATAAGTCATTTAAGCTCAATGGTACTTCCTGTTATACAAGTGCAAGATGTATATGATGTTCAACCAAGTTTGTCACAACGAAACTTTTCTTGTAATAATTGCCATACAGAGATTTTCCTGAGAGGTACACAGTTACCTCAAAAACCTAAGCCAGTTTCGGATTCTAATCGCTCATCCACGTGCAGCGTTTACTGTTACAGTTGTTTTTAAAAGCAAATATATAAAGAAATAAACGTCTAACGAAAATATTCCAAAATTGCAGATGGCATTGCGTCGTATAGGTATGAACTAGTGCAACAGATCCTAAGCTAAAGAGTTATTTGATACGGCTGTAAAGTCGTTCATAGCTAGACACACCAAACATCTCTTTTTATTTGTTTGCATTTGGGGGCCGTTGCAAACTCTTTTCAACATAACGAAGTCATATTTTTATGAACCTGCCGTGATTCATTCGGACACGATGTTTGATATTCTGTTCTTCTGAAATCCCAAATCTTACCCTCTATCGAATTATGACACTAGATCATATCGCAAGTTCAGACTACGTCAGCTAAGATTAGTTCAGTTCTTTTGTCTTTGTCAAAAAGAGCTTCAAAGTTTTGTCAAAAAGGGACAACATTCTAGTGCTTTGCACATTCTGTTACTTCTTTTTACTCAGGTTAGTCAGGAAACGTCATGTTGGCCAAACAGATTAGGAGAAATACAAGTCCTGATATTGTTAGCGACGAAATAATATAAGCCTGAGCAAGTAAGTTTCTGTGTAAGCTTTTCCAGAGAAAACTGGTTCGTATTTACATCACACAACGAGGAAAAAAGGAAAATACAATATTTTATATTCCTCTGGAAATATTTAAATATAATTAGCTGATCAGAAACAAAATATAAAAGTAATTTAAAAAGTGTGCTTGAAAATAAAACACATGTACGTTTTTTTTTTTTTTTTTTTTTTTTTTTTTTTTTGAAATAATCGGTAGAATCCCTTTTTTATTTTATTTACTCCATCTTATTTTGAATAAGATATAGTAAGGATACAGAAAGATCAGCTCGATAACAAAACGCAAAGCAAAAATTACTCGAAATACATTGAGAAATACAGTTTTAGAGTCATTGTTTCAAATGCATGCTTCATTTAACGTTCATTCTTAATATGCATTTCGAAAGAAAAGGTCTTAAAGTAGAAAATAATGACGTCGGTTACATCCTCCCTTTTCATTTTTCCATGCAATTTGTAGCTCAGACGACATTTTCATTTGACGTAAATCGCATTTCAAGAGAAAGCTGTACAGAAAGAAAATAAAGTTGTCATATGAACGGTTACTTTATGCAAAAACATATGCAAAAGGATTTATGTCTACAAACAAAGGTAGAACAAAACTTAAATTACAAACAAAATTCATGCACGCAATGTAGAAGGTTAACAGTCTTTGAAAAAGGTTCAACGAACGAGTCAATTTCATCAGATGCAGAATTTTGCAGAACTCAAAAGAGAAAGTAGGAAATTAAATTAAATAAAATACTTTCCATTAAATAACGAATTGCAGCATAAATTTTTAAAATCATCCTCTTTAAAATCTAATATATATTTATATATTTCCTAAAAAATATTGAGAATTAAAGGCTGGTTTCTATAACTAGGGGAAGTTTGGGCAACGGTGCGCACGGGGTAATAGGGCACATCGTCGTTTTACATTTATTTTTTACATTTACCCCTGTCTGTGAGACTGTTGAAATTTGCTGCCTCTTTAAGGAGTTAAGAAAAACGCCGCGCACACACACCAAAAAAAAAAAAAAAAAAAAAAAAAAAGAAAAAAAAAAAAAAAAAAGAAAAAAGAAAAAAAAAAAGTGAGTATAGCTTGCTAAGCTTCTTTGCTCAAATTATTTGGAAATTTTTGCACTATTTTTTATGTATGGTATAACTGCCTTGTTTCAAATTTTGGCAGTGACTGTTATGCGTTTTAAACACTATCTACAATTACTTACTTGAAAGATTGTTTTCTTAATGTTCGTAAGGCAACGTAATTCAGCTTAGTATTTTTTTATGATTTTTTGGAGAAATGGTACGAAATAATTTACGGCCAGTAAGCATAAATCCTTTGCTTAAAACGAACGTTAACCATAGTGTTATTCAGAAATTCTAGTATTAATCTTAATTATATTCCCATTCTAATTTCAAATTTCAAGACACTAAAAACGATAAAGATGAATCAAGTTTTGCAATGAATAAACTATACAGATCCCATTGGAAGAAATAAAAACAACAAAGAATATAATAAAAGCAAAAAACAAAAAATGAAATTTTGAATAGCAGTATCAATTCTGGTGGAAATTGAATTGTCAAATCTCCCTTCTTGTGCCAGTTCCTATTTTTCTTACAGAAGGGAGTTGCGGCAATTTAATATGTATTTAAATTCAATTTAATAGTTTGGTTTATTATTTCTTTATAATGGTAAAGAACATAAAACTTGGAATGATACTTAGTTAAAAAATTGTTTTAGATCCAGTCAAATGCATTATGCCTCACCTCAGAACATATAAGCTCAAAATATCAATACAAGTTCATAGCTCAAACTGTTTTCATCCAGCAATAAAACATAAAGTCACGAATTTGATGATTTAGCTTATAGGAGATGACATTTTACTTAGAAAAGAAGAATGATTGGCAGTGATTATGAAACCATTGTAGAAAATCGCATCTATTTTATCCCATAAAATTAGCGCATTCCACAGAGATTGAAACTTTAAGGCAACAGCATTCCATTTCACACATTTACTCATGATTTCAGAAACATATGGATAATATTGCTGCTAAATAGACAATAATGGCGCGGTGTATTAAAGACAGTTTTACAATAATGTAAATGCCGCATCCAAATTTCTAAACGTGCGGTTCAGTGGCATTTCTATGTAAATCAACATTCAGTCTAGTTTAAAAGAATATTTATTAGAATACCAAAGCAAATCATCTAATCTAGAATCTACTTAACATCTCATCAGCAACATTCGAGCAGCATGAGACACAAAGCAAGTACCAAAGATCAGACTGTTGTCACTTAGCGTTCTCAAAACCATTTCGCTTCTACTGATGCCATTCAAAGACAGAGAAAAGTGGTTATTCAAACAGGAACAGTTGCACACCGTTCGTTTACACCCCAATAACCTAACACAAATTTCGTCGAACCTCTATGATTTATGCTGAGAAACGGAATGAAATTCCGCTGCTCTCTCCCAGCATTCGTCATGAAACTATAGCAAATGTTTGTCGAAGATTTATAACATACCACAAATCAGCATGCCATGGATTTGAATGAGTCCATTTCTAATGAACATTCGAGTTGCTTTAAACGCCAAAAGTGGCTCTATACATATTGGGTATATAATACTTTCCCTGTCAACATTAACATTATTTTATACAATCGTCCTAGTAATGCAATAAGTTACGAAATCGCCTTTAAGTATTAGAGCATTTGTGCTCATTTTCAAATTTAACACCAATTCCAGTAACAGTAAAATGGTGTTGTTACATAATTTATACTAAAATAGGATTTTAGAAAGAATCCGCACTTTTTTATATCCTCTATATTTATATATAACCCAAAATTTGTTTTACACGATTTTGAAATAACACGATTCAGCAATGAGTACAAATACATTCTTTTACACGAATTTTTTGTTTTAGCACGAATCGTCCCCAAACTTTTTTTTAAATTCTAATTTTGACAGTGTGACCAGAAATCGGTCGGTTTATGCTCACTCATGTGTTAGTGACTTTGTCTTGAATTTGCCGGGTCAAGAACTAAAGCTTCACCAAAGCAGGAGTGGTTCCGCCACACCTAAGAGGGGCATCCATCCAGCCTTATTCGCATGTGCGAAATAGCTGTTGTAGTAACTATTTTCATTACCATACAATATATCTCTGTTCGAGCATTGATCCAGAGGTAAGTGGTGATTCCGCTTCGTTATTAATATGCACAAACAACAGCTAATTTATTTTTATTTTTTTTAATTTTTTCTGGCAATTCTTTTCGATTGGTCATAATTGTTCTAGTAAGAACGCAGTTGGATTTTAGAATTTCTGCACCTAAAGTGGGGTTCGTATAAAACCTGTCAGTAAAAATATGATATCCTTTACCTTCAGGAATCGAATTTCGTTAATTTCGATTGAGTTGCATCACAATTTTGCTGGTGAAATTGAAATCTGGTCTAATTAAGCCATCTGCTGTAATGTTACTATAATATGGAACAAATGTATAGAAATAACTTGTCTTAGAATCTGCTAAAATATAAACTTGAAGTTCCCATTTTGTTGGTTCTTTAGGGTTAGACACGAGAAAGATTATTTTCTCCTTGAACGGGATTGTAGATTCGTCAACTGCCAAATTTTCACGAGATATAATTTTCCATAAATTTTTGGTTTAGGCAATCCAGAAAATTGCTCACTCTTTCTATCCTTGTCCTCGTTTTTGATGAAATTGCTTCCAAATGTAGTGACCAAAATATTTGTTAAAAACGTTTGTATGAAAAAATTTTTCTAAAAAATGACATCTTCAAACGAAATGCTTGAGACCAGTATGATTCCAAAACTGGTGAAACAACAAGACCCATATTTATGATGACACTAATAAAGGCTCTCATTTCACTCTCAGTTACATCTTTCCAATTTTACCATATGGAATATTTGCTCGGTGTTTTTTCTGAAATTATTTTTGTTGCGTATGCATTAGTTTCACTCACTACTTTTTAGTACGGCCAAAAGCAACTCAAAAATTTCTAGAGTTGGTGTGCACCTGGATGGAACTTGTGGCCCAGCAACATTTTCACTAATGTTATGACGATAATTGGCTTCTTCAGTGACATTTGTCCATAATGTTCCAATAAACTGCCTATTATATATAGAAATAGATGGTTGCTCATTGCTATCCTCATTTATCGTTTATAAGTCTTCTTCTTCTTACAATAATTTCTTCGTCAGAATCGGTCTCGGTTTGAAAAGGAACCGAAAACAATAGCTCAGACGCTTTTGTAAAATTTATATTGCAGAGACATTAGGTAATTTTTTACAGGCAGCCAAGATGAAAAATTAGCAACGCCTTCGCCAGGAATCGAACCGTGGACTTTTGGAATACGCGCCCAGCGTACAGACCACCACACCACGAAGGCATGTCAAGAAGGCAGGAGAAATACCTTATAATATATTCCATTAATTCAAGTTCGTTATCTATTTGAGTCATACATTCGTCATCACTACTTTTATAATCATTGGTGAACGATTGTTTTCTCTTGAGTCAAGGCATCTATATTTTTATACTCATTAGCACATAAAATAAATAAATATGACAGTTCAATTATTATTATTTTAATTAAAACATATATTTTTATGTAAACAAAATATCAAAGGCGACAAAAAATAATTTTTTTTTCCAAAGTGTCGGGAACTTGCTTTCCTGAAGACAAGACTACTGTGACAATGTCACGCAGATGTTGCTTATCTCACCCTCCAAGCATATAGTTTCCAGACAAAGGAACTCTTGGACGAGGCTTGGAATGCGGTTTGGAGATTGCAACTGTACGTGTTTCTTACCCGAGGGGATATTCTCGCTATGATTTAGCCTATGACAAGCGAGCACAGATTAATCTTTCCTAATATGCTGTTGTTTTAGCACAGTACATTTGTAACCGTTTAGAAGTACTATTGGATTAAGGGTTATTCAGGTACCAGATTGATGTAATCTTAACTTTTTATATTTATACTTTTACTAAAATTCTCGCTGTTGTTTTATAACTTGAGTTTGGAGTCATTTCAACCCTGAAATACAACAGAGGCTTTGGTTACCGTGTTCGACCACTACATCATACAACAAATGACTCTTTTGATCCTAATGTAAAAATAATACTAAAAGAATTAAAAATAATATAAATTGATCAAATATCTTAAATTTAGTCTTTAGTTACATAGTACAAAAAATTTTAAAGAAAAAAAAAAAAAAAAAAAAAGAAAAGAAAAAGAAAAAAAAAAACAGTTTTAAAATTGTCAATTATTTTAGAAATTACCATGTATAATGTCGAGTCTAGCTCGATAAAGGAGTTGGTGTAAGAAACGTGATGCCGAGCCACACTCGACATATGTTAAAATAATACTAAAAAGAATTTTAAATCATTTAACTTGGTCAAACATAATAAATTTAGTCTTTATTTACATATTATAAAATATTTGAAAGAAAAAAATAGATTTAAACATTTAAAGTTATTTTAGAAAATGCAATGTATAATGTCGAGTTTAGCTCGACAAAGGAGTTGGTGTAAGAAATACGATGTCGAGCCACACTCGACATAGGAGTCCTAAGGGTTAATACCGTCGACCTTCCATCAAGCTAAAGTCGGACGTGGGGGGGGGGAAATGTAATTCGCGCAGTTGGGTTATACCCCTTGAAATGCACTTGTTTGGATGGAAGATTACATGCGTTCGAAAAGTGGCTCTAGGTACTGCCGTTTCTTCGCAATGCGAGGCACATGCATACATACATACATATGTACATATTATTTAATAATAGAGTAGATTAAATCTACAGCTAAAACATTTTATGAAAATTGTTTAGCTAGATACGTATTCTGAATATTAAAATGTCATGTTCTTTGAATGGTAGATACCAAGTTCATGCAATTATAAACGGCTTCATCAGAATATTTCAAAAGATGGGCATATTAACCAGAATTATTATATTTTTAATATTAATTGTACCCTCACAGTCGCAATCATTTTTTGATTCTAACATTGCCTATTATTGATAAGTTTAGCTTAGAAGAAATTAGTTTGGTTTATTCACTTAAGGCAAAGCACTCCAAGGCTATTTGCCTAATAGGAAGGATACCTTTGTAGAGGACATTCTAAGGGAAATTGGCTCGTATACACGTTACACATGGGGAAAATCACGAAACGCCCATGCCTTCAGCCCGTTACCCGACATTCGAATCCCGAACCAAACTATGAGCATTCAGTGACTTTACCGCTCGGCTTCGAAAAACCAAGCTTTGTAAAGATTGCATTGATTGTTTGTAAAGATTGTAAAAAGCATAGAAATTTGAAGATCAAGTGCGTTACAGAACACCTCATACTTTTAACCACCAACAATTTTCGTAAAACGAAAAGATTACAACAGATGCACTAAATTTCATAATTTCAATAGGTAATACATAAAATATATCACATCTATTAAGATAAGTAGAATATTGAAAAGAAGAAAACAATTAAATATTTTGCATGTGAATTAACACTGATAAAATTAACAAAATAATAATTAGAAATTTAATTACAATTCTCTGCATTTGATTTCAAGATATCAAAAATAACAATAAAAAATTAATGATGAAGCAGAAAGAAAACGTAAAAAGAACGACCAAAATTAGAGTGAGCACAAAAAGATTGTTTTAACAAAAAAGGTTATTAGCATTTTTTTTTCTTTTGGTCCGTTTTATGTACATAGTCACGAATCAGAAAATGAAGTTTATTAAATATGCTTTAGAATAATTTCTTGTATTTCAAAAAACGGCTTCATAGAACGTTGATAAAAAGCTTCCATAATGTGCTTTACTAGAGCTATAAATTTCCTGCATTATTAAAATGTTTGCATTTTATTTTCTATATATGCCATAAAAGTAAATCTCTTCTGTGTTCAAATTTTATATTCAATTAAATTTATTTGAGTATCTAAAAAACTGATCCTAATAAGCTGACAAAGAAAATAAATAACAAACCCATCCTTGCTCTTATGAAACGAAAATAAATTTTTTATTCAAAAAATTCCACACAAAAAAATTTAAAATGGTAATACATTTTTTGATTTTTTAATTATCAAGTCTTTTATGCATTTATTATTTACAATTACAAGGAATGAACTTTCACGAATAAAAACTAATACTCGACTTTGACTTAAGAGCAAGGAAATCCTTCCACCGACTTTTCTTTTCAAACCTAATCCTCTTTAATAAAACAAATTACTTTGCTTCTTTGAAAAGATTTCATTCATTTTTTTAACTTCAAACAATGCAACGACGTGTTAGAATGCGCATTTCTTTTCTTTCCTAAATTAAAAATTCTAGTGGACAACTTCTTATGTAAAAGAATTCTTATCAAACGGCGGAATTACTTGATATCGTCTGTTTAGTTACACATTTATCCATTTGCTGTAATAATCGAAATAAATTCTAATACAGATCTGAATAAAATACACATTTTATATATTCAACATTATTATTTAATATTAAAGGAAGAGTTTTCGGGCAATGATTTCATTCCTTATTTACAAACCAATATTGATATATTACGAAGACTAGCCTTTTATTTACTCTTACACCATAAATAATAAAATAGCTTTCTGAAGCCGCACGGTATGAAATTCGGTAACACTTTTTTATTTATGTATTGCTATGTGCGTACGGGTTCGTAATGGATTGAATGCACATAGAAGCGATGACAGCTTGACAAAATTAATTTTTTAAAAGAAACACTTTACAGTTCTGGAACTTTCTTTAAAAGTATTCATATAGCTTCTCAGTATGATAAAAGCACAAAGCAATGCAAAGCGCATCTAAAGAGCGAAGCTCGCAAGGAGATCTTTCAATAATCCGAAGTCAACTCTGAACTTCAAAAACTGATAGCAGATGCTTACTCTAGTCTTACATAGTTTTTCCTTGGCCGATGAGAAATCTTCAGGACCTATCATTTCTCGAAATTGCTGGAGGCATATACGATTACAGTTCATATAAAAACCGCATAAAGTTACAGTTAAGTATTTAGGCCAATTACAGTTATACAGGGACAGAACCCAAATGTCACAAAATGGTTGCGGAATTTGGTGATTTCTCGCCAAATCTGCTGACAGAAATTAGTCGCCAAAAGCTTCTCCCCCTTGGCGATATCTCGCCAATTTAGCTAGATTTTACCCATTTACGTTTTTGAATGTTAAATAAAATTGCCACTGTAATCGTATTCTTCCTGCAAAGCTTCGCTTTTCTTGAGGTCACTAATGTTGCACTATACAAAATTCGTAACAATAATTTAGTCTGTCTCAAATGAAGCAAACACTAATCATTTTCTTGGGAACTGAAAATTCCATTAGCAATATATACATGTTTTAAAATTTTTACTTTAATCGCAAATGCTTATTCTTATTAAATGGAAACACTAAAATTATTTTTAGTCCAAAGGGGCTTTGTCCCTGAAGGACTATTGTTTTCGTTTTGCGATTTTGCGTCGGAGCGGTATAAACGGCGTATCACTTTTCAGATCGTTGCCACCAAGTACTATCGCCCTGGTATTATATTCAAAGAAATTAAATAATGAAGAATCTGCATAAACATATGTATTGTTTCTCGCATTGTGATAAAACAAGGGTACCTAGAGCCATCCAATTTTGAATGTATCCTACTGCGAATGTGGGCATCTGAAAGCCCAAATTTGATATTTGGAATTTTTTTTTAAAATCGATTTCATATTTTGTAAAACTTTAACGAATTTTTGATTAACAAACTCAACGATTTAAAAGCGAGCAATGGCAACACTCTACGGAGGAAAGAAAATCTTTTTATCTCTAGCGCGCGGAACTGTGTAGCGGAAATTCTAAAGATTGCTCATTTTAAATTTATTTTGCGACATTGCTGTTGAACTGAATTTTATGGTTTAAGTGCAAAGTACATAATATTTAATAAATAAAGGTAACACAAAAACGTTAAAGAAACGCACCTTTGGACGTAATTTAAAATCTAAAACCTTTCAGATTTTATTTTTAATTAATAAAATCTGATGTGAATACCATATGACTTCCTTGTACGCCGGTTAAATTATATGCCTTTTTTGCTGCACTTCATTTAAACGTCTTTAGTCTGAAAGTGAGATACGATCATCCAATTCTCTAATAAAATGGACTGTTACAGGATTGCTAAAATATTCATTTTTATTAAGATCAGATATTTATTCAATTATTAATAAAAATCTTACCTAAAATATTAAGTCCCTTTATTACTCTTTAAATAAAAGAAAGTATTTTGTCTATCTAATACTATGCTTTTTTAAATTATTATGACGTAAACATCAACAAAATGAAAAACAAAACAAATCATTGGAAGGTTAGTAAATTTTTAATTTATATTAGCTTCTCTAATGAGCCCTTTTGTTCTGTCCATTGCAACCAAAAAGAGAGGTGTACAATTAGATATTGTCAGAGGCTTTAATACAAACTTCAACATTTTATGGAGAGGAATTTTGGTGTTATGCAACATACGTACGTATAGACGTCACGACGCAACTAGTCTAAATGAATTAGAGAACTGTCAAACTGAATATTTCCATTGAATAAATCTGAAAATCGAAATTTTTCGCGATTACAACACTTCCTTCACTTCGTACCGGGAAGAGAAAAAGAAGCAAAATATTGATTAATTTCCTAATTTTTTCAGGAAATTTGCTTCATATTTGTTCACAAATTTTATAATTTCTACTTTGTTTACGTACCATACTTAACATACGTCTAAAATTTCATTAAAATATAGCAATACACTCGATTATTTCATTCTGCATGTCATTTAAGACACTCTTCAAGTTTTAGACTAAAATCTTGCAAAAAAATTTGTTATCCCTCACTGTGCCCCTTCATGGTGTGATTGATAGCACGTTCGATTAACAACCAGAAGGTCCGGAGTTCGAATTCTGACAAAGGCATCGCTCATTCTTAATATTTCTGGGCTTTAAAACATTATAACTAGCTCTAAAAAACCAAATTGAAATTTTTGAAACCTTAATTGGGTATTAATTTTCCAATGTCGGCACAATTGTTATGTGCCATAAATAGATGCTGTTGCCAGTCAACCATGCTTAATAACTTTCATTTAGCTTCGATATTATCAAAGATGAGTACTGTTGCAGAGCACAATGTTTAGCTAATCATTTGAGCTATTATATTATCTGGACTTCTGAACAACATTTTGCAAAACTGCAAAATTTCTAATTTCACTGCTTGCGTAAACTAGCAAGTACATTAAAAACAGAATTGAATGATTTTGATTCAGTTTTATAACCTGCTATAGATGGAAAGCCTCTTTTTTTCCGGTTTTGTTCAAAACGTCTTTCTAATACTTTGATACTTTTTTTAAATCACATTTTACTTTTAAACAACAAAAGAAGAAGAAATAAATACCAAAGGTTTCAATATTAAAAATTTTCTTTCAATTGAATTTTTTTTTATAATGGTAAAAATTTAGTTTAATGAGTTGGCAATAGTATCAATTTTATTAAGACGAGAAAAACGAATATTTTTATGATTGTTTTATAATTTTCATAATTTTTATGTGTTTTAATTCTTCAAAATTGTTAATGGTAAACTCCTTCTTTGATGTGCTGTACTATAATCTGAATGATTCATATTGCATTTTTTTTACAATAACTTTCGTCTAGAATTCATTCCACCATTGTAGCTTCAAAAGGAACTTTTAACGGTTGTCATAGAAACTCTTTATCGTCTGCATTGCTATTCTTTGCTTTAGAAGCTCAAAAACGAAACTGGCTCGACCACTTCATCTTCCTGTCTTTCAATCGATACCGAACTACGTATTATGACACAGAATAGCTATTATTCTGCAAATAGAAGTAATTAGCTACACTCTTATTTGCTTTTCGAGAATAAAGAACCCTAAACTAAAGCAATTAATATGTTTCCCGCATTGTAACAAACCGATATTAGAAAAGAATTTTTAAACATGCTGTTGGTAGAATATTAAGCTGCCAATTCAAACAATTCGATTTGAAAGTAACTAAGTCGCATTTTAAATTATTCAAAGAAAATGGAGAAAATTTTAATAAGCGTTTCCTAACATTCTTTTATAAGTATGTTAACGTTGTAAGAAAATCGTTGCTACCCGCAGACAAACGATTCCTGCAAACAAATGCTTTTAATTTACGGCGTTAGAATAATATATAATTTAAATACTGCACTCTAAAGTACTGTAATACCATACATTTAACTTCAGTACCGTACTTTGAAACAATGTACATGTATAGTAGAGACATTGGGTATTTTTCGAAGCAGGGAAGATCAAAAATGAACAACGCCTTCTCCGGGAATCGAACCACGGACTATTGGAATACGAGCCCAGCGTGCAGACCACCTCACCACGAAAGCGTGAGAAATACCTTATATACTCCCCCTTAAAAGGCGACTGGGGTTTAGAGGACACAATCGCCAAATACTGGGTGTGGAGAATCATCATCCACCACCCTTTTAGTTCGGGCGCATCTGTAGAGACATTAGGTATTTTCTGGAAGCAGGATGGATGAAAAATGAGCAACGCGTTCGCCGGGAATCGAACCCCGGATTTCTGGAATACGCGCCCAGCATGCAGACCACTATACCACGAAGGCACGCTAGGAAGGCGGGAGAAATACCTTATATACTCCGCCTTTTAAAGGGAGACTGAGGTTTAGGAAATCCAATCGCCAAATCCTGGGGTGTGGAGAATCATCATCTACCACCCTTTTAGTTCGGGCGCCGCTGTAGAGACATAAGATATTTTTTTCGAAGCAGGCAAGATGAAAAATGAGCAACGCCTTCGCCGGGAATTGAACCGCGAACTTCTGGAATACGCGCCCAGCGTGCAGACTACCACACCACGAAGGCATGCAAAGAAGGCGGGAGAAATACCTTTCAGTATATGATTTTTCCTAACACAAAATTTAAAGTATAATTTTATTTAAGATGTCATGCTATCTTAATATATAGCTTTTAAATCAGTGGATAATATTGTCAGTGATTTTTATAACATGATGTGGCTTTTAGGAATACTATAAGCAACAAAGAAAAGAAATTTTGAAAGGATTCACATTTTTTAAATCACATCAGAGGGTTTGTTAAAGCTTTTTATGTTCTCGCTCAGCTTCCAGTTTATACCAATGTGTTCTTAAACTCTTTCCTGTTCACACAATTTGTTTTTGTCTTTCTGACTTTATTATTAAATATCACTTTATTCCCGAATGCTTTATATGGAATTCAACAGAAAAATCACAATGTTTTTAAAAGCAGCATATCTTTAGACTTCCGTATAAAGTGTTGTCATACATTTTTTGTATTCGCTATATTATTTATTTAGAAATAATGCATGGTTATAACAGTTAGTGAAAACATCCTTTTATTTGTGTTGTCATACATTTTATAGCCCCGGAGGTGCTATTAGTCTCGATTCTCACTTTTTAGTCCGTGTCACTTTTCATATACATGGGTGTTACCGACATATATTATTTTTAAAGAAGTAATATAGCATTTCTAAAAAATTGTATGACAACACTTAACAAACTATCACAAATTCTAAAGATATGTTGCTTTTAAATATTTTGTGATTTAGCTGTTGCGAACTTTATGCAGCGTAAGTGGCAAGAAAGTAAAGTTTAATAAATAAATGTATACAGACAAAATTTGGAATAAAAAGACAAAAAGTTGGGTAAATCCTCTTAATTAACTTAATTGACTAAATATTCATATGATGAGCTGAGAAAGAACTGAGTCGAAAATTCTAAACATATGCTGCTTTTAAAAATGTGATTTTTACTATTGAATGTTCTGTGGCACAAATGAAAAAAAAGAGAATAATACAATTTAAAAAAAAGGCCGTGACCAAAAAGGTGAGTCCAAGAGTAGAATCGCAAAGAGCGAGCTCAGACAGTGATATGTTAAAATCTGAACCTTATCCGATTTTCCTTCCTTTTGGTATGAATTTCTTTCTTTCTTTCTTTCTTTTTTTACATGTTCTATATTATTTATTTAAAAATAGTAAATGGCGATAATATTTAGTGGCAACAACCTTTTGTTTCAAAGTGATACGTACACAAAACTGAAGACAGAGACTAGTAACACCTATCGTGCTAAAACAAATACAGTGTTACAGTTGGATCAATATTGTACTATAATTCCTTATTATTGATAATTAAAATTACTAAATAACATACTGTTTTTTTTTTTTTTTTTTTTCTAATAAGTAGTTCAATGTTTTACTTTGTAAGGTTTTTTCTCCTTCCTTACGACATGCTATCGTGGTATAATTGAAAATCACATCCGGCTAGCAGTCAGAGGGTCCAGAGTTCGAGTTCCGACAAAGGCATGGCGCACTTTTTTAGGCTCCCACTCCAAAATAAAAATTCAAAAAGCATAGTGGTGTGCGGATTTTGAAAGGTAATAAACAGAAGTACAACTAAAAACTGCTTAAGAAACACGAATACTTTTACAACCGCACAGTTTGTAACGTTGATAAATAGTTCACTCTTACAGTCTGAAAAATCCCTTAAAAATATGGCTACCAAATGGTAACAACTCTATAACAGATAACTTGAAAAGCTGTGTACGTAATTAATACTGTGGTAATAATGTACAAAGCGGGAAATGTAAATACTAGTCAAGAGAATTTTTTGATGTCAATATAAACTAACATTTGCTTTTGCTATAGTAATTCAGAAGACATAGAAATGAAACTTTGTTATCTTAATATAACTATTGTACAAAAGTACCTGTCTTTGGCTTTACTATAGCAGTTCAGAAAACATAAAATTGAAAGTTTTTAATTCTGGATAAAACTAAACCTTCATACATTGTTAACTTGTCAATTTTTACTGTAAGGCAGTCTATAAGTCTCCTTGTTGGAATAGCTCAACACGCCATTATAATGGATCACCCACACTGGATGCTTTGAGAACTGTCAACTAGTAAATAACACTTCTAGAGAAACAGCAGAATTTGTTTTGGAATTGATTTATCTTACACTGAATAAATTATTTTAAAGTTTGAACAACTTTTACAACCGCACAGTTTGTAAGTCTCGGAGGAAAGAAACTTGTATTATGTTCAAACGAGAAAATAGTCCATAGACCAGTGCTAAGACCCAGGCCGTCTGAAGAGGGATAATAAAATTTTCAGAAATGTTACCTGAAAATAAACTTCTCGAAAATTGTTTTCAATCTGATGATTTCAATTTACAAAATTTTATAGTTGCAAGTGTACAAATAAGATCAATAAAAATTCTAGAGTCAGTTTCTCATATAGCATATATAGCGAGAATTTCAAACAAAAACATAAAAACCCATATATCTGTTTCTTACATAACGTGATTCAAAATATAGAGAACGTTAGACTTCAGCAACAATTATATCACCATAGAAATATGTCGCAACCTTGATCGGTATATCGATTAGCCGTGCTAGCTCCCTTAAAGCAAGGTTCGGGTTCGAATCCCAGAAAAGGCATAAACGTTTGTAAGCGTATAGTGTCTGTGCGGTATGGGGTTACTAAAAATATTGACGAGCCGAATGTGTGCATTGATGGTAAGGAAAGAGAGGTGAGACAGTCACAGACGTTCCCCGCGATGCTTTCTATCAGGCATTAATAAAAAATTATCCATATAATCTATATTCGTATAGTGCATTTAAAGCAGTATAGCAATACATAGCATTAATTATTGGTTGGTAACCTGTATCACTTATTATGGCAGAAGATGGTTTATTTCTACTGCATACTTCTTTTCCTTCTTGTGTTCTAACTACAAATGTACAATGTTTAGCAACAAGTATAATATGTCTGTAACTACCATATATTTCGATATCACAACATACTAGCACGGCTTGCGTTACATTCTGCATTGTACATTTGATTCGCTTTCTGTTTATTTCAGTCATTTTATTTTTTAAGAACAGATACTATAATAAACTCCACTTGTTTTCTGCTTGCAGAATACATTCGACTCGGTATGGCGCCAAAGTGTTCTAGAAGCAAAGTCAAATGCCCATCCAACTTATTCCGTCTAATTAAAGTTTCCCGCCCCCCCCCCAAATAGAGCTAACTACATTCATTACAAAAACACCTTTTTTAAAAGAAGGCAACAAAGAGGAAGCCTTTAAAGCTCATGATTAAGCGTAGACGTTTAGAACTTAACTTTGATTCCATTATTTCTCAGGTATAGTCATACCTCACAACAGCGATTGCATTCGCAGATGACTTAGCATTTGTTGTCCGTGGTCGCACGCGTGACATTCTATAAAAGAACACCCAAGAAACCATAAATATCTTCAGCAACCTTTACAAAGAATTAAAATTAATCATTTCTATAGAAAAATGTCAAGGTGTTATCTTCTATAAACTGTGACAACTCGTAACACAATTTTTACAATAATTGGGTAAAATAGCGAAATTCTTAATGGAATTAACTACCCAGGTGTAATAACAGACAACACGTGTTTATGGGGGGGGTGGGCTCCAACTACGCGAATGAAAATCCTCCCCCCGCCCTGCTGTAGTCCGACTGTGCGAATCAAAATTCCTTTCCCCCGTTGCCTACAGGGTTACAATTTAACTTTTCGAAGCCAATTGTAGCCAAGAGGAAAATAAAAATAAAGAAATAGAATTACATATTATCAACAATCAGAAGAACAAGTAAAGAATATCTAACAAGTAGGCTAATTACTTGAATAACAGTAATAAATTGGTTTCCCACCTTAATAAGCATAAAAGAAAAACGTGTCTCGTTGCCACAAGATTCCATAGAACGCAGAGATCCAACTGTGGTTTAGAACGAGCAATTCAAAACATTATATATATACTAGCACCGTAAGTGAAAAATTAGTCCCGTAAACAGCATTAGCTTGAGGAAATCCTGTGGCAGAAAAGTAAAGACTGATCATTAATACAATTCAACAACCTTTTCTTCTCAATATATTATGAACGTATAGAACTACTTCTATACTCTTCACCGCAAATTTTAAAAGGAATAATACTTCGACATATCAAAGTACAAGTCGAAGCTATTACAGCCCAACTCTTACAACTTAATATTCCGACAAATGCCTTGGGCAACTGCTTTAGGGCAGCCAAATACGAGCCCAAAAACTTTTATCGCAGTTGTCACGCAGTTCAAAAAGAATTCCCACATCAAGACACCACCAAGACATTAGTATCTCTACCATCTTATCATTTAGCTTTTACAAATGGTTCCAAAACAGGGAAATACAAGCTGTGCATATGTGCTCAAGTGGCTCAACAAAATTATTAAAGTAAGAAAAGGACTCCTATAAACGAAAACAGCATATTCCAAGCATAATTACCTGCAATAAAGAAGGTACTAGAATACGTAAGAAAAACCAACATCCACAAATTGTATATACAATCAGACTGCCTATCAGCATTACATGCTACTAGAAACAAGCAGCACAGTTGCCTGATACTGAAAAAGATGCAATAGTTATTTAGAAGATGTAACTAACAACAAATTATTATTTCATGGATCAAATGACACGATGGAAATGATGGAAACAAACAAACAGATAAACTTGTGAAAAAAGCTGCACAAGACATAGCAACAATAAACAACGCCGTACTATACTACCTTAGCCAAGAAGTCATCTCACTTCCAAGATAACAATAACAGCATGGCAACTAGAATGGAATATCAAACAAAAGGGAAGGAAGACTTTCAATATATTTCCAAAATGTGATATCAATAGATTTATAGCTACTTCGCAAATAAACTAGGTTCCCTCAGGCCATGGTCCATTCCACACCTACTTTTACTCCAGAAGCATTTCATCAACAAATATGTGCATCTGCGACAAATTAGGAGATTGACCACATCATGTATTCAAATTTCGATTAACAAAAGATTTTCCACATTCATCATCCCTTGTAAATAAATCCAAAATGTTTTTCAAAGAAATATGCCTTCCTTATGAAAAGAGAAGAATACAGAAAAATAACGTCATCAAAGTAATGAATATAAAAGAAAACATCGCACAGATTTATAGCATCTCTGACGAAGAATTTTTCCATTTCAAGAAAAACTCCGCTACGTCATCAGTTCCTCCTCCCCCCTTTGTGAAATATTCCCAGGTCGTTGGATTGGAAAAGGTAGACCAATTTCATAGCCATCCCGTTCTCCGGACGTCGCACCAGCTCGACTTCTTTTACTGGAGATACCTGAAGAACCGAGTTTATGTTGCAAAGATTCGTAGCATCGAATAATTAAATCCGCACCGCAAATGCTTAATAATGACTGTGAATCACTACAGAATAATACTGTGACACCGCAAATACTTAATAATGACTGGAGAGAAAGCGAGAACAGACTTCATATTCTCCGAGCAAATAACGGTGCTCTTGCTGAATTGCATTAAAATAAAATTCTTTGCAGTTTTAAATAAAATTCAGTCAGTCATTTTACTCAGCCTCTTTTTCTTATTATTTAAAACATATCTTTATCCAGTAAATACATTATGTACACCTTGTACTTTTCTACTGCTTGAATTAATTTATTGGTTTTAGCTTTGGCAAGCCGTGCCTGTTTCGCGAATGCTTATGACAGAGTGAAGGCTTATTTTGGGGCATGTTAAATTGTATTTTACATTTAATTTGGCTTTTTTCCGGGTTTAACACATTATAAACACGCAACTATTGTATATTGAAGGTTAAGAATCAATAATGTTGTTTTTTTTTTTTTTTTCAAATGTCGATTGTGTACGGATTTTGCCTTAAATTTTCTTGACGCGTTGTGAATGCATTGGGAAACTATCATGCAACTCAGTTCGCAACAAATTTACTTTACCCCAACATTCGCAACATTGGTTTACCATATTCGCAATATATCTAAATATGACTGTAATTTCCCTGAATATATGAACATTTTACTTTTATTAAGGCTGAAAAATATTTCGGAAATTATACTTAAAAATGAGCAAGAAATAGTTGATTCACATAATACTACAGATGAACCAGCATATGAAAAATGATTTTTACTTGACTGTGGTTGAATGAACGGAAGAAAGTTCCACACGTGAATAAAAGTTCAAGGAACTAACTTTTTAAACGTTTCTATAAAAAAAATATTTCGGTTGTCAAGCTACGAAAAATATTGAATTTATCCTGTATACTTGGAACAGCAGCTGGTATATAGAACAAAAGGTGGTACATCGACCGAAGACGCACGTCAGAAAATAACGGTCGAATTTTTTGTTTTCGATAGTTAAGTGAAATTTACGCTAAAAAGTTTATGCAACAAGTTAAAAACAACTGTAAGTTTAAACAGAGAATAATTTCTGGTAAAGATGAATCATTCTAAAGAGACGTGTTATCATTTTATATTTCGTACAAATTGAAAATACTATTATATTTCCTATAAATGTAAAATAAAATCTTGTTTCAATACGTTTATTTACTTCCTTGTACGAAATAAAGGAGAGATTATAATCGCAAAACATTTCGGGTATCATATATCGACAAAAATATCCATTTTGAACGTTGTCGAATCCATTTCGACGATTTTTTTGCCTCACAACTGTAGATACGGACAGAATTAAAGACCATTTTTTAAACGGATAGTATTCGGAATACGGATTCAGAAGAGATTTTTTTGTTACGTCTGCACATACGTACGTATGTATGTATCCATATAACTAAAAAACGATGCTTACAACATTCTTACTCACCTCGACAACCTCCGTGTTTTTATTTATTCTTATACGTTGGTAAATTGAGCATTTTTTTGCTTTGCAAGTAATATTGCCCTTATGTTGCGATTAAGAATTTTATACACTCATGTTCATAAATTAAGGATAATTCGGAGTCACGCGGAAATCGAACTCTAAAATAAATATATCACCTGTAAAATCACTACACACATCTTCAAGAATCATATGCAAATTTCAGGAAGTAACCAGATGACACCGATGGTACATCACAATGACGAAGGTGTAAGAGAGTGATATATATGGAATACAGAAAAGAAGTAAAATTGTTCGCAGGCGCTTTATAAGCATTTCAGTGCAATAACCGAATAGTTATGACGCAAAGGACGCATTTTAATTATTTTTTACGTAGTAGAATTATCGGCCGTCTGGAATGTGGGCGTACCCAACTGGAAGTATCAGACGAACTTGGAATTGCCCAGAGTGTCATCTCCAGGCTTTGGCAACGATTCCAAGATGATGGTAATGTGAGTAGACGTTACAGCACAGGTCGCCCCAGAGTTACAACGCTGAATGACAACCGGTATTTGGCAGTTACTGCCAAAAGAAACAGGCGGAGCACAACCTCAGACCTGTCTCGTCAGCTCTCTTCAGCCACTGGTACGACAATTTCAAGGCAAACCGTGTACAGATGCTTAGGGCAGATTGGTCTACATGCTCGTAGACCTGTCAGATGCGTTCCACTTACTGCAACTCACTGTCGCCTGCGGTTAGCCTGGAGTAGAGAGCATGCATTGTGGACACCGCAACAGTGGGCTTGTGTGATGTTTTCCGACGAGTCCAGGTTTAGCTTGCAGTCTGATACTCGTCGGGCTTTCATATGGAGAGCTCCAGGTACCCGTTACCACCAAGAAAACATCATTGAACGACCCCGTTACGGTGGTGCAGGAGTGCTCGTTTGGGGTGGAAATATTCTGGGTTCCAGAACTGACCTGCATGTTCAAATTGGAACCATGGCAAGCTAAATCTATCGGGACGTCATTCTGGAACAACATGCACGTTTGTTTCGGGGAGCCATGTGCGCACAATTTGTGTTTATGGATAACAACGCCCGTCCTCAGCGTGCAAACATCGTAAGCGAATGCCTTCAATCGGAGGATATCACCCGTATGGACTGGCCAGCATTCTCACCGGACTTGAATCCAGTAGAGCACGTGTGGGACATGCTTGGCCGAGGAGTTGCAGCATGTCAACCGGAACTTCGGATAGCATTTCTTTTTGAGTGGTATAATATCCCCCAAGATCAGATCGATAATTTGATACTCCGCATGCCTAGGCGTTATACGGACTGTATTGCATAGTCTGGGAGACATACAATGTATTAACAATCATACCAACCATGTAATACTGGTTTTTTGTAAATAGGTTTTTTTTGTAATTTGCTCCAGGGAGAAAAAATCGCTATTTTTTATAATAATATCAAACATATAGCATCTTTTTTTGCTCTTTACCTTTTATTTAATAAATAAGCTTTACATATAAGTCAAATTTGTTTTGCTTCTAACTCTTCCTTTGCCTGATTTTGCATTATCCTTAATTTATCGAATTGAGTGTACCTTTAGTTAATCTCTATGAAATAGTTGTAGAATTATCAACAATTTAAAAGCTTTCGGCTTGCTAGTCCTAACGAGGTCGCCATTTGATAAATTTGAAATTCTTAGTAGAACAATGAATTTAGTTAGTTGGTGCACCAACTATAGTGTTTTTTGCTGAGGGCAAAAGAAAACTTGCGATTTTGTGCACTGAAAATTTTGTTTTCTTGCACGTTATCTGAATCATTTGTTTTTGCCAACAAACTGAAATTTTAATTGTTTTAACTATATTTGGTGTTTTAGGTTTTTCAGTATTTTACAGTTTTTAATGAAGATGTTTTTAGTTTTATGTATTTTTTTAAAATTTTGCGGCAATCAGATTATATATTAAAGTTATATTACATAAGAATAACTCGTCGCAGAGTTTCAATTTTTTCTTATTTTTCTTCTAGAAACTTTTCAATAGAGTTTTAAGAAAGCAGCCTGAAGGAATTCTAAAAATGGTTTCCCTGTCAGTCGTCTGAAGTAGCTCATGCACGTCTGAAGGTCTAAGTATTTCTTGATATTTTTTTAAAAAACGCTTATTTTTCAGAAGTTTCTCCTTTCTTCCGTATAAGAATAATTCATTATTTTCTTTCCTTACAGAGTAAGTTATTCAAAGGGCTTCTAACATCTGCATATATTCCTATTTTTCCTCGCAATATATTTAGCTATAAAAAGAATAATTTAATTAAATTCCAAAACTATTAATTTTAAAGAGTGATAGATAATTTAACTAACATAATAAATAAACGAACAATAATAATAATAATAATCTTACAAGCCAAATGAAATACATATGATACTTAACGGTCTAATGAGTCGTCCCTAGGGTAAACGAGTTCCAGAATATAAGTCACTAGAACAACGGCAGATAGCCATGCAATTAATTTTTAACAAAGATAATTAACAAAGGCTTTATAAGGCTAATTTTACTGAAGTGCTTGTTCGTCCATTATAATTACTAATTAAGCAACACATTCATAATTCTTATGGTAAACCCACCGGTGAATAGTGAATTTTTTTTTCAACTTTTTTTGCAATTCTATGAAATGCAGTGTGAATTTTTCAGTTCCTGGTAATTAATCTAATGAACATGAACATTATATCATGTTATTATTATATCATATTATTATTTCAGGAAGATATAACATATATGTCAGCTACTGCGTTGAAAGCAGAAATTTCCTAACATTCATGAAAAATTTCTTTCTATCGTAAATACCCGCGTCATATTAATCTTAATTCTTAGTCATCATTTATGAATGCTCGAATAAAATTCACAACAGGTCCAAACTATATTTTAATAACAATCGCTTTTATCTTAAAGCCATCGTTATTAATATGTATACATAGAGAAAAGGCACTGTTTCTAAAATCAGATAGGTACAAAATACTCACATTTAGTTATTTCCAACAGCCATCACAAATTATCAAATACTGCATTTGAAAACACAACTAACGCAAACACCTTTTAATGTAAAATTCTTTTAAACATCGATTGCTACTAAGATATTAATTTTATTGCGGAGGTGGGGGACGCGTGGCGACTACAGGACAGAGTAGTTAAATTTACTCACATTTACACCATCTGAAATTTACATTGACAAACTCAAAGTTCATGGTAATGGATCGCAATTGAACGGGCTGAGCGTTTTCATGGTGTTCCTCGTGTGTAACATGAATACGTGAGTTTTCTTTAGATGTCCCTTTTTTTTTCGTTTAGCCAAATAGATATGCTTCGCCATAATAAAAAAAAACCTATCGACAGGTCTAACGATTCACTAACATTTCAAGAATATATACAGATACATACATACCAGATATGACTGATTAATTTGATTAATTACTGAATGGCAAAGTACGTTAATGTAATCTGCTTATGGATAGGAGTTCCTTCATAGTGGCCTTTCTAATAAATCTTTCTTTCTAATCTGACCCGCATTTATAGGAGAAATCGCAAAAACTCCCATGACGCCAGTTCATTCGCTAGTAATAAAAAGGTAATTCAAGTAATTAGGGCGTAATCAAATAAGTGTCACAGTATTATATATATTCAGATTAATATTTATAATTTGTTGCCATAGTATAAAAATCAGGAATTAGAAAAGTCACTGTTTCGAATAAAACACATTTAAATGTTTGGCATAAAGCAAACATTTTTGAGGAAACTCGCACCAGGATTTCTTCATTGCAATTCTTATATATTTATCTTATAGAATTTTCATCTGCGGCTCTTTTAAAAAGATGTAAAATATCGAAAATTTACATAAAAAGTTAGTGAGCCAGCAAAAGATGGAGATTTGCGATTTTGGCTTGCTGCCGAAAATTTACGAACCATTCAGTCTCTAGTAGTGAAATATGAGATCGAGATTTTCCTTACGCACTTTTTAAAACGTTTTTATACATTATATAGAACACACTAATTTTCATAACTAATTAGCTCGTTTACAAAATTAGAAAAAGGAATAGTAAAAATCATTAACTGGAACTTAAAGATAACAAAAGAGTTTTCATACCACACTGAAAACAACATTTCAAGCAAAGGCAGACAGATCTTTAATTCAGTTTTCAAAGCTCTAGTTTACGTTTCCGAATGGAATTTACACTGAGGAACAATTTGTAACGCGATTCCGAGCTCGATTTTTGAGCTGTTTAAAATAGGCATGATGATTTCTAAACTGTAGTTAGTTTTCTTCTAGAATGTCAAGTTTTATCTCTACATCTTACGTGAATGTGACTACTCTCCACGAACTCAAGCGTGGATCACAGGAAGTACTACAGTACTTCTCTCCTACTGGCTGACATAAACCCTATTGGCGCCGAGTGACTTAATCCTCGGAGACCAGCGACAGGTCCATACTTGTCTAGATGAGCTCATTACGCCTGAGATACTGTAGTAGGAAGCTGCGTGCCGCTCTGATATAGTGAAACGCATTCGGACGCAAAGTCCAAATTATTGTTTGTATACAGGGTTAGCAGCGTTTAGTTTTTATTATGAACTGAACATTTCCTTATGTTTGCCTCTGCTAGTTTGCGTTGAAAGTGCTTAAACAGGCCATATTCGTTTTGTTACATTTCTGGCTGTTTTATCATTGAAAGTCAAGGGATAAACACCAGCACATTTAAGTTAAAATAACACGCAAAATAAAGATTAAGTTAGAAGTCAAACAACAAAAATCAGCATTATACTTGAAATTATGCAAATGAGCTTTCATTTGCACTTTGGAAGCAGGATAATGGTTCGGTAGCATGATCGAAATTAGTCCTGGAAAATTTGCAAATATAACGCTGATTTTTGTTCTTTGACTTATTGTTGGTAAGCCTATGTTACCCATTTTAAAGTGAAAAATTGGTGATCACTATAAATCGTGGGCCCCTCAAAAAGTTAGCAAGCAGTGTGTCGGATGTGACGAAGGGAATGTATTATAAATTTTTTATTTGGTATATCTATTATTTGAAGAGAGACCAAAGACCACTCTAGTGATTGTTACTTTTATATAGTGAAAACGTCAAGATATAAAAAGAAAAACAAATGTAAAATAGAGTACACTATTTTACCATCAGGGGGGCTATATCCTCCCAGTGCCTCAGCGCCAGTTTTTAAAGAATTACTCTCTTTGTAAATACAGGAATACGATTCTGGTAAATATCGAACTGACCCCAACGACGAAGATTTTGAAACTGAAGGAGACGATTCCGTTCGAAAGGGATTTGAACAGCATGATTTGTTTAGCACGAGATTTGGGACTACATAGAAAAAAACCTTCAGAGCTGTTAGCATCAAGACTGCACAAGAAAACGTTGGTTGAAAAAGGAGCTAATTTATCAATCTCAAATATTCGTATATATATATATGTAAAATATAAAAAGTACGATCGTTTTACTTTTCGCGAACACACAACTTTTAATTAATTTTCTGCAATTTAGGATCTTCTCCCTAGACCAGTTACATACCCTAAACTTCTTCCTAGACCCAGACCTATTACATAACCGCTACTTTAAATACTGAGTGCGCGCTATTTTGCGTCAGAATTTTCTCTTTCTTTGTGCTGCTAGGATCTATGCTACTACGCTTCTCATATTATCTTTCTTTGTTCGAATGTTATGATGCAGAAAGTCAAAATTTAACCGTACTTAGTAACTCATTATTGAATATGTAATTTGGAGAACTTTGTCGGAAGAGGAAATTGATCTGCTATTTGAATTAAATAAATATGTGCAATTAAAAGTGAAATTTCTCTGTACGTCGTCATTGGATATCCTCCTTACCACTCTGCAAAAAGCCATGCCTGAACTTTGATGCCAAGCTTCACCACGACTGCTAAAATATCATATATATATGTGTGTGTATGTATGTATGTATATTCATTGGATTAATTTATTTCAAAACTCTAAGTAAATACAACGTTTATTTGAAAATGGATTCTGTTGTAGCATTAATCAGCAGTTGAACTTCAAAATCGTTGCATATTAATAGTTAGATCCATTTTCAAAATCCCAACGAATGGGATGCTGCATGGGAGTTTTCTTGGTTTTCCTCATGTGCAAAGTGATTACTAGCCAGTTTTTCTTAGAAAGCCCTACATAAAGGCGTTCCTTCTAGTAGTCCTTGTGTGTCTTGCTATCCTTTAAATAATCCAATCCAATCCTGTGGATGCATTAACTGGTTAACAGTTTACCGTTCAGTGCAATCCAGTAAGTATCCTGCATAATCATTATACACTCAAGAACATTGAAAATAGCGCACCAAGAAGGAGCATCAGATTGAAATGATATTTAATACGCATAATAATACAGATATGGGATTAACTTGATCTCAGAATCAAAATAATTTTAAAAAACGTGTCTACAATTAGACAAACACCGTGTAACTTCAGTAGCACGTCGGATCACCTCCTGCTGCAATACATGCCTCAACACGGCCTCAACATTGAGTTGATTAGACGTCTGATGTTGTCCTGAGGCAGGTAAGCGCACAAATCTTGAACAGCCACCTCCAAATCATGTACAGGGGACACAGCAGCATCTGGCATCTCAGCTGGTCTCACACATGCTCTATAGGACAAGAGTCGGGAAGCGGGCCGACCATGGAAGAACCTGAACATGACACAGGAAGTCTTGAACAATTCGAAATGCAAGCGGACGAGCATTATCTTTCTATAAAATTGTCTCTGAATGATCCCCTGGGAAATGTCCCACGTCGTTCGAAGAATATCATCAATTAACGCTGCCTCGTTAAGGTTTCACGTACCACAATGAAGGTGGACTGAATGAGGGTGACACAATAGGCTATGGCCCCCAGAACATTACACTTGCAGTATCGCACGAAAGCGTGGGGAGAATTGTACAGTTGACCACAGCGCCTTCACACGGGTACGCGGTTATCATCTGCTTTCAAAACGAACCAGGATTCCTCGTTAAAACTATACAACCCATTTGCCAATCTGTGGCATTCCTCGTCGCTGTGGCTTGACACCACTGTAAATGGAGTAGCCGATGTTTTGGCGTTAAAGGCAGTGCATGAAAAGGGCGCTTAACTGCAGATTCGCTTCCACAAAGCGTCTGTAAATGGTTTGTGGAACAACGGGCACCCCCTACATCTAATGGAAATGAGTCAGTGTGAGATGCACATGCACTTGCCGCTCGATTGTCTCGCCTCGTCGTCTCCTGGTTGATCTACACCCGGTTCTTCGCATGTGGGAACCATCTTGTGTTCACTGTTCCCAACATGTTCTGAGAGAACATTCTGAATGATCGACCTAGAGAGCAACATAGCGCATCGACAAGCCTGCAGCTTTCAAGGTAAAGATCGGTCCCCTCTCAAACTCCCTTAGCGGTGAGAATTGTCTTCTCACACGTGTACTTGGCGTTCTTCGTTCAAGTCTTCCTAGAGTCAGAATGTGATCGTCACGTTAATGAATCTTCATTTATACGCCGGTTTATATACGCTCCACTTTCTGATTGCAGCGTCATTGCAAAGTGTGTTGTCATGCGCACTACCACCATACTTGGATCATTTGCATATCGGATCTCACTGTACTTATTTGCGAAGTTTCGCGGTTGCACCTTGCTTTCTTCTTGCAGAGCTATTTTCAGTGTTCCCAAGTGTATAAAAGAGCAAGACATTTAAAACACATAACAAATTTTTTCCTACTTGAGAGTGTAAAATGCTGCTGAAATAAATCAACTATAGTTATTTAAAGAAAACAAAATGGCTTGCAGATACAGGTTCTATCCCCTTAAAATGTAAAGCATTATTACATGCTCACTGTGCGTGCTTTTGCGGTGTACATTGAAGTTCTGTGATTCAAATCCTGGCGAGGATGCAATTAATTTCTCCGCTACGGGAAACTGTATAAGGCATTTTCTACTTCCTGTCCGCATGCCTTCGTGATGTAATTGGAAGCATACTCGACGCGTATTCGAGAGGTTCAGTGTTTGAGTCCCGGCGAGGGCACTGCACATTTTTTACGTCTCCTGCATCAAAAAATGTAATGTAAACTTAAGAACCTCTACAAACGAAGCTAGATGTTTACTGCGAAAACTTTCGTTACTTTGAATGTCGTAAATTAAAAAGTGAACACTCTTAATTTTATATGGAGAAAATATGCATCAGGTTTCCCTACCTCAGGAATAAAAAGATATCAAATATTAAAAGTTAATTAACATTACGACAATAATAACATAAGTAAAGATTCCGCACAAACAGAAATAACTTAAGTAAAGTTGTAGATATAACACACATAAGTTGTAAACTTCAGTCTTCTAAGCCTGGGAAACAGTAAACTTCGTCACAGATTGACAGAACAAGAAATTGCGCTAGAATTACCGTTTGTTAAGTCACGATGTTTACTTTTTCTAGTTTCTCAGCTTGCCTATTCCAAGTGTTAAAAACCCAGGTTTGTCATTCGATATTCCTTTGACTGTGCGAAAATTTTGAAATGCAATAGTACGCTTAACTACTTACGATAACATATCATCCCCTATATTCGTATGCAAACACAATTTCCTGTAAAACTGTCTTACGTGTTCCTTCAGAATAGAAATTACGTTTTTATAAATCATTGCATAAAATAGTAGAGAAAATAGACTTTTGTGGCAAGGAATCTTGAAAAATAAACTGCACCAATGCCGCGAATAAAAGCAGAGACCTGTACATTTCTCTCACTAAAAGAATAAATGGAAGGGAGGAAACAAGACCCAGTCAGCGAAATCAAGATAGAATTATCATTTAGAGCAATTTAATTCAGGTACCGCAATACAGCGTTTTCTTTTTCTAAGAATTTTGAAAAATTTTGTCTTAAGTTTCGGATGATATTTTTCTTTTGACGTGAAAAATGAAAGTTATTTTAGTAATATTTAACTCAAACTTTAATCATGAAGTTTTAATGAAGAACTTATATTTTTATTAAATTAATAATGCATGCATATATGTAATAAAAGAAATTTAATATGGCGACACAGAACTTGTTGATGATCCTCATGCTTTCTTTAGTCATTTTTGCCTTTAATAATCAGCAGCTCTTAATAAATAATTTTATTTTTATTTATTAATAATTTGTCAGAAACAAAAAGCAACATGCAATCATACAGACGGGTGGAGCCCTGTTTCACAGTTACAAGTTTATGTTTTACTTAATTATAGTTAGCAATAAGAAAAAAGAAAGGAGAAGCTTCTGACAGCATGTCATCATGACATGGACGAGCATAAGAAAAGACTTTGCTCTTTGCGTAAAGCTTCAAATGGTTAGTTCCTCAACAGAAGCACGTAAAACGCCTTATTGCTTCTAGTTTAGTTTAGATTCTTTTTAATTTACCTGGACAATAAAAAGTACTTTCACTTTTGTTGCTATTTAACTATATATGACATTAGAATTATATAGGAATATCATATCGTAAGAATCCGTTTAAAAATGACATACATCAGGAAGATTTAATTGTAAGCCTACTACTATTTTTAGGACAGAAAGCGGAAAAAACGAAATTTAAAGGCTACTTGAAAGGCTATTAAAAATTAAAGTTAGATTTAATCTTTCATATATCGTTTTTCTAAAGTGATTAATAAAATCATTATGTATAAGAAGAAATTAATTGCTTTGTTTATCATATATATATACATGAGGAAAATTTATTAGGCAAAATACTTTTTCTTTTACCTGTAACATTTTGCGAATTTAAAAAAATTTTAATGCACCATAAAATGCTTATATATTAAACTATATAGATGTTTCATGTTGCTACCATATAGGATTACCTGTACGGTATTTTAATGAGAAAGACAGTGTTTAGGACTTGTTAAAGTTCTAAAGAATTTAACCGCTGATGCATTCTACGTGTAAGTACACTGCGAAAAAAAAGGGACAGTTCTATATCTCCCATTCTACTGGGCCAATATTGACGAAATTTAACTTGCGTTTTTCATGTCTCGAAAACGCAACTTAGGATATGTATTAGATTTATATATAGCACTGTTCTAATATACGCATTTTGAAACAAAATCGGACTTTTTCTGAAATAACATATCATTTTTTTTTCTATATTTCAATTCTACGACTCAAATTACGCCAAATACCAAGTTTTGTAAAAATCGCACGAGTAGTTTTTAAACAATTAGCTCTCAAAATTTTAGCTTTACATATTTATTAATCTCTCCTTTTTATTAAGCTTATTTGATTCTCCCTTCCACATTTCGAAATTCAGGTCCATTCCAAATAAATTCACCCATTTTTTTATGATTTATTTTTTAAATTTGTATTTTTAAATAATTTTTATAAATATTTCTAAAAACATTTTGAATTATAATCTATAAAATTTTTACCATCATCTTAAAGTACATGTATTTCTAAGCACACCTGCAAAAAATATAATTTTTTATTCAAAATTTCCGAAGATATACGTGAATATATATATATTGTCCTGTTTTGAAGTTGGACATATTTATTGAAAGCGATAAAACATCAAATGCGGTTTAAACACTTTGCTAAAATTATTTGGAAGTAGAAAACATGCGACTCTTTTTTTCGCTCATGTCAAAAGGTAGGAACGAGGTGTCTTTTCAGCTCAGACATAATGGAAAGGAAGGGAAAATTGGTTGCCATATATTAAGACGTTTGCCAAGTTTGAATTATTCTTGGCTCAAACTAAAAAAATTTCGCCAAGATAAATTTTTGAAATTTTTCTTAAATTTCGCACCAAA
Organism: Stegodyphus dumicola; assembly: GCF_044657685.1. Classification (NCBI taxonomy): domain Eukaryota; kingdom Metazoa; phylum Arthropoda; class Arachnida; order Araneae; family Eresidae; genus Stegodyphus; species Stegodyphus dumicola. The sequence goes on from NC_140773.1 coordinate 176,243,339, forward strand.
TTTTACAAAATTTAATATCTATGCATAATGTGAGTCGTAGAATGCAAATATGGAGAAAAAATGTATGTTACTTCAGAAAAAGTTCAATTTTGTGTCAAAATAACTATTGTAGAACAATGCTATTTATGAATCTAATATATATCCGAAGTCGCGTTTTCGAGATATGGAAAACACAAGTTGAATTTTGTCAATCGGTCTAGTACAGGGTTTTCTTAACCTTTTTGGTGTGGAGACCCCTAATATTTAGGAAAATTTTGTGGAACCCCATAAGCATTGCGCAAATCCGACACACGCGTGAGTGAAACTATTAGTTTCTTCATTTGCACTGTAATATACTATTGCAGTTTTCGATTTTAATTTTATTCGACTTTAATTTTTAAAGTAACATGAACGTTTCTTTTAAAAAAATGCGTTGAAACGTTTTCGTTTTTTTTTCTTTATCTGTATTGTTTTATCTTTATGTATTTTCAGATACATTATGTAAAAATATTTGGTAGTTGTAAAATTATTAAAATAAGTTAAAGAAATGTAAAAATTGCTAAATTTTTTGGGGACACCCCCCCCCCAAGTGCAGGTCTTGCGACACCAATTAGAGTCGCGATCTACAGTTTAAGAAACTATGGTCTAGTAAACTGTCTCTAGCTCCCCCCCCTTTTTTTTCCTGCAGAGTATACATGATAGTGCATGTTCACTGGATGAATGCAAAATGCAAGCGATTAGTTGAATAGCATATTCTGTCTTACTTCGACGCAATTTTATCTCATTCTAAAAACGAAACTCCTTTTTCAAGGGCAAAAAATACACTGAGAATTCCAAGAATCGCCAAACCGGAAGGTTGCGTAGTAGACTACAAAAAGTTAAATAGAACAGAATGAAATATAAAAGAAATCGATGTCTGCGGAGTTTAATAGGTAAGGAATTCAACGCATTCTGCGGAACTCGCATCCGAATCCAGCCAGATGCTAATAAACACAAATTTCTTGGGACAGCTAAGAACTTCTTTAAACAGAATATAAAATTAGAGTAGTAAACATTTTCGGGAATTTTTAACTTTAGCAGATAAAAGCAGTCTTGTTAAAAGGAGAAATACAAGAGCAGTTACGGCGGATAAACATATTTTGCAACATTAGTTTATCGGAAACCGATTACAAACATACGATATTCATTAATGTTAGAATGAAAACATTTATTTGTTGCATATTATTATAATAAATTTCAAAGTCCGATTTTGTGCCAAAACACCTATGTTAGAACAATTCTATATATAAATGTAATATATATTTTACGTCGCGCTTTTCAGACATGAAAAATGCAATTTGAATTTTATCAATCGGCCCAGTAGAACGGGAGATATAAAAATTGTCTTTTTTTCGCAGTGTACAAGACTTCTTTTCCCAGATAATTGGTCTTAATTTAAGAAACAGCTTTGCTCTTAGGAGTGATAGAACATCTAATCTAGTAGGAGCATAAAGCATTTACTTTTTACATGAATGAAGGAATATATCCTTAACATGTTATTCATTAAATGCATAATCAACTTTCTGTTAGTTCACATGCATTCGAAGAATTACCATCTAATCTAAATAACGTGATTAAAGAAATTTATAATTGGTTTCACCAGACCGGGAATCTATTTTGTATTAATATAAGAAAAATTATGATGGAAAGGATTCATTTCAGTTGATTTCTTTCTCTGCAAATAGATGGTTAGCTGGAAGCAAGTGCAATAAAAGAGGTTTTGATCAATTAACTTTACAGAGGCTGTGTGCACATTCTTTAGATGATTTTCATTGTATTATTTACAGAAATATTGTAACTAAAGGTTTTGTGTTTTTAATGTTGGATTTGATTATTCTTTATTATCTTCCTGTAATACCTATTGGATTTGATTATTCTTTATTATCTTACTACATTACTTCCTACTATCTAAAGAGTGTACTCTCCAAGACAGTACAGTCTTTGCAGTTTCGAAAGAGTTATTTTATCCCATTCCTCTCCAACACCTTTCTAAAGTCCAAGGAGGGCTGTAGGTCGACATTCGGACAATCCGCTTTTCAAAATCCACGGTCGCAAAAATCCACGGGCGTACATCAGGAGATTTAGCAGGGATATGAGTAAAGGGTACGGCCTTGATAACTATTTCCTGTTTAATATTTTTTCAGAAGATAAACAATGGGTTTTGACATGTGATTGCTTGCTTTGTCTTGATGCAGTTCTACTGATTGATGGCACTGTGGGTAAAGAGAAGCCATTTCAAATTTGAAAACTGGATATAAAATATGTTTCTGATAATATGTGGAGTTGATCTTAACATTTTTCTTCACTCTCTTTATTTTTAATTTGCCATTATAAGAAAACCCAATAACAATCATAAATCTGTTTGAAAACTTTATTTAGATTCTTTGAACACTGTTTTAAAATTTTTTCTCCTCTTTGGGGAGAATAAATAGATCTCTTTTTATTGCAGTCATTTTAAATACGCACATTATTTATCATTTGAGGCAATATTTTTCCACTTTTTGGTCAGATAAATGTTTCTCATGAAGAATTCTGAGCGCATTTTCTGTTTGACGATATGTCGTGGAGAAAACAATGCACTTCATGTTTTGTTACCTTTTTAAGATTCAAATCAAAATTAATCACTTTGTTTACAGTTGACATAGAGCACTGTAATGATTTTGGAATGCCCTTTGATTTGCAACATTCTAAATATTCCGTTTTATCCTTGGATATGTATTTGGAACGATATTTCCACTTGAAGCCAAACTGTTTTCCCTTTCTTGTTGACAATATTTCTTATCATAGCTTTTGATACCGATAAGCCATGGATTTCATAGAGTTTTTTAATAACTAGATATACTAAATACCTTTCTTCAGAAAATCTTCCTTCTTTAAAATTTTGCTTGAAAGCCAAACTCAAGTAGCAGACGATAATTTATACTTTCAAAAATACAGTTGAAGTTAAAAAAAATTCCAAGCAGGCGACTTTTTATAGCAAAGCTAAACCGTCTAAAAATATACGAAGAGCCTCTGTATTTTCAGATTACTTCAGTAACATGTGATAAACATTTGGCTAGAGAACTCCACGAAACATATAAATACAGCAAACGACCTGTATCTGACATTCGTACTGCCCATTTTATCAGACTTTGAAAGCGTCAATTTAGTTTTTCAAAGTGACTAAATAAATTTCAGGCACTCCAAATTTCTCAGAGAACTTGGAATATTTTACGCTTCGTATGCTCAGAAGGATACTCACCTTAAATATATAAATCTCGCATTCGACATGACCTGTACGTTTGTTTATTTATCAGCAGAAAAATTTGATAGAAAATAGTCCCTCTTTTTATCTCGTTTCGCAAATAAAACTAATGAAATTTCAACGGAATTTCAAAATATTAATCATAACAAATGTGGAGAATTCTTAAAAAGCGCATACAGAGAACGTCTTCAATTTATTCTCCAAATTACACAGCATTACAAACAAATGAGAACGTTTCACCCAATAAATGCCTCAGTTATTATTTTTTTTTTACCTTTCCTTGGAAATTTCAAATCAATCTAATGAGATATAACTGAAAGTCGGTGAAGACAAGCACTCAAAATTGACTGGATAGACATTTTTTTTTTCTTCTGGAACACGAAATCATTATTTTGGGGACGCGCTTTTAAAATCATAGATGCTCTTAGCTCTTGACTATTTCTTGTTTTAAAAGACATAGCTGCATTTCCTTTGAAACTTTACAGTTTGTCAATAAGTGCTGTAACTAACCATATTTCGAAATAAAATGTTCTAGGGTTCTGTGGTAACTAGAAGCTAAAGTCCTGCAGATCTCATTCTTCTGCAGAAGAATTAGCAGTATGTCTTCGAATCTCATAAATACTGAAGAAGGCCTAAACATTTATTTAGACCTTAAAGTGAACAAAACAGGCTGGACAAACTCCGCTACCTTGCGAGTATTTAAATTAACAAAACAGAACATTAAAATTTCAATGCAAATAGTATATTCGGAGACTACACTTGAAATAAACTCACTGATCAGCTCAGAATTTTACCAGAGCGTAATTTAAAGCATCCGTTAGATAATTACCTAGCTATTTACCTAGATAATTTTTTTATTTGATTTAGAATATACGGCAAAATGTTTTCATTTTATCCGCACTTAAAAAACTTTTACTTAGGCAAGGGATTTGATATATATATATATAGTTCTCAGCAATAATTAATCTTTTATTTGTATACAACTGAATTTTCATAATTTAAAATTTAAATTAGCTTTATATGAATGAGAGAATATTTGTTAAATATGCATATTAGCAATTTTATAATATTAGGCAGTTTATTACGATTAATTACATTGTTTAAATATATAATTACAAAAATGAATGCTAAAAATATTGTAAAAAAATGTGTACTCGAGTTGTATGTCTTTTGCGTAAACGGCTATTTAAAAAGTTTTCTTTGAACTCACGCAGCAAAGAGTGTATTGTATTATGGGTAGATAGTCCAACTGCATAAAAATAATAGTAGTAAAATGGAAAATATTGCGAAAGATTGTGAAACAGAATTATGCTCTTTAATACTAATATTGACGAATTTTATTGATGCACAAATTTTGTTTCTAAGTCGTAAATTTTTCCCCCAATTCTATGATAATAACGAATTGATTTGTAGCCGGTGCGCCGTATGTTAAATATTCAAACAGAAAAGAAATGCAATTCATTCTGCTGATTATAATATTGCTAAGCGCTAAACAACCAAAATGACGCAATTAAAACAACATCAGTTTTATAAACAATAGCACAAAGAACTTTTATAAATAATAACAGTGAAAGAATAGGGATTTTATGGAAAGCCCACGAAGAAAAAAATGGAAAATTCACTGAAAAGCATTAATAACTGCATAAAGGCAAAAGACAATGGAACCAAAAAGTGAACAGGGAACTCGGAAAAGCTAATACAAAAGCGCTAACAATCAAACGTGAGGAAGCACTTAACAATGGATATGAACAAATTAGTTAAAAAATGAAAACTTCAACTAACTAAAGATTAATTAATTAATTTAATAGCCTTCAAATATGAGAAAAAAACTATAAAAATTATCTAACTCTAACATGTGTAAACTGCAAAAAGAATTTATAGGCTACTAACGAAGTAAAAATCATTTTAATATATTTAATGCAGCATGCATATAAATAGAAATTAAACTTGTGTTGTTAGAAAAGCAGTGTTAAAAATTATTTACCTTAATAATGGTAAATGCATAATCCAGGAATACTTTGGTGCTCAAGACTTTTGAAAAAAAAAAAAAAAATGGCTAATTCTACTGCGATTAAAAATTCAGTCTACATAGCCGAATAAGTTTAGGTGTAGACTTTTATGCAAATCAGCAGTACGATGTGCAAATTACATTGTGATGCGTAATTTAGTTAACTGCTTTGTAATAAAATTTTGCAAAATTTTATCGTTTTAAAAATTTTAATTAAAGTTTGAATTCTTTAAAAAATTTTCCCTGCAGCTTTTTCTGATTATGATTGTTTGATTTATTATAGTGCTGGCAGACTGTAAATTAATTAGCTTTATTGCAGTTCAAAATTCTGAAATTGAAAAGCATTAAAAATTTTTAATCTGTTAAGGTTGTAATTTTGCAGGTCTCAATAATCTGCTTCCGTTTCTGTAATTTTAGTTTTATTTAGTTTAAAGCATTTAGGAAAATTGTTTTCTTTATTTCATTTGGTCTTGTCAATACATTTAGGTAATGTTGCAAGTGGTTGGGGATTAATTTGTACCCATTGGAATGCCATTGATTTATAGCTAGATTAGTTCTTTATATTTATCGTAACTGTAAGATGTCTGTACTTAGGGTAGATAGCACAATTTCATTAAAAGGTGGCATAGGTCCTTTAAAGGTGGCGTTGGTCCTTTAAAGGTGGCGTAGTAATATTAATATTAGAATATCTAATAAGATATTTGCATTTCTACTTCCCTGTATTCTCAATCTCACCCGCTCTTATTATTGTCCACTACTCACTAGTCCCTTGGCCTTAAATAATTTAATGTTGCTGTAACTGCTGTCTGTGTCATCTGCTATAAGTTGCAAGTTGTCGTCATTATTTGCTGTTGTCACTGTCTTCGTTATCGTTCAGTTTGCCTTCCCACGTGCCGTCAGAACAAAAAACATTAGATATTCCCATTTTCTTGAAGTTCTTGACTGTTTGTTATTCTTTCATAAATGAGGGCCCATGTACCCAAAATCCCCAAGTAAATCAGTTAGCAAGATGAAAATAACCGCTACGTGGATGAATTCATTTTAAAATTTAAGGGAACTATTTTTGAACGCTTTGAAGAAGCTGAAAATTACGCAATTATTTTTTAAACAATTCTAAGGGTAAATGCTATGGGGAAAATACGATAGCAGATATGGTAATTAAATTACTAAGAAATAGTTTTATTAGAGTTATTTTTAACAATAACACAAACTTTTCGGTCAAATTTATATTTATTGCTTATTTGTAATTATTAACACTATTTGTTATGAATTTAAGTTTTATTGGAGTTTTGTAAAATTTGGGTAGAGAAATAAATACTAGAAAATTTATTGAACTGACGCTTGGTGGAAATTTGAAGATTTTTATGAAAGACTTCTTTTAATGAGTAGTTAATGAGTATTATTGAGCATAAAAAATTCTGGAAGTAACTTACTCGATTTTCTAATTCACTTTTAATTGTTTCCTGATAGGATTTTTTTTCAAATAATACTAAAGTTATAGTGTCAATAGTGGTTATAATGAATTTTTTTGAGTTCCTAAAGACAATGTTTTTTATTAGTATTGAAATGAATTCTGTATTTAGTGTCATAATTCATGAGTTCTTTAAAATATTTGGCAATCAGTAATATTGAGGTCACCTGTGATAACTTGCTTGTGATGTTGGTCTATTTTTCATAACAAGATTTCTACTATAATTAAAGAGTGTTAGTTTCTGGAATATTGTTATGGTTGGTAGATAGACTACTTAATTTTTTATTGCATTTGAAAGATATTTTGGTACCCATTTTATTGATTAGGTAGTATTTCTTGTTTAATTCAAGCACTTTGTTAAAGTCAATAATATTATAGTTAGAATGAAGGAATTTAGCAGGAAATTTATATTGATTGTGTTAGAATTATGTAATTAATGAAGCCTTTAGAAAAACCAAAGCAAATTTTTGTAATTTGCAGAGATGTTATCTAAATATTTGTAGCCCTGGTACTGTAAAAAAACTAGCATGCTATAAGGAGTTTTGCTAATACTGACACAAATAAACGATTAAAATTTTGGCCCAATAATAAGTAGCCCAAAATCAATAATTTATAAAGCTTTCAAAAACGGTAGTGAGGGCTTCTTTACGGCACGGCATTGAATCAAAGAGGATTTGAATGTGGATCTCGCCTGTTACATTGTTACGGTTTGAATCCTCAGTTCATTGATATTGACGCCTGAGGGAGAGTGGATAATCCCTTCGCCTCATATATGTTTATTAAAAGACATATCTGGTGAAGGGTCGGGCGATAAAAGATGCGCAAGAAGACTTGGACATTCTGCTGTAACATGTGGGCGAGCATCACCTTTTAGCTATAAGCGTCAGATGCGTGCTGAAGAAAGGAGATGACCTCAGTTTCTATACTTTTCCTGATACACCAGTAGCTGCTGAGGATAGTCACAATTCGGAGTAGCTGGGATCGCCTATTATAGGTAATGACGCCCATATCCACACCTGGCGTTCGTCCATTTCTAAGATGCATATTAGATGATGGCGCTCACTACAATACCATCTAATGCATACACGGTCATCACTGCACGAGATTAAAGCGGATATGTTTGCAAATATGACTGCTGTAGTCTTCACTCCTTTGTCTATGGCCATGCAATCATTGTAGCCTAAGGGGTTCATAAGTTCGCAGGCAATTCTAAAATGAAGCTTAAGGAACTTGCAGTAGTTCCTTAACTTTCATTTTTAATTTGGTTATTGCCCTTTTCAAACCTAAAAACAGTCACTACTAATAATAAATCGGTTTAAACTGCGTTATATTAAAATTAATCCTTCTCACGTCATTCTTACATAACGACAATGACGCAGGCACTTACGTCATTGTCGTTATGTAAGAGTTGTCATGTACTTACATGGCGTTTAAGCCAAAAATTAGTTTAAAGTTTATGAACTGAACTCAAACAACTAATCGCATAAAGGTGCAAACCATAACTGGATCAATTTTAACCAAGTTTTCATATGAAAACAACCTATTCTTCTCTTGCTTCTCTAACTTGCAAATGTGCTGTGCGCTGCTGCTCTTTCTTTCTTGAAGTATTCTCAAAAGAGTAACAATATCAGTGAAAGACTAATACCCCTTGAAAATACAGGATCTTTCTAAGGAATCGGCAACAGTTTTCCTGGTAAAATTTTGTTAGTATTTTGTTTAAAAGTTTTCCTTAAATTATATATATATATATATATTCTATATATTCCTTTTGCTTTCCGCAATACGTACACGCTTTACTAAGTTTTACATTTTTGCAGACCTCCCATTTCATTAGTATTTCACTTCAAAAAATATCCCATCAAATAAGTATTTTTTTTATCATTTCCTAGGAGATAATCAAATTGAAGTTATTTATTAAAATGTCATATATATATATGAACACAATTGAAATTATTATCAAATTTTTGTAAAATTTTACATCATTATATATATCTAACACAAAATAATTAAAATAAATGCGTTTAAAATACACCCCATATTCATTTCGGAAAAAAAAAAAAAAAACATACGCAAAAATCAAAAAACAAACAAAACAAAACAAACAAACAAAAAAAAAAAAAAAAAAAAACCACTTTCGCTGCATCGTCATCAGGGGGTTAGAGCAACGAAAGAAGTAAGCACATCAGCCTGTTTCTGAACCAACAAAGAAACAAATTAAAGTTTAATAGTTAAAATAATCTCATAAAATTAATCAAGGTAATCTGTGTCTTTATCAGTCCAACCCCTATAGACCGTAGAATGGTAGTGCATGAGGTGTTTTCTCCCTCCTTTCTGTAGCCTTCGGTGTGTAACGGTTAGCACACTCGGCACGTATTCGAGAGATTTAGGTTCGAGTCCCGGCGAGTGCAAGATATATATATATTAATATTATATTACGTTTCAAAAGGTTTTCACAATGGTGTACAGCCTCAATATTTGAATGTCGACTCGTGATTTTATTTTAATAAATGAATGAAATGTTATCTATTTTTAGACTGTAACTTTTACATTTATGTAACACCTTTTAGTAAAAAAAAAATGATTTACATTTTTACGAAAGCAGAGATTATAAAAACGTTTAAAAAGATAGCTCCAGTTAGTAAATTTATATGGTATTTCTCCAACTTCCCTAGCGTGCCTTCGTGGTGTAACGGTAGTACGCTGGGCCGATATTCCAGAGGTCCGTGGTTCGATTCCCGGCGAAGACGGTTGCATATTTTTCATCTTTTCTGCTTCCAATTAACCTAATGACTCTACAAATTATGCAATTATTTTTCTTAACAGTGAGAACGTCGGTTTGGAAGATTACATGAAACTGATCAAAATCAAACATGCCTGTGAAAGAAACCAACAAAATATTTATTACGATGCAGAGCGTTACATTGCTTTAAAACTATTTTAAATCACAGTAGTAAAAGTTCGATTCAATGAAGAATCGTTGTAATTCTGATAATTTTAGATTTTGGTTGAAGAAATATAATACAAAATAAAAGACCGTGTAACTTAGACGCTTCTAATTTTGTGCATATATAATAAATTAATTCATTTTCAGTAAACGACTGCGAATAAATACATGTAAGTAGTTTCGAATTTGTTTTATTTAGTCCACAAATTTATAAGGGACCATAACGGGGATATGATGTTAACGTATGTGGTAATAAGCGTTGCATAATTACTTAAAAACTTTTATACCAGAGTGTAAGTAGTTGACATACCTTCGGAACAGCATTGCAGTGTTTTCGTATGCGGGCCATAAAAATCAAACTAGAAATCAATATTTTCATTTGATTCTAAAAGAAGAAATCCACAGGGTTAAAGTACCAGTTCCGTGGGTGTCCAAGAAGTGGTCCCTTTGGTATAATTTACTGTTCTGGAAAATAAATATTTGACATACACTGGTGTGAAAAAATTAAGGACGAGACGGTTTTTTCAATATAACTTTGTACAAAAGCTTTCCAAATCAACACATTTAATACCGTAAGATCCCCAATACGTAAGGACATGAGTAATGTAAGCAACACTTACTAAAATAGAAATCAGAGGGATAAAAAGAAGCGTTATTGAAAAAGTAGCATGGAGCGCAATGCGACTGAAGGCCGAAACATCCCTGTGATGGGTGTCCAGCAAGAAACATCCGGTCTCTAATAGGGATATGATCTCCTCTGACTGCTAGGCAGGTTTCACAGCGTCTGCCCATGCTGAGAATGAGTGTGTCAATGAGTTGTTGAGGCATTCGTCTGCCCATTCGTCTTGCAGCGCCAATCGAAGCTCCGGAATCGTTACTGGTGGTAAGGTACGAGCTGCCAAGCGTCTGCCTAGAAAATCCCATACATGCTCGATGGGATTGAGATCCGGAGATCGTGCCGGCCAATCCATACGTCCAATATCCTCACTCTCTAAGAGCTGTTCGACAGCTACTGTGCGATGACATGGTGCATTGTCGTCCATGAAAAAGAACTGCGGACCCATAGCGCCTTTAAAAAGACGCACATATGGAAGAAGAATCTCGTTTCAATAACGGGTCCCGTTGACTGAACCTGCGTCGAAGATGTGAAGGTCTGTACGACTAAAAAGCATGATGCCTCCCCAAACGAGAACACCGCCACCTCCATACCTGTCCCTTTCAATGATGTTCGAGGGATGAGTGCGGCTTCCCCGCTCTCTCCAGATGAGTATGCGATGAGAATCGCTACTCAGACTCAATCTGCTCTCATCTGTAAAGAGTACTCGTCCCCATTCATTGTCTCTCCAATTCCGGTGTTCCCGGCACCACAGAGAACGCCTTCTCCGATGGGCAGGCGTTAGAGGTACACACCGTACAGGCCGTCGTGCAAACTGACCACCACCACGCAGTCTTCTGGCCACGGTAAAACGCGATATCGGTCGTCCAGTCGCCTGTGTCGTGTGTCTAGTGATTTCTCCCCCTGTCTGTCGCCTGTTTCTTCTGGCCTGTAAGGTAATGTACCGGTCATTTGCGCGTGTGGTTCCTCGTGGACGACCACTACTAAACCCCCGGATAGCTGTTCCTGTAGTTTGAAATTGTCTCCAAAGTCGTGAAACGATGCTGTGAGTAATTCCGAACTCTGCAGCCACACTTGTCACACTGGGGCCTTCCTCCAACTTCCCAATGATTCGACCTCGGGTAAAAGCATCCGGATGTTGTCAAACAGATTGATTATTCGCCATTTCTCGCTGAGGCAGCAACTCGGTGTGATTTTAACTGCTATACGGCGTGCAATCTCTTTGCCAGAAATACTGATCTTACACCGACAATATACTACTCAGACACTCCCCCATTACGTCTACCTGCATATCTGCGCATGTGCTACCGTACATCAGCTTACTTAATCTCCTTATTGGTCTTTCTGTCCGCTCTGCCTCTTCGTTCAGCTGATATGCTAATTTTTCGACTTCGTCCTTAATTTTTGCACACCAGTGTACGTTGCGTAATCTAACAAAATGCACTGGTATTTATCTTGATAAATGCTAATGTGATTGTAATTTTTCGAGCACTTAAGGGAAACATTCCAGGATTATTCTGAATGCGTCTCACCCCTATAAAAGAAACACAAAACAATGCACCACTAATCTTTGGCCACCTTTCATGTGGCAGCTGTGCCAATCTAAATAGACAAACACGGGTTATATTTTCAAAAGCATTTGTTATAAAAATTATAAGAGCATTTTTGAAAAAGGATCATGCAGCATTTCGAATATGGATACGTAATAAACATCGATTTGTTCTACAAGCAAAATAAGGAGCGCGAAATGAGTTACACAATGTTTACCACAAATTCAGTGATTAACGTTGCATTTTTTAAAACTACTCAGAATATAGTCTGTTACCAGTGAAGGGTAAAAACTGCAAATTAAGCACATGTAATTATTCATCAGCTTTAAGGTTTCAGAAAAAGATAAAAGATAATTAAATATTTAATAGGACATTTTCTATTGAAATAATTTTGCCCATGAATATTAATTCCATCGATTTATAACTTTAGTTATTCGTTTTCTTCTTTATACATTTAAATGACTTTATTAACTCAATTAAAGCCGTTCTTTTTCCACTGTGTGATTTGATAGAATTAATAATCAAGAGAGATGATTAGGTAATAATAAAGTACAATGGTAGGTATTTTTAACAAGGTTGGAAAATTATTTAAAAATACATTATCAACGATGATGTTACATGATGTGAATAAGATAACTGTTTCATGCAAAAATAAATTAAGATTTTTGATTAGCATGGAAATATTTTTTACGCCTCAAAACTTTAATGTGATGGAAAATGAAGTTTCTGAATTATGCCAATTGTAAAGTTTTTTAAACTTAAATTGATGTTGATTTCTATACAATCGAGAATCGATGTAGATTTTTATGAAAACTCTTCGCAACGCAGATTTTTCAACCAGTTCGGTATTTAATTATTCCATTCATATCCAAAAGTCAGTTGAGGTTCGGTGCTTCAAAAATTCTTCGAATCCTGTTAAATGCTCAACTGCTACATTACGAATGAATACATATACGTACACTCCCTTTTTTTTCTTTTTCAAAATAATAGTCCAAATTTTATACGAGGTGAGCATTTTATTATTTAAAAATGTTTTCGCATTTAAAAGATTCTGTCTAGAAGCGCAGTAGAAATTTATAAGAAGTATACGTTTTATGACGAAATTGTTCTTGGACTTGAACGTTTCTTTCTATAGCCAATCTAGTAGAAATCTTCTGAACATTTTGATCCTGTTTAAAGTATATTTTCAATAGGTTCCTTCTCGCATAGGCTCGGAGAAAGTATGGGTGTTTGTAAATAATCGTATAGTGTCTTCACGATGTAACGGTACTTAAAATACTGTCGAGTAGGAAGCTCTTGAGAGAGGTTGTTGGTAGGGATAGAGGAGGGGTTTGGAAGACACTTTAATATTTTCGTTGAAAACGGGTTCGGAAATGGGCAGGTTCGTTATGAGACGTATAATGTAACCAAAACCTTAACGACAGGCGCAATCGCTGCCACTTAACCTCCTGTGGACTCTGTCTAGGTACAGGTTCATCCCATGAGGATTAAAAGCAATTACAACACGAGTGGATGTCTCAATAAGGTACACTGAGGAAACATATTTACTTCAGGCAATGAAGTACAAAAGGTACATAACCTGTTACATTAAATGATTTCAGATTGCAATTCTTGTCAAACTGAATGGTTCATAGCATTATTATTTCGCAGTGTGCCTTCGCGATGTAACTGGACGCACGTCTAGCTAGCCATCAGAAGGTCCTGAATTCGAATCCCAGCGAAGGCACTGTTAATTTTTTATTGTTTCCTGCTAATCTAATGACTCTACAACACCAGATCTGAAAATGTGGTGGAAGATAATTCGTTACCACCTGGATTTTGCGATCGGATATACGTGGAGAATGATTTTCTCCCTTCTTTTCATGTGCTTTCATAGTATAATTGGAAGCACGTCCGGCTACCAGTCGGGAGGTCTCGGTTTTTAAATCTTATTTCAGAGATTTGTGAATAAGATCGAACGTCTCGGCGAAGACGTTGCTCATTTTTTATGGTTTCTGTTCGAAGAATATCTAATGACTCTATAAACTGATGCCATGAAGACTTGTACAATTTTTTTTTTTTTTTTTTTTTTTTTGTAAAAAAAGATTTACATATTCACAAACATTCAAAATAAAAAAATTAACATTCAAAACGTATGTGTGCATCTATTTCATCGGATAGCCTACGAACAAGGTTTGTAACGAATAGTTCTCTGAAATTGTGATACGTTTTGTTATTTTGCCAGAATACGATATCCACTTACTGAAAATGCTATATTCCTCTTTCGTGTGTTTAAAACAACAAAAGATGTTACAAAAATAGTATAAATAAATGAACAATGCATTTTAAGCAGTTGATGTTCAAAGATCAACTATACGGATAAAACGCATAAGTGAAATTATTTAAATAGTCAAAGAAGAAAGGAACAAGAACAAGAATTGTGAAAAGGATCTTATTCACAAATCTCTGAAATAAGATTTAAAAAAAAATAAAATAAACGCACATCGTGTGGAAATTGCGGCAGTTCTGCAATACAGAATTTTTTCAGAAATTAAAAATCAAAATATTTTCTAAATTTATAAAGCAAAACACTGAAAGATACAAATGTATAGTTACCCTTTTCTTCCCCGATTTTGCATTAAAAACAAATATGTATGTTATTTTGTTTTGCAATCGTTTCCTTTATAATAGGCAAAACTAATAGAGAAAACATATAGAGCCTTATGTTGCTTCCAAGGGATCTCAATAGCATCATATTTAATCCATAATATTTTTGCAAATTTGCAGAGCCATTGTAATTTATTTTGTTTCCATATACTGAAAATAAAGTTTTTTGTCTCCATATATTAGTAGAGATTATATCTCTTGTGGTAATTGAGAAGAATGACAACTTAGAAAATCCTAACAATAAAATGTAGTTACCAAGCTTGTGTTCTTTTAAGGAGGCATCTATAAACATTGTGTTCAGCTCGACGACAGTTATTGCAAAACCTTACAATTAAGGCTTGCTAAATTTAGGTTTAATGCCTGTAAATATTCGGATAAAAACATGCTTCTGATTCATATGTTTGTCTTAATATTTCCATTCGTCTAATTCTAACTCTTTATATATATTTGATATCTTCCTCTTTGCAAGAAACGTTATTTCAGATAAGATATATTTCAGATATGACTCGTTGCTTTATCACCATTTATTAAAGATTTATGAGATTAAATTTTGCGTTGAGCTAATGCGAGCTTTTAATAATAAATTTTGTAAGTAAAACTTACGGAAATATAACACAAGAAATACTTAAGCGAGAAATTTTCAAAACGCATTTTACTCAATTCCTTCAAAATTACTTTATTTTCTACTACGCCATTTTTTACGAGTATATATAAAAAACAAACAGCGCTATTTTCCTGAGAACGGACCTAGTTAGATTACGAATGGAAAAATCCTCACTTGTGCAGTTTACAATAGAAAAAAGGCATATCTGTAAAATATCCGTGTACAGATGTATCACACGCTTTTACATTTTGAGACCTATATCATTACGGAACAGGTTCAGCCATTTCTCTTGAGGGAAAATAAATTCTTCGTTTAAAGTTTTCTGTTCTGTAATGCTTTTAGTAAAGAAATGACTTTACTATTTACAATATACGCTACCTACTTTTCAAAACTATTATTTCCCCGAGGAAAAGGAAAATTTTATAGTTAGATGTATGCATTTTGCATTTATAATGCACAAGTTTCGTATTACCAGGTGTATTTTAGAAATATATGCTATTTTAAAAGACATGTCTTGAGATCGAGACTGTCTATTGCATGAAACAAACAAAAAAAAAAAGCAATAAATTTAATGGCAGAATGTTTTTGCAATTCCCTGCAGTACAACCGATTATCCAGGGGCGAATTAACCATGCTGTAGATAAACAAACCCTATCTAAAAAATTAATCTTGTTTGTTGTGAAACGATGGAACATTACTATCTGAAACATCAGCAAAAAGAAAACTGTCTGCGAGAAATACGAAAAGGGAAAAAAGACGCACGGATAACAACAACTACAGCAGAGGATGTCACAGTATTTGAGAGTTGTTTTTTTGCACAGTAGTCGCAATTTAATTTTATATAATTCGGAATATATAAACATTATAAGTATAAAAAAAATCTGAAAGGTTTCAAGATTTTAAATTACGTCCAAAGGGGCGTTTTTTTAACGCTTTTGTGTGTTACCTTTATTTATCAAATATCATGTTCTTTGCACTTAAACCATAAAATTCAGTTCAGTAGCAATGTCGCAAAATAATTTCAAAATAAGCCTATCTTTAGAATTTCCGATACACAGTTCCGCGAGCTGGAGATAAGTTCCCCCCCCCCGTATGAAGTGTTGCCATTGCTCGCTTTGAAATCCTTGAGTTTCTTAAGCAAAAATTCGTTAAAGTTTTACAAAATATGAAATCAATTATAAAACAAATTTCAAATTTGGTCTTCCACATGCCCATATTCGTAGGAGGATTACGTCATTCAAAATTCGACGGCTCTATGTACCGTTGTTTTATCACAATGCGAGAAGTATATATACATTTATGCATATTTTTCATTATTTAATTTATTCAAATATAATGCAGGACTCTAACATTTAGTGGGAACAGTTTGAAAAGTGAAACGGACATTTATAGTGATTTAGCGCAAAATCGCAAAACGAAAACAATAGTCCTTCAGGAACAAAGCCCCTTTGGACTAAAAAAAATTCGAAATTTTTTACGCAAATTTGAACACCATGTAATATTGTTCTTTAAAACTTTATTCTAATGATATACATTATGTTATTTATCATGCATTAGTAGTTCAAAAGGGACGTTAGTCCCGAAAGAGTTATTAGTCTTGAAACGGCAGTGGCAACGAGCAATGGCAACGTTGTCCAAAAAAAAAAAAAAAAAAAATTTTATCTCCAGCGCGTGAGATTGTATCGGAAATCCTAAAGATATGCTCAATTTAAAATTATTTTGCGGTATAGCTCTTGAACTGAATTTTATGGTTTAAGTACGAAGAACATAATATTTAATAAATAAAGGTAACACACAAATTGTTAAAAAACGTTCCTTTCTACGTAATTTAAAATCTGAAACCCTTCAGATTTTTTTGGTATTTTTAATGTTACTTTAGCGATTAAAATAATGGAAAAATAAATCATCAGTTACTTAATATGCTATTTAGACATATGCAGGTATTCTTACTAAATCAAAAATTGTTAGAAGTATTTATTTATTACTTTTAGTAGATAATACTATATTATTTGTTCAAAAATATTAAAATCTCCAGCTGATGAATCCAGAAATTTGCAGCTTAATGCATTTGGTGAGAAACAATAAAATTCATTAGTTATTTAGCCGTTTCACCACCGAGAATATTTTCTAGAATGCATTACAGGAGAATACAGAGTTACACTCACAAATTACGTAAAACTCCTTCTCGAAAACATCCCGGGCAACGGATACAAGGATACAAGGTTCTTCTATCTTTTCTCCCCCCCCAGGGTTCCTCCGAGATGGACGGGAGGCAACACCCGGGGTTCTGGCTGCGACCTAGACAGACTCGACTTCTGGGATAAATAATCCTATAATGTTTAGCAGGGATCTTTACAGGTTTAGCAGGAACCAAATTTGTACTGTCTTCTCTCCCCCTTGATTGGAGGTACGTTACTTCGTCAAGATATCGAAAGTTGGCCGGAGGGGTTGACTCCCCTGTTTAACACTGGTGAAAGGACTCTCTTGATTTTAATAATTTAATCTCGGATTTTGAAAATTATGAGAAATTTAAACAAGTGGCTGAAGAAATTATGATGAGAATTAATCAGAATAGAGAAACGATAAGGATTTTGATTGGATTGGATAATTTGATGGAACATGGCTGGCTCACTGTTCTCCATTATTGTTTGACGGGTTGATCTCTGTTATGGCCTGATGGCTGAACTTGTTTCGGCTCGGGAAGCCGGGGGTTTCACTCCTTACTACAACAACCAGAACAGGCTTATATTTTCTTTGATGACGACTCTATGCCAGAAACTCTCACACATTCTCTCACTAATTGAGATTCAAAAGCTTTCGGCTTAAATACGTTAAACAATAATTTGCATTCTGATGAGGAATAGGGAAAGAGGAAATAAAGATCAAAACTATAATAACTGGTTATTTTAAAAACAAAAGTCTCACACTTTTACGAACATACATGCTTTCTTAGGGATGATTCGGTCTTGGCCCAAACGTGTGGCAGCCGGCCCTCGTAACAAGGCAGCTTGATGTGTGTTTTATTTTGTTGAAAGACATCCAATCATCAATGGATATTTTAACTAATTTTTAACTTATTTTTTTATAATGCAAACTGCTGAAAATATTTTTTCCAGATGTTTGATGAAAGAGAACAACTTTTCTAAACAAACTGAGACAGAAAACACATTGCTGAAGTCGAAAATATTTTAAGCAACTTGTAGAGACATTAGGTTTTTTTGAAGCAGGAGACATACAAAATGTGCAATGCTCTCGCCGGGGCTCGAACCTGGACCTCTCGAATACGCGCTGAGTGTGCTACTGTTAAACCATGAAGACATGCAGAAAAGAGGGAGAAAATACCTTATAAACTTATTATTCGCATTACATCGCAAATGCTGACAGTACCACAAAAAATATATAATGAAGCACAAAATACAGTAAGCATCAACAGAAAGTGATTACTGATATTAAAATAATTATTTTTTTTCATTAACGTAATTTTCATACAATACATGAGAAGTCCTATAGCAAAGCACGTATTTTCATTAGTTAATGCCAATCGTAATATGTGAGAATGATATAGGAGTGGAGAAGTTAAAGAACAGTAAAAAGAATAAAAAGAGACAGAAAGAGAAATCATACTGTCTTTTTTCTCTCTTTTTCTTTGCATTATTGAATACGACATACGGGGAAATAAGAGAAATAAAGAAAATATTAAACTCATACGCTTTATTAATATTTTTATCTTTCAAAACTAATGGAATACTAAATTTGTTTCTGAGCATATTAGAACACTAACAATTTATAACAAGGATTAGGTATAATACGAAAATGCAAGAGACGGTCGCACTGAATAATTGCTTAAGCAAGTACACAGCAATGGTTTCTTTTTAATTAAAGAAAATTAAAGACATTAGTATAATAAAATTTGATTATATATAACTATGGAGTAATAGCAAGATGATAAGAGTTAATGAGAAATAAAATATAAATTATTGTCAACTGAATAAGGATTTTAAAAGCTTACACATTAGGAAATGCCAACGGAACAATTAACATAATTGCAAATAAAGGACGAAATTTAATTTTCACAAAACATTTCTTCGAATAATTTTTATTCGCTCTTGAAAATAGTTTTACTTCACTCCTTTTTTGTATCAAATGAGCTTGAAATTGTTTTTAAGGAAGTTTTGTAAAAGCAAAATGAAGCCATTATTTCTACTTAAATTCGGCTAAAACAAGAAAAAATACATAGAAAGATTGCTTAACATTTAACAAACTTTCAGACTCAACTAATTACGAGTGAATAAAATGAAAGTAAAAATCGTGATTTTGACATTTATCATCAAGTAAAATATTAGCGAAGTTGCATACTAACTTCCATAGCTCAGTCAGCAAGGGCAATTTGATCGCCCGAAATAGAAATTCGAGTCTTAAATCTCAACTTCTATCATGCCACAATTCCTTTCAAAGCAAGAATACTTCTTATTACATAGACACATTTCGTCTATTGCAGTTAATATATTTTCAGTTGAGAAGAATACTAATTCAAAAAGAGAGAAGGTGAACGGTAGCACATTCGGCGCGTATTTCAGAGATCCAGGTTCGCGTCTTGGCGATGGCATTGCTCATTCTTCGTGTTTCCTACTTCAGAAATCCTAATTACCTTATTTTGGCATCCAAACTTAAGGATTTGGCAATTGGTTCCCCTAATAACCACAGTCGGTATTCAAAAACTCGAATTTTTAAGCTTGTTTCTTCATTTGAATCTTTCGAATCTTAAATTAAAACGAAAGTTCAATATTTTAACAAAAAAATTTGAAAAGATTTGTTTTATTAAAACTGATTAAACTAATCATAAATAAAACTAAATAAAAGCGGTCATTAAACAAAAGCACGATTGTGGCAGTTTCAGAGACTAATTCAAAAATTAGTCTCTGAAATTATTCAAAAATTAGTCTCTGAAATTATATTATCATTCTCTGAAATATTATTATGACTTTTTGGCAGCCCTTAAATCCCCTTATTGAAAAATATGGTGGACTTTTCATGTAGTCATCCTGTACTGCTTTATTAAGAACACTCGAAAACAGATCTCGAATGTCTCAATAATTCTGGATATATATATAATAAAGCCAATCCACGACATTTCTAGAAACTCTCGCAGCTGTGCGTGAATGAGAAGACAGCTGTGCATGTGTGGAAGAAAAACACAACACAGGAAAGTTTAGAATCAAATAAATAAAGCAACCTTAGGCTGGTGTGGAGTTTGAACAAAATTTCACTGCTTTCGATATAAATTGGCTGTCACTCCTCCTATTTTTGCGAAACGTCTTTGCTTCCATAACCAACAGAGCTTTATTCAAAATCTAAGTTTTTTCCCTGCCTGATTTATAACAAAGATGTGTTTTTAAAAAATCTGTTATTAAATTTAGTTTCTAATAAATGCAGATTTCAAATGTTGAGCAAATTTAGACAATTTAAAAACAAATTTGATGTAATTTATAAAAACCTTTTGTCTAGTTAATTATTTAGAAAGCTTTAAAATATTTATATGACCTCCAATAATTTTTATGTAGACCACCAGTTTAGGTCATGATCCCTAACTTCAAATGTATTCAGATTATCTCTACGAATTCAAAACAGTCTTACACATTAGCTTCATTCATAACAGTCTGAATGGAGTATTTGTAAGCCTACACAGACAAATACTCTTATATCAGAACAAGTTAAATCCATAGTTACTAGATGCGCAACTCAGTATTTTATCAAACTTTGCATCAGAATGTCTAATGGGTGTATCCGACGCTCCAAAATAGCAGAGTAAACCTACTGTGGTTTAAAGTCTGAAAAGCAATTTCGCATTACGCTCTCCAGTTTGGGAGCTCGAAATGGTCTAAAAGCGGCATTTGCAGGAACGCAGTGAGTGCGATGATATATATTCAGAAGCCTTGTAATATTACAACATTTGATTTCACTACAGAAACGTGCTACGGCAAAAGCTTCCCTTACGCACGAATATAATCGGTGACTGTATTATTAAGTCTGCACGTAAGATGGTGATGAAAATGTGCAAATGGCATTACTGATCGAGAAATTTTCCATTTGAGGAACCAGAAGGGGAGTCTAAATGACCACTCAGCAGTAAAGGAAACTGAACGTAGATCTAGGGGGAAATATTATTAACTTTTTTATATTAATGTTTACCATATAGGAAAGGAAATATTAAATGCAGTCGATTTTTCAACAAGAAAAGGGGCACTCGGGAGCTTGAAAATTCGCGTGTAACTTTTGATTCTTCAAGTATTTAAGTTTCCAATGGCCTCGCGTTGACAGGAAACCTTTCATGTTCAGCACAAAACGTCAACTGAAAAAGTATGCTTCATTTTAGCAGTGAAGTAAAGGAAATATTAGGAGTAAAGGAAGGAAAAGTACAGATAGAAAATTAAAGAACATAAACATTTCAGGTTAAGGTTATTGGGATGTGGCAAAGGACACGGTGACTGCCTGCCTAATAAGGCTGGCTTGTATTCACATTACACGTGCGAAAACCATGAAAACTAACTAGGCTCTGGTGTCGAACTCCCAGTATTCGGCAGTCTTAATGACCGGACCACTGGTGGGACTAAGCATTTCGAGACAGTGATATAATAACTGAGGTACGTGCTATTTTAGGCTTTATCATATGAGGCTTTTGTGTAAATCGTCTCATTTCATTCTTTTCCAATACAGTGAGCAAAAGGAGCTCCAGTTTAGTCTTTTCAATCAGGTTCAATGGTAAATTCGCAAGTATGATAGGATGGAAACAGAGTCACAATAATGCTAAACTTCTTAAAATTCGCGTTTACACACTGATGCCCTAGTGATGATATCCAACATACGTTCATATATTATTTGATTACAATACAGTGTTGTAGTAAATATTTTGAGGATAGAACCACATCGATTTATAAAGAACAAAATTTTGCGGCGTTGAATTATTCTTGCCGTTAGTCTTTCTTAAGCCGACTTGCGTGATAAAAGTCACTCGAGTCAGAGTCAACTTGCGTGATATTTAAACTGTAAAGTCGTTAGGCTATACTTAATTTCATCAATTTTTAAGTAATTCATAATCTTTTGAGTTAAGCCAAAAGTGTTGGCTTTCGTAAGCACGAGTTGGCGCTCATTGCTAAATTCCTAAATACAGATAGTTCGATCCACATTCCACTCTTAGTAGGTGGACGGTTTCGTGACTGTTTTGCGCGAATACAAGGTATCCTTACAAAACTCGCTATGAAGACATCCCTCAGGCAGAAAGTCTTCATAAACATAACTGATAAAACAAACCAATATTTCTCATATGATATAAAGCACAGTCTGAATAATAACTAAACTGTCAGAATAGCTGCAGTTGCAATAGTAGATGTGCAATTTTTACTATAGTGCAACGTAAATTGTACAAATTGATGAATTCAAAAGACTATTATTATGATTTTGGCTTGTAAGGGAGAATTAACGTACGATTTAACCATTACAAGTGGCATAGTCATAAGGGGTAATTGTCATTAGCTTCGTCCATAATTGTCGAACAGGATCTATGCTATAACCAATAAACCTAACGCAAATTTGCGCATGCGTGAATGCATCTACAGCTTTTCTGTTTCACTATGATTGGCCGATTTTTAGGCTATTTTCGGGTAAAAATTAAAAAGTTAAGAAATTTAGGCAAAATTCTCATGTCAGTTTTTGTGACCTAACAAGGTCTAGTAGTCCAGCAACGATGGTTTGCTTATGCCATCCACTTACGCTATCAGGTGCACATTCCCTTACAGCCGAACAGCGCGGAAGAGTGGCAAGATCAGTATTAGTTCGCTCCGGTTTTTCAAATCCTGGCGAACTACTTAGTTGTAAGCGCGTTTTCGTCGTTTTCCCCATCTGTGACATGAATACGAGCTAGTTTCGTTTCAAATATTTTTCATGAATTCACCCTTGTCTAAGACAGACAGCATTTGTGTATTTTGCGTTAAGCTAATAAACTCAAACCTGATATGAAAATGAAGAGCTGTGTATCTTCTACGCAGGCATTCTGTTGTTAAGAAGATAACTCTCAAGTTATTTCTGTAACTGTCTAAACAAATAAAGAGGCAGATAATTGTTAATTACTATTCATTCAATAAGCTCACATTATAGTTCTAAGTACTGTTCATTCAGTAAGCTCACACTGTTAATTACTGTTCATTCAGTAAGCTCACATTATAGTTCAGTAAGCCCAGTTCTAGCTCACATTATACATGCTGGCACGAAACGTTAAAATTTTGGAAGAATTTTTTGGAAGCATTTTTGAAAGAAGCATCTAGCTTCAAAACTTATTATTAATTGAAGAATTATCTGAGAGTTATTCCTTTGGAGATTCGCAGGAACAAAGATTCTTTCCAGTGTCATCGAACAATGATTGTACACATCATAAAATCCATTCGAAACATTAACCTATCAAACAGAAATTTCCAATATAGGGGGGAAAAAGATTCATTAGAAAACAGATTAAGTGGCGAACGCAGAATTTAGCATCTCTTAGATTATCAGGAAACTCCTAAATGTTCGACCAATAAGGAAGTTGCTAAATTAATTTTAAGCAATTCCTTTTCGTAACATAAATGCTGATAAATCTCTTTGAAAATGATCTCAGTGACTTTAGTACCTCGTGTTTTGAATCGTAAGAACAGCAAAATATTCTAAATAATGTGTATTCTGAAGAACTCAGAATAAAGTGCTTATGAGATTATTACAAGCAATTTACTACCAACATAAATTTTTTATATGTTTTCTCACAAAATAATTACAAATATTGGAACACTAAACATGAATAGGACAATTAAAATTTCTGTAAGGTTTATCGTAAGTTTTTACCAGTTATCCTCAGTTAAAGCTACTTTCCTGAGCCTTCTAATTTCAGCTTACAAATTTCCTGCCAGAGTGTGTTTTTAAATCGCCGTTAATGCAAATGAAGGAAGAGCGGTACTTAAGTCGAAGATCCACTGACTTCGTTAGTGAGCCAGAGATTCTGACTAGCGCGCGTTTGATTTGTGGGTATACTCTCTCTTAGCTATTACTACGCTCGGCAGTATTTCAGGCCCTTGATAGCTTCGCCGTTTAGTTAGCATTTAGGGGTCAACTCCTGTAGAATTTTGATACTTCGGTTATATCCTTTTAATTAAGCTTCAGTTAATTTGTGATTAGTGATTTTGGCAACAATTTTCCTTTCTTATTGTTGTTGATTTATTTTTGATGAAATCGGATTATTTTGAATAGTTTCTTTTAGAAATATGGATTTGGCAACAATTTTTCATCGTATTTCTTATGTCACTGTTTTTAAGAGATTGGCATATTTCATTGTCATTTTTTATATATATAATGCATTTTTATTGAATTTTGTGATAAAGTTGTTCTGCAGAGTAAAATTCTGCGCGGATATTTTTGTTTTTTGAGTTTCTTTCATGTTATTTTTTTTGCTTATTTCATTGTTTGTAAGATATTGAAAAGTTCTGCATGATGCAATGGAAAGTTGGCTAATTTTTTTATTTAATGTTCTGTTAAGTTAAATGGCTGCGATCTGCTGACACATTTTCTCAGAAGATTCCTAAAGTATCATAACATTTCAATATTTCAGAAAAAGAATCATTCAAACTATGGAGTAAGAAACTGCTTAAGAAATTTTAATTTTATTGTAGAATTTTTACATAATTTTTTATGTAGTTATGGTGGTGGTTAATAAGGGGGATATAAATTATGCTTTAACAAATGTTTAATGCACATCTCATGCAATCAGTTTGCTAAAAATTCAAGATGTATAAGTTTTTCTGGAGATACATCAGGGCCGTATGCAAGGGAGGGTTGGAATCTTAACAAAGAGAAAAATGTTGGAAGAACTTATGCGGCCATCGGTCCCAGGTGTGCTTTTTAGGCATTTTTCCGGTACGTTTAAAAGCCAGACGAAGGCTGGCCGCATAGCGGCTAGTCCTCAATAAACACTTGCAAGCTTAGAGATCAAATTTGTTGCTAAAATTAAGTTTAAAAATCCGAAAGTTTAAAAACCTTGAAAGCTCAACTAACTAAATTTATTTCTTTCGATCCCCAAAATTGAAAACTATAATTATCCTTCCAAATTTATTGTCAGTTTCATTTTAAGCACCATAAATTCCGCGAGGAAATATGCAAATGGTGGCAACATCACTTTTATTGTGTTTTCTATATTCATGCGCTTATTAACAAAATTATAACCCTCCCATTGTTTTACCAAAGCATATTAAAACAAGCCCATAAAACAGACTGCTAATTTCGTAAGAATTCATATCTGATGGCGGATTCTGGAAAAGTGCACCCGGAATTTAATTAATAGGAGAGAAGATAACTTTAACGTTGAACCAATCAAGAATCAGGGAACATTTTAACTAATACGTGGAAATAAGTCAACGTTAATTAGCTTACTTTTATTAGCTTTCGTGGAATACTGGTAAAAAGAAAATTATTACTCTGTGAGTAGTTGTGTTCAGAAATAATTTAATATCTTAGTAAAAGCAAACGAGGAATAACTGAAAATTAAATATAAAAACAGCAAACATAGATTTTTATTTTTTAGAGTAAAAGGACTGGACATGAATGGGATAGGTAACAAAAAGAAACAAATAAATTCATTTCTAAGAAAGTGTAATTCTTAAATTCGATTAATATGTGTTAACAAAATGCTAAAGGTAAAAGAATCGAATTAAAAAAATAACAAGCAGAATTAAAAGAATCCATAATATACGTAGATATGTGTTATTCATAATATAGATATAAAACTGACAAACGATCTTTCCTATGCTTCCCTTTCCCGCGGGCTATAGAGACCAATTTTTTATGTATTAGGACCATATAGTCAGCTATTTGTAACAGGAAAGAACAGAAAAACAAATCAACAGGGTCAGACCTTAGTGGTGTAACGGTAGCACACTCGAGAGGTCCAGTTTCAAGTTCCAGCGAAGGCATTGCTCATTTTTTAGGTCTTCCTGATTCAAAATAACATAATAGCTCTACAACTCTTCCTACTCCATATTAAAAAGTAAATTTTAAATCTTTGTAGTTTACTGGTACTTCTTGAGACACTTTTAAAGCAGTAAGTGTGTCGGATATATATGTTCCAGCCCCCTGAAAAAGTCTAAAAATATCTTAGGTAGAAATACTGAAAATGTTGGAATTTCACATTTCCTACTTGCTTCAGTGTTATGAAAAGGTGATGTGATGAAAACTTTATCTCATTAGCGAAAGCGGCTATCAGGTTACCTTTCGATCCGGCGCTATATAGTATTCTTGGGTCCTGCGCGGTTCCTGTAACGATCAATCAAATTTACTAGATCGGCCCAGTATTAAAGAATGCAATGCTACCGGACCTTCAACCAAAATCAACTCAAATGATAAAACAGATTCTGACGGAGTTTAAGCACATACAACTCTTTGAAGTGCTGAAGTCAATAAAGAATATTTTTAATAAGACTGTGAGAAGACACCACAGACCCCTTCTTGTGTTAAAAACTCTCTAAAGTTATGGATTCCTAGATTTAATTGTTTTTCTTCTAATAGTAAGCAAGATCGAAAAGTCACTTTTAGAAACAAATTTCTTTCAAAATGCCGCACATAAGAATTAGGACAGAAATGCATATCCATAGCTAATTACTATGTTGAACAACAGTACTCCTTTTGAAATATAGAGCGAGATATCAAGTAAGAAGTCAGATTCATTAGTTTGAAAGAACAATAAATAGTTGTCGAATTCCCATTTGGAAACATTTCAACTGACTTTTTATTGTAATACAATAATCTTTTGTTATCCCACTGTATTATGTTACAGAACTAACAACCATAGGTATGTAACACGGCCCCGGAATGATACGCTTAGCAATAAAAAGTTATTGTTATATCTTCATTAGCTTCTCTATAAAGAATGCGCTCACGGAATAACACGTTTATTCACCTATAAATCGGCAACACAGAAAAGGTACCTGGGTCTGCGAGAAAACTACTGAAAATCAAATGTTTAATTTCTGCAGAAAAATATGACGATCTGTTTAAGTGGAATTTTATTATTATCGGTAAGCTTTATTTAAGATCAGAGGATAAGAGAAATTCTGAAGAGAAAGACAGACAGAAACGCTTGAGAGAACAAGAAGTTCTGTAACTGAATTACTTAATACCCAGAGACTTATATTCAGAAATTCATGTTTGAATTGAAGGTAATACATTACAGTATATAAGGTAATATTTTTCCTTCTTTCCACATGCCTTTGTGGTGTAGCTGGAAGCGCACTCGACACGTATTCGGAGTTTGTATCCCGACGAAGATATTGCACATTTTCACGTTCCAGCATCGATATAACCTAATGACTCTATATTTGGAAGGTAAATTGTACGATATATAAACCTGAAACTTCACTTACTTTTTATTCCTATTAAAGACGCAGGCGAGAGCATATCTCATTAGCCAAAATTGTGATGAACATGTAAACGTAAGTTACATTTGCAAGTGTGGGCGATGCGTGGCAAAATGAAAGGACTTGAGACCAGGAAGACGCAATTTTAGTATATCATTAACTGAAGAGAAAGTAAGAAAACATCTACTTATAATAAGAAAGAACTAGAGCAGAAAGTCTCCTAAAACGACTCACAGCAGCAAAATGCAAAAATATCGGTGAGGATTATCGAAACATTCTAAAGGTGGACCGTTTTAGAAAATAAAGTGAGTTTGGGGTATTATAATTGAATGCTGTTCTTCGGAGTGAAACTCTGGTTTTCCACTGACACTGTCGTACTGCCTCTAGACATAATACTGTTATCATATGATGCAATTAAACGTGTGGTTATACTTCTGGCTTATGCTGCACGTAGGTTTTTCTGTTTATGCGGCGACAAACTTCGAGAGGTAACAAACAGACATCAAGAGGAACAATAATTGCAATGAGAAAACATGCAACGGAAATTTACGTTTAAAATCCCGAAAAACAATGATACCACAGGCGATTAAATCAGATTTTCTCTCCTATAGTGATAGGCATTGTTCTCCATATTGTTCGCGAAGCCTAAGTTTAGTAGCCTGATATTCCTTCCCTTACTAAAACCGTTAAAATAATATTTTTTATTAATATTAATGCACGGCGTGTAACATCTCCATTGGAATACCCAAGTTCACTTACTGATCCACAAATGGATGGCCTCCCGAGAAACTTACCCTTCAAATCATATTTGAATACTCTAATACTTTGAAATTAAGTAAAAATTGAAAATTTAATTAAACTTATTGTAAGTTTTACCGGCAAAGAAGTAAAGCGTCAAAAGTACTCAAAATTGCGCCAACGGCTGCCAAAAACATATCTCTTTGACCAGAGAATCTTAATATTCAGTTACACTTCTGGATTATCTGTAGTTATTCATCAGCTAGTTTTGATTGTCATCGTTGTTGAAGAATGTCTAGAAAAACATGAATTTTTTTTTCAAACTAATTTAAAGAACTGATTCTTACCAATTACACAAAAACGAATATCAGTTTAATTCATTAATATACAGTTATTAAATAAACTATGTAGAAATTAATCTGACTTTTCAACTTCCTTCCTATTTCATGTCGTTATTGCAGCAAATATCTTTTAACACATACTACACTTTAAAAATTAATAAGAATTTTTTACATTTATTCGATCTATGATACATTTGTTTCACCATCCTTAGGAAGGCAGAAAACATATACAAATGTACAAACAAAGCAGGGCTTAAAATTACTTAACGCTACAAAACGTCTTTCTTCTCTGTAATTAAAGAGATGTTTATTAAAGTTTTGTTGAGTTTCGAATAGTGCTCTTTCCTGTTATGGATTCTTTTTCATGTATACAGTGGAAGGTCATCTTTATTTTGTATATGATTAAAATTCAACATCGAGTGCAGAAATTTTAAATCGAAATTAATTAAATATTTTCCCAACAGTTTCACAAATTATTCATACTTCAGAAAAATAATATTTTACAATTCTTTCTATTTTTAAACTTAATTACTCAGGAGAATGTTTCGTACTTTCAGATTACTTTTTAAGGCAAACACACGTTTTACACAAACAAATTACACTCACGCTAATAAATATTCTTCCATTCTCCATTTGAATAGTGTTCATAAAATGAAATCTGCTAGAAGACTAAACCTTTAAGTTATATTTGAGATTTAACTTAATCATTAAACTGCGTATTGAAATAGAATACAAAATCGAGTGTTACATACATGAAAATGGTCTTAATGCAGAGGCTGTTCGCATACTTTTTGAACGATTTTGCTTTGCTGTGAAAAACATATCTTCTGCCTGGAATTTTTTTTTAACTGCAAATCTGTTTTCGAAAGTATAAATTATCGCCTACTAATTCATAGTTTTCTTTTCATACAAAATATTGCTTTAAAGTTATTGTTTTCAAAATATTGTTTTTTCCGAACAAAATTATTCGTACCTATTTATTAAAAAACATTGTGAAAGGCACGGTTTTCGATACATAAAGTTATGGTAGGTAATGTTGGCAACAACAAAGGAAAAAACGTCAAAATTTAGCTTCAAGTGGGAAAATTGTTCTAAATACGTATCCAAGGAAAAAAACGGAATGTCCCGAATGTTGCAAAAGGAGATCTTTTTAAAGTTAAAAGAAAATCTGTTAAATACAGTTGCAAAATCATTAAAATACTCAATGTCAACTGTAAACAAAGTTAATAATGCTAATTTGAATTTTAAAAGGCGAAAAAGCATAATATTCCTTTAAAATAATTAAAATGCTCAGTGTCAACTGTAAACAAAGTGAATAACGCTGTATTGAATCTTAAAAGCAAAAAGGCATAATAATAATTCAAAATCATTAAAATGCTCAGTATGAACTGTAAACAAAGTGAATAATGCTGATTTGAATCTCAAAAGTCGAAAAGGCAAAATGTGCATTGTCTTTCTCCGCGAGATATCGCCGAAAGCAGAACGCCCTGCAGAATTCTTTATGAGAAACATTTATCCGGACAAAAATGGAAAAATACTGTCACTATAGATGAATCTTGGGTGCATTTAAATGACTTAAATGGAAAGAGATCCATTTATTATCATCAAAGAGAAGAAAATAATTTTAAAACATGGTTAACAAAGTTTAAAGAAAGTTTTTCAAAGGGATTTATGATAAAAAAATAAGGAGAGTGGAGAAAAATGTTAAGATCAACTGCATAGTTTATCAAAAACATATTTATTACCCAATTTTCAAATATGAAATACCTTCTCTTTACACACAGTGTGATCAATCAGTTGAACTGCGTCAAGACAAAACAAGCAGTGACACGTCAAAATCTACTGTTAATTTCTGGGGGAAAATGGAACAAAAAACGGGTATCAAGGCCGTATACTTCACTCATATCCCTACTAAATCTCCTGATCTATCACCAATGTACTTTTACGCTTTTCAACTTCAAAAAAGTAGGTTGTCCAAACGTCGACCTACTAGACTTTGGAAAGTTGTTCGACAGCAGTGGGATAAAATACTTCTTCCGATACTACAAAAGTTTTGATTATCTTGGAAATTATGGTGTATAAGGATAGTGAAGAATAATGGTTATCAAATAGAACATTAAAGGCATAAAGATTTTAGGTAAAATATTTATGTAATTACAATGAAAATCGTCTAAAATGTTCGAATAACCTGTGTATTGTTTTAAATATAGCGCAACATTTCCGAAAATATTTTGTTAAATGATTATCATCTGTATTCTAAAACTTGTTTTTCATGCTTGAAAATGTAATATAATAATACAAACTATATGCTTTACCAATACATGCTTTTGTGTTTCAAAGCTGAAATACAAATCAATCAAATGCACATTCATATAAAGCTTTCATACTAATCAATACAATACGAATTATTTCTCAATTTAGCAAACCTCAGATTATCAGTAACAAATTAACTGCAAGCCCCTGAGAACTTATTCATCTAGTTCAAAACAAACTCCAAAAATTCTCCTTCACGACACTCTATTCGTTGTATTTTTAAAGTATTCTAGTTCATTAATCATTTAAAGTATTCTTAAGCAACGTGAAGGCAGATGATGCAATTGGTAAGTGGGTAACAGATTTCACCTGTCCATGGTGTTTCCAAAATAATCTCTGAATAATACCGTTTATGTTTAGGTAGTCTGAAAATTTAGGACCTTAAAGAAATTTTCCCAAAAGAAGTAAGTTAGGTATTTTATTGCATGAATAATACGTTTTATACAAATAATTTCTAAGAACATTACAAAATTCCGTATTTAAAATGTTTTGAAAATTAACCGAATTAAATTACCTATTCCAAAGGATTAATTACGTATTAATCCAGAGTCGGTATCCCAACTAATCTAGAGTCCACTGTACGTACATAATTCTTGCACCTCTGCGAAATATTCTATTACAGATGCAAACACACTTTTGGGAATTCGTTTAGTTCTGAAGAAGAAGGAATTGTATTTGATCCTTATCGAAATAAATAGAGATTTATTCAAAATCTACGCCAACTTAAGATTGTTCCCCGTCGCCCAAATTTTAAATTTCACGTTGGCTTGTTTCTATTCCAGTTAACACTCATATGCTTTGCGATGTTAAATTAAACAAAAGAACTTAATGCAGAAATTATTGCTTTTATTGCGGAAGACAGAAAATATTTCTGAAAATATGTTTATAAAATATTATATTAACTGTAAAGAATTCCAAGTTATCCTGGTTCAAAAAACGCTAATTCAAATCACACATAATATCAAGGTAAATGAACACTACGAATCAGATTTCAAAACTGCCAAGTTTATTCACGTCCAACATACATTCAACTGGCACTGCCAGATCCAAGAACAAGAAGTATAACATCATGAAAGATTTACGCCCTCTTTGGCGATTAAAATATACAATTAGTCACAAAAGTCTGCGTACAGACTAAATTTGAAATTAAGAAAACACTTAAAGCATAGAAAAATGTATTTTAATCATTGCATTTTTTTTTTCCATTAGCTAAAATTGTAAGCTTAAATAAAAAGTAAATAATATCAGTGTAATACTTTTACATTTTTTCAAAAATATATTTTATCAAAAGAACTCAGAAATTCCTTCCAATAAGTCTGCGTACACTTAAAAAAAAAGCAAAATATAAGTTTTTTACATTACTTCAATACTTTGTAGGATATCCTTTATTCTTCAAAACAGCTTGTAGACGTCTGGGCATTGACGGAACTAGTTTTTCAGTGTCATCCGACGTAAATTTCGCCCATTCTTCCTGCAATTTACTAATTAGCTCATTTCACGACGTAATATTGTGTTTTTGAATTCGTTTCTTCAATTTTGCCCACAAATATTCAATTGGATTGAGGTCTGGTGACTGTGGAGGAGTACGCAACTGTATTGGAGTGTGATAGAGGAGATATTCCTTCACAATTTTAGCTGCATGTTTCGGGTCGTTGTCTTGTTGGAAAATAAAGGTATTAGAAAGGTTTAAATTTCGGGCACTGTCTCGTAGATTTTACGTCAGAATATCCAGATAAACATACTTATCCATGACTTTATCAATAATGTGAAAATTTCCAACTCCTTTCGACGACATACACACCCATACTATCACACCGCCAGCTCCATGTCTGACAGTTGGATTTAAATTTCTCAGATTCAGTTCTGTTCTTGGTTTTCTCCATACAATAGGGTGGCCATTAACTTTAAATATTGTAAATTTACTTTCATCTGACCAAATTACATTGTTCCAGAAGTCCTGCGAAGAGTTTAAATGTGTTTTGGCAAAAGTAATGCTTTTCTTTTTATTTGTCTCGGAAATGTATGGCTTAGACCTAGGTTTGCGTCCATGATAATCGGCCTTTCGCAACACTTTTCGTACAGTTTCAGGAGAAATTTCCTTGTTGTTAGTTAAAAAAATGTCTTTTGCAATGCTTGTAGCAGAAAATTTAGGATTTTGTTTAATTCATAAAAGAGTTTTTCTTTCTTCTCTCTGCGTTAGTTTCTTCGGTCTCCCACATCTTGGTTTGACAGCAAGACTACCAGTGTCAAGATAGTTTTGAATAATTCTTTGCACACTAGAAAATGGTTTTCCAATGGTTTTACCAATATAACGAAGAGTTTTACCTTCATCTCCCAATTTGATAATTAGTTGTCTCGTAACTAAAGGAATTTCTTTATTGGTTGTCATTTTCGTCAAAGAAAATAGAAATAACAACTTCCAATCAACGTGAAATTCGCTTCGGAAGTCAATGACCTTGAAAGTGTAACCTTCTCTGCATTCTCAAGTTTGAAGTTTAAAAGTTAGATAAAAAATCCCCCGCCTCCTTCGCGTTGTATGCAAACTTTATTGGCTTTGATTTCTGGACACTTATCTTTGAAAAATTAGTGTGCATAAATTATTAGATATGAAAATATTACAGTTAAATAATTTCAAAGTTCCTTATTGAAACTAAATATTTAAAAAATAAAACTTTAAGAAACTACCCTTTTCGCACCTTAAAATTTGGATTTCATGTTACTTTTCTTGATGTACGCAGACTTTATTGACTAACTGTATTTCCACATAAAATTTCTTACACACTGGGCCCGGCTGAACTGTAGTTCAGAACAATCAAGATTATCAGTGACATGAACATTTTCAAGAATTATTATGAATTTCAATACAAATTCAAGTTTTTATAATCATGAAATGTCACATATATATCAAGAACATGTAAAACTTACCATATGTTTCAAGAATATCAAGTAAATTTTCATTCCTCAAGGATTATTTTCATAACATTCCTATTCAAGCATCAGGATTTAAATCAAGAATTTATATAACTCAAGATAATATTCAACAAAGAATTTCAAAATCAAGATTATCATAATTAAACTAAAATACTAGAATTATTACAAGAAACCTGTCTTTTTTTTTTTTCAGAATTAAATTAAATTTTTAAATACACTTATACATTTCTACAACCTTAAAACTTTCTAATATATACATTTCTTTAAATATTAAATATACAGTACTTTAAATAGCAATTAAATAAAATAAATACAACATTAGTAGCATTACGATTACATTTTCAATAAGAAATATAATTGTTGTACCTCTCATCATACAGCGAGGATAAGTCTGGCAACAGCTGCAGGGAGAAAAAGCTTGGCAGTGCTGGAATGGCAACAGCGGATGATATTCTATAGATTTTAATATTTTGATTTTGAGTCGATGTTTCCTTTGCGATACTATTGCGTTAAAACATTTGAGTTTTGGGTGAAGGAAAAGAATCCGCTGCCCCGCTGCGAATATTAGTAAAATATATTGAGAAAATTAGCTGCGTTGGAAAGGATGAAACCTTGTGTTTGAATTGACGGTATTTTTCCTGCTAAAGTTGCGTCGAGTTCGGAATATTATGCCAGGCTTATTCACGCTGGTGAAGATAAGTTCAAATTTTGTTTATTGTGTTTAGTGTATAACTTGCAAATATATGAATAGGATTCTATTAAATAAACATCTAAAATTCTGGAATGTTGTTTTAAAATTTTAGATGTAGAGTATTCACATTGCTATGTCGGAGCCAGTGGCAGTCAGGTGTAAAGTAAAATTGTTTTTGCTCCAAGACATAAAAATACTATCATACAATATTAATTCTCTTAGCATTCTAGCTTAACTAATAATTGTAAAGGTCTCTTTATAATGCCATTTTCAGTCTTTATTTCACAACTGCGAATTAGTCCATCTCTAGCAGTAAATATTTTGAGAACATATCCTAATCTCCACATGTTACGTGGTAAATGTTCATCCTGTAAAATCGAGATATCGTTCACACCTAAGTCGTGACTTAAGTCGTGTTTTGCACGATGATTGTTCACACAATTTGCAGATTTCAGATTCAACAAATAATCTTTATAAAAGATTTTCCAAAAGTTATTTAATAATTTTTCACGATATAGATGCGCTTTTAAAAGAATTTCTTTAGTACTGCACACTTCATGAGTGTATTTGACAGGAGGCAAATTACCAAGTTTCTACCCTAGCAGAAAATGAGCAGGTGACAGAACTTGGGGCTCATTATCTTGGACGTAAGTCAAGGGTCGACGATTTATCACCGCCTCAATTTCAGTCAGTACAGTTTCCAATTCTTCAGGTAGCAGTGATGTTCTACCAAGAATTTTTCTTAATATTGTTTTGACGGATCGCACATGTCTCTTGTAAAATCCGCCCCACCAGGCTCCTCTTTCAATGATATACCTCCATTGAATGCCCTTTGCTGCATAATAATTCTTTACATCGTGATGGCTTAATACCTGCCACATCTTTCTGAGCTCTGCATCAGTTACCTTGTATGTACGAGCGTTATCTGAGTATATTAAAGAGCACAATCCTCTTCTTGATATAAATCGACGAAACGCAAGTAGGAAAGATTTAGTTGTGAGATCTTTTGTTAGTTCAAGACGAATGCCTCTAGTTACTGCGCAGGTAAATAATAGGATATAATACTTCGTATCTTCATTTTTCACGAAACGTGGACCTGCATAATCCAGTCCTATAACAACAAAAGGGTTTGCCTTTTCAATTTTAGATGGAGGTAATGGTGCTATGACTTGTCGCATTGGTCGCGAGTTATAACGCTGACACAGTACACAGTTTCTTATAACACGTTTCACATTTTGTCGGGATCTAATTATCCAGTACTTTTCACGGAGGAACATGAGAGTACTAGCTACACCTGTATGAAGAACTCGTTCATGTGCATCACATACTAGAAGATCTGTAAAATGAGTTTTGAAGGAATAATTATAGGATGTTTTCATGAAAACTTGAAGTTGATATTTGTAGTCTTCCTCCTACTAACAAAACTCTTTCCTCACTTAGAAAAGGATTTACTTCATAAATGTTTGAGTGTTTTGAAATCAACTGTCAAGAATTTAAACTAATTATTTCATCAGAAAAATATTCATATTGAACTTCTTTTATCAAATATAATTCTGCGTAAAAAGTTCTTCTGCTATCAAGGGTTCTTCTGCTTCTGTTTTCTCGTCAGTTTTATTTTTCAGATTGTGAATAAACCTAAATATCCATGCAGTCACTCTAATAGCTCTAAATAATTTACTATAATTTTCAAGATTCAACAGATAATTAGATTTTTCTGCAATAGCCGGCAGTATTGTGGTATTATTTATACACTTTTTCTGCTCTAATTCAGCATCAGAAAACTCCGTTGTCACGATAAATTTACTAGGCCAAACACTCACTGATTAGACTAACCAGTCTGGTCCAGACTGCCATAATCTTGAAGACAACAAATATTCGGCTAAACATCCTCGAGATAATATGTCCGCTGGATTGGACTTCCCATTACAATGTCTCCAGTTATTTGGGCAAGTTAATGATTGTATTGCAGATACTCGAATTTTTACAAACATTTTCCATCGTTCAGGAGCATTATGAATCCAGTGAACCACTATCATACTGTCAGTCCACAGATAAATATTTTCTTCAGGAATTGAAAACAGCTCTTTTAAATTTTTAGTAAATCTTGCCGATGTTAATTCTCCTAGAACTCTAACCTTGGAAGTAGGAGTTTTTGCTTTATTGGCGCAATTCTAGATTTTGCCAGAATGAATGCTACCTGTCCTTCTTCAACTGACCTAAAATATGCAACTGAATCATACGCTTTAATAGATGCATCACGAAATAAATGAAGTTCGATATCCTTATTTTGATTCAATTTGCCGGGGAAATATTCTCGAGAAATTTCAAATTTCTTTAACTTTTCAATTTCACCGCTCCACTCGGACCACAACTTCTTACATACAGTTGGAACTTCGTCGTCAAATTCTAAACCCAACTGCCAAAGGTTTTTGCATTATCAATTTTGCACGTAATACAAATGGCGCCAAGAAACCTACTGGATCGAAAATAGTAGCTAGTCACCTTTAATATATTGGTTTTTCTACAACTATTTAATGTTTCGCACAAGTTGTCTATGTTCAAAGAAATTACATCTTTACTCGTACACCAGTTAAGCCCCAATACTTTTAAAGAACTATTTAGTTCATTTTCTGATTTAATTATTCCACAATCATCCCAAAGTTTTTTGAGTTTCTCGGTATTTGTATTAAACTGACGCAAATCTATTCCGGCATCTTTAAGCACGCAATAGGCTCCAGTACTTAACTTAAAAGCCTGTTCTACAGAATCTGCACCATAGAAAACATCATCTACGTAGGTCGAACAGTTCAACATCTCAAATATATCTGGATTTTCTAACTCTATTTTCTTTATATGCTTTTTTATAGTGCACGCCAGAATGAAAGGGCTACATGACACACCGAAAGGAACGCGAGTCATTCTATAATGTTTCAAATTGTAATTATTATCAAAGTATAAAAACCGTAATACATCTCTATCAATTTCAGAGATTCCAATCTGGAGAAAGGCCTTTTCAATGTCTGCTGAGAACGCATGTTTGTATTGTCTGAACCGCAATATCAAGTCCAAAACAGAAGGATTCAAATTTGGGCCAGGCATCAAACAATTGTTCAGAGATACCCCATTATACTTCGAAGATGCGTCAAACACGATACGGACTTTAGTTTTTGATACATGTTTTCTTACAACTGGAGAATGTGGCATGCAATACATTTTACTACTATCACAACTTTCAATTTCGCACTCTTCAATTATTTCATTTTTTAACTGTTCGTTTATTATGCTATCATAATTCGCCTTAAGCCATTCATCACTTTTTAGTTTATTAACCAAAGATACTAGACGTAGCTTGGCATTTTCTAAATTATTACCCAAGTTTGCATGATGTTATTTCCATGACAAACGAGCTACATATCTACCATTAGTAAAATGCAATTCTTTTTCAAATTTCTCAATGACTGATTTATCGTCAGTATTCTCGTTCTTCTCTAAACCAAAATGGTCCAGAGTCCGAAACCTTCGCAAACAGTCATGAACTGAATTATTATCTTTCTTCAAGCAATGAGAAGCACCAGTTGTAAAATACAGGCACTAGACTGATCACCTTCTAAAGATCCAACTAAGGACCAACCAAATATAGAAGACACCGCAAATAATTTATTAGTTACTCTTTTCTTTTCGCCTGTTTGCACTTTCCAACATGAATCAGATCCTAACAATATTTTTATTTCAGCTGCTTCACCATTATCGGCTAATTTTAGATTTTCTGATTTTAATATTTCTAAAATGTTTTTGGAGGGAATTTTTATGATCGCTCCAGAAATTGTATCTGTAACAAGAGCTTCAATAGTGATTGAGTCATTAGGGCAATGCGTACTTTTCAGGATAATTTGAACAACATTATATTCCATTAGTCTACTCTGGATGTACCCAAATGAATAAATATATAACCTTTCTTTCTTTAAAGTCCTTAATTTTAGTTCTTTAGCTAAATCAGATCTAATAAATGACCTCTGTGATCCACCATCAATTAAGATTTTTACTATTTGGCTTCTAGTATTATCTGTATCTGAAGCGTAAACAGTGCAAGTTTGTAAATATACACCTTTATCAGCAGTTTCAGAAACAGTATTAGAGTTAAACGACAGGGATGCAACTACATTCTGCTTAGAATCTGATACTGTAACTACTTTCTGTTTAACAACTGAAACTGCTTCTTACAAAATAGCTTATTATGATTTAAACCATTACACAACTCACAAGGCTGAAGTTTAATTTTACATCTGGAAGACACATGGCCTCTCTTAAAACATCTGTGACAACGTCCATGGTTTTTTAATATCGCTCTTTTTTGTTCATTTGTTTTCTCACATTTTCCTACATCATGTGTATTTTGATTTCAATAGAAACAATAGGGCTTAGTCACTGTAGCTAACGCCGAAGCAGTAGGAACACGTGCTCCTTTTAAGTAATTATTTTTTTTCTGCTTAACACCGTAATTTGTGTCCCTTTTCTTTGAGTTTATTATTAAATTAGAAGCTTCCCGACTCTCAACTTCCAATCTAATGAATTCGAGAAGTTCTGTTAGGCTATATTGCAGTTTAGAGTTTCTTTTTCTATTAAACTCCAGATTCATATCGTCTGGCAAAAGCTTTAAAATAACAGGTCCTAAAAGGGTTCCGTAAGCTTCTGACACAATACCCAATGAATTTAAGCTTCTTCTATTAACTTCACAGGAATCGTATAGTGTTCTTAGTGCTTTCACATTGGACGAACTTCTAACCGGTTCAAGTTTCAAGAGTTTATTCATGTGCGAAGATATTACCAAATCTGTTCGTTCAATTCATTCTTTAATTAAACTTATAGAAGCGTCATAATTTTCATTAGATAGTGCAAACCCGGATACTGCACTTAAAGCAGGTCCTGCGAGAAAGGATTTAACCACTTCACCGGCGAGCAAAACTTCTATATTTTGTACCATTTTTCTCTTCCAAAGGTAAACATTTTGTGTCTGAAATTTAGCTCAGTTAACGAGAGAAATATTTCCTTCCCCCTTCCACTACCTGTGAGGTCTATTGAGAAATTCTATTGAAATGAACCTGAACCCCGTGCTTGTCACACTCATGGACGTCAGTGACAACCCCATAAAGGCGACCATCGAACACAAAAGCTGGTACCTCGTAGAGGAGATATTATCAGCTTTGACCACACTACCATTTAAGACCAAGCTATGTCGTCCCTGGAAATCTGTTTTTATAATTATTTTAAATATAGGAATAATTTTAAAGTGTAATATATCATACATCATTTTATAAATAATAAAACTATATTCGTACGAAATATTCCTAAATTAAAAATCTTACATAAAAAGAAATAAAATATCTTAATATCTTATATAATATATATATATATATATATATAAATGTGTGTGTGTGTATTCGGGGTAATGATGTGATGATAAAACGTGTTAAAAACTCGCATCCGTCTCATCTAATGCTATGCATTTTAGGACTTTTCGATTTGCATCTGATAATTAGTAAGAAGAGTAAAATCGATTGAAAGTTATTCAAATGCAAATGCCATTTTTGATTGTGAAATAAAAGCTTTGTTAATTAAAGCAAAAATCAGTATATTTGCTTATTTGAAATAGCTATAAATAATGTTTTGCTACTATTTTTCTTAATGCACTGTAATAAAACACACTCGAATTACTTCTCATATATTTTCATACATTTAATTATTAGCCCAAAAGCGCTATTAATCTCATATCGGGATTTTTCGTCCTGTCACTTTAAATGTCTGAATAATTTTTAAATTGTTCCCACCAAGTATGTTATCGCCTTGCATTATTTTTAAAGAAATTAAATAATGAAGAATCTGCATGTATTGTGACTAATCGTTTTTGAGTTATGCGAGATACATACATACGTATGTACGTACCATACAGATGTCAGGAAAAAAAATCTATTTTGAATCTATTTTACTGTTTAACTACCCATTTAAGAAAAAATGACTTCTTTATTCTGTCCGTACGCATAGTTGGAAAAGGATTGTGAAAATGGATTTGGGAACGGGCAAAATGGATATTTCCGATGAAATATGAACCCCAAAAATTTTCGCGCTTATAAACTTCCTTTACTTCTCACAGTAATAAAATAAAACAAAAGCGAATACAATCACTTCAACTAAAAAAGAGCCAAATAACATGAAAAAGTGATACGTTTTCAAAGTGAATTCATTTCTCTACATTCAAAAAGTTAAAAAAAAATTCTTCAAGGAATCAAAATTAAAACAGAAAATATTTTATTTATACTAAGTTAATCATGAAGGGGTAAGGGAATTATTTCTATGCGAAATTCTTATTACTTCAGAAAGAGTTCAGAGTATACACTGTATGTACTCAAAAAAAAAAAAAAAAAAAAAAGGGCCACGTTCGGATTTGAAAGGATAGCATTTAAAACCTTCAGACTTGTTTGTCAGTTAATGGGAAGGTGTGTGAATTGTTGTGCATCTCTCGAAATCTGTGTTAATGGGGGATTATTCCCTCGGAAAAAGCGATCCCCCGTCGTTTGCTTTTCAGGTACAATCTGTGGAGTGAGTCTGGTCAATTAAGCCATCAATCACTTCTTTTCCTTTTTGACTGGTACTGAGGGGTAGGAAAAATAAGAAGCGTCGAATCTCTCTCGGGGTTCACGGTTCATGCCAAATTTCACCTCGACGATAGTCTGCCGTCGCTGACGGTTAAATAAACATTTCAAACTGACGATACTCTATCGGGGCAAACGGTGAAGTGGTTAAGATAGGTAAACTTCTCGACCTTTAATAACTCATTATTATTACCAATAGCATTTTCAAAGGAATTATAAAATTCCAAAAATAAACTAGGATCACCATAATATTTAGGAATTGAAATTTTAGGTAACCGAATGTTAGTTTTGTTTTCGACCTTTACGGCAGCAGTATGATTACCAGGCGATTCTCTTTCAATGCTCACTATCTGAGAATTTAAATTAAGTTTCTTTTTAACCCTAAAAATACATAAACTCATTTTTTCATCATACTCTAACACAGTATTACATTCTTTCTAAATTTCAGACTCATCCCCTTTAAAACAATCCAATATTTTTTCATTAATTTCTTTCAACGCAGACTGTTTAGAAGTAAGAAAAAACACATTTTCTTCTACCATATTCTTATCCCAAATGTCTTTTTTAATTTCAGGTTCTAGTACATTTATTATTTTAGAAATAGCTTGTCTCATGACTTTTCTAGTAGATTTCAATTTAATAATATCGTCTGCCATAATAACAACAAAAGTAATTTTATTCTCTTACCTGGTTCAGGCTTCAAATGGTATAATCCAAATTTAGGAACTCACTTTCCTGGTGAAGTACATTCAAAAGTATTCTGAACGTTGATCCTGCCACGTTCAGTGCAAAGGAATAATTTTTCACTAACACGAAAAACACCGCATTCTAAATCAAAAAAATTGTTCGTGCGCAACTGTTGGGCGCCAAAAATATAAAATATTATAATAACTGTCAAGAATTCCAAGTTATCCTGGTTCAAAAAACGCTAATTCAAATCACACATAATATCAAGGTAAATGAACACTACGAATCAGATTTCAAAACTGCCACGTTTATTCACGTCCAACACACATCCAACTGGCTCTGTCCAAGAACAAGAAGTATAACATCATGAAAGATTTACGCCCTCTTTGGCGATTAAAATATATATCCACATAAAATTTCTTACAATGTTTGTTATTTGTATTTGTGGCTTATGCCACGCGAATCGACAGTAATATTACATCTCTGAATATATTCTTTATAAACATGAATATTCATTTCTATTCTTATATCAATAAAACGTGAAGACTAATGAGAAAATAGTTAATAAATAATTATGATAGTCTGTAATCAATTAATAAAAGAGCTCATTTTTCAAAAAAACTCTCTTTCATCTATTCGCATGAACAAAATGAAGATATGGAAAGTTAAAAGAGATAAATTTCGATCTTCATTTTCTAACTGATGAAAAATTACTGTCAGTAGATTTAGATAATTTAAAAAAAGGAACGTAGAGCTTAAACACAGCAAAATCTAGTTTTAAAAACCAGGTATTTTTGGAAAGTAAAAATGCTTAAATCTTTCAAATATATTTTACAAACACAATTTAGTTCAATAAATAATATAGTAATTTAATTAAATATTTAATTTTTAGTTGCATTAAGATTATGTTGCTATGCAGTACCAGTTATGCTAATGTGAGAGAAGCTTCAAGAAATTTAAACAATAAAAATTACGTAAGCTCTTCATTTTGTCAAGAAAAAATGCTAAATATGATTATTCTCTCTCTATATCCTGAACTAAGCAAGTGAAAAAAAAGTAGACACAACAATTATATTATCCCCTTTACTATTTCAATGTTATTTTGTAATTACAAAAAAAAAAAAAAAAAAAAAAAAAGGGACATTTAAAAAAAAATAAATAAATAAATAAAAAAAACCCTTTCATTTGAAAGTTATAAGTTACTACTTGCACCATTTTTCCGAGAACCTTTGATGAATATAAAAAGTGAATTTAACGGTATATAAAAAGTGTGCACTTATCTCTTTGCCTCAAGAGCAAAAGTATCTAGGCACGGCCTTAATGCATACATTTAAAATCAATCATAATCAAGCTGAAATGTTTCAACATCATAAAGTAAACCTCACCACTTGTAGTCTTTCCTTTCTTCACCCTATTAGGGCAAATAACATCTAAAATGCAAGACAAAGCCTAAAATTCGCTCGATTTTTAAAATGTAGAAAATCTGCTTTGAAAGCTGCGTATTCTTGTAATGGTAACCAAGTTTCATCCACAACTTCTGCATTAATA
Organism: Stegodyphus dumicola; assembly: GCF_044657685.1. Lineage (NCBI taxonomy): Eukaryota > Metazoa > Arthropoda > Arachnida > Araneae > Eresidae > Stegodyphus > Stegodyphus dumicola. The sequence goes on from NC_140773.1 coordinate 176,286,761, forward strand.
TTAATCGCCTTAAATTGCCTTCATTAAGAGCTTCAGTAATTTAATTCACTACAATGGCCAAAATAATTTTGGATCATTTAGAAACTTATTTCTGTATTATAAAATTAGAAAGAACGTAAGACTTTATGCCATTATATTCCTAAATTCACAAAACATTCTAAAATAATATCAAAAACTTCTTTTGAATTAAAATAAAACATATCCTGAAATTGTTCATCTTATAAGAAATCATCTGTTTAGGAGGAAATGTTACTCTGCTATCCCAAATCAATATTAATACAAAAATGCTTTCAGAAAATTACTTCTAAGAAATCATTATTGGCAACAGTGAACCCTTGCTAGCATTCTAAAAATCATTTAAAAACCTCAGAACTTCTTTTAAGATTGTGGACAATGATTCATTACAGACGATCGAAGCTAACACTGAAAAATGGTCGTGAAATCATTCAGCTAAATTTTCACAATTCTAAAGCAAAATAAGTTGTTCAAGAAGAATTTAACATGTGTTTGGAATATATGATCATTGACGTACATGTCTTACTTTTAAAGTTGTTTTTGAAATTCACACCGGGCATTTGAAAGACTAAACAGTACTAGATGATTGATGAAAGAACAAATTACTTGAAAAGCATAATCATTAAAGGAAACAATTATTTCAAAATGATCTGTTTTAAAGTTTTCGATAAAGCTATCATCAGCTGAACAAATTGCTGATTAGTTTTCAATAAAAAAGACGAACATTTCGCAAAACTTTAAAATTTTCTGTCAATGTTATTAAACGAAATAATGAATAATGTCTGCGTACTTCGGATAGTTTTGACAACAATAAATGATGGCAAATCTAATTTCACACTTTTCCCTCACACACATGCATATTAGTTCAATACACTTTTTTAACTTTTAGACATAATTTCAGCAAATATGTAATGTGCTTTACATTAAAAAAATTTGAAAATCAATAAATATAGTAATTCGAATTTTATTGCCTATACATGTTAAGCCATTTTTCAATAGATTTTAAAATACGTAAATTAAATTTCTAAAGTAATTTTATTGATATATAGTATATGCATATGGGATGGGCCTTGTCTTACAGAGAGTTGTTATAAATCTATATATATTCATAACTACATCTATCTATCTGTATATATATATATAATATGAAACAAAATTATCAAACTTAATTGGAATCAATTCGCAATAATCTCCAAATTTATAAATTCTAATTAAACGCATCTCCGCTTCAAAAGATATTCTTTGCTGCGTCACTCTGCCGCATGCTATGTCATTCTTTCTCTGCAATATCTCTGTACTGAGACATCTGTAGCCCAATCTATTCTCACGATTAATACAATGGCTGTTAGATATAAATAGGACAGAAGTCTTGCTTTTTCTCGCTTGTTGCTGATTGAATAAACCACGTATTTCCTTCTTCTTCATTGTCTAAAATATAAACTACGTATATCGAAATTCTGAGGTGTGTTCAGCACGTTTAGTTCTGTATGATTTTTAACCAGAAGTTATTTCTGGATAATTTTTCCTGCAAAAAATAAAAATGATGTTTTAACTAGCCAGTGAGTTATGATTTTTGCATCAGTCACAAGCGAATCTTCTCGGCCGAGACTCAAGCGTGATTTGGGTTTCGTTACCATTTCCCACAAATCCACATCATCATACACACACACACACACATACATATATACATATATATATATATAAAGAGAGAGAGAGATAAGAAGAAAACTTTAAAATAAGTGGTTTTTTTTTTTTTTTTTTTTTTTTTTTTTTTTAAGTTTTATTTCACCAAATTTCACACCGAAAGCCTATGTGACAGTCCATTCATAGGTCACGTGTATCCAACGGCCTTGACACGCAGTGTTGTTCTCCAGATTAATAATATTTTTATAACTTATATAATAACATTACTCTGTTAGAAATAATATTGATAACCTTGTGGTATTTCCATTTCATCTAACTGTCAATTACATTTCATTTTTACATTTTCTTCTCACCTACCAATAAAATCCATGTTTCTTAAAGATTCCAATTCTAATTATAATTCTTGGTAAATAACGTTAGTGTGATTTGAGATATATCGACCAAACTAAAACAGAGTTAAAGTTCGGGGTCAAGGAATACGGATCGTATATGCGAAAAGGTGAAATTAACAAATATTTGATAGCTAATCAGAGTTGGAAATTTAATTATAATTTTGACTTTTGGTTTGCAAAAATTACCCAACAACTTCTTTTATTGATGAGTTGGATTTTTTTTCAAGTTCACATAAGTGTTACCTGTTTAGTTAATGATTTTAATTGCAAACAAGTATTTCCTAAAGCTTTTAAAATTCCACTAATTTAATTTTTCAATTTTCATTACTATTTCTGTCGACTGATAGCAACACCTCCTCGTTCGCCTTAATCTTTTTGGGCATAAATACAATCGTGGATTTCTTTTTGCTGCTGATTTCTTTGCTCTTGAGAAAGAGGAACTTGCATCTGTTTCTCCTCAAATTAATAATGTCTTGACTAAAATCTACGCTAAACACAATTTATTGCTTTGCTCATTTTATGTTTTACTTTGTTTCTCTTCTGTCTTGAGCTATATATAAATTTATCGTGCCGGCCCATATTACGATCACAAGATCTAAACCACAGGTCTCCAGTCTCAAGTCATTGACGGCCACCTTCAATTTAATTTTGTTTTAATAATCGGTCTAACTTATCAAATTTTAAGATTACGAAGAACGATTGGTCAAGTTTCGAAATCCTATTACTTGCAAATTATTGACGGCATGTGTTCTTTGTATTCCAGTAATGAAAGAAAATATGTTGAGTATTTCCTTTCGGGCGAGCATACTTTCTTGTTAAACATACTACAGAGCAAAGACGAGACAATGAATTTGTAGCAGAGATTTATAGCAGATAGTATTTTGCAGCCATTGCTACTACGTAACATGCGCTTCTAGAGCAATCTGCGTAAGATGCGCAGTCTGCGTAAGATGCGCAATCTGAGTAACAGCGCTTCGAGGGCTTGACAGATCTGTCACGTTTTAGAGACATTAGGTATTTTTGGAAAAGCCGGAGAGATATGGTCACTTTACTTAACCTGTTCCGCCAGACAACGTTAATGGCACTACAGGGTTAGGAAGTGTTCCTAGTCATTGCTAGCAGACGGTTAGGCTGCTTTTCTACATTGTACATTAATCTTTAGTTTCTTGGATATAATTATTTTCATTCACTTGCTTCATTATCTCTAAAATGCCCTTGTTGCAGTAATAGTACGTGAACAGTCTATTCACAGGATATGTGATGTAGTCGGAAGGAAAGACCTACAGTCGAAGGTGCTCTGGCAGAGGGCAGGAGAGCAGGTAATGAAGTGCAGCCGCATCTTCCTCGCAAAAACCGCAAGAACAGTTGACATCTCGTCTGAGGAATCGTCTGTAATACGCTGGGAATTTCCGAGCGTATTACAGACGGTTGGTACAGGCCTGGAGGAAGAGTCGGTGGCATTTGAGCCTCTTGAGAGTAGGTATTGGGAAGATGCTGTAAGTAAATCTTCCTGTCTCTTCTTCCTGCCATCGTGATGACCATGTCTCTTGCAACGTTGTCTTGAGGAGCCTTTTTGAAACTTCTACCGAAAGCGGAACTTCCTTGTCATTTTCTGGTTTGAGAGCTGCAGTCCTAGCCAGTTCATCCACTCGTTCGTTGCCTTTCTGCCCGATCCTTTTTTCCATTTGATCTTTAAAGGAATGGAAGAGCCTAACGTCAAGAGGATCTCTCTAAGTGCTGTCGTATGCATATGTTTTGGAGGAAAGGCATTCAGAACGCTCATACTATCTGTGAAGAATGAAGTGTGAGCTGCTGGTTGCGTACCTAACCATAGTGCTGCTTCTTTGAGCGCGAGAGTCTCGGCTTGGAAGACTGAAGCATGGTTGCTTAGACGGAATTGTGCTTGATAAATTTCTTCATTGTTCAACCGGAGAGATGAAAAATGAACAACGCCCTCCCCGGGAATCGAACCACGGACCTCTGGAATACCGGCCCAGCGTGTAGAACCACTACACCACAAAGGCACTCTAAGAAGGCGCGAGAAATATCTTACAAAGTCACGAGAACATTCTGCGATGATATCAACAGCTCAAGAAAAATAGTTTTCTGTTTAAAGTTTCTGGGTTGATCGAACATCAACAGTGCAGACAAACAGTACAAAAGTGTTTATTGAGTAACTCGTAGAAATCAACAAATCACACTCATCGCGAACTTGATATTAGCGTGGAAGATTTTGAGATGGCGATTGAGATTTTGTGTTGGCAGTTCAATGTTGCAGCATTGGAAACAAGATTTGTATAGCAAGCGAAACGAAATCCATAATCGCATACAAGAAAAGCGCAATAAAACGACTGTTTTATTCCTCGTGTAATATACATTAACGAAGTAAAGATTGATTTGTGCTGAATGTGAACTATACAATGTCTATAGTGTCAGGCTGTATAGTTGAAAAGAATCGGGATACACCAAAACCAAATATTCACAACGACGTTTCACAAAGTTATGTGGATCTTTTCCTCCCCCTTAAGAATACTATGCAGCCAACCGGTATAGTGATTAGAATCGCTGACTGCCGTGCCAAAGGACCCGTGTTCGAATCCCAGAGAAGGCATGGATGTTTGTAAATGCGGTGCAGCATGGCGACACTCCAAATATGCAGCGAGCCGAAAATCCTCTAGCGTGGTATGATGGAAAGGGAGAGGGGTGGGAGATCCTCGAACCCGTCCCCCCGAGGTGCTCTCCATCAAAATTGGGGGGGGGCGGAACTGAGCTAAATCGCATTGTAATCTGAATGGCACTCAAGGCTGTTGCCAACGGCAGGCGTAATCTAGCAGTCCTTGCCATGAGGAATTTCGTGGGCTTGGGCTGACAACGTCAGACAAGTGAGCATAAGCAACAACAACAACAAGAACACTATAACGCATACATCGTATCTTAATGTGTAGCATATGTGGTTATTTCCTCCAATGACTCAAAATTTCATTTAAGGGTATTTTGATCCTTAATACAAACATTAATGAAGTATAAAGTTTTTCATTAATCTAATTTTTCTGTTAAAATTTTGAACTTTAAAAAACTTATGTTTGGCGCAGCATAACTAATTGGCTTTTCATCCAGAAAATAGAATCTATCAAGCATATGTGTCTACGCTTTACTGGCAGAATGAGGTATGTTTATCTATTTGAAAGATGAGTTCTCACATTGTTCGACTGATCATCATTGAAATTGAAGTTTCATTGTTTCTATGGCCACCAAAATCCTTCTAACTTACGCTCACTGATTTGTTTTCTTTGTGGGCTGCATGAAAGGCAATGTATTTCCACAGCTCGCAATAAAGTTATTAAAGTAAATTAATGGAGCTCCAGGACTGTAGTGGCAAAATGCTACAACGCGTGAAGGCAGAATGGGAACACCATTTCGAAATGTGTCAAGTAGGGCTTAATTTCTAAAATTAAAAATTCTGAAACTCTATATAAGGCCATTAGGAAAGATGAATAAAAATAAATGAATAATAAGTAACTAAAAATTAAAATTGAAGAAATTATAAGAAACATATAAACATTAATAAATTAAGTTAAATGAATGACATATAATTAAATATAAATTAAAACATCAAAATTCATCTTATTAGAGCCCCAGATGAAATTAAAAATTCATTTAGAAACTGAAAAGTACTGAAGCAGGGCTTCGCTGAATTTACGCCGTGGCGTCAGGTAATAAAAGAAGCACGCACCGAGCATTTAAAGAACAATGGCTAAAGCTTTATAGATTTTAATTTCATTTCACGCAATACACACTTATTTGCCATACTTTACGAAATATAATACTTTAAAACTTGATCCATCATTTTTAATAACAATGTATAATTCCCGAATGCATGAATATGACCATTTATTTTATACCACGGCCAAAGTATTATTTTATGAACATGTCTAGCAATTTTTTTAATTAATGAAAGGTAAATATAACGCCATATATTGCATTACTTGAGCAAAATGAATTGGCTCATTTTTAATTAATTAAATATAGTTTAAATTATAGCTCTAATAATTTAGTATTGAATTTAAAGCGTGATTTTAGGAAATACTGGAGTAATATATCAATAAATGTTATGACAAAAATGAAGACAGCATTATGCCTGTATAAACAACGAGAAATACATTATTGTACCTACGTTTCCACTTCTGGCGCTGAAAAGTCATTTTTGACTTTATGCCTTCAGAAGCTAAGCTTACTGTAAAAAATAAACAAACCACAAACGTAAACTTCTTTATAATAAAGATCAAAAAGCTAAAAAAATCACAAATTTTACGATAATAGACAAATTTTTGATGCGAACATCAATCCGACTCGAACGGAATGCGAGATCACTAGAACTTGAGCATGCACGCAAATCACGTTTCTATAGCATCATGTAAGCAACGAAAAAGTGTATTCTTCCGCCGCGTTCTTTGTGCGTAACCTTTGCAGGATGAAACATGATATTCGCATTCTACAGAGCCATTACTGTTCCCGACAAGAAACACTGTGATGCTATTTCCTCAGCAGAAATATCTTCTGGCCTTGGAAGCAGTTGATGACTTGGAAAGAGAATGCAGCTTTCCGCACTTTAGAAGCAAAATGAGTCATTTAATGCGTCTGCTGCTATTAGAATTTATTTTCCCGCCTTCTTTATCTCTGCGAGTGAACTGTATATTTTCGTGCATCATATATTATTCAAACAAAATGGACTTCTGTGTTTTATTTTAAGCGTAAAATTACATAATATCTGGAAGTTATGAGTCAGGAAAAGGCTGTTTCGCAATGTATAGTATGCGTTAATGTCATATGCTATCACAAAAGGCTTAACACAGTCCAATTCGGATAATGCTTCACATTTATAAACGATTAAAAAGGAAATTGGATAATATCGTATGTTGAGTTGAATTTTAATATTTTTTCCTGAATCCAAAATTAAATCTGGAGAAGGAATAAAAATTGTTTTTATCTGTACGCCGTTTTTAATTTGCTTTTTAATAGCTACCGATCGGCTTACATGTAAAATTAGAAATAAAATGTCAAATTCTTGCTTCAAAACCTTGCCAGTTTACAATCTCAAGATAATTTTTAAACTAATATGTTTTATGACATATTAGTTGAAATAGTGGGAAAAGTGATAAGCTGGATGTCTTACAATAAGAAAGTCCAGGAACTGACAATACTTCAAGGAAGAAAATTAGCTTTTTACTCAATAAAATGCAACCTTCGCTTTAGAGTTCATTTGGTTTCTGACAAAATTGCATAAACGGAAGCAGATGATAAAGAAATTCAGTCATAAATTGCCTTTATTTGTGGAACAGTTTCGCATAAATATGTTCCGGAAACTGAATAGTTTTGGCGAAAATTGAGAATATAATAAAAATACAAACTTGAGACAATCTTCGATTAACCATGCAGCCATCCCACCATCGGCCGAGCATTAACATCGCTGAACACTGGTAATTCGACCTAGGTTCGAATCCCGGCGAACGGGCTGGCTGCATGAGCGTTTTCGTTGTTTCCCCATGTTTAACTTCGAAAGTCCTCAACGAAAGCATCCTTCCCTTTAAGCACATAGCCCTAATATGCTTTGACATAATCAACTATACCATGGAATTATCATGCATTAATGATCCTTAGTGTGCTTTAGTGATAGTCCTATGTGTGTTTCGATTCCATTTAATTTCAACAGTTATCTTTCCTGGTTTGCCCAGACTAATAATTTATACTTTGATTGTTTTCCTAGATATTTTGATTCTAAATACTGATTTAGATTAATGAAATTTGCTTTGAGGTAATAAACTATAAATACTATAAACCTAAGTTTACAGATAAAAACTGTAATCTATAAACCTAAGTTTACAGATAAAAACTGTAATCTATAAACCTAAGTTTATAGACTGCAGGATACTAGCCTCATTATACTATAAATTACCTTACGAATTGCAATCCATTACTTATTCACAATTTTCAACGTCTATTGGTTTTGAAAGTGTTTATTCTTATGTCTCCCGCTTCATACTTTTCATTTTCCTTTTGAATTTCGTTGTAATGAAAAATTCAATAGACGGTAATACGACTTATACATTTTTCAGAAACTGCATAAATTACATACAATTTTAAACAACACACGCGTAATATCCGAAACGGCGGTATATCGAGGTGCGTTATAACAGCGGAGTACTGCATTTTAACTATTTATGATTCTAAACAGAATAGATGAAATAGAAAATAAAGAAACAGCAAATGCATGTTTCTATTTTTAGAGTCCAATACAAAAGTATTACAAATGAAAAACAGTAAAATATTTCCAAGCGCAGGATGCCATCTGCCGCAGTTCTGATAAATAACAGACTGATATGTAAGGGCTACATATTGCCGAAAAATCAGATATGGAATTGATTTCCTTACAATTTTAAATAAATATTTCTCCCAATATATATCCGCAGACTGCGACTTTCGTGGATATTTTGCTGAAGACAAAAAAACCGATCGATATTATTGATCGCTATATGAAACATTTCATTTGCAATATATTTGATTGATTTCCCTTTCGAAAGAAAGGATGCAGAAATTTCAGAAAATGAATTTTCCACTTCCGCGTCTTTGCTCTCCACAATAATCATAAGCAGCTAAAGTATAGTATTATAGTTTTACTCTTATTCAGACTCTTATGTAATGATAACAAACCTCAAAAGCGTGCACATATTTCATACATGCAGATTAAATATAATTATTTACACCATGCTTCAATTATGTTAATTAAATTAATAACAGCAGAGTATACTGCTTCATGTTTCTTCTTCATATTAAGGAGAGTTAATTAAAAACTATTATCTTAACAACGATAATGAGATAGTATGCTTTATATAAAAACGGTAATTTATTTTCGAGCAATTATATAAAATTGCAAAAAAAAAAAAAAACTTTTAATTTCAAAATAATCAGATGTAATTAATGAAAAGTAACAATTTTAATCTCCTTAATAAATCTTTTCTGCATGTTAAAGTTGACAGTATTTTCAGTATTTTACACTTCAATAAATAAAACTATGTTCTTCTTCATAAGCAACGTATAGCACAGTACTGTACTTGTTAAGAAAATCGATATATTTACCAATACTTTATCACACAGTTATTACTTGATAATTCTATTAAAAGAAATATAATTTTTGCTCTGAAATCTTACATACTTAGATAAATCTTAATCTTTTTACCGTTATTATCCCCAGATGTAAGATTTTTTAAATTTAGCATATCAAACCTTTAGGAACTTTAAATATTTTAACTTTCTCATTATTCGAGTCGTAATGTTATATTACGTTACTTATAAAATTATCATTCTCGTGACCTGGTGACCAGAGAGAAGTGTTCCTATTAATCATAATAATTTGGTACAGAATGTTTAATGTATTGCCTTTCAAAGTAAAAAAAAAAGATATACTACTTAACAACTGGGGGCTTTCTTAGTCATGCACGTGCTTTTTAATTGATTTAGAGCTTTATATTATTTTCCATAATATTTCTAATTATAATAATTTACAATATACGTTGTTCATATCATTCATAATATACATAACGGATAATTGTTATGCACATTCGCAATAAATAAAATAAAAATTAATTAATTAAATATTATCGTAATTAATAAAACACATTTCTGAAGCCATATATTATGTGCCTCGATACAAAAAAAACTTACATTAAACGTCATTACTTTAAAAAAAGAAGTGTTTTCTGAATTTCGAAAAGATCCAAATACGCTGCTCCTTTGGGCACAGTTTTATCATGTATTATAGTATAAGTAAGACATAAAAGTATAACCATTTTGAACTTAGCCATTCAATAAAATTCCTTCGTCAATGATTAACACAGAAACAACGATCCTGTAGTTAAAAAAGTTAAAAATTAACTTCAGATTGAATGAATTTCAGAATAATACTAATTTGCGTTGAAATGTGAAAGATAATAATTAAAAATACTCGCTTTATCTCATGACTATTAACTTGCATTCTCTTTGGTTGTTTGAAAAACAGATGGAATATACCTCACTGATAGACAATCATTTGAACTTTCGGCTAATGATCACTATTCCTTACAGAAACTAGTCTGAATTTTAGCGACATGAACAAGCAATCAGCATTTCGCCAGTAGCTTAGTAAAATGATAACCGTCAACTCGCTGAACTCTAAATGAATTCAACTGCAGTTATCAGCAGAGGCCATTTTTTTAAACTGTATTTTAAATATATTGCAAGACATTTAAATATACAAATGTTCAGTATAATACTTGCAATATTAAATTTTGACTATTATTTATACCTTTGACAAATAACTCAGAATTGAAACTATACTGTTTGTTCTAGTTTTCAAAGTAAAATTCTTCCGCTTTGTAAGATAAATGTTAAAATTCATTAGCATCTCCGACTTGAATTTTATGCCATTAGTAAAAGTTATATGGAAAAGTCAGAAAATATTTTAATAACGAAACCGAAGATTTAGCAAAACAATGAGATTATATTGCGTTCTATTACAGATAATAAATTTATATGTTACTCTTGTTAAAAAATTAAAAAAAAAAAAAAAAACAAATTGTACTGCTCATCATAAAAAATATCGCAACAAGTCATTAGCAGAAGTAAACGTACTTCAAATATAAATTATTTCAATAAGTTATATATGAATTTGCAATACAATTGTTCTTTTTCCTCTGTCGTTCGTGCAAAGAATGAGTATTTCTTTTTTTGGGTACATCTGATGAGAACACATATCATGTATTACTGATATGTGTTGATTTGCTAATACTCGCGAAAAAACTGAATTGGTAAACCTGCCAAGGGAATCTGCCGTGAAAGCAAAATTACTGAACACTTCAAGTAATGCCTTTTTGGCCAGTTCGGTTTCATTGATTAAGGCAAAGCACGCGAAAGTTATCTACCTAAGATTATCTTTTTGAATTTATGTTCGATGTCAGTAATCCACAATCTGTACCAGTAAAATAAAATATTTTATTCACTTTTTAACGTTATATTTAAGCGATCAGTACTTTCTCAAGTAAACGTTAACCAATCTAAGCTAGAACCAAAATGGTATACCTTTTTGCATTATCCTACCAATAACAAGACAGTATCTTGACAAAGTAACAAACTTCAGAACTCCCCAACACAAATTACTTGTTAATTACGTGAACACCAGTATAATAATAATAATAAGTTCAAATCCACAAACCGAGTGTTCAGCTTCGTACAGTTAGTCAATAAAGTATGCGTACACCAAGAAAAGTAATATCAAATTCAAATTTTAAGGTGCGAAAAGGGTAGTTTCTTAAAGTTTTATTTTTTAAATATTTAGTTTCAATAAGGGACTTTGAAATTATTTAACTGTAATATTTTCATATCTAATAATTTATGCACACTAATTTTTAAAAGATAAGTGGCCAGAAATCAAAGCCAATAAAGTTTGCGTACAACGCGAAGGAGGCGGGGGATTTCTTATCTAACTTTTAAACTTCAAACTTGAGAATGCAAAGAAGGTTACACTTTCAAGGTCATTGACTTCCGAAGCAAATTTCATGTTGATTGAAAGTTGTTATTTCTATTTTCTTTGACGAAAATGACAACCAATAAATAAATTCCTTTAGTTACGAGACAACTAATTATCAGATTGAGAGATGAAGGTAAAACTCTTCGTTATATTGGTAAAACCATTGGAAAACCATTTTCTAGTGTGCAAAGAATTATTCAAAACTATCTTGACACTGGTAGTCTTGCTGTAAAACCAAGATGTGGGAGACCGAAGAAACTAACGCAGAGAGAAGAAAGAAAAACTCTTTTATGAATTAAACAAAATCCTAAATTTTCTGCTACAAGCATTGCAAAAGACATTTTATTAAATAGCAACAAGGAAATTTCTCTTGAAACTGTACGAAAAGTGCTGCGAAAGGCCGATTATCATGGACGCAAACCTAGGTCTAAGCCATACATTTCCGAGACAAATAGAAAGAAAAGAATTGCTTTTGTCAAAACATATTTAAACTCTTCGCAGGTTTTCTGAAGCAATGTAATTTGGTCAGATGAAAGTAAATTTACAATATTTAAAGTTAATGGTCACCCTATTGTATGGAGAAAACCAAGAACAGAACTGAATCTGAGAAATTTAAATCCAACAGTCAAACATGGAGCTGGCGGTGTGATGGTAGGGGGTGTATGTCGTCGAAAGAAGTTTGAAATTTTCACATTATTGGTGAAGTCATGGATAAGTATGTTTATCTGGATATTCTGAAGAAAATTCTACGAGACATTGCCCGAAATTTAAACCTTTCTAATATCTTTATTTTACAACAAAACAACGACCCGAAACATACAGCTAAAATTGTGAAAGAATATCTCCTCTATCACACTTCAAGACAGTTGCGTACTCCTCCACAGTCACCAGACCTCAATCCAATTGAACATCTGCGGGCAAAATTGGAGAAACGAATTCGAAAACACAATATTACATCGCGAAATGAGCTAATTAGTAAATTGCAGGAAGAATGGGCGAAATTTACTTCGGATGACACTGAAAAACTAGTTTAGTCAATGCCCAGACGTCTGCAAGCTGTTTTGAAGAATAAAGGATATCCTACAAAGTATTGAAGTAATGTAAAATACTTATATTTTGCTTTTTTTAAAGTGTACGCAGACTTATTGGAGGGAATTTCTGAGTTTTTTTGACAAAATATATTTTTGAAAAAATGTAAAACGTATTACACTGATATTATTTACTTTTTTTTAAGCTTACAGTTTTAGCTAACAGAAGAAAAAATGCAATGTTTAAAATACATTTTTCTACGCTTTAAGTGTTTTTTAAATTTAAAATTTAGTCTGTACGCAGACTTTTGTGGCTAACTGTATGTCGTCAAAGAGAAGAAACCTACTGCGCTAGTCCAGACTATTGTAGTGTTACGAAATCTAATTCAATACAAGTCAGTGGATAAAAGTTAGCAGACTCTGACTGATTCAAAAGCCAGATTATGCCTGAGCTACCAAAGTAGATATACGTGCCATTTATACAATAAAAAGGAGGGTCTTTCATAGTCTCAGATGTTTCAATGGACATATCAGCGTACCTTTATGATCTTCGCCATTTACATACAAATATTTATCATTACAGAATCAAGGATTTTCTTGCAAGAGAACACCTAGCCCACTAAAGCAAAAAGTAGTAGAGCGCAGCCAGAGGTTTCAGGGTCCCAGTAAAAGGAATTGATCTTTATACGAAGAGGTTCTATATTTATTTCCTGCTCGCAAGACGTTTAAATGCTTAAACTCGCCCTTGATCATCTTCAGGACATTGTGGCTGGTAAGCCTATCTTTTAAAAGAAGGCTAACCTACTCACTTTTGTTTGATATTCTGAATGAAGAGCAGATTTCTTATTTCCTTCAGGAAGGGGGAATAGTCACTTGCGAAGAGGTTCCGGCTGTTGAGAGTAACTCGATCTTTAACTACTACCTTGGTATGTAAATGACCTGAATACCATGCCAATGTAAAGAGACTGAATACAATGCCAATGAGCTCCCATAGTTCATCTATTTCGGAGCACCCATGGTTCTAAAAAGACTGAATACTATCTGATCTTCCTCGAGGTGACTTGAGCTTAGCGTATGTGGCAGTATGGAGTTTCGGGAAAAAATTTATTCTACAGTTTGTTCATGTAAATAAGGTGCACAAAATCGTGGGCTTCATGTACCGATATGTCTAATAAGACTCATTTAAACGTGCTGCGGGGTGTCAACATTTCATTTAAGAGATGGCCAATGGATACCTTCGATCAATGATCAAACTAAGCAGCAGATTCCTCATTTTCTGCTCACGGATACAAAAAGGCATTCAGTCATTAAGCGTATACATAAAGGTGAAGTGAACCTTTATTTTAATTCCATCGTTCTGTGAGAGCAGCAGAGACAGCAGGATTTCCTTAATATTTTATGTAATTTTTTTATCATGTTTAGCCTTCTTGGAAAACTTTACCTAATCATATAGCCGTTTCGAATAGATTGGAAGCATTCTATCTCAGACTTGAATCCCTCGCTAATCTAATATATATACAGCATCTCATTTTACACTCGTACAATACATATATATACAGCATCTCATTTTTACATTTGTACTTGAATGTAGTATAAACAAGTTTTGCTCAGGAATTATTTTGGTTGATATGTACTTTTTCTCTTCGACCAAACGTTCCTTGAAGTAGTAAGTCGGTAAATGGCATACTACTGCATGTGACGTTCGGGACAAAACGAAAAGAGAATTTAGTTAGACGTCGAAAGAAATATCAATAAGCTTGATGACGAAACAATCCTAGAAAGCTTTTTGGTATTCTGAGAAAAAACTGAACGGAAAAAAGTATTCGAAACAAATAAATAAATGAAAGAGGGAAACGTCTTAAATCACGTCTGTTATAGTATGTGAGCATCGCTAAAGTGAAAATCCTCTTCGAAACTTTTTACCGACAACAAGAAAATCCTCAGCCAAAAAGAAAGAATCAAGACCCCTTTTTTTGTTAAATGCTGAAAGTCATTTATTTCAAAGAAAAATGCATCGCATCCCGAATGCTTTTGTTTTAAAATAATGACTTTTTTCTATCCTTTGGAATTCTGACGTCAATGAAAGAAATGTAGTCAGCAAATAAAGTAAAAAAGAAAAGTTGTTTTTAAATTATTGTAAGGAGATGGGAGAAGAATATTAGGATTTACTAACAAAGAATAAAATTTATAGAGAAGAAAAACAGATTTCTTTTGCTATAAATATTTAAAATGTCATAAAATGCTGTTAGAAACGAAATGTTCCAACAAGAGGATAAACCTTTTTTACATTAACTAGAAAAGCCAAATCTCAGAGTGATTTTATTAAACAGTTATCAAAAAATTTTCTTGTTTTTTTCTTAATGTATTTTTTATTCTTCTGAATTTATGTAACTTTTATGTTTGAATCGTACCAGTAATAATCACAATCACGTAAGAAGGAAAAAATTTACAAGACAGAAGAAATACTCAAATTGACTTCAAAACTGCGTTAATTGGTTCGTACTTAACCTTGTAGGACTAAGTATTAGTACTTTGCTAACTTAATTAGTTTTTATTAATAGTGTGAATAGTTAGTAATTTTAGTTTTTCCCATCGACAGCTATCCACAAAATATAATTAATCCAGTTACTACGAATTATATTGTTAACAAGTTGTAGGGTTTATATTTATTTTAACTAACATTTATTTTAAGTTTAAACTATCTTTCCTGTCAAGCCTTACTTTCCCTTGGAACTGCCAATGCCAGAATATGTAAATTTTAGTAGAAAGCGCAAGGATTCAAATTATCAGCGGAAGTATTATGATTTAAATAGAAGGGAAACGAGTTCGGTGTGTGATATTCTTACTTCACGAGCGCGGAGGTAGTTAGCGAGAAATTGAAGAACCCCGCGTTTCCGCCTATGTGCTTGGCGGGAAGTAGTGTTAATCGTTCAAGTGAGCTTCAAGTCTGCTGAATTAGCAGCGGTATTGTAAAACGCGGTGAGGTTAGTTACTTTTAGAGAGCCTCGTAGTTAGAGTCTTGTCTTTAGTTTCTTTTCAGGTTATTATTTTTATTTGACCGCCGAGTTGGCGCAGTTTGTGAGCGTCAAGAGCACGCACTTGTAATTTATTACGTTGAATAAAAGGGGACTTAAACCCTTAACAAGACTCTGTCTTTTATCCAGTTTTCACAGTCACCTCTTGGTTGCGTGCAAGTTGGAGGCTTTTTGTAAAATGACTTTTGAAAGTTACTGACTTGCGCAGAAACAATTAAGGTATTTGGAAAATTTAACACTCAAGGTTATCATACGTATATATTGAATTATTGCTTGCATATATTTGACTTCATTTAATTCAGTTGCAATAAAAATTTCGTAATACATTTTGTTAATGAGTTTGTATTCTTCTTCTATTTACATACATTTATTTGATTCACTTTTGTCGTATGATATTTTAGTTATTTTATTTTATTTATTTTTTTTTTTTTTTTGTCTTTTACAGGTAAGAGATTTGACTCTTTTCTGTATGAAAATATTTGACGATGAAAATATTGTGTATACTCTATTACAAGGGTAATGTATGGAACCTAAGAATAACTAAGAAGCGATTATTTCTGTAACTGTCACATTATTTGTGCAAGGTTTTGTGTATTTGCTATTACGAACGTTTTTGAAGCTCCAAAAAGCGGCGACAAGTAATTTTCATAAAACGGCTTAATTCACTTTAGTTGTGATGGAGAGGGCTAGGCATTATGAGACTAAGGTGTTTAACTATTATATTCAGGTGAATAGATATATTTTAGTTAATCATTCTCTGTCTTTGAAGTTATATATATATTTACATATATTTAATAATTCTAAGCAAATTTTATTTAGATTCTGCACGAATTAACCGTTTACTGGAGATAGTAATTAGTTTATTTATAAGGTAGATTCAATGTAGTATTCAGTGTCAAATCAAGTACTTATTACATTTAATTAGGACTAAATAATACTGATTTATATGGTAATACGTTCTGTCGAGTTCTAAATTTGAATTCCATTGGATATACTGCCTGCAAATTATATGCACAAAATTACTGATGCATGCAGAGAGGCTTCTTTACATGCACTAACGTATTTATGTCTCAAAAATTAAAACTGAGTAAAACTGAAGGAATCTTTATTCGGGATAATACTTAGCATTATAAGACATAAACACTAATTTAATAATCATATATTAATATATACGCCATGACGCGGTATTGTAAAACGCGGTGAGTTAGTTATTTTAGAGAGCCTCGTAGTTAGAGTCTTGTCTTTAGTTTCTTTTCAGGTTATTATTTTTATTTGACCGCCGAGTTGGCGCAGTCTGTGAGCGTCAAGAGCACGCAATTGTAATTTTTACGTTGAATAAAAAGGGACTTAAACCCTTCAC
The DNA here is from genome assembly GCF_044657685.1 of Stegodyphus dumicola. Taxonomy (NCBI): domain Eukaryota; kingdom Metazoa; phylum Arthropoda; class Arachnida; order Araneae; family Eresidae; genus Stegodyphus; species Stegodyphus dumicola. Next base: position 176,303,794 of record NC_140773.1, read on the forward strand.
AAGACTCTGTGTTTTGTCCAGTTTTCACAGTCAGCTCTTGGTTGCGTGCAAGTTGGAGGCGCGCAACGTTACAAAGTAATTATGGACTTTGTGCAACAAAGATTTCTTATACCCAGTAATGAAATTCCTAATAATGTTTGCTGTTCGGTTCTGTTTCAAATGTTGATCTTTATGTTTTCTAAATAATAATATTCTTTACGAATGCCAGCTCTACCAGTGGCCAAGTCGTTTAGATCGCTGAAAACTGGTAGTTCGACCCAGGCAAAAGGTCTGCTTGCATGGTTGGTTTTCGTAGCATTTCTCGATGGCAAAGTGAGTGACCTTTTCCTCAGAAAGTCCTCGACGAAGGCTGCTCTCCTCATGGGCCCTCAAGGCTTTTCCATATTCAAATAACCTAACATTTATAAATTCAAGAAAATGAAACAGAAAAAAGTAGCGATTATGTTCTAGTAAAAATTTCTGCTTTGATATTTATCTACCGAAATTTAAGGAATATACAACCTTGAATCATAAGGCGCAAAGAAATAAACAACTTAAAGTAATCGTAAATTTTGATCTCCTCATATTAACAAAATAATATTTTAATAATCTATTAATATGTAAGAAACGGAAAATATCTGTATACTTGCCATACAATGGATAGCAAATATTTGCCTATGATTCGAAATAAATTTTGCATAAATCTACGGACAGTAAGTTAGATAACCATATAAGTTACAATTATTTCAGACTTAAATCCAACTCTAGAAGAATTTCTGAATGACAGTACAAACACAGGTTGTTTAAACAACTATGAATTTTTACTTACTTGAAAATTTATTACTGAACCCCATGCATCAGATGCCGTATATATTATTAATAAACATATTTCATATGAGCCACTCTGAAAGATAAATGCGATTCATGGCAAAGATTGTCTATGATCGCATTTGTCATATAAATGTCTCACGTAAAATATGAGAACACTAATGCATTTTAATTATAAATTTACACAAGGAAAGCACATGTTCTTATATTCCAAAGTGGAAAATATTCAAAGATTAAATTATTTATGTGGGCAAACGTAAGCTCATAAGCACTAGATATAATTCTTAGGTTATACTGGTTACAAATATTTTAGTTTTTTGTGAAAGGCCAAAGCATCGCAAAGAAAACAACGCAAGGCAAAAACGTTGTCGTACAAAACATCCTGCGGGAAAAGAAAGCAAGGAGAAAACATCGCAGTTCTAAAATATCGTAATACAAAACATCCTGGGAGAAAAGAAAACAAGGAGAAAACATCGCAGTTCTAAAATATCGTAATACAAAATATCGTTGTCCAAAATAAAGTGGTTTAAGAACGTCGTAAGAGAAAATATACTGGTAAAAAATAAAGCACCTTCAAATCATGGAATGATGAGAACATCGCAGACATGCTTTTACCAAGTTTTAGAAGTTTTTAATTCATATTCGCATCGTTATTTATGAACGCAAGAAGGAATAAAGAATATTTTTACTTTAATATTTTTTGATTAAATAATAAAAGCTTGCTGGAAACGTAAGAAAGAAATTTAAGCATTCAAAAACTGAAAATAATTAGAAAAGTGTAATCCTACTTATACCATTTAAAATAATTTTATAATTTGATAATAAATTCAACAGTATTAACAAAGGTTAAAATTTTATCAAATTACGCATCTTCTTTATTCTAATATTTGTAGATTATATTTTTCATGAAAATTTCCCAATAAAACTTTATAGGAAAGATTAATTAATAATGGCCCTTATTATATAAATTAAAAATTCTATTAACTGGTATAACGTTTCCGCTGGACTTCAATAGAGTAGTATTTAGAATATTTTAAAGATCTGTGATTATTAGTGTCGTTAATAATTATATATGGCAGTGGCCTCAGGTATGCGGCCCACAAGGCAATTTTACGAATACTCTTAATTATATATTAGTTGCAAATACGGTGTTTATAGCTTTGATATTACAGACATAAAGATATGGATTGCACTTATGAGCGAGCCTGCTATTAAGAGAAAGAATATAGAATGAATATTTTGGGGCTTTGTCACCGCATGCTTGCATGTCACGTGATTAGATTAAGGTGGCAGAATTTTCCACATTGATACAGAGAGTAAATTTATTTGCCAGTAGACAGCTGGTGGCAATTCAGTATTCTGAAATTTTCAGTTTTTCGTTGAAGGTTAAAAATAGGTTATTTAGTGGTTAATTCACCATATTGAAATTACCTGAAATGAGTGTCAATCTAAAACTAGTTACGTTAAGTCAGTTTAGTATTTAGCTGTCAATACTTTTAAATGACAGAGAATTGCTTCATAAATTGATTGCTAACAGAAACTGATTGTAGGTGCCGACTTCTGACAGAAAAGAAAAATAAATCTGATTTTTCTTTCGTGTTACTGTTGCTATGGTATATATATGTTTTTATAAATACCTAATAAGTGAAAATTAATATTTATCTATTTATTAATATTAAATAAATATTAATATTTATTAATTAATATTAATATTTATTTATTTAAAAATTCTGACCCGTTAGAAAGACAATTTGGGTATGAGACCACTGCAACGTGATATATCAAGATCAATGCAAGTAGTAACCGGAGGTAACCGTGCTACGCCCGAGGCTATAGGGGGCGTGGCCTCCGCCATCTTGGATTACGTAACAACCGAAAGTGACGATACCAGCGCCATCTTGGATTCCTTCCCGCGTTGGAATGACATCATCAAAGTTTCGTTTTTATGGTGTGGCAACGATCTTTTCAAAGTTTTTATTTTTGTGGCAACGACACTATTTTTCAAAGTTTTTATTTTTTGTCGCATCGAATATATATTTTTAGGTTTTGTGGCAACGAACTCTTAAACCACGTGTTTGGAATGACACCTCTTTTAATTTATTATTTTTAATTATTTGACACGTGATTAATATTAGTTTGATATTTGATTAATATTATTATTTTGTATGTCATTATTTAATTAATTACTTTTAATGAATTTTTGTGGAAATTAATATTATTTTCCCTGAATTTTAAAAGTAACTCCACGGCTGAGATTCGAACTCGCTATCTCTGGGATGGCAGTCAAGCGCTTTACCGCTCGGCTACCCAGTTCTCTTATCAGACTTGTTATTTGAAACCCTCTTCGGCCCCTTGACTTTTTGCACCATTCATGACATAAGGCTGAAAGTCTGCGCATGCGCTTTGACATGAAAACCGCGTCACACATTTGTTTTTACACGACGGCTAGGATTTCTTTTGGCTTCTTAATCATTACTTTATTCATTGCTGTTTTAAATGTAAGATTTTCCCACGGTTTAATTTTTTTATTATTAAGATATTTTTAATTGTTTTCAATTTTCATCTCATTCTTACTTTTTTTAAGTTATTAGTTAATTTATTAATTTTTATTTTATTTTTTCCCTTTCCCAAACATAAATTTTATTTTTAACTTCAACAAAAGTGAATTTAAATTTTCTTTTTACTTTTTATCTTGCAAAGTTTATTTATTTTTTTTTTATATTTAATTTTCTTTTTGGTTTTACAAAAGTAATATTTATTTTTACGAATTGAATTTTTCCTTTTCACTTTTTTATTTTGCAAAAGTTTTTTTTTTTTTTTTTTTCCAAAATTTTTTCCTTTTTGTATTTTTACTTTATTTTAATTTTTTGTTTAACTTTCTTTTTGGTTTTACAAAAGTAATATTTTTATTTACGAATTGAATTTTTCTTTTTCACTTTTTTATTTTGCAAAAGTTTTTTTTTCCCAAAATTTATTCCTTTTCGTATTTTTACTTTACTTTATTTTAATTTTTTGTTTAAACTTTTTTTTGGTTTTACAAAAGAAATATTTATTTTTCCAAATTTAATTTTCCTTTCCGCTTTTTATTTTAAAAAAAGTTGTTACTACATTTTTAACTTAATTTTTTTTACAAAAGTAATATATAGTTTCATAATTTTAATTTTTTTGAGTTTTTTGTTTACACAAATGTTTTTTTTTTTTGTTACATTTTTATTTTACCCTTAACTTTTTTCCCTTGTTTTAAATACAATACGATGTTACATTTCCATTTCTCCAAAAGTAAACTTACCTATATTTCTGTGTCTTTGAAATTTTAAGCTGGAATTTACATGCATATAACTTCACTAGATAATATTTTCTGTAACATTAAGCCAATATACACAATGCTCTTTCTATATAGTTTAACTGGAATACTACATTTGTTACTTTTTTTACTACTAAGTTGGAGATACTCAGAACTTTTCCTTCTAATGCATTGTACTAACTATTAATGCCTGTATTAACTTTTTTGGCCAACTATACAAAACTTTGTTGATTCCCTTTTACACGTCTTACTTTTATTCAAAGGATTCACCAAACTATGTCTGACAAATGTAATTTTTACACTTTCCATTTACACATTTACCCTTATATTTAACTTATAAATCATATTCATGCTGTATTTCTGATTCCTTTTTCCCACAATAAATACAGACTTACACATGTTTCTTTATTGTAAGACTTACTAACTTTAAAACAAATCTTACAAGGAGCAATAAATTTTCATGGTATGAAGCCCACTCAAACCAATGCATGGAGCATTTCTACCCAGTTAAGTTTAGATACATACCAATAGTACTTCATTTTTTCTTATTTTACTCTACAGATATTTATACATATATATTCAGAACACTCCCTTTCATTCAGTAAGATTCATTTATACTACTAACACAAATTTTGCTAACTCTTTGAAATATTTTACAAAAATATCTTGTATTTTCTTGCACACATCCTACTTAAATCACCAAACATACACTGAACCTTGATTTTTCCTTCATGTGAAAACGTCACTCGGATTTTTAATATGATTCCACCATTTATCGCAGAACTTTATAAACACTACTCTATTTGAACTTATCACAGCCTAACTCTCTTAACAAGGTACAGAAGATTGAATTATATTTTAACTACACAGAAGAATATCCACATTGTAATGAATTATTTTAAATATGAATTATAATCACATTTTGTGAAGGAGAACTTAAAGTCTATAATACACATGGAATTAATATTCAGCCATGGAAATGAAACTTTATCGCCTTTTTCCCAATTTGGAATATAAAAATTTGTTAACTTGGAATATTTTTAACGTATTCATTGTAACTTAACTGAAAAATACTCATATTTCCCATTGTCAATAATTTATTTAGCACTGAACTCTTACAGACTTTTGAGAACGAAATTTAATTTATCATACCTGACAAATGACTCCTACATAGTTATGATACATTACACGAAATACTGAGTAGAGTTCCAAATAATGATCTAACATAGTAATTAACATAAAAGACCAAACACAAATAATTTTAAGATAGAAATTTCAAACTGACATTGCTTACTAATGAACTTTTACAGCTTTTTTTGACTGACATTTAACTTCTCATAGATAATAAATAAAATTACACACAAATAATTATACAAAATAGGTAATAATGACAGAAAGTCCATATAATGATCTACTATAGTCACCAACTTTAAAAATTTTAACGCATTTCTAATATAAGACCACACTTTTTGAAAAGCATTATTTTAATTAAACATTGGAGCCACGCAGTCCTGCGCACATGCATAACATCTTTATTTATCATGAGCATGACACATAATAAGTAAATAAAATTTTCACAAAGTACGAAACACATTTCTCTTTTAACTGAACTGTACTCTTAAGAAAAATGCAGTATGGAATGCTTAGAACACTCATTTCCCCATGCATTGACCAAAATATACATGTACTTTAAAATCAGTTAAACAAATTCAAATGTTAGTATTCAAAGAGGAATACTTCACAAATTAGATGAAAGAAAGGTACACAATGAACTTGAGTGAAAAATACACAAAAGCATGTAAGGACCGAGAAAAAGATGTATTCGTGGAGAACTTTTTAAAGATAAACTTGCTCTATTTTTGCACATGGGTTACATTTTGCATTTCAGATTAAGGAAACATTCAAGATAATTCCTGTATAACTAGGGATTTTATTCACACTTGTTAGTACTGTAATTTATTAGAACAGTCACAGACATATAGGACAAGTATGCCATTTCCAAGGAAAACAATTTTCCCAAGCCAGACTTTAACAGTGAAATATAAAAGGGAATAAGAATATCCCATATTTCAAACAAAATTAGTATCTGAGTATGCTAAAACATGAACAAGAAACGAATATTTTTTCTGAAAATGTTCCGAATGGTTTAAGTCAGGACTAGTTTCATGAACAGAGCATGAAAAATAATGATGAATTTTTAATTTTATTTTGTCTGTAGTACATTTACTTATGCTAAAATCTTCCATTTTGGTTGACTGTACTTTACATTCAGACCTAAGTTGATAAATCAGAGTGATTTTGTGTTTTAAAGCTTCAAATTCAGAAATACTACAACTCAAAAGCAAAAAGATTAAAACGACAAGAGAATATACTGCAAGCAAGCGAACGTGATAAATGACTTTTTGGGCTGAATTTCATGAATTCATAGATGGGGTGCAAAATTTTAATGCACTGTATATGAACTATTTTTCAAATGTATTACGATCACCAACTTTACATAGACTTTAAGTAAACATTTCATGTTAATTTACCATTTTATCTATGTATTTACTAAATTTTTGCATTTTGTTTATAAATATAATAACAAAAGGACATAAGAGAACATTTGTTTCTTGAAAATGTCCATAATTTTACCCAACTGTTATTTCTTTCATAGCTTTGAAGTAACCTATTAAACACATAGTTATCTTGTATTGACCAGACAGCCGTTGGTCTTGCCAATGTCTGAGGGAAGTCACAAAGCTAGAGAATTTAAGTAATATTTTACCAGTACGGAGAACTTCTTACGGCGTTTTCGATGAAAATTGACCGAATTTAGTAGTTCATTACTAACCTAGGAGCCTTTAACTATTTTTTTATTCGAAAAAAACACACCAGAAATTATCATCAAGATTTTCCATACAGATATATTGTACTACTTTTCATGCCATTACATTTCAAATGAAATTTGATTCATTGTCAGATAGTTAAATGTTTGTTATTTTTTCGCATACGAATGCATTTTCGTGTCTCACATACGCTCATTACATATGATTTAACAAAATTACGAACAAGTTAGAAGTTAAATGAATATTTCCTGAAATACTGTACATTTCATTCCGGAAAGTTTACATGAGTACCTTCATTTCGAAACCCCTAATGTTTCTTTTCCTGAATTCAAAGTAAATTTTGAGTGTAGAATTTTCAGTTTTGACAGAAGTTATTTGTAAGTGGCTGTGATGTGTTCGTGTTTTCATAAACCGTTTTTGTGAAACACCCTATTGGTAACCTTTAGAACAGTTTAAATATTACCATTTTTTACCTTACTGCCACTGCAAATCATTGAATTTTCAAATATTTTCCTTTTTTATCGTTTACAGTGCCTCGTAAAGTCTTGAGAACAAATTTTTACTAAATACTTATATCATTCGATTTAATAATTTTGTTACACGTTTGGAAGATTTAACTTCACTATCACGCTAAACCAGAAGTTAAGAAAAGAAATGTAATTGTTATCTTAGTATTCTATGGGGATAGATTAATTTTCTCTGACATTGACGTATTCGTATGTAGATAATAGAGACTTTTAACCCAGCTCATACAGACTTGGAATATTTTCTCTAAGTCACCACGATCACTGACTTGCATTGTCTTAGATTTTTCTCGTAAAGACTATTCCTTAAAAGAAGTTTATATACTAATTTCATTAGAAACATGTCTAAAAAATATCTCATCTTCTTAAGAAAGATCAACGCTTTGATTTAAATTACTAGGAAAACAAGAACCATTGTTTTGTAAACATAGCTTCTCTCTGACTCAAAAGGTTTATGCTTTGTCATATTCGAAATAAACAATTAACCTTACATACCTAATATATTGTATTGATGAGTTATATTTTAACTTACTGCATTACATTTCAAGCGAATGTGTTTATTGCATCTTTTAATAAAATCTTAAAGGCTGAAATGAATGTTTCAATACCAAATTTGTACTTTCTAACTTCATTCTACTGAAACGAAAACATTCATAACTTATTGCGAAGAAAATGTTTACGTGTTATACTTTTTGATTAATTTTCATACCACAGTATCATCTTTGAAAATTTGTTTCCTTCTCCACTGCTAATGAATTACTAATTTTCGCTATTTCAATACATTTCGTACGTGACAAAAAAACCTCAGTTTAGAATTTTTTTTTTATTTAACAACTTGCATTGCATTGCTGAACCGGAGTTATGCTTTCATTTTTATTACATATCATGTGAATATTTGAAAAAAGGGATTTTTTCCCTTCTGTTAGCACAATTTAAACAGCATTTTACTATTACAGAGACTTCTTTAGTAAAATCTCAAGGGTTAAATTAAATTGAACGTTTCATTATTAGTTTTGAAGATTCTGGATATATCCTACTTAAAAGTTCATAACCGATTAGCAAAATAATTTATATATGTACTTCGTTGTGCTCTTGGTTAATTTTTAAATCGTTGTTCATTTATAACACTTGACTTCTAGAGAAGTATCGAAATGATTATTTACTTTTCGCTTTTTCCAAAGAATTTCGTAGACTCATATATTCAGTATAGAAAATGTTCCTAACTTAAAAGTATTATTACCCAAATAGAAAACATGCAAAATTTTCCTAAAAATTTATATATTTGTTTTTTACAAACATGTACACGAATACCCACATTTACTTACTTAATGTGTATTTTCCTATATCAGAACTAAAATTTCGAACGAAAATTTTTAAATAATGTCATGTTCCACAAAATTTATGTCTTTGTGAGATCATTGTCTTTTCGCAAACGTTTTGAGAGTGTGCGCTAGGTTGTCGCTTACACATTTCGAAACTGTTTTTTCTTTGCTATTGGAAACTATTTTATCTTTGCTGCTTTATGTCTTTGAAAATATGCCAATGAATTCCCGATACTCTTTTGGTTTATCTTCAGCTTATGAAATATTTAAATACTTAAAAATATATTTGTATATCGTTTATGTTGACACTTGTGAAAGATTTTCTGGATGTTTGTTTTTGAGAATGTGTTTATTCACGTGAATGAAGTTGATGTTTTCTTAAAATTTTTATTATTCAGAGTATTAGTCAATTATGACAGAATGCTGTATTTGTTCTCTTTATTCAACATTCATATGAACTTCAGTATTCCAAATCTCTCATGTAAATGTAATTTTCCTATCAGTAATAGGAAGACGAATGGAATAAATGCAGGTTATGCAGACATAAGATAAAAAATCTGGAAGTAAAAGACATTCTCCAGATCTAACAATTCAGTAGAATGTGCAAATATTCATCCTATTCGAAGCTTATTTTTTCAATTACATAGAATATAAAATGTAAATTTAATAAGAAGAGATATAATGAAGATCTAGTATTCTGCAAAATCTGGATGGTAATTATACAAAATTAGTTATAGAGCAGGTTTTCGTAAAAAGCGGCTCCAGCGGAGGAAACATGCCAGCAGTCTCTTGAAACTCTAAGTGGTCATTTGATCTTCGCTCTTACGTAGAATTTACAATTCTAAATAGCTTTTGTAAGAACAAAGATCAGGTGCTGACTTAGAGCTTCAGAAGACTGCCGGCGTGTTTCCTCCGCTGGAGCCACTTTTTACGAAAACCTGCTCTATGACTAATTTTGTATAATTACCATCCAGATTTTGCAGAATACTCGAGCTTCATTATATCTCTTTTTATTAAATTTACATTTTATATTCTATGTAATTGAAAAAATAAGCTTCGAATAGGATGAATATTTGCACATTCTACTGAATTGTTAGATCTGGAGAATGTCTTTTACTTCCAGATTTTTTATCTTATGTCTGCATAACCTGCATTTATTCCATTCGTCTTCCTATTACTGATAGGAAAAATTACATTTACATGAGAGATTTGGAATACTGAAGTTCATATGAATGTTGAATAAAGAGAACAAATACAGCATTCTGTCATAATTGACTAATACTCTGAATAATAAAAATTTTAAGAAAACATCAACTTCATTGACGTGAATAAACACATTCTCAAAAACAAACATCCAGAAAATCTTTCACAAGTGTCAACATAAACGATATACAAATATATTTTTAAGTATTTAAATATTTCATAAGCTGAAGATAAACCAAAAGAGTATCGGGAATTCATTGGCATATTTTCAAAGACATAAAGCAGCAAAGATAAAATAGTTTCCAATAGCAAAGAAAAAACAGTTTCGAAATGTGTAAGCGACAACCTAGCGCACACTCTCAAAACGTTTGCGAAAAGACAATGATCTCACAAAGACATAAATTTTGTGGAACATGACATTATTTAAAAATTTTCGTTCGAAATTTTAGTTCTGATATAGGAAAATACACATTAAGTAAGTAAATGTGGGTATTCGTGTACATGTTTGTAAAAAACAAATATATAAATTTTTAGGAAAATTTTGCATGTTTTCTATTTGGGTAATAATACTTTTAAGTTAGGAACATTTTCTATACTGAATATATGAGTCTACGAAATTCTTTGGAAAAAGCGAAAAGTAAATAATCATTTCGATACTTCTCTAGAAGTCAAGTGTTATAAATGAACAACGATTTAAAAATTAACCAAGAGCACAACGAAGTACATATATAAATTATTTTGCTAATCGGTTATGAACTTTTAAGTAGGATATATCCAGAATCTTCAAAACTAATAATGAAACGTTCAATTTAATTTAACCCTTGAGATTTTACTAAAGAAGTCTCTGTAATAGTAAAATGCTGTTTAAATTGTGCTAACAGAAGGGAAAAAATCCCTTTTTTCAAATATTCACATGATATGTAATAAAAATGAAAGCATAACTCCGGTTCAGCAATGCAATGCAAGTTGTTAAATAAAAAAAAAATTCTAAACTGAGGTTTTTTTGTCACGTACGAAATGTATTGAAATAGCGAAAATTAGTAATTCATTAGCAGTGGAGAAGGAAACAAATTTTCAAAGATGATACTGTGGTATGAAAATTAATCAAAAAGTATAACACGTAAACATTTTCTTCGCAATAAGTTATGAATGTTTTCGTTTCAGTAGAATGAAGTTAGAAAGTACAAATTTGGTATTGAAACATTCATTTCAGCCTTTAAGATTTTATTAAAAGATGCAATAAACACATTCGCTTGAAATGTAATGCAGTAAGTTAAAATATAACTCATCAATACAATATATTAGGTATGTAAGGTTAATTGTTTATTTCGAATATGACAAAGCATAAACCTTTTGAGTCAGAGAGAAGCTATGTTTACAAAACAATGGTTCTTGTTTTCCTAGTAATTTAAATCAAAGCGTTGATCTTTCTTAAGAAGATGAGATATTTTTTAGACATGTTTCTAATGAAATTAGTATATAAACTTCTTTTAAGGAATAGTCTTTACGAGAAAAATCTAAGACAATGCAAGTCAGTGATCGTGGTGACTTAGAGAAAATATTCCAAGTCTGTATGAGCTGGGTTAAAAGTCTCTATTATCTACATACGAATACGTCAATGTCAGAGAAAATTAATCTATCCCCATAGAATACTAAGATAACAATTACATTTCTTTTCTTAACTTCTGGTTTAGCGTGATAGTGAAGTTAAATCTTCCAAACGTGTAACAAAATTATTAAATCGAATGATATAAGTATTTAGTAAAAATTTGTTCTCAAGACTTTACGAGGCACTGTAAACGATAAAAAAGGAAAATATTTGAAAATTCAATGATTTGCAGTGGCAGTAAGGTAAAAAATGGTAATATTTAAACTGTTCTAAAGGTTACCAATAGGGTGTTTCACAAAAACGGTTTATGAAAACACGAACACATCACAGCCACTTACAAATAACTTCTGTCAAAACTGAAAATTCTACACTCAAAATTTACTTTGAATTCAGGAAAAGAAACATTAGGGGTTTCGAAATGAAGGTACTCATGTAAACTTTCCGGAATGAAATGTACAGTATTTCAGGAAATATTCATTTAACTTCTAACTTGTTCGTAATTTTGTTAAATCATATGTAATGAGCGTATGTGAGACACGAAAATGCATTCGTATGCGAAAAAATAACAAACATTTAACTATCTGACAATGAATCAAATTTCATTTGAAATGTAATGGCATGAAAAGTAGTACAATATATCTGTATGGAAAATCTTGATGATAATTTCTGGTGTGTTTTTTTCGAATAAAAAAATAGTTAAAGGCTCCTAGGTTAGTAATGAACTACTAAATTCGGTCAATTTTCATCGAAAACGCCGTAAGAAGTTCTCCGTACTGGTAAAATATTACTTAAATTCTCTAGCTTTGTGACTTCCCTCAGACATTGGCAAGACCAACGGCTGTCTGGTCAATACAAGATAACTATGTGTTTAATAGGTTACTTCAAAGCTATGAAAGAAATAACAGTTGGGTAAAATTATGGACATTTTCAAGAAACAAATGTTCTCTTATGTCCTTTTGTTATTATATTTATAAACAAAATGCAAAAATTTAGTAAATACATAGATAAAATGGTAAATTAACATGAAATGTTTACTTAAAGTCTATGTAAAGTTGGTGATCGTAATACATTTGAAAAATAGTTCATATACAGTGCATTAAAATTTTGCACCCCATCTATGAATTCATGAAATTCAGCCCAAAAAGTCATTTATCACGTTCGCTTGCTTGCAGTATATTCTCTTGTCGTTTTAATCTTTTTGCTTTTGAGTTGTAGTATTTCTGAATTTGAAGCTTTAAAACACAAAATCACTCTGATTTATCAACTTAGGTCTGAATGTAAAGTACAGTCAACCAAAATGGAAGATTTTAGCATAAGTAAATGTACTACAGACAAAATAAAATTAAAAATTCATCATTATTTTTCATGCTCTGTTCATGAAACTAGTCCTGACTTAAACCATTCGGAACATTTTCAGAAAAAATATTCGTTTCTTGTTCATGTTTTAGCATACTCAGATACTAATTTTGTTTGAAATATGGGATATTCTTATTCCCTTTTATATTTCACTGTTAAAGTCTGGCTTGGGAAAATTGTTTTCCTTGGAAATGGCATACTTGTCCTATATGTCTGTGACTGTTCTAATAAATTACAGTACTAACAAGTGTGAATAAAATCCCTAGTTATACAGGAATTATCTTGAATGTTTCCTTAATCTGAAATGCAAAATGTAACCCATGTGCAAAAATAGAGCAAGTTTATCTTTAAAAAGTTCTCCACGAATACATCTTTTTCTCGGTCCTTACATGCTTTTGTGTATTTTTCACTCAAGTTCATTGTGTACCTTTCTTTCATCTAATTTGTGAAGTATTCCTCTTTGAATACTAACATTTGAATTTGTTTAACTGATTTTAAAGTACATGTATATTTTGGTCAATGCATGGGGAAATGAGTGTTCTAAGCATTCCATACTGCATTTTTCTTAAGAGTACAGTTCAGTTAAAAGAGAAATGTGTTTCGTACTTTGTGAAAATTTTATTTACTTATTATGTGTCATGCTCATGATAAATAAAGATGTTATGCATGTGCGCAGGACTGCGTGGCTCCAATGTTTAATTAAAATAATGCTTTTCAAAAAGTGTGGTCTTATATTAGAAATGCGTTAAAATTTTTAAAGTTGGTGACTATAGTAGATCATTATATGGACTTTCTGTCATTATTACCTATTTTGTATAATTATTTGTGTGTAATTTTATTTATTATCTATGAGAAGTTAAATGTCAGTCAAAAAAAGCTGTAAAAGTTCATTAGTAAGCAATGTCAGTTTGAAATTTCTATCTTAAAATTATTTGTGTTTGGTCTTTTATGTTAATTACTATGTTAGATCATTATTTGGAACTCTACTCAGTATTTCGTGTAATGTATCATAACTATGTAGGAGTCATTTGTCAGGTATGATAAATTAAATTTCGTTCTCAAAAGTCTGTAAGAGTTCAGTGCTAAATAAATTATTGACAATGGGAAATATGAGTATTTTTCAGTTAAGTTACAATGAATACGTTAAAAATATTCCAAGTTAACAAATTTTTATATTCCAAATTGGGAAAAAGGCGATAAAGTTTCATTTCCATGGCTGAATATTAATTCCATGTGTATTATAGACTTTAAGTTCTCCTTCACAAAATGTGATTATAATTCATATTTAAAATAATTCATTACAATGTGGATATTCTTCTGTGTAGTTAAAATATAATTCAATCTTCTGTACCTTGTTAAGAGAGTTAGGCTGTGATAAGTTCAAATAGAGTAGTGTTTATAAAGTTCTGCGATAAATGGTGGAATCATATTAAAAATCCGAGTGACGTTTTCACATGAAGGAAAAATCAAGGTTCAGTGTATGTTTGGTGATTTAAGTAGGATGTGTGCAAGAAAATACAAGATATTTTTGTAAAATATTTCAAAGAGTTAGCAAAATTTGTGTTAGTAGTATAAATGAATCTTACTGAATGAAAGGGAGTGTTCTGAATATATATGTATAAATATCTGTAGAGTAAAATAAGAAAAAATGAAGTACTATTGGTATGTATCTAAACTTAACTGGGTAGAAATGCTCCATGCATTGGTTTGAGTGGGCTTCATACCATGAAAATTTATTGCTCCTTGTAAGATTTGTTTTAAAGTTAGTAAGTCTTACAATAAAGAAACATGTGTAAGTCTGTATTTATTGTGGGAAAAAGGAATCAGAAATACAGCATGAATATGATTTATAAGTTAAATATAAGGGTAAATGTGTAAATGGAAAGTGTAAAAATTACATTTGTCAGACATAGTTTGGTGAATCCTTTGAATAAAAGTAAGACGTGTAAAAGGGAATCAACAAAGTTTTGTATAGTTGGCCAAAAAAGTTAATACAGGCATTAATAGTTAGTACAATGCATTAGAAGGAAAAGTTCTGAGTATCTCCAACTTAGTAGTAAAAAAAGTAACAAATGTAGTATTCCAGTTAAACTATATAGAAAGAGCATTGTGTATATTGGCTTAATGTTACAGAAAATATTATCTAGTGAAGTTATATGCATGTAAATTCCAGCTTAAAATTTCAAAGACACAGAAATATAGGTAAGTTTACTTTTGGAGAAATGGAAATGTAACATCGTATTGTATTTAAAACAAGGGAAAAAAGTTAAGGGTAAAATAAAAATGTAACAAAAAAAAAAAAACATTTGTGTAAACAAAAAACTCAAAAAAATTAAAATTATGAAACTATATATTACTTTTGTAAAAAAAATTAAGTTAAAAATGTAGTAACAACTTTTTTTAAAATAAAAAGCGGAAAGGAAAATTAAATTTGGAAAAATAAATATTTCTTTTGTAAAACCAAAAAAAAGTTTAAACAAAAAATTAAAATAAAGTAAAGTAAAAATACGAAAAGGAATAAATTTTGGGAAAAAAAAACTTTTGCAAAATAAAAAAGTGAAAAAGAAAAATTCAATTCGTAAATAAAAATATTACTTTTGTAAAACCAAAAAGAAAGTTAAACAAAAAATTAAAATAAAGTAAAAATACAAAAAGGAAAAAATTTTGGAAAAAAAAAAAAAAAAAACTTTTGCAAAATAAAAAAGTGAAAAGGAAAAATTCAATTCGTAAAAATAAATATTACTTTTGTAAAACCAAAAAGAAAATTAAATATAAAAAAAAAATAAATAAACTTTGCAAGATAAAAAGTAAAAAGAAAATTTAAATTCACTTTTGTTGAAGTTAAAAATAAAATTTATGTTTGGGAAAGGGAAAAAATAAAATAAAAATTAATAAATTAACTAATAACTTAAAAAAAGTAAGAATGAGATGAAAATTGAAAACAATTAAAAATATCTTAATAATAAAAAAATTAAACCGTGGGAAAATCTTACATTTAAAACAGCAATGAATAAAGTAATGATTAAGAAGCCAAAAGAAATCCTAGCCGTCGTGTAAAAACAAATGTGTGACGCGGTTTTCATGTCAAAGCGCATGCGCAGACTTTCAGCCTTATGTCATGAATGGTGCAAAAAGTCAAGGGGCCGAAGAGGGTTTCAAATAACAAGTCTGATAAGAGAACTGGGTAGCCGAGCGGTAAAGCGCTTGACTGCCATCCCAGAGATAGCGAGTTCGAATCTCAGCCGTGGAGTTACTTTTAAAATTCAGGGAAAATAATATTAATTTCCACAAAAATTCATTAAAAGTAATTAATTAAATAATGACATACAAAATAGTATTAATATTAATCAAATATCAAACTAATATTAATCACGTGTCAAATAATTAAAAATAATAAATTAAAAGAGGTGTCATTCCAAACACGTGGTTTAAGAGTTCGTTGCCACAAAACCTAAAAATATATATTCGATGCGACAAAAAATAAAAACTTTGAAAAATAGTGTCGTTGCCACAAAAATAAAAACTTTGAAAAGATCGTTGCCACACCATAAAAACGAAACTTTGATGATGTCATTCCAACGCGGGAAGGAATCCAAGATGGCGCTGGTATCGTCACTTTCGGTTGTTACGTAATCCAAGATGGCGGAGGCCACGCCCCCTATAGCCTCGGGCGTAGCACGGTTACCTCCGGTTACTACTAATGCACAACTTATGAATTATTAATCATAGACTTACGAATTACTTTATGAATATTATTCAAAGATTCATAATTCCAAGTTGAGATGTGAATAATATATGATAGGTTTTTCAGACTATGTAAGCTTTTCTAACGTGATAAATTCTATTAAAAATATCCCCCCTACTAAAAAAAACGCCTTGCAGAAAAACCTTCAAGCTTCAAATGAGAAAAGCGTATTTAATTAAAGACAGAATTAGTAAAATAAAAAAAATGTATGCTCAAACAAAAGTACTCGAGAAATCATTAATAAAGTATAAGTTGAGCATGTGAACATTCGAATGAAAATTTCTCGAAGCTAGTTTTAACATCAGAAAAATTTCAGATTTAAAAACATTGGTTTAATCCCTTGTGTAGTTTTCTTGGCGTAATAATGATTAAATTCCCACGGATACATATTTTTTATTATATGACAGTTCTGAAGGTAAATTTACATATTATTTTTAAACGGGAACATTTTTTCTAAAGGACTTTTATCAAAGTGAGAAATCATTCATTAACTGGACCATTCTTCATAAAAGGCCCATATAAATACTTCATTGAGTTTTACTAAAAAATGTCTCGTAATCAAAATTATTGTAAAATGAAAGCCTCTATTCTATTTATTTCTTAAAATGGAGTTATGAGTTTATGGCTAATTGTTCAATAAATATTTGAATTACAGTCTTTTAAACATCCCGTGTAGACATTTTTGAGCCATCTGAAAATGTGTTATAATGATACAGTTTTAAAATCGTGAAAACAATCTGGCATAGAATACATCGTAGATTTAGAGAGTAGGGTAGAGGGCGAGGCAAATGAATCGTTCCGCTTTGGGCGACATATTTTTGGGGGCCCATTCTTCATGTGATACACATAATTTTCCATCATCTAATCATGAGTGATCGTGGTAGAAAAAATAGACTATCCATAACTGAATAACCGTAATATGACAGTTGTCTTATGAAACTGAATTGAGAACAGAAATGACTTTTTTAAACTTTTTGTAATCTTGCTGTTGAACTGAATTTAGTGACGTTACGTGCGATAAGAATATAATATTTAATAAATAATGGTCAAAGCGTTAATAACAAAATGATAAACAAAGTTTTGTAAGTCATATTATTAAGAAAACTAAACATTGATGTGATAAACTGAGAAAAGACTAAGCAAAATAGAAGAACGCATGCCAACACTTAACGTTGCATAGGGAAATCTAAACATATGCGGCTATGCTGCTTTTAAAATTTTTATGATTTGCTGTTAAATTGTATATGGCGTAAGTGCGAAGAAAATGCTTAATAATAAAGTTAAAAAGACAAAACGAAACGGGTTCAGCAGGAGTGAGTGCAACAGCAGACTGGTAGATTGCGAACTTAGCGAGAGCGTAAAAAATCTTAACAAAACCTTCTGGCAATCGTTAAAATGTGAAATCTTCTACATTTTTTTTAAATTTAACTTTGTTTTGCTATTTGCTTTTCCTTTCTTTCTATATGTTTTGCTTTCTTCGCTCTTGATGGGTTTCAAACAAACAACACAGAAAAGGTCGTTACGTTATCGCGATAACGAAGTTAACAAATTTAGGCGATCTGTCTTTTATTATTACAAAGAAAAAACAGGTTTCTCTCTCAAAAGTTACACTTAGTTGCTTCTCTCAACTAACACTTACGAAAACCGAACTGGAAACACAGAGACCTTCAGCAATTACAAGCTAGCATTAAATAAACAGAGCAAGTTTCACTCCAGTAGCCTTGAGCGTTAGTTAATCTAACTAGCTTTTAAACTCTCTTTCGTGAGCTTTTAATATGAAAAATCTTCTGGTCTCGATGAATATATGAGACGTGAACCAAAAAGAAGATAAGTTAATCTTTAAATTAAAATTAACTGTAATAAAATTTTAAATAATTTTCACAGTACTACTAGAAGTACATCGGTCCTCACTTGTAATAGAAATATACATTTCAATTAGTTCAATTAGTAGAAACATTGTCTGTATTTTTAAATTAATTTTATTAATTTTACTCTAAAAACAAACAAAATTTATTCTTTGTGGTGTATTCCACAATAAATTAAAAAGTTTCGAGATTAACCGTGTTCAAATTTACTTTATCGTTAATCATTTAGTCTCCATCACAGAAATTTGAAAGAATTATGAATTATTTCCCAGCGATGGGTTAATTTTCAGCAGAAATGAGAAATATAGCTATTTAAAAACAAATTTCATGTTTTTTTTTTTTATTCTACCGAAAACGAAATTCACTGTTAAAGTTGCTGTTGTCACGGAATAAACTAAGACAAATATTTTACAAACCACATGAAGAAGAATCAGAAAAAGCCATCGATATACATGTATGCCGTAAATTCTGACAACAACCCAATGGAGCAAGAATTTATTCCCCGAAACATTCCACATATCTCAACACCACCATATCTCAACATCAAAAGATATCTTTAAAATGTCATTTGTTTCCTGTAACTACGAAAATCATTGTTCCTCTTATTTCGACAAAAAGAGAGGGGGGAAGCCAACAAATATCTTCCATGTCAAGGGAATCAATCAATTGTTTTCATCTTCTCCAAAAACGGTTGGTTAATCAAATTCAGATTTAATAGCGCCTTTCTTTAATAAAGCAAAAAAACTGGCAACAAAAGACATTTTCATTTACTTCGACCTGGCTTCAAAGGCAAATGGAGGAAAAAGAAATTACAATAATAATGGTTTAAAAGAACAGATAAAAGGAATAATAGCCATTTTGGAAGTACAATTTTTCAGTTATTTTGGAGCTGTGGCGGCCACTGTTCTCCCAGTGCATGGAGTATTGTTAGGAGGGCGTGACAATAAAGCTATATATTTATTGCTTTTACAACTGGTTCCATCCGGATTTAGCAGAGTCGCGGGATTTTGGGAAAAGCAATTACATCATCTATAAATTTGCCCTTTTTATGATTATTTTGACTTTTTAACATTTTTTGATGTTCAATTTAACAAGAAAATTTTAAATTTCTGCTAAATACTTGAATGCATATTGTATTAAGCAATGCAATGTTTATTCGAAGCATTGTTCATAATCTAAATTTCTAATAACATACGCAACAAAATACGATATTGAAAAAATAAAAAAATCAAGATTTTTAAATGCAGTCAGCCGTCGAATGATCGGCTTGCGACTTAAATAGGCTCTGTCCTAAAAAATGTTTGCTCCGCTCATTAGTTTCCAAATAAAAATATTGTCGCTCCTCTTACCTTTGAATACTATTTTTTGCATTTCAATAAAATAGGCTTTTGTCTGTTCACTATCAAAATTCATAGGGTTTTATTCAAAATCTAGAGCTATCTAAGGCTTTCTCTTTTTATCCCCCTGTTTTAATTTTACTTATTGTGTAACTTATTGTGGAACGATGAAAAAATTACTCTCGCAAACTAACAACGTAAAACAAAGCAACAGCGGAAACAAAGGAAAATGCTTATGAAAATAATGCATGGTATAACAGCAATGACAGCAAGTGGTGTCTGTAAGATGAAGTCTGGAAAAAAAAAAAAAAAAAACTAACTTTCTAACTTGCATTTTCAAGTGAATACTTAGTCCGACTATTCCGTTCTCTAATGAATGTTACTCTTTAATGTCATTTATAACTTAATCCGTTTTTATTTTTAGTGATGGTTATTCTCTTAGTCACTGTGTGTTATTTTTATTTTGAATATTGATTTAATTTACCAAATAAAAATTATTTTCCAGATTAAACTGCTTTAAAATTCAAGTAAATTGTAACTAGTATATTCCTGTTAATTCCTGTTGTTAATTCCTGTTGTTTGTTTATTTCTTTTTCCTATTTTTTTAACTTCCTAATAGTCTTATCACATACAGCGACGCGTGATGTTATAAGAAACCTTTTCGATAAAAGCGTTTCTTCCAGCACTAATTTTAAATGATAGATTTCTAGTCGAAAGAATTACCATTAGCGATTGTTGTGCGTGCGCACCGAAACTTTTTACGAGGCTGCGAAAAGGTTTCGCTTGCAGCTTTGTATCGCTCAGGAGAAAACAGAAATGATATACTTCTGGGCTGACTTCCTCAGTCTCACGCAGGTCAATCAATCAGATTTCTTGAAGCGAAGATTCTCGGAAATGTTTCTTTTGACGTACAGTTGAGGGTATTTAGCAGGCCTGATAGCGGTTTTAGGATTAGCTGCGATTTTGAGTTAACCGCGGACTTCTTGATCAGTATTACCCCATTAAAAATGAAATTGACTAGGTGTGTAATTGTGAACGCAAGCATTCTACTTTATCGTCATCGAAGTACGTAAAATATCGTCGAACAGGTTTTCACTCTTTCTTGAATGGCGGATAGCACGGATGCAGAAGGCTTCGGTTTCGCTCTTCCCCGCAACTGTGTTTAATCGTGTGTCAAGTTTTCTTCAAGATTTTTCATGAAAGAAATTAGTTAACAAGTCATTACAAGTTACACAATTATGTTCGAACACCTTCATTTCTCAGTAAAGGAACTTTATTCACCACAGGAGACAATATCTTTCGGAGATGACCCCGTTTTGCCATTTTTGACTTTCCCAAGTACTGATGTCTTACCTCCAACCTATTCCTAAGGTATGAAAAACTCTCTTCCTGTATGTAAAATGACCGGCGTTCCTTTAGCGGAATGATTTCCTCAACAATTTTCCTTTTTCATGTTTTCGTGGATGCAGTTTTAGGAGGATGAAAATAGTGGCTTCATAATCTTCAGTAAAGAACTTCGTTGCGTTTAGAATTCACAAGGACTGTTAAGAGTGCGATGATATTTGTATTTTTTCTTTAGTAATCTTTCAGATGACCCTATTGATCAGTTTTAAGTAGCTACTAGTAAATAAATAATCATATGTGAAATGTAGCTGTGTACAGTTATATATATTCTAGCAATAGGTTAAGAAAAATTAATGTTCATCATTCCTTAAATTTCGAGTTACTGCGTCAACATAGCGCAATGAATTGCCTTCTATCTACGGAATATTTGTTTATAAGACGCATACAATTTTTATAACATTCACCTTTTAATTACATTTCGGCATCTTAATATTTTGCTACGGTTAACCCTCTTTTCCTAAGAGTGATGTTTTACATTTCATACAAAACATACAATATTCCAGTTAAACAAAGTCAGAAATTAGGTTAAAATATCGCATCAGCTGCTAATACGTAAGTAGAAATTAAATCAAAGAAAACAAGCAGATTTTAGAAATTTTGAGCCATTAAACTTGAACTTTTAGGGGCCTCTTAACCAAGGTAAGGGAATATGTCCACAGTTTTTAAAAACTAAATAGTTACAGGGCTCTTAGAATGGGAGGATTCACGCAATTACGATTGATGCGAACCCAGAAATCCGCGTTTATCCAAGAAAGTTTCATTTGTTATGAATTACACACTTATGTAGTTTGCATTGGCACTTATACAAAATAACCTACTAAATATTCTTCAAGATTACGAAATTCAAATTTTGGAGATGTTGTCAAAAACCTTTTTGTCTACAAAACTGGCTACAAAGCTTAAAACGAAAAAAAAAATCATTCTGAAAACAAACAAAAAGCGAATGACTTGAAACATAGCAAGACACATCAAGATGAATGCTCTTGAAAACCATCAATGGATTTTAAAGGAACTTGTAATCCGTCAAGATTTAGATATAGTCTCTCAGAAACAACTTAATGGAAAATCAACTATAATGGATCCATATCAAAAAACTCTAAAACGATAGACAGATATGCTAATTTTAACGGAATACAAATAATCTTAAATTGCTAAAATTAATGCATGAATAAAGAAAAAAGTAAATTGAATTTAAACTAAACGTGCGGGGATTTCTATCATCTCATTTATTTCGCTACAGACATCAAAATTTTCCTATATTTTTTGCTTATATTATTTTCATGGTGAACACTTGAATTCTGTAACGCTGGACACATTTTAATTCGACTTTAATTATTCTCCTCATACTCCAAGTTTGCAAAGGAATTGAGAAAAACAACTTTACAGAAGTCTTTCCAAAAATATAGAGAATTATCTTATATTACGTTTATTATCCGTTGCTTTGGCAGGTACTGCCTAGAAACTGTCACATTCCTCTTCACTGGTGACTAAAACCCCATAGATTATCAGTGATCTAATGACGGTCACTGATCTTCATTGCTTACGGTCAACCATATTACTTCGGTTTAACCTAATTTAAACATTTTATCTAAATTTAATATTCCCACGAAAGTTACTTTATGGTTTGACTGCCATTGACCGTATATCACTAGTAAAAAACCCTGAAGGTCACCAGTGATTATCTGCTTTGATTGGCATTGTCAACCTAAATTTAGTTTTTAATTAAAGTTCTGCCAAATTTATTCCAGACTAAAAATTTTTGTCGAAATAATATATCAATTCCATATATCACTTCCATATATCATCATAATTATCGAAATAATATATCAATTCCATATATTATTTCGATAATTATTTGTTAATAAATTTGAGCACTAAAACGTTATAAGATAAATGCTTTCTTATGATGGTATTTAAAAATTATGCGTCCCGTACGAGTTTAATGACAGAAAATTATGGAAATTATAAATTAAAATAAATAAATAAGAATATTAATGTAAAAAATGAGAATATATTTACTTTCTTTCTAATTTTAAAAAAGAGGGAATTTCTTATGAATTGTGAATAATGTTTGCAGTTGGAAAAATGAAGAAAGAAAATTAATTTTACGCTCAAATAATAAAATAATTGAATTTTAAGAAATGCTTTATGAAATATTTTATACAATATAATCTTCTATACTTAAAATAGTTCAAAGAAATCCTACTAAAAATTTCATTACACTTTCTTTGAGGAAAAGATTAACTATTCACTGAATTTCCTAACCACTAACAATAAAATAAAATAGGGAACATACATTTTCCTTCAAACTGCACAACATGCTGCAAATAAAAATAATATTTCGAGTGACTACATTCACTAAACTCGAATAAATCATAAAACAGTTTAATTTTTTCCTTTTCCTTTCCTTAAAAACAAAGCTGGTTCTTTCAAGGCTTTTCTTACAGACATTAGGAAAAACACTTTTTTTTTTTTTTTTTTTTTTTTTTTTTCAGAGGAAGAAAGGGGTAAGAATATGATAAATTTTATCACTTTAAAACAAAATAAGAACTTTAGAAAAGAGTATTTGGTGAAATACTGAAGTAAATTGAAACAAATGAGTATATAGCAAGTTTGGTATGGCAGAATAAACAGGGAGATTTTTAAAATAAGTAATCGAACACAAATATTCTAAAATTTAAGGATTAAATGTATTCGAACACACACATATTCTGAATTTTAATTAATTTTAAATTAAACGAAGATAGATTAATTATAATTAATGGAACGTACATTGAAATACACCAAGACTCATCAAGATGAATGCTCTTGAAACCCATCAATGGATTTTAAATGAACATTGGTGAACTCTCAAATTAATCAATAAATTAATCACATAAAAATAAAATCAGAACTTTGGAAAAGAGCATTTGGTGAAATACAAAAGTGAATTGAAATAAAATTGATTGCTTATAACGTATTTTCTCCTTCCTTTCGGCATGTCATCGTGGTGTAACGAAAGCAAACTCGCCGCGTATTCGAGAGATCCAGGTTCGAGTCCCGGCAAGGCCACTGCACATTTTTCGTGTCTCCCTCTTCAAAAATGACCTAATGTCTCTATAGCTTAAAATCTATCAATTAGACAAAATTAATAAGCATAGAATAATATAAAATTATCAGACTTAAATTCAACGACTAAACATCCTAATATTTTATTAATTTTAAAATGAATGGAATCATTACAGTAATCGAACATAGATATTCTAAACCTTAACTAATTAAAAAAATTTCAATGTCAAATCCATGCACTAATACTTGATATACATGTTCAAGATGCACAGAAGTCCAGACCTACATCGCTATCATTTCTCGGATATCAGCTAGTCATTTTCAATTTCGTCAATCTATTAAAGCTAAATTTTTCGTCTCGAAACCCCTAAAACTAGAAAAATATTTATGGAATCTCTAAAAATTTAATTATTTTGGAACCACTAAAACTGTATTTCTTGTGAGACTTGTGAAATTTTAATGTTTTTCAGAACTGTAAAAACCATAACTTTCCTTTTGGTGCCATGCTTACTATTTTCAGAAAAATAAATGCTAAAAAAGCATTTAAAATGTATAGGTCTTTCGTGAATTTTTAAAAGGCTGTGGAGTAGGAGTCATAGGGTCGGAATAACAGTCGGGCAGATTTTGGGGTAAAAGGAGTTAGAACTGCAGTCGCTAAAAACAGGTCGACTCCGACTCCAGTTGTTGTGTAGCTCAAATTTTGAATAATTACAAATTAAAATTTTGATTTTTATGAATCACTTAATTATATTAATCACACATGAATCACTTAATTATATTAATCACAATTCGCTACACAAATGTTGTGTAGCGAATTGTAGCGAATTTAATATAATTAAGTGATTCATAAAAATCAAAATTTTAATTTGTAATTATTCAAAATTTGAACTACACAACAAGTTTGGTTATATTCTTTTATTTGGCTTATTAATTCTAGTGTAATCTATTTCGGCTAGTCGAGTTTACGCGAACTGCATCTTCAATGGATATAGGTGGATTTTTCATGTAATAAACTCAGGTTTTCATGTTAAAAATTAATTTGATTTCTTAGTATTTAATATCATTAGTTGCAGAAAAATTAGCTCTTTAATTTGACATAACTTTCGTTTTCCTAACTTTAATTGCATTTTAGTTATGAGCTTTAATTAGTAGATTTTTTTCTGTTTTCATTGTGATTTCTCTTGTGGGGGAAGAAGTGCCCTTTTTCCGGTAAATATTCGCTTTTTAGAGTTTTTCAGCGTTTCTTCGTTGGGTTGGCTTGCAGGGTTGTTGAAATTCCAAGTTTCCCCCTTCTTTAGGCGTGGTTATTTGGCGGCGGCTTGGCGACTTAGAATTTCCGTTGGGGTTTCAAAGCGGTGGCTTTGGCGAGTTTGCTAACATGAAGGAATGCTGTAGTTGCAACTGGTTTAACTTTTGGCGAGGAGTGAGTTGTGCCAAGTTGGAGTTCCGGCGCTGTCCCTTTTAACGGGTTGTTTTGTGGGACGACGTGACTTTTTGACATTTCTTTTGCCCTTTTGAATTGCTTTCTGATGCTGTCCGAGGCGACAGCTGATTCCGCCGAGAAAATGGATCTTCGCCCCGATAGAACTACGGGCCTCTTGGCTAAGCGCTTTGAGCGCGGGACGTAGTGTATGGGCATCTATGTCTTCGCAAAAATTCAAATTCTTTCATCAGTTTTTTTTAGTGTGTGTTGGTGTATCCCAAGAAAAATATAAAGAAGGAAAGTTTCTACAAAAATGATGCGTGCTCCCAGCTCTCAACCATCTGATTGCCGCTGTGGTAGTCGTGTACGATGCCGAGGAAAGAAATCATTAGGCTTTAGCATACTCTGAAATAGAGCGTTAATTTACAACCGTTGCGTTTTGGACCCTTTAGAATTTGATTCGTCGTTTCCCGCTGAAGATGTCCGGAAAAATGGTTTGAAAATTAATTTCTCTTAATCTCCTCGTATCTCCAAATCCGGGACTGTATGCAATTATTTGGCCGTTTTAGATCCTCATTTGTTCATCATAATCTCCTCGTATCTCCAAATCCGGGACTGTATTTCACTTATCGTACGTATTGGAACCTCATTTGTTCATCCTAAAATCTACTAGAAACTTCTCGGCTACCGTGATGACTCCATACATTCGACGAACTTTTTTTCATTCAACATGCTGCCAGCATTCCTCCTGAACTTCAATGGACATTTTTTTTTTTTTTTTTTTTTTTTTTGGTTTGACTTTTCCTGCTACTCAGCAACCAGATAAGTTATTTTTTATGTTTATTTCTTGGTTAGTTAAATGTTATAGATTTCTGCAGTTAAAATGTGTTAAGTTTAGGATTGTGTATCCATAGATCGCCAATAGATGGCGGTAGTGTTTGTTTGTAAAAAGAAACTGTGACGTCAATTATGTATATGTATCAGTTCGTCTTTGGTGTTCACACAAAATGATTGAATTAACTTAATTTGTTGAACCTTAAATTTTTTTTGTAGTTACATGATTGCAATAGTAAATATAATAGAGATTCTAAGGATGTTAAGAAATAATAACTCAGTAATAGTTTGATGTGTAAGGCAATAGTACAACTTTTGTTGAATATATTTTGATTTTTCCAATTAATGGATATATATATATATAATTTGCATTAAGAGTTAAATAAATAAGTTTTTCTAGATCAATCAATGGTAAAATTTATTTTGTGTGCTCATGATTTTTACCAGTCTACTTCTCAAATTGATTTTTGGGTTAATGCGGAAAACAAAACGCAATTGAAAAATTCTATTGATACTAGTATTTTACTGTAGAAGAGTATTTTTAGTGTTATGGTCAACTAGTAGGTTACCTTATTGGTAAAACTTTCAAAACGACATAACACAGTTTTTGTGGGACAGTTTGAATTTGAAATGAAATTAAAATGAATTGAAAAAAAATTAAAGACAAGCTGAGTTATTATTTTTATTTATGGACTACATACATTAATAAATAGTTATTTTCTATTTCATTGACCTATTAATAAATAAATATAAGGGAGGAGGATGGATGTGATATTTGCCATGAGTGATTAAACTGATTCATTTAGTTACAAATCTCCCTGATAAATTTAGGTAAGCAGCAATAGCAGCAAGAACTCCTAAAATTGATGCCTTTCTTATTAAGCGAGCATGAAAAGGAGCAATTATTGATCAAGTAACGCGATAAGGAAGTACACATTTGATGATAAAGAGGTTGTTAGAATTAATAACTTTTTAGAATGTGTATATAACCCTAATGTTTCACTAACAGAAAGACTGTGGAATGATCTTCCAGAATTGGAAACTTCTTTCTACACCGTATATAGCCACAAAAAAGCTGCAATCTGAAGAACTGGCAGGAGGCGAGAATGGAAGAATGTGATGTTTGTTCTTTCTGAAATGGAGGGTTTGTTGCAGAAGGAATTATTTCTTCAATGGAGAAAAGAGAAACTACTTTGCTAGACAATGAGATCTTGCTGGGTTCAGTATATGTAGATCCGAAACACCGATTTTTTTTGGATGACAAACAAATTAAAAAGGCAAAGAAAGCCATCTATGAATTTTCATTAAGAATGAAATTATTCTCAGAACAATTGGAAAATTCGAATCAGAACAGTCAAACTGAAGACATTTTAATTGAGTCTCTATCATCCTCTTCCAGTGATGAATTAGATTTTGAGAAATATTTTTGGATGATATTGAAAAGGCTAAGGCAAAGCGAATGAAAATAAAGAACCAAGAGCCTTTCGATATAAAAATGAAAAAAATACAAAAAAGATTTCTACACGGCCTTTGAAGAAATAGAGAAATATGATTGCGCTTGCAAGACACCTCTTTTAGAACTTATAAAATTTATCCTGAAAAGTTAAAAGAAGTAGCCCTAACAGTAACAGTTCTTCCTCCTACTCCAGTTAGTGTGGAAAGACTCTTCTCAGCTCTGAAGTTTGTTAAATCGGACCTATGGCTCTCCAACAAAGAAGATCTTGCCGAAGCTATACTGAAGAAAGAACTGTTTGGAGCCTGATGTAGACCAGACAATTCTGTATCACGTTCGTAATGTATGTCGTTAAGAAATATCTTTTAATAATTACAAAAACGGTTTTAAATGTAAGTTAATTTGTACAAATTGGATGTATTATTTAAACTAAAATAAGGATTAAAAATTTAAGAAATGCTTTTATTGTTTTCGAAGCACTCAATTTTTAGGTAAATACCAGCTGATTATATTAAAAAAAATCTAGAACTTTCAGATTTTATATTACGCCCAAACGGGCGTTTAACGTTCTGTGTCTCACCTTTATTTCTTAAATATCATGTTCTTCGCACTTAAGTCACATAAAATTCAATTCAACAGCAATTTCAGAAAATATTTAAAAATAGCATATCTTTAGAATTTCCGATTGACAGTCTCGCGCGCTGGACATAATTTTTTTTTTCCGTACAGTGTTGCCATTGCTAACTTTGAAATCGCTGAGTTTCTTAATAATTTTTTTTAACGTTTTACAAATTTGAAGCAGATATTAAAACAAATTCGAAATTCAAAACTCGGGCTTCCAGGTACCCATGTTCGGGTGAAGGATTTACATTATTCAAAATTTGATGGCTTTATGTACCGTCGTTTTTTCACGATGTGAAAAGCATACTAATATTCATGCACATTCTCCTTTACTTAATTTCTTTTAAAATAATACAGGGGAATAATATTCGGTGGCAACAATTTGAAAAGTGATTCAGCCTTTTACAATAATTCAAAGCAAAATTCCGTTTCGAGACAAATAACCCTTCTGAACTAACTCTCCTTTGGGCTAATAACGTCTAGATCTTACGTTTTGTCAAATACCAACGTTCCTAGAACTAGGTAAGCGAAAGGCTTTGGAGGATAAATTAAAAAGCTTATGGTCAGGGTCGCAGTGGCAGTACTGGCCAAGGCAAGTGGATGATGTAGACAACGTAACATACTGGAAGCAACTATCCAGAGATTTTGAAAAGATTCAGCTAAGAATAGTTCTAACATTCAAAATCCCTAAAAAAAAGTGTATAAAAAAACTGAGCCGGTGTGTACAGAGAAATGCGCTTTCTTCGGAAATTAATTAAAAAAGGGGGGCTTATATTTAGGCGAACAGAAAGTTATCGCAAACTTTCAGCAATAAAAGGCGCAGTCAAAATAACCTTTAGAAGTGTTTTGAATAACTTCTGTTGACAGACACCTTGTACCATTCTTTCTATACTATATAATAAGCTTCTTTTGAATCAGGCCACTTTGAGCGGACCCATTATTCTCAATATACGTAAATACACGCAGCGTCATTTATCAGTAAAAGTTTAAAGTAAATATTTACTACTCTCCAAAATATCTTTTTGAAATTCATTTTCATGTAAACCATTTTCCTTTAAAATTATTTACTGGACTTTTACCAACTTTTTTTAATAGGTCAAGGCAATTTTAAACACGTATTTATCTTACACACGCCCTTATACAGTCTTTCTAACGTTTCGGGAGTGTTATGCTATACTATTATAAATATATCTCGGCAGGTATTGAAATCACGAGAAACTTCAGGATTTTGTCTTCCATGCGGCATCGCGCATAACAGGTTTTTCAGAATGTTGCCATTCAGGGAAAAGAAAGGTCTTAAATTTAAATTTTAATCTAATTCCATTCATTATTGCTCAACAAACAGAAAAATTTAAAAGCAGTAAACGCATTTCTTAATAATTTTGATCTGTATTATATTTTTTAATATTACGTCTAATTCATATAAATTAAAATATGTATACTAACATTATAATTATTAAAAGATATTGTAGTGGTCCTCCCTTTTTTCTACTAAACTATGTGCTGAGGAACCTAGTGAACTACTAAGCGAATAATCGCTCTTAAGTCAAAGAATAGAAACGTAAACTCCAGAAGGGTTAATTATCCTTTATTGCTCTAAATAAAGATGTACAGACGCCCCCTTTCTCAGGGCGTACAACAAAGCCACCACTTGGGCTTAACTTAAAATGTAAGAAATAAGAATTATCTAATGACTAAACGGCCGAGCGTAGTAACAGTTAGAGAGACGTAGCCAAAAGGCAAATGCGCACTATTCAGCAATCCTAATTCTTTCTTCCAAATTCAGTGGAACTAAAATATTTTCTACTACTCATTTGCACTTAACGCGATTCTGAAAACACATTTTGGTAAGGAATTGTAATCTGAAGCTAGAAGAGATAGGAAAAGTACATAAACTTAAAATAACTATTATAAAAACTAGGATTTCCAACGCTAAACATTAAGTACTTGATATACAACTGTTTACTACTGCACATGAAAATTACCGCTGAACTACTTCGTACATGTAAAATACCAATTTAAAAATCTCTTGCAATACACAGATTTTACAAGACTGTCTGAAATTTAAATTGCAACCACTGATCTTCCAACAGCTACTTCGATGTATTATAACTTACATCCCGGGAGTATGCATAGGAGAATATGATAAATTACAATATTCATTCCTACTTGAATGGTTGAATGAGAAGAGGAAAGAGACACAGTCGACCAAATCCACGGGATGTGTAGTTAATGTCCACTATATTTCAATTCGGATACCACTGCAGAGACCATTGGAGATATAAGACGTAAAAATTCAATTTTGTTCTCACCAAGATAGCAACCACATACCTTTCAACTGTCAACTGACCACTTACACCGACACAGCATGCATAGGAATTACGGTAATATTTTACAAAGTCTGCAGAAAACTTTGAACACTTATCTCGCTATTATAACTAATACATTAGCCTATCATTTTTAGTACGATGTCGGAGCCCTGTAACGTACTCTGTGTAAGACCACTATCATATTGACTCAGATGGATTTACTCTAATACGCTGGAAAAGAAGCCAGAGTCTTATAAGATATTTCTCCCACTTTCTTAGCGTGCCTTCGTGGTGTAGTGGTTCTGCACGCTGGGCCGGTATTCCAGAGGTCCGTGGTTCGATTCCCGGCGAAGGCGTTTTCATTTTTCATATCTCTGGCTTTTCCAAATAACCTAATGTCTCTATAAGTGGCGCCCGAACTAAAAGGGTTGTGGATGATGATTCTCCGCACCCAGGATTTGGCAACTAGGTCCCCTAAAAGCCTAGTCGTCCTTTAAAAAGGCGAGTATATAAGGTATTTCTCCCGCTTTCCTAGCATGTCCTCGTGGTGTAGTGGTTCTGCATTCTGGGCCGATATTCCAGAGGTCAGTGGTTCGATTCCCGGCGAAGGCGTTGTTCATTTTTCATCTCTCCGGCTTTTCCAAATTACCTAATGTCTCTATAGTCTTAAGGAAAAAATTCTTTACGTTTTTTATATCATGGTAATAACTTGTTTGAATAAATTGGATTGGACAAGATCGGATTATTTGGCTAATGTGAAGCACTCAAAAGCATAAGCTCCATTCCAGTTTTGACCAAGAGCTCCCTCACAGAACCCTGAATACAAATTTTCAATAAGCATCAGCATTATAATGGCACCAGTTATAAATTATAAAACTTTAAGACACTCATTATTAGATAAATAGAGAATACAAAAAAATCTGAATGGTTTCAGATTTTAAATTATAGAGAATACAAAAAAAAATCTGAATGGTTTCAGATTTTAAATTACGTCTAAAGGGGTGTTTTTTTAACGTTTTGCAAATTAATTTTAAAATGAGCATACCTTTAGAATTTCCAATACAGAGTCTCGCGAGCTGGAGATAAAAATGTTTTTTTCCCCTCGTACAGTGTTGCCGTTGCTCGCTTTGAAATCGTTTAGTTTTTCAATCAAAAAATCGTTGAAGTGTTACAAAATCTGAAATCGATAATAAAACAAATTTCAAATTCAAATTAGGCATCCACATGTCCATATTCTATGGAAGATTACGTTATTCAAATTGTTATGGCTCTAGGTATCGTTGTTTATTACAATGCGAGAAACATACATACATTTATGCAGATTCTTCATCATTTAATTTCTTTAAATATAAGGCAGGGCGATAATATATGGTGGCAACGATTTGAAAAGTGATAAAGCCTTTTAAAATTTTCAACGCAAAATGGCAAAACGGAATTAACAGTCCTTCAGGGTAAATTACCCCTTTGGACTAAAAAGTACTCATTTTAAATATATTTATACTAACAATATTATAATGATAAGAAAATACAGTTAATGATAAAAATTCTAGGGCTTCTGTGGCAGGCAAAAATATATGCAAAGAGACCGAACCTTTCATTTTAACGGAGAAAATGCTGTAGGCGAGAAACTTCTCACGTAGGAAATTTTATTATAAAGTTTATGACACACTGAAGGAGGCTGTGCAAAATAAACGACTCAAATGAGAAAAGTTCTTAAATGGGTCCCGACTCTGAAACTACACTTACCTCTCAGGCAAAATAGTTTCGCTGCAGTAATGACTGCCGTAAGGAGTATTAAAATACTTGAAGTTGTGAATTACGATAAGCGGTGTCAACTTTTATAAAATTTACTCTAACTTGTTATAGTTACAGGGAAATACATTTTTCATTTAACTTGTGGCAATTGCGGAATATAACGTTTTTAAAAATCCTTGCAAATCTGAGAGGTTAGAAAAATATAAGTCATTTGCTACCTAGCCAAGAAGACTTTTAAGATCAGCAATGAAATAAATATTTTTTATGCTGAGTTTTACATCATTCAGTTGAAAACTGTTGTTATAAATAGATGATAACTGCATGTCAATGTACTTTCATTCTAGTAGGTCCGCAAAACCGCTCTTTCGTGGGATCAGATCAGAACCATTTTGTTCACTGAGCTCAATAATTTATTCTTTACGACTCATTAGTTGATGAATATGATTCGGAAAACTCGCTCATTTGACATTATCATCGGGAACGGGGATTGAATGAAGAACGGTCTGCGAAGATGGAACGAACAGTGGAAAGAATTGAACGAGCAGTGGGACCACGAGAATCGTACCACTAACTCCCTGGATTGATTTTTTTAACTACAGTTTCGAGATCTTCCAAAAACCTTCTTTCTAAGTTTAATTAACAATAACATTGTACAATAAAAATATTTTAAAAGTTAGGAAATGATAAAAACTTAAATTATTTTACCATCAGAGGATAAGCTTTTTTTTTCTGCCTTGCAATGGGAATCAAACCTTTCTGGCACGTTTCCAACAAGAGATCTCAGTTGATGAACTCCAAGAGAGCTACCGCTCTTTTTTGACGTCTTACCGATCCGTAAGTGCTCAATAAAACGAACTTTTTTTAAATGTCCGCTCGTGAGCAAATGACATGTATATAGTCAGTACATGTACAGCGATTTCTGGCTAAAATATGCACTAAACAATACTCTTGACTTCCAAATCTATGTCCTTGTGGCTATTAATATTGGCCAAAAGAATTCCTTCTTTTGACAATGAAGAGGTTCAAAGAAATACGACATTCACTCTTTACAAAATTCTTCTAAAAAAAGACATCTGAAACTCTTTCCTTTCGAAACCTGATTTTGTCACTGCTTTTATAGAAATGTCGCATTTCGAGTAATAAATATTCCTATAAATACTATAGTATATTTATACACTATAGTATTTATAACTTATAAGTGTATACTATAATATTTATAACTAAATTATATATATAGTTTAGCTGCTACAGAGTGCACTATCTTTCACGAAATATCGATTAAAAATGTCCCATTTTGATATTAGAAATATCTATAGCCTTTCGTTCCCTTCCCACATCTAAATTATTAAAACATTAATCATCCATATAATTTCATAAATCTATAATTACGAGAGCTTGTCATTGCCTGGATGTATGATTTTTATTCTATCTTTAAAATCAAAGCATGCATTGTTTATCTGTGTGAAAAATGAAGCAATTTAGAATATATACGTTTTATAATATTTTTTTTTTTATTTTCACATTATTGCAAAGCACTTTTCAAAATGGCATAAAAAGGGGCATTTTTTTAACTATATGCTACTTAATAATTTATATAAATACAGGTCATAAAATGTTTTAGAAGTACTGTTCACAAGATGATATAAGGTATTCATTTAAGTATTTGATAACATGCGCATAATTAGTACAAGGCTCTATGTTATTATGGTGGCAGGTTACAGAATTTACGCTTTGCTTATATAACAATAACTTCATCATTTAACCTCCTATAGCGATTCGTAGTGCATTTTCCGGAGAATTTTCACTGTCAAACATTTTAAGGGTATTTTTCTCAGTTCGTCTAGCTTAATAATTTAGATTTCAATATGACCTCCTTGGACCTCAATACACTTTTAACATCGATAGGAACAAATTAATGTCTCTAACAAAATAATCTGAAGCTTTATCCTCAAAATATTATGTAACTGATCTCTTTATGTTATCAGCATAATGAAATCACTCCGCGAAGGACAGTTTTCAATCTGAAGTGCATATAATAATCACTTGAGGCTGAATCTGGACCGTAAATTGGGTGGTCAGACAACTTATTTTCTCGCTATTGAATAGGAAAGGAATGAATAAGCATACACATGCTTCAAATGCTATTTATTTAATTTGAGCTTCAAATTTTCTTTAATCAAAAATTCAATTTCAAACGTTTTTAAACATTTTAGAAGAAACTACAGCATTACTTCATTCAATAAACAATCAAAACAATAAGACGCGCGTACATTTTTTCTTAAACTTTAAAATCTTTATTTTTCTCTAACGAAAACCTTCTCTAACTTTCTAAAAAACATTTTCTCTAACAAAACTCTAACGAAATCAAATTTATTTATTTAGGAGTTTTGTGTGTGGGTGTCTGAAAGAGAAATGTATTACAAAATAATTCTTTACATGTGAACACTATGCATTGTCATCAGGATATCTTGCAGACACATTTGGATGTGACATTAAGCTATTAGAAGAATGCATTATAGAGATATCCTGGAATGACCTGAGGATGTGGTCTTTACAACAATCCCTACGCTGTCGAGGTGACTTAACGAGAATGCCCTGGGAATATTTTATATAAGGTTAAGAACTGATGAAGATATATTCGAGAAGTTACAAGAACATTCAAGGATATCATTAGGACGAGCACAGATCCTATGAGCAACATTTGAAAGACATCCTAAGGAGGATTTTGTGCAGTAAAATGTTAATTTGTATCTCTTAAACTGCTCAATTTAAGTGTAGACTTCAAAATTTTATATTCTTAGCATTTCCAAATACGTGAAATATAATCTAGAATATTTCCTGTACTTCGGAAATGGTTCTTTCCCAAAGCACAAGAAGCAAAATACATTTCAAGTCATAAAGGGGAACTATCCATGACTACTGTTTCACACACATACCTAAAGAAAAAAAGCAACTTTATTTTAGACATTCACTGGAAAAGATTTCTTTTCTCTTATCCGGTACTCTCCCATTACCCTCAGTCCTGGAATCTTCCAATTATTCCCAAGACTGGCGGAACTCAATATCTTACGATGCCAGAATGAAAGGAAACAAATAATGAGCGAGAAATTTCGGTCGACGAATTTCCCAACTTCGGTATTTAGGTTGCTCGTATCCGAATCTTCTTGCCGCACTAACAAGGTTGATTAGAATTGCCGAAGCTAATTAAATCTCTTTCTTTATTTAGTCTGAGGCTGAAAGTGACGATCGTAGCATATAAGGGTAGAAGGCAAATATCAAAGGAAACCTGAATTCAGTACTCTATTACGACAGTGGTATGCAATGAAAAATACGAAATGAATTAAATGTTTGTTTGGTTGTAAAGTTATATATCTGCTATTTACGCGAAGCGTACGAAACTAAAAGCCAACAGTAGTTTCACCATTTATTACCCTGTGTCAGTTCATTATTTCCTACTTTTAAATAGCAACATGCATTTTGAGACAAAAGAATTAATTGGGTATTCGAGAGAAAATACATTAATTTAATACTTTCAAATATTTATTATAACATACAGAAAATGTTCCAAAAAACTTAATTGTGTTCTTTGATAATATGAGTTTTTAAAAATCCTTATCCATATATTTACTCATATAGCAGCATCGATTATTAGAACAAGATAGTTTCATTCATTTACCCGGATAGTAATTTTTCTTATTAAAAAGATATTGACTATTTCAAGAAACAGAAAGGTTGAATTCAAGAAAAGGTTATTTTCTTTAAGGTCCTCAGACTAAATAAAACATAACGAAAGGAACAAATCAACGTAACATAGGTGTGGGGTAAAATAGTATAACAGTCTGATACACGAATCCAAGTTGTCCCCTCCAGGAATGAAAAATATATAACTATATGAGACTTAAGATTACAGTTATGTTTTATACATCAATAATCATACTTTGTCGTTGATCGATTTCTTCAGAAAATCTTGTTCACTGTACGAAATTTAGATAATCCAATAAAACTGATATAAATTGTTCTGCGTAAATAGAGCTGTTACAATCTGCTAACAATTTCCCGCACTTTTTAAAATAAGAAGAATGTAAAATAAGTTTTATCACAGTTGCCAGTGAACATGGACATAATTTCAAAGCGTAATTTCACGCTTGTTACCCTTCGCGTAATTTGCAGAAGAGACAACCAGTTGACGAGAAACTTACACAAAGTGCATGCCAAATTCAGACTTCCATTAAGCTCCCTTCATCTCTAGCAATTGAAAACAAACTAAGAACGCGGGAGAATTCAGACATTAAGTAATGTACCTCACACTAGCGAGATAATTAGTTCCAGCATTTCCTCGAGAAAAGAGTTTTAATTTCAAATTAAATTACTTTCTGTTCCTGCAAGTGTCAATAAGATTTCGTCAGAAGCTGGATCAGAGGAAAGACTGAGGTGCCAAGTTAGTTAGGTCTCAAATTCGAAAACTTGAAATCTTGTATTGGCTTTTCTCAAACTTGGGGGAAATAGCGAAATTGATTACCAACTGAAAATTTGAAGATTCATCTCACAAATCTGAAGGATGAATGGCAGAATCATTTAGACTTTCCATCATCAGAACTCTCACTACCGTATGGAGCAACAGTAATTTAAGTCAACGTGATGTCAGATCTACCATGTTTATACTGCAGAGATTTGGAGAATTTATGAGGAAAGCAGATGTTTAATTTTTAGTGACAACCTAATATGATCTTGCTTTAAAGATAGTGTGCATGATTTTCTTACGTTTTATTATTCGTTCATGCTATAAAGTTGCCGTTGGTAATAAATACCATCATGGTCGTGGTTATATGATGTAAGTCAACAATTTTTGTGTTTTATTTCAATTGGAAAAATTAAATTATTTATACTTGTGTCTTTTTAAGACTTTATACATAGATGCAAGCTATTCTGGACAAAGCATTTCAACAATTTTCTATTCCATGAAATTCAGTCACAGTTAGTTTCCCTCTGAATGGAACTGTCATGAAGAAAGAAAACGCTTTCTATATATCTTTACTATACCTCTTTGGGAACGCTTCTCCCATTTTGTTTTCACAAACATTTTCATTTATTATATATTTATATTTTTATAAATCTAAACTTTAGAACGCCATTAAGTAATTATTAAGTAATATTAATTTTCATATATCATTTATTTCAGTTGTTTTTTGTTGTGGGCTTCCAAATCAAGCATTTAAAAAGAAATCAGAACGGCACCAAAATGCTTATTTCTGATAAAAATAAATCAGAACATATTACCCTAATGCTGAAATAAAACATTTAAAAATTCAGATTTACGTCAGAAGTAACTGCAACAAATGATGCTAAAACTGAAATATGAGTTATTCCAGATTCGTAAATGTTCCCAAATGCGAAGATAACTGTTTTATACTTCATACCTATTTTTGCTGTAGTTTCGGGTTAAAGGCTCTTTTAGAACAATTAAAACTTTCGACGCTAAATGAGATTAAAAGGTACATTTGTGCATTATTCAAAATAATTTCTACATTTAAACCTACTTGTGAAATGAGAAGCAATCATAACCAGTACTTGAATTAAGACACAATAACACGCCGAATAAATACTAATTCAGAAGTCAAACAACAAAAATCAGCGTTATACCTACAAAATTTTCACAGGACTAGTTTCGATGGTTTTACCGAACCATCATCTTCAGCTGCAAAACCGCAAAAATTTTTTTGTGAGGACGGACAGAAGCCCGCCCTACACCTTCGGAGTCTAGCAGCAGAAGAGGGAGAAAACCGGTTGTAGTGGTCAATCTCGCTCTGTCATTGAGCGGTCGCAGTGAACAGACTTGATATTGAATAAATGTGGAGGCTTGCCTGCATAATCTCCTTCCACAAATTCTCGCAGTCGGGCCTCATCAACATTAGTAAGCCGGCCAGAGCGCTGTGCTTTTTGAATGTCATAGCCCTTGTTTCTGAACTTTCGGTACCAAACCTTTACAGTAACATATAATACAACATTGTTACCTAAAGCTGTACACATGATTTGGTGAGATTCTGTATCTGACTTTTTGCAATAGAACTGGAAGTAAATGATAGTTCTAATCTGGTAGCTTGATAGTTTCATTTCAGACACCTTGTATTTAATGATAACGTCAATTTTTTACAAATTTCACAACACAGTGTTCTTAAGCAAGTCTCTTTCTCTCAAATGCCAAAAATTATTTCACAAAATATGATTAAATATGCCAACGCGAAAAGACGATATTCGCGGTGGTGGGAAAATTTTGTTGAAACCTGATACCTTTTTTAGTCATGTAATTTTACTTCACTTCCCAAAATGTTAACTTTGAATCCGCTTGGAATTATTAAAATATAATTGAGTTTCCAGACCACTAAATTTAAAAGCAAAATGTAAAGGTTTTATCTAGATAGACTATTAGATTTGAAGATAGAAGGATGAAAGGGGAGTAAATCAAATTTCAAGTGTAAAATATTAAAATAAATATAAGCTTTCAAGGTCATATATTGAAGGAAATCACAGCTGCACATTTTCCATTTGAAAGACAGAATTTATTAACCAGAAAGTCGGAAAGGATATTATTTTGTCTTCTTTAAGCTTGGTCAGGTACATGAGTTACACTTATTTACCCTTATTTAAGCTTTCATAATTATTTCACATCATAAATGACAAACAGCTATATACAAATCGCGCACAGTTCGAAAAGACAGAAAACTTCATAAGAATGACCCAGTATAATGGTTTTTGTACTCTTATTCAGATCGGTTTTAGACTTAAAAAAAGCAACATAAACAGTCTACACATTTTATGCCCACAGTTCAACAATGCAAATAAAACTTCATTTACCTTATAGCTCAAAGTAACTACTAAAAACCTTACCTTCATAGCGTGACTGTTTATCGAAATCTTTAGTAACTTTCATATGAGCAGTAAAATGCAATTAAACAGATAAACAAGCCACAGTAAGTACTAAATAACTCTAAATATTATGCATAATTGCATAAGGAAAAAACAACTTAGCTAAATTTTATTCTTAATAAATTAATCGATGATATCAGAAAAGGCATAAGTCCCGTATCTTCAAATTACAACTTTTAGCATAAATCCCACCTCTAAAATCATAAATACTACACGTAATGTAAAAACACGATAATGTCTGTAAATTGCTGAAGAAGGGAGTGTGTAAAGCAATGACTGCAGAAAAGTTTGAGCCAAAGCAATTTTTGTTAATTCTGTAAAAATTCAGAACAGTGACTCATGCCTTTTCTGATCTAGGCGATCTAAATACTCCTCTGCTTACTTATAATTACGGAATCAATTAATGTAATTTCTAAATTACCAAATACACACCCATTCTTAAATGAACGTGTCAGTAAAAAATGTCACTTAATCATAATGTTCATTTGTCAGCACTTTGGCAAGTACAATTCAAGAAACGAAAGCGCACGAAAGACAAAGAAAGAAAGAAAACATACAAATGAGGAAGTATTAAGGTAATGCGCTATAAAGCAATGTAGGATTTTGTCTTCCAAGGATATATTAGTTTCTGTGAGAAAGCATTGCTTAAATATCAGACAGTCAATGCAATCAAAACTAGATACGCCACTCTTGCAAGTGATTAAGAAATACCAAATTTAGCAAAGTTACTTCCAAAGTGAAGTTACGAGATCTAAATTTATCTCCGAGATTAAATTCTCACTGAATTAAAAGATCTTCCTCCTTGGCGCTGAATTCCTGCACTGTCTGGTGACCTTAATAATTTGCACGTACAGACAGTGAAAAGAAGAAAGAATTGTTGTTATTGTAATGTATCTGACTTGTCTGACAGTAACATCAGAACAAGCCTACGAAATTCATTCCGGCAAGTGGTGCAAGATTGCGTCTGTCGTTGGCAACAGCCTTGAGCACCGTAGAGGTGACAGTATGAATTTGCTTAGTTCCGCCCCCCAATTTTGACGGAGAGCACCACGGGGGGGAAGGCTCCGAGGGTCTCTCACCCCCTTCCAATGTCACCAACCTCTCGAGAGGACTTTCGGCTCGCAGCATACTTAGAGTGCCCCCATGCCACATATGCATTATACAAACGTCTATGTCTTCTCCGGGATTAGACCCCCGGGTGTTCAGCATGGCAGTCAGCATCGCTTAGAAAGATTTAAATATATTATTGACTTACGTATTCTCTTCAGTTATTACGAGGAGTATCAGAATGTTTTTAAGTTTGAGTTATAAGTAGAAACAGAAGTGGAATTTCTTTTCCGAAACTGCGTAACTTAAACCTTCGTTATTGCTTTCTAGATGAATATTTACTTTCGCTTTCTCCAAAGTTTAAAATTTTTATTTCGCCCTTCCAATGAATAGCTGGTATTTTTTTAAATCTGAGATTTTAAAGCAGTAAAACATATATAAAAATGAGATAAGAAAAAATTCGTGCAGATCGCAGGGGCGGCACATTTCCCCCGTAACAAGAATGATCGCAATTAGAAATGTGACAATTTCCTTAACTTTCTTCGAGTATTCATTTGTCAACGAAAAGAAGGTCCCTAAACGCGGAAGTCTGATCTTTATCCTGCTCGAGCAACTGAACAAATTTCAAAGTTTGACTCTAATTAATATAATTAACATAAAATCAAACTATTAAACGAGAAAATATATACGTTATAAGAATCTTATTATCAATGGCGACGTCACCCATCTGTCTGACCTATTCCATGTATAGTTCCACGTCAAAATTTGTACTGTTACTATTATTTTGCATTAACCAGTTATTTAAAATTTCAGCTTTTACTACTCCTTTTTCCGCACCTGAAATATAAATTAATTAGAAAGTATTTAAGCTGAGGTTTTTGGATTGTAAGACAGAGCGTGTTTCTGCCTGTTACTGGTTTCGCTAGTTCTGGTAAGAATTTAATTCTTTGGCTTTGCATTCCTAGGACCGACATTTCATTGTTACGACCGTGAAAAGTTCTGAGCCAA
The DNA here is from genome assembly GCF_044657685.1 of Stegodyphus dumicola. Classification (NCBI taxonomy): domain Eukaryota; kingdom Metazoa; phylum Arthropoda; class Arachnida; order Araneae; family Eresidae; genus Stegodyphus; species Stegodyphus dumicola. The sequence goes on from NC_140773.1 coordinate 176,345,520, forward strand.
CTTGAAGTTAAATTGTGCAATCATTTACTTCTAGGGTAAGTTTTAAATTTTGAATTCGACTTGATTTTTCAAGCACGAGACGTACATTTTATGCTCAAGTTTCCATTTAATAAAAACGTTATTATAATATTTTGAAATTTCTGTCGTTAATTTCAGACACAGCGATAGTTCGGTATAATTCTGTTAGGAATTTGATGATGTTTTACACTACCAAAGAAGGTCAAACTCTGTAAAGCATTTCCTTAATTTTGCATTGGTAATCTATTGAATATGAAGTTTTGCTAATATATATTAATTAAACGTTATTTTATTTGTAAATTTCCCACTAGGTATCCAGAATTCCAGAATTTTTAGCCCAAATGGGCATTACCTCAGAACTATTAATTTCGTTTTGGCATTTTGCGTTGGTTCAATATAAAAGTCTGAATCATTTCCACAACTGTTGCCGCCAAATATTAGATCCCTGCATTATATTTAAAATTATATTTAAAAAATAAATAATAAAGAATCTGCATGAATATATGTATTTTTCTCGCATTGTGAAAAAACAACGGTACCTAGAGACATAAAATTTAACAATAATGAATAACGTAGTCCTGCACTCGAATATGGGAATTTGGAAGCCGAAATCTGGAAATTGTTTTATTATCTATTTCATATTTTGTAATACTTTAACGAAATTCTGTTTAACAAACTCAACAGTTTCAAAGCGTTCCATTAGCATTAACATCGTGTGCATCTTCAAGCACGAATATTTTATGCGCGAACTATAGCATATTGTATCGGATAAGAAAGAATCATAGTTTTAAATGAGTATAATATGAAAAGATAGTACTTTGCAAAGCATGCAAATAAATGTGAATGTCTCATAGGCCAAGGCAGAAAAAAAAATTGCTTTAAACTTGGAAATCAAGGTTCTAAGATTACTATCAAGAATTAATTATTTGATACAATTAATTACTGAAGAAATAGCCAAAATATATACGCCGTTCAACGGATGGAAGACACTGCTTAATGCCATAGTTTAAAAAATGGTACTGAGAAAATTTATTCACATTAGACAGTTATTGGAAGAACAAATGATCACGAAAACAGCTGTAAAAAATTTTCTAGCTTTTTAAAGAAATCTTGCTAATTTTTGTTAATTATGCTTATCACCTTCAACTTGTAATCGATGTACAATCCATTAGCATTGAAGAAAGCTGTAGCAACATTTTCGTACGTTGCAAGTGTACTTCCAGAAAGTTCCCTATGTTATTAAATAAATATACTGAATAAAGTAAGATTTAGACCCTTGCAGCATGCCAGCCGCTCATTTTTCTCTGCACGAAATAGTTTATCACTTCCGTGAAGAAGTTCCGCTTTTACAAATAATTGTATGAAAGGTGAATCAAGGAACGTACAAAGATAAGGAATATGTAAATTATCTAAGTGTGCCAGAAGTTCTCGGACAACGTAGAAAGCATGATGTTACAAACTCCATTTTGTTAAGGGTTCCACTCACAGTTTCGACAATCAGAGGTTTTACGTACAGTGGCAAGATGACGAAGAGAAACAAACTATGTACTTTTTATTATATTTCTAGCTTTCAGAAATTAGTTGAACCTCTTTAAGATAATTTTGTCGTATGTCTTCTTTAAGCAGAGACGGAAAGAGATAAAGCTGTATTTCTGCAGATTTCCCACTACAAGCGTGCATATACGGACAGGTATATTTACATATTGATGACGATTTTAAATAAGTAAATAAAAAGAATCAGCAAACGTAAAGATAGTAGGTACTTTTTACTAAAATCAATCTCAGTTATACATTAATGTACTTTTGTGTGCACTTTAACATGTTGTCATATCCTACGTAAGAGTAATTCTGAATTTCATTGCGAATGTTATCCGTCAAATCTTTTAATGGTTTTGGATTACTTGTGCATACAAGTTCCCTTTCAAACGACCCTATAGCAGAAATTCGTTAATTAGATCAATCCGGCGATGTTGAGAGCCAAAATCCTTTTTTTTTTTGACAGTTTATTCTTTCGTGAGCTTGTTCGGAAATTTAGAGGATGAAATCGTGGGAAGTCTGACAGGTTGCTCAATCTCACTGAAAATGGGGATTCGTGTTCATGGAAATTAAATGAGTGTAAAATTCCTCAAAGATTCTCATATACACATCAGTGTTCACCATTGTCTTAAAAAATACTGCTGGTATGGAACCACAGCATGCCTGCAGTACCTTCATCTTGAATTTTTGGATCGTAAAGAGGATCTTGATTAATCATATGAAGATTGTTTACTGATCAGTACCTGGTGAGCTGGAAGTTCACACTCCCTGATAGATGAAACTAAGTTTCATCACTCATGAAATTACAGCAGTGAATCCAAAAATCCATCCATAACTGCTTGGAGTAGCTATGGGCAGTAATGTACACGTTTTCCCTTGTCTTCATTGTCCAGTTCTAGGACACACGCTATAGTGTGAGACTTCATCGTGTAAAAACGGGTTATAATACCTAGTCGATACGTTCATCTGCTGCTGTTTTTTTAATAAATGTTCGAAAATTATTTGCGGCCCGAGATATTTCAGGGGTTGCGAATCCATTTATCGCATCCGTAAATAGCAGCATGCTTTTGAGTCAAACATGAGCTATCTATCTACCATGCTATTGGATTATAAATTAAAATTTTCCCACGTATCGGTGGATCGCGATGTCTCTCGTAAGGAAAAAACAAGAGCTCATGCTTACAAAATGGTTAGGAAGCTTACAAAATGGTTAGGAAGTTATGCTTCTCGTTAGTTTTTCTTGTCTTTCAATTACATTACGCTACTGCGGCATTAATCAATTGCGTGGAGCAGAAAATTCATGCTGTTAATAGGCAGACGAAATTATAAGTTATATTTGAAACTATAACAATGCTTTATGAAAATGTAAAAAGTAAAAGAGGTTTAAATCAGCAAACATTCTTTTTATTAATTTTTAATTCGATTTAATTTTGAGTCAGTTTTATGTAATTTTTTGTCTGTTTATAAACGTTTACATATCACTTTGTATAATAAAAGATTTTTCACAGCCAAATATTAAGTACTCGATTAAGAAATGATCATTTTGATTACCAATCAGCAAAGAGATTGCTATTGGGAGATTCAGTACTAACTCCAAAAAATTGCAGATATTCAGCAACTCATCAAATATATATGTATGAAATTTACGTCAAAAGAGCGTAGAGCATTACGAAAAGAGAAAAAAAAGAGATTCTGACGTCATCAGAATACCGATGTATGAACAGCGTAAACGAAATCGAAAGCTTCTCTGATGGCTGGATTATTTCGAAAGGTTTTAAGCCGCTAAGATTTCCTGATTTCATTCCGTATGATTTCTTCCAGTAAGGCTCTTTAAAAGGAAAAGCTTAAGCTAACAAGCCACGTGCCATACAGAGATCTGAAAACAGCATTCGACGTTAAATGGTACTAACTAGGCACTTTTCGCAAATATGAAGCGTCGTTTTCGGCTGTGCGTGGACAATGGTGATGAGTTCCAGCGTCCCATCTAGTATGATTAAGCATTATTGCTCACCAGCGCCCGAGCGGTGAAATCGCTGAACTCGGATCCGAAGTGGGTTCGAATCCAGGCGAATGGTCTGGCTGCATGGACGTTTAAATGGCTTTTTTCACGTGTAACGTGTATACGTGACAGTTCCCTTATAAAGTTCTTTGTGAAGGTATCCCTTCCCTTAGACAGGTAACCTTAGTTTGCTTTGGCATAATAAACATTATGCATTTTTTCATGGTGTAGCATAAGTAATAATATACGCATGGTTAAAATTTGATAAATAGTCTTACAGAGAATGGCATTTTCTTGGATCTCCACCGAAAAAATAAACCTATATACTTCTTGATATTTTAAAAATATTTTCGAATTTTTCAGATGTTACTAAGTTTTTTTATTATTCGGTAAAATAAGATTTCTGATCACTTATAAATGCATTATTTTTAAAAAAAAATACGTTTAAGAAATTCAAAGATAGCGGTTTATGTGATTACGGCAAAGCCTCGAGGACTGTCTGCCTAAGGGAAAGGATGCCTTCGTGGAGGACTTCCTAAAGGAAAGTGGCTCGTGTACATGTTACGCATGGGGAAAACCACGAAAACGCCCATGCAGCCATCGTGTTCGCGGGATTCGAGCCTCAGACCGAACTACCAGTTTTCAGCGACTTTACCACTCGGTAGTGAGTCTCTCATAGATAATGAATCTGATGCATGAAAAAAATTCTTTTGATTGCTTTGTGCCTCATTTGGTAACCGCGTTATATATGCAAATGATTTCAGGTAACATTCGTGTAATATACCAAACACGCAGTTAATCGCATGATACTACATCATGAGGGTACTGTATTACTTTCAAATATAAAAACATTTCGTAAGATTGAAGTTCCTTTCAGGTTTTCTACACCTACGGGAAAAACTATAAAACTCTTTAACCATCAAAATTTTGATTGAATTCGCAGAAATCCGCACATTTCACGAAATTAACAACCGAAAAAAGCAGCCTAGTTTTCAAAGCCGCGTGAGAAGCGTCATTTGCGCTAACACTAAAAATAAAAAAAGGTTATGATAATGTACACCACTTCATAAAGGTGTCGTGAAGAATTCTACAACCGCAAATTCGGCGTGTAAACGCTTCCACCATCTTTTTTTATAATCCAGTTTGGGGTTATAAACTTCAGTAGGAAGTTTTATGCCGTTACGTGCACAAGCCGCGTGATTTCAGCTTCAAAAATTCAGAAGCAGGGGAAAAGGTGGCAGGGAAAGGAACCAAATAAAACACCTCATGAAGGCGTTTATGATCCCTATACCTTCTGCGATGGGACCTCGCTTTTAATAACTCGCAGGCAATTTTCAGTCTCTTACACTGTATCCCGAAAGTGGCTTAATTTACCGGAATGGAAATGAATAGAATAAAATCCATTTTAACCGAACTTTTCTCGATGTAATCCGTTTGAACTGAAATGTTGAGGAAAAAGTGCATAATCCCGTCAAAAGGCCCGAGAACCAATTACCTCCACCATTTTTTTTAAAAACAAAAATCCTTTTTCTTTATTTCACTTTAGGGATAAATAAATACTCGTATTTAATGATATAAATATAGTGCTATGAATACGCTACATGTGAAAATAATCGATAAGAAATCTCTTTACAGCAAGTAGGTGTCTTTCAAGTAATTACGTATTCATTGATGATCTGTGAAAATTCACATTTGCTCTGTACGAAGAGAATTCCTTAAACGTGAATTAAATACAAAAATCGAAGGATAAGCGATTTTAGTAAATTAAGAAAAAACGTTTGCGGTGTGCCTCAAATTATTTTTTGCTACTCTAAGAGGAAATTTGCCATTTGCCAGTCATTATTTATGATTACTCTCCCACATAACGATTTCTTAAATACTTGATGCATATTATAAATTTCATGTCTCTTGTCAGTTGTGTTTTTTTATAAATTTGTGGTTAAACCTAAACCACTTAGAAATTACATCTGTTTAACTTCTCGTGATTTAGGCAAATTTTCAGCGGCTAAATATTACGATCACTAAACACTAAATTGCTTGAAATAGGTTCAATTTAGGCTAAACCTAGCTGCGTTGGAGTTATTCTGGTTTTCGCCATGTACAATGACAATAGGAGTAGGATTTCCTAAAAGAGTCCTCCATGCAGGTATGCCTTTCCATACGCAGATAACCTTACTGCTGCTTTGCCTTGATCAGTTAAATTATTAGAAGAACTCTCCTCTTCGGATTAGAAATCTAAACTCAAGAACACATAAAAGAGATAAAAGCAACTTAATTGTTCAATAATTCTTTCGCATTGATACAGATCTGTTTCTCTAAAACATCTGAAATGGCTGTATATACGAATTTCTGTTGTAATGGGTTTTCCTCCTCCCTGCCAAGTAGAATGTTACAGCGTTAATAATAACCTACTTAAGTGAAGTGATTACTTCTGTCTTGGGGATCTTTGTGCAGTTTCACCCACTGTGTACGGTTTCCCCCTTAGGACAGGACTAAAACTTCAAGCATTAATAATTGAACGTTGACGCTAAACAAAACATTCAAATAAGACATCTACTTTAATCATTCCATAAGCATGATTGGCATGTCATTTAACAACTCCCAAAGCCAATGAGCATGCACTAACGTAAAGAGGGAAAGCACTAGGTATAAAATGGACGCATGCGTTCGAGAGACCTGCCGATGTCTAAATGCACGGTAAATTTCGAGCGACTTCGCTGTGAGAAAGTTAAAAGCTACATTTTGCAGTGCAACTAAACTTTAACAAAACTTAATCACTGCTACTTGAGATGTCATAGAGTTAAAAATACTTAAATATGAACAACACAGATGGTAACATTCAGCGCCTAATTGTTTTAGCTCTATCCACGAGAAACTTAGCATTCTGGCAAACAACCGCACTCAACAAAACACAGATCAGCGCACAAGTAAACATCTCAGGAATAAATAGCTTTCCGGCGAGTTGCCACTGTTTTCTTTCTACACTACTAAGTCAATCTAATTTAAATTCTGACCGTGGCAACCATACAAGATACAGAGATTTGACATAAAAATAACTAGTTAGTTTAAAACCCATCTTATGCACTCTTGCATTAAGGGGATTCATACACCTTAAAACCCATAAGATGTTCGAATAGGTGACTGTTGCAAGAATTGGGATAACTTATTTAGTTTAAAAGCAATTACTACCAACTTTTTACAGCTGACTACATAATATAGCTTCTTTCTGAAATAGTCATCAGAAAGTTTGTGTTGCCACAAATATTTTTATAATTTAATCCGCTTTGTGACAACATTATTCGTCATGTTTCCAACTTGCGAGCACAGTTTAAAACATTCTGTTTCATAATTTAATTCCATATTTAATATATAGCTTTTATAACGTCTGGAAAATACTGTGTAAAATTCTAAAAATTTCATGTTAAAGTTTTATTTTATTTTGAGTTGAGTTTATAAAATGTATTTTATTAAAAAAAATTGTAATGTTTTCGTCCATAAAATTTTTCAATAGTAAAATATTCATCAGATTGTTGGTTCAGTTAGAAAATAGTGCCCATATAAAGAATTCCATCCAATTTCAAGTATGTACCATTAGCCATTTTTAAAATATCATGCGCGCAAGGTGGAAATATGGCGAAATATTTTATCACAAAGAGGATTAAATTACAAAAATATTTGAGGCAACACAAACTTTCTGGTTACTAGTTTCCAAAGCAGCTGTATCATGAAGTCAGCTGTAAAACGTTGGAAGTAATTGCCTTTAAAATAAATAAAATATCTCAATTCTTGCAATTGTCACATATTCGAAGATCATGAGGGGTTTAAGGTGTATGAGTCCCCTTAAAACCCTTGATAGTATTTTGAAGATCAGCACTCGTAAATTTCATACCTAATTCGATAGATTGTATAGGACATTTTCTTTAATAATTTGAAACAGGTGATTCAAATAAAGATTGCAAAATTAAAATTTCAGTTCCCACTCTGGTATCTCAAAAACATATGCCCCATTAAAAATTTTAATCTTTTAAAAATAGTAAAAATTAGGAAATTTAAGAAATTTTAAAGTGCAATCTGATCTTTATATTTCAGTTCGATGTCTGAAACGGTTTCGAGCGGACCTGATTACCGAATATCACATGTCTTGAAAAAGCAGACTGGAATATATGAATTTTTAGTGTCTTTTTTATCATTCGTTTCTTCGGAATCTTAAACTGAATAATTTTTGCAATTTTTAATTAAAAACCTTGGAAATATGAGTTTTGTTGTTGTGCAGTACAAATATGTAATAAAAAAAGTGAATGGAATTAGTAAAATTTTAGTGGACTTTTATCTCCAATTTCACTTAATGGTTGTTCTGAGCACCTTAATTTTAATTTTCAGGAGAAAATTAGATTTTCAGGTTTGGTGTTTGTCTTTATTTTTAATAATCCACTTTCCTCTATACTTACTTTGATTTAAATATATTCTGGAAGAAAATAAAAAGTTTGAAATGCTACTTTAATATTATTTGTCGAATTATATTGAAAAAATAAAGTTAATTGTGTACTTCATTTGCTAAATTTTATTGGTAGTTCTTCTAATAAATAAGACGCAATTTTAAAGTTGTCTTTCACCATTCGTAGATATAATTTTTTCTTTAACTAAAATTTTTTTAATTTTAAGCTATAAGGTATTTTCTCTCTCCTTTCTGCATGGCTTCGTGGTGTCAATGGAAGCATACTCGACACTTATTCCAGAGGTCCAAGGTTCGAGTCCCTTGTAGTCTATTGCAGATTATGAAGAATTTTACGTCTCCTGCCTCAAAATAACCTAATGACTAGTTAACTGGCGCCCAAACTAAACGGTGGTGGACGATAATTCGTCACCACCAAAATTTGGCGGTTGTGTTCCCCTCATCCCCAGTTGGTATTTAAAATAGGGCGGATAAAAGTATTCTCTCCTTTCTTTCCGTGTGCATTTTAGGTATAACTGGAAGCTGTGTAAGAAATTTTATGTGGAAATATATTTTAATCGCCAAAGAGGGCGTTAATCTTTCATGATGTATATATACTTCTTGTTCTTGGATCTGGCATCCGCCAGTTGAATGTGTGTTAGACTTGAATAAGCTTGGCTGTTTAAAAACCTGATTTGTAGTGTTCATGTATCTTTATGTTATGTGTGATTCGAATTAGTGTATTCTTGAACCAGGATATCTTGAAATTCTTGACAGTTAATATAATATTTTATACTTTTGGCGCCCAACGTGGGGCACAAACAATTTTTTTCGGGGGGGGGGGATTTAGAATGTGGTGTTTTCGTGTTAGTGAATTTATTCCTTTGCACTGAGCGTGGCGGGATTAACGTTCGGAATACGTGGGAATGTGTTTCACCAGGAAAATGTGAGAAAACTAATGAGCAAGAAAGAGCGATATTAAAATACAATGGACGTTGTTACAGATGTTTTAAAAGAGGCCATGTAGCTTACAGATGTAAAATGAAACTTCAACCTTGTGAGTTGTGTACTGGTTTAAATCATAATAAGCTATTTTGTAAAAGTATTCTTCCTAAAGTGGAAGCTGTTTCAGATGTTAAACAGAAAGTAGTTACAGTATCAGATTCTAAGCAGAATGTAGTTGCATCCCTGTCGTTTAACTCTGAGACTGTTTCTGAAAGTGCTGATAAAGGTGTATATTTACAAATTTGCACTGTTAACGCTTCAGATACAGATAATACTAGAAGCCAAATAGTAAAAATCTTAATTGATGGTGGATCACAGAGGCCATTTATTAGATCTGATTTGGCTAAAGAACTAAAATTAAGGACTTTAAGGAAAGAAAGGTTATATATTTATTCATTTGGGTGTAACCAAGGTAGACTAATAGAATATAATGTTGTTCAAATTACCCTGAAAAGTATCATTTCCCTAATGACTCAATCACTATTGAAGCTCTTGTTACAGATACAATTTCTGAAGCGATCATAAAAATTCCCTCCAAAAACATTTTAGAAATATTAAAATCAGAAAATCTAAAATTAGCCGATAATGGTGAAGCAGCTGAAATAAAAATATTGTTAGGATCTGATTCATGTTGGGAAGTGCAAACAGGCGAAAAGAAAAGAGTAACTAATAAATTATTTGCGGTGTCTTCTATATTTGGTTGGTCCTTAGTTGGATCTTTAGAAGGTGATCAGTCTAGTGCCTGTATTTTTACAACTGGTGCTTCTCATTGCTTGAAGGAAGATAATAATTCAGTTCATGACTGTTTGCGAAGGTTTCGGACTCTGGACCATTTTCGTTTAGAGAAGAACGAGAATACTGACGATAAATCAGTCATTGAGAAATTTGAAAAAGAATTGCATTTTACTAATGGTAGATATGTAGCTCGTTTGTCATGGAAATAACATCATGCAAACTTGGGTAATAATTTAGAAAATGCCAAGCTACGTCTAGTATCTTTGGTTAATAAACTAAAAAGTGAAGAATGGCTTAAGGCGAATTATGATAGCATAATAAACGAACAGTTAAAAAATGAAATAATTGAAGAGTGCGAAATTGAAAGTTGTGATAGTAGTAAAATGTATTGCATGCCACATTCTCCAGTTGTAAGAAAACATGTATCAAAAACTAAAGTCCGTATCGTGTTTGACGCATCTTCGAAGTATAATGGGGTATCTCTGAACAATTGTTTGATGCCTGGCCCAAATTTGAATCCTTCTGTTTTGGACTTGATATTGCGGTTCAGACAATACAAACATGCGTTCTCAGCAGACACTGAAAAGGCCTTTCTCCAGATTGGAATCTCTGAAATTGATAGAGATGTATTACGGTTTTTATACTTTGATAATAATTACAATTTGAAACATTATAGAATGACTCGCGTTCCTTTCGGTGTGCCATGTAGCCCTTTCATTCTGGCGTGCACTATAAAAAAGGACATAAAGAAAATAGAGTTGGAAAATCCAGATATATTTGAGATGTTGAACTGTTCGACCTACGTAGATGATGTTTTCTATGGTGCAGATTCTGTAGAGTAGGCTTTAAGTTAAGTACTGGAGCCTATTGCGTGCTTAAAGATGCCGGAATGGATTTGCGTCAGTTTAATACAAATTCCGGGAAACTCAAAAAATTTTGGGATGATTGTGGAATAATTAAATCAGAAAATGAACTAAATAGTTCTTTAAAAGTATTGAGGCTTAACTGGTGTACGAGTAAAGATGTAATTTCCTTGAACATAGACAACTTGTGCGAAACATTAAATAGTTGTAGAAAAACCACAAAAAGAAATATATTAAAGGTGACTGGCTACTATTTTCGATCCAGTAGGTTTCTTGGCACCATTTGTATTACGTGCAAAATTGATAATGCATAAACCTTTGGCAGTTGGGTTTAGAATTTGACGACGAAGTTCCAACTGCATGTAAGATGTTGTGGTCTGAGTGGAGCGATGAAATTGAAAAGTTAAAGAAATTTGAAATTTCTCGAGAATATTTCCCCGGCAAATTGAATCAAAATAAGAATATCGAACTTCATTTATTTTGTGATGCATCTATTAAAGCGTATGGTTCAGTTGCATATTTTAGGTCAGTTGAAGAAGGACAGGTAGCATTCATTCTGGCAAAATCTAGAATTGCGCCAATAAAACAAAAACTCACACTTCCAAGGTTAGAGTTGCTAGGAGCATTAACATCAGCAAGACTTGCTAAATATTTAAAAGAGCTGTTTTCAATTCCTGAAGAAAATATTTATCTGTGGACTGACAGTATGATAGTGGTTCACTGGATTCATAATGCTCCTGAACGATGGAAAATGTTTGTAAAAATTCGAGTATCTGCAATACAATCATTAACCTGCCCAAATAACTGGAGACATTGTAATGGGAAGTCCAATCCAGCGGACTTATTATCTCGAGGATGTTCAGCCGAATATTTGTTGTCTTCAAGATTATGGCAGTCTGGACCAGACTGGTTAGTTGAATCAGTGAGTGTTTGGCCTAGTAAATTTATCGTGACAACGGAGTTTTCTGATGCTGAATTAGAGCGGAAAAAGTGTATAAATGTACTACAATACTACCGTCTATTGCAGAAAAATCTAATTCTCTGTTGAATCTTGAAAATTATAGTAAATTAATTAGAGCTATTAGAGTAACTGCATGGATATTTAGGTTTATTCACAATCTGAAAAATAAAACTGACAAGGAAACCGGACCCTTGATAGCAGAAGAACTTTATGCAGCAGAATTATATTTGATAAAAGAAGTTCAATATGAAACATTTTCTGATGAAATTAATAGTTTAAAGTTCGGACAGTTGCTTTCAAAACACTCAAACATTTATGAACTAAATCCTTTTCTAAGTGAGGAAAGAGTTTTGTTAGTAGGAGGAAGACTACAAAAATCAACTCTAAATTTTCATGAAAAGCATCCTATAATTATTCCTTCAAAAACTCATTTTACAGATCTTATAGTACGTGATGCACATGATCGAGTTCTTCATACAGGTGTAGCTAGTACTCTCATGTTCCTCCGTGAAAAGTACTGGATAATTAGATCCAGACAAAATGTGAAACGTGTTATAAGAAACTGTGTACTGTGTCAGCGTTCTAGCTCCCGACCAATGCGACAGGTCATAGCACCACATCTAGAATTGAAAAAGCAAACCCTTTTCACTATATGACCTTTTGACTTAATATGTTATAGGACTAGATTATGCAGGTCCACTTTTCGTGAAAAATGAAGATACGAAGTATTATATCCTATTATTTACCTGCGCAGTAACTAGAGGCATTCATCTTGAACTAACAAAAAATCTTACAACTAAATCTTTCCTACTTGCTTTTCGTCGATTCATGTCAAGAAGATGGCTGTGCTCTCTAATATACTCAGATAACGCGCGTACATTCAAGGCAGCTGATGCAGAGCTCAAAAAGATGTGGCAGGTATTAAGCCATCACGATGTAAAGAATTATTATGCAGCAAAGGGCATTGAATGGAAGTATGTCATTGAAAGAGGAGCCTGGTGGGGCGGATTTTACGAGAGACTTGTGCGATCCGTCAAAACAATATTAAGAAAAATTCTTGGTAGAACATCACTGCTACTTGAAGAATTCGAAACTGCACTGACTGAAATTGAAGCGGTGATAAATCGTCGACCCTTGACTTACGTCCAAGATAATGAGCCCCAAGTTCTGTCACCTGCTCATTTTCTGCTAGGGCAGAAACTTGCTAATTTGTCTCCTGTCAAATACACTCATGAAGTGTGCAGTACTAAAGAAATTCTTTTAAAAGCGCATCTATATCGTGAAAAATTATTAAATAACTTTTGGAAAATCTTTTATAAAGATTATTTGTTGAATCTAAAATCTGCAAATTGTGTGAACAATCACCGTGCAAAAAAACGACTTAAATGTGAACGATATCATGATTTTACAGGATGAAAATTTACCACGTAACATGTGGAGATAAGGAAAGGTTCTGGGATATTTACTGGTAGAGATGGACTAATTCGCAGTTGTGAAATAAAGACTGAAAAAGGCATTATAAAGAGACCTTTACAATTATTAGTTAAGTTAGAATGCTAAGAGTATTAAAATTGTATGATAGTATATTTCTTACTGAAAATTTAATCGTAATGCTACTAATGTTTTATCTATTTTATTTTAATTGCTATTTAAAGTACTGTATATTTAATATTTAAAGAAATGTATATATTAGAAAATTTTAAGGTTGTAGAAATGTATAAGTGTGTTTAAAATTTTAATTTAATTCTGAAACAAAAGACAGATTTCTTGTAATAATTCTAGTATTTTAGTTGAATTATGATAATCTTGATTTTGAAATCATTTGTTTAATATTATCTTGAGTCATATAAATTCTTGATTTAAATCCTGATGCTTGAATAGGAATGTTATGACAATAATTCTTGATGAAATTTACTTGAAAATTTACTTGATATTATTGAAACATATGGTAAGTTTTACATGTTCTTGATATTTATGTGACATTTCTTGATTACAAAAACTTGAATTTGTATTGAAATGCATAATGGTTCTTGAAAATAATTCTTGAAAATGTTCATGTAACACTGATAATCTTGATTGTTCTGAACTAGAGTTCAGCCGGGCCCAGCGTGTAAGAAATTTTATGTGGAAATATATGTTAATCGCCAAAGAGGGCGTAAATCTTTCATGATGTATATATACTTCTTGTTCTTGGATGTGGCATCCGCCAGTGGAATGTGTGTTAGACTTAAATAAACTTGGCTGTTTAAAAACCTGATTTGTAGTGTTCATGTATCTTTATGTTATGTGTGATTCGAATTAGTGTTTTCTTGAACCAGGATATCTTGAAATTCTTGACAGTTAATATAATATTTTATAAGCACACTTAACTCTAATTCGATATGTCAATGGGTTCGAGTTCTGGCGAGGGCACTGCACAATTTCACGTCTCCCACTTCAAAATAACCTAATGACTCTACAAAGCACTTTTTTCTATTCCCTTCTCTTGTCCTGTGTTTCGCATTAGGTTTAGATTCAAGAAATTTAGAATTCGTTTTAGATTTCTATTATATAGTCACGACAGGTGTACTAATTTAAGAATTAATCCCAAACATTCAATCCGCCAAACATAAAATTTGCACAGTTCGACTTTGCAAGTTATTTATAACCACATCAAGCGATAAAAAGTTTTTTGCTATATTACTACATCATAAATTGATGCTTAGTTGAAACTTTCGTATTTATTTAATTTAAAAAAAAACTTCAAAAATAAATTTGAAAGTTCTCTAATTTTATATTACGCCCAAAAGGGGCTTTTTTTAACGTTTTGTGTGTTACCTTTATTAATTAAATATAGTTTTCGCGCTTAAACCATAAGATTCAATTCAACAGCAATAGCGCAAAACAATTTTAAAATGAGCATATCCTTTAGAATTTCCGATCCCCATACTCGCGCGCTGGAAATATAAATGTTTTTTTTATTTTTTGAACAGTGTTGCCATTACTCGCTTTGAAATCGTTGAGTTTGTTAATCAAAAATTCGTTAAAGTGTTACAAAATATGAAATCGATAATAAAACAAATTCCAAATTTGGGCTTCCAGATGCCCATATTCGGTGGAGGATTACGTTATTCAAAATTGGATGGCTCTAGGTACCTTTTTTTTATCACAATGCGAGAAACATACATACATTTATGCGGATTCTTCACTATTTAATTTCTTTAAATATAACACAGGGAGATTATATTTGATGGCAGCAATTTGAAAAGTGAAACAGACATTTAAAATTTTTCGACGCAAAATGCCAAAAGGAAATTAATAGCCCTTCTGGGCTCACGCCTTTTGGACTAATTAATTAAAAAAAATATGGTCTATTTTTCTAACAAAATCCCTTAGCGGCTTAAAAGAATATTTTACAAGTGGCAACAAATTCTAATTTTTCAGAATTCAAAATTTGCGCAGGGGCCAAAAAAAAAAAAAAAAAAAAAAAAAAAAAAAAAAAAAAACTTCGCCTTTTTTACAAATATAAATGACTGTTTAGTTAATGAGATTTAAATGCAAATGAAAAACAAAAAGGGTGAAAAAGAAATTGTGAAATTTTATTTCATTCAAAGTATGTTCAAATAATACTGTAGTCAAATAAGCGTACAAAAAATGTGCCAGTCCCATTTTTTTGTAAGAACAAATTTGATCATCGGCTATCTTCCCTCTCCAAAATAAAAAGTGTCATTTGAAACTGTCCCGCTCCCATATTCAAAGACATGCGTTTCTACTCTAAACAGACTTAAAAAAATTTGAAAATGTAGAGCTGAAATTTGTACAATTTGAGGACGAAAGTTACCGAATTCTATTCTTCTAATAAAGTAATTACCAACAAATGATTCACAGCTAGCTAGCTATGAAACATTAATTTTAGTTTCACCTTTAATTAAAGTCTTCGTTTACTCTTTCTGAGAAACTCGGGTTCGAACAGCAAGATTTCCGAGAGCAAATCGCCTCTCAGTAACAGCAATGCACATGCGCAGGTTTTTCACGAGAATGAAGCAGCGGTTAATGGGAGCTAAGGTCACCTTCTTCATCGCTCATTTTGGCGATAAAGCTTTGATATATAACAAACTGATTAGGGCAAGGCGTGAATTTCTCAAACTAAATTATGTCTTTTGATACACGATTTGCACAGCAGGTAATTTGCGCTTTACAAAGAAAGCATAATTCATCGTTAAGGAACCTTTTTCCCATGCCAAAAACTAATTTGGTTATAATTAAGAAAAACCGCAATCTTATTTTGGCATAGATTTTAGCACCTTGAGATTGCCATATGCATCATTCATCATTCATAGCGGTCTTACGTTTTGGAGAAGCGAGCATCGAAAGTGATTCATAAGTTTTGTATTGTGTGAAGCCGTATGAGTCACCGATGCTTCACAACCACATAGAATTAATTATACGCTTAAAATTGTTTCCCCCCTATGCGGCCACAGAAAATTGTTTCGTATTCTTGATTTCCGATGTACGGAAAGTTTTCTTTATATAAATTGTTATATGATTTTAATATATATTTCGCTGCAGTAAAAAATAAACAAAAAATAGAGGAAGAAAATATAGGAAAAAAAATCTGAAAGGTTTCGGATTTTAAATTACGTACAAAGGGGCGTTTTTTAACGTTTTGTGTGTTACCTTTATTTATTAAATATCGTGTTCTTCGGTTTTAAACCATAAATTTCAGTTCAATAGTCGCAAAATAATTTTAAAATGAGCCTATCTTTAGAATTTCCGATACAAAGTTCCGCGCACTGGAGATAAAAAGGTTTTTTCCCCCCGTGGATTGTTGACATCGCTCGCTTTCAAATCGTTGAGTTTGCTACTCAAAAATTCGTTAAAGTTTTACAAAATATGAAATCGGTAATAAAACAAATTCCAAATCTGGGCTTCCCCATGCCCATATTCGTAAGAGGATTACGTCATTCAAAATTTGACGGCTCTATGTACCGCTGCTTTATCACAATGCTAGAAATATACATATATTTATGCGGATTTTTCATTATTTAATTTCTTCAAATATAATGCAGGACTCTAACATTTGGTGGCAACAGTTTGAAAAGTAAAACGGACATTTCTAGCGATTCAACGCAAAACCTCAAAACGGAAACAATGGTCCTTCAGGGACAAAGCCCCTTTGGAGTAATAACATTGATTTCAAACGAAAACTAGGTACTGAACTGATTTTTAGGATTAATGAGACAAGAAAACACTAGAATTAAAAAATGGCCCCATACAGTATTTTACCCAATTTTGCTGTGGCTGTGAAGGTGTTAAAAAAAACTGCATCGATTTCCGGGGACTATCAGACAGAAATCTCTCTTCTTCGGGAGCAAAATGAATCCTGGCATTTCTCTTCCTAATTAATTTAGTTATATTTATGAGTCCAAAAGAGGATATTAATCTCAAAAAGGGAATTTGCGTCGAATCATTATAAATGCGTATTTCTACTTTTCGTGCTTGTCTGCTGTTATCTGGCAAAATGTATGAAATTTATCTTTCATACTGAATCTGTCTATTGTGGATTAACAAACTAAGCTATCAGAAAGCAATAAATGCAGTTGTTAAGAATATTTGTTTCTTAGTTTTAAATCTGATTGATTTAAATGGAAAAAAATGCATTTAATTCATGATCTATCTAATTGTTATAAATAACAACAGGACATCTGCGTAGAAGATACTTCTGAAACAGCACATTTCATTAACACTCTCCATTGTTAAGTGTGAAATATGAGTGGAAAGCATACTGGCTTTCTCTTTTGAACTGATAAACAACGTTGCAATTCAAACAAGTCATTAAATACGTTGCACGGTAACTAATCAACACCGAAAGAAACGTCAAATTGATGATGAATGTTTAATGAAGAAAGTGCAAACAAATATTTCTTTGGTAATATAGGGAATAAAACAGTGTACTCATTGTGTCATTCTGAAACGCAAAGTTAACCAATGACTGCAATCATTTTAAAACGGACGGCCCTCCGTCAACTTCCGTTTAAACAAGGTGACCCCCGAGCCAAAACTATTGCCCACCCCTAGAATAGTGAATGGAATTCTGCAAACAGTAATTCTACCAAATCTTCAAAAAATTTGTAAAATTCGAGATATAAGTTTGTTTTTTAAATTATAATTATTTAAGCTCTAGGTTTACCTATTTATATGTTATCGGCAATGTATGAAAGAAAGCACTGCATAAAATGGTCTAGGCAATATATAGTATGCTGGAAATTGTAATTCAAAGTATGAAATAATTAATATTTTACATGTTTCTTATCTTCTTATATTCTTTCTAGTTATAAAATGATGTTTTTAATATTGTTGATGGTGCTTCTAATATCACGTGACAAGGCACATGATGCTCGACGCTCGCCTCAAGCGGAGAATCAAATATTTGCATATCAGTCTGCGTTCGGAAGTGACGAAATACGCAACTATGAATTTGTTCAGAAAAGATTTTATTCCATACTGTGCTGAATGAAAATAGGTGTAATGTCCACAGAAATAACTATGGCATGTTCACATGCACCAATCATTCCAGGATAACATCTCTTCAGTGAAAACCTTTTAATGACTGTCTTTTAATATTTTGCCTAAATAACATTTATATTATATTTAATGCCTAGGTATTACATGCAATGCCTAAAGAAAGGATATCTAATATGAAAAATGCCCTAAAACTTTAGGCATTCTATATATTGCCTAGACATTCTACAGAATGCATGTTTCTTATACATTGCCAGTAATACATACACTGCCTGTCCAAAATATTCAGAGACTAGGAACCGACAGAAATCTTAAGGTTGTAATGTTTGGAATATTCTACATGGTCAATTCCCAACGCACAGAACATCCATATAATCATATAGAGATGTAGAGTCATTAGGAATTTTTTGGAAGCAGAAAAGATGAAAAATTAGCAACGCCTTCGCCGGGAATCGAACCACGGACTCTGAATTACGCGCTGAGCGTGCAGACCACTACACCACGAAGGCTCGCTAAGAAGGCGGGAGAGCTATCAAAAATGTCCTTATTTGGGATGTCATTCAACTTGCCTGTCACTGTGGCGTAAATGTCGGTTACATCGCGAATAGCGTTGACCCTTCATGTGAAGTTTGTTTTTCGGGAACAAAAACAAAAAGGCAGCCAAATCGGGTGTTATGGAGGGTAGTTTCGATTTGGCACAATTTTTTCCAACAGAAACTACACCACATCTCCAGCGGTATTGAGCGGGTGGATTGTTGTGTAGCAAGAAGAAATCCTTGTCCTTCCGCCGCGGGAACAAAAACAAAAAGGCACTCGGTGCCAAATCGGGTGTTATGGAGCATAGTTTCGATTTGGCACAATTTTTTCCAACGGAAACTACACCACATCTCCAGCCGTATTGAGCGGGGGGATTTTTTGTGTAGCAAGAAGAAATCCTTGTCCTTCCGCCGTTTCCGACGAACCTGCTGAAACCTCTTGCGCAAACGATCCATGATGCCTGAGAATTGCATTCCTAGTTTTATCTCATTCATAACTTTCAGTTATGATAGTATGCCAGGAAGAAAATTTGTCTCGGAACGTTTCGAGCGGATGATATACACCTACACTTATGGATTCTTACGACAGCTCAGGAGAGCTATCTGTCTAATCTTCTTGAAAGTTTCGCTCTAGAAATCCCCCGAAAAATAAATTTTGAGAGTCTGTTCCATATATTGCCTACCAACAATCTCTCGAGACGGGCAGGTACGAATTTTAGCAATATTAACATTTCTGAACCTCCAGTTCATACTCTGATAATAAAATGAGGAAATGCATCTAATATTTTGAAGGTAATTATCGAAGTCATTTACAAAGTTAAGTAACTTTTAAGATAATAAGTGCTGTCTCAGGTGTTGCTTGTCTTAGAATGTCTAATAAATAAATATTTCGGTTTTGAAATTTTTTAATATGAAATTTTAATCCTAGTTTTGAAAATTTGGAAAGGTGAGGATTTTACAGCTGCCGAAAACAAACGTTAGGAACATATTAGATCATGCAAAATTTTCATATCTAAATTTTAAATGGTTAGGGAAAAAATTTCGCTTGGTTTTCCTTAGCAAAATTTTTGTTTTTGTTTGATGGACAGGTGGACGGAAAAACTTTGTTTGATGCAACCGAGCGTAATTTCATAATCATTGGCTTAGAAACAAATTTTAAAATGATCGTAACTAATACAGTATTGTGTTTTTAATTTTGCACAGAATTTTGTTCTTCTTCATCAGATTTGTTAGGAAACTGGATAACTCTTGCACTAATTATAGTATTCTAATTATTGTATACATAACAGCTTCGACGTTATCTCCTTCTAAAAAATATTTGATCAGACTCGTAAGAGATAAATGTTGCTAGAAATAAGGAAAATTTAAAGCTATCAGGTAAATTAATAATGATATATTTAAAAAGTGTTAAAAATTCTCCCTTCGGAAAATTAAAGTTACAAAAAATAAATATAATTCTAATTTCGGTACCGTTACACATTACAGATTCTCAAAGTACCGTTACACATTACAGATTCGGAAAATTAAAAGTAGTACTGCATTTTGAAAATTACAAACACAAGCACATTAGCATTTTACTAGTTTTTTAGTTATTAGTTAGCATTTTACTAAATTTACGAGTTTAGTACATCGCTATTTTCATATTAAAGAAGAATTAAAAAAATTTCTATTTTGCTTTTCAGTATTTTGAATGAAATATCCATTTTTATTGTTTTCATAATTTTCAATAAATACAATATGTGAATTGCAGAACAAAATATGTCGGCTTCGGTCTGTAAATGGGCCACCAGTGGCCAGGCCGAAAATCACCGAACACTGATAGTTTGAGCTCGATTCAATATCGATGAATGGCGTGGCTGCATGGAAGACAAACGGGATTCATGACACCAAGCGCGGGTCGTGATTTTCTCTACGTGCAATGTGCATATGAACCACTTTTCCTTAAAGAATTCTCTACTCAAGCATTCCTTCCTTAGTCCGATAGCCCTAGTGTGCTTTTCTAAAATTTAAACAAATCATTTTAAATCGTCTATTATTCCTCTATTTCCATAACAGCTAGTGGCACAATTGCTTTTTTCTACCTGAATGCCCCCCCCCAATGATTACCAAACAATAGTCTATACCATTAACCAGTATTTAAAATTTATCATTAAATGTTGCTTCTGTCAAATTAAAAGCACTCTAGAGATGACTGGTTAAATCACTTAAATGCATATTTCCATATTAAAGCATATTACAAAAATTCCCATATTAAAATGTTCTGATTATGTTTTTAATTGGTAAGTTGGCTCTAAGGGGACTCTTCGATTTAACATTCCCTTAAACATTAAACTGAACACTGATGAACTGAGAAAAGACTTTAAAAAAAGTGCATGGCAACACTTAACGTTGCATCGGGAATTCTAAACGTATACTGCTAGGTTGCTTTTTAAATTTCTGTAATTTTTCTGTTGAATTGTCTATGGCGTAGGTTAGAAGACAATGATGAATGAACCCTTTTGGGCGACTTAAAATCTGAAACACTTTTTTTTTTTTAATTTTTTAAATATTTTCAACTTGTTTTACAACAGAGTACGTTATTTCTTAACAATATTTTGGCATTAATAAAAGAAGATGCAATGCTGTTAGTTTTTATGGACTGGTGCATATCATTCGGGTTCGGCGAATTTTGTGACCTTGCCATTAAAATCAATTGTGGCAACTCCTTGTCTAGTGCTGCAGTATCAATATCATAAAAGGAAATTTTTGATTTTACTTGTTTATAATCCCAATAACGTTCTCCCTGCTTCGCCTTCATCTTTTATATTCGCTTTCTCTGTTACTCTACTTTGATCCAGATCTTGAACTTTATTTCTCTTCATTTATTAATGTTGATATGTGATATGTCTACATGCCTTTAGTAATTTTTTTTAATACTTAAACATTGTATCTTGCTTTCTTGCAGTTTTAACATTTCTTTCTCTTTAATTTATTCTTATTTTTTATTTATTTGTATTTATTTTATTTTTGTCTTCTTGAAATCCTGACTTATGTCGATAGCTCATATGAGGTATTCGTGAAATTCTGATAAAGTATAAAATAAATGAAACAATGTTTAAATTATTTGTTACTAGCGCCGTGCGTACATATTTTTCCATCTGTGGCAAAAAGGTCAGTTCACCCCCCCCCCATACATACTGAAAACTGGAAAGAAAGAAAAAAGAATATAAAGTTCAGAAATTCCAAATTAAGATGTTATATATGTATTATTTTATGATTGATATCAAAAAAAATTTTATATGTTTCAATTTTTCAATCATCTAGGTATAAAACAGAAACGTAGTTTTGCTGAAACTTCTTCGGCTCCTCCTTGAAAATAACAATGGAATTATCAAGAGGTTTTTAAATTTTATATCAATTTTATTAAATTTATTGAATTGTTCTTGTTTAAGTTTTCTTTAAATTTTAATACTTGCATTTCGTTTTATGTGCGTTGCCTACCTTTCATGGTCTAATTTTGATTTGATTATTATCTCTTGATATATATAAGACCTAGTAGTTGTCCATGCTATGTGTAGTACGCAATAAGTAATTGCTGATTTTATATTCGGCTTCTTCCGCCAAAAAAGTTACAGTTTAAATTAAAGTGAGGCAACACAAAAGTACTGATCGGCAACATGGTGGTTTTTTATGCAAGCTTAGTCTATGCAGCTCATTACAACGAGCTCAAGAGAACTCGAGCACGTTAGTTCCAATAATAAATTTTATCAGCATTGTGAAAACTCAGCACTTTTGAGGTTAAATTCATGTTATTAATTTTTCTCTGAATTCAGTTAGATTATGTACAACACAAAATGTTTTGATACATCTTGATGTGTTCGGAAGTCCAAACTTAGCAATCATGATTCTTTTCTTTAAACAAAAAATAATTTCTAAATTATTGTAGCAAATTTGGGGCCCCTTCTAGTTGTTCACTTGAGGCATGTGCCTTAGTTGCATCAGCCTTACCCCTGTTCTGTTTGCAACAGTAGCAACTGTAGCTGCAAACGACAAACAGTTGACAGTAAACATACTTATTCAGCATGCATATTTGGAGTTCTCAGAAATTTATAGTTCAAGCAGACTGCTGAAGTTGAGCTTGTTCGAATTACGGACCTGAGACATTTATCCATTCAGCCCTGGATAAATAAAAAATGAATAGAAAGACATAGTTTAAAAACTTCTTATTAATATTTACTTTGGAAACAAAAAAAATTTTTTAATCCAACAATGGGCACTTGCCTGTTCAGCACTGACACCTCTTAAGGCCAGAACTGATGGCCATTTTATTGTTTTATTGTGGAAGTACCTAATAGGCGGCCACCGTTTCTCCTATAAAGGGTCGGACAGTTGTAACCATGTCATCCCGGATTCAAACCCGGGCCCTTAGATACCACGATAGGCTCACCTAATCGCTGTAACGTCTGGGCGGCTTGGAAACAAAAACATTGTAAAAGAGATCTAAAAAAAACTTTTAATTTAACGGTGGCCAGGAGGCAACGTTTCGCACGTATCTTTCTGTAAAACATTGTTTAGCAGGTGTTTTTGTATAATCGAAAAGATCCAGATAATAACTTTAAAAACGCAATAGCCGATAAAAAGAAATTGCACGTGTTCATTTTATTTCTTAAAAAGATTATAGCTTAGCTTAGCAGTGTAAGAACATAGTTTTTTAAACGACCGTTTAGATAAATAAATCATGTCTCAGTTTAAAAAGTGTCGAAATACAAACCTAATATCTTTGAATCCATTTGAATTCGGGCCCACCAGCGGTCGAGCGGTAAAGTCGCTAACACTGGCAGTTCGGTCCGAGGTTCGAGTCCCGCGAACGGGCTCTCTGCATGGGCGTATACACGTTGCACATGGCTTTCCCCATGTAAAACGTGCATATGAGCCAGTTTATTTTAGAAAGTTCTCCAGGAAGGCATCCCTTCCTCTTAGGCGAGATAGACCTGGAGGTTTTGCCACAATGACATAAACCCAAACCCATTTGACTTCGAAGACAATAAACAGTAAAACACAAGAAATTCTAGGTAACACACTATACACGAAAGTCTACTTAAACGAATTTCGTTTAGCCAGAATCCGTTTATCCGAAATGACGAAAAAAATATCTTTTATCCGAAAATTAATTTAAGTCCGAAAATCAGTCATCTCAGTTTTATTTTGAGTTACTCTATTTTATTTTGAATCAACTTTCTTTCAAAAACTCATTCTTTAAAGATAAACAAAAGAATAAATAATGTAAAATAAACGTTATTATAAATCAATGGCGGCCTAGTTCCGTACATGGGAAGGTCAATTTACGATGTGTCATGGGGTCGTGAGCCGCACAATATATTTTATTTGGCCAATACTTTCAGATGCATCCTGGAATAATAAATATTAATTATTTTAAAACAGTACTTACATTTATTTCAGGACGACTTTATATACAATATCCAACCCCCAGATCAAATGTAAAACTTGATGCATAAGAATTCATAAAGCTGTTTTAGATCTATTTTATTTTAAAATGCGAATGCCCTTAAATATATATATATATTTAGTAAGGTAACGAGAACAGGAAAATATTATACTATAATGTAATAAAAGTAATGCAAATTAAAACGTATTATTATTTTAGTTAGAATACTGTGAGTTCATACAGTCATACAATAAGCAGCGTCAATTTCCAACTATACACTAGTAAAAAATCTGCTACTTAATCAGAAAAACTTACGAAAATATTAAGTGCATCATGAACTTCATGAATAGTAATAAATTTTGCAGAGGGCCGCAGAAAGAGATCTCATGTAATTCAAAGGGCCACTGATTCTATAAATAAAGGAAATAAAAAAAAACTATAGTACTATTGAGGGCAAGAGGAATGGGAGACCCTCTGTGCACCCCGGGTGCTCTCCTTCACAGTTCTTCCTCTGCACAGTCAGTGCAGCAGGATTACACCAATATGACTAATGGTAAAATCTTTGTGTCTTTCTCAATTCAGCCTGTACCCGTGTACTTAATAGCAGTCGCCCGGCCGGCTTAATGATTAGTGACGCTGACTGCCATACCGATGGGCTTAGGTTCGAATCCCGGAGAAGGCATGGATGCTTGTAACTAACTTGTAAGCGTATAGTGTCTTTGCGGCAAGTGGGAAATACACGACGAGTGGAAAGTCCTCTGAAGAAGTAGGTGGTAGGGAAACAGAGGTCACAGACTCTCTCCACCCCAACATAGGAACTGGAAGCATAACAGTTAGCTAGGTTCAACAATTGGTTTAGTTTATTTGTTTATGGCAAAGCACTCATCTGCCTAAGCGGAGGGATTATTCGGTGGAGCATGTTCTAAGTAAAACTGGCTCGATTACACGTTACAGATGGGGGAAAAACACGAAAACGCCCATGCAGCTAGCTCGTTCGGCGAGATTCGAACCCCGGCCCGAACTAGCAGTGGTCGTAACTTGCCGCACGGCTGCTTGGTGGACCAAAGTTTCCGCCAATGCTTCAATCATCTTTGGTATTTCAGAGGTGATGTTCTAGCTTCTACCTATACTTGCGCACTTTATAGTAAGCTTTAAGATTTGTATAATAGAATGGTTAATTATGATAACATGAACACTATCTGGCAAAGACAAAGAATATTTTCAGTGGAGAATGCGACTGAAGAATTTCAAAACATGCAAGGGTTATTTGACTAAAGGTAGGAATGCCCTACATGGAGAACGTTTAAAAGGAAACCTACTCACGCTCAGCTTCACATAAACAATGAAACCTCTTATGTATCCAGCCCATTCATGTCGGGATCTGATCCCAATCGAACTAGATCAGCGTTCTTACCATTCGAATGTCTAATGGATGCGCCTGTTGCGTTAAGAAGTTCTGTTTATTTAAACTTTGTAAACTCAACTGCATGAGACTATTTGTAAGAGGGGGAAGACATATTTTTATCGAACTATGAACTTCTAAAGACTTAGTTTCAGGATAAACTGAAAAAAAGAAGAGATTCGAAGATGCATTTCAAAGTGATTGTCTACATTTTGAATGAAATAAAAACATGATAATTATTCAGTATACATAGAAGCACTATTTCATTCTACAGATCCTTTGATTGCAGTATCTCTCTCAGGTTGTATCATCTGCGTTCTTATTTGAATTTTTTACTGAAAATCTGGAAGCTTTCTTGGGTAATAAGGAAATGTAATTATTGAATTGAGCCAATTGAATGAAATTAATTAGCTTTAACAGCAGTGCAAAGTTTCTTAACATTTCAAAGATGAATAAATGAAATTATCGATGCTGGAACGTGAAAAAATGCGCAATGCCCTCGTCAAGTATTCGAACTCCGGACATCCCAAACACGCGTAGAGCGTGTTTCCAGTGACCTCCGTAGGCATGCGGAAAGGAGGGAGAAAATATCTTATAAAATATTAAAATAATTCATATTCTCTTCCATTGAAATCGAAATCTCATACTGTTCTCTTCATTATTCTTAGCAATCAGACGTACCAACACCTCATTTTACACTTTATTTGTAAATAACATTGAAACATTCGAAAAATCGTTAAGCACCGACACCTTTTTCGTTCGTAAAAACTGGTATTGTTTGTACAACAGCAAGGCAACGAACAATTCAGAAACATTTCTTCATCAACTCTATAATGGAGTTAAATATAATTTGTAAACCTTTCGGCAAAATGAAAATTTAAAATAACATTTTTGGTTTTGAAACTTCTTTTTCTACTCTTTTTGTAAGACTATTTTAAAATACATATCTACCCAGCAACGGTTTTATTAGGAATGGATTATCCGAAGATATCTAAAAACACTTTTATTCCAAATTTTATATCCAGAGAAGTGATAAATGCAAATGCAAAACTTGAATTTTCTCAACTTTCTCTAATTTACGACTCTCACATCGCCTTTTTAGAGTTTAATGCTGATTTATGAAAAAGCAAAGCCCACGTTATTTGACAGATCTTGCACATGCCAGTATAGCTTCAAGATGATAAAACAATGTTTTAAATCAACGATTCGTCTCCCTACTGGACCACACCCTAGTCTTAAAGTCTAGCATTTGAACAAATTCTGCCATCGAAAGTTTGCTTGTCTCCAATGGCAATTTTAAAGGACGACATATTTTTCAAGAACGCCAGTATTCCTATGATTGAAGTCACACCTATCACTTTAAACAACAATTTATTACTCAGATATGAACAGTTTCAGAATAGGAAAGCGTGAGCCCGCTACGAAATTGCAGAAAAATGGAGATCAGGTCTTTAACAGCCACATTATTTACTTCATGTAGAAGCTTTCTAATTTTTGACATTTTCATTACATGTCGGTGAAGAAAGACCTTGTATTCGTAAGGCATAGTGTGTAGCATAATTTACTGACATTTGATTTACTGCTGGAGTTTTAAATAATTATGTCTCTGCAAGATTTAATTTCTCACATTCTGAAATGTAGGTTCTGAAATATAGATACACATATAACAAGCATAATATTGTTTAAGATAATGAAGAAAAGTACTTTTAGACAGAAATGTACTAAAAGAAATATACCAAAGGTTCGTATCACTTTTCCTTCTGCCATTTGGAACACCCAATCATAGCACCTATTTCGAAAAAGGTATTGCTATTACAGCTACATAAAAAATTAAACTTAATTAAAATATTTTAAAGGCCATGGGTAAAATGACGAGGATTTTGTGTATCCCAGAAATTAATCTCCGAAGCTTAGTGTTGCGAAAGTGAGAAAAAAATAGTCATTGTTCTCCAAATCCAGAGATATTTTATAAGATTAAAAACTGTTATAAAAAATTAAAAGATGATGAACTAGCGTTCTGTAACAACTTTCATGAAGTGACGTATGGATTTCTAGGAAATTTCCAGCAACTGAGTTTAGAATTCTTATTGGTGCAGAATTTAATAGAAATTGTACTTCCTACATTCCCACTAGGTCTTTCTAAGATCTAAAAGCTGTAAGCGACGAACAAGGAGAAAGATTCGATTAAATGAAGTAAAAATTTAAAGGTAGATGGGGCCCTAATTTGATAGGCGAGTATTCTTGGGTTCTAGTAAGAGAAACTAAACGAAAGACACATAATTATACATAAAAATATTCTGATGTGGACACCCCATGACTTCCTTTAACGACCTATTAAATTAGACACATTTTTTGCTGGAGTTCATTTAAATTTTAGAGATATATTTCTCATTCAATCTATATAGATCTCACTCCGCGGCAAGGCAGAAATACATAAATATTCAAAACATCTTCATTAAAAATTGTAAAATACAAAAAAACTTAAAAGACCGAAGACAGGTAAAAGCAGTTAAATTTTTGTTTTGCAATTTTACACATTTAATTACTCTAATCACACTTTTAAATTGTTGATTATTCTACAACTATTACATGCAGATTAACTGAAGGCATAAAAACCCTAACCGGAACACAAGAAGAGGATAATTCATGCGCTTTTAAAAGCAAAAATGCACAATTTACCAACATATAACAATAGAAAACACAACTCACCTAGCCGGGTAACAGCCGATTGCAGTGAAAACGAAGGGTGCATAACTAGATGTTATTGTAGCAGTTATACAAAATTTCAACGTTCTACGGCTAATCGTTTTTAAGTTACGCAAGATACATACATACGTATGTACGTATCTACAGATGTCACGAAAAACTCATAATCCATTTTCAATCCATTTTACAATCCGTTTTGGAAATAATAATTTATTCGGTCCGTACGTATAGATGTCATGTAAAAAATCCTTCATAGGGGTTCGATACCGGTCAAAAAGTGTATTTTCCTTGAAATATGAGACACAAAATTTTCCGCAGTTGCAATACTTCCTTTACTACGTACAAGGAAGTAAAAATTCTCATTTTTAGAATAATTTCTATATTATATGTATGATTGAGTTTAACATCAGTACATGTATTATACATCATTAATTATGAGATTTTGAGGATATCGGTCAAGATTTCCCTATGTTATTTAGTATAACAACCGAAGCTTAAATGCCTGACTTTAAAACATATCATTGGATTCGAAGGAGTATTCTTCAGTTAATTTATGGTACTCTGTTCTGCCCAAAAGTATAAATTAATTAGTATTTCGAGTGTGTTTCGTAGTTACATAAACATATTAGTGACATTATAATAATATGTTAAAGAAATTAGAATCCAACGTAACATTTCTTAATACTCACATAAAAACGTTATATAAGTATTAAGAAATGTTACTCTAATTTTCGTGCTCAGAAAGGAAAATTTATTTAAAAAGACCCGTTTTTGTCCATACGGAAAGCAAACAAAGCTTTGTTGACTAGTGTTAATTAAGTGATAACATTTCTGCTGACGATAGTTAATTTGCAGGTGATTTTAAATTAATTAATTATATAGAGATATCTAAGAAAATTTCATGCTATTATACTTTTAAAATTCTTATTAAAAATTGACAACAATTTACGTTTTATTTAATTTAGGTATCCTATTTGTATTCATTTTTTAATAATATCGAAGTCAAAACTAAACTGTCACTATATTTTTAAAATTCGAATGACTAAAAGTTTTTTAAAAGTTCAATAGTTGCTGATTCCAGGGATATTTAAAGAATAAATCTAAACTATTGCATTTTATTAAAGAAATGTTGAAATCGAAACAAGACTTGTTATTAAAAAAGCATTAACCTTACCTTAGATGAAAGATACAAATTTATTTTTTGACTCATTTTTCTGTTTATGTTTTCGTACCTTTTGAAAAAAAATATATTTTATTAAAATATATGCATAACTCATTTCCCATTAATAGAGACGTAATAAGAGAAATCACTGATGTTATCAGACAAATACTGAAACAATTGTTTCAGACATATGACCAAAAAATAAAATCATATGCATAATACTTATATGCAAAACCTTTAAGAAACGAACTTCTTAATTCCTTGAAAATGATGATGTTCTTTTCGCTATAAAAATTTCCTGTTCTGTCAAAGCAAATTTCTGGTACGTCACGTGTGATATATATGTTTTTTCAGCTCTCGTGCCCAGTTGATACATTAAAAGATTCACAACTGGGTCTTAAGTAATGAGGTGTATGCTTTATGAAATAAACATAGATGTGGCACAAATTTATGATGCCCGTGGCACAAATTTATGATGCAATAACTTTAAAACAAGTTTTCTCACTACTTCCCTACGTTTAGGATTGCTATTTTGAACAGCGCGTGTAAAATATATGACTTTATGTTCTTTGCCTTGAATTTCAAACGATTCATTCTTAAAATAGTAAGCTTGTCATAACTTCTACAGCTTAAAACATATATCATATGAAACAGGGTATGTCACACAAATTTGGTATCTAAGGCACCGGTTTTCAAATTTGGCATCTGTTTCAGGAGCCTGGAGGATTTTAAAGATCACAACTTTGATTTGAAACTTGGATGTGCCTTCAGGACATTGCTGAAAAGATAGTCACTAAATTTGCCCTTGTAAATCAACAAGAAATCCATTCAACCTTCAGGGAAGAAATAAGCTTCTGGAAGGAAAAAGATTCTTTTCCCTCACTGCACATGTTTTTGAATGAAAATTATTTTAAGTTCAAAGCAACCTCGAATTTACGGTCGATGAATATTTATGGCATGTCCTAGTCACTTTATCTGCTTTCTCTAGTCATGTTTAATTGAAGACTTCATCAACATTCTGCATAAAAAAATATTGATTCAGAACTTCTTGTGACCTACCTCTTTCTGCCTTTAATTTTAAACATGTCTGTTGTAGTAATGTTTAGATACATTGAACCGGATATTAAGACATTTAATTCTCTTTATGGCATCCTATTCATGTTAGGCAAGTTTTCCAAACTAAACGGGAGTTCAAAAAGAACATACAGAAAGGGATAGAAATGGCTATTTGCAAACTAGTGCCACCAATGAAGAAGGAAAAGTTTGCCCTTCTTCCGGTACTGATCTAATTTACAGGAATATGTAACAGAATGTAATTATACGCTGATAATATTTCTGCGAATATATTTTAATAGATTGCTTGATTGTCAACCCACAATATTTAAAAGATTAAAAAAAAATTTAAAACAATATTTGAATACATTCGAAAAAATCATTTAAAAAAACGTGAAATTGAAAAAAATTACTAAAAAATATGTGTGAAAAGTTTTACGTTTGTTAAACATATTAAGTTTACATAGAGGTTTCAAAAATCCCTGTTTTCTAAAAAGCTTTATTCTAAGGATAAAAAAATATTAATACAAAATTTTTAAATTATTAAATAAATTACGTATCATTCTATTTAACGTCTGGTAATCAAATCTAAAGAACCTGTAACCAGATACTAAGATTTGAATCAATCGTGTATGCTACTTAACAGCATTACGCTGGTGGTAGAACCTAACACAAGGAGCAGTAAATCAAAAAGGCTTCATGGCATGGGAGTTTCTAAATCACAAAGTAGTACTTAAAGGGGTTAAAAAGGTGGAATAAGCATTAGAAGAATAACGCGGCTTATATGATTAATAGCAAAACACAGTGGGGCTATGGGCTTACGGAAAGAACTTCTTTAGGGAACTTTATATCCTATTTAGTTTTCAATGTTTTAAAAAAAGAGGTAGTTTATTTACTGATTTAACGATTATTTGAGTTAACTGTTAACAACACGCTCGTCTAATGGAAATTCAGTTCTCTAAGCTTAAAAATACAAACAGAATATTCAGTCGTATTCCCATATCCGCAATACGCAGCAGGAGACGAAGCAGTTTATATTTCTAAATGCGCGCCAGAGTGACACCAGGCCATAATTTAGAAAAATATAATGCAGCTGCTTGAAATTCAGTACTATCGTCTTCCAACAGAAATCAGTACCGTAAGCACAGGCGTCCTTCTTTCCAAACTGTTGTATTTTAAATTTCTTTATTTTCACAGTCCTGCTCCTGCTTAAAATGTGCTTTCATCTTGTTTCCAGCGTTCTCTCTATTCTCGTTAACGTTCTTTTAACCATATTTCTTCTATTGCTGTGATGGAAAAACAATATATATATTTTTTATTTCTACTATTCTTTCAAATAGTATATTTGTAGGGTTTGATTTATTTTTACTAATGGTAATTTTAATTTGTTATCCTTTTCTGTCTTCTCTTTTTCCCCTCGCGTTTCTTCGCCAATTTGTAAATAAGCTATGGTGAATGAGTGTATTTAAAATGAAGTAGCGAAAGGTTTAGTGAGAGCGTGGTTTCACTGTTGTGAGAGCACATTGTCATTTGCCCCAGCTGTTTACTTTAAAATCGGCTTCGCATTCTTGCTGCTGAATTATTATCCTGCCGGTGTGGGTTTTGAGTCAACGTGTTAGATTAAACTGAATTGTGCAGTCTTGCACTATCCTTACCTTTAAATTTAATGTTACATTACCTTTTAAGGTTCTCACCGCAAGGGGTCGGTGGTTCTAAGCTATGTAAGTCCGTGCCGCCTGTAAAATATTGTGTTCAATAAAAGGGTCTTTTACACCCTTATCCTGTAGTATTCATCTTCCAGTCTTTGGGAGAAATCGGAAGATTAACATTTAAGAAGATCTAGTTACACTGAATGATAGCTAAGAGAACTAGATCCCACAATTCTATTGTATAATACTCGTACAATAATTGCATTTCTTCATTACACACTCATGATTAAGGAATTAGATAGTACAATGATTACATTTCTTCATTACACACTCATGATTGGCAAGTTAAATTAATACCTCAAAATCTGTAACTACACGCATATAAGACGGAATACAATATTATACAATAATATCTTACATTGCTTTATTTAGAAGTTTGGTTATGTAATCGATCTATTCAAAGTATAATTTATTAACTGTTGGTAATATCTTACTACGCATAAGTTATTAGTTTGTTTAACATGACCGTATTTGTGCATGTTGCGCGAATATATTATTTTATGCAGCATTCACGGACGCGTTGGCACATATTACTCGCAAAACACAAGGTTCAGAGATATGTAATAAATTTAATATTAAAAGGAAAGTCAGATGAATGCAATGGAACTTCCTCAAGATGTCAACCCACGGATGCAAACACTTTACATATCTGTAGAGATAATCACCTGTGATGCTCCACACCGGTGATTACTTACGTTCTCAGAAATACTGATTAACTTAAATTGGCGATCATTTACGGTTACGGGAGGCACCGCAAGAGGTTTGATTGTATTTGCAAGTAAAGCACATTTCATGTTATGCTAAATCTTTATTTTCGAATACAGAATACGAAACTCGTTCATCAAGAAATCAACGAAAAACCTCTCTAATGGTTAATTAAAAGCATTACAAAGCGCATAAATTCATTTTTAAATACCATGCGGCCCAAAATTTCTTGCTCCTTTTTCGGGCTATATATGATTAACGCATTATTGCAAGATCGCATTAGTTAAAAGAAGACACTCCGATGCTTAAAGAATCACTACTTCATTGTCAAGTGCATTATTGCTAAATCTCTTTATTTATACGTGATTTTGGATAAAAATGAATAAATGAAACCGCAATATATCGAAATCAAGCAGCGTTATAACGCGAAGGCACAGTTATTTCATTCTAAATAACTAACACATTTGACTCTCGCTATAACGATCTCAGGCGCCTTAAAGAAAAAGAATGTTATTACAAGTAAGCGCTATAATGAAAGTGTACATGTTTAATACACTCTCATCAGCTGGGGATGCACCTTAGAATGGAAAGATAATTATGAGTCGTCATTATGACGAGCGTCGAATACATTTATATTTTTGGACCCCCTCTGCTAAGTAGCAAAATAAATCTAAATTCAAGAATTGTGAAAATGAAAACTCTCGTACTTTTCAACACAGCAGGCAGACCGTTCGTTACGTCACCGACACGACGAAATCCGCTCGCGCTCAGCCATTGGCGAATAATGCGCGACCGGCGAGGTCTTGGCGATTTGCTTTCGGGTAGATGCGGCAACCCACAGAAAGAGTGAGGATCTCCGTCGCTGAGGAGGAGGAGAAGAGAACTGTTTTTAGGTGATGACATGTTCGCGCATTCGACCCATACTGGAATAAATCCCAAATTTCGGTCCGGGGGTGAGTGGAATTTTTTTACTTTCATTTTTCCTTCCATTTTACATTTCGAACGTACGATAAGAATTTTTCTGCACAACCTCTGAACGGGAACTCAAAAGCGCTCAAGGTTTCGTTGCGCTCATCTCACCCGGTATTGAACGTCCCCATCTACACCCGGCATATTTTGTTCAATTTTCTCCAAGTATAGCATCGCAGATGACAGTACCTTTTTAATATGTTTTCATAATGTGTGACATATTGTAAACATTCTTGGCTTACAAAACTGCTAAAAAATTTTTCCGGAAACAAACAAATACTACAATCATCAACAGTGATGGTGTTCATAAATCACTAGGAATCTCCCAAATCCAACAGTCAAACTGGTGTCCAAACTGTCCAGTTCTCGGTTAAATTATATTACAAAAATATACCTGTAATTCTAATTTTAAACAAGGAAGCTACATGCAAATGAATTGATTCATGAATTGAATGAACTCCAGGAAAGTTAACACAGAAACACACTGAATAAGATGACGTACTGGAACAAGAACTGTTGCTATAAAATATGCATTTGAATTTGTATCAGATAAGAATACGTCCGAAATAAATAATGTATTTTATTTATCACTCGAAGAAGTAACGTACGTAAATTAGTTATATCTCATCTATTGGAGTTCATGTGATCCAAAGACGCTTGTAATTGATCGATAAGCAATGAAATCGAAATGAACAACTGGATATTTAAGTTAATACTATAATAGTTGATTTTTCAGTTAGAGGGTTACTATCATTTTTGTAACAATTATCAAATTTCATGGATATATTTCCATGATAATATTTCATGGCAAATTGCAGAACATATTATAGTTTTAAGTTCGATTTTTCCTTAAATTACAGTACATTAAGAGCAGGTAATAAATATTATATTACTTAGTATGTTAAGATATAAAATTTCTTCCTTCACTAAATCAAGCATTTATAATGGATAAATACACATTTAAAATGATGTATTATGGAAGATACACATGCTGTTCCTTGTGGTATTCTTATCCAAAAACTACTGCTCGGTAGTTACTCATACTCTACGTCTTTCGTGGAACGTATATACAAAAACAATTTTAAAATAAAAACGTAAATCACATGTTTACAATATTTTCAGATTTAAAGAGCTTCCTGGTTCTGTTGTGATGTAATGGTCTTGTTATGAATTTCTCCTAATTTTCCGGGCGTTAGACCAAGTTTATAATCCATTTACATATAGTTCTCTATGTGGTGTAAATACTGCATCATAAGGATATACATAAGTGCAAATAAAAAAAAAAATTGCATGTTCGTGAATTTAACCAGCGCATTCATGTACATTTTATCTGTTCATGAATTTCAGTACATTAATTGAAAACTGTGCAGACCTCACAGGGTAAAACTGAGATTTTCATTTATTCATAAATCTATGCGAAATCCTTTAAATATGTATGGATAGGATTCTCCACGGTGCATTAATAGCTCTAGTAAAGTATCTCTGGAATATTAATCGAACAGGTTACATCGGAAGTAGCCTCAAAGCTTTTCTTATACATGCTGGCATGCTCATTGTTTGAAAAGTGTCTTTGCTTCGAGTTAATCAAAATTCCTGTTCTAAATAATATAAACTCAACTTTATCGAGTGAACCTTTTTGCGAGTTATTTACTAGCTTTAACGTTAAAGCAAATTTAACTCACTCCATAAGGACAGGTCAAGAAAAATATCAACTAACGCGTAAAAGAACAGGAAAATTAAAATTAACAACAGAACCAGATTTCTCAAATTATTACAAATTTTATTGTGAATTACCTGATATTCTGATTTCTGTTTGCTTTTCTGTATTTCCGAAATCAAAGTCAAATAATGAAATAAAAATCTGACTTTTGCATCTTTTGTGCATTTTCCTCATATAAGTAAAAATTAGTTGGGATTTTCAAACCGAATGGCTTACTGAAAGAAGTGAAAATTCATAAGAAAAGAAATAATTTTTTAAACACTTTTCGTTAAGACGCCAGAAAAACATAATGTGACGAAATGTTACTTTGTAAATAATAAATACTACATCCTAAATATAGGACTAAACGCAAGGTTAGTTGGGAATCCACTGATAGCTATGAATCGGCTGTTCAGACTTTCCATGTTTTTATAAATAAAACCAGTTTCCATAAACACTGGCATAACTCCAACTTCTGTCTTCAAGTTAAAACACAAATAATATTGTTGCTTCCTTTATTCTTCCTCTCACATAACGGTTATTCACTTTTGCGCCTTCCCTTCTAGTTGTGTGAAAGATTATTTTTAAAGATTTCCTTAAATTATTGAATTAAATACGTTTCACTACATAATTTTTAAAATTTTATCGGATAATTACCAACTTGTCAATCTCTGAATTTTTTATTTCGTACCACAAATTTCTGGATTCATATTCGATATGAATTAATATAGAGTGTCGGAATCATTCCACGAATATTGCGGATTTTAATAGTGCCTCATATTAGTTTATGCACCGGATTCGGTAAAATTTGCCATTTTCTAAATAGCCGAAACGAGTTGCTACTGCCAACTCCATACAAAGCTAGAACTTTTTGAGATCAGGACAGAAATATATTTAATAATGTATGTTCTAGAATTATTCTTTCCCTTCAGTTGAAAGAGCCCACAAGAACACTGGTTTATGAAGGATACTTTGGAATTTCAATTTTAACTACATTTCGTACTTGCAAAAGTGTGCAATCTTATTTATCACTTGCAGAATTGTTAACGGATCGTTTTAAAAAATATGGTAGAACAGGAAAACATTGAATAAAGCTTAATTTTTTGCAAGGAAATATTTTGACACTTATTTGATAACGAACTATTCGATGAAATGTGGCAATTATTAAGAATTACAGCAGCTGAAAAAATTAGCGGTAGTCTGCAGATAAAACTGAAATTACATAAAAACGCGCCGAGACTTTCCCACAGTTTCATCATGTTTCTTTCAAATCTAATTATTAACTTAATTATTTCTGTGTTTGTGAAAAAAAAAAACATTCAGCTACGTACCGTGTATTTTAGATAATATATGGGCATTACACAATATAAGAGTCAAAGTCGACGTTCTGAAGAACGATAAAGAGAAATGAAAAAGTTTTTAAAAAACACAAACAACATGTAAGTAGGTAGCTTGTTTTGCTATTTTATGTTGTGAGAGTTTGATAAAAGGATTTTTAATTTACATGAAAAATATTACGCACCAAAGTTTTTCAATAATGTATTCTTCCAGAGTGGCTCCGAAAGGTCTCGCCACCTAAAATTCATATTTTGTTGCCCTTATGATCTTGTGACTTTTATTAAATTGCATATTAACAGATGGGTTTTATATTATACTTCTCTAATCCTAAATTTTCCTATTATGTAATAAAACACCCGAATTCTTATAGTTTTAAGCTTCAAAATTCGAATCTTCAGTTAAATCGATAAATTATTTACCATTAATTTACCATGTTCTTTTAAATAGTACTCCTTCTGCCTAGATTATGTAATGCTACAAGTTTTACTTTAGTTGTTGAAGTAATCTTATTTAGTCGAAACGGAATTAGTATGAGTTTTCCAGTTTGCGCCGGACAATCGTAATTTATTGCTGTCTCAATTAAGCGTAAAGCTCATAAAATACCTATGCGATTCCAGGATTTTGTAAATATTTATTGTGAATTTTGCCTTTACCAATATATATATATAAAGATAAATATATTATTGTAGAGTAAAAGGAGATATAATTCATAAATCAAAACACTTCGCGTTCCAGGAATATATTTTTTGGAACTTGTGCAGTCCATTGGACGAACAGAATTATGACAGAAGTTTTAGATCTTTATTTAAATTGCGTTGCATACTCGAAAAAAAAAACGTTTTAAGATATTAAGTCCCAACGTTTTCTCTCAATCAAGTTAGTTATAGAAGAATATATAATAGTCTCTGCTTAATGGAAACAATTCCTGTAAGAGCTTTTCGTAGTAAATAACACGAAAGGATCTCTACAAAAACCACTGTAATATCGAAAGCTGTGATAAATGCAAAATGTAATACTCTTAAATCATGCGAGAATTTGATTTGCATAGAGTTAATAGGAAAATATAATACATATGAGATAAGTATTATATAGCATCTTTTAAAATGTTATAATAATTTAGTATTTGAATTTTTTCATTATTTTTATTAGGAAATGATCATATAATAAGAATTGTGAACTGTTTGAACGAAATGTATGATATTTTTTTAAAATTTGTTTTATCCTGGATTTTATAAAAAAAAATATGGTTAGTTCTAAACATAGCATACACCTTCTTCATAGCAAAACTTGTTAATTTTAGTACAAGAAAAGGTAGGAGACATTCTTCTTGCAGGTGCTGGATCTAAATCTAACTTATGAAACATGTTTGCTGTAACTGGAATTTTAAGCCATACAATAGATGTTATGATCAAGTAATTATAGCGATGATAAAAATTAAACCAAGTTTTTTCCCTTCCCCAGGCATTTTTAGGTTTTTTTTTTTTTTTTTTTTTTTTTTTCCTAAGACGAAAACGCACTTATTTCTTTCGGGTAGGATGTTTGGTTTATATTTCTAACTTACATAAAATAATTGGTCCGCCAGCGGCCGAGCGGTAAAGTCGCTGAACACTGGTAGTTCGGTCCGAGGTTCGAAGGCTATTAAAATAATTAATTAATCTTTAGTTAGTTGAAGTTTTTTATTTTTTAACTAATTTGTTCATATCCATTGTTAAGTGCTTCCTCACGTTTGATTGGGCCCACCAGCGGCCGAGCGGTAAAGACGCTGAACACTGGTAGTTCGGTCCGAGGTTCGAATCCCGCGAACGGGCTGGCTGCATGGGCGTTTTCGTGGTTTTCCCCATGTGTAACGTGTATGCGAGCCAGTTTCCCTTAGAAAGTTCTCTACGAAGGCATCCTTCCCCTTAGGCAGATAGCCCTCGTGTGCTTTGCCATAATTAAATACATGCACACACACATAAAATAATTGTATGTTTTTATGTCGGCATTCAAATGGTCTTTAAATATGTACCTTGTTTATTTAGTATAAGTTCTGAAGGAAGGTTATGTAGATTTCCTTGTTTAAAATGATTAACTAAAACAAGATGATGGAATTTTGAATAAAATATAAAAAAAGCAGATGATATTTTCAATGCGAATTATATTAATTATAACTTCATTACTAAAAGCGAATTTAAGATGAAATGCAGCCGATTTTTAAAGTGTGATTTACGTTACTTGTAACTTCATCCCAAGAATATCAGATGGAATATAGGACACCTTTGTAATGTCCATTGGTATAATTTTTTACAATCTTTGCTTCTACTTGAAAGTGTACTCATGGACATTTGTTTAATTATTAACTGCGATTTTAGTTCTTTTAAAAAATGTGCAGTTTTTACTTTTTGAAACTTGAATATTTAATACTTTTTAATTAATGACTATATTTTATCTCGTTAACTAAGTCATTCGTATAAATAATACGTGCAGATGATAGTGCATTGGGAAATATATCACAAAACAAACACATGATTAGGCTATGTATGAATGGAATCATGTAATGCATGGCTAGAAACAGCTTATATTAATTATACCAATCGTAGTAATGTTCACGAAAATGATTGGTAGATGCATCACAAAATGAGATATATTACACTAAGAAGGTAATTCATATTATAGTACACTTTCATATATCAATGAAATGTGTTTCAGTTTCTACTAAGCAACACGCTATATTAAATAAAAGTTGATAATTTATCGTACTCTCAGTGTCATAAATCTAAGTTAGTTTTGAAAAAATACTGGAAATAATTTAGGGTGGAATATATAATAGCGGTGCATTTTACCGTCATTTTTATTTTTATATCGCAGATAAATTCCCCAAAACCATGTTAAATTTTTCTTCCTATGCATAAAAATATCAAATACAGATTCTAGAATATTTTTGTTTCTATAAGGAATATAATTAATTTTTTGACTCAATTTTATTATTTTTTATATTAAAGACATTTTTTAAAACTTAAAATTCGAATAGGGCTCATATTGCGCATATAAAAATGCGCGATATGAGCCGTTCGTTGGAAATAAACCGGGCAGGATAAAGAAAGATTTGGTCTGCTAAAGAAAATTATTTAAATTTGTATATTTATTTGTATTTTATTTTATACACCGTATTCTGTGAGATTTTTAAGAGACGAAATATTTCTGAGCAGAGAAACAAAAAGAAACAAATATGAAAAACTTTGAAATTTCGTGTTAAAAAAAAATCTAATGACACAATGGACTAAAACAGAATTCGTAATTCGCGCTAACCGAAATTAACTTATAATACTTCCTATGAGATCATATACATCGCGGCCCGGACCGAAATTTTGTTCATGTTAACGAAGCGTTCGCCTTAAGCGAGTTCGTGTTAAGGCGGTTTACTGTAGTAAAATGTATGGATTCCCTTATGAAAAGTAGAAAAAAAGAAATTAAATAGCAAACTATATTGCTATTTAATTTCTTTTTATAATATGCTATAGAAAAATATTTAATAGCAAACTTTTATATGACAATGCGGAATAAAATTGTGAATGTGTTAAAAAAAATTCCATTGTTAAATTTATTTGTCGGTTTATCTGCGTAAATAAAATTTTTAAATCATGTTTTTGCCTTAATTGTATCGACCTGATATTCAAAATATTGCATAAATGTGTATTTGCGATGACAATAAGGCGTTTAATGAAATATAAATACGCACAAATTTATTTGTCGATAGATTGATCGTTCATAAATATGCAGACTTTTTATCGATACATAAACCCAGCAATGTGTGGATATCTGCACGAAAAACTACCGGTGAACAGAAATCGGACAGATTATCTTGCAATTTACCCATCACAGTAGGATTTTTTACACTGTCAGAAAATTCCTCAATATCTGTGAGATATTATAAATTTTAGTGAATAATGTTAAAATTTTTATACACATTTGCTGCCTCGCGTAAGACGTTTTTATGTGCCGAGGTCTAAATGTGTGGGCGGTTAAAAACACAAAATAGAAAGAACACTTTGACGAAAAGCTAAACTATATACAATATTATATATTCAAACTTTCCACATTTTGTGTTTTCAACGAATGCACTAAAATGTAGAAAATAACATTGCGATGAGTCTAAAATTTGAAATGTGACATTAATAAAGTTCCAAGAAACATGAAATATATTAATATAGAATATAAAGAATATATATAAGAATAATAACATTTAATTAAATTAATTGCGTTTTCATTCAGTGGTCATTATTCTTGTTAATTTAATATTCAATATAAGTTAGATTACTTACAGTGATTAATTAATAATTCATGAGGCATTACAGATATATCAAAATCGCATGATATTTGTATTCTCTATAGATATATACACACATTTAAAACATTTCTCAAAAGTTTTCGCTCACATCTGACCTTTGCACGTTCCTGTAGAATTAAATTTTAATTGTGAATAATTGCATGGTTATAAAAGGAGGATTTGAGCTCATATTTTGAGTTTTTGAGCTTCGAACGCATTCACTTTCAGTCTTAACATACTGACAACTTCCAATATCACTTTGGAATTGAACTTTCTCAGTCTTTTTGTTCTTCTTATTTCTCGATTTCATTAAAGTGTAATATTTCCTTGAAAACACTTGATTTGTTTGTTACTATGTGTGTTATGCCAGTATTGCTTTCACGTGTGTTTTTTTAATTAGCAGCCGCGCAAAATATAAAACAATATGGCGAGTAGCACTGATAAAATAACTACAAAGATTGTAGCTACAGTGAAAATGATATAGTTTAAATAATTTTATATGTATCTCTATTTTTAAATAACGAATAATCTGTATGTATATGTATTCCTCGCATTGTGGAAAAACAAAGGCTCCTAGAGACGGTAAATTTTGTGCACACGTAGTCCTGTAAATGATCATGCGCATCTCGAAACAATTTTGAATTTCGAATTTGTTTTTTATTTATTTCATACTTTGTGCGAATTTAAAGAACTTTTGATTAAAAGTTCAGCAATTTAAAAACAATGTGTTGAAAATCGGCAAAGCGTTAAGTTATTTATGTTTCTTATTTAATAAGAAACCTCAATGATAAACGAAGTCTTGCTATTCAGCAAACTCAATTTATTTGTCTTCTGAATTTTATCTATAATCTCAGCAATTTAAAAGAAAAGTATTGCCACTACCCAAAATAAAGTATACTTATCTTGAACACGCTAGTACGTTGCCATTCCGCAAAGCGTAAGATGTCTAATTTTTCTTCCAATATTCTATTATTAATTCACAATAAATGATTTAAGCAATAAACGCAGATCTTCATTTCATTATTATTGATTACTAGCTGTATCTGTGAAATTACATAGCTGGGTTCATTTAAATTAGGGCCCATCAGCGGTTGAGCGGTAAAGTTGCTGAACACTGGTAATTCGGTCCGAGGCTCGAATCCCGCGAACGGCTTAGCTGCATAGACGTTTTCGTAGCTTTCCTCGTGTGTAAAGTGTATACGAGCTAGTTTCCGCCAGAACGTTCTCCCGGAAGGCACCCCTCCCGTTAGGCAGACAGCCCTCGAAGCTTTGCCATAATCACATAATACCAAACCATTTTAATCACAATATATATATTTCTTTTTTATAAGAACTATTTTAAACGGCTGGCTAAGTACAATGAAATTTCAACTATCGCTCGGAAATTATTTTTCATGTTTCCTAAACTTCTCTACCACCACCCATTTTCTGTTTTACAAATTCTCAAAGTACTTCTGTAATTCTTCTGTTTTACAAATTCACATACAAATTCTCAAAATTGTATGTGAATTTTCTTTCAGCAGTGAATTTAATTTTGTGTAACAGCGTTCTGTATAGTCAAACAAAATTTGAAACAATTATATTTCATGTAATACTGTGACATATTTATTATTTTACTACATTCCAGTGCTTCGAATCTAAGGAAAACATTATTATATACCCGCCATATCCATAAAAGCTGTCGCATAAAATGCAAAATAAACTTTAACGAAAGCACAGATGTAGGGCATTTTGCAATAAAAAATATTTTTCGCGATATTTTCAGTAGCTGTTCCATATTTTGCCAGACAGAAAAGAGAAATGCGTATTTTTGTTCGTGTATAATGTTCCGCTACATAAATTTCACGAACTGGTATAAGAGAGCAATGATACGTAGCAAAAATATAATACTTTATCATTCCTCTTCTCCTTACAGTTTATTATGATTTGTGAAAATAACAAAGTTTTCTATGCTGTCACAACTGCACATTCGCGTCTTCTCTAACCCGTAATTTAGTAACTAATATAATAAAATAAACTATTCCATATTCAATGTAAAATTACTGCATAGGATTGTAAAAATTGGCCACAGCGCTTATTTCCTTAAATACTAATTTTAGACTTAATCAATTTAATACTTTAATTGATTGAATCTAAAATATACTTAATTTAATTGATTAAGTCTTAATCAATAATTTCAAGTATATTGAAACTTGTCACGGCCACCACTTCCTTATAGCGGCAATGCTGAACCGCGACCACCTCCGTGAAGCGACCATACCTAAGCGACCACCTAAGTGGAGATACAAATTGACTGGAACCGTAGGTGTTTCTTTTGATAAAGATTAATTGCATAGAACTTCTTAAAATATGGTACTGAAGTTCCTTGAACATTCTCTCAAAGCCTTAAAAGTGGGAAAACTCTCAAAGTTGTAATTTAACTTTTGTAATTCATAATACTAAACTAAATTCATTATTATTTATAAATAATTTTTCTAAAATTTACACATTTTATCATTACCAATAAATGTTTGTAAAGATATCTATTATATAATGGAAATTTCGGAATGAAAATTCATTTGCATGCAATAAAAAGTTTGTCATTTCCTCTACAAGGTATTTTTTCCCTCCTCAAGTATGTAACGTGTGCCTCAT
Organism: Stegodyphus dumicola; assembly: GCF_044657685.1. NCBI lineage: Eukaryota > Metazoa > Arthropoda > Arachnida > Araneae > Eresidae > Stegodyphus > Stegodyphus dumicola. Next base: position 176,389,214 of record NC_140773.1, read on the forward strand.
GGTGTAACGCTGGCATACGCAGCACGTATTCGACAGGTGCAGGTTCGAGTCCCGGCGAGGTCGTTGCACGTTTGTCATGTCTCTTACTTCAAAATAATTTAATGACTTAACACCTCTTTTATTTAAAGGAAAAAAAAACGTTTTTAATTACTTATATCCTTGAATTTATTATTACCCTACAAATGTTATTTTTCATTTCGAAATAAAACTTTGCATTGTAGTCTCACTGCAATTTCTACTTTCTCGTGGCTTTTCATTCACTGCTTTATCCCTTTCAAAGAAAACAAAGTGGAATACTTAATTTTAGGATACAAATTCTCACAATAATGCAGGATTCAAGAGATTGGGCTTTCTGTCGCATGGTTATTTGGTTATCCGACGTATTACAAAGTCTAACTATAACCTACCGATTCTTTCGTTTAATCTTTTCTTTCCTCTGTTTCTCATTTCAACTCAGCTCTGTCTGACGGAAATTTATTGCGCATTTCAGTAAATGCATTGACATAGCGGTAAAGCTTGAGACAATACAGCTACAATCGAACATGCCTTTTCGTGATAATTTTCTGGTTAAATGCTTGGAACTTTCTGGCTATCAATTATTAGAAGAAACATTAATAGAATTTCACGTATCCGGACTGCAGTTATTCGGATTACGGGTCACTGGTCATTTCTAGTCAAGTAAAATTCCAGTTGTTGTTAGTTATGTATATGTTTTTAAATGCTTCGTTAGATTTAACACAGACAGACATTTTATTATTATAACACGGCATTAATTAATTTCTCTGATTCTTTATTAATTTTTTGGGCGCAATCTAGAAATTTGTTTTGACCCTTATCAATCAGATATTTTAAAAATTTCTCGCTGATACATATTTGCGAAACAATACAATATTCGATAGGAATTGTTTCAAAATTTGATATTTATATGTATTAATTCTCCTACTTTCAAAGGCAGTAATTTTCTTTTTTATTACCTTTTTCGCATTCTAGAGCTAAAAAAATGTAAAATAAAATATATATATAAAAAACTTTTTAAATAACACGTTTTTAATCTAATGTACTAAAAAGCAAAGAATGATTCTTTTAGTTCTATTCTACTTCATCACATATGACTAAAAACTCAATCGAGGGATTCCAAAAATTATATTAGGACACTAAACATAAATTTCAAGTTGCAATAGAAATGATTATATGGAATTATACGCATAGGAATAATTACATTCAAATACTTGCGTTTGACAATTTTGATTTATAACGCATCATTGTTATTAAGACAAGGATATTATTTTTAGACGCATTAGAATATTATGACCGCTAAGACAATTATTTTTTACTTTTTAATGCATGTGCTTTAAATTTACATGATGAAAAGGGTACATAATTATTAAAAATGTTTTAATTATTAATACAATATTATTATTATATCAGTTTATATTATTTGTTTTCGAGTTATTACTTTACGTCACTTATGAAACAGTATCTTAATTTAATTTTTATTGTACAGAGTTGGACTAAGCAAGTCTTTCTTTTTTATTAGCATAAAAAATAGTTTCCTTAATTAAACCAATATAGAAAAAAATTATAAACAAAATTATATGCATAGTTTTAAAGCACATATAAATAAAAACATTAATAACCCACAATCTCTTTCTAGGTGAATCAGAAGCGGGTTGTGCGCTTAGGAAACTAATTTCATGTTTAATTTTTCAAAAAATAGTGTGTTTCGCATTCTGTTTTTTATGAAAATAAATATTTCTTTTTTTCACTCTGTATTTTCTAAATAAAACACAATAAAAATATATAATTTCTTCTTATCCAGTATATTCGAAACAGTCATTCTAAAGCGTTTTGCGCAAAACATAAGATGCAAATATTATCGATGTCCGATGTTATGCAAATTGTATTTCTTTCTTTGTATGGAGGAGCGGCGCAGACGCAAATTTGTTAGGATTTTAAAGCTCGCGTTTAGAGCTTTGAGGTTGCTGTGAATTACTGGAGTTTCAACTAAGCAGAGGTTGTTCTGAGTTTGCTTGGTAAGCCGCTACTGAAGTCTGAGGTTTGAATGTCGTCTTCGCCTTTTCTCAACCAACTTAATGTTTCAAGCGAATAATAAAAGATAAAAAAATATTATTTAATTATTAAAAACCCTTTTAACCAGCCTTTTTATTTCCTTGTACGAAGTAAAAATCCTTTTAACCAGCCTTTTTACTTCCTTGTACGAAATAAAAATCCTTTTAACCAGCCTTTTTACTTCCTTGTGCGAAGTAAAAAGGAAGTATTGAAATCGCGAAAAGTTTCAGGCATCATATTTCAACGCAAATATCTATTTTCACCGCTATCGAATGCAATTTAAGGATGTTTTTGCCTGACATCCGTACGTAAGGACAGGATAAAGGACTTTTGCCTCCCCAAAAAATTGTAAAACTAATTTAAAACGAATTCTAAAGTGAATTTTTTTGTGTCGTCTGTGCGTAGGTACGTACGTACGCACATACGTATGTATCTCGCATAACTCAAACACGAGTAGCCTCATAGCGTTGAAATTTTGTATACAGGACTGCTATAACATGTAGATGTGCACCTCGTATTTTGGTGGCAATCGGTCGCACCAAAAGTATATAAATATATGTATACTATATATATATATATATATATCAACTCTGTTACTCGGCTCAGTGATCTCAGTTTCTTTATTCTTATATGTTTTTAAATTGCGCATTTTTTGCTTTAAAAATGATTGAATTATATTGTTCTTATCTTCCGATTAAGGTTTTTATGCCGTTAGTAAATCTGTATGCGATATTTTTAGAATTATCAACAATTTAGTTGTTTAAGTGCCGCTAAGCCTAATAATTTTTCCCATGGCGGCCATTGCTTGTTTACATTTGAAATAGCAGAACAGTAGATTTGTTTCCAATCTAGAGAAAGTAAGCTTCGCAATAACACAGATAACGCCTTATTTTATTATTGTGAATTAAATCATGCTTAATCCATTCTGGAATTTATTCAAGGAAATAAATTTTTAAGATTTACTTCATAATTTTCAATACAGATTTTGGCTTGTCGCGAAGTGAGAACTGAATTAATTGAATGAGAAATACTGAATCATCTGTGAAGAACTGTTTCTTTTGTTGTTGTTGTTCTTTGCTTAATTTCTTTTATACATCGTTTTAGATTTATTATAGTATTTGAATAGAACATGTGGCAACAATTAGCTAATTCTTCAAATGATATAAATTTTGTGCATTCTGAATTAAAAAATGAATGAAATGTAACGCTGTTAAGTGAACCTAGGGCCAGAGTGTCGCTATGGTAAACACATATAGTGAATTTTAAAGAGTGCATTTATTCTATTGTGGTTTATGCGCTATCGACGAAGTAGATTTAATTCAATCCAATAAGTTTAAATGAAACGCAAGAAAAATGGGTATAATTTAATATTCCGTACAAGGAAGTCATGTGGTGCACACATCAGATTTTTTTTAAAAAACAAAAGGTATGTTAAAAAAAATTATCTTCATCTTTTTCTCTAAATCAAAACACGCCTTTCAAAAAATCACAAATAAAAATTTTAGAGTAAAAATAGTCCAGATTATCTCGATATATAGTGGTAATCAGTGCATAGAAGGTTTAGTAAAGGCATCAAAGTTGGATGACTTCGCAGTAGAGACTCTACCAGTATTATTTACCGATTTTAACTCTCTACTGTGGCCGTGTAAGCTTTCTGTGTCTTGAAATAATTCATCAGTACATCTTTCTGTTCAAGAATTTATACACTTGTCCTTTAAATGCTAATTTCACTAGATCATGTTCCACTTATGATACTTTCCTAGAAAACATCTGCCTTGCTTTAGAAAAAATAGAATGCTTCCTCCCTCCTCCTTTTCCCCCCTTACATTGACCAAATGGTGATAAATTCTGAAAATTTACTCAAATCATTGCATGATTGCTGAAAACTTCACGCGTCTCCCTAGGAAAATCCTTTATATAATTTTTACCTCATTTAAAAGTCATTAAACTTCATATTTTTTGCACTCCTTAATTTTCTTTTCTCTTTTTTGCCTGTGAAATTTTTAGTGGTTGCTGACTTTAACTTGGAAAAAAGTTACTTTAATGTTTCCTTCTTAAATCTTCAAATGAGACACTTTTACCAAACTGTGAAACGTTTCTCCTGATTACCTCCCCCCCAAAAAAAAACGTATTACTGGAGCTTTAAATAAAAGCAATATTGATAATCTATTTATTGCTAGCTTTATTACACTGACTATTCTGAATTGTTATATAGTAGCAAGCATAGGAAGATGTTAAATTTTCAATCCAGTTTCCACTACTTGAAGATTTTGCAGAACTTAATCCTTTTCATCTTTTATTTGCTTGGTTATGTTTTGTACTGCCAGTTATGTCTTTTGGTGGGTCTTTCTTTATTACAATTGTGAGCTTGTATTTGGTATTTGATCAAGATTACAGGACAGCTCTAATTAATGACGATCTGCAAAAGTCACTTTATTGTGTAAATTAATTCAGGTTGACGGTATTTATAATTTTTGTCTTTAAAAGATTATTATTCAGTGTTGCTACTGTTAAAATTACCCCTCTTTTATTCCTCACTTCTTAGAATATTATAATGTTCTATTAATTTGATATATTTAATAAACAGATGATCAATTTTCGCAATTTTTCAAACTTTTCATTCATGTCTTGTTCATACCAGGACTAATAATCGTACAATTTCCTCCAAGTATTCAACTGATATATGACATCATACCTCTGTCTTTCTAAATTAACAGCCAAGAATATTTATTCATAAAAAGAGAGGCTCAAAAATAAGTCTTTTGCATCGAATAGTTAGTACAGTTAAGAACGCAAAGGAAAAGTTCTTGAAGTAAATCAATAGTATTATCCCAGCGGACGTACAAATAATAAAATGAAACAACGTTATTACCTTATATATTACAGCAGCGTGAATGTGATATTCGCGTGAAATATTTATGAAAGGAAACTTAACCGACTCCTTTTTATGGCGATATTCGTGAGTTTGTTGTTGATTGAAAGAGAGATCGTAATAAATTCAGATATGTATGTTTAATTATTATTAATAATATGCTATTGAAATTTGAGTACAAATAAATACATATTCGACAGTTCCAAAATGCATGAAGTCCATGACCTTCTAGACCAGTGATTTACAAGCATTATCGATTGACGATGCATTTAATTGAACACCTATGATATTGCGACACAGTGATTTGAAATATTATTATGCAGAATGCGAATATTGTAGGAACGCTATCTAGTTTGTGGAGCGTGCATTCTACTCAGTTCATGAAGGGATGCTTGACAAACCAAGAGATAAATTAATTTAAAGATGATTAGTCGTTTACTTCGTTTAGATTTCATTATCTGCATGGTAAAAAATACCAGTTCGTATAAATATAAAGTTTAAAACAAAAGTAAATGTTTAAAATGGATACTGAAATTTTAAAATTTTGCGATTATTTAAGTGTCTATTAAATTTTAAAAAGTTTAAAATGCATATAAAATTAAAAACTCCTCGTGGACTTTATGAACACTGGCTTTAAAATACTGTTTATATTTTTATTTTTACTTACTACGAACACAAATAAACATACCCAATAAATGAATTCTCACTGTGATACAAATATTGATAAATGCTCAGTAGATATCTGCACTTTATCATGAACATGTACACTGCGGGGGGGAAAGGGGGGAGTTCTATATCTCCCGTTCTACTGGGCCGATTGACAAAATTCAAATTGCGTTCTTCATGTCTCGAAAGCGAGACTTAGGATATATATTAGATTTTTATATAGCACTATTTTAACATAGGTATTCTGATAGAAAATCGGACTTTTTCTGAAATAACATACAATTTTTTTTACATATTTCGATTCTACGACTTCATTTATGCCAGGCTGCTAAGTTTTGTAAAATTCGCACTAGTTTTTAAAATATTAGCTCTCGAAATTTTAGCTCCTCAATGTTAATTGAATTTAGTATATATTTATTAATATCTCTTTCTATTAAACTTTTTTCATTCTTCCTTTCACATGTCGAAATTTAGGTTCATTCCAAAATAAAATTCACCCATTTTTCATGATTTATTTTTAAAATTTCTATTTTTAAATAATTTTTATAAATTTTTCGAAGAGACAGTTGAATTATAACCTGTAAAAATTTTATCATCATCTTAAAGTAGGTGTATTTCTAAACTCTAAACATACCTGCAAAATGTTAGAGATTTTTATTCAAAATTTTCTAAGATATATACGAATTTACATATTTTCGCGTTTTGAAACTTAGCATCTTTTTTTTTTCAGCGATCATAACGCTTTTTCTTTTTCAGAGATCATCTGGTTTATAGATTTTTGTTACAGTGAATTGCCTCAACTATTTTTAACATTAATTTCAAATAAATTTTTAACGGAGAATTAATTATATAAAATGTTTTCCCTCAATGATGGGTAATAAATATTTATTAATATTATATGAAAAGCTATTTTTTAAATTATTGATATTATTTAAATTTTTTACTTTTTTTTTTTTTTAAATTTCTTACTTTCTTTTTACTTTTAAATATTTGTAAGAGTAAATTTTTACCTTCGCCGTGTTATCGTCTGCAACTTTAACTGCATTTAAATTGAATTGTCTAAAACTGAGAAAGTTCGTTTGATATTTAATTTCTCAATGTCTTTAAAAGAAAACAGGACGTTGACAGTTTGGGTCATGTCCCAGCTCTAAAAAATATATATATAAATATAAATTTTTAGATTAATCCTCTTAAAAAGAATGTTTTAAGTAGCTAATTTTCTCTCGTGTTTATGGATTGTATAAAAAAACATGATCTTTAATATGATTTAGATTGTTTGCAGCCGATATAAGAATCGGGTTACTCTGTGGTACAGAATAAACACTACTGGACTGTTTCATTTCTTTGTCATTCAGCAAAAAAATCTTTTAATTAAAATATTTATCTTTTGGACTTTGCTTTAAACTTTATTTATAGTCAAAATGCCTAGAAAATGTAAAGCTGTCTTCAGCTGAAACGACATTGATGTAATTGATATTTTAAAGAAAATGTAAAGCTGTCTTCAGCTGAAACGCAATTGATGTAATCGATATTTTAAAAAATTGGACAAGAATGCAAAATTTATAGTGTAACAATTGAAAAATCTTAATTTTCTTGTGCGAGCACTGAAAATAAATGTAGAAGGTTAGGTTAAGTTAGGTTATTTAATTACGGCAAAACCTCGAGGGCCATCTTACTAAGGGGAGGGATGCCTTCGTGGAGGACTTTCTAAGGGAAACTGGCTCGTATACACGTTACATATGTGGAAAACCACGAAAAAACCCATGCAGCAAGCCCGTTCGCGGGATTCAAACCTCGGACAGAACTACCAGTGTTCAGCGATTTTACCGCTCGGCCGTTTGCGGCCCTTAATGAAATGGTTGACTATAACTTTATTTAAAATGAATGTCAGAAATACCAAGATGTTTCGAAACGTTGGATGTTTTTTAATAAACTTCCAGAATGCCTAAAGAAAAAAACAAGCCATTAAGAAGAAAAAATAAATTTTTGCATAAAATTTAGATTAAATTAGTCCAAAGGGGCTTTGTTCCTGAAGAACTATTGTTTTCGTTTTGCGATCTTGCGTCGAATCACTATAAACTCCGTTTCACTTTTCAAACTTTTCAAACTGTTGCCACCAAATGTTAGAGTCCTGAATTATATTTGAAGAAATTAAATAATGAAAAAATCTGCATAAATGTATGTATATTTCTCGCATTGTGATAAAACAACGGCACATAGAGCCATCGAATTTTGAATGACGCAATTCTCCTACGAATATGGGCATGTGGAAGCCCAAATTTGAAATTTAGAATTTGTTTTATTGTCGATATCATATTTTCTAAAACTTTAACGAATGTTTGATTAACAAAGCCAGAAGTCGCAACTTAGACTTTTAAATAGATCTACTTACATTTTATGTTAGCAAAAAGGACTAGATCCCACAGGGTAGACAGTTAAGTTCATACACTTTTTTAAGCAAACATTTCGGTAGCGTTACTGTTTACTGAATCGGCCCATTATTGGAAGCAGAAACCAACCATTACATGCGAAATACTCGGGTCGAATTCAAAAATTCGTCTTTCCAGGCGTTCCAGTAAGTCTGTCCTTTTGCCAAATACACCCAATTTTTTTTTCCATATTTGCCTTTTGAAAATGATATTTCTTCCTTTAGGTGATGACGATCATTTTCGTTCTAGGATCCCATTCAGTTGTAGGATCCCAGCTGAAACACCCGCTGACAGTTTTGACGGATTTTTTGCATGTTGATCATGATCATGTTTTTGGTCATCAGACGCAGAATATGGCGCCAAATTTTATGCGAATTTTTTCAAACCCAAATATTTCACGAAAGTTCAGGAACTGTATTCTAACACCAGACACCATCATCTTCAGAGTCAAACAACGATCTTCCTGCAAACTATTTTTAGATTTTAGTACTGAGGTCTTCACTGCAAACATAACTCGGAACTCCAGGCATTTCATCTTCAATTATTTCTACAACATTTTCAAATCAGACATATAACCTGAATTTCTATAATCTTCATATATAGGCCATATAATGTCAACTGCTTGAGTAGTACGTTTTCCATATTTAAAATAAAACGTAAAGTTCGTTCTTTATTCCAAGCCCTTATCTAACAACATCTGTCACTAACCAAAAGAAATGATGCATATTTTGCATCATGCTTACTGAGTGGCATTCGAATTTTGTTAAATTAACAAATGTTAATTAAGTTTGGCCATTTAGATGACGTGCTTTGTTTCATCAACATACTTATCTCAGACATAACAAAATCAATTTCATTATTTAATTAACAGACTATATATATAAAGAGCAGAACACAAGTACGTTAAGAAGACATGTATAAGTTCTTTTGCATGATACTGAGTGCTAGAAAAATTACACATCTAGTGCATCTTTAGGATACCGAAACATATATTTAAAACGGCAGCAGATTGGCAGATTTCTCGGGACGTTACTTCAAAAATAGTGTATATATTTTACATTTATGCATAACGTTCACAAAATGAAAGACAGAGTTATAGAAGCTATTATCTGGTCACAAAATAAATGTTGGGAGCAGTATCGTACGAAATCTCGACATTTAATGGAATAACACATGATTGTTATCCTGGAAGTTTATGAGGTAATCTTATGTAGGAAAAATAATTAATATCTTTCTCTCACGGTATGGACATAGTATTGACTGCTTGGTGCATTATTCAGATAACAAATTCTCTAAAGCGTTTACATTATTTATATACTTAAGCAATACGTAAATAAAGTACTAAGTAATCTATAAATAAATTATTATGTCACAAGGCTATCAGTTACTGTTTTGAAAGAAATCTGCGTTCTGAGATGAATATCTAAGCAGTTACGCTGTAATGTGAGTCATGGATATTGATCTCCAGAAAATTACTAAATATATTGATTGTCAATAATGATTATGATGATTATATTAACACTCACATGACAGAAAAAATCCTTATTATCTCACGGTTGCTGTTGACACTGACGACGGCATACTATATTCCATGAGTTTATAAACTCCGAAACTTAATCACAACGATTATGTGCTCATCTAAGAAAAAACATTCGCTGGATCGTATAACAGCCTGATTTCCCTTCCAATACCGTTTTTAAGGAAATCGAACAGAACGTTTCCATTAGGACAGAGGAAAACTAAAAGCGCCTTCTCTGGACTACTATTACAAGAAGTGAAAATGTCCAATACTACGAACACGGAAGGCAATAAATTAGCGTAGTGCACAATAATCGCTTTGTCACTTTTGTATTTACGAGTTAAGTGCCCACCATTTATACTGAAGCTAGTCCATTGTTTTATTAGCTGTTCTCAGACCCTGGCTATTGGCAGTTGACAGTCGATGTACCTAAGAAGCACGAAAAGCGTTAGGTAAAGATTTATGACGAATGATTTAAACTTTGGGGATTGCAAAAAACAGTTTGTCAAAAACAATAAAGCAGAATAGAAGAGAGACACGCCAATGTGACAATTAAAATCGCAATAACAACCTTGTATTTAGCGTACATATGTTAAAACACTCAATCGATTTCGAGGGCAACTAAAGGTCTCTCCTCATCAGGAGAACGAAATTACTAAAATGAGAAAAGAAGAAAGATAAAGCATTGGCAAAGGAGTCTCAGAAACATGTGGACGTTATCAGCACACATGTAGTCGTAACCGGAATTTGAATCAGATTTACACTGGCCGCCTACTTTTACTGAACCAGGCTATCTGATCAAACCTATAACACATAGACTAAAACGCAAACAAATCAAGGAAGTCAAAAAATAGGGAGCGAGAGGGAACTGCACCTTCACGCACCAAGACTGAACTTCGAATAAAGGAGCCCCGTTGGAATAAAGGGTCCGTTGCACTTCCCATTGATGATATATTTAGTAAAAGTATACCGTTTGCAATTGCAGCAATCATGACATTTAATGAAATATCATGACACGTATTAATGTTGATTCACTTTGCGCTCTTAAGTTGAAAAGTACGAAAAAAGATACATATAAGATACAGATAAGGATACAAGCTGTTTATGAAAGACTTCTCTTAATTTTTGCAACTCTTATTTAATAACAGGAGTAACAGGTTTTATCTCATATAATCAGTTTTGTTTTCACACTACTATACCGGGAATTGCTGTTGAAAGGAAAAAGTCCAAGCAAAATATTATCGTCTGAGGTTTTAAAGAACATTTTGTTTGATTGCAATGGTGCTAAAAGATTTCATTAATCTTGTTATAAAGGGTATCCAAAAATTCACACAAGATTTGAATTTTGCGCCATTTATGCGATAGATTACGAAACAAAAACGACGGCATGACAGTTGAAAGGTCAGGATTATTAAAGATGTGGCGCTACTGAGCAATATTTTAAAAATAATGAAAGTTTAGCAGCTGTAGTTCACAATTTTCATACAAAATATGGTCGGATTGGCGACTGAATTTCATCAACAGTGAAGAGATTCGTTAAAAACTTTAAGAAGACTAGATCAATTAATGATCTTAAACAAGTTCTTCAACACGTTGTTAGCGAAAAACATCGAAACAGTTCGTTAGAAGTGTAGCTTAGAGCCCAGTGACATCATTTTGGTACCATGGTCAAGAATTAGGTATTTAGAGCTTTCACTCCGTATTCTCACGAAAGATTTGCATCTTCATGCTTACAAAGTTCAATTGACTCCAGACCTGAAGCCTACGAACCACGCACAGCGACGAAAGTTGGTTGAATGGATTATGGAACAAAAAACCGATGCTTATATTTCGAACAAACTCATCTACAGCGATGAGGCTCATTCTTATCTTGATGGCATGCTTAATCGACTAAATTGTCCCCATTTGGGATTCAGAAAATCCACGAGTGATTGTTGAGAAACAAATATATCCACAATCCGCACGATTTGGGCTGGAGGCATCATCGGATTATTCTTGGGATTCAGAAAATCTACGAGTGATTGTTGAGAAACAAATACATCCACAATCCGCACGATTTGGGCTGGAGGCATCATCGAATTATTCTTCGAAAATGTGGCTGGTAAAGCAATAGCAGTTAATGATGCTCATTATTGTGACATTATAATCCAGGTTTTATTGCTATATTGCAAGATATGGATCTAGAAGTTACGTGGCTTCAATACGACGTTGCCCCATGCGATACAGCCCAAGAAACAATTCAATTACTTACTGCATGAGTCCTTTTTTTCGTATAATTTTCAGTTTTGGTGATCAGCTTTATCCACTCTGATCTAGCGATTGAACGGTATTTTCTACGTTTTTTTTTTTTTTTTTTTTTTTTTTTTTCCCCTCCAGTTTAAAGATTATACCAACAAGCTGACGACCACACAAGCCTTGAAGGATGAAACTGAGCGTTGTATCAACGAAATTCAGCCACATTTATGCAGAACGGTTATGGTAAATTCCAGCAAAAGACTGTATGTGCCAATAAATCTTGCAGGCAATTTACAGAATATTCTATTTCATGCATAACCGTATGCTCTATATTTTATGAATTAATGAAATATTTGCAATTTTTAATTATACACCTGTGTTTTCTATCAAAATTACTTCTTGCATGAATTTTGGGACACCCTTTAATTCTTAAGTCAAAAATATGAAATGATTAATGTAAATATTAAAGTCACGAACAGTTCTATGTTTATAAAAACATTTATTTTGGGGATAAACAACATTTTATGTTTTGAAATGATTTCTGAAGGACTATACAGAATAGTAAACCCAGCTGGAAGACGGAACGCTCATTATTATTGAAATTTCTATTTCTTCTTCTAAATGATTTGTGTATGACATTTGATTTTATTATCGCACAAAAAGCTGAGGAACTTTTGTTATAGTCTTTGCCACTCATAATATAAATAACATGTGCAATTTTAATTATTGCACAATCGTTTAAGACAGAGTTTTTGCCATCTCGTTATGTCAAATAAGTTCAGAGTGATGGAAATCACGATGTTTCACAAACTAACCTTATTATAAATGTAATGCTACAGACGGAGAAATTACAATATATTTCATAACATGTATTGAATGCTGCTGTCATTAAAATCCAATTAATGTCTCTCTTTATGTGTACGTGTGTATATAATCATCAGGACGTCACTAACTTTCCCTGCTGTCAAAAATTAGCACAAACACAGATCAAACGCAGTCCAGTTACTCGCATCGCAGGAAATAATGCTAACATTATACACAGTTTTCCATATTTCATATATTACATATTTACTATATACATGTAAATCTCAGACTGCCAATTTTGATAATGAACTTTGATATAAGCATATCATTATATATTCATTAATTTTAAATATTTGTGATATAACAGAGCATTTAATTCAAAATAACTGTCATTGAGCATTGCCAGCTGAGAATTGTTTGGGGTTATTATTGTAAAATACCCCTTGAAAATAAGAAAATTGATAAGAGCGCGGATTTCGTGCTGCATATATCCAAGTATCGTATTGGTAAGTTGTTGTTTAGCTCAATTCCACCCCCCAGTTTTGAGGGAGAGCAGCCCAAGGGAACGGGTCCTTAAGTCCCCCCCACTCTTCTCCTACCGTCAACCTCTCGACAGAACTTTCATCTCGCCGGGTACTTAGAGTGCCCCTATGCCGCACAAACATTATACATTTACAAACACCCATGCCTTCTCCGGAATTCGAACCCGGACTCTTTAGTACGCAGTCGGAGTCAATAACCACTATCCCGGTTGCGCGGCGTAAGTAGTGAGTAAAAATGGAGTAAATAAAATGTATAACTGATATAAAGCAATATTACTTATTCTCCTCTTGCCCTTCAGCTATTTCAAAGATAGGTTGGAATTATTCTTTGTTCCTGGAATATTCTTCTACGCAATTAAGTTTGCTGGAAGGATATGGTATTCACTTGTTAGCAGTTCCCTCCTTCCCCTGTACGCAGTTAGTAAGATGTTCTTGGTTATGATTGAAAGCTTCGGCTACTAAAAACCTATATTAAGTAAAATACAAACACGCCAGTGTAAAATTTAAAATTAAGCCAAAAAGGGAAAAAAAAGCTTCAGTTTGGCAGTAGGTTTTAAGGACGATAGGGCACGAGTCCATCTTTTTTAGAAGTAAAAAAAAAAAAAAAAAAACTTTTCCTAGAATGTCTCATTACTAAAATTATCTCATTACTTGTCTGAATTATCAGAATTGTCTGAATTGAATTACTTGTCTGAATTACCATCTGAATTACTTGTCTGAATGAATTTTCTGAATTACTTGTTTGAATTCATGTCAGAATTATCTCATTACTTGTCTGAAAGCCATACTCGTATAACCTACTTAAATAAGAGTAAATAATTTACATAAAATCAGATATCGCCAGCATCACGTAAGTGCAATAAGTGCATGCACACTGTACCATAGATTTCAACGTATTTTGTTTTTCTCTTTTCATCATAGCAGGAGATTCTGAATTTTTACCTAAACCTTAAGAGATGATACAGCATTGAAAATTACTGCACTTACAAAAAATAAAGAAAGGTAAGGGCGATCAGCGATTAGAAATTGCGGGCGCAATCAAAGTACTCGAAATAATAAATGAAAAATAATTATTCACGATTTAATAATGAAAATTAACTCAACTCGTTATTACTCATATTAATATTCTTTCCTTCGTTAAGCTTACATCTAAAAGGCAACATTTTGTAATGTTAAGGATGTAAGACAGTGGGTTACATCTGCAAAATCGGTTTGTCAAAAAATATTAAGTTTGATACTCACCAAACTCAGAAAAATTGAAGGTGATTATAATAAACGATATTTCAGTTATATTTTAAAACTTCAATTAGCATTGGAAATAAATGCTTAAAGGCTGCAACAGTCATAAACGTTAAGAGAATGTCAAAGTCATCCAAAGAATATGTGCAATGTTTTCTTGCGTGACATTTTTTGTGTTTTGTTTTCTTTCAATCTATCATCATAAACTTTAGCTAATTGCTTCATAGGTTTATCTCTCCCTTTTTCGTTAAAGCATCTTAATATTAACTGTTCAGACATCTTACAAGACTGTCCCTCACTCAGCCACCGAAACCGCAACCAAAATAGTAGCATTTTCGCAGTCAAAAATTACTTACTTATTTCTTCCCCATCTCCAATGCCCCGTTCTAATTTTAGGATTTGCTCTGTCTCAACAGCTGTACGTTTGCAACATCATGCATGTTTAAGCCATAATTGCATATAAAATTTTAAAGGAAAAGAAGGAGTTAAATTTGATCAAGACGAAAAATGTTAGCAAGCAACAAAAATATATAAAGTTATTTTCATTATATAATTAATTTGCATATTGCTATTATTATCCTTAATACTATCGGAGGTATGTTTAAAACATAAGGCCAAAGTCATGTGAGGATATATGAGTTAACGCCAATGACTTTTCCCACACAATATAATAATTTTAAAAAATGAACATGTCATTAACTTTAAAAGTCCTGTTTTCTTGTCAAACTTCTGCAAAAGTAATCAAATATTGGTAACAGTAATACAGGGGGAGTTTTGCATTGCTGTATTTCACTGGATTGTAGCTGTTCTTTTCTAATCCGGTACTCCCCAATAGCTGAGAGGATACGATAATTGACCACTGGTAGTTCAAATTTCGGAGAAAGGCCTGATTGCATGAGGCTTTGGTATCTTAGTGTAACGTTAACACGAACAAGTTTTCCATAGAAAATTCACCACTAAAGCATCTGTTTCCTTAGGCAGATCTTCCCATGCTTAATTAATGAACCATCCAACCAATTAACTTACAGAGAGTTTTGTAATTCATCAACGGAAAATTTAATTAATAAAATCATTTTCGGGCTACAGTAACAAATGGCATTCAATCATCATGTACGACGGTATGGTTGAATAAACAAAATCAGTTCATTAATTTAATATGTCCCAATAAAACTTGTAAGGAAACTAAAATGCCAATAAGTACTTTACACGTATTCAATAGTAAACAGATTTGAAAACCCAAGTGACAAAGCTTTTCAGCTGTTTCTTGAAATTATTTGCATCTTAAACAATGGGGAAGCAAAGAAAAGTTTAATTCGCTTAATTTAATTTAGAAATACACTGCTAAAGCATATAACAATGGAGCGTTTTATAATGAAATGCGTGCTGAGAAATTTTAATTAACCCTTACTGTCACATAAATTTAAACAAAGCGCTCCGTACTTTGGCTCCTGTATAAAGATTATATAATGAAAACAGTTTAAGTAGTTTTCAGCAGAAGGTAGTCGAAGGACACAATCTGGACAGATATTACGGCTTGAGATGATGACTTAAAATTCAAAACATGCCATGGAAATGCATGCACAGCCAGGAATTTCGGAAATATTCTGTTACACACAAATTGCATCAAATTTTAAATGCAGTATATTTAAAACAAAATCTTTCTTAGTAAAGTTCCAGTCATTAATGAAATGAAATTGTGAATGTGTGCGTTGACGTAAATGAAAGAGATTTTGAAATAAAATGTAACAACCTTCAGACTGCCTATTCGTTATAATCTATGGATTGTGAATGGAATCTATTTACGCAGATTAGGAAAATGATCAGATATTCATGCATTTAATAATGATTTTGAAAAGCTTATTCATGCATTTTAGTCAAATTATTATGTCAGTAAAATTCACGAAAAAACTAAAAAATCTAATCTACGCAAAAATTTAATTCATGCGTTCATAATGTATATATTTCATATACCAATAAAAGTCACATATGAAGATGTTGAACACACATTTATATGCTGAATATACATGTAACGAGGTATGTATGATTTTAAAAATTATAATAAGGGGGGCAAGCCCGCCATATCAGCGGGTTGAGGACCAAAAAAAGTTGCAAGTTCTATGTATACCCGAAACGAAAATGCATAAAAACATTTCAATATGAATGAAATCAGTTCATTCTTTCCAAGCAAGAACCAGTTGGTAAATAATGTTTTGTTGCCAAACTAGGAAACAAAAACTTTTGACACTTCAAGGTTAATACGAATGACGTCATGATCTAAATTTAATTTAATATAACAACCTTTTTCCATATCAATAAACGAATTAACGTGGCAATAACATATCATTATTATCCTAGCCTGAAACAAAAAAGTTGCAAACAGCAGTTATTTATTTAAAATGCTGGAAATAAAAAAACATTTTCGACATACAATGACGTCACATGCAATCGCGTGCTTTCTTAAACGTCAGAATATGACCGTATACAATAGTAATATATTTAATATTTAGCAATGCTAATTTTATTTTATATTTTGTAAAGCTTACAAATTTTTGATTAATAAACTCTACCATTCTCAAGCGAGCAGTGGCAACACTTTTAGAAAAATAAAGCATTTTTATTTCCAGCTTACGCGACTGTCGCCACTCGGAAAAATGAGTGCGAAAATTAGCGTTTTATGAGTTTTTAACTAATATCTCGGCTGATTAAAATCGTAAAGAAGATAATGGTCAAAATGGCTTCCCACGAATTTTTGAAATCCGAGTTGTTTGTTTTTTAGTAAAAATGTTTGTTTCTAGCACCATCATCTCCGGAACGGCGAGGAGTTGAGCTCCGAGAATTTTTTTAATTCGAGGGTACCTCTGTCGAAGCTCAACTCCCCGCCGTTCCGGAGATGATGGTGCTAGAAATAAAATGCAAACAGACAGAAGAACAAACGCATAGATTTTAACAGTATAGATTTTTAAATTGAGCACTGTTTCAATAATCCTTTCACCTTGGTATATTCTTTTGATATTCGAATTCCTAGGTGAATAATTTAGGGGCCATTCTTTTTCATACCATTTCAAATAGTACTCGCGTAATAAACAATGTTGCAAAATGTCTAGTAGTGTTTAAATGATCGATTAAAAATTTGACTGTCCACACAGTCTATCTTATATTAAGTTTTAATGTATAGAAATGGTGGCTCTGTGCACAACTGAAAGATCAATTTTAAGACTTTATCAATACAACGAATGAATTCCAAAACTTGTTCTATTACTAAGGGCCTCTCAGCCAAACAGAGGTAATTTATTGAAGAATTTGTGTTGCTTTGTTGGAAATAAAATTTTGGTGTTTAAGTCGATTATCGTCAGCCGATTATTTTTCTGACAAAAATTTCAAAATACAATTATTATTTACAAATACAAATTTCAAAATAAATATTTGACCGCAGAGAAGGTTAGTAACACAATCATTGAATAAATAAAATCAAAATATAAAGGGCATCAAAGAGAAATTTGCCCACCAGCGGCCGAGCGGTAAAGTCGCTGAACACTGGTAGTTCGGTCCGAGGTTCGAATCCCGCGAACGGGCTGGCTGCATGGGTGGTTTCGTGGTTTTCCCCATGTGTAATGTGTATACGAGCCAGTTTCCCTTAGAAAGTCCTCCACGAAGACATCTCTCCCCTTAGGCAGATAGCCCTAGTGTGCTTTGCCATAATTAAATACACCACCACCACACCTAGCGTGTCTTCGTGGTGTAGTGGTTTAGTAACATTTGGAGAGACTACGACGTTTTCTCGAAGCAAGAAAATGAAGAAATCAACTGTGGTTTTGTCGAGATTCTAACTGCGGATATTTCAATGCTATTTGAACGATCTGATCATTTCCACTGTAAACGCACGTACAGAAAAAAAAAAAAAAAAAAAAAAACTTTTCCTTCTCTGCCACATCAATAGCAGCTGAGAAAAGGCATGAGACCCATTGACCACATGCAGGCCGCATTTTTAGTTCAGAAATCTGGTAAACAAGTTCGAAATGTGGTTTTATTTCGGAAATGTAGCGTAGTTCCGGAGCCATTGTAGGAATTATTGGTTTTTACAGAGACAGGGAAAGAGAAAAATAAACTATGCCTTCTTCAGAAATCGGAACAGGTGTCGTCTATTTGTTAGGTGGGCGTGATAATCACTTACACTACGAGAATGCGCACGGGAGGATGCAATAACTATTTAAAAATATATGGATTTTTACGTGCAATTATATTTACAAGAAAACAAAACGGGGGTACAAATACCAATTCCAAAGACACCTATTTAAATCCGATTAATATTTATACTTCATTATGCGGCGAAAATGTTCCTTCTTTTTTTTTTCTTAATATAATAATAACTTCAGCAACTCATGCAAATCTGAATCGACCGGTCGTCTGACTCGATATACTCTGTCTAGAATTACAAACAAAACCTTCCATTTTTAATACGGACGTATTCGTGTTTACATTTTTTATTTACATTCTTTCTCTGCTACTCCTTCAGTTATTGTTATTTTTGCTTCGGGAAATCGTTATGGAAAAGGTAGTAGAAAAGGATTGGAATTCGTCCGCACGCTATCAACTTCGTTTGCTTTTTAGAAAATTCCAATATCAGATGGAAGGAGGAAAAAAACATTAGGAAACATTTTATGTTTCGCGAGAATTGACTGCATGTAAAACTTCCAATAAAAGCAAAACGATTTCTATCAAAGAAAGTAATAGAAAAAACAAAAGGAAATAATGCAGAAGAAAAAAAAAGAGGGGAACCCAGTCGTTCACATTCCAGAATGTAGCCGAATGTCTGAAAGGCACAAGGTAAATTTCTAGTTCCAACTGTATATTCCGCCTGCCAGTAGTCGACGGATTATTATTCTGTTTGGCCTCGGTAAGCACTCTCTAAGTTTTTATAGCAATTTTGATCGCAAGTGAGTTTTAAGTGCTCGTTTTAAAGGAAAATGCCACGTTTATAGCGCATACAAGGCTTCTAGAATAAAATTTACTTTTACATAAATAGTTACTTTATAACGCTGTTTTATAAAGTAAATATTTGTTTTGTTAATAGATATACTTAAGAGGCGTTAACCCAGATGGGCTATTAGTTTCGAAACGGCATTTTGCGTTGAATCGCTAAAAGAGCTGAATCACTTTTCAAATTGTTGCCACCATATATTATCGCCCTGTGTTATATTTTAAAAAAATTACATAATGAAGAACCTCCATGAATTTATGCATGTTTCTCGCACTGTGAAAAAACGACGGTTCCTAGAGTCATCAAACTTTGAATTACGTAATCCTCCACTCGATCTCCACTTTTTTTAATATCTATTTCAGATTTTGTAGAACTTAAAAAATTGAGTAACAAACTCAACGATTTTAAAGCTAGCAATGGCAACACTGTACGGAAAAAAGCTTTCATCTCCAGCGCGCGAGGCTCTCTATCGAAAATTCTTAAGACATGCTGTTTTTAAATATTTCGTGATATTGCTGTTAAATTGAATTTTATGGTTTAAGTGCTTAGAACAAGATATTTCATAAATAAAGGTAACATACAAAACGTTAAAAAACGCCCCTTTGGCCGTAATATAAATTCGAAAAGCTCGCAGATTATTATTTTTTTCAAACTAAAATTTATTCAGTTTTAACCCTTTCTAGTCCACCGAGAAGATACAAATCCTATACCTATTAAATTTACTAGTGCCGAAACAATTTCATGTAAAATAAATTCAGTGCCGAAACTAACTAGAAAAAGTTACAAATTTTGCCGTTAGAAATATCTGTATCAGGATTGTTTAGAACTTTTTTTTTAACCGTGAGATGCTATTCTAGTCCTACGAGCGATGTTACATTTAGCAATATATAGGGAAGATATAAAATAATAGTCTATTATTTATATTACTTGAATACATGGTTATCGACTCAGAAACATGCTGCGATAGACGAATTGGCAAGCCATAGACATTAGGCATTTTGGAGAGAGAAACGTGAAAAATCAACAGTGCCTTAACCCGAGATTGGGAAAACATATCTTTCAGTTGCTAACCACATACAACACGTCAGAACATTAGAGGGAATACAGTAGTTCCTTACTAGTTCACTAATTTCATGTCATGTCGCGCTACTAAAAAATGTTTCTGTCACGCTTGCTGCCACGTGTAGACTAATCTACGAGGTAGACAGCTATATGAGCTAGCAAATTGCCAGTTTTTAGAGCTGCTATCATTCAAATTAGGCATAAGCTCTGTCTTTTGTCTTTAAAATGATATACTGCTGAACTAACGGGTTTAAAATGGATACATGTAATTTTTATCTTTAGTTTATTGTTTAACACTATTTCTCTATGATGTAATTTGTAGGATATCTCATTCTCATGATCGAAAATATAATTAATTATTAACTTTTGCACCATTATTGAATATAATTAAGATATTTCGTTAGAAATTTACCAACACGAAAATTATATTATAAAAAATCAAAGCACTCATTACCAAACATCCAGGGAATCGAAAATTTTGCCCAGTACTAGAAAGTGTTCTTGCACTTTGTGCATTGATATCCTGCTTTAAGGGATCAGGAATTTAGAAATTGTACGTTAACGTAGTATCAGTAGCAGACAATATTATACTGTTCCCAAGGTTCGAATTCAAAGACGTCACTTGATTTACACTAGTGGAAGAAATAAAGACCATAATTACATTTAGTTCCCCCAGACAATAACTGCTTTGGAGTAATGCACTTCATTTAACAAATTCCACCTGTAGCTTGATAATAAATATAGATGTATTTTAAAAAAATATGCTCTTAAATTTGTTTTTCGTCAAACGAAAATTTCAAATTTTGCTTTAATTAGAAAATATAATCCTTCTTATTATTATTAGCCTTACATAAATATAAGGCTAATAGTAAGAAAAAGTGAAAAAAATACCCACAATCTCTTGAATCCTTAAGGATTTCAGAGACTCGAATTTTGGAAGATTGGAAATCTTTTAGGAGAAATTCGGGAAATTTTAGTATCCGTTCCAACTCTAGGTTTAACTTCTAATTTCTGATTAGTCTGAATGCAAAACTGCTCTATACGCTAAAATTAATGAAATGAAAATGCATCAGAATTGCCAGTTAGAGATCCTAAACCGCCTCGGTTAATTTTTAGTTATGACAAATAATTCGACGTTTTCTTCCTGAGAAAAAGAATGCTTTCATGGTAGTGTCTCTAACAAAACTGGCTCGTATTTACTTAACATAAACCTTACAATACTTCCACGCAGTTAGCTATTTCCTCGGATATTCTGGAATAAAACTATTGTCTTCAGTTCTATATTCTACCTGTATTGTCGGTTTAAAAGTAATAAAACGTGGGAAGAGCTATCAGTTTTGCGGTCTCAGTCACTTGTCCGTTGATGCGATAGAAGAATCAAGTAGTACAAGGATTTAGCCTTCTAGTGAGTCTCTTAAAAAATCTGAAACTCTAGTAAAAATCAAATTTTATATTTTTCATGCTACATGCAAAATATTTTAATATAAATTACTAAATTATTGTTCCTTTTATCCATGGAAATATTTTAATATAAATTACTAAATTATTGTTCCTTTTATACATGGAAGGTTAATTCCTCATGGGTATCCTCAGTTAAATTTGAAATGCAACTATTTATGGCCGTTGTTCGCTTTGTCTTAGTTGAACAATTTAGTTCATGGAAGGGAAATACTATAAAGACATGAAGCCAGTTAGTACTCCCCCTGCTGATTTAAACAGAATGTTTATCAGGTCCACGATTCCTTATGACCAAGAGAAAAATAATACCTATCTGTATCTAACGTAATCATGACCTTGCAAGTGACATCGCGACATTGTCCAGCTCAATTTCAAGTGCTTCCAAGACATTAAAACAACGTCATGGTCATTTGATTAAAGGAAATTTCCAGTTTCTTAATAAATACGAATCAAAACATCCTGAAACGTTCATTCATTTCTATTGAGGCAATTAGAAATGGATCAAAGGGAACAAAATAAATTTATTCTCGCATATATAAATAGAAACCTCTTCCTATTTATTAATACTTTCCCAGAATGAAGAAAACGAATCTTTAATCATACTTCTTCCAATTAAAGTTACTTCAGAGAAATATTAATATCATTTTAGTATCTACCAAAAAAAGCGTCTTTTATTGTTGGTTTAATATGAAACATCTTTTTGGAAGGAATAATTCTTCCAATTACCGGATATGTTAAATATAAACTATTCTGATATTCAAATATTGCAATAAAAGATCTCTTTCATTAATTGAACTTCAGGAAAACATTAATTTCCTCGAGTCAGGAAAAGGAACAAAAACATGTAATCATCAGATTGCAGTTTCTGCTTCACCTGATTAGAAGAGTAACCCGAGAGCACAGAAACGATTGCGTGCATCACCATGCTAGATAGCGTTGACTTGGTGAAAAGCAGAAATAATTAGGTATCATTACTAAGTAAAAGTTTCAACTTCGATACGAAAGAGATTATCAATTAGGACAATTTATTATACCTTCAGTTATTCTGCCATAATTTGCAAAAACTTGGCTGTTGTTAACATAGTCAGAATTTTATTAGTAACATTTTAAAAATAATTTTTATCCACGTTTCTGAATTTAATTTTATAAATTCAAAACTGTAACCCAATTTAATAATTTTTATAAAAGTTATATATGACTTAAAATTAATACCAAATAATCCCTTGCATTTCATTTTCTTTAATTAACTCACTTCTAGATCGAACAGAATGAAGAATCTTATAGTTCGTTAAGTTAGTTGTGTACTACGATAACACAGACAATGGCTAATTGTTATTTAAGTATGATAATACAGATAATACAGTTAAGAGCCCTCAGTGACTAAGGGCCTTAGAAAGAAAGCTTTCGTAGAGTATTTTATGCTAGAAATTGGCAGTCATGTTTCATGGAGGGAAGACTATTTACTTTAGCCAGCCATATCAGCATCAGGGAATCGAATCTAAATTATTTGAACATAACAAAGAGCACGCCTAAAAGAAGGTATGCCTTCGAGGAACACTTTCCAAATGCAGCTGACTCATATTTGCATTACATATGGAGAAAACCAAACATGCAGCCAGCTCATTCGCCTTGGTTCGAACCCATGTAGAGTTACAAGTAGAAGTGGGTGGAATACCAGAATTTCACCATTGGTCGTACAGGTACAGTCTCATCGCATTTTCGAACTACCAGTATTCGGCGGTTTTAACCACTCGGCCACTGATGAGGCTTTCAGGGAACCCAACATAGCATTGTTGGATTCAGCCGCAATGCTAAAAGAAAATGTAAGATTTAATTGAAACGTTCCGAATATTTAAAAATTTACTGTTCGAGATTATAAAATTCTGCAGTGGAGGAATTCTTATCCATTTGATTCTCGTTATAATGATCCCTTTCAGTCTGAAGAAGAAAGATATTATAATGAATTATCGCAATAACAAAAACAGATTTAATATATTCTCATCAGTTAAGGACTTTCTCCACCGGTAACTTTTATGCAATAATAATGAGTAATGAGCGGTGGTCGAATAATCTACTGCCAAATGATCTTGGCTCACTGCCCTTCTTTCGAGAAGGTTTAATTTGCTCTGCATATCCTCTCAGTAATGATATATTAGATATCTTTTGAAAAACTGACTAAAAACACATAAAATATTTTCGTAATTTTTGTCATTGCGATACAAGAAATTAATTAATGAAAACTCATCAGAAAAAAAAAGAAACGGAATGGCAAAGTTTAACGATCTGTCAAAACATTTAGAATTAAGACTTGCGAACATGCACCGATTCCTACCACAGAATGCGCAGTGATATATGGTGTTGTAAGGACATTCAAGGTATTAACTCCATTCAGATTTGTGGTCATATTTTTGGAACATGGTACTTTTGTTAAGTTCTGACTGGTACTTTTGTTAAGTTCTGACCCCTTTAAAACAGTTTACGAAGCTTGAAAAGCTTATTCTTAGAGAATTACTTATTCTTAGAGAAGTGTTTAAACTTTTACTGAGGCAATTTTGTACTTAATTGGTTACTGAATTGAACTTAAACCTCCACAAATTTATTTAGCTCTTTTATTGTCCCAAAACTGATTAATATTATGTATTATTTTATGGCTCATAAATTTTATATTTTATTTTTAATTATGCTACAAATTTGCGAACTTATCTCCCAGAGTTAAAACATTTAAACATTTTACTGCAGTAATGTAAATTAATATTTTTTTCGCGCAGTTCGATGTACTTGTTTAAAGTCATTTTGTTCAGTAGCGTAGCTATAAGATGTTTCAAGAGGAAATATACTGTTTGACATTTTGACAAATTTAATAAATCATAGCAAAACACAGCACGGCTAACTGCTTAGGAAAGGGATGCCTTCGTGGATAACCTTTCTAAGGCAGAAGGGCTCGTATTCACGCAAGATATATATTATTTTTTGTTAATGAATTTGAATTATTTGAATTTGGCGTCACACAACGGGACGAAATGTTATTATAAAACGTTTCTCCTTAAGTAAGTACATTAATTATTATAAAAAATGTATATACTTTATTTTTACTCAAAAACAATGTATACATTTATTACTTTACGACTCCATTATTTTACTCTGCAGATCTTCACATTCAAAATTCTGATTGAAACGCCCAAAATTATATTGCATGTCTTATTTCTGATAAAATAATATATACAGCTCTGGTTTACTTCAAATATTTTACTACAACGAAAGCTTTATAATACGATTACTCACCCCAGACGATTTTGATCATCTGTGGAAGTGGATACTTCCGAAAGGTTTTGTTGTAATTATTATCTTACTGAGTTATTTATAGATTTTAATGACAGCCAGAAACACTTATACATATCTTTTAATGCACCTACTTTCGTTATTGGACATTAAAAAAGTATAAATCAATGCATTTCAGCTTTCAGAATTAAGTGGCAATTTACTTGAAAATTATTTAAGTATAATATGAAGCAGTTTTCGCCGATTTAGTGCAAATTCATTTCACTTTTCCTCCCAATCAACGAAATTGCTAAGGCTAGCTATCCAACCAATAAAAGTGCTAAAAGGATTTCTAGTTAAATAGCTATAAGAAAATAATGTAAAAGTGGGCATTTTACGTAATTTAATGGTTAAATAATCACCCATTTTAATTCTCACTTATTTTAAAACCTTACTCAGTTTACCGCATATTCCTGAATCATAACTTTCTATGAGTACACTGTCTGTTGTGTCAAAAAATGTGCTATTAATATACTGCTGGAGATAAATTTTCGCAGATTATCATGAGACTCTTTTCTAAGAAATTTGAAGCATTAAGTTCTGAAACACTGACAAATACCAGAAACTAGTGAAAGGCGATAATCGCACATGTCGAATAACGATGGATGGTCGGCACAGGAAAAGAGATAACCCACGAAAGACAAGGCTGAATGATTTATAATAGACGGCGACGATAAATAAACCCTTTTCCAACTCACGACATCATCAGTCATGACACTGTGTATCCTGCGTGGTTTGAAGAGCCAACAAAAGGACACGCTCTTGGAAGAGAAAAACCAAAAACGTCTGAACTTGGAAGGAAAGAACTGTATGTCGCCGAATACCCGTCTAGAGACACTGTAACTATCAGAAACAGTGTACTGTAATAATAATAATAGTATATACAAATAAATGATAGTATCACGCCTACCAGAAATGAATGGTGCCATTTATGAATCTTTAAGTACATCAATTAATAGATGAATGTAATGCAGATCTGCAAATATAGGTATTGTTCCCATATTCTCAATTTTTACAGTTGGCGAATGGGTTAACTTTATGAGCGATTACAATAAGATGATGTCTTATATACTGTATTCTTTCAAGGATCCATAACGCCCAAATTACTTGCTTTTTTTTATAAAGAAAAAGATGAGTAGTATGGGAAATTACAAGATCATTTGGGGGACCTATAATCACTGGGCCCCACTAAGGCCCCAGATCTCGTGAGTAGATTATAATTAGAGACTTTAAAATGTTTTCATAGTTTACGCCATTTCCTTATACGGTTGACAGTTATCAGATGCTTTATGTCCTCAGTTAGATCCACCAGTAGCCGAACGGATGAAATTTCTGACAACTAGTAATTCGCGACGGGTTTGCGAAAGTAGATATTTTTCAATTTTCTTTGCCTTAACCATATTCAATCATAGGTATGAGGCAAATGTTAGAAAAAAGGAAACACAGAAGTCTTCTGTTGCTCAACATTGTTGGTCCGAAAATCACACTTTCAATTTTTCTGCTGCCAAAATTATTCAAAAAACATCTTCCATTGGGGAACTGGATTTTCTAGAGGCATTTCATATTCAAAAAAATCTTTCTGTCCTAGTTAACGATCCTAATTCCAATCCATCTTTGCCTTTGGCCTTTAAAGAAATTATGTTTTAGTTCTGGTTTCACCAAAAGATGGCGCCACTTGCTTATTCTTGCCCAGGCTTTCTTATCTTATATAATCACTATTTCCTATCTTGTTTATTTGCGGTTTCGCAGCTGAGGATGGTGGTTCGGTAAAACCATCGAAACTAGTCCTGTGAAAATTTTGAAAATATAACGCTGATTTTTGTTGTTTGACTTCTGAATTAGCATATTCAATCAATCATACTGAACCTTCCACATTTCTGACATAAGCTAAAATTTATGTACAGTATATGTATATTGAATAATCCTTTCTTATAGTTATTTTAAAGGCCATTATACTTTTCGACCACTTCTTTTCCTTTGGATAGTGATATTATAATCATTTGTATGATAGAATTAAAACTCTATAAATTATTCAATAGCTTTGATGTAAATTTTCTGTAACCTTCCACCAAGTAGATGGTACCTATTTTCTGAAAGTGCTGGTTTTATTAGTCTCATTTATCGAAATCGAATGTAGACAACTTCTGAACGGAGAAAAATCAATTTAAGATGCATATTGGCGTCAAATATTTTATAAGGTTTTATTTTACAAATATTTAAAAATATGTTGGGTAATAGTAAACAACAACTTGCAAATATAATAGTACGAGTAATATGCATTTCAAATTATTTGTATTAACAGCATTGCATACCGATCGACACTTAAAACAAAATAAAAAAAGTTATAATGTTATTCAAAGTACGCCTTTTTTATTGGAAGGGAGGGTGGTAAAAGATAAGTACTAAGTTATATGTAGCAATATTGCATGTTAAGTTTGGATTGGAATAGGAGAAGGATGCGGTCAAGTGTCATTAGTTGTCCACCTTAAAACAGAAAATGGAAGAAAAATTATCAGAAAGTTGTGTAGTAGTAGAAGAAAATATTGTAGAAGAAAAAAATATTTAACTACTTTCTATTATAAATCGCAATTTTGTCGAAAGTTAGCAAAGCTGTTATTTAAAAAATGTGCAAGAAATGTACCTTTTTGATACCTTTCCGCTGTGTTACTTAAGTTCACATACATAATTCGTGAAAACTTTCTGATATCTCATACAAAATCATGTCTTTACAGGTATATTATCTTGGCTTAAGGTGTCATGTTCAACAATGCTAGATGTTACAGGACTAAAGTTTCTCTTTCACTCCTTAACTTACAAATGTTTTTAGTCCAAAAGGAGGTTTGTCCAGAACTATTAATTTCGTTTTGCCATTTTGCGTCGATTAACAACAAGCGTTGTTTCACGTTTAAGATTGTTGCTACCAAATATTACCGCCCTGTATTGTAATTAAACAAATTAAATAATGAAGAATCTGCATAAATGTATATACAAGGTGTGGCTATTAATTTCCAGACTGCTCTAATATCACCAGAAGAAATAATGTGAAAAACGTAACATTTTAATATGTTTCGAAGTAATCCCCATCTACCTTAATACACTTCTCTGCTCGGCTGTATAAGTTGTGGAAACAACTTTTAAAGTCCTTTTTCGGAAGGCAGTTCACTGTCGACGTCACATTGCATGACAATGCCCGCCCCCACATGCGTTGCCAGTGAAGAGGTTTTTGGACAAAAATGGGGTTGTGGAGCTGCACCATCCGCCATACTCTCCTGACTTTGCCCCCGCAGGCCTCTTTTTGTTTTCCAAACTCGAAACTGTGATCAAAGGAACACGCTTTGTGGATGTTGAAGACATCAAGAAGAAGGTGACATAAAGATTACGTTTCTCACATCATCTGTTCTGATGTTATTAGAGCAGTCCTGGAAATTAATACCCACACCTTGTATATTTCTCACACTGTGATAAAACAACGGTACCTAGAGCCATCCAAGTTTGAATGACGTAATCCTACTGCGAATATGGGCATGTGGAAGCCCAAATTTGAAATTCGGAATTTCTTTTATTATCGATTTCATATTTTGTAACTTTAACGAACTTTTGATTAACAAACTCAAGGATTTCAAAGCGAGCAATGACAACGTTTTGCAGAAAAATTATTTTTATCTCCAGTGCGCGAGACTCTGTATCGGAAACTGTAAAGATATGCTCATTTTAAAATTATTTTGCGATATTGCCGTAGAACTGAATTTTATGGTTTGAGTATTTAGAACATGATATTTAATAAATAAAGGTAACACACAAAACGTTAAAACGCCCTTTTGGACGTAATTTAAAACCTGAAACCTTTCAGATTTTTTTGATATTTTTTTATTCTAAAATAATTCTTGATTTGCTGATGAAAACCATCGACTGGATAACTGAGCTTTCCAGTCACACGTGAACAATGTCGCTTTAATCGTGTTCTTTTGGTGTTACTGCTCCAAGCGACACAAATACATAATGTTCTCCATGTATAGAAAGTTTTGGTGTTTAGTATGCGCCTCACGATAGTAAGTAGATATTGGCTTTTCTATTGATGTAGCAGCTATTGCTCGGGCTGTCAAGTACAATTCTCGACGAGCAGATTTGGCTGGTAATTTAATAATTGTCTTCGGAGGGTGTTGTAATCTGCAGGTGTACTAGGAGCGGGTCTTTAGTTAATTGCCAGTTTTATTTAAAATGCCTCCATAAATAAGAAATGGCAGAATATCCAAAAGAAAAATAGGCTACTTACTTACGGACTGTCCTAAGTTAAGAGATGCAGAACTATGCAAGGATTGAGAATCAAACACTTTTGTGGTCAAGGCAAATTTAATGTAACGTTAAAGCTAACACTTTTCGAAAATTATTTTGAAAAATGAAACTCTTCGGCAAAAATAGTTTGTTTTTACTACACGAACCATTCTTATACTTTTCAGGATCAAATCTGCTCTGGACACTTTATTTATTTATTCATATCGAGGACAACAGTAAACTTTGGCTAGTAAAATCGAAGAAACTCACCATTGCAGAATTTGCTTTGCGTGTTCAATTTTTATCACATAGTGTATTTGTATGTAAATACGTATTTAAAATACAGAAAATAATATGAAATAGGTGTTCAACATCGGATTGAATTCAAGTATTAATTTGCAATAACAGAAAAAGCTGCAATTTTATTTACTGTTACTATAGTTTTAATATTCTTCAAAACTTAAACCTTTTGGAGCTCATAAAATTCATTGCTATTGTTTCTGTAAATAATCCATTGAATAATTTAGCGCTTTTCAGTTAAAGTTATGTAGCGTGAAAGTATAGTCGTTTCAGCATGAACATAGATCTCTTCAACTGAGAAGAAAACAGACACATATTACATCTTGATTGATATTTATACGTTTATAGCATCATTGAGCTGAATCACGTTTAAGCAAGAAAATTTAATTGCTAATAAGCAACTCAGGATTGAAAATGCATTTTCTGCCTAAAGGATATATTAATACTGTTGCGTTCGCAAGTTAGTGGATTTGGAGTAGTTGATAATAACACTAGTTGAAGAATGAAAACAAAATTTATATGCCAGTAAGAACTATTAAACAGGACAATTCCAAAAACACGTTTACACTTGTCGATAAACTACGACAAACACGCTGAAACAATCAGCAACTCAACGGTGAAGACAGCTTCACGGCAAAGCACTAAATTATAGTTCCAGACTCATTCGATCGCTCTCAAGCTAATCCCTGAACTCAAGACACTACTAATCCCAGGACAGGCAGGGTATATATAGTTTTCACCGACCTTCGAGAATATTTTCGAAAAGCCACTAAAAACTTGTTCTAGCATGTTCCTGGTCGTTTTATGGCATATCGCCAAATGTGCGATTTCGCGTCAAATTTAGCGACGCTGTCTTTGCCTGCCACCTTAACCCCGTTTTGCGGGAAAGCTATCTCTCCGCAGCTGGGCATTTCGCACAAATATTTTTAAAAAATTCGATGAAATACAATAAACTAATAATTTCATATGTTTTTCATCAAGAATGCCTTTTTTATATTTTCATCGTATTGTTTTACAGGTCTTTCATCATATAATACATTTTTTAAAAACATTTTTATAAAATACACAATGTACTAAATCTATCATGTGTTATGTTAACAAATGTCAAATGCTGACAATTTAAAAATTAAAAGCACGCATAGAAATCCTTTTAACTAATTCATTTTATACTATATTTATCCTTTCAGTGTATAACAATGCTTATTTTTAGAAACCCAATAACAGGTAAATTTCGAAAAATATTTCATCGTATGCCATAGCTGAATTAGATCGAAAATACTATATTTCGTATGCTTCCCTGATGAAATTTTATAATTAGTCTTAAATGTCAACACATATGCACCACTGCAAAACCTTGAGACAATGATTGAACCATATATCTGTTTATGAAACAAAAAAAAATCCTGAAAAGAAAATAATGCATTTTTCATAATTAAGGGCATCTTAAATCTTCGGAAACGGATATCGACAGACCGTTACCAGCCATCTTCGTCACCAACACAGCTCCCGTATATTCTATACATGTAGTTAATTTTATTTTAAATTAGCTTTTTCTGTTCTTTTCTGTTTATACTTATTTCCTTGAATTGGGAACCTTGAATTATGTATTTTGCCTTATTTTATGCACTATTTTTACTGTTTTATCAGTCACTCTATTAATTGTTCATATCCATAATTAATGCACTGTTCAGCTGATTATAACTGAGTTATACCTGTACTTGACTATCCACAGCACTCATTTATTGTTCATGTTGTGGACGCATTTTGGCAGAACTTAAGTTGTAACCATCTACCTTTAACTCTGTAAATGTGAAAGTGAAATTGTTCTCCTTACCCGCAATGCACCCTTCTTCTATTCACTGCACCACTGACTCGCCCAGCATTTGTTTGCACCCCCAGCACTCGTCTTGAGCACAATATGCACCAAAGTGTCTTATGTGGACCAAATTAATTCTGTCAGCGGTGCTACCTTGCCAATATGCCCCAGTGGATTGGCTGTCTCGCTGTCGGTGGAAAGAAAGAAAGTACCAGTGTTCAGCTTTCCTAACCACTCCGCTTATGAGGCACGTATTTCAGATAATTTTTCTTATTATTTTCCAACTTCCACAATAACTGTTGAATTATTTTGATAGTTAAATAATTTTAATTTATATGTTCCTTAATTAATACCATCAAAATTACGTAGAATATATAATGTTACGAAAAAATTATAATGCAAATTAATCCTACTCTCTAAAACCCATATGGGAGCTTTGCACCATGAATCAGAAAACTTTACTTTGATTTGCTGAACCGGATCCACTTGCAGGAAAAAGTAAACATTTTTGTTTGAAAGCGCCTATCTTGTTAACCAGCCTCGAGCGTTTACAAAGAACGTAATATATTAGATTTTTATCAGTTTAGTTTCCTTGGACTTTTCGTATGACGGCAAAAAACTTGTTTGTTTTTAGCCACATTCCTTCGTCGAAAATGAAAACTACTATGCGAATTTCGTTCATCTAAAATGAGTGTAAAAGAATTTCATATTAAGAAAAGTTTGCTAGACTTCTAGAATACGAGATCGAAGTTCCTTTCCTAAGCGATATGAAGTCATTTGCCAGTAGATCAATAGTCACAAATAGTGCAGATGCTGACCAATGATATTTAAAGTTCAAAACATTTTGAGCAGGAAGGGCTAGAAGAATTATTTAAAAAAAATGTTTAAAAAACTCTTTTAAATAAAGAAATTTAAAAACATTGTTATAAGTGTTAGCATAATTACTTCACAAAAAAATTTCGTAAATGTGTGTTGTGAATCTTAGGTCGCGTAACTGGGATTATAAATGCTGAATCGCAAAATATTTGCGAACTTTAACGATTTACCTCGCAGATTTTTTTATTTTTCTCCGATAAAATTATTAACCTTAATCATCATTAAATTATAAATGCCAGTTAGTTTTTTCTGGACGGAATATTTATATGCGCATTTTCCGAAGTACGGTATATCGATATTTTTAACCACAACTGTATATACAAACATCGAATGCATATATTATTTTCTACGAAAGACGGTAAGAGAAGATAGTCGAAAAGCGAGGTATAACTATGCTGCTGTAAAAAACTGTATTATGGTATAGTCATGGAATAGAAATTATATCGCTATAGAAATAATGAATAAATATCATGTGATTAATCTTAATTATCCAAATTCTACTACTTACTTAATGGAGAATATAAAAAATTACCCCCCCCAAAAAAAAGAAGGCTAAAATGTGTTTACAAAAAAAACAGGATAATTTCAATGCTACCTTATTATTAATTTTTCAGCACGTTTTTCCTTAGAATATGAGTTGTGTGAAATGATTCTAGCTTCTAACACTAAAAAAATATTTTAAAAAAAGAATACAAATTCCAGCTACAAAAATATTCAATATGCTTTAATGCGTTTTAAATGAAACAAATTCTTCCAACTTTTTCGAAGAAATTCGCTTAGTTAAGAACGAATTTGCTGAATTTATGTTATTATTCTTAGTTTATTACATATTTACTGCCCTTATCAAAACACTAAACTTTTAATTTCTATATTATTTCCCATTTATTACTTACCAATACATGAAATATTACTGTCTTAAATTATTACTTACCAACTCATGACATATGAACATTTAAGACATGCACGTTTACCATTCATTTTATTAAATGCGAGTTTTTCTTACTTTTCGTAATAGACTGATTATTTCTGTCTCTTACTACATTTATGTACATAATTCATAATTTTAATTTTCAAAAATTCCTTTCAGAGATTTTTTTTTCTTTTTTAAATCTACAGCACAGTGGCTTCGCGATCATTTATAATTAAAAACACTGATCTTTTAGAAGTATGACTCTTTGAAACGGGTAGTTATAAAATCATAATGAAGTAAAAATAAAATGCTCAAGTTTATAAATAAATTTTCAATAAGAATTTGAACCAACAAAACAATTTATTATGTTACGGGAGAAATTTCAGCGAAGCAGCTTTGAAAAGCTATTTTAAAATAATATATTGGATGTTCGAAAAAAGCGGTTGCAGGTTTTATTTTTTAAAATAACCTTATATTAGACATATATAAAGTTTCTTAAAATAAGGAAGAAATTTTATGAAAATGTTTACAACACTATACATGAAAAGGTTACATAAAATAAAGTAAATTATTAGCATGGTCTCTTTTGAGCAAATATTCCCTATAGTAAAATATTCAGTATGATTCAATGAGTTTTAAATTAAAAAAAATTCATTTAGCTTTATTTTAAAAACTCACGATGATGTTCAAGAACAAATTTACTGAACTTTGGTTGTTATTTTGTGTGTGTGTGTGTGTATTAACGACCTAATTCTATAAAGAGTAGCTAAAAGACAAAGTCTTTGCTTTAGCTCTTAATGATTTCATCACATATAAAATGGTATATTCATAATTAAATTTTAAAAGATCCTTAAATATATTTATTAACTGTATCTTTTCGAAATTTATACATAAAGGTGCAGAAATTTTCTTTTTTAATTTATTAAACCACAGTTAATATTTCGAAATGTTTGATCAAAGATGACCATATAAACATTATATTTTATTCTTTGGAGATTTACTTTTAGTCCAAATTATGTACTTATTTTTAAGAAACCTTATAATTGAACGTAAACGTCTAATGTGAATAATTTGAGAAATAAACGTTTTTAAAGCATTATGCATGGTAACATATATTTTGATAGCCCCCAGAAATATTTTAAATTCATATTATAACGTAAAAGAAAAAACAGAGCAATTATCATTATTTCGTTCAGATTATAACATTAAGCGAATTATATGAGTGATACAAGCATTTGCAAATTAACACTCGTTGCATCCAAAATATCAAATACCTTATAATCTATTGTGGACACAAATCAATAAACTTTATAAGTTAGCGTGTCGAATCTGTCTAGGCGTTATTAGAATACCAAATGGTATACACCCGACTGAAATTAATGCTGGATTATATGAAGAGGAGATGTTTATCGATAAATATACATATTATGCACTACAAGCATTTCAGTGTCAGCAGCTCATTACGAGAGTAGTAATTGGTTTACTTAGAAAAGCCTTAAAGGATCGCATCTAATCCCAGATTTCTCCCACCAAATACACGTTGATTCTACAACCAGATTGATCAGAGGTTAATGGTTTAAACTTGCCGGCATGGCTGCTAATAGCAGCTCATGGCTGTTATTTAGATTGCAACAGATGGCTATGTAGAAGAGTTTTAGTAATTAGCACACTACCATACTCCACCACCGATCCTTAGATTTGTGGTTACAATTTTCAGAATATCCAAAGCATTACTAGGTATTTGCAAGCCTTTAGTTATAGTTCTTAAAATTTACTTATTAAGAAAATACATTATAATAATATACTAAAGGTAGGGCTGTAGAGCTGGAAAGAATTGCTTTCGAAGATGATTTGCTGAAAGTTACGGTTAGTCTTTGCATTAGGCATGGCAAAGGGCATGAGAAATATTAACCAGCCACTCACGTTTCATTTATGAATAAAACATTATTAAAAATGGCTTTATTCAAGCCTAATGGTAACTTAATCGCATTGAATGGTACCTTCATGTTATTCAAACTTAATGGCATTGAATAGTGTTAATGCCTGAGTTATAATTCAACGCTTAATATTTCGAGAACGATAAAATGGATACCTTTATTCTTTTAAAGGATTGATTTAATTTTAAATATTTCAGAAAATATTTCATAATTGTTATTATGCAATTTTAATAATTTGTAGTATTTTGCTAAGCTTTTATTTAGGTCACTCATGGTGTTTATCGCTATGGTCAAAATGTCATAATTCATTTTTTTTTCTGATAAGCTATCGAGCTCAAATTTTGCACACAACATAGTCTTTGCGGATGGCAATGCAAATTAGTAAAGCATTGATTTTCAAAACTCGATTTAGAATTGTTTTAATTAATGTTGCAACGTTTTTTTCGTTCTCCTCCCAGTGTTCTTCACTGGTTTATACTTTCTGAACGGGGCAGAAATTTAAAAGGTAGATAGATGCCTTTGTTTGACGAACAATAAGATTGTATAATTAAAGTATATGCCATTAACTTAAAAAATTTATTATGAGCAGCCGTATTTTTCCTACATGTAGTACAAAAATTGTAAATGAATTTTCGAAAGAGAATGATTTAATCTCCCGTTCCCATTAAACTATATATGACAAATTATTTTTCGACTTACTTCATTAATTATTTTATGAGTTTTTTAAACAAAAGCTTATTTTATAAAAACATTTTCAGTTCTTTTTGTTACTGGTCTTGATAGGTAAATCCGTGCATAAATGACGACCACTTTTTAAACACATGTCCGTGAATTGCGTCCTTTGAAAACATACTTAAAACGTAACTACAGCAGTACTGTATTTGGATCTGTAGAAAAGGCTAGGTTGGACAATCAAGTAGTAGAGATCTATATCAAGACAGACATGCATTCAAACTGCAGGAAGCATGCAAGACAGACATGCTGCAAAGACCCATAACATCCGAACTACAAAATTAAGATTAAATATTTTGATTCGAAAATCACTTACCCCTCTTTTTCCCCCAATAACATTCCTACCATCACTAGTTGATTACAACGATTCTGAATAAAAAATAATTTTGGAATAATAAAAAAATATTAACATGGTATTATAATGCATATTCCTAAGAATATTTAAAGAAATCCAATGTAGAAAGTTTTTACATAGAAGTGCACTGGCACTGGACTTTTAAGCATGAGAAAAGAGTACAGTGTACAAAAAGATGGAGAACTAATGAGTCAGAAGTTACACCCTTAACACAGGTCTGTCTTAAATTCTGTACAAGTTCAATTCATTAAACTTCATGAATAAGACGAATATTAAAAACACGGATCTCTGGTTTGCAATGCGATGATTTGACACAAAACAAGTCCCAGATATAATACAATAACTTTAAAGAAATGTTTCATTAGCTTCACTATGACATAATACATTTTGGTATCGAATCTCTTTTAACTTTAATGTATCTGCCACCAAGGTCACTTTAATTACTATTTATAACCTTTGCTCTTTGGAGAAGGAAGACAACGATTAATGCGGGTGAAAGAGCGATGAGGAAGACCTCTCTAGAAAAATCATTTCACCAGACGACAAAGTGACAAATGGAAGTCACAGTGAGGAATGGAGCTCTATAAATCATACTGGAGAGACGGGAAGAATTTCTTTCTCTCTCGGGATGAGAAGGAATCACGAGTAAAGAAGCATCCGGCCATTCGGAAAGCGTAATGGCTGACAATAGGCTCAGCGCAATTGCTGAAGAACTCCCTTAGCCGCATCATTGGTGTTTCCCTCAACACTACTTAATCTTTCGTTAGTAATGCTTTCTCGCACTCGTAAGTAGTTTGTGAGGAACAAAATAACACAGAGATTTATTCTCTGAAGATATACGAAATGTTTCCTAGTCAACGACAGCTTTAAGCAGTATCATAAAATGAACTTATATAAACATAATGACGGAAAATCCAGAACTATTGTAGATTTTCAAATGGAGCTTATTTAAAGTTAACAACTTATTATTGCAAAATTTCACGATGTCTGGTGTTCGCTATTTTCGTGAACACGTCGGAAAGATATCTTTTCACAAAGTGGAGTAAATAGTAATGTATGATATTGCTAACTAGTCTGCGTTTCGCTACAGTTTAAAGCTTCTTGCATTACAAAAGAATTTTTTTTGCAAATTACACAAAAACTAAAATAATAGTATTGAAATAGTTATTTACCAGATATCCATTAAGTCGGCCAAATAGTTTTTCAACGGAGACTGAAAGTGAGGTATCAGTGCAGTGCCATTATTGATTAGTAAACTGACCATGCGCACTTCAAAGAACATTTCCAATAATATCCCCATTTGGAAGTTGGCATTATTATCTCATAAACTATGAAAGATACTCTGCCTCCTTAAAATATTGTAAAGTATTAAGTTGTACAGCATCACTTAATTAATAGAAAACAATACTGGGTAAAAATTAGTACGGCAATGAGAAATGAGGGTAAACATTTTTGGTACACAAGTTCGTCATTTGTATCTGTAGACTGGCAACTGTGATAACTCCTAGCAATAAACGTTCCATGTAAAAGATGAAAAAATGCTCGTCGACCGTCAGGAATTCCTGTGATGAGTATCATAAAAACATAGGGCAAACTTTTCTATAATTAACTAATTAAAGCAAAGCCAAAGAAATATTGTCTAAATGGAGGATTTTCTAAAAGAAGTGGAGTATTATTTACACGGTAGACTAGAAAAATCATGAAAGTTGTAGAACCCATGAAATCAATATAACTGAGATTCGGATCAACATATTCGGCATTTCTACTATATTGCCAATTTGACAGAAACTAAAATGGACACCTCAAAAAGGAACAGTATCTAAAAATTCGCATTATTTTCTACCAGCTACAATATGCTTTCTATAATAAAGTTAAAAGCATTTTCTTCCTACTTTCCGCGCGCCTTCGTGTGCAACTGGAAGCATGTCCAACGTGTTATCGGGAAGTTCGGAGTCTGAATCCCGGCTAAGGCATTGCATGTTTTTCACACGAAAAACGAAAAATCTAATGACTCTATTAAGTAGAGAACTAAGTAAAATGCTTAAAACGCAAAAACCTTTTATGGATAGAAAATTTAAATTAAAGATCAAAACAAATCTGAGGTTGATCTGAAATTTGAGGGAAATATATTTTAGAAGTTAAATCACTGACTAAAAATAATTCTTACACATATGAAAAGCCTCAAAATAGTCTAATTCACTAAAAGAAAAAAAAAGTTTGGTTGTTTCTGGCAGAGGCGATGTGGATCATGCTTGCTTCCGCACTTTACTTCTGAAAAAATTTATAAATGCAATTGTGTACTTTTGTTTTACATTGAAGAGGGTGCCGTTAGCTGTCAGGAACATAATATTCTATCAGTACACGACGAATATTTCCAAGAAATATCTGCGTAGTATCAAAATTCTTTAGCCCACTGGCCGCTGGGGTCGTTTACTGTACTTGCAGAGATTAGTACTCTAACAGTTTCGGCTGCATGTGCATACCATATACGAAACAGGTTCCTGCTTCCATCCTTTGGGTAGACTGTGTGGCGAACCATTCTCTTTAGGCGTTAGCTTCACATCCTGCATGGTGTGTAGAGAGTAATGTGGGCCATTAATCCTCCTACAAAAAAAGCTGAGGCTGCCGGACTTCAGAGCAGAGTAAAAGCAAAACGCCTCCGGACCTGCTACATCCGCTGCTTTATATTGGGATGCCTTATAGTGTCTTTTGCTAAACGGAATGAAATGACAATGATACGCTAAGTTATTTAATCAGCGAGATCTTGCTTCTCCACATATGGAAATTGCTGGGACGATCTCGGAGGAAGTAATAGACCTTTCCATTCTCCGTGAAGACGAAAACTACAGCCATCACACAATACCCATGAACTTGCTGATCAGTTACAGAATATCTGACAACTAATTCCGCAATTGATATTTACATGACACTATACTAAAGTCTGTATCATGATGCATCGCACCAAAGGTTTTTATAACTCTTCATTATACGTAATGTAATAGTTTTAAATATATTTTGCCTCAAGAAATAGACTGAAATACTTCATCAGCTGTATCTCCAGGTTGCTTATGTCAGGTGTCAATATAATCGAACAAATTTCTAGGTGCGAAGAATTTTCTAACACACTATATATACTGGCAGCAAAGTCAGATAATTATATTCTTCAATAAACAATTAATCCATATATAATTTAATCCCTTTTATTTTAAAATCACCAAAACACATTTTTTAACATCAAGAAAGGCATCTATTTATGAAAATTACTATATTTATCAACCCTACTCTTTGGTCATAGCTCTGAAACTCGGTTGGTTAATAAATTTATTTGAAAATTTCAGAAAAATTTCACTGGTATCTTAACGAAATTCATAAATTTCCAAAAATTATTATCGATGTTTTCAGGCATTTCGACAATAATTAACAATAAATTCCACAATTACCGTTATACTCCTGAAAATAAAACTATATACACCGAAGTGAAGAACTAAATAATCTTATAACAGAATACAAGGTAATAACTAAAGTGACCTTTACAATACTTTTTTATACATTACCCTCTAATAGAAC
Organism: Stegodyphus dumicola; assembly: GCF_044657685.1. Lineage (NCBI taxonomy): Eukaryota > Metazoa > Arthropoda > Arachnida > Araneae > Eresidae > Stegodyphus > Stegodyphus dumicola. The sequence continues at coordinate 176,429,171 of NC_140773.1, forward strand.
ATATTAAAATGTTTCATTGACAAATATTTTCTCAGAGAAAAGCGTCAAATTTCTTACCTGTAAAAGACAAAAAATAAAATAATTAGTAAACCACATCTGACAAACAGTATAAAACGGACGTATGAAAAAAGTTTAGAATATAAATTCAACGAGAAAATATTTCACAAAATTTAATTTAATTTGAATGCATTCTAAAATAATGCCACATGAAAATTTTCAGTACCCACGTTCAGTGCATCAAAAATTAGAACTTGCTCAAGAATTACTCCAGTACAGTTAATCATTTCTAAAAGTAATTTTATTTAAAGAATACTGCATATTCGTTGCAACTTACATTGGAGTTACTTCTTGATAAACTCACCGCAAACTGAAAATACCTTCAATCGAAAGTTCAGTTGAAACATCTAGCCTACCAAACGTCATAGCTTTGCACTAAATACATTTAGTTTAATCATAAGCCTGATTGTGTCAGCTTATGATGAAGGAAACACATGCAGTAGAAAGTCTGTTTTACAATAAAATCTTCACATTTAAATTGTTGAATACTAAACCGAAAAATGGTTGCATTAAATATGAATATATAGAGTTGCAAGTACACCATCCTGAAGAATATTTGAAAAATTCAGCTTAAATACAATGGATATGACGGGGATACATCGGTAACAATATCATCAGTTTTCATGGAGATAGCTGGTAAAAGGCATCGAGTTATTTACGGGCTGTTTAGTATACATAATTCCCCAATAAAGTATCAGGTTTTTATTCTCCCGATTAAAAAGGTAGCGGATTAGCAGTACCCTGTCCAAGGAAGAAAACGTTCAGTTTGTAACTATTACAAATCATAAGCGCTAAATAAAACAGAATGGCACACAAAATTAGAAAACGAAAAGGAAAAGAAAACTACAGTGAAAGCAGATGATACTAGTATTTGGGAGTTATTTTCATCAATAACAGCACGTAACTTAATTGCCTTGGGGACCTTGAAGATTCTCCTTAGGCGACTCACTCCCAAACTGATTCAAAGAACCGATTTACTTTACTGAGTCTGCGAACGATGATTCGCTAAAACGAAGCGATAGCTTCGCCCTCCGAGAGCTCTTGTTGGAAGCGTAGCAGGAAAATTCGATTCTCATTTTTTTAGAAGAAACATACTCAATCCTTTCTCCTCCCAATTAAAAAAATCTGATGTGTACACCACATGACTTCCTTGTACGGAATATTAAATTATACGCATTTTTTCTTGCATTTTATTTAAACTTATTAGATTGAATTAAACCTACTTCGCCGACAGCGCGTAAACCACAATAGAATAAATGCATTCTTTAAAATTCACTTTGTTTATCATAGCGACACTCTGGCGCTAGGTTTACTTAACAGTATTATATTTCATTCATATTATAACTCAGAATGCACAAAATCTATATCATTTAAAGAATTATCTAATCGTTGCCACATGTTCTATCCAAATACTATGATAAAGCTAGAACTATGTATAAAAGAAATTAAGCAAACAAAACAAAACAGAAACAGTTTTTCACAGACGATTGAGTATTTCTCATTTAATTAATTCAGTTCTCACTTCGCGAGAGGGCAAAAATACATAAAAACTCAAAATATCTATATTAAAAATTACGAAGTAAATCTCAAACGCTTATTTCCTCGAAAAAATTCCAGAAAGAATTAAGCATGATTTAATTGGCAATAATAAATGAATGCGTTATCTTTGTTGTTGCGAAGCTAAGTTTGTCTAGATTGGCAACAAATCTACTAGTCTCCTGTTTCAAATGTAAACATCAATGGCCGCCATTAAAAACAGGCTTAGCGGCAATTAAACAACTTTAAAATTGCTGATAATTCTAAAAATATTGCACACAGATTTACTAAAGGCATAAAATCCTTAACCGGAAGATAAAAACAACATAATTCAATCATCTTTAAAGCAAAAAATGTACAATTTACAAACATATAAGAGTAAAGAAACTAAGATCCCTGAGCCGGGTAACAGAGTGGATATATATATAAATATATTTATATACGTTTGGTGCGGCCGATTGCAACCAAAACACGAGGTGCACATCTTCATGTTATAGCAGTCCTATATACAAAATTTCAACGTTCTGAGGCTACTCGTTTTTGAGTTATGCGAGATACGTACGTACGCACGAACGTACGCACGTACGTACATACGTTCGTACAGACGCCACGAAAAATTCTCTTCAGAATTAATTTTAAAGCAGTTTTATAATTTTTTTGAAGGGAAAGAGTATTTTATTCTGTCCTTTCGTACAGATATGATGCAAAAACATCGCTAAATTGCATTCGATAGCGGTCAAAATGGATATTTTCGTTGAAATATGCTGCCTGAAACTTTTCGCGATTACAATACTTCCTTTTTACTTCGTACAAGGAAGTAAAAAAAGGGTTTAATTTTTAATATTTCCTATCTTATTTATCAAAGCTCTTGTTAGTGAGCGGTAAGTAGCAAAAAAAGTACCGATTTGGCTCAGTGAGTGAATGGGGAATATTGAATGCACCATTATTATTTTTTTTTTGAGGGTATTCATTTTATTTTTGTATTTTGTTTATACGTACTCTCATGTTGCATGGCATTGCTTCTCAAGCGATGACTTTTATAATCGATGAATTTAACTTATAGTATCCCTTAGTTTCTCTTAAACTATCTACAAACTTTTGATTACGAGACAATGATCTCATACTTTTGCTCCAGCAACACGCTCAAAGGTATCCTCAGCTCAAAGCATATGTGTTTTCATGTGTCTTCAGCCTTATGTGTCAATACGTATCTTCAGACCCTTCACATTATTATGTTCTTCGGCCATTAGTAACTGAAATGGGTCAGTATAGGAATGAAGAAATGACGGACATCGTAAAGCAAGAAAAATAGCAACAAAGGAGCAAAGAAAAAGCGGCTATAAATTAAGTCAAAATAGCTCAGAACAACGAATTATGCGTGAAATATTTAGGTTCTGGTTTACAAATGGAAGAACTTCGAAAGAAGAGTCGTTGAAAAGCAAGGAATTCCTGTATTATTTATTGTATAACTCAAGGAATTCTAAGACATTTAAGACAATTATTGTTATAAAGTATTTTAATCCATTCCATTCCTCTATAAGAACTGCGTCTAAATTTCATACGGTGAGGGCAACACTGTATTAGTAATATAATCGCGGCGAGGTTTAAAAAAATTTCTTTTTACTTTATTTTCAACAATAAACGTAAAATCAACAAATACTTCGTTGTCAAGGGTAAATATTGAGTTTTTTCGTCAATATTTTATCGATCCTATGCAAGCCATTGCAGAGGTAACATCTGTTACGTAGATTTTGAGATACACTTCGGAAAAAGGAAAAAAAGATGAACACCAACTTTGTTATGCTATTCCTAGAAGTGTAGTTTTTCAGACAATCAAATAGAACACGTATGTTGCTGCACTCTCCTGTGCCTGAACTTTTATTTACGCGTGACTCAGATACCGTTTGATATTTCTTTTTCCTGTGTGCTACAGCCTGTTCGTTCCCTGTTATATATGCCATCTTATATCAGTGGATTTTATTCGAGTTCTTTCTTTGCCATGCAGCCCTTTATACTTACGTGAGCTTGCTTCCAAGTATCCTTGAGTATACGCTGCTTATTAATTTACAACAAGGTATTTATGGACTATTGTTCAATAAAGGATGCTTTCATGGAGGATTTTATAAAGGAACATTATTACTGCGTTTACATTACGCATGGGAAAAGTCATTAAAACATCCAAGCATTCAATCTATTAGACAGTGTATATCGAAAGCAAGATGAGTATCTAATATGACTCTAATCACTGGATTACTCCTGGGACCCTTTATGTAGAAAAAACGCAAATGGAAATGCCTTGATGTGAATATCTTTGGCGAAAGACTTAACGTATTACAGTTGAGTGTGTAAAAAGATTCGGCAATGAAACCATAATTTGTTTTCCACTTACCGTGACGCAAGACTACCGTGACGTAAGACTATCGTGAAACACGAACATGACAAAATCACGTGATGCGTAACTTCTATAAAGGGAAACATGGATTATTTAAAGATTTAATTATCGATCAGTGGCACTCGCCAGAATTAGAAAACATACCGTTGTAAATTTACGTAAACATTATTGTTCGATTGTTTAATAATTTATTTCGCTTATCAAACTGTAGATCTTGTAATTCTAAACTAATGCACGTTTAGATTGTGAGGATATCTCAAGTAGAAGAATAGATATGGGCAACAATTTTCGGAGAAGCCGTCGACGCCATTTTGTGATTTCATGCCAAACTGGAGACATGAAAATTTACGGAAAATGCATTTTTGAAGGCTTAGAAACGATTTTTCTGAAAGCTTCCAGAACTATTGAAGAAGCCTATTGATACAGCTGCGTTAGGAACCGTGAATGAAAGAAGAAAAAAGACGAAGTCGCCTCGACAAAAATTAAGACTGGCACTTTCTTTGACAGAGATGTTTGAAAAACGGTAAATTCCGACATTTGCTTTGATTCTAAAATATGACAATACTAGCACGTCACATGACTAAACTCCGTCCAGATGTTTCATAGCTTTTCATAGTGCTCGGACTTTTCTCCCACATAAATGAAGATTATGATCCTCTCCTTTAAGAAAATTCGATGGGTTACTATTGTGGTTAACCATAAACTGTAGTTTTATGTCTCTTCGGCAAATTTTCGAACTTCCACTTCTAACAGCGTAATGTAGCTAGTACAGAATACAACATGCACCTGCGAGCAGAAGACTCAAGTCTCAGAATACTCTACTGGCCAGGCTCAAGCCCTCTTTCAGAAATATAACTCAGACACAGGACAACGACTGCCCTTTAGAAGACCCACGATCAACCATGAAACAACTGAGATGCCATTCTCAATTTATCTCCGACGCATATATGAACGAAAGGCAGACGTCTGACCATGCGGACTGAAAGCAGCTGCACTAGAAATGATCGCTACAAAATACCCTGGGCCGGAATGGATTCATATGTACACAGCTGGATCAACTATCAACGACAACAATGGAGCAGGCTTTTATTCCTGCTACGGTCCGGGAGCGTAACCTCTAAAGTGCAACGCTTTAGAAATAGAAACCCGAGGACGCAATGGAAGGATGGGCAAGCTATACTAGATGACGCAGCGTCAAATAGCAGACATGCCAAAACGGACATTGGCTGAAGAAGAGTGTTGTATCATAAACTTCTATTTTCTTCTTTTACTTGTGGAAATTCCTCCGTATGGAGATCAGTTCTCAGGCCGTACCATGGGAAGAATTCAGGTTAAAGGCAATAGCCTTATTAATAGCTATCCGAGTATCCAAATATTTATCAGAGGATTATTTCAGTGAATTCAATAATTCGGTTATGAATTTACGACTGTTTGAGCTTAGATTTTGTTCTGTAACGGAAATTTCTGATCTGCAAAATTAATTGTGTCTTAAGCAGAACTTGTGTTAGCTCTCTTTTGCCCCTTGAGCTATATATAGCAATTTATCACGCTGTTAATTACTTCAATATGGTATCAATTTCTTCCTGTTAGTGAGGTGAAAGCACAAAACAAACACCCAGCTCCCAACAGTATTAAGATATTTTGATTTTACTTGCAGCTATCGAAACTGCAATTGCGTATGATTATAGAAATATTTAATTGTGTTTCGAAATTTATTATTATCATTATGCAATGAGAACTACATAATTATTTTGCAGCGTGTAAAGCTAATATATTACGGTTAATTTAACCTTTTAACTACAGTAAACCCTTGTCGAACGGAGTTACGTCATTAATAGATTACGAGTACAGAAATGTCGCGTTCTGAGAAGTTAACTTTCTGTGGAAAAATTAAGAAAGTATTTATAGTTTAAGCAAAACTGAATAATGTCCTGATTAAAAAGGAAAACAAAAGAAACAAACATTAATTGAAACAATTTTTATTACTACTTAATAACTATGTACATGACATTATTATTATTAGCCCAGAAGGGCTATCAATTTCGTTTTGGCTATTTGCGTTGATATGTCGGTTCATATTTCAAATTGTTGCTACCAAATATTACAGCCCTGTATTATATTCAAAGAAATTAAATAATGAAGAATCTACATAAACGTATATAAGTTTCTCGCACTGGATAAAACGACGGTACCATCAAATTTTGAATAACGTAATATTCCACCGAATATCGGCATCTGGAAGCCCAAATTTGGAATTTGTTTTATTTTCTGTTTCATATTTTGTAAAACGTAACGAATTTTTGATTAACAAACTCAGTGATTTCAAAGCGAGAAATGGCAACATTGTACATTCTTCACTGATATATTTGTTTCTATCCTTCCAACGTTTCTTAAATGCGTCAGATGAAAATACTCATGTCAGCCCATATATTAAGTAATTTTTTGTTCTTAATTTTATTCCTTATCTATCGAAACTTATGCTGTTTTATCATATTTTAACTTAAGTGATTTCGATTTATTTGACTAATGTAAAATGACATGTTTCGTAATAGCGCCATTTTGTTTCCTGAAGATAAATAAAAATATTTTTCTTTTCCTTTTATAAAAATGAAACACGAAATAGCAGCAATTTCGCATTAAGTTTTTCGATTTTTAGTGAATTTGGTGTAATACATTTTTCTGCAGTGGCAACGCATGTTGTATGAAAGCCGCAATCTGTTAATCTAAGTCACAAGTTTTAATATTAGATTTATAAATTGTGACAAATCAACTTTAATGTAGCATTAGTGTTAAATAAAACGCCTTATTTTTTCCCCAAGAGACAACCTCATTCTTTTTTATTTCCTTGTACGAAGTAAAGGATGAACTCTTTTTCCCAAAGAATAAAGGACACGCTTTTCCAAAACTAATTGTAAAATGGATTCAAAAGAGGTTTTTTTTTCGTGACGTCTTACGTATGTATGTATACATTTCGAATAACTCTAATACGAGTAGCCGTAGAACGCTGAAATTTTGCACATGGAACTGCCCTAACATGTAGTGGTGCACCTGTCGTTTTCATCCCAATCGAGAGCACCAAACGCTTTTCACCCTCTTACTCGGCTAGCTCAGTACTTTTATTTTTGGTAAATTGTGCATTTTTTGCTTTAGAATTGGTAAAAGTATGTTCTTCTTATGTTCTGGTTAAGGTTTTTTTATGCCTTTATTTAATCTCCATGTAACAGTTGTACAATTATCAACAATTTAAAAGATTAAGTGGCGCTAGGCCTAACGAGGTTGCCATTTGTTTACATTTTAGAATTCAGTTAGTCCAGCGATTTCAGTGTCTTTTTGCGCAGTGGGACCAAAAGTTAACTTTCAGTCTTGTGCACCGAAAATTTATCTTCATGCCCATTGCCCGAATGAATGGCTTGTTTTAAGGTAGAAACTCTAATTTAATTAATTAATTAATTCCAAAAATTATTTTTAAAACAGTTTTTAACTGTATCTGGTGTTTTTAAGTTTTTCTGTATTTTACAATGTGTAATGAAGATGTTTTGAGATTTTATATATTTTTGCCTTGCTGCTAAGAGAAGTGATGTATTTTTGCCTTGCTGCTAAGTGATTGAATGAGAAATATATCTCTAATGTAAATCGAAAAAATAAGTTTAAATGAAATGCAGAAAAAAATATGAATAATTTAATAGGCCGTACAAGGAAGTCATGTGGTGTCTACCATTTGTATAGCAGAAAGTAGAAATTAAGGAATACTTTATCAATTATGAATTTTCTTGAAAACTTTACACGGTTAACAGTTGAAACAGAATGTCTTGATTTCTTTCCTTTTATTAGTATTTCAAGCATGTAATAAGTTCAGTTTCACTACTGCAGTACAGTAAGCGCCGCTTGTGATCGCGGTTAATGTTATCGTTAGGAATTGAAGTCAGTCCGCTTGTATACGAACACAAGGACAATATTATTATGATAAACAGTTCGGATAATATGATAAAAATATTATAGAATATTTTTTTAACTGAAGTAAGGTCGCCAAATACGGTCAAAATACATTAAATTAGCAAATGACACAGAAATATCGCTAAAAAATTAAGTCACCAAACAGCTTGGTTTCGATTTGAATCAACCATTTAAAACTAAGTCAAATAAAGCAATCTTAGTTTGGCGTTTGAATAAATCTATCGATTTTGTGGGTGGTCGGACGCAGATCTCTCTTCTTCAACAGCATTTTAAAAAAAAATCTGTAGAATGGTTTTCCTCATTTCCTTGTTCTCGAAAGGAGGGAAAAAAATCCATAAGCATCTAATGTTGCTGTTTTTACGTCATTTTTAATTTTACATATTCTTTTTCAACAAGAGATGCCGTTAGCGTTGGTCAAACAATTTCCAGAAACGTTATGAACACTTCATGAAGGAATGTCTGCATTAAACACATTGTAAACTGAACATTTTTTTGGCTTTTCCTTACTAAAATGCTTTGAAAACACCTATTTAGATATTTTTAGTTATATTTCTATTAAATTAGTTACATTCCATTGCTGTTTTAAGGGCATTTTTTTCTCATGGTTTAATGGTATCAAAACAGTCTTGGACAAACGTGATCGCAAACGTTACGACAGTCTTGGACAAACGTTACGACTACTACATGGAAAGCACTCTTTTAATCAAAAAATAACACTTTTTCTGTTTTCACTCCTTTTCTTCCCACTCTTAATGTTTGTCTTTCTCAGTCTTCCCTCACTCAATTATGTGCGAACTCTCCATAAACGTTTTACTTATTTTTTAATCTTTTTAGTCGTAAAATTTCTAAAAATCTTTTATACAATCACTGTAGAAAAGTTTCTTTAAGAATGATCCTGATTACCTCACTGTTATTCTATTATGATATTAAAAAAAACTCTGCAGCTTTATATATATATATATATATATATATATATTGCCTCCCATTCTGCTATGTTACACTAAAAGACATTTATCCCGTTCATGGTCTTCTAAATCTTGCCATTCAACAAGGCATAAGATCTTTGCATTTCAGATTAAACCTATTCGACATCCAATTTTCCTTTGGCTAAAATTATCCAAGATTTCAGCTACTGAGTTCGACTTCCATAAAGATTTCAAGAGTCACTAAAAATATTTTGTGGCATTTCTGACATCGGTGAATTTTTGAGCAACCGGCAAATTCAACACAGATGCGAAAAATGTTCCATTTTTGCTTACTGTTGTCGTATTCGCTATTTATCCTCGAACAAAATTAGTGTGAGACAGGAACTACCACACACTGAATTCAAGACCTACGAGGATGGTACAGAAACGGAATAGAGAATATTCAAATATTATTAAGTTAGCAATACCTGAATAGATTAAAAGTTTCGACAACAGCACAAGGATGTCTAAGGGAATTTGGTTGCGACTTTTTTCAACAATAATGTTTTGAGCTTAATTAAACAACGAATACTTTACCTCATTTTATATTTTCCCCATATTATATATATATATATATATATATTGTTGCGTGCGTACGGGTTCGTTACGAAATGAATGCACAAGTCCGATGAAAAATGAACAAAAGTTTATTATTATCACAACAAAAATGCTTAAATTTTCTCAAATTATCATGCAGTATTACAATATTTCACAGTAGTTATCTTTTAACTACTCAAACGTTCAATAGAACTTAATTCAAAACAGCTAAAGAAAGCTAATCCGCGAATTCGCTACAATCAACAAGAGCAGTTTTCTAAACAAACTCTTAAAACAACAACAAACTAACTAACAACTAATAACAGAAGAAACATTTTCCTCAATTTGTCCCACTTTATTCTCAACCACATCTATTCTGCCTTCCATAGCATCGAATTTGGTTTCTATTATGCAGGCAATTTCTCTTTTCATTTCGCATTGACTTTCTTCAATCTTGACTTGAACAGCTTTTATTTCTTCTTTAACAGATTCCTTAACAACTTTTATTTCGTCTTTAAAAGTTAATTGACCAGTTTGAATGGCCTTCATTTCTTCCTTAACGGATTCTTGGCCCAATTTCATCTCGCCTTTAATTTCTTCTTTAACGGAGTTGACGGCTCCTTCCATCTTTTCTTGGAAAGCAGCAAATGCAGTCATCATTTGCCTGAATTGTTCTTCCATCGCTCTTGTTATTGGCATTCAAATCCCACTTCTGACACCAAAAATTGTTGCGTGCGTACGGGTTCGTTACGAAATGAATGCACAAGTCCGATGAAAAATGAACAAAAATTTATTATTATCACAACAAAAATGCTTAAATTTTCTCAAATTATCATGCAGTATTACAATATTTCACAGTAGTTATCTTTTAACTACTCAAATATCCAATAGAACGTAATTCAAAACAGCTAAAGAACGCTAATCCGCGAATTCGCTACAATCAACAACAGTAGTTTTCTAAACAACAACAAACTAAGCAACTACTACAAACTGAGATGTTTTCCTCCTTTTATAACATTTTAAAATCACGCGCTAGAATTTTCCAGTACTTTCTCGAAATCAAAAAGAGATATTTATTTATTTAATGCACGCGCTCTTGTATTTTTAATTTTCTGGCTTAGCTTTCTTCTTTTAATATACGTCACGCGCTGCACTGCGCGAGAAATAAAACCAATTAATTTATAATTGAACTAATATTAGTTTTTTAAATACCAAATTCGTAACACTGCCCCCTTCCCAAGGACTGCACGTCCCGGGCAGTAGAATCCCTGGACAGGAAGCTAAATTTACAACTGTGGCATAAATGTATTAATAAGCATTACATTACAATAATAAACAACATGAACAATAAATGCAATACATAAAACAAATCAAATGCTATCAAATTCAAATCAAATACTAAATGCAAATCAAATACTAAATACAAATCAAATCAAATACACATTTAAAAACAAAAAAGGACCATGGTCTGATACTATTTACAATTATTTACATTACGTACTATGGCCATAGTAATAAGCTAACCTGTCGTAAGAGTTCGAAGACTCACAGATCCGAACCACGACGTCATTCGTGTTCAGCACTGTATATGGACCATCCGAAGGTGACTGTAATTTAGGACTCAGTCCTTTTCGTTGAATTGGGTTCCACAACCACACCTTGTCTCCTTTGTTGGATCTCTGTCTAGTAGCTCTTGTGTCGCATCTGGTCTTCATTTTCTCCGTCGCCAAGTTGACTCGCTTTCGTGCAGAACGGTGCATCCCCTCAAACCGGGCCTGGGCATCTTGGATGTGTTCCTCAGGCGATGAAGGCGCATCCGTAGGGCGACTAAACAGGCGGTCACAAGGCAGACGAAGGTCTCGACCGAAGAGCTTCTGGGATGGAGAATAGCTGGTAGTCTTGAGTTTCTTTTCGACCCTGGTATGATTTCGGCAGCTTCCCGAGCTCGATCTTTCGGACAAGGCGTCGACATTTCCAGGCGAGGATCCCTTTTGAGGATGGATAGTCATGCCATCAGATCCTGAAAGCAGTTTGTTGTTTTTCAAGTCTAAGGAAAAATTGTATTTCCTTAAAAAGTCCAATCCGAGTATGCATGGATCTGTAATATCTGCCACATATGCCGTGTGATGGTAGGCGGCACTTCCAAACGTGATGTTTACGTTTAACTTCCCAGTTATGTGGATCTTGTCACCAGACGCAGTCTGAAGGGTAACACAGGATGGCGTCCAAATAAGTTTATCTTTAAACTGTTCAGCTAAATCTTTCCTAATGATGGTAACATTAGCTCCTCTGTCAATGATCATATTGCAAGGAACCCCATCGATATTCTCATTGATGGACAGTCCGTTATTGTTGCCACTCACTATAGAGATCTTAAGCGCTTTAAAACAGGGTTTTTCATTATCTGGCAACCTCCGTTCCTTGATATGGTCATTAATTTGTTTCCTGCGTCGTTGCTCAGAAATTGTCTCAATTTTCGTACCCTGGGGTGTTCTGCAATTGTTTCGTACGTGGCCTTCAGCTCCACAGTTCCAGCACTTTGGTTTCTTGTCAGTCCTTTTCCTTCCCGTGGCATTTAATTGTCTGTTTAATTAAACGTGGCATTTAATGCCTTATTTTCCGTGCTCTGGGGAGTTCTGCAGTTCCTTCGTAGGTGGCCTTCAACACCGCAATTCCAGCACTTTAGGGTCGGGCACTCCGAAAAGGCGTGATGTGACAGCCTTCCAACATCCGCGGCGAGCTCCTGAAGTGTTTCGGTAGGCTTCTGTTGACGAGATTTTAATTGGAGCCTGCTGTAGTCTTTTAAACACTTCTCCCCAAAGCGCAACTCCAAGGCGCCGGACAGAGCTTCGAAATCTAACCTTTTGTTTTCGGGAAGCGTCTGCAGGATATCCGCTGCGTCTGCTCTCAGACAAGCGGCGAGATGACAGGCCTTAGCTTGGGAATCCCATCCATTCGCATCCGCCACGATAGAAAACTGGGTCTTATACACTTGCCAGGATGTCTTCCCATCATATGTGGATAGCTTCAGAGATGGACGAGCAGGCATCGGTAAGAATTTAAAATCATCACTCTTACTCCCAGCCGTCGCTACGAATTTCTTTAAAGTTTCCAGTTCTTTGGCAACCGCACAAACCCGGTCATCAATTTGTTGTTCGATTTGTTTCTGAACGGAACAAACTCTTTCTTCTATTTCTTCTTTAACAGAAGAAACATTTTCCTCAATTTGTCCCACTTTATTCTCAACCACATCTATTCTGCCTTCCATAGCATCGAATTTGGTTTCTATTATGCAGGCAATTTCTCTTTTCATTTCGCATTGACTTTCTTCAATCTTGACTTGAACAGCTTTTATTTCTTTTTTAACAGATTCCTTAACAACTTTTATTTCGTCTTTAAAAGTTAATTGACCAGTTTGAATGGCCTTCATTTCTTCCTTAACGGATTCTTGGCCCAATTTCATCTCGCCTTTAATTTCTTCTTTAACGGAGTTGACGGCTCCTTCCATCTTTTCTTGGAAAGCAGCAAATGCAGTCATCATTTGCCTGAATTGTTCTTCCATCGCTCTTGTTATTGGCATTCAAATCCCACTTCTGACACCAAAATTGCGTGCGTACGGGTTCGTTACGAAATGAATGCACAAGTCCGATGAAAAATGAACAAAAATTTATTATTATCACAACAAAAATGCTTAAATTTTCTCAAATTATCATGCAGTATTACAATATTTCACAGTAGTTATCTTTTAACTACTCAAATATCCAATAGAACGTAATTCAAAACAGCTAAAGAACGCTAATCCGCGAATTCGCTACAATCAACAACAGTAGTTTTCTAAACAACAACAAACTAAGCAACTACTACAAACTGAGATGTTTTCCTCCTTTTATAACATTTTAAAATCACGCGCTAGAATTTTCCAGTACTTTCTCGAAATCAAAAAGAGATATTTATTTATTTAATGCACGCGCTCTTGTATTTTTAATTTTCTGGCTTAGCTTTCTTCTTTTAATATACGTCACGCGCTGCACTGCGCGAGAAATAAAACCAATTAATTTATAATTGAACTAATATTAGTTTTTTAAATACCAAATTCGTAGCAATATATATATATATATATATATATATATATATATATATACTATATTCTGTTGAGATTTGACAGATGACTTATTTAGGTTGCTATAGAAATAATTTCCATATATTTTTTGTTTACGGTGAACTTTAACATGGGGTGCAAAACTAAATATTTTCGGTACATTTTACTTCTTTATTTTCATAAAAGCAAGAATGCGGATGAGGTTCACAAAGAGATACATGAAGTCCATGGTGTTGGTTGCTTTAAAGAACGTATGTGTCAGATAATTAGGTTAAAAAATGTCTTTCTGGAGACTTTCTCTTCAAGATGACTAGTATTCTGGCCGACCTTATGAAGTTGACGATGACAAAATTAAAGTCATAATTGAATCGAATCGTCATCTAACAGTGCGAGAGATAAAAAGAAGATTAAATATATCATATAAAATTTAAAATCATGTAAGATGTCTTGGACCCGTTAAGGAGCTCTATATTTAGTTTCCACATGAATTGAAAGAAATTCACTCAACACAATAACTCAATAATTGCGACACGTATTTGAAACGTAATGCAATCGACTCTTTTTTTAAACGAATTGCCACTGGTGATGAAAAATGGATAGTTTACAATAATATTAATTTGAAAAGATCATGGTTCAAGCATGATGAATCAGCACAAATCATATCGAAAGCTAAACTGCATCAGAAAAAAAATCATGCTGTCAATTTAGTGGGATTACAAAAGTGTTGTATATTTTTAGCTGCTTCAAAGTTACCAAACGATCAACTCAGATATTTACTGACAAAAGCTTATAAAATTGGAGGAAGCAATCAAAGAGAATAGGCCAGAATTGTCAAATCGCAAAAGGCTCGTGTTCCACCACGACAAATGTGAGACCTCGCACATCTTCAGTAACGTACGAAATTATTGGAGCTCGGTTGGAAAGTGATATTACATTCCTCATATAGCTCCGAACTTCCGTCATCAGATTATCATTCATTTCGAAGTTCAGAGACTTTCTTCTTATTAAATAATAAAAATTTCAGTAATAATAATTACCTCAAATCGCGCTGTGTTCTATGAGTTCAAATCGCCCTATGTTCTATGAGCGCTGAATGAATTACCAGGTTATCGAACAGAATGGAAAATATTTGACTGATGAAAGTTCAATTTTTTTAATCAGTAGAATAAATAAAAAATGAAATTTTTAATCAGAAGAATAAATAGAATATTTAATAGAAAAAATATTTTATTTAAAAGAAATAGAGCTTTATTTCACATTGAAAAAAAAACGAAATTACTTAAGGAAATTACCATTATTATTATATTATAATTACTTAAATTTATAAATCATTGAAATAAAGAATATAGTAACATTAATTCATCCCACGTGAATTTTAATCAGAACTGTAACTTAAAAAAGGAATACAGCAATATTAAATTCATATAATTCCCTTTTTAATCCACTAAATTGTTCCATTAATTCTGCGGAAATCATACATGCCACGTAATTTTCCCTTCTTGATTATTATGGAGTAAATTTAGTGGAAAAAGTTCTGTAGGGAAATCCATAAGAAAATAGAGTAAAATATGGTACATTATCATTGCTCAATCTTAAAAATAATTAAGTGTACAGCCATTATTCTTCTGTTTCATACTGATGCCTATTGAAATTCAAAAATAATGTAAATAACAACATAGAGCGTACGCACCAAGAAGTGAGTAAAAACATCGTACATAGAGAGAGAATTAGAGAACTTTGAATAATTATTTAATTTACATAATGAAAAAAACTTATTTATCTGACTCAACTGCTTGAAAATACAGAAAACTTGTTAACAGTGCATTTCTGTTAATTATAATATAGGTATTCGTAATTTCCTGTTCTAGTATTCACTGTTTTTTAGCTTGAATTAACTACGCACATCGTACCCAGTATTATACAGTTAACTGCGAGCTGGCTGTAACTGCAAAATCTATGAACGTAAATAAGTATAATCATACTGTTTTTCTGAATGCAAAATTTCGATGAGCAATGAAAATTTAGACCACAATTTCTCTTTAATTAAATGACAATTTTCTTAGACGCATCCATATTTGTAATACTCAGCATATCAACATTCGTTTTAAAATTCTTCCGGTATTATAAATATCAAAAACCGATGTAATTCCTTAAATTAAAAACATCAATGAACGAAGTACTGTTCAAACTTGCTCGTAAACGAAACTCTGAAAGCTGTTTTCGAAAGAATGTCTTAATTTTTTTCAACCAAAGACGCGGAAGAGAATTTAAAACATAATTTGTCAGTTCTGATTGTAAACATGGGTGATGATATTAAACCAGGGGGATTTGATGGTAATAGAAAAATTTCTCAAGTTCCAAAGAAAACTTTTTTCCGCCATCCCTGGAGATATATATCCAGAAATGAAAAATGATTTGTGTTTCGAAGTTTCCTTGACAGCTTTCTTCACCGAACGAGTCAATTGAATTTCCTCGGAGGAAGAAGCGCAAAATTTCATTCAGTTTCCTTCATGGTGAGGATAAATTTTTCAACACGACTGTTAAGAATAAAATTACGTGCATTAAGAATTCGGTAGAATATTCGATCTCCTAAAGCATTCTAGAAGTGATTTTCAAAGGTAAACAAGAAAGGACTTGAAGATATTTATTTAATCAAATCAATAAGAAAAATTAATTTGAATGATACATCGAAAGAAAAATTTCCTTGAAGCATTTTTTTTATCATCATTCCATTATGTATAATAGCATACAAAAAAAATTTTAACTTGGAATCTGAAAATTTCATATTCGTCTAATAATTCTCGAAGACGAACTTAATGTTAATTTTGTTGTCTGTGTATTATACGTATTTGAATAATTATAAATATTTCGCTCCTGATACGCGAAAACGTATTTACTTTTGCCAAATGCATAAAACTAAGTTTTTTTTTTTTTTTTTTTTTTTTTTTGTTAAATAACATTCAAATTTCAGAATTTCAGTTTTAAAGTTTCCATGTTTATCTGCATATTTTTTTTGAATATGAAATGGTATAGGGAAAAATTATGAAAAATTCCATCATCCTTCAGATAAATTACTAAAAAATTACATAAAGAGTTTTGCAATCTATATATTAGAACAGAAGTTCATAAAAACCATTACATTTTATTTTCACGCAGAGTATAATGTTCAGAAGAAGTAAAATTATAAATTTTGCATTCGATCTATTACAGGTGTTAGAAATTCATTTTTATGATATTCGTGGTATAATACAAGAACCGTTGCAAAATGTTGATAAGAGGGCCAAATTAAAAAAAAAGTTAGAAATGATTAATTTAACGTTGCTTTCAGGAAAGTGCTTTTATAATATTGAAAATAAATTAAAAATCGCATCCATCGTTAATTAGCATAGTCTAATAGCTTTTTCATAGCAGCAAAGATAAAAAATCTGCTATGCCCTCCTTGAGATCCCAACTCGGGATCTTCCGACTGCTAGGCGGTCGTACTACCAATTACAGCACGAAGGCACGCAGTGGGAAAGGGGAACTTTCAGTTGGCAAAAGTGTCTTTACAAAGCACATGATTTTATCACTAACTAAAAATAATAGTATTTCTTCATGTCTCCAAACAGTCATAAATATAAAATAAAAAATAAAAAATTGCTATTAGAAAACTTCAGATTATAGTCCAACATCTCGTAGATTTAATCAATAAATAGTCAAAAAAAATTTTTTAATTTAATATAAAATTCATAAGAATGAAAAATAGTTATGATCTGATAGGCTAATAAATAGTTTAAGCTAAGCAGTTATGATAGGTCTATTTAAGAATTAGTCCACCAAATATTGAGCATAAAACCTAATATTTCAATTGAACTGTTGAGACTGGTAAAGTAAAATGTAGGGGGAAATTTTCTATGACATTTTTTGATCGTAAATTCCCACCACGATGAATATAATTGTAGCAATAGATCGCTTGTGCACGAGACTTGAAACAAATTTTTCTCTCAAGCTGCAATAGTTTATATTTTGTGAATACAGGAAATCTGCAAATTGATAACAATAAATACAGAGCATTCTTTTGAGAACTAACACTAATATAATGGAAAAAAATTATAAAAATCTCCTATATGATAGAAAACCGATTTTGGGTACGAATGCTTTATATGACATGGGAAAATGTGATGATTACAAATCATTCTTATGCAGCACATTTTTCCAAATTAGTTTTGGTGTTATACAAACAAAAATTCTTTGAAGCTATAATTAATCATCTCGAAAGCTCAAAACATTTTTCTTGTGAAATACCAGTTCAGTTGAAAACACCTAATATTTCCAAAAAGCTAAAACTATCAGTAATAAAGTATCTTCCTTAAGCAAAAGTTAGGAATCGTTCTCAAATTGCACTCTAATGTCTTAAAATGCGCTATAAGTGTAGCAACATTTTACATCCCTATCGGTGTAATGCAATAATTTTATCTCTTTTTAATAACAAAGTTCCAAATTAAACATTTTTTCAGAATTTTATTAGTTAGTGTCCAATGCGGAGACTGTTTAAACACCATTCTAAAACAAATGTTAAAAAAAGGTTTTCAGATTTTATATTACACCCAAAGGGGCGTTTTGTAATGTTTTGTGTGTTACCTTTATTTATTAAATATCACTTTCTTCGCACGTAAACCATAAAATTCGATTCAACAGCAATATCACAAAATAATTTAAAAAGAGCATATTTTTATAATTTCCGATGCACAGTCCCACGCGCTGGAGATAATTTTTATTTCCTCGTACAGTATTGCGTTGCTCGCTTTGAAATCGCTGAGTTTCTTAATAAAAAATCCGTTAAAGTTTTACAAAATATGAAATAATAAAACAAATTCCAAATTCCATATTTGGGCTTCCAGATGCCCATATTCATGTAGAGGATTACTTTATTCAAAATTTGATGTCTCTAAGTACCGTAGTTTTATCACAATGCGAAATACATACGTATATTTATTCAGATGCTTCATTATTTAATTTCTTTAAATATAATACAGGGCGATAATATTTGGTGGCAAAAATTTGAAAGTGATACAGCCTTTTAAAGTTTTCAACGCAAAATGCTAAAACGAAATTAATAGCCCTTCTGGCCTAAAAATACAGGTGTTGTCAAACGCTTACATATCTTTTTTTAGGTTCTCACCTGAAATCGTTTGCATATTCTTTAATAAAATATTTTATTATGGTTTTGTGCTTTGATGATGAGCCATTGCATTTTTCTTAGAACGTATTAGACGAAAGCATGTCTTGAATCTAAATGTTTTACAAGAATAAATTACTAGCTCAACGTTTATATAAAACTTTAAAACATTCTTATTGTACATATTTGCAAATAATAGCATCGAAAAAGCGAAGGAAGGGTATGAAAAATATTTTTATCTATTTGCAGTTGATCCAGCTTATTATTACTTATATGTTTAGGGTTTTCAAATCTGTCTTTGGCTTGCTTTAAAATACTGACTGCTTAAATAAATATGACAAAAAGCTCTGGAATAATATTATGTTGGCTTACGAAATAAAATAATACTTCCACAGCGAAAGAAAGTTGCAAATTCCTTTCGCATCAGCGGTTACCACAACGGTTTATAGTATATTTCAGTCTCCAATTCAGTTTTCTTTCTGTACAAAAGAATTTCAAAGGTATCATAACACCTTTTTCTGATATCATTTTCAATAAACTCGTGTTCTTGACATCTTTTCCAATAAATTCCTTTGTCTGACATCTTTAGACTTTAAAGAAGTGAAGTAATAAGAAATAAATGTTCAAACTTACACACACACACATATATATGTATATATATATATCTATATATATATATATCGATTCGTCTACTACAGATATTCATTTAACCAGCAACTAAACTATTTACGATTACAGAACTAGACTAAATTATGTGTTTTCGGGGATGAGGAACACCGATGTATTAATAAAATCAAATATTAATTTAAAATTAAGTTGCCTTAGTAAAAGAAAAGCTTCACGTTTGTTATACATCCACTGATTGCTCAGAAATCAATAAGCCATTTTATTGTTTGCGTAAAACAAAACATGTTGCGTTTCAGAAAAGTGTTTTCGTTTCTGTCTAAAATGAGACACTTTAAAAAATGAGTATGATACACGATACCTAAGTGTTTTAAAATACGTATTACGTGTGATACTGCAGATAAAAACAAATAGAAAAAATTTTAAAGATTTAAATGTTTAACGCAATTATAAACATTTAAAATAATTTTAGACTTAAGTCAAGCACGAAAATACAGCAAGAATGAAAGCCTTTATATGCAAAACTGTTATATAAAATAGATGCAGCTTAAAAAGAACAATGAGATAACACTAAAAACACAAAAGAACTACACTAAATTTTATCAACTTTTATTATATGCCCACAAATCATGTTAATGGACAACTCTTAAGAAATCGAGACATTCCTTTATATTTTCATACAACGGTTAACACCTCCGTCTAGCAATCCGAAAGTACCATGTTTGACTCCCAGCGGAGGCACAGTTTATTAAATTTGTCGAAGGAAACCTCTTCAAGACGTTATATCCAGGGAAACATACATCTACGCGTTCTACTGCTTCATGTCAGTTACTGTCTTTTTCCTGAAAATATTTTTAAAAACTTTTATCTTTCTGTTGCCATTTACTACTCGTATTTAAATTATTTAAACTACAAGATTTTAATAATATGTAAAGCTGTTACAACCTCTCCCCCAACGGAGAGACTTTTACCGAAGGGAAAAGTTCTGTAAAATTCGAAAGTTTATAAGCTCGGCTTGCTCAAATACTGAAAGAGAAAAGGTAATTTCTCTCATAAGTTTCCAAACTTCAGGCCAAAAATTTAAGTTTTAAACAAATATTTTTATACCACATTTAAATAGGAAGAAAAAAATGGAGAACGTTCAGATACATCAGTTGAGTATACATTAAATAAATAAATAAATCCTGAACGTGGTTACATACACTAAGAGTTATTACATTACTTAATTCTACTCAGAACATCTACGTTCTTGTGCAAAGATCCTTTGCGATGAATGACCTTAAAATTATAAGGTTGTAATGAAAGTGCCCAGCGCATCAATCTAGAGTTACATTTGGCATTGGATTGTAGCCAGACCAAAGGATTATGATCAGTTTGAATCAAGAATTCTTGTTGACCATCCAGATAAAAATGCAGTTTCTTGATAGCGTAGATGATAGCAGCGCACTCCTTTTCAGTAGTACAATAATTCTTTTCAAACTTAGTAAATTTTTTGCTTATATACAAGATAGGATGTTCACGTTGTTCATCATCTAATTGGCATAGTACTATACCCATGCCATTGTCTGAGGCATCGGTTTGTATAATAAACCTTTTATCAAAGTCGGGAGCATACAGAATTGGTTTCTTGCATAGCAACTCTTAAATTTTTAAAAGCTTTGTCACATATTTCAGACCATTGTACCTTTCCTTTTTTTGTTACCCCCTTCAAAACGTCCGTGAGGGGTGAAGCAATTTCCGAATATCTCGGTATGTACTGGCGATAATACCCTACCAGTCCTAAGAAAGCACGTACTTCTGTTTTAGTTTTAGGTGTAGGATACTCCTTTACAGCCAGGATCTTTACTTCATCCGGGGTTCGTTGTCCTTGTCCCACAACATGGCCTAGGTATCTCACTTGATCTTGTGCAAATTTACATTTTGATGGTTTTAGTCATAAATTTGCTTTCTGTATTCTTTCTAGAACAAAAGTTAAGTTTTTAAGGTGCTCTTCCCAGTTTTCTGAGTAAATGGCAATGTCATCCAGGTATGGTACAGCGAAACCTTCGCATCCAGCCAGGACTTTAGTCATAACTTTGCTAAAAAAATATGGGGCATTTTTTAATCCAAAAGGTAAACGTAGAGGCCTGAAACTTCCAAAACTAGTTACAAACGTTGCATATCTTTGGGCTCTTTCTGTTAACGGTATTTGCCAGTAGCCTCTAGATAAATCTAATAGGGTAATATATTGTTGCGTGCGTACGGGTTCGTTACGAAATGAATGCACAAGTCCGATGAAAAATGAACAAAAATTTATTTTTATCACAACAAAAATGCTTAAATTTTCTCAAATTATCATGCAGTATTACAATATCTCACAGTAGTTATCTTTTAACTACTCAAATATCCAATAGAACGTAATTCAAAACAGCTAAAGAACGCTAATCCGCGAATTCGCTACAATCAACAACAGTAGTTTTCTAAACAACAAACTAAGCAACTACTACAAACTGAGATGTTTTCCTCCTTTTATAAGATTTTAAAATCACGCGCTAGAATTTTCCAGTACTTTCTCGAAATCAAAAAGAGATATTTATTTATTTAATGCACGCGCTCTTGTATTTTCAATTTTCCGGCTTAGTTTTCTTTTAATATTCGTCACGCGCTGCACTGCGCGAGAAATAAAACCATTTACTTTATAATTAAACTAACATTAGCTTTTTAAATACCAAATTCGTAACACTGCCCCCTTCCCAAGGACTGCACGTCCCGGGCAGTACAATCCCTGGACAGGAAGCTAAACTTACAACTGTGGCATAAACATTACATTACAATATCAAACAACATGAACAATAAATGCAATAACTAACTTAAACAAATCAAATGCTATCAAATACTAAATACAAAACAAATACTAAATGCAAATCAAATACTAAATACAAAACAAATACTAAATGCAAATCAAATACAAATCAAATCAAATACACATTTAAAAACAAAATGGACCATGGTTTTATACTATTTACAATTATTTACATTACGTACTATGGCCATAGTAATGAGCTAACCTGTCGTAAGATTTCGAAGACTCACGGATCCGAACCACGACGTCATTCGTGTTCAGCACTGTATATGGACCATCCGAAGGTGACTGTAATTTAGGACTCAGTCCTTTTCGTTGAATTGGGTTCCACAACCACACCTTGTCTCCTTTGTTGGATCTCTGTCTAGTAGCTCTTGTGTCGCATCTGGTCTTCATTTTCTCCGTCGCCAAGTTGACTCGCTTTCGTGCAGAACAGTGCATCCCCTCAAACTGGGCCTGGGCATCTTGGATGTGTTCCTCAGGCGATGAAGGCGCATCCGTAGGGCGACTAAACAGGCGGTCACAAGGCAGACGAAGGTCTCGACCGAAGAGCTTCTGAGACCACATATGCCGTGTGATGGTAGGCGGCACTTCCAAACGTGATGTTTACGTTTAACTTCCCAGTTATGTGGATCTTGTCACCAGACGCAGTCTGAAGGGTAACACAGGATGGCGTCCAAATAAGTTTATCTTTAAACTGTTCAGCTAAATCTTTCCTAATGATGGTAACATTAGCTCCTCTGTCAATGATCATATTGCAAGGAACCCCATCGATATTCTCATTGATGGACAGTCCGTTATTGTTGCCACTCACTATAGAGATCTTAAGCGCTTTAAAACAGGGTTTTTCATTATCTGGCAACCTCCGTTCCTTGATATGGTCATTAATTTGTTTCCTGCGTCGTTGCTCAGAAATTGTCTCAATTTTCGTAACCTGGGGTGTTCTGCAATTCTTTCGTACGTGGCCTTCAGCTCCACAGTTCCAGCACTTTGGTTTCTTGTCAGTCCTTTTCCTTCCCGTGGCATTTAATTGTCTGTTTAAATCGTATGCCTTATTTTCTGTGCTCTGGGGAGTTCTGCAGTTCCTTCGTAGGTGGCCTTCAACACCGCAATTCCAGCACTTTAGGGTCGGTTTCGTTTCACCACTATTCCGTCTTAAAGCATTCACTGGTCTTGTCAACTCATCCGTTTTATTATCCGTGCCCTGGGGTGTTCTGCAATGCCGTCGTAGGTGACCTTCAGAACCACATCTCCAACATCTTACAGCCACTTTGTTCTCACTGCTACTCCGTATCAAAGCATCGACTTGTCTGGATAAATCATCTAAACGAGCCATCAATTGGTCCCCTGGGTCGTGGACTCGCACAGCTTTGACTGGGTAGCGATCTCTAAGAGTTGCTTGCTGGGCTGCCTCCAATTTCATGGCGTACAACAGAGCGCTTTTCAAATCTTTTACATCCGCCATTCGCAGTGCTTTCTGTATTTCAGGGTCCCGGATGCCATCGATGAAATATTGCAGGGACAGGATTTCCCTTGTTTCTGTCGGGCATTCCGAAAAGGCGGGATGTGACAGCCTTTCAACATCCGTGGCGAGCTCCTGAAGCGTTTCGGTGAGCTTCTGTTGACGAGATTTTAATTGGAGCCTGCTGTAGTCTTTTAAACACTTCTCCCCAAAGCGCAACTCCAAGGCGCCGGACAGAGCTTCGAAATCTAACCTTTTGTTTTCGGGAAGCGTCTGCAGGATATCCGCTGCGTCTGCTCTCAGAGAAGCGGCGAGATGACAGGCCTTAGCTTGGGAATCCCATCCATTCGCATCCGCCACGATGGAAAACTGGGTCTTATACACTTGCCAGGATGTCTTCCCATCATATGTGGATAGCTTCAGAGATGGACGAGCAGGCATCGGTAAGAATTTAAAATCATCACTCTTACTCCCAGCCGTCGCTACGAATTTCTTTTAAAGTTTTCAGTTCTTTGGCAACCGCACAAACCCGGTCATCAATTTGTTGTTCGATTTGCTTCTGAACGGAACAAACTCTTTCTTCTATTTCTTCTTTAACAGAAGAAACATTTTCCTCAATTTGTCCCACTTTATTCTCAACCACATCTATTCTGCCTTCCATAGCATCGAATTTGGTTTCTATTATGCAGGCAATTTCTCTTTTCATTTCGCATTGACTTTCTTCAATCTTGACTTGAACAGCTTTTATTTCTTTTTTAACAGATTCCTTAACAACTTTTATTTCGTCTTTAAAAGTTAATTGACCAGTTTGAATGGCCTTCATTTCTTCCTTAACGGATTCTTGGCCCAATTTCATCTCGCCTTTAATTTCTTCTTTAACGGAGTAGACGGCTCCTTCCATCTTTTCTTGGAAAGCAGCAAATGCAGTCATCATTTGCCTGAATTGTTCTTCCATCGCTCTTGTTATTGGCATTCAAACCCCACTCCTGACACCAAAAATTGTTGCGTGCGTACGGGTTCGTTACGAAATGAATGCACAAGTCCGATGAAAAATGAACAAAAATTTATTATTATCACAACAAAAATGCTTAAATTTTCTCAAATTATCACGCAGTATTACAATATCTCACAGTAGTTATCTTTTAACTACTCAAATATCCAATAGAACGTAATTCAAAACAGCTAAAGAACGCTAATCCGCGAATTCGCTACAATCAACAACAGTAGTTTTCTAAACAACAACAAACTAAGCAACTACTACAAACTGAGATGTTTTCCTCCTTTTATAAGATTTTAAAATCACGCGCTAGAATTTTCGAGTACTTTCTCGAAATCAAAAAGAGATATTTACTTATTTAATGCACGCGCTCTTGTATTTTCAATTTTCCGGCTTAGTCTTCTTTTAATATTCGTCACGCGCTGCACTGCGCGAGAAATAAAACCATTTAATTTATAATTAAACTAACATTAGCTTTTTAAATACCAAATTCGTAACAATATTTTGCTTTTGCTACAGTTTCGATACGTTCTTCAATATTAGGCAAAGGATAGTATTCAGTTTTAGTAACAGCATTGAGTTTACGATAATCAATACAAGGCCGAGGATCCTTTGATGAAGATTCTATCAAAATCATGGGAGATGTATAGTCCGATTCTCCCAGCTCTATAATTTTAAGATCGAGCATTTTCTGTATTTCCCTTTTGAGAATTTCAGTCTGTCGGGGTGACAGTCTGTATGGCTTTATTTGTATTGGTTCGTTATTTAACAGCTCAATATCGTGACAAACTAAGTTTGTTAGTCCAGGATTATTTGAAAAACAACCAGAATATTTCCATAAAATCTTTCGTAAATCTTTTATTTGCTCGGATTTCAACCTTTTCTCGAGTTCATTCTCCTCTATGATGTCCGAAAAATTTAATATACTTGGATTGGAAGGTAAACGAGGAATGTCCATTTCTAAGTCTTCTTCCACTTCAGTTATCGTATTAATCATTTCTGGTCTTTTGTAATATGGTTTAAGCATGTTAATGTGATATACTTGATTTGGCTCATTTTCTTCCTCGAAACTTACAATATAATTGGTTTCTGAAATTTTCTGCTCTATTTTTCCAGGTCCTTTCCACTGTACTTCTAGTCTATTTTGACGATTCGTTGATAAAACAAGAACTAAATCTCCTCTAGCAAATTCTCTTTTCACTGCGTTTCGATCGTACCATGTTTTCCTCCGTTGTTGAGCTTCTTTCATGTTTTCCACGGCAAGTTCTTGGCATTTCTTCATTCGATTAAAAAGTTCGAAAACGTAACTGACAACATTATTACTTTCTTCAATCGGTTCTAGCCACTGCTCATAAAGTAAAGTGACTGGCGTTCGTAGGTTTTTGCCATGAACTAATTCTGCTGGTGTAAAACCAGTGCTTTCGTGTGTGACTGTTCTGAGAGCAAAAAGAACTGATGGTAGATAATTCTCCCAATCCGAAGTCGCTCCTATACATACGACTCTTAACACCCTATTTAGCGTTCTATGGAATCGCTCAACGGGATTACTCTGCGGATGATACACAGAGCTTCTTACATGTTTAATGCCGAAACGCTCCAAAAATTCCTCTGTCAAAGCACTGACGAAAGAGGTCCCCTGATCTGTTTGGATCACTTTTGGGAAACCCATACGACTGAAATCTGTAAGAAAGCATCAATCACAGATGGCGAAGAAATGTCTGTCACCGCAACAGCATCTGGATATTTGGACGACATACACAGAGCTGTAATAATATATTTTTTCCCAGTCTTTGAAATAGGTAGCGGACCAACGGCATCGACATTTATTTTAGTGAATATTTCGGAAATTACTGGTACTAATGTCACTGAAGCCTTCTTTTTGTCATTTCCTTTTCCAGCGCGCTGACAAGCATCACAGGTTCTTACAAAATCTTCAGTTTCTTTGTAACACCTCGTCCAGTAAAAATATCTAGCAAGTCTGTCTTTGGTCTTTTTGACACCCAAATGACCAGAAGTTCCTTCGTGGCACATCTTTATAATTGATGGCTTGAGTTTTTCAGGTATAACGACAAGCTGTCTTTCAAAGCCCATTTTATCCGTCGTTTTTTTAACTAAAAGTTCTTTTCCTGTCAGACTATAGTTCTCATTTTTGCATGTACCTTCTTTAACTTCTTGGATGATTTTAGACAGTTCCTTATCAGCAAGCTGAAGCTGTGCAATTTCTTCTGAGTCAATGTTTACCAGTTTCATGAGAGTTTCATCTTCCGTATTTAGTTCCGGTAAATTATCTCCTTCTTCAAAAACATCTCTGGATGCTTTATTTTCTTCCTTCATCGGTTCCAAGAGCTTCTCTTCGGCTATTTCTCTTTTCCCTTGAGCTCTAGTAGAGACAGCATTAACCTGGTGAGGACAACTATCAGGTTCCTTTCCTTGTTTATTCAACAGTGCAAAAGTTCGATTGCCTAATAAATACCTTCCTTTGTCGAGTTCATTTCTAATAATGGCAGCCTTAGTTATTACTCGCCCAAGATCGCAATTTAGTTCGATCTCAGCCAATGGTAAACAGGTTGGATTCAAATCTAATGGCTGTTGCACCCACACATTTTCACCTGTCAGCATTTCCGGCGTGATGTATTTGCGACAAACTATATCAATACTAGCACCTGAATCCCTTAATATAGGAATTTTATGACCATTTACGTAACCCATACTAGTATAAGGTAATAGAAATTTATCCTCTGGTTTTGCACTAATTCTGTTAAGATTAGCAGGAGATTCAGTACTATTCTTACGTTTTGGTCATTGGGGTCTTAAATGTTGATAGGACCCACACTGATAGCATTGTGGCGTCTTTCGTTTTTCATATTTATCATCTGGACGTGGACTTCTAGGTCTATGAAACAAGCTTTGCGTATTAAATCCTGATGACAATTTTTTTTTCAGTTTTATTTTTATTATCTGAACTCAATTTATCTTGAGTTAGTGCATTGTATCTTTCTTACTGCCTATCCACTACAGGCTTTTTTTGAAAGTTTCCGCAAACGTTTTCGTAGGCATCAAGTTTTTCAGCTAATTTTTTAGATGAAATCATCTCTACCCACTCATCAAGAAAATGATCTCGAATTTCAGGAGGAACTCGACGTTTAAGTTGGTCAAGCACCATCAAATCTAGCAACTGATCAAAAGTCTTAACTCCTAGACCAGTCACCCATTCTTTGCAATAATTTTCTATTTCATAATTGAAATCCACCCATGTGGATTCGGTACTTTTTTGATGTTTCATAAATTTCTGCCTAAACGTTTCCGGGCTTAATTTAAACCGCCTTAACAATAAATTTTTCACGTGTTCATAGTCTTTAGCTTTATCGGAGGGTTCTCTAGCTATTAACTGGGTTACTTCGTAAGGAAGTAGTCCTAGTAAATGAGATACAAATTCTTCTTTATCAATTTTAGCCCATTCTGCTTACCTTTCAAACAATAGCAAATATACACTGATATCTCCTTTCTTGTCATCGAATTTCTGCATAAAGTGACGCAGCTCCGTTTTCGGCCGGATCTGTCCGGTATTTTGAGACTTTGTCTCTGCTTCAAGTCTTAATCTCTCTAATTCATACTGTTCGTTTCTTCTCCGCTCTTCTGCTTTTTCCTGTCTCCTACGTTCTTCTCTTTCCTCCCTCTCTTTCCTTTCTTCTCTTTCCCTTTCCTCCCTCTCTTTCCGTTCTTCTATTATTGTGTCTAAAACTCCTTTGACGAAGACTTCATCATAATCTCTACTTTCAACAATTTTCTGTTTTAAATCAACTATTTTCAAATCTGCAGTCACATGAACTCCCAGTTCAGCTGCGAGATTTTGCAAATCTTCCTTACGAGCTCTTCCTAAGTAAGACATTGTTTCTATGTTTAAAATTAACGAACACTGTGTTCCTATATTTCCTCAAAATAGCTCAAAAATGAAATATTTAAATTATATGAAGTTCATTCTCTCTACCACATTAATTGTGATTAAAATAAGAATAATAACATACAGCAATATATATATCTACTGTCTGGACAACTAAAATGAATATTAAAAATAATATCCAAAACGGTAATAAAATAAGACAATTCAATATTAACAGGAAGTAATAAATAATCTGGTATCGCTAATATTGCGTTCAGTGATGAACTAATAACATAAAGCAATTCAATATTAACAGAAAGTAATAATCTGGTATCACTAATATTATGTTCAGTGATGAACTAATAAAATAAAAATACGCACGATTATTCGATCTCCGTCGGTGCCTCCAAAATAATTATGACTGTGATACTTCTTTGGCGAAATGAAGCAACTCCAATGATGGAACACAGCAATAACTTTTATTTAACACTCAAAAAAATAGCGACATACAAACAAGAAGATAAAACATATTCTAACATTTAAAAATAAATTACATTCTTCGTGCGAGAGTCGCACGAGGCACTCGAGTCTGGTTTCATATATTGCCAGTCACAAATACCTTAATGTTCATCTGTTTAAATTATTTAAACTACAAGATTTTAATAATATGTAAAGCTGTTACAACTTCCATAAGGCTTTCAACAGTCATTAAAAATGATTTGCGTCACTTCTAATATCGATGATTTTTTAAACATTTGAATAAAATTAAAAAGGTTATTACTGACCGTGTTTGGAGAATTTTTGAACGCACTTGCTGTCACCATTCTTAATTTGATTGAACCGAATTAACGAAAAAATTACACTGAATTAACAAATAAAATTACACTGAATGATTCAATGTAATTTTATTTATACTCTCACTTTAATTTCATTGTTCAAAACGATAGTGTAACACTCTTACCAAAATTACTTGACAGTTAATCTACATTTGAGTAATTAATAATTAAAATATGTTTTAAGAGATTGCTTCTGCTTAAATTAGTAATTAATTCATAAAAAATCTAATTTATAAAATTACTGAAAATAAAAATTTTGCCTCTATCTCCAATAAAAAAAAATCCGTAAAAATCAAAAAATAAATTCCGCTTATAGAGTTTTAATAAAATATACAACGAATCCTTTCTTAAATAACCGCTTATCACAGAATTTAGTATAATAAAGTATACATTAATTCCTGTTTTAGATGAATGCCTAAGAACCTACAGTTTTAGTATAATAAAATAATACAACAAAAGGCAATAAATTTAATTAAAAGATAGTGAATCTTGTCTCAGATGATCACTTAAGATAAAATACCATTTCTGTATAATAAAATATACTTATGAATCCTGTCTTAGACGACTACCTACGACAGAGTACCATTTTAGAGTAATAAAATGTCCAAATACAGGTAGAACTGGGCGCGAGTGACACTAAAATTTCCCCACTGGTGTACGGGTATAATTCCGCCGTACTAAATGCGCAGCTCCACCTCAGTCTTGACAGCCCGGGGGGGGCGCAGTGCGAAGCCTTCTTCTTCTGCTACCAAACCACTAGAGATGATTTCGGTTCGCCAATATTTTAAGTGCCCTCATGCCGCCCATCATACAGTGATAAACATCCATTCTTTCTCCGGAGTTCGACCCCAGGCCCATCCGTATGGCATTCAGAGTCGCTAACCAATAAAATATACAGATAATCCTGTCTCAGATGACCCCCTAAAGTAGGAAATCATTTTAGTGTAATAAAATATACAGTTAAATCCTGTCTTACATCATCATTTAAGACAGATATTATTGCAGTATAATAAATTAGTGGTGAACTTAAATAATTATTTAGGATAATAAATTAATACAGTAAATCTTTAGGTAATTCCAGATAATTTTTAATCTTTTCTGATGGGGTGGTCGTAGAGAGGTTATATTTTACGCAAAAGTTTTCAGAAAAACTGGTTATTTTCAGAGGCCGTCGACTTTGGGAGGTGGTCATCAGGAAAGGGGTCATAGAATCCAAAATCAAATGGCGTTCACAGATTTCAGTATGGCCCACAGCTTGATTCATCTGAGTCGAAAATGTTTGATTTTCTGTGCATTCAGTTCTCTTAGAGCGCAAACTTTCTAAATGGGAGCGAAAAGGGCAAAATTTTCTCCGACCCAGAAAATATCAATTCGGGAGCATTGTTGCGAGAGAAAAGCTGACTCATAGGAATCTTCTTTTTCCGTGAATATCTTGCAACTATCTTTCGAATAGATGTAAGGCACTCTCCGGAATTAGAAAAAAAAAAAGCGGAGGAAGAGAAAAAGTTTCTATGTTAAAATTCCCATTCATTTTCATAAGCCCCAATAAGTCTGTAAATAAAATAGATTGCTGGGATATGAAAGCCTGGCAGCTTTGTAATTTACTCATGTGTACATTTCTATTCATCCAGACAGTTAAGGTTACGACAGGCTCCAGAAAAATGAAATAGCATTGCATGGAATTTTAATATCAGTAAAAGTTGGAAGCTATTTCTTTTAATAAAATTTGGCAGCGCATTTTATTAGTTTTAAAGAGATGATTATACTTTTGAATGACAAAATGGGGTCGGCAACGTAAATATATCTAGACTACAGCCGACAGGAAATGCAATGGATTTTACTTCACCCAAAGCGTTCATTCGCATATGAGTATTGCATACACTTCGTAACGCTGTTTCGCGGCTATATATCATCGGATATTACGTGGGTACTGCATAAATATAAACGCAAATACCAAAGTCACTGACAGATGCACCCAGCAGCAAAATAGTGATTCTTCAAAGCATCAGAATCTTTTTATGCGATTAACAGATTTTGATTTACGTGTATATGTGCACGATCGCATGTTATTTATTTATTTGCTGAATTATCTATTGTATTAGCCTTTTCTTTTTGTTTATTGCTTTTTGGCTCATGTAGTTTGTTGAGAGATGCGTAAAAATGGGTTTTATATCTGACGATTATATACATGTACACGTAGTTTTATGTAGTATCCGTTAAGTCGTAAACATTTCATTTCCAGTGATTATCACTTTAATATGCCTTTGATTCTGGTTCCGCCACGTGTTACCATAGGAAACAGTTTTCTGTTGACCTTACTATGCCAGCGCTTTGCAGTGCACATAAAAATTAAAATAATAAGATATTAGACTGCTGTATATACATATGTTTTAGAGCCTTCGTGTTCTTTTCGGGAGCATTCACAGTATACCCTAAGTAAAAAGACTGCGTAGCGAATTCTATGCCTTCGACGAACAGGTACTACAGAAGACGGTTTAAATAACCTTTTTATTTGAATTAAACTAAACAAAGGTTGCCCTCACTCGGTGCTCACAACTGCCAGAACTCATGACCAAGTAACTGGAACAGAAAATAAAAATGTAAAATCACAACAAGGTAATATGGTTAAACGACTAGCTCCTTCTTTATCTAAACCGCTAAATCGGCTGCGCACAGCAAAGCCGAGCCTAGAATACGAATATAATCTGAAGAGGGTGGCTAACACCAACTAGAGAGCTATTTCAAAACACGCAGCATAAACTTCGAACTAACTCCGCTACTACTTCTCACGAAATCTTAAAAAACCGCTGCTTAAATACTGCTTCTGAAATCACTTAAGGTTTGCATACTACATTATTAAAATTTACATTCTAACCGGAAACTGAAATCAGAAGGGAAAGGAAAAATTCTCAACTTAAAATAATTGGTTACAATAAAATAAGGTCTTTACAATGTTTTATGTAAATAAAATTACAAATTCAGAACGACGCAGTTATCTCACGACCAGTCGTACGTGTAAGAAGCATATTTCAAATTTCGTACTTTATATAAATATTTTTTGCCTCATAAACTTAATTGCATTTCTCACCGTGATTAATCTGACACTGCATTCAAGATAAGATAAATATACTTGTAATTTTTATTTAACTATTAATTCTATTAACGTAATTTATTATTTGTGCAATATATGGAAAAATACTAATTTCGTTTTAAATTCTATACATTTAATCTTATATTACATATTTATTAGGCGAGCCACTCCAGAGGGTATAATGGTCAGGGCAGATAGAATGATTCCATCAGTTAAGATTTGAATTTTGGGTAAAACTTTAGGACTCTACTATCTTTTCGGCAAAAGGGCACTTAAAATCTTTCGAACCGAACGTCCCTTCGAGAATTTGAGGGTAACAGGAAAGAGGGCAACAGACTGTTGGATTCTATTTTCCAGAAAGCCCTGGTTTAAAACTGAGACGAAACATAGGCAAAGAGTCCTCGTGTTGTTCTGATAAATTAAATAATCGAGTTCAATCCCATTACATGAACCGATATAAATTAGCTGTGAAAAATGGGAACGCATAAGTGTGACCTCATATTTCGGGTTGTTTGATATGATTTTCTAAATAAAATAAAAATGAAAGATTAATTAATTTAGTTTCACTGATTAAAGCAAAGAACATGAGGCCTGTCTGGCTAACAAACGAGATCACTTCATGAAGGATTTTCTGAAGAAAACCGGCTATTATTTATCTTACTCGTAGAGAAAACACGAATTCCCACGCAATCAGCCTTTGTGCCGAGTATTAAACCCAAGTCAATATACCAGTGTTCAGCGATCTTGTTCACTTGATTATTGGTAGACTTTTCAGCCTGTTTGGAAGCACGAAAATAATATGAATTCATCAAACACAAAGCATCGGTCCCAAATGTGTTACAAAAATTTTACAAGATAAAAAGACAGAGTGCGTTTTTTTCCCATTTTCTATGAATTTCACTACTGCCAGCTGTAAGATCAACATAAGGATTATCAAAAAGCAATAATCACTCGAGGCAAAAGATTTTTTAAGCCGTGACCTGAAATAACAAATGCCTACTAACAAATCTCTACATATAAACAAAAGAAAGAGTCTGTCTGTGTGCGTGTGTGTCTTTCGTTCGCGCCGAGCGTAAGCTAATAGACCCACGACTACGAAATTTGGTACATAGGTGCATCTAAACAAGAGCCAGTGCACTTCGAAGAGATTTTTTCGAAATTCGAATTAGAAATTTTTTAATTTTATGTTTTGTTACGAAATCGCGTCATTTTGAGACATAATAGGCTATAGGAAAGCGAGATTTTACTCTAAACACTCCATTTTCACATCGTTATGAAACGTAGGCATTTAGCTATTTTACGAACTTAAAATAAATTTCGTGTTTCAATACATCGATTAAATATAAATTTATTTAACAAAGGGAGTTTAACACCTTTCCAACGGGATTTTTTTCTAAAAAGGTTTATTTTTTTAAATGTGCAGTTTATTTTTCTTTGATTTTTGGACACGTTAAACTTTTATCCTTGCGACTGCTTTTCAAAAAGAATTTTGGAAAAATTATAATATTTTGTAGTTTAAAATTTTTTTTTTTAAATGAAGCTTCCGAGTACTCTTCTCCCATCTCACATCTTTAAAAATGTGATTTTGGCAACAATTTTCCTGTCTTAGTGTTGTTGATAGATTTTTGATGAAATCGCGTCCTTTTGAATAGTTTCATTCTTTTAGAAATATGGGTTTGGCAACAATTTTTCATCGTATTTCTTATGTCACTGTTTTTAAGAGATTGGCGTATTTCATTGTCATTTTTATATACGTATATAATACATTTTTACTGATTTTTTTTGATAAAGTTGTTCTGCAGAGTAAAATTCTGCGCGAAATTTTATGTTTCTTGAGTTGCTTTTATTGCTCATTTCACTGTTTGTAATATATTGAAAAGTTTTGCATGATTTTTTTTTTCTTCAACGGAAAGTTGCTTAATTTTTTATTAGGATAATTAATATTTGTATTAAGGGATATATTTTATTTCATTGGATTTTTTTTCTCTTGAAAATATAAGATAAAATATCATTAATTATACTTTGCTTTACAGAATTTTTTGTTTTTTGTATTTTTTTATGTTATTTATTGCTCATTTCACTGTTTTTAAGATATTGAAAAGTTCTGCGTGATTTTTTTTTCTTCAACGGAAAGTTGGTTAACTTTTTTATTGGGATAATTAATATTTGTATTAAGAGATATAGCTTATTTTATTGTATTTTTTCTCTTGAAAATATAAGATAAAGTATCATTAATTATACTTTGCTTTTCAGAATTTTTTTTTTTTGTATTCTTTTATGTTATTTATTGCTCATTTCACTGTTTGTAATATATTCAAAAGTTTTGCGTGATTTTTTTTTTCAACAGAAAGTTGGTTAATTTTTTATTAGGATAATTAATATTTGTTTTAAGAGATATAGCTTATTTCATTGTAATTTTTTCTCTTGAAAATATAAGATAAAATATTATTAATTATACTTTGCTTTTCAGAATTTTTTGTTTTTTGTATTCTTTTATGTTATTTATTGCTTATTTCACTCTTTTTATCTCGTCACCTCCCATTTATACCATTCACTCTCCTTGGGTAGAATTAAATTCAATTTTGGTCTGCTTTATTTATTTAATATTTATTAATTATTTTATTTTTTCATTTGAAATATCTATTATTTTTGTGTTATGAACTTGTACGCTACATACTGCTGTAAAATTTTAAATAAGCACTCCCCCTGTTATCTAGAATGAATTAATTCATTTTACAAAAACCCGATAAGGAAAATAGTTTTGGATTAGAAACATTTCGGACGACCTTGAATTGAATTGTGAACCGAAGTTTCATTGTAGTTATACCCAGGCTTGACACTTTTCTGAGTCATAAACTCGAATAACTGTCTTAAATCTGACAGGACACGTGTCTTATCATTGTCAGCAAGCATATTAACTAGAAATTAAATCATGCATTATCCCCTAAATTAATTTGATAACAAAATCCCAGAATAACACAGCAATATAGTCTTAATAAAGACAATAAAATAAGTCCCTTAATTGTAACTTTTATGTCATAAGGTACTTCTCTCACCTTCTTGACGTCCCTTTATGGTGTGGTGGTCTGCACACTCGGCCAGTATTCCAGAGGTCCAAGGTTCGATTCCCGGCGAAGGCTTCGTTAAGTTTTCAATCTCTCTTGCTTCCAAAAATTACGTAATGTCTCTACTATGTTTTAGTCTCACACAGCACGGAATATCCCACGGATATTCCATTTTTATCTCGTATCATCTCACAACATTCCCGGAATTTTCGCTCTTAGTATGTTCGAAGCATATTCCAATTTGGAATATTCTTCTAATCCACTCGCAGGAATATGCCATAAATATAACAAGTACTTCATGGGAATATTAGACTACATAATAAAAAATCATTCGCATATTCGAATAGAGAAGTACCAAACCTTTAAAGAAAAGATTTCAAAAATGTATTTCTTTGGACAAGAAGAGATAACATCATTAGACTTAGATAAGGTAACAGATTTGTTTTCTGTTTATAGCTTAAAATTCTGGAATATTTCGAAAACATGTCAAGAAAATCTGTTGGATATTTACAGGAATATTTCTGGCTTACGAACAAAGGCAGACATTAGGATATTGCATCCATTGGTTTAGGAGAGATCGGCATTCTTGTATATAATTAGAAGTTTATGGCATTTTCATGGAATATCCTCCTATTTGCCTTGAAATATCTCAGGACTTGTACTGTGTGGAACATTAACACATCTAAACTTCAAAGCGCTTACTTTTCAATTTTACAAATCAATTCACACATGTATTCAGATCACAGCTTCATTGCAAGAAAGCAAAAGAATCTTCCAAATTCCTGCTCAGGAACAGAACATGGACAAAATGGTCAGACGATTGTAAAATTATCGCTAGACGAATGTCTTAAGAAGTGTCAGACCATCAGCCGAGCACTAAAAAATAAATATTCTCGATGAAGAAGAATACACAGGCAGACGAGTTTAATAATTTCCAACAAGAGCAGACAGAATGACAGAATGATTTTTGTTGACAGAGTAGTTTTTACCAACTAAATCTCAAGTACGCAGAATTTAAGTCGTTTTCTATTGCATCTCCCAACTGTCATTTGAGAAAGGAAAACCGAAACAAAATAACGTTCTTAAAAACATTATTTCGGGACAGTGTTTAGAAATCCGCTTCTGAAGGCATCATCTACAAGTTAAGACAAAGCAGAAGATAAATTTATTCCATACCTGAAAAGCGTAAAAGCAGCTTAACGTGAAGTTATTTGAAGGTTCGTATAATGCGGGTACAATATGAAAAACTCGAGATAGAACGCCGCCAAGCTGAGAATATATATTTGACAGACGCTTTCGCTGGTAATATCATGTTTGCCCGAAAGAAAGCCGGGTAGTGCAGCTGGTATTTTACTAATTCAAGATCTAGGAACGCAAAATGTGCTGCATTTTACATTGTTTTCCTATAGTAATTGCGAATACAGTGAACCGTTTCTAGAAACGACCACTCTCGATTCTCTATAATTTTGTTCTTAAATTTTCCGTGAAGGTAGTGAAATTTAATAGTGATATTTATTTGTATTCTCAGAAACGAAATCATTTTTAGGGTAGGAATTTAAGAAAGATCAGCGTAAAAGGATGTATTTACAGACTCGAGGCTTCAAAATAATACGTATGCTATCCCAATATCAAGAATAAAATAACATTTTTCAGTGACTTCTGAATGTGTACGTCTCGTCGAATTAGATGGCCAGTAAAACAAAATTATCATATTTGTACCGTATAAAATTCACCATACAATTATAGTACCGTATGCGTTATAAAGAAAACAACGATTCTGAGAAACAATGATGTCGATGGGAAAGATTTAAATCTGGTTGACAGACTTTAAGAAATTCAAGCACGGGACAGAATCATTCTATTTTCGTAAACAATATTGACAGTCGCATATAACAATACTTATTTAAACAACTGATAATACTAACAGTGATTTAATTAAACTATTTCAGCAAATCGAAGAAAACGTTCATAACTGCATGACACTGGAAGTCTCTTCTGGTCTCTTCAAATTCGTGATTTACTATTCGTGCATACGGTTATTAGCAATTCTAAAGTAGTAGTTGTTTTAATTAAAAAAAATACAGCCAACTAAACACAAATAAATATTCTCTTCAATTAAAAAAACGAAACACCCTGAAATATAAGTATATCTTTAATATATAATTTATAATATATTTATGACAGACAAGTCCATTCATAAAATGCATTACATTCATGAGATTAAAAAAAAAGTATCATAAAGGGTTTAGTGAATACTGCTGTAGCTGATGACGATTTGCATTTTTTTCATTATCGGTTCCTGTCAGCAAAAGCCTTATTCCGTTTAATTCTTTCCCATTTCGACCTCAACTCCAAATCGTGTCATTTCGTCCTCTACCATCCGGCCCACCAGCGGCCGAGCGGTAAAGTCGCTGAACACTGGTAGTTCGGTTCGAGGTTCGAATCCCGCGAACGGGCTGGCTGCATGGGTGTTTTCGTGGTTTTCCACATGTGTAACGTGTATACGAGCCAGTTTCCCCTTAGAAAGTCCTCCACGAAAGGCATCCCTCCTCTTAGGCAGATAGCCCTAGTGTGCTTTGCCATAATTAAATACACCACACCACCTCTACCATCTGCCGCCGGTTTCCGTTTTCTCGTAATGTTAATTATTGAGACAGTAGCTTTCGTACATTTAAACGGCTTATGAGAGATCGGCATTTGTTTCTCTCATTTCTCTTAACTTTTAATTTCTAATATTTATTCATCAATTTCTTTGAAGAATTTATTCCGCGCAGAATAGTTATCACTTCATGCACATGAAAATACATTTATCTGAAAAGTAATTATTTTTGTTTTACAGGATGGTTACAATTAAAGTTCCACTTTCAAATGGTCATAAAAAATATTAAAAAAATAAAAAACTACTGGACCAAATGCTATCAAACTTGGTAATCGTGTAAAGGAGGTCATGGGAATTTATTTTCAACAAAAGGAAAAGTTCAGAAACTCACCACCAGAGGGTCAATGGCGCTGCATGCAATATTCTTAAACGAAATAAGGGTCGGAATCCAACTTAAGCTTTAGTTACACGAGTTTAACATTTTGTATACCCTTAAGAAACACTGATTTGAACAAAACGACAATTTAAAGGCTTTAAGGGCGATAAAAGTCGAGTGCGCCATCAGTGTAATGGAGAAATTCGTCCGTGAAAACCACAAATTAGCGATTAGAAAATGTGAGAACGCAAATTACTCGCAAAAGAGTGCGCATTCCGGAAATCGTTTTCTTACAAATCGCTAATTTGTGCTTCTTGAACCCTGAATTCGGCCCTAAGACATGAAAATATCGGTTTAAAACGTTTTAATTGTTTCTAAAATGAAACTGTTTGTGGGGCGAGGCAAAACAGCAATGGTTTGCAATTGGCTTAAGGCATTTTCCTGCCGTAAGCCAATTACAAGCCATCGGCGTCTTTCCGCAAATGATTTATGCAAATAATCTAAGCAATTTGGCGTAATTGAAAGATACAATACACCTACATGTCCGTAACATTCCTCCTGATATGCTAAGAGCTGCCTTTGAGAATGCAGTAACACGAATTGCTTTCGCAAAAGGGTGGACGTCACATTGAACATGCTTTGTAATACGTTTCAGAAACGATTACTGATTACACATTTAAACAGAAATGATTACACATTTTAAATTGATGTGTTCATGTCTTATTTCGTTTAAAAATATTGCGTACAGCGCCATTTCCCCCTGGTGGTGGGTTTTTGAACTTCATTCATGAAAATATTCAGTTTTGTACGAACGTAGTACTAAAGCTTTGCAGACGCACTGTGTTTGCAACTTAAACTATAACCAAACATCTGTATCACTGGATATCTAACAGCTGAATTTTGAACAGTAAAATTTCTCACGTTTTTTTAAAATTATAAACAGGAATCTTGGTAAGAAGGTAATACCAATTTTGTTGTTCAAATCTTTATAAAAGTAATACATTTGCAAAGATTGTTTTATAGCCATGTAAATAAACTATGTCTTTCAGATATGGAATAATAATCATCTTACATGAAGAACCTCACCAGAGAAAATTTTTACATTACATTAGAGAATACTTCAGTTCAGGTAACAAAATAACTTTTATAACTTATTAGCACTTAATTGGCATTTTGATTGTGAATTTTATAGCATTCGATATCCACAGAATTTTAAATCAATTTATAAATGAATTTCTTTTTTCTTAAGCCTTTTGTATATGTTTGCGATCAGAAATTTTACACAGCAAATTCATAGAAAAGACTAATAAAAGTGTTTTAAATGATGCAATGGTTAATGTTTTGAGACTTTTGAATTTAAAAAAAATTATTAAAATTACAAAATCTAACATTTTATATTCGCCTATGGTCTCTGTACGTTTTTAGGAAAATTTTGTATTGGTTATAAAAAAAATAAAATACGAAAACTTTGACTTCCATACGACAAGAATTGACCAAAATGTTTGATACAAAAATCGGGAACCATATTCAGGAGCAGTACGTAAATTGAACAGCGAAATGTTTGCATTTGTACGTAACTAGAAAATAAATTAGCATTTAGAAAAAGGTTTCTTATATTAAGGCATTACGTGACAAGCATTTCTATGCATATCATTAGGAAAAATGTTAATCAATAGATTTTTTTTCCAAAAAAAAAAAAAAAAAAAAAAAACCTCTTATTACCGTAGTCTTATAGAACTCGTGTTGTAGAAAACACTGGCAGGCATTCTTATTGGCACGTAGCTAACTCATATTATTTGCCTCAATTAAAATTGAATAATATTAAAAAAATCTGAAAAATTTCAGATTTTATATTACGTCAAAAGGGCGTTTTTTTAATGTTTATGTGTTACCTTTGTAGAGACATTAGGTTATTTCGAAGCAAGAGATGTGAAAAATGTGCAATGCTTCGAACCACGGACCTCTCAAAATCGCGTCGAGCTTGCTGACGACTACACCAGGAAGGCATGCTACGAAGGCGGGAGAAATACTTTATATACTTCCCCCCCTTCTAAAGGGCGACTGGGGTTTTAGGGGATTTAATCGCCAAATCCTGGTTTTGAAGAATCCTCATTCACCACCTTTTAGTTCGGGCGCCACTCTAGAGACATTAGGTTATTTCGAAACAAGAGATGTGAAAAATGAGCAATGCCCTCGTCGAGACTCGAACCACGGACCTCTTGAATTCTCGTCTAGCATGCTGACCACTACATCAAGAACGCATTCTAAGAAGGCGGGAGAAATACCTTTATTTATTAAATATCATGTTCTTTGCACTTACAATTCAGTTCAACAGAAATGTCGCAAAACAATTTTAAAATGAGCATATTTTTAGATTTTCCGATACACAGTTCTGCGCCCTGGAGATAAAAAGGTTATTTTTCTTCCGTAGAGTGTTGCCATTGCTCGCTTTTAAATCGTTGAGTTTGTTACTCAAAAATTCGTTAAAGTTTTACCAAACATGAAATCGATCATAAAACAAATTCCAAATTTCAAATTTGGTCTTCCACATGCCCGCATTCGTAGGAGGATTATGTCATTCAAAATTCGATGCCTCTATGTACCGTTGTTTTATCTCAATGCGAAAAATATACATACATTTATGCAGATTTTTCATTATTTAATTTCAAATATAATGCAGGACTATAACATTTGGTGGCAACAGTTTGAAAAGTGATTCGCCGTTTATAGTGATTCAACGCAAAATCGCAAAACAAAAGTAATAGTCCTTCAGGGACAA
This sequence comes from Stegodyphus dumicola, assembly GCF_044657685.1. Lineage (NCBI taxonomy): Eukaryota > Metazoa > Arthropoda > Arachnida > Araneae > Eresidae > Stegodyphus > Stegodyphus dumicola. The sequence continues at coordinate 176,470,420 of NC_140773.1, forward strand.
AGCCCATTTGGACTAATAATAACTTTTCATATGTGTAATATGACTGAATAATGAATAAGCGTTTATCAAATATATGTAATCAAAATAGCTGTGTTTTAAATTACATCAGTTTGATATATTATCATTTAATATTCATTGCAGAAAGTTTAAATTATTTTTAATGCTAAAATATTTTTAATGAATCAAAATACTGTGATCATGGACAGTATGAAACGATCTCTACCCCCATATGCAGATAAGTAGGTGTCTATTAACTGCATGAATTTCAATTAAGAAGCTAAGAAATACGAATTGCAAGACGTTGCTTTCGCCTTCCTCACTTTAATAAAACCTTTATTTAAATAAACTTTTATCGCTTTAAGCAATTCACTCAGTCTTTGAACATTTAAATAAAAGTAGTATTTTATACCATCTCTGAATACGAATTCCTAAGTTATATTCAAATCCTAAGAGGATGTAACAAAGAAGGATACCTAGAAATACATTAGTCATTAAGTAACGCAATTTTTTATATAAAAACGTAATTAGATCTAAAGAATAAACTTTTCACCTTCTTACACCTCACTTACATTAGCTGTTTTATTCGCGTTTATAATTTTTCTAATCACCTAGTTAAATTTCTTTTTCCTTCTTCATGATGAACATACAGTTTTAACGGGTTTATTATTATTATTTCGAGTACAATATTGTGAATTTCGACGAGAACATATTTTGTTGGAAAAATTTGGTTATGCTTACAAATGGGAAATTTGTTCAAGACAAATCTTTGTCTTAATCTTTTAGATACCGGTAATTTTTCGTGTACAAAATAAATATTAAATAAAAGCTTACACACGCTAAAATAAAAATGAATTATGCACTTTTATAATTGTTAAAAGAATCGTAAATCAAAGTTGTTAATGTTAAAGCCAAGGATTCAAAACTTTACTGCAAGAACGTTTAAGAAATAGCTTTTGATTTTCGGAAAACAGAAAAAACTGGAGTGATTTCTACCAAAATTGCAGCAAGCGATACGGTTTTGCCTAATTATTACGCTGTACTCCTTCATTAGTTTACTATTTGATTGTCGTTATTTATCTTAAAACAATCAAACATAGGCCTACTCCGCTTTTTCTGCATCCTAATGATTATAATACCGGTAAAACTGAAAATCATGTTACTTATCTAGTATTACATTTTTTTTTACTTGTAAATGGGTTTTTTGGCGATTAATAAAACTCATAGACAGCATATGAATAGCGAATGTTTGTGAAAGTTAAATAACAACACAGGAAGTAGCATACTTAAATATCATAGAAGGGGCACGGAAATCTGACGATTTGGGAATAGGAACCAATACCATGAAACGTACTTTACACGTTTTTAAATTAGGTCAAATATTTAGGTCCCAATAAGCTATAGTGAACATCACAGATTGCCGAAGAACCCATGACTGTACTTCAGCAAATGCTTCCTTGCAGTCTGACATTTAAACGAGAAAACATTCCATGACCTGCTCGTTCTCATGATTTGCTAGCAAGAGACTAATTTCTCAGCGGTTATCTGAAATTTGACATGTGCATTAAGGAGCACTGTAGTAATAACACTGACGCAGTCGATGTAAAACTGCAAAAATTAATTGCAGTTATACCAATCAATGTTGTCCAAACAACGATGCCAAACCTGCATGACAAATCCGAGAAGTGTAGCTTAAATGGTAAAGAACATTCGAAACGTATACAGTTAAAAAAACTAGAAAGTGAAGAAATAATAAATAATGTTGTAACAAAAGGCGTTGTGTATTCTTATTTCGTAAGATAAATAAACATTTGCGTAACAATTAATAGCATTCATTTTTTTTTATAAAAGTCATCAGATTCTTGTGTACTACACCATATAGATAACCATACATTAAATGAGGAGACGCGTATGTTTAAATTTATAAAACACGATAATAGTAAAGAGAAAGAACACATTACGAATCGATTCCATGGGCTCTACAAACGAATGAAAAGAAGCAAAAGAAAGGGTCCTCGAAAAGCACGCAAACTGTACTCACAAGTTTCAAAGTCCTATCAGATAATAATATAAATTTTTGTTCTGTAAACAATTATTTGTTACATATGATGGCATAACGTATTATTACTTGTTTGAACTCTAGCAGTAAAGTCCTTTCCATTTACCATCCTCGGATAGAAAATCATTTTCACCACACGTGAAAGCTATGGGTGTAGATGAAGAACGTAAATAACTGAGCAGAATCAAACTCAATACAAATTTGAGTAAAATTGTTTGAATAAATGCATTGTTTCTCCTTTGGCATTTTATTACGCCTTTCATTTACATAATAGGTCCGACATTTCGACATCAGAGACAGCCTGGAGCTTCGCCAAATCGGGAGAAGCGCTCGATCTGCGGCAATACAGAATCAGCAAATTGCTATCAGTAAAGCGGCCATCTTCATATTTAACACTCCAAGAGAAACCAGAGAAGGCTAAAATTCTACACATTAAAGTTTGCTGCCGCAGTTTAATAGGAAATCTGAATTCATCTTGAATGACGTCTACTTCAAAAAAAGATAAATGACTGGAGGCATTCTGTTAGAATTTTACATCTAAATGTCATTGAAACTCGAAATAAATAGTAGCTTTCGGGAGAAGCGTCGAGGTCTGCCTGCTTTAATTAAATTTTCAAACATTCATGACAATTTGTGAAACCATATTTGGCCGAAGTTTTCCTTAAGCAACGTCTTAAAAGGGAACTAGAGTCCAAAATTTGAAGAGATATCTCAGAGGCTTAAAATATGTTGGAGGAATAGAAAACTTTATATTGCGAAAGTTCAAACAGAATCCGAGTAACATATTTATTTACTAATTATAAATTCATGCTGCCTTTTAACTGCGCAACGATCATGAAATAAAAATTATAAGGGATACTTTTCCAAACGTTTTAGATTTTTTGCACAAAAATGCGATCATAATATATGTGTTATTTATTGATAATAACATGATATTGATAATGATAATGACGTGAATTTATTGATAATCTACAGGGTGGCACAGAAGTCGCGCATAAGCTGTAATGCTTCACACAGACACACACATATATATATATGTAGTAGGGGAGTTGAAGATGCTAAATAACAGTTCCAACTTTGTTTTCCACACCACAGAACATTTAATAAAGATAATCAGAAAAGGTACAAATTAGATTAAATACAAGTGCCGTTTGATACAAAGAGGATTATGTATAGCTTTTACCAGTCTTATCACATAACCGATTAGTGCCTACTCGCATTTGCTGATGTATTAAACAGTACAGTCCAATTTACCACCTTCGCGTGGAAAACTACAGTTCCTTATTCTACACCTTCACGTGCAGCTCACCACCTTCGCGTGGGATAGCACAAGAGTCTCTCTGTCTATGTCATACTCATCTTTCACCTCGCTGCTGGCGCATCGGTGAGGCCCTCTGGTGGTTGTGTCGCACTTACGGATACTACAGTTCGGCCTTCCTGACGCTTTTTCGTCCTCGAAAACACGGATCAGCAACACTGGAACATCAAGACAGCACCTGAAAATAAATTTAAAAAAAAACAAAAGAAAAGGGAAAAAACAAAAAGAAAAGTGCGGAAGAACCACACATGGTTTTATATAGTAGAAGTCCACGGCTTCATGAGATCAGCTGCTGTAGTGGTACATCCAGGACCTTCATGGTGTCCCACTTTTTCCACCTGGTAACGATCTTTGCCTTTCCTCGCTGTTACACGATATGGACCGAAGAACTTTGGCCTTAACTTTAGACCACCTCCATATTGCGTTCTTTGTATGGCAACTAAGTCGTTCACATTGCATACTTGTGCCTCTTTCCTCTTTTTGTTGTATGTTTTTCTATTCTCTTCTTGAATTTTTAGAATGTTTTTTCTTGCTTCTTCTCTCATATCTTCTCGATCTTTCATCATAGTATTTCTTTCTTCTTCTTCAAGAATTTCCATAATCTTTAAGTCCTCTCGATTTCTCATTTTAACACCAGTGAGAAGCTCAAATGGAGAACTCTTTGTGCTTCTGCTCTTAGTGCTGTTTAAGATCCTTTGTACATCGCCAACATATTTGTACCACTTGGTTGGATCATCTATGGATAATTTAGATAGGACTGGAATCAGAGTGAGATGAATTCTTTCCACTTGTCCATTTCCTCTAGGAACGCCTGTAGTTGTAAATATGTGCTGGATCTTCTCTTGATTACAGTAATCTTCAAAGTCTTTAGAGGTAAACGCCGTACCTTTGTCACTTATAATTCTCAAAGGATTACCGAAAGTTAATTGTTGCAGTTTCAGCTTCTGCAATGCCTCTTGAGCTGATGTAGACTTTACTGGATAGAGCCATACGAACTTTGTGAATGCATCAACCACGGTTAAGATGTGATTGTAGTTCTTATTTGTCGAAGGTAATGGTCCTATAAAATCGGTATGAAAAGTGCTCAAAGGGATACTATCTTTTGGTATGGGATTGAGCAATCCTTCGCTCTTACCTCGTTTTCTGTCGCACAAAATACATTCTACACAATTTGAAATAACTTGCTCAATTCGTTTTCTAAGGTTAGGAATATAAAAGTCGTTTTTTAGCAGATCTTCTGTTTTAGACACTGCGAAATGTCCCTTGTTATGGATACTACGTATGATTTCTAGCTCTAATACTTCGGGTACCACAAGTAACTCATGACCTCTGTCAAACTTGTATAATATTCCATTTTTCACTAGAAAATCTTTCTTTAGTCCTTGCTCGACTAAGGATTTTAGCAACTGGAGACGCTCATCACTTCTTTGCGCAGCTGCAATTTTGGCTGTAATTTCTCCCTGAGAACAAGTAACCATCATGACCGCGTTTCTACTTAAGGAATCCACATGCTTCATTTGTTGCCCAGATCTGTGAACAATTTCGTAGTCAAATTCTTCTAGAAGTAACGCCCATCTCGCCACTTTAGGAGTTAAATCCTTCTTGAACATAGTCTTCTGGAAAGCATCAACTATCCTGACCTTAGATCCTAAAAGGTAATTCCTGAATTTCTTTAGAGCTTCTACTATAGCTAAAACTTCAAGCTCATAACTAGATAGCTTCTCTTGTTGGAGACTCGTTTTTTTACTCATGAAGTAAATGGGGTGTAACTGTCCATCATCTGACTTTTGTAGCAATACAACGCCGAAACCATGACTGCTTGCGTCTGTATGCAATTCTAATGGTGCTCCTTGTTTAAAAATATGAAGAACCGGACTTGTGGATAAAAGTTCTTTCAATTTATTAAATGCATCTTTTTGTTCAGGCCCAAATTTGAATTCTGCTCCGTTACGAAGAAGATCACTTAATGGTTTCGCTATTTTTGAATAATTGGCAATAAATTTCCTAAAATACCCAGTAAGGCCTAAGAAACTTTGAATCTGCTTAAGGTTTTTGGGTTCCGGGAAATTTTGAACAGCCCTGGTTTTTTCAGTAGAGGGGCGAATTGTACCATCCTCAATAACATACCCGAGAAATTCTATTTTTCTTTTCAAAAATTGGCATTTCTTAAAATTAATCTCCAAACCATATTCTTTGGCTACTTCTAAAACGTGTTTCAACTTTTCTAAGCCTTCTTTCTCATTTCGTGCTGGAATAATAAAATCGTCCATGTAAGTAACAACAGTGTCATCCCGAATTAAATCTCTAAACACATTATAAATAAATCTTTGAAACACACTAGGGGACGTGCACAAACCAAAAGGTGCTTTTAGAAATTCGTACAAGCCTGAATGAGTAATAAATGCCAAATATTTAGTGCAGTTTTCCTCAACTGGAACATGAAAAAAACCATTCTTTAAGTCTAATGTCGAAAAAACCTTTGCTTCACCCAAACGATCTAAAACTTCTTCTACTTGTGCCATAGGAAAAGAATCCTTAACTATTTTTTTATTTAACTGCCTAAAGTCAACACAAATTCGTGTCTTGCCCGATTTTTTCCTACACAAAACAATTGGCGAAGCATATTCTGAACACGACGGCTTTATAATCCCATCCTTTAACCATTCATCTATTTGATTATCAACAATTTTTTGATCAGCAAAAGGAATTCTCCTCGAACGCTGAGAAACTGGAATATCATCTTTTAATATTACTTTCATTTTTAAGTCTGTACTGCGCGGCTTTTCTAACGGTTTATAATCATTAATAAGAGTGGAAACAGTATTGCGTAATCCTTCATCTTTAATATGCCATAAATCTGTTTCGCTGTCTGCCTCAATGGCTGCAGAAATAAAAGACAAAAAATTCCTTTCCGAAGAGACGGAATCATTTTCATATTGCGTAATCATCACCTGGTCGCAACAGATCATTTTTAGACAGGAAGGGGGGAAAATACAGTCTGTTATCAATTCATCAACTATCGCTGCTTCAATCTCTTTTTGTTTTTTGCTTTCGCATAAAGAAAAAATAAACTTAGCCGTTTCCGCTTTAACCACGTGACCAAACGAACTTTTGAGTTCTATACATCCAGTTGATAATTTATTCGGAAAAAGGGATTTCTTCACAACTATCAATTCACTTCCAGAATCTATTAAACATTTTACTTTTTTACCATCAATCAACAGTTCAATAAATTCTAACTTATTTCTAGCTGCATTATCCGAGTCAATCTCTAACCCAGATACCTTTTTTGGAGACAAACTTTCTTCCTTTCCTAACCGTTTGGGACAATTTCTAGCAAAATGAAATAATTCCCCTTTACTCCCACAAACATAGCAAATACGTTCTGGTTTACTACTGCCCTGATTTACAAACTTCCCTGAATCCTTGAAATTGCTCTGAGCTTTTCTAAGATTGTTTTTGGAAAAATTAAGCTTTTTATTTTCTGGAGTTTCGATTCGTGTGTTATTGGTATCAACTAAAGATTTACCCCTGGATGAATAAAATAAATCACATTCTCTTCCCAATTGATTAGGTGGGAACCAACTTTGACCCTCCCGAACACTAATATGTTCCTTTGTTTTAGAATCAAGAGTTTCATACAACTTATCAGATACAATAAGATCACACAATTTCTTAAAGTCCTCTCTTAACTTGCAATAATAATTGAAAGTTGCACTGAGTCGAGACGCGAACTGAACATGTGATTCAGATGAATGTCTCTGCGCATTTTTAAAATTGTTCAAACACTCACGCGGTGTTGGCTGAAATTCTTTCAAGATTAGAGTTTTTAATTTATCATAATCCGCGATTTCTTGTTCAGAAACATACGTTAGAACATTATTACATTTATCACCTAATATATTAATCAACACTTCTGATTTTAACTCCACTGGTACACTTTTAGTAGTAAAAGCTTTCTCAAGTGACTGAAAAAACAAATGCATAGCTTCCGGTTTCTGAGGTACAGCTATAGTTAGTGTTTTGACGCTTTTAATAATATCTTCAACACTAGTCTGCGCGTTTCCTCTATCACTCGATAATGATTGTGATTTTAAACTTTCTAATTCAATCTGCTTCTCAATTTGAGCTAATTTAAGACGTTCGATCTCTAACAAATAGTGTTCATTACTTGTTTTAGGCGTCCGATCCTCTGCGATCGACTTGACGACGCCACGAACAAATTCAACGTTCGTTTTGAAAACATCAGAATTTTCGATAATTCTTCTAATTTCAGCTTTTTTAGCATTTTCTGGAACAGTCTGTCCAATTTGTTCCGCAATTACTATTAAATCACTTTTCTTTAAATTATTTAGGAAACTCATTTTAAAAACGAAACAAAAGTATCACTATCTTCAAGAAAGAAATAAAGCAAAGTTTTCACAGTACCTTCTCTGAAGTATCCAAATATCCAAATATCCCGGACAGGCCCCCAGATTTTCTGTAGTAGGGGAGTTTAAGATGCTAAATAACAGTTCCAACTTTGTTTTCCACACCACAGAACATTTAATAAAGATAATCAGAAAAGGTACAAATTAGATTAAATACAAGTGCCGTTTGATACAAAGAGGATTATGTATAGCTTTTACCAGTCTTATCACATAACCGATTAGTGCCTACTCGCATTTGCTGATGTATTAAACAGTACAGTCCAATTTACCACCTTCGCGTGGAAAACTACAGTTCCTTATTCTACACCTTCACGTGCAGCTCACCACCTTCGCGTGGGATAGCACAAGAGTCTCTCTGTCTATGTCATACTCATCTTTCACCTCGCTGCTGGCGCATCGGTGAGGCCCTCTGGTGGTTGTGTCGCACTTACGGATACTACATATATATGGCAATAGCTACCTTTTCAGTACTTTTTAAATTTAATAATTTTACTTTTTAAATTTAATATTTAGAATTTTCCCGGTTTAAAATTCCATTTCTATACAGCTTATTAAAATATTTTTACTACAATAGAAATCTAAATGACTTTTTTTAAAATACTTATGGAGTATTTTCTCCCTCCTTTCTGCATGCCTTCGTGATGTATCGGTAGCACACTCGGCGCGTATTTCGAAAGATCCAGGTTCGAGTCCCGGTGAGGGCATTGCACATTATTCGTGTCTGCTGCTTTCAAAAATTATAATGATGCTACAGTGGTGCTAGTATCCCCTTGACCAAGTAGCGTACCACATAAGAGGTCGCTCGAGGGCGGGAGAGACGATGCTAAAATAAGAGGGACTGGCGCTCGAACTAAAAGGTGATGAATGATGATTCTTTACCACCAGGATTTGGCAATAAAGTTCCCTAATCTCCATTCGCCCTTTAGAAAGGGGAGTATGTAAGGTATTTATTCCCTCCTTTCTGCATGTCTTCGTGGTGTAACGGTAAGGTTTGAGTCTCGGCAAGGGCATTGCTCATTTTTCACGTCTCCAGCATCAAAATAACCTAATGACTCTACATACTGACTCAGATTTATTCCAATAACTCATGGCATTAATTAAATTTATGTTCTTTACAGATGATATATATATATATATATATATTTGTAATTTCTTTATTTAATTTTTTTTCGGGATTGTGAAGTACATATGTGAGATACACCATGGAGAGATTGAGTCCTAAACAGCGCACGAAACTGATTATTTTGAAAATCAGAGATTCATCATCCTCACTCAAAGAGCATACCGTCGGCACTGCAATATGTGCAACTGTCCTCATCAAACTACGATTCTCCATCTGGTACCATGCTTTTGGCAATATTATTCCATCTCCGATCGCCCAAGAGCTTGGTTTTCATTAATGCTGTCCCTCACTCGTTGAACGTTTTCGGGAATTCGAACCGAATGTTGTCTCGCCATTCTTGTGCGATCGCGGATTGAATAACGTTGCCAAAAGCGTGCTACTACACGGAGAATCGTAGTTTGACGAGGAAAACTAAATGCATTAAAGTGACGACGGTATGCTCTTTGAGTGAGGATGATGAATGCTTGATTGTCAAAATAAAGTTCTGTCAGTTTCATGCGCTGTTTAGTACTGTCTCTTATGGCTTGTCTTCTAAATGTACTTCACAGGCCTGGAAAAGAAAAAAATAAATAAAACAAATTGAGAAAAAAATTATTTGGCGTCGCAACCCATGCGCGACTTTTGCGTCACCCTGTATAAACTAGAAAAACAAAGGATTCGATGAATCGGATGCATATTAATGGTGCTAAGTTTGTGAAGACAAAATTGCTTTTAGCGACTATGAGATGTTGCTCAGGTACTTCAGAAATAGTCCTGTCTTTTCAGTATAGGAATTATTTTTACATAAATAACTGCAAATCGAACTTAAAACGCCCAGAATGAAAAGGTACAGCGCAAAATGAAGTCTAAAAACTAAAAATACAAAGAGAGGGAATCTATATGATGGACGGAAATTTTAGTAATTTTATATCCCAGCCACTGAAAGGATCAGGTATAAAGGGCCATGTCTTTTATTAGACTATTAGGCTCAGGTCCTTCGAAAAGGGGATTAACAAAAAATATTTCCAGAATTAAGAATGAAAACGAAATTGCAGAATAAAAGTTTTTTATAATTTCTTTCAAAAATGTATAAATAAATATTTCATATTTCAGAAAAAGATATAAGTTTATACGATAACAGCATCTTGAAATATAAACTAACATAATTCCGATTTTTAAGATAAATCCAAGTAAATTCCTCATCTGCGTTGTGCAGTTTTTAGCTTTTGAAAAGAAAAGAAATTGATCTAAGCGCTTTTAAAAATCGCATTTCTCTATCAAAACACTAGCTTCGAATATATAAGTACCAACGGTTTATGAAAACTTTAACATAACTCTGGATTTAAATGTACAGAAAACTATGAATGCTTATAGTAAACTTGAACAGTTATTTAAAACTAGACAATAAATTGGTCTTTTCTTAAATAGCTAAGCACCGTTAACTGTAAAACACGGACTCTTATGAAGAATTCATAAATACGCATGCATTTTAAACGAGTTCTTTTATAAATAACTGAAAAGAATATCTACTTCCAAAATGTATTAAATGTATTCATAATTTACATTAAATTGAGAATCTGAGCAGCATCTAGCATTAAATGTCTTTTCGTAAGTTCGTTTAACAATACATACTATATCAAAAGAATTAAAAATTACATTTTAAATTATTTTCTCTTTTACTGATTATTTAGCAATATTTTTATTAATATAGGAACATGTTTAATAAATGGTTAAAGACATCAAATACTGATGTCATATTCCTGACTACTACTAGACGACTTACCAAATTATAATTTTCATGAAAATTCCAAAAAGTGACCGTTCAAAGTAAATGCTAGTGGATGTCCCGAATAAAAGTATAAACTAGACCCATACTAAATTTATGCTAATTAAATACAAAAAGGTAAAGATTTATGAATTATAAATAATAACAATGGTAAGCAGTAATTGATAAGTCAATAACAATAATAATGAAAAAAATCTTAAAGGTTTCAGATTTTGTCGGTCACTCAAAAGTGTTTGTTAAGGTTTTTTTACGCTTTCTCTGAGCTCGCAGTCTACCAATCTGCTAATCACTTTTACTAACCATTTTTTTGCATTTTTAGCTTTTTTATTAAATTCCTTCGCACTTACGCCATATACAATTCAACAACAAAGTTGCAAACATTTTAAAAGCAGCTTTCCAGTATACGTTTAGAATTCGCGATACAGCAGTAAATGTTCGCATAACAATTTTTTTTTCTTTTTAGCCCATACGGGCAATTTGCTGAAAAGGCTATTAATTTCGTTTCGGTGTTTTGCGCTGGTTCACTATAAAAGTTTGAATCACTTTTCAAATTGCTGCCACCAAATATGCCCTGCTTTATATTTAAACAAATAAAATAATAAAAAATCCACATGGATGTGTGTATGTATGTTGTGAAAAAAACAACGGTACCTAGACACAAATTTTGAATAACGTAGTCCTCCACTCGAATATGGCCACCTGGAATCCCGAATTTGGAATTTGTTTTATTATCTATTTCATATTTGTAAAACTTCAAAGAATTTTTTATTAACAAACTCAACGATTTCAAAGCGTTCCATTAACATTAACACAGCGTGCATCTTTTTAAGCACAGTTATTTTATGCCCAATGTTTCTTTTTTGTGATATTACTCCTAAATTGGATCTTATGGTTTAAGTGCGAAGAGCATGATATTCGATACAGGTAACACACAAAACGTTAAAAAACACCCCTTTGGTCGTAATATAAAATCTGAATTCACATTTTCCCCCCAAGTCTTTTTTCATCAGATGAACGTTCACTTTTCTTACTAAGATGGCTTTACAAAACATTTTTTTTTATTTTTATTTTTAACGTTTTCTGCATTTACTTATATTATGCCACATAAAATTTATTCTACAGAAAAATCGTAAGATATTTAAAAACAGTATATCTTTAGAATTTCCGATAGACAGATAAAAATAAAGATAAAAATGCCTTTTTTCCGTACAGTGTTGACACTGCTCGCTTTGAAATCGTTAAGTTTTAATTCAAAAATTCGTTAAAGTGTTACAAAATATGAAATAGATAACAAAACAAATTCGAAATTCAAAATTCGGGCTTCCAGGTGCCCGTGTTCGGATGGAGGACTATGTTATTCAAAATCTGATGGCTCTAGGTACCGTTGTTATTTCAAAGTGCGAGAAACATAAATACATTAATGCAGATTCTTCATTATTTAATTTCTATAAATACAGTACAGTGCGATCATATTTGGTATCAACAACTTTAAAAGTGATACAGCGTTTACAGTGATTCGTCGCAAAATGATATTTCAGGACTAAAGTCCCACTCGGGACTGACGCCCTTTTTGGACTTATAAATGAATAATAGTAAATTATAAATAGTTTTTGATAAATAATATATCAATAGCAATAATAATAATAAATGAGCAATAATAAATTATAAAGAGCAATTAATCAATGATAAATCAATAATAGTAATTGGTTTCTGTATTTAAATTTATAAGGGACGCTGAATTTTGTAGTAATATTCTGGTTCCACAAAGTAGTATTGTTACATGCACGTCCATGTTACATTTACACTAATGAAAACAATAGTATACCGAATTCGGTTTGAGAATACTTCTAGTTGGGATAATCCTTTAATTTTTGTGGAGTAAAAAAAATTCATTTTATAAGTTTAAAAAAACTTTTCAAATGAAAAGACTAGTTATAAAAATTTCACAATATGAACAAATAACATTTTACAAAATAAAGATATATAAACATAGTATCTTTTTGATATTCGACTTTCTCTATTTAAACAAAATCTACAATCACTGTAAAATATAAACAATTAATACTATCCTGGTATTTTCAATCCCAAAAAGAAACATACCCATTTCAGCGCCACCAAAAACAAAAACTGGCAGCTTTTAAAAAAAGGGTATTGGACTAGAAATAAACCTGTTCAAGCAAGACAATTTCCATTTCCCTGGCTAAAAGCATTGTCTTGAAAATAAACAGAACACATTTCATTCATTTCAGTAGGAAAAAAAAAAACCTGCACTTCCATCCTTTAGCAAAGCTTTTTTTTATACATTCTTCGTTCTACATATAACATTTGTACAAAGACCACCTTTTGAAAATAAACATTTATATTTTAGAACTCTGCTTGAAAGACCAGCGGTGGAAGTCACGTCCCTGTGGAACATCATCAGTTTTGGCATAAAACAGGTATACATATCGCGGTCAAATCATCCAAAGGCAAACATGAATCGAAAGAAATATTTTCTGTGGAGAACTTCTCTTGTACTATTATTGGAGCGAATACAACGCGTTTATTGATTTGGCAAACGGTTCTGGTTCTTTTTTCTAGCCATACCTTCGTGCTATTTTATATTTCTAGTGTCCTTTGGGAGATATAAGTGTCAGCCGAAGAAATACACATTTATCTAAGCAAGGTGCTTTAGAAAGATTGCACTGCTATATATGTTTTGAAGGATTTAGTTAAGATCCATGGTCTCAGTTAAGATTATAGCAAAGCAAGTAAAGGCTATTTGATTAAGGGCCTACGTGGAGGACTTTTTTTAAGAAGCTAGCAAGTTTTAGTTTAGCAAATGAAACAGATAATGTAGTCTTGGCTTACTGAACTATGGTAAAGCAAACTAGGCCTATTTGCATAAAGGAAGGGATGTTTTTCTTGTGAACAGGCTCATTTTTTACATCTTATTTGAGGAAAAGCATGCAAGCTCCCAAGCTGTTAGCCCAGTTTTAATCAGACTTTCAAGAAGCCGAAATTTTCACAGACGTAGCAATGTTTTACAACTCGACTGCTGTGGGAGTCTCTTAGCCTGCAACAGTTTTGGACACACAAAACTACTTAATAAAAATATATGGAAAAGAATTTTCGCAATGAGTCGAAAAATATTTTCTATAATAGAGTAGGTTTGTGCGAACTCTATAAAATCAATATTACTTGAGATATCATTAATTAAAACTGTCATTGTAAAGTACTGGACCTACAAAAGTTCTGCTAATGACAATAAGATGTAATTCAAAAATCTCTATTTTACATTCTTTAGCATCAAAGAAATATGAAAATTCTTAAGCGTCAACCGTAAAATCCCATTCATAAAAATGAAAACTTGTTCAATTCTCCTCTACAAAAATTGCAATCTCTAAAGCTTCAGATTGCCACCTTTATCTCAAAGAAAGATTTACCACCTAATACTTCAAAAATGTTTAAAACTTTTTAAAAATTTAAAAATGCAGAACATTGCAGTAGTTAGAAAAAAGAATTAAAATAAATAAATAAATGATTTTGCACCATTTATATGCGATAAAATTACAAAAAAATTTGCAAATGTTCATAAAATGTCAATGTGGTATATTATAAATTAAATGCATTTTCAATTATATTGCAAACAATATTAAAAAAGTGAAACAAATGTTAAAATTTTTAAGAAGTATATTTATTGCGTTTAAATTCCACAATCTGTTAAAACATTACAGACTAATTAAATCTTAAGTGCATTAAAGAGCTTAAGTTTTGCCCAATGGGAATGTTCTGAGAATCCACTATGCTCAAGGGCACACAGAAAATAAATTAACATTCTTATATTTCGTATAGTGTCAGTGTCCAAGGCGTGACTGATTCTACAGATTTTAATTTGCTAGGACATATTTCAAGATATCATATGTTTAGTGCTTGTACGCCATCTACAAGTTGTAAAAGAAAAACAGTAAACTTAATGCTAAGCAAGTCTTAAGGAATATTTTGTAGCCAAGCTGCTTGAAATAGTATAACGATATAATGCTTTAAATGCTTACAAAAATTATGATTTAATATGTTACAAATTATGTAATTAAATTATAAAATGCATCTTTTTACAGTATATATCATTGTACCAAAAATGTTATATAATGCATCAGCTAACATTATATTAGATCTATTAGATTAATAACTAAAAGTAAAATTTATTAAGAATAACATATATATAGCTTTTAAATCTCTGAGATGTTAACCACTCTCCCCTTTAATAAAAGAAAAAGAACTTACTATACTCAGAATGACAGTACATCTTATAATTCGTGTAATCAATCCTTTAATATAAACTCTGCTGCTAATATAAACTGTGGACTAACTGTAACAACAAGGGTGTAATGTCCGTGTGTAACTTAAACCTATTAATAAATAATTGTTACACAATAAAGGACTCTTCTATGACCCTATCCAAAACGACCACCTTATACTGGTAATTTTACAGCCACGTACCTAGTCAATTAAATTTCTTGCACTGTGTAAAATGATGGAACCGTTCAAAAGAGGCATTTTGCTAAGATGGATTTATTATAAAAGCCTTGACAATGTGACCCAGTTGTTGGTGAAAAACGAGAAAACTAAACTATAGAACCATATCCAACGTAATTTTTTTAAATCTTTAGTTAAGTAAGAACTACTTACTAACTGACTGTGACATTTTGAAAGGACAGTAAAAATATTAATTCTGTATACTTTTACGGAAAAGTACCTCGGAACCAAAACTAAGGAACAGGAAGCAATGACCGATTGTACAAGACATATTTTTTCGTACAATTCGTTATGGTTGGTTAGTTCATTTGCCTTTTATGTCACAAAACTCACATGCGTTATTCTGCGCTTGACAATTCTTTTTGAAACAGCGCGAAGTAATTATACAAACACACATTCCTTTAACCTTTGCAGCACACCTAAAAATGTCCTTCTGTACGCACAGAAAAATTGAATGAAAAAGGATTTATAGGTTACTCTGAACCTTCTTTATTTATAGTAGATGGCAGCCCAACACAAACCAGTCCATATATTTTAGCCATGTTTAGTTTTTTAAGACCCTCATTTTTCAAAGAAATCTTTTTTTAAGGTATAAAAGGAATTGTTTCAAAAGAAATTTCTATGTTATTTTTTCGGCTGTATGCTAGTCTCCTTATTCTATATTAGTTTTAAATTTTTATCTTGAAATCTTGTTTAAAATCAAATGGCGAACCCTAGGTGTCGCCCCAATCAGTGTGCCCACTTTGGGCACACCCACATAATTAAAACGATAAGTGCTATCTTCACAAAATTTTACTTGTGTACTCCTCTATGCCTAATTAGACTGCCTACCTTTATTACATCAAAACTCCAACTTTAAAAGGTAGCGTGCCGGAAAGGGTAAAAAATGGGCTGTCTGTGGCAGCGTGGAAATCTCACTCATTCCTCACCCTGCGAAATTTCTCTTAAAGATTTATAAGTTGATTGTTTTAGAATAACCGCATAATGTTCATTTTGCCCGGTTTAGTTTCCTCATACCAACAAAAGTTGGCATGCATTACAAAATTTAATTCAAGCCAATTCAAAGCAAATAAACTGTGAGTTTGAATAGGTAAATTTCTAATATTTTAAATATGAGTAATTAGCTGTATTTAAATTATTTAAATTACTTCATTTATCACGTTACGATTACTGAGCAATATATGTTATTATATTAAAAATAGAAGTATAATGGAACACAAAATATAAAAAAATTTTTTAAAAAATCTAAAAGTGAAAGGAGTTTAATTAACTTCTTATCTTACAATTTGATATATACGTTTACGTCTAATTTTCATCAGATCACACCAAGATGCAAATGAGATAATGTATAAAAGAACAGAGTCTTTGAAAGTTAGAGGGAGAGAGAGAGAGAGCTTTGGCAGCGACGCAGACAGTTGCGTTATTCCTCGCCCAGCTCAGATCAAGCGTTAGCCTTTTTTGATAGCCGAATTTAATTGCGCATTCGATTAGAATTTGGGCGAACGTCTGTTAGATTTCGCACTGTAATCTCTTGAAATCTATTTCTTAAAAATTTAAGTTGATACTTTACCTGAACCACGGATATTTAAATTGTAAGCACAAACAGGTTTAATGCTTTAAAGAAAAAGTTGTTCAAACTTCTTCTAACTCAGTTGATATTTTAATAGCTGTAATTAATATATATATATATACATATGCATGATATTATATATATACACATATATATATAATATCATACATATGTATATAATATATGCCGAAAATATTGCTGCGTAGATGAATAGAAATTGCGACGTAGTGAAATGGCCGGTTGGAATTTTGAAAGAAGATCGACTCATCTTGATAGTTAAACATCACTTATTTTTGGATGATGAATTTTTTAGCACATATCTTCATAACTGGTAGAAGATTATTGGTGCTAAACACGCCCCATAATTTTAGATATGCAATTGCATTTTAAATAATGGCGAATAGCTAGCATAAGCTGAGCGACATGTCGCTAATACACAAATGCGTTTTCTCCCAAAATGCTCTCCCAATCTTTCTTTTGAAGGGGCGGAGGAATATGTAAGATATAAAAAAAATACGATGGCTACGCTAAGAAATTATTGGCGAACTCAAAATTGACTATAGTTTATGCTCTTCATCTAAATTCATCTTTTCTTCCCAATTCGAGATCTTTCTAAGTTACATAATGCTGTTTGGAAAAGGAAACTAAAACCTAAAAGTAACCAATCGCAGATTAGCTGTACATATGTATTAGCTATGTACATATGTAGATTAGCTGTACATATACAACCTATCTAGTAAGCATACTTCTTCTCGAGCAATTACGTCATTCCTTCTAACTCCAGCCCTGCAAGCATCTCTGCGCTGCTATACTTCCTTCTCTAAGATGACGTCGTACTTTAAAACCCGTGTACCTAAAAATTATTGTATTCAACTATGATCGAAAAGTAACTTGTCTGCCAAAGATATGATTTCATATGTGTAAAAATAATGATGATGATTCTTCAAATTCAATTTTGTTAGCTTAGTCTTCATGCCTTCACCCTCAACCATGACGATTGTCGGAAGTTAAACTACGCAGTAAAGTCCCTAATTGCCGGAAATTAAAAGTACCGGGGTTTTTCTACGCATTAAAATATGACACACACACACACACACACACATATATATATATATATATATATATATATATATATATAAGCGTTTTAATCGATATACGAGTACGTTACCGTCCGAAAAGCAAATATCCCGTTACGCGTTATTTTTTATCGTTATAATTGTCCATGCGTTATGAGTGTTATAAAAATAAGCTATAAGTGTAACTGATAAAATTTAAATATTTAAAAATATATAACAAAATTTTATTAGCGATTTTATAGTACAAGGGTGGCCAACTTTTGTGTGTATATATGATCGACTTTTTGATTTGAAAAGAGATATACAGCAAAAGTGATTCAACGCAAAAGAATCGAGAGCAGTCTGGTGCTAATAAAAATGAAGCAGCGGAAAATGTTTCATACCAGTTCAGTCATGTTAAAATATGTTTCTGAATTAAATTGACAAACTCCGAATCAGAGTAAAAAAACTGTTTAATTTTAAGATCATTCATATGACAAAAGAAACCTAATCATGCACCATTGATCAGTAATATTGCTATCAAATTTCAAATGGCAGCTCACAAATTTCTTTTAAGACTGTATATATATATATTACATAGATAGATAGATTAAATAAATAGCTATATCACTTACACATATATTTCTCTTAAAATATGTTTATAAAAATAAAAACCTAAAGGTATACTGTATTATATCCATCTGCTGACTTATTTTTTCTTTCAAATTTAGTGGTATTTTATACTTCTCGAAATTCAGTTCTCGTTGGTGGGAGGAGAATTAGACCTGGGAAAGAACTGCAGTCGGTCTTTCAGTTCCACCACCCTCCCCAAAAGCAGTCATCGCCATAAGAACGGAAGAGCGATTGAGCAATGCTAGAATTCGATTTGCGGAAGCCAATAAAATAAGTGAAAAAGCAGGACCCTTAATTGCGATGTCGATACCGAACTTCTACAAGACTTCCATTTTTGTACAACTTGAAATTGCTTTTGGGTCTTCGATTAGCAGAACTCCTTCCATCAATTTCTTTTATACCTTTTAATCTATTAAAGGAAAAGTAGAGTTTATGGAAGAACTAAAAGAGATAAATCTTCAACCAAAAATTCTGATATACGGATGAAGGCAAAACTTGAAATTATTAGATTACCAAGTTGTCTAAGAGAATAAGTTTTAAAAAGAACGGGAATTTATAAATGCAAATTGTATGTATAAAGTAAAAGTGTTTAAAATTTCAGTTTAGCGTTTTTAAAGCGTCACCTTTATTTGGTTACAAATAACTCAAACAAAAGCAGTTATTCTAGCAATGCATCATCCACATCTGCATTAGTTCGCTTAACCTATTAACATCTGCAGCCAAATGTTTTCGTTATTTCATCCGCGTCTGTAGCGAAGAAAATCTCACAACTTGTGATATATCCATTATAATCGTAAAACGAAAGAATATATCGAAAATTAACTTTCCATGAAAAGTAAGTGATGCTGAAATAAAATGTAATTCCTCAAGAATGGCAACGATACAGTAGTATACATAACTAATTAATGAAACATATATTATGGGTCGTAAAATGGAAAAGAAACCTGTACTACAAGGATTGCCTTTCCCGACCAGAAATCTTTGAATGTGTGATGTCACCGATTATTAACCTGCTCCAAGCATCTATTAGTTACTGTCTTTACATCTTCGTTTCTTCCACTTCCATAAATCAAGTAATATCATTGCATTCGAGCTAGGGGAAGGGTATAAATTTGTTTGTCTACTGACTTTGGTTTTACTTAAATAGCTAAAGAATAAAATATTTTCTGACACTTGCGTACACTTTTTAATACGTTGCATCAATACTGCAGTGCCGTCGCAGAATGCCTCATATACCCGTGGATCTAGGCCTAAGACCATAGACAACGAAGAAATGTTCAATACCATGGCCCTAAAGTGACAGTCCTGTTTCAAGACGACGTTTTTTTTTTTTTTTTTAAATAAATGGAAAGCGAGACCAAGAAACCCTTGATATAACATGACGATAGACGCCCTATAAAATCTTCTAATTATACTCTAGCGTTTATATAGCTATTATAAATATATGATTCGTTGAAGAATCAGTTCAATATGACAGTTCATAACTATTACAGAAGCTAAGGATTACACTAGATTCGTCCTTTCTGCCTGTCTGAAGTTCTCGATTCATTTTTCTTTCTACAGTCCGACAGTACAGAAAAATAAATTCATGTCAAAAGAATATGCATTCCCTTTTCATGCTCCAGAAAAGTATGCTCTCATCTTTTGCATGTGTAGCTTAACGGTCTATTCAAGTAGGAACCGATTGAGACAACTCTACATCATGAAAATGGTTTCGAAGCATCTGTGTATCTAGAAATGATCAACTGAATTCATTTGTAATCACGCTTGGGTCTCTTCATGCATTTTAAGAAATTAATATTGTCTCGCTTGGACATCCATTGGTTTATCAGTTCTTGATGTCACTTCAGAATAATTAGTTTCTCGGAAATAGTTGCGAAAAAGACTGATGATCTTCAAGAAACACAAAAAAATAAACAAAGTTATTTGTCATAGCCCATTTGCGAGCATTTCAGTAGCCTTCAAATGGCACTGAGCAATAAGTAATATCTTGACGATATAAACCATCAAAAGATAGAAAATAGGCAAAGATGAAATCAGAATCAAATTAAATTACCTGGGATTTAACAATTCACTTTACTGATATTGCATGACACCGGACGTGCTATTTTATTTTACTATTGCTATTTGAATTGTTCACCGTTTATGTTATCTTCTGTTTGATCTATGAACTAAATGTATGCTTGCAGTCACTCTACATTTTCTAAAATCGTTAGATTTGTATATCATCAAGATCTTCCACGCAGATTATGAAATCTGTTACTTCGTGAATAAACACACGTAATTCACAATTTTCTTTGTAAGAAGCACAACACTTTCATGCTTCGGAAGCAGAAATTATTCTTTAGAAAACGAGAACAATAAATAAATTTAATTTATGATTCAGAATCTTTTATGCTAAAAATCTTCTACTTCATTTTTAATGAATATGTGCGGTGTAAGCATCTTGGTGAAATATCTACAGATAATCAAAAAAAGCAATGATTGACTCCCGAGTTATTAAAAGAGTTCCTCGAACTTAATTCATACATTATGTTACTGAAGTTTTGTAGAGTTAAAAAGTTAGTTATATCTTGAAATCTGCCTGTCGTGTTTTGTATAATTTTCTGCTTTGTATTTTTTATAAATATTAATTTCATTATTAGAAAGCTATTCATTTAGTTTTCTTCTCCCTTGAGAGAGTTTATTCCATAACATTACCGTTTGATAAAGATTTATTCCCTTGACAGAACTTTTTTACCTAAAAGTATATGAAAGGACTAAAAATTTAAGAAGCGCAACTTTTACTTCTGCTAAGCTTCTAAGACCTGCGCGTAAATCAAATGTGGAAATAAGCCGGAGAAGCGATTAAACCATTAAGTTATGTCAAATCGGGAAAAGTATTAGTCAAAGCTTAACAGAGTTTGTCCAAGAGATTAGCTGGCAATCAACCGCAAGAGAAGCGTGCCATGATAAAAGTTGTTGGAAGAAAATCCGTAACCAGGCGGCAAGAAGCAGAACGGAACATCTGCTGCAGAGACTGTTGAGAAAGGAGATAGCCGTATAGGTGGACGAAAGGCAAAAATAAAAGGTCAGGCGGCAAAAGGGAGGGAAAAATTGCCCTGTAATTCGAAAGCTCTCTTGAGACGATCTGATCGATCGATGGCCATCTATCGTAGGGGAGAGCAGAAGGAGGCAGTCTTGTCCGCTACATGAAACTTTTGTGTTGACTTAGAAGTATTATTAAGCGAAGGATGAGAACATAGATTACAATTGAGATTTGTAAACCATCATATATCTTATATAAATATAACAAAATGATATTTTTGCATTATACATGCAGAACTTCCTGCACTAAAATGTTAATCAAAGAATAGAGATAACCCTTAGGAATATTCACTTTATGTTACATTATCATTAAGAAACAAATAAATACGAGTATCATGGAAGATTTTAAAAGAAACTATTCAAATTTGAAAGATTTTGCAGAGACAGTAATGAAGATTACAAACACGAACAAAGATAGAATTGGAATTCGGCACTGAGACTCATATTTTGGACTTTATTTATTTTTTTTTTAAGGCCAGTCCCATTTTTTTATCATATGGCCGGCTTGTGCCGGCTAAGAGGATCGGAGCTGTGCCCTTATAATGATAATGATAATACTGATACATTAGTACATGTTTTGCAAGAAACCCTCATTTGGCCTTTATAAAGAAAAACAAATCGAATATATCCTATAGTGCTTGATTTGAAAATAAAACGTAGCATCAGAAAAAATTGATAGAGTTTTTTTATCCCATTAAGAACTGTTTTAGATAAAAATACATGGAATTAAACATTTGAAGCATAATGTCCTGTTTGGAGATTTGGCATCAAGGTCAATGGATGACAAGACAGACAGATACAAAAGAGTAAGTCTGTGATAATTCTAGCTTGATGAATATTTAGGCGTTTAGACAATAATGACTGCCTTCTTGATGAACTGAAATGTTAATAGATGATCCTCATCATCGCATTTTTTTTCTTATTTTGTTTACACTTCCTGTAAATCAAACTCCGATAATTTAGCCTGATACAGTATTATCACCATTATTCTCCCAAAACGTTTGACTCTTGATTCTGGTAAAATGGATTACATGAATAGTCGGAAACAGAAACGACAAAGGATGGTGCTGTTGCTGCAACATTCTGCAGCGTTCTCTAGCTGACAGTGGAGACTCGTTTCGTGACATACGATGAATTTAGATCTACAATTTCAACTCAGAAACAAAGCAACAATCGAAGTGCTTCGCAAAACTGAATCTTCAGAAAAAATAAATGCAAATCCGCACAGAATACATTTTTCTTCGAACAATACAGTTATCAGTTCCGATGTAGAATATTCCGAGGAACAGAATATTTTTACCCTGACACAATATTGCAGCTAGTGAATCGATAAAAAAACAGTGTTACTACAAGGAGACTGCTGAAAAATCCTAGATGTTGGTGTGTACGTGATATGTCCTTCATAGGCAGGCTCACAACTTGTCAATCATTATTACTATTTTGTAAACACTATTAGATTTCAATACAATAAAATTTGTTAGACACATTATAAGAATAGACAGAAGAAAATCTCTAACCACTTAAATTTTTAACCATGAAGTAGACCTAGGTTGAGATAGCTAGAAGACATTGGAAATGATTTTAAGTTCATAAATATTCAAAATTAGAAAATATACTGTAAGAATCTTCGGAAGACGTCCTTGGTCCATTATGGGCTGTCTTGGTATTGATGATGATGAAAGGCTATGTATTTGATTCATCATTCTTAGCTTTACTGTATGCCCAAAAGTTATTTTAAGGTTATGTATCTTTTATTTCTTATTATTTGGCCGATTACTTCTAGATCTGACAAGTTTAAGAAATGTTTAATTTATAAAAGAAGTGGTAAATATTTCTTCTCTTTTTTACGTTACTTTGGTTTAAGAAAAGAATCGACAGAAAAGCTCAACTTTCAAACAGCGTTAAATCTGTAAATAATAGCAATAATATCCCCACCATTATTAAAAAATAGAGATAAAAAAATCTAATTTAGACCATTAAAGTTCTTATAAGGACCTCCATTTCGTCAGCGAAGCCCACTTCTTACTACTTTTATATATTTAATTTCTCAAAATCGTCCATTTTTATGGCATACAGTTTGATTCCTTTAAATTTTCTTTAATCATACAGTATATATGCAACTTACTAATATATACTTCCTTTTTACAATAAATAAATAATTTGATTTTTGTATGAAACTATCGCTTATATTTCTATTCAGTATTCCGTATTTGTAATAAACTTTTAGAAATTTCTTATCATTTCTTAAGGAAGGTAAATCGAAGAAACGACACGATAATTGCGCATAATTTTATTTATTTGCAACATTACCTAAATTTGTTTAAAATAGATCGTAAATACGAAATGGAAATAACTTTTCTACTTCAAGTAGTAATGGTGTCAACCTTCTTATTAGTTTTAACATCAACAAAATTTTATATTTGCTTACTCGATATTACCATTGATGAATTTTTGTTAAATGCCAAATACTTCAATCCGATATAATATTCAATTACTCAATCAAGCTTAATTGATTATCCTTTCACTTCAATCAACTGATTTTATTTATTCGCAAAATGCATAACATTTCGTCCAAGACCATTTTATTCTCTTATTGTACCATGCTAATTCATTCTAATTTCCGGTGCATCACAACATTTCTCACATTCTCATTCTTTTCCCTTATCAAGTACTCCTTCTCCTTACGTCATAATGCTCACTTGTTCTTAAATAATAATAGTAATAATAATAAAACTCTTGTCAAATTTGATGTATCTGAAATTTGCCACCTTATCTTCAATTTGTCAAGGTCCACCCAACTGCTCCAGGCACTACTCAAGTGCCTAAATACCGTAAGGTATAACAAATTCGATGCACATGTTATTAAGGAATAAATACTTTGAGTCAGTTAAACATTGTTAGGTTTCTTCGCAAAAATCCAGTCGAGAGGACCCTGCGGGACATCAATGGTTTTCTTAGAAATTCCAGTCACTTTTTCTCTTTTTTACTTGGAAGGGGGACATTTTTGAATACGCATGCACTGTTCAATATCGATCAGTCAAGAAGATGGTCTGTGCCTCGTTAAAATCTCCTTACGAGGCGCTCAATGAGGATCTAATGAAGTCGTTTACGGTGGAAGCCCAAGGGTGGAGAAATTCCTCTAGGGAGGATCTCTACCACAAGAAATGGGAGAATTCCTTCCCCAAGATCTGTTTACCGCCGGAATATTTTGACTTTCGGTTTTTCATTAACCCGTAGTCTTTGCTTTCTAACTATGCGGATAAAATAAGATAATCTGACAGCCATTATGGATTAGGTCAGATGATATAATATTTGTTTATATATTTCAAAATATTAAATCACATTATTCAGTACATGAAGAAATAAAATTACTGTGTCACTGCGCTTCTGCTACCCGGATTGTTCATACAGTAGAATTTAGGCAGTCAGCTTATGCACTGGGTTTCGGATATTGTCTGCGATGTTACCTAAAACTACCTGTAAATAGCCCGTTTAAAGAATGAAGCGCCTAGCAAAAGTAAATTATTCTTCAAACGCCAAAATATAATGAACCTTTTTGTGGCAACAATCTCTTTCAGATAACAACTTCAGAAACAGGCCAGTATTTTTGACCACATAAATGCATATTGCGATTGAGCATGGTTTACCTAACGCAACCACCTCGACAGAAGACTAAAAAATCATATGGAACTGTGGGTATTTGTCTTAAACCCATAATCACACACGCATTTGTTTCACACGAACAACTTTTTCGGACAATTTTTCTGCCTGGTTAAGTACTGAAAGAAAGACGCACGATTTTCCCCTTCCTTTCGAAACAAAATTGCAAATTATTCGTTTTCAAGCAATCAGCTATCAGCTTCGAATGCTGTCAACTTGCTTGTTTGTAATGGAGAGCCAGTTTTCCCTGTGTTAACCCCAAAGCCATCTACGGTGATTTGCTGTTGTGACGAAGCAGAAAAATTGTTCCAAACAGTTATTCTTCCGAAATAAACGGATGTGTGATAGCAGCCTTAGACAGGGAACACTGTATTTTCTTACGAATAATGCAATCTCGGAACGACGCTATAAACGGCTTTGAAACTAACAATATTTTATCCTATGTGGACACCACATTACTTCCTTGTATGGCATATTAAATTGTACACTTTTTTATACTTCATTTAAACTGAATTTCTCGAACCGATTCAATCAAATCAGTTCTCATTTTGCGACAAGGCAAAAATAGATAAAAAAATTCAAAACCTTTTCATTAAAAATTATAAATACAGAAAAATCTCTAAAACTCCAAACACAGTTAAAAAAATATTTTTTACAAGTAAAATAAGATTTTCTGCGCCAAAAGAAGCAATTCGGCTAACGGGTAGAAAGACCAAATATTCGGTGCACAAAAATGAAACTAAACTTTCCTTTCCACTGTGTTAAAAGACATTAAAGTTGGTGCACCAAATGACTTAATTCATTACTCTATTAACAGTTTCAAATGTAAACAAATGGCGTAAGACCTAGCACCACTTCAACTTTTTAATTGTTGATAATTTTACAACTATAGCATGCATATTGACTAAAAGCATAGAACCCTTAATCGGAACATAAGAACAACATAACTCAAACACTTTCAAAGTGAAAAATGCACAATTTACCACATATGCGAATATAAATACTAAGCTCGCCCAGAAGAGTAACAGGGTGGGAATATATATGTATATAATATATATACGTTTGGTGAGACCGATTATAACGAGAAAGAGAGGTACAAACTGATGCGAAATGTAAAATAAATTACTTTTAAAATAACTTCGAACATTTGTAGTATTTTAGTCTTTCTCAGTGAAGATAGATCATCATGTTAGAGTTTCTCTATAAGTAATAACATCTCAATAGTGAAAAGAATGTAATGAGATAGGAGTGAACAAAATAGCTTCACATTATGATGCATTCATTAAATGGCAGAATTTAGACTCAGCTTTTCAAATTTAGTTAATTTAGAATTTTTTTCAATACCTTGCTATTGGCTGTGTGAAATCGTTTCACTAAACACTGCGTTATTCTAAAACAATGCGTTTTTTCCCTTAAAAAATTAGCGTTGCCATTAAAACAATGATTTTTATTTGTCGCCTTTGTACGTTGATAAAGGTAATAAATGCATTAAACAATACATGCATCTACAATAAACATTACAATAAATGTATCTGCTTTACATTTAAGCATTTATTTGACATACTTCTCCTAAAGCAAACACTGTATTTTAGAAACTATTCCTTTATCTGTTAATGTTATCGAATTGCAGCAAAATGAACCATAGATTTAAAGTTAACTGGAACTTCATTAGAAACTAAATTTATTTTCTGAAAATCGGTTTTAGCGCAAGGAGCAGTCAAAGCTAAATAATTTTCAGTATCCTATATAATTTTTAACAGTCTCACAATCAAGGACGTTGTTCAAAGAACACCACACAGCCGACAGATACTAGACCCGCAAAAAAAAGGCGAGAGGTACTACCAAACCTTAAACGAATGTTGAAAGAAATTTTAGCTGGAGTTTGGAGTAGTCTCTCGAACTACTATATCGTCCAGAGCGTCCCAATGACCAAATAAAATTTGAAAATTTTCAAGTAACTAGATAAACTATTTGACATATTTCAGAGATAGTTTCTAGTGGGAAAGTATCGAGTTGGTTATGTGACGTATTTACATTATTTATGTGAAATATTCTTCAAAAATTAATATTTATAACAAATCCAAATTGTTCGCAATCTTTGGCCACGGCTTCAATCTTCGATTAAATGTATTCCCAAAGACCTTAAGACTCAAACTAATAAACAATTTTAACCACCAAATTCATGTTCAGAGTACCAAAGCTGGTAAATTAATAGTGGTTATTTCGGAATGTTCTGCTTCATATAGTTTCCAAGGTTTCCATCACGAGATGGTAAAAAAAATCACATATGAAACTTTAATCTCTTTTCTCAAGTAATGCCTCAATAAAATCCCAATATTTGTTGAAAACTGTCTGTCCTAAAGTTTCGTAAGCCATGCAACAACGGCAAAGCACATTAGAGAGCCCATCCCTGTTCAGATTTGTAACGCTCCCGAGATATGCTGCTAATAAATCACGCGAAGCAAACGATCTTAAATCCCACTGAGAGTAATAAAAGTAAATCGGCGGTAAAAATTTAAAATAAAGTTTACATGCATTTATTCCAGTTTATAAAGCAAAGGAATTGCTTATAAAGTCTCTTAAAGGTAGACACATTACTCAACATATAATGCGCTATATAGAACTTTTCAGTAAATTTCTTCTGGAATGTCTTCAGTAAACAAAGTCGCTTTAAGAACAAAAACAGAAAATGTTTATCCTTGCAGAAATTTTGAGTTTTTTAGCTTTTCTTTGGAAACAGACTTACTTGTCAAAAACAGCAATTAACCGACTATGATGGTATCATTTTTTAAAAACGGGTTTCTCGACGTTTCTTCACTTGCGACCTTTTTTAATGACAAAAAATATTTAGTGATCTCGTCGTTCCGTTTTGCAACATCCTTACTTGAATAATATACTTAATTTATTGAAACTTCCAAAGGTTTAAAAATAGAATTTTTGTTAGAAAGCGAAGGAATGCCTTTTAAAAATAAACCGCTTATCCATAACTAGCATAATTTAAAAAAATATGTAAAAATCTGAAAACTTTCAGTTCTTATATTACTAACGTTTAGTGTGTTACCTTTATTTATAAAATATCATGTTCTTCGCACTTAAACCTTAAAATTTAGTTCAACAGCAATATCGCAAAATAATTTTAAATTCAGCATATCTTTAGAATTTCCGAGACACAGTCTCGCGTGCTGGAGATATTTTTATTTTCCATACAACATTGCCATTGCTCGATTTGAAGTCGTTGAGTTTGCTAATCAAAAATTCGTTAAAGTTTTACAAAATATGAAATAGATAATAAAACAAATTCCAAATTTTGGCTTCCAGATTCCCATATTCGGGTGGAAACGTACGTTATTCAAAATTAGATGGCTCTAGGTACCGTTGTTTAACACAACGCGAGAAACATACATATATTTATGCAAATTCTTCATTAATTAATTTCTTTAAATATAATACAAGACTCTAATATTTAGTGGCAACAATTTGAATATAATGAAACAACGCAAAATGCCAAAACGAAATTAAGGGTTCTTCTGAGCAAACTGCCTCTTTGGACTAATAATGAATAGCCTTAAGGTACTTTTTAACATGCCTGCAACAACATTTTGATTATTCATATGAATTAATTATAATCTTGGTATAAGCGAGTAACTATAAAACACAAATAATCACGAAATAACCATAGGAAATTGTAATTTATTGTATAAAGAAAAATGAGTTTTAACGGAAGTCGTTTATTCTATTATTGTAATTATTTTGAATCTAATTATAATATATTATTACTAGCAGCTTCGCTGCCAGCCTTCGACTAGCTTTTAAATGTACCGGAAAAATGGCTGAAGGGAACACCAAACATTACATTTAAAAACTGCGTAGAATTTTACTCTGCAGAACAACTTCATAAAAAAATTATTACGTATAACAAAATTACAATGAAATAAGCAATATCCCTTAATACAAATATTAATTATCCTAATAAATAGATTAACCAACTTCCTTTTGCAAAATCTTAAGAACTCAAATGGTATAAAGGAGGTTAAGAACTTTGTTTCCTAAAAAAATCACTCAAAATTTTCAATATCTTAAAAACAGTGAAATGAGCAATGAATAACATAAAAGAATACAAAAAAACAAAAAATTCTGAAAAACAAATATACATAATGATATTTTATCTTATATTTTCAAGAGAAAAAAATTACAATGAAATAAGCTGTTTCCCTTAATACAAATATTGAGGGATATAGCTTATTTCATTGCAATTTTCTAATACAAATACTAATTATCCTAATAAAAAAATTAACCAACTTTCCGTTGAAGAAAAAAATCATGCAAAATTTTTCGATATCTTACAAACAGTGAAATAAGCAAAAAATAACATGAAAGCAACTCAAAAAAAAAAAAAAAAAAAAAAACATAAAATTCCGCGCAGAATTTTACTCTGCAGAACAACGCTATAAAAAAAATCTATAAAAATGCGTATATATATAAAAAATGGCAATGAAATATGTCAATCTCTTAAAAATAGTGACATAAGAAATACGATGAAAAATTGTTGCCAAACCCATATTTCTAAAAGAATGAAACTATTCAAAATGTTGCGATTTCATAAAAAAATCTAACGACAACAATAAGACAGGAAATTGTTGCAAAATCACATTTTTAAAGATGTGAGAGGTGAGAAGTGTACTCGGAAGCTTCATTTAAAAAACGTTTTAAAAATACAAAATATTATCATTTTTCCAAAATTCTTTTTATAAAAGCAGTCGCAAAGATGAAAGTTTAACGTGTCCAAAAATGACACGTCAAATGAGTCTATGAGTCAAATAAAATGACTTCTTAATTATTAATATTATAATACTCACAAAACAAATGTAAGAGATAAATAACATGAGGACCGTGTGAAGACCTCGAAACAACGGAATCATTGTTTGGAGAAGAGTGGATTTTTTAAAGCATTTTTTTCAACACAAAATAAGATCTGGTTTTCAGAAGTTTCCAATAATGATTTCTACATATTTCTCGTACGTGCATTTGTTCCTTTTAACATGATGAACAAATTCGGGAAACAATAGAGAAAATACATCTAAGTTTAAAACAACCGTGAATGTGGATTCGCAAGTTTGACGTTGTGACTATAATTTGAAACGACAAAAAACATTCACAGACTGTGCACAACACTTGCATATTAACTGTAAACTATTTAGTATCTTGAATAAATGAAGAAAGTGATATAAGACATCTCATATGAAAATTTGCTTAAACTTTTACTAGGAAACATACAAAGCTTTAATGTTATTTAGCTTTCGAAGTTATACTACAGATTTAACTAAAGCGAGAGTGCGCAACAAAATTCCTTATCGACTATTTTGCCCTTGATATAGAACAATGAATTTGAGACCACGTTTTATGGCTTTGAAGTTCCCATACGTTCCCAGGTTACTTACAAATTACTCGCCATCCTAAGGGAAATAAAACTCTGCTCTGATAATTTGCTTTACAGAATACTACGCCAGCTTACAACGCGAATTGGTTTAATTAAACGCAAAAGTTTCATAGGAAATAATATCTTTAATACGGCCTTGCGCTATAGTTTCAATTCTCTTACGGCGGATGGCAACAATTAATTTAAGTTTCATAAAGGGATAACTTTGTGCATCGTATGTCTGGTATCTGCGTTTTGGAAATTCGATTTCCCCAAACAGGATACGCTCCGAAGAATTTCTTTATATAAACCTGCACTTAAGAAGTTAATGGTGGCAGAATATTTAAGCTTTGCTGGAAATACAGACAAATAGCTGTTACGTTCTCGCATGTGAAAGTGCGAAATTCAAAATAACGAAATTTAGATCGCACATATATAAATTGTATATCCATAATTACTAATCCAATTATGTTAAGAATTGTATAATAGTATAGTGAGATCAAAAAAAGAAGGCTGCAGGCACCATTTCTTGAATACTGATCCAAGACATGTATTTCTAATTAATAAATTTAAGATAAAGAATTTTATGAAAACAACTACAACTTGTGAATACTGTAAGCATAAAATTTGATTTTCCTATAACTCCTGTAAAGTAAAATTTCCATTTGATGAAATATTCGTTATTCCCATAGTTATATTTGAAAAATACATTCATAGACAAACATATACGTATATTGTATATACGTATACGTATACTGTATATATGTTATACATAAACGTATCCAATTGGGGAAGCGCCAGAATTTTCGGATGAACTATTGTAATTCAAATACATTGAAATGATTCATCGGCTAATTCTGGATACAGAAAAGCAAGGATTTTTGTAGAAAAGAGATTTCAATGTTCTTTCCCCTGACGAAGTTGATTGAATTCCTCTTCTGTTATGTTCATTTTTCTTTAAATTTGATTAACTTTTTTGAAATGGGGTTTTGCTTGTTTGAAAAGTTTTGGTTTTAACATTTTTAAAATTCTTTACTGCATTTATAGGATTATTTGAAATTTATTAATTATAAATTAATTATAAATTTCAATTTTCGTGAAAAATTAGTTCTAAATTTCGCACTTTATGTTATAAGCTATTTCTGCCGCCTTCTTGGAATGACTTTGTGGTGTAATGGTCTTCACGCTGGGCGCGTATTCCAGGGGTCCGCGGTTCGATTCCCGAGGAAGGCGTTGCTTATTTTTCATCTTGCCTGCTTCCAAAATTACCTAATGCAATGTCTTTAATGGTAATTTTTGAGCAGCTTTTAATGCGTGAAAATATTAGTCATGTTTACTTTTTGTTTTTTAAAAAAATTGTTTCGTAATTATATATGTTTATGTTACATATATTTATATTGTTACGTTATTTTCTTCCTTTACGTTCGTACGGTACGGGTTCGTGTTGATTTGGAGTGAATAATGGCAGCAGCACTTGAAGTATCAAAAGACACTTGGCCAGTATTTCCCAAGACAGCTCCAAATTCACATTTTTACAGTTGTCGAAAAACTACTATATACACGCTGTAACAATCAGCGACAGAGCCTTCAGGCAATCAGGCAATAACGGTAGAGCCAGCTTCACTGCAAAGCACCACAGTACAGCTCCCAACTGTGCTCGGTCTTTCTTGGAACTCCACGTACTCTTGTTATATGACAATAATATAATTTCAAATGTACTATTTACTACTTAACATCATTCCATGTGATTTCTATAATCAATGTTCATACCAAATTTTGTGGTAGGTAAATGTATGTATATGGGTAACATAACAAAAATATTTCAACCAATACTGTATCAATCACATGGCATAGGAGTTTGAGTAGTTATCATAGTGTAACATAAAAAAATAAACAATTCTAAATTTCAGGAATTTGCGTTGTGAGACATAATGTCGGGCAATAATCCGTTCAAAAGCTATGGTCCGGTGCAAAGTCAAATAATTAAAATAATTACAAGGCTAAGTAGGTAAAATCAATCTAACGTTTATTAAGGAGAAAATAGTAAGAATACAGTTACATTTAAAAATGGTGGTGACCGGTCATCCTTATATCTGAAGAAACAACTGAAATATTACATACCTTCGTTACATATTTAACAATTCACCGTTCCCGTTTGGGAGGCATCATACAAAATTTTGGGTACTTGATACAGGGGAAAAAGTCTGACAGATTCTGTCACAATGCAGGTAATAATAATTAAACGTCTGAAGATACTTCTGCAAGAAAGAAAGAAAAAAAAAAAAAAAAAAAAAAAAAAAAAAAAAAAAAAAAACAATATGAGAATTAGTAATGGGCAACCCTTTCGGAGGCCAGGCTTTCCACCCCACAGCCGCTTCCAACCGGTAGGACTCCGGTCTTCCCCGAAACACCGGCCATACTCAGTAAAACTCAGGAATTCTTGATTAAATATGCCTTCCTTCTGTGTAGGTTCTTTAATCGTTCATCTCACCTGGGACTCCCGACGGCTGGTCTCCGCTCTGCATCTTAGAAGTCATCTCTCGTTCCTTTTCTACGAGAAAGTCTCCTTGGCTCCGTCAGAAAAAAAGCGTGTAATCGAAAATCCTTTCCTCGTCTCTCCACTCGAAAACACTGCGCATCCACTTTAATAACTGGCGCGTTTTTTGAAAAATTTGGCGTAGAAGGTGATCAGCAGGGAGCCAAGTCCAGCAACCCAAACAGAGAAATCTTTACGGGAAGGGATTTCCCGACTACCAGAAATGCCAGTTAGCGCAGTTTAATCATTCGGCCTCCAAGGCCACACCAATGTGTCAACAATCTCCCGAGACGAAAACAAGGGGGGGGGATATCTAGCCTCGCATCGAGGTCCAAGTCGGCCATGTAGAGCTTCCTACCCAATGATTATTTCCCCCTCCTCAAAATACGCTGTAGAACCTTTCCCTGCTCGTCTGTCCAGCAAAACGGGGTCATCTTTAAGGGAAACTCCAGATGGTGTATACATCCAACAGGTCACCCGCATATATGGTTTTTCGTTTGGGCGAAAGAATTTTGGGGTGCAGTAATCCTCTAATAAGGGATTTTGAGAATGCCAAGCTAGCGGTTGGGATGTGAAAATTTTCAGAACCAAGTGAACACAAATGACTTTGGGGAATTAAAATTAACTATTATTTACATAACAATATAATTCATAAAAAATGTCAGCACTATATAAATTGTTTCTTCAGCAGCATTTTAAGTATAAACACTCATAATCGAGATTGAATTACAATTACTATTGATTTATTTACCTTATCGCCAGTCAGAAAATATGCATTCGACAACTTTAATAGAAAGAGGGGTAAAAAAAAGTTAAGTTAAAAAAAATTAACACACTAAAAGTGCAGAAAACAAAACTTTAAAATAATTAATTAAAGTTAAAAGTTAAACAACCTTAAAAGTCCAAAACAAAAGTACAAAAACCAAGTAAACTTAAGTCCTTAAACTCAAATTAAAACAAAACAACTTCAACTCAAGAAAACTTTTAAAGCAACCTAACCTTAATTTTAAAGTTTACAAAAGTTACAGTTTAAACTTACACCAACTTTAAACAACTAAAGCAGAAAAATTTAGAACTTCAATTACAGATCAAAACTGATATAGTAAGCAAAACTTAAGCTTAAATAATAACAATTAATACATAACACTCTCAAGATTCTCCACGCTACAACTCGCGATGCACTGACGATATACAGCTCCCGACTCCTCGGTTCAGTCGTCCCCGGAGCTTAACACACTCTAAGATTAAACTCGACGATGCACTTCGCGATACACTAAGAGACACTTTCGGTGCACTCGACGACCAACTCGGCACTCACTGTCTGACTGTCAACTCGATGGACTCTCACTAACTTCACACGGACTGACTAACTAACTCTCCGCGTACCAGCAGAGTTCATGTAGCTTTTGGCTTGTGTTCGAGAACATTCTGGGCTAAACCAGTAAGAATTCGTTCCAGAAGGTTTTCCATCCGTCTATTACATATCACCAAATGGGCAATTTTTCGCCAAATATGACAATCCTGCCTTTCCTAGCCATTTTATGGCAACCCTAAAGCTGCCTTACCGCGCCTGAACATTTCATAACACTATTATATATATTTATATATGTTTTTATATTATATAGAGAGAGATATATAAATTTTGATATATGTGTATTTATGTATATATATATATATTATACGTTTATACTACATATATTTATTTATATTGTTACGAATTTGGTATTTAAATAGTTTGTGTTAGTTGAATTGTAAATTAAAGGGTTTTATTCTTCGCGCAGTGCAACGCGTGACGAATATTAAAAGTAAGCTAAGCCGGAAAATTGAAAATACAAGAGCGCGTGCATTTAACATTAAATAAATAAATATCTCTTTTTGATTTTGAGAAAGGTACTAGAAAATTCTCGCGCGCGATTTTAAAATCTTATAAAAGGAGGAAAATCTCTCAGTTCGTTGTTCGCCATTAACTCCTGCCCTTCTGAACTCAACTCACACTTCGAACTTCTTCTCTTTTCAGCGCTCAAAGAGCAAACATCTGATGACAGCCGGAACACATCAAGCAGAATGCTTGATAATCTCGGCATAAGTGTAACTTGGAACTTGAAATTTAGTTGTTATTAGTTGTTAGTTAGTTTGTTGTTGTTTTAAGAGTTTGTTTAGAAAACTGCTCTTGTTGATTGTAGCGAATTCGTGGACTAGCTTTCTTTAGCTGTTTTGAATTAAGTTCTATTGAACGTTTGAGTAGTTAGAAGATAACTACTGTGATATATTGTGATACTGCATGATTATTTGAGGACATTTAAGCATTATTTGTTGTGATAATAATAAATGTTGTTCCTTTTTCATCGGACTTGTGCATTCATTTCGTAACGAACCCGTACGCACACAACAGTATGTTTATGTATGTTTTTATATTATATATAGAGAGATAGACAAATAGATAAATTTTGATATACGTGTATTTATATATATACACACTTATTTTCCATACTATCGGAGCACTATGTTTTTCATGAGGCAAAAGTAATAATCAATTTGCTTTTTTACCAACTGCTGCAACATTTGCTTTTTATACGAACTGCTAATAGCCAAAATTACAAATTTTTGTTTAACTAATTGAAAGTATGCGAATAATGATTAGTAATAGCCATTGAAAAATGATCTAAGTCATCATATTGTTTCTCCTGAATACCTTCCCGACATTTACTCGTAAACGCATGAAATACTTTACAGTCAAACATTTGAACGAAGTTAAATAATTGCCTTGTAAGATTCTAACTAGTGTAATTCCCAGTTGCTGCAGAAGGTGACGAATCTTAAGAACTAATTAGCGAATAATCGCTAATTTTTTAACAACAGCATTCTATAGATACCTAGGCATTTTATAGTATTCCTGGCATTTTTAGGCAAAATATGAAATATGAGAGTTATTATGTACTTTACCTAAGAATTTTATATAACACCTAGCCATTCTGTAGGATGACAAATGCTCTTTAGGCAAAGTAAAGAAAAAAGGCTATGATAAGGCTATTATTTGAAGACGCTTATTCCTCAAAAATTTGAATTTTATTTTGAAAAAATAATAAAGGAGTGCCATTAAAATTTTATTTATAATACATAAAGAAAAATGAAATTTGTAGGAAACAAATTTATGCCTTTCTTGTTAAAGAAAAAAATTTTATATACAAAGTAAGAAATTAAAATTAACCTATTTGTTGTAACATGGTATGCTTGAATGACATTTTGAATTCACATCAGTACTTTTTTCACACAAAGACATTTCATATTGCAGCACTTTGTTTTGCTCATACACATTACCAAGCCTCGGTCACTTCCGTTGGAGTGAGCAATGCAGTAGACCAGAGAGGAGTTTCGTCGTCAGGAATATCTTCAATTCTAAGCAAATCACTTGAACATAAAATTAACTGTGATCTCGTATACAGTTATTTTAAAATCCTTTTAGAAGTTCTAAGTCTGTATAAATTAACCTCACACCCATTTCAAATGCCAATACATTGCACGAATTATTATATACTTTCCCTAAGCACTGCATATAATAGGGAGATATGTTTCATACTTCGCCGATTTGCCATTCTATAGAATACCTAGACAATGTGTGAAATGTTTAATCGTTTCATACATTACTGGCCAATTTTCGGCATTCTATAAAATGCCTAGGTATTTTAGAGTATTCCGAATTACATACTTTGTCAATAACCTAGCTACAAAATTTTACTGTTAATTATTTAATAAAATCCAGCATACCTCCCAAAGCCTAATTGACAGCTTGGTTTGGTTTAGTTGATTGTGGGAAAGCACAATAGCTCTATCTGCCTAAGGGAAGGGATGCCTTCGTGGAGGTCTTTCTAAGAGAAATTGGCTCGTATGCTCATTACACAAGCGGAAAACCACGAAAACGCCCATGCAGCCAGCCCTTTCGCCTGAAATCGAACCTAGGTAGAAACTATCAGTATTCAGCAATTTTGCCGCTGGGCACCTAACTGACAGCATTTATAATTACGATGCCTCAGCTTGCTTTTCCTAAAACACTGTCTGCTTTCGGATATAATTTACCATGCAGTTAGTTTTTTGCCTTAATTCATTAAATATTTGCTGTCATGGATTCGAAAGTTGACCAAATAAAAAAAAGGGGGGAATTAGGTTTTGCTCTAAAACAGGAGAAACAGAAATGGAGATATTTGAAATGTTGTGTAGAGTACACAAAGATCAATTATCATTAAGATCTAGTGCTTGGTACGTGTGCTAGTACTGGTTCTCTTTTTTATGTCTTACACATTTCTCGAAGGACAGAAAAAAAAAAAAAAGATCGTATTTCTGCAATTCATAATAATTTAATCCAAATGTCAGATATTAATCACAATTATTTTGTTAACAAACTGTAACTGGAGATGAAACTTGGTGCTTTATGTATGATCCTGAAACAAAACAGCAAAATTGTTGCTTTGGTTGGAAAAGTTTTACTCGGCCACAGAAACTTCACTTTTGAAATTTCTAGCAAAGACCATGTTAGTGATCTTTTGATACTGGGAAGGGATAATTCAAAAGGGGTTAATTTTTTTTACAGTACCTTTCAAAGTGAGTTTTTGCTGAGGGGTTTACAAAGACGTAATCGACAGACTTCTGAAAAGAATTCAGAGTATCAGGCAAAAAAAGGCTCAATTCAGTAAATGGCTACTACTTTACAATAATGCACCGTCACAGAATTCCATTTCATCAAACAATTTTTATCAAAGAAAAGAGTCGCAATTCTCAGTTACACCCTTTTATTCACCAGATTTTGTACTCGACTATTCTTTCTCCCTAAAACGAAGTCTTACCTCAGATATCATTATTTTAATGGAACTGAAGAGATTCAGAGAACTGTAGCCAAAGACTTGAACAGCATTCCAAAAGATGAGTTCTAGAAAGGAATCAAGCAGCTGTAATATGCATGTCAAATGCTTTATGGACTTATAAGGAATACATATTGGAAGTTATGTTGTACAGTCTCTTAGAATTTTCGATGTCTGGAAACTGAAAAAGTCCGCACTGCCCTCGACAAGATTCGAACTCCAGACCTCCCGAATACGCGTCCAGTTACACTACGAAGGCATGCAGAAAAGAACAGAAAAAATGCCTTATGACTTCCTCGATTAAAGGGCGACTGGGCATGAAGAGTCCAATCGCCAAATCCTGATGGTGACGAATTATCATCCATCACTATCGGGGGCCACATCTAGACATTTTTTTTTGGGGGGAGTAATTTTTCGATGTCAGAAAACTGAAGATAACCGCACTGCTCTAGCGGGGATTCGAACTCCGGACCTCCCGAATACGCGTCGAATGTGCTTCCAGTTTATACTGAGATATTAGGATTTTTTTTTTTTTTTTTTGAAAGTAGCAGAGATCAAAAATGAGCAATGTCCTCGCCGGGACTCAAGCCACGGGCCTCTCGAATACGCGTCGAGTGTGCTGACCATAACACCATGAAGGCATGCTAAGAAGGCAGGAGAAATACCTTATATACTCCCCCTTTTAAAGGGCGACTGGGGTTTTAGAGGACCCAATCGCCAAGTACTGGTGGTGAAGAATCATCATTCACCACCTTTTCTTAGTTCGGGCGCCACTGTACGGACATTAGGATTTTTTTAAAGCAGGAGAGATTAAAAATGAGAAATACGATCGACGGGACTCGAACCACGGGCCTCTCGAATACATGTTTAGTGTGCTGACCATTACACCACGATGGCATGCTAAGAAGGCGGGAGAAATACTTTAAAATATCACGAAGGTATGCGGAAAGGAGGGAGAAAATACCTTATAAAGAACTAAGAATGTTGTTTTCTTCAACTCTGGATTTTGTACAAATTTAGTCGTAAATCTTTGTAGGCACACTGGTATGTCACTTCACATTACACCAATAATAGACTTTCTCCATGATGCGATTTTCAGAACTAATTACAATTACGTGTCTGTCTATAAAGAGAGAGATTTAAAATGACTATATATTTATCTTAAGATGTATATATATTTTTATGTACTCTTTTTAATTGTTTTTAGTATCGTGACTGAATGTCATGGAAATTCCTAAACTTAGAAAATGGTCCGAAACCGCAGACGTCCTTCTATTGCTCTCTTCAAACATTTTAAAATCTCTTAAATTTTTGCTACAACTTCCAAAGCAAATTCTCTACGCGTAAATACTTGATCGGAATCTTCTCGGAAAGCAAAATCTCTAGCATTACTTACTTTATCTCCAGCTTTACCTTGTTGGCAATATCTGTGCGCATATTAAAGCTGAGAAGCAAAAACGGGTTTTCTTCGAGATTGTGTACTGTTTGTCTTACGATAAGACCGCTTTCCTCAACACTGTAATCACTGGTGACCCCATTATTTCTCATACTGAGACTTTCTATTACTTCGCCCGATTGACAGTTTCGTCCGTTATGTGAGTAAATAACAAGGAAAGGTAGCAATGCACTAATCTACAAAGAAAACTCTTTTGCGTAACCTGAATTTAGTATAACAGGAGTATAACAGGAGTTCGACCGAACAAAATAACACAGTCATCTACAAAATCATCTACAAAATGCTTTAATTTGCAGAGAGTTGCTTTTCTTAAATCGACAAGAGACTAAAATGAGGCAAAAATTAAAACAAAAATACATTTCATTATTTCAGATTAATACAAAAGTTTTCAAAATATTCCTTTTCAGTGCTAAAATATCTAATAATAATGCGTCACCTATATATTAATTTTCTTGAAAATCGAGAACGCCGGAATGCTGATTAAATACTTATTGAACATAATTTATAATTAAAATCAGAAATGTATTGCAGCTGACCTATGAATCGTGATTTTGAATAAAATATATGGGCAACATTTTCGAAAAATTTCAGTAGTTTGAAAAACTGTCTACCTGGTGTTATGAAAAATATTAAGTAAAACGTTTTTATGCTATGTAAAATATACATAGATAATGGCCTATCATTTTCTTATTATCAAATGCGCATAGTTCTATAAAAAAGTCCCTTTAATTTTTACTTCCTTGTAAGAAGTAAAGGAAGTACTGTAATCGCGAACATTTTCCGGTATCATATTTCAACGAAAATACACATTTTGACCGCTGTCGAATCCATTTGAAGGATGATTTTGCGTAACATATATGCACTGACAAATTAACGGAGCCTTTTTGGCTGCAATCGGCCGCACCAAAAGTATATATATATATAGATACCCACTCTGTTCCCCGGCTTGATGAGCTCAGTTTTTTTTCATTCTTATATGTTGGTAAATTATGCATTTTTGGCTTTAAAAGTGACTGAATCTTGTTGTTTCATGTTTCGATTAAGGTTTTTATGAATTTAGATAACCTGCATGCAATAGTTGTAAAATTATCAACAATTTAAAAGTTGTTTAAGTACTACTAAGCTTAACGAAGCCGCAGTTTATTTACATTTGAAACTCTCACAAGATTAATGAATTAAGTCAGTTTCTACACCAACTTCAGTGTCTTTTTGCTGAATGGGACCAAAAGTAAACTTTCAATTTTATACACGGAAAAATCTGTCTTCCTACCCATTGGGCAAATTGCTTGTTTTGGCGTAGAAACTCAAAAATTGGCGTAGAAACTGTAAAAATTGTATTTTTAGCTGTTTATAACTGTATTTGGTGTTTTATGTTTTTTCTGTGTTTTACAATTTTTAATGAAGATGTTTTGCGTTTTTATGTAAAGGAAATCATGTGGTGTCCACATAAGATTTGTTTATGTCTAATGATACAGTTATTTCCACATTATTTTATTTTTACATCTAGCAATATATTATTGTGTGCGTTTGGTTCTTAATAGACTAAATGTACACAGAACCGATGATAGCTTGATAAAATTTATTGTACCAAGAGAAACACTTCATATTTCAGGAAATTTCAACAAAAATACACGTACAACCCTTTTCTCACAGATCACAATTAGTAGTTACACTTCAAGTTACCAAGAACATTAAACATAACGCAATGCAAAGTGCATCTAAAGAGCGAAGTGCACATGGAGATAATACTCCGAAGTCGAATCTGAACTGAAAAACTGAGATCTGATGCTCTCTCCGGGATTATATAGTTTTACCACAGCCGCCAAGAAATCCCTAAAACCTTCCATTTTTTGAAATTACTGGAAGACATATACGGTTAAAGTTACATATTATATACATATAAGGGCCGGATACGGTTACAATGCCACACAGGGATTAATTACCGTTATTCAATTACAGTACCAGTTATAGTTATAGGGATTGGAACAAAATGTTTCCAGGATTAGAGACTTTTGGGGATTTCTCACCATATTTGGTGACAAACATAAGTCACCCAAACTATCGCCAGCTTGGCGGTATCTCGCCAATTTAGTCAGACAACCTCTTTCTTCAATGTTAAATTGACTTGCCCTTGTAATCTTATTTTTCTGGCGGACCTTCCTTTCTTGAGACTTCACGTTACTTTATACAAAAGATACTACAATTTCACATATAATTTCACTCAAATTTATTTATATATATATATATACAAAATTCGTAACAATACATATATATAATATAATACGCACAGCATTTCATATCGTATAAGATATCATTAATACAAAAGGCATTGCTAGTCATACAACTTGTCAAATAACAGAAGCACTGCAAATGCATTTTCTGAGCCTTATGTTACATAAGCAAAAATACGATTTATTAAATATCTAAGAACTTGATTTAATGTTGCTTTTTAAGAAACAAAAAAGGAATATATTTCTTGGAACTGAAGTTTATTATACTTCGCAGAAGCACTTTATGGTTTT
The DNA here is from genome assembly GCF_044657685.1 of Stegodyphus dumicola. NCBI lineage: Eukaryota > Metazoa > Arthropoda > Arachnida > Araneae > Eresidae > Stegodyphus > Stegodyphus dumicola. Next base: position 176,512,415 of record NC_140773.1, read on the forward strand.
AAATTACTTTTAATAAAAATATGTCTAATGCATATTACGTTAAACTTTTCTAAGACGATCTTCCAATTTCAGCTCATTTTGATCTATACAGTGGTGGTAATTTAGAGACTATAACTGTCGATAGTGTATAATACTCACGTTTACTTATATTCTCAGAGATATGATACCTTTTTCGCGATAATCATCTTCGGGAAGTGGTCGTCATGAAAGATTCTATTGTACCGGGTGGCCATAATTAAACTGACAGTGCTCACAGTGTTCTGTAGCTTGATCTATTTGCGAGAATAACGCCACATTTTGTAGGAAGATTAAACAAGACGGGGAACGAAGGATTCCGCGAAAAAAAAAATTAATTCCAAAATTCATCGCTAGGGGAATATTTGGCGCTGTGTAATAGAAAAATAGAGTGTTAACAAATGCAAATTAATACGTAATAAAATTACCTTTTATTATCGATATGCCTTATGGAATATGGATATGCCTTACAGTACGGTATGGAAAATCTTACGAAAAATTATCAACTTCTATCCGTACAAGATCAGCCGTGTACAGGAGTTACTGTACCGCGACCATGATAAGCGATTGACTTTTGCTCTCACCTTTCTTGCCAGAATGGAGGTGGATGATGCTTGGCCGTGATGGATGATCTTATGGGGAGACGAGGCCCACTTTTACCTGAATGGAACTGTGAATACCCAGAACTGCCGAACTTGGGATGGCAAATCACCACATGCAGTCACAGCAATTCCCTTACATTCACCAAAGGTAACTGTTTGGTGTGGGTTCACAGCGGAATTTATCGTAGGTACATTCTTCTATGAGAACATTACCCCGAAAGGACCGGAAACCTGTTCTGTTACCGGAGAGAAATATAGTCACATGTTGAACAGCTTTGTTATTCCGGCACTTCAGCAAAGACAATGCCTGGGGAAAATCCTTTTCATGCAAGATGGAGCACCTCCACACGTTGCTGTACGGGTGCAACAAATGCTACGACAGAAATTCACAACAGAAAGAGTCATTAGCCGCTACTTTCCAACTGCATGGCCACCTCGGTCGCTTGTTCTTACCCCATGCGACTTCTGGCTATGGGGTTACCTTAAGTCCAATTTCTATCAAGGAGTGGTCCAGGACCTGGCTACGTTGAAGGATAACATATCACGTACTGTACGGGAGATTCCTGCAGACATGTTACTTTCTGCTGTTGTGCATACTCTGCACAGAATGCAATATGTGGTCCACAACAACGGCAGCCACATTGAACCTCATTTGAATGCAAAATAAAAGGTAATTTCCGTATTGATTTGCATTTGTTAACACTCTATTTTCTATTACACAGCGCCTAATATTCCCCTAGCGGTGACTTTTGGAACTAATTTTTTTTCGCGGAATCCTTCGTTCTCCGTCTTGTTTAATCATCCTACAAAATGTGGCGTCGTTCTCGCAAATAGATCGCGCTACAGAACACTGTGAGCACTGTCAGTTTAATTATGGCCACCCGTTATATATTATTGATTAGGGCAGTATATAATAGGAAGTTAGTAATTAAAATTTTATGAATTAACTACTATATACCTATTTCTGAACGATTCCTACAATCCCCCGTTTTTCAACAATATAGCGATATTCTAAACTATCACGTGATATTTATGCGAAACATCATCATGCAATGTTTTGCATAAACAACACATGATGATACAGCAATCCCCGTTGTTACACTGATTAAACAGTGTTCAAGCAATCGTTTGACGTTGTGATATGTGTCTAACCGCTAATGGCCATGACCACCCCCAAGCACTCTAACTGTATAAGTACAGGTGCGTGAAAGAGGTTCTACCGTAATGCAACTATACACGAAGAGCTTGGCATAAAACCTAATACTGTAGTCATTGCAAAGATTTCTAAAAAATTCTTTAACAGAATTTCCAGGGAAAGCAACACCTCAGTTCCAATGCTAAATTATGATCCTTATCACGTAGTTAACAGAAGACGGCCTGGAGCCGTTCTTAGACATTTAGACTGATTATTGTATTCATTTGTTGTGCTTTTATTTCATTTTACTTGTATGCTGTCATAACATGTTATTCCTGTTTGTGTTATTATTTGGAACAAAGCCTGTAGTTTCCTGTGCCCTTACTTTCAGCCCAATAGTTAACCTTTCGTCAGCCAATCGTTAAACTTTCAGTCATGTGCACCCATTTGACCCATCTCATCGCTCCTACTTCTCCATCGGGTGCTTTACATACAAGCTTCGACATCGATGGACATGCTTTATTACGTATAGCCTTTATTATGAACAATTTGCCATCGTTTTTTCACCCTACAAGGAATTGCTACAAAGACTATTCTGCTTATTATACGTTATTACATTATTTATACGTTATGTTTTCATGCTACGTTTATCACATATCTTGTTAGCCTAGGACAGAGCTCCAGCCCAGGAACCCGTGTTTCGTGGCCTGAGGACACCTAAGAAAGGTGCGCGAAAGTATTTCGTAATATAAAATGCAAAAGCAATGTCGACAAATCTCCTTATAGAACCACAAATAATCTTAAAGGAAAAGCTGGAAATTGATTTAGTTTTCTGGAAATAATACATAAATAACTCAAAAACAACAACCTGTATTTAAGGATACAAAAAATGTGTAGATAGTTTATCATTTTAAAACTACAGTCTTTAAATAAAAAAGGAACAGTTCTGTCAATATAACAGCATACTTTATCATATATTCAGCAAAGCGTTAAAAAAGGCTTCTTTCAGCAAGATATTAACAGAAATCTAAGAAATGTATGGAGAAAGCATAGATATAAGTTTCTCCATTTGCAAAATCACGACGAGAAATTCAATTTATCGTAAGTAAACTACCACCATAATGATTGAACAATAAAAACATTATGTATCAATGGACACTGTTATTAATACTGTAATCAAAATAAAGCAAAGAAGCAATCTTCTTTTCACATGCTGCTGTGCTTACACTAGGCAGACACTAAGCAAAAGCAGCTAAAATATATATGGAAAGTGGTACGGAAAGTAAACAGTACCGGCTACTGGATCAAAAAGGAGGATTCATTTCATTGATCATAGACTCATCGTTCATCGCGGGAGACACATGACCTTTGGACACCACTTTCAACCGTTGCTAAGGGAGACGAAGAGACGCTCTGAATTTACTCTATTCGCACTCTCTCTCGCTCTTACTTTACTTGCTTTTCTCTCTTCTTTTTTGTTTCCTTAATCTCCTTAGATAAAAGCGTCGGCTCGATTGGGTTCTGTTCCTCTCACGCAGGTCTAGAGGAGGAAAATGGGTGAATTTAAGATAGCGTCTGCTGCGCCTCGTGTCACTAAATAAAGCTTGACATTTAGAGGGGTGTGTGGGGAGGCTAGAGGTAATTTGAAAGTAAATGGCACTTTTCTTTCGTACGGAGGGATATTTGAATAAATGAATTTTCATCTGATTCGCGCCAACGAATTTCAGCTGTTTCATCGAATGGAATAGTAATTCGGTGATAATATCTTAAAACAAAGCTCAGTAGGCTAGAACATGCAAGCTTTCCGGGGTTGCTGGAAGCTCGGCAGTGAAGTTAAATAATCCGTAATCACGGTAAGTGAGAATACGTACAGTAAATTATGAATCTAGTTTATAATTGACATCAAAATCTGGAAGCCATTTTTGAACTAAACCAAAACCAATTATACTCTAAGAACTTACAGAAGTTGCGCTTCTCAAAATTTTTATTTCAAGCAGTTTAATTCAAATTCGTTTTCATGTGAGCGTAATCAAGCAGATATAAACAATAAATAGCATAAAGTATATGCGTGCAGAGTTAAGAATATAGATTATGGAATGCGATCTTCTACAGCAATCATGAAATCGTACAGCTTTGTTTGAGCTGAAATATTAAAATGAAAGTTTATTCTTTGACACTGGTATTTCGGCACGGTAATAAGAGTCACTAACCACCTTCCCATCTGGGCGCCTGTAAAAGGGGCCTGGTGTCTGGGGGGGAATAAATAAATTGTGTATGTTGAGATATCATCTAGACATTACTGACGTACTAAAATTCGTAAAATATGTATTCGCAATAAATTTTTTATCAATTTTTTGCAGAAAACGTTCATTTCATATTTCCCAAGAAACAAACTATTTTCAAGCATCTACGTGTGAATCAATTTGCTCAATAGTTTCTTACTGTTTCATTGCAACCATTATGTCCAAAACCATTGAAAGCTACACTTATAATAATTCGAAAACTAACCCACGAATGTTTGATTCAAGGGCCTTCAACAAACTCGAATGCGTGTACTTAATGCCTGTACTCGAATGCGTGTATTTTAAGAATTGATTAAATTCCAAGTTTTCATTCAATATGCCGTAACACGTATACCATACGATCACATTATACAGTATAAAAGTTTCATCTATTATTATTGTTATTTACAAAAATTACACTATTTATTCCCAAAAGCATGCAGGCCAACCAGCGGCCGAGCGGTAAAGTCGCTGAACACTGGTAGTTCGGTCCGAGGTACGAATCCCGCGAACGGGCTGGCTGCATGGGCGTTTTCATGGTTTTTCCCCATGTGTGACGTGTATACGAGCCAGTTTCCCTTAGAAAGTCCTCCACGAAGGCATCCATCCCCTTAAGTAGAGAGCCCTAGTGTGCTTTGCCGTGTTTAAATAAACCAAACCAGCCCAAAAGCATGCAATAAGTTTTGACACAGTAACACTTCATATAGAGATTTAATTTACTCCACTACTAGAAACTTCGGTACTACTCGATTTTCACGGCTCCCGCGATAAACTGCCAAATTATGTAAACTGCACACAAGTTCTTTCTGCTTTTTTAGTTCATTGTATTTGCCCCATTTAACGAACGGCGTGATATTGTAATAATCGTTTTTCAGTTTAAACATTGAAAAAAAAAATGTTTGCAACTTTTAATTTACTGAGGGGATTGGGATTATTCAATTATGGCAAAGCACACGAGGGCTATCTGCCTAAAGGAAGGGATGCCTTCGTGGAGGACTTTCTAAGTAATTTACTGAGGAGTGAGAAAGATGTCGCAGCATTTTTCCATGAAAAGGATATATTGCCTCGCAATCGAATATGAATAAATGGCCATGAAATGAAATCATATATAAACGAAAGTATGTGGAGGTGCAACATGGAAACTCTAAATAAAAAAAAGAGCATTCTATCCGACAAGATGGTTTCCAGAATACCATTCCTAACGCGGTTCCTCTGCTGTTGGATAGAGGAACTAGCGTCGCTTAAATGGTGCGACAAACAGCTCAACATGTGTCAAAATACCACGATTGTCAAAATACCACAATTTCATGACAAACGTCTGTTCACTAGATTTCTTTCGACAACCTAAGGGATGAATAGGTGGGCTTGGAAAACTAGTTGAAACTGACAAGAGTTTGTTTGCGCAGGATAAAAACAACGCTTGCAGGTACTTCCACAACAGTGAGTATTCGATGAGTTAATGCCATAAAAATGGCATTAATGCTTTCTTGTTCAGATTCCAAATCGGGAAGCAAGTACAACGACTGCAGATCACATAGTGGAAGGATCAGCAATGTATTCAGAATGTTAGCGAGTGTATAAAACAGACGAGCTTGAAAAGGTAAGTTACAGCCATTTAACTGTGAATTTAATTTTGCTGATCCAACAATGGTCGCTCACACCCAAAATGTGGAAAGATTGTGGGGCTCTGTTAAACAGTGAAACCCAAAGCAAAGGGGTACGGCTGGACATCATCGAAAGCCGTATGTTTCGGAATTAATGTGGTAAAAATCCTCTGCAAAAGATAAGCCTTTTGATGTCATATTAAAAGTAATCAAGGAGATACGGCAACCACAATTTATATGGGAGTATTTAAACTTGGCGATAATCTTGGCGCCCTTTTTATAACGGGGGCCCTGAAAATCAAGTAGTACCGAAACTTTCAGGTCTATTTAAAAATAAAAATATATGAGTTTATATATCAACATATCTCTAAAAAACAAAATATCTTAATTTATCAACCGCACAATGTTCTATGCAGCAATATCTGGACAGCAATACGACTTAGCAATACTAACAATACTGGGAAAATTTAACAATACTGGGAAAAACAGTATTTTATGTTACATAATCAAATACGCAATACATTTTAAGGACTTAAAATGATTGCAATACACTCAATTTTTAAGTCAACTTACTTAGGAAATACTAATTAAAATTAGCAGTCTCCGAGCATTATTTACTGCTGCCATAATAATCAATCCTCAATCGCAAATTCCATTGATTGTACTTGACTACTTCCAATCGAGTGTTTCATTACAGAATTTCTGAACAAATGGTAGTAACCTCCCGCCCAAGGCCGAGTCGATCGTCCCCAAAGATCGCATAGGTGAGGTACGGATTATTTAATACTGCAGGGCTAGAAAAGAAGGCGGAGCAGAATGAAAATGCATTTGATCGAAATTCGATAACAACCTTCTTTTTCTCTGAGACATCATTTTCGACGGCTATCTGCTCTCTGCAAACACGAGTCTCATGCGAATACAGGTTCCTCCTCGCATCGATAGATTTCTTAAATCGGAGGAAATGTCAAACTCGATTTGCGATATCTAAGGATTTGGCAAGACAACGTTTTACAGTTCCTTGTCAAGAATCACTAATTAAAAATTGAGAAAATGTATTCGAAAAGAACGCAGAAATCTTTTGGAGATTATTTTCGAACCTATATTGGAGTAAAGCACAATTATAGTCATTTAGAAGGCAGAAACTATTATCTGAGCTTAATAACTAGGGAAAATTTTGATAATAAGTATGAAATTCCGATAAATGCACTCGATATTAATTGGTTCGATTTTCTAAGGGCGGTTAAAGGAAAAATATTACAATTAGTGCATTTAGTAATTTATTATTCAAACTTCAAATCGATAATAATAGTGATTTAAGAAAAATTGTGTCAGCAGTTTCTAAACTCTGCTGAATGATCTAATAAATTTTGTAATGAAAAACGTCAGATAATTAAACTAAAGTGAGAATGACAGAAGTCGAACAGCGATGACATGCAACAAGAAGCATAGATAAAAGCTTAATTTCCAATAGATATCGTCTCTGTTATTGAAAAAATTTGATATTAAAAAAAAGCAACTCCTTATGCAAAGGAAAAAGAATATTTCATAAGAATTATAGAACAACATGGAGATACTATGTCGAGTTTATACTCTCTCTTCTATTTTTCTGCAACATACTGTGACCTTTACTATGCACAAGCCGTCTTAATTTCTTGATGAATGCCATCTCATTCCAAAAATAGGCATTTCTTATCATGCAACCCGTAACACTAACGAGAACGATGTATCCTTGAATTTCGATTTGTTTGTCGGTTATTTTCCATCGAGGAGTTTAAATTTTGGTATTAAAATAAAATTTCCAGGATTTCAGATTTCTTACGATCCTCACTAAAACATAACGTTGTTATCACGCATTTGAAAATCATAATTATTCAAGACCAATTCTCTCTGCATAATTTTCTCGGGAAATCTACCAATTTTATGTAAGTGCTACTTCTCCTTTCCTGAACTTTTTTACTTGTTTTTCTTACTTGTGAATAACATTTGCAAAGTATGGTTTTTTTCGGATTTACGTAGATTACATTGTGCCATTTCTATTTTGTTAATCTTTGGAAACCACTAAGTAAATTTCACATATTTCTAACAAAATTTTATGCTTTATGAATAGCAAAAATTTAGTGGGACAGCGCCACTCACGAATGAATACAGTAAGACGTTTATATGTATAATACGAATATTTACACAGGTAAACTGTCTGAGAAACACTAGTTGTTTTTAGAGACAGTCTTCTTAGGAAGGTAGGCGCCACAGCATGGTTCACTGTAAATTGCGATGCGTCAGAAAGTGCAGTAGCTATTCTCTCTCTAATCTGATGATAAAACAAACCTTTCTGAAAACCCAAATTTACTACAAATTTTTAAATTATATAGAAATTATACAGCTCAGATTGGCATGCCTATCTGTACTTCATAATCCTAATACAAACTGAATTCCATCGAAACCCAAAGTAATTGAATAATAAATGGTACAAATTGCGTTTCACCAACAGATAACCCAAAGCTAATGATGAGCTTGCCAGTTGTCTTTCAAAGAAAGCCCTTTTTGTGATAACTGTCGACGTACTAAGGTACTTTTGTATTTGCGGACAATGAACTTCAACACTGGCGACGGTTATGTGATACTATAGATAACCGAAACGGTTATTAAGTAATAATCATGTGACTAACATAATATTCTAAAGTTTAATTAACACGTTATTAGAGCATACAACTATTAACAATGCATAAAACAATAAGAAAAGTGTAATGCACGCTGCGTTGTGTACTTTCAATCCACTTCCTTCTTTTCTTTCTCACAAGTACCGCAGGAAACTATTCTGGAATTTTAAATTTCATCCTCAAGAAAACCTGTTGAGGATCTTCACCTACTAGAATAATTCATGCATTTTATAATATAATGTACTACATCAGCTTCTTGCTAAAGGAAAGGATTAAAACTCGTGATTTTCATCAAAACACAGTATAAAACTGAAACAATGGTTCGAATCCTGCATGAGTATTCGTGCTTATGCCGAAAGTGGCGTCCAAACATAAAGTTGGGCTCATTTAAACTACTGCCCTTTACATTGTTGTGGTCCATTTCTTCTCGTCATGTGTTTTATACCCAAGCAGTTATTGTCTTTAATTAAAAATATTCGAGCAGTGATAAACAGCGAATCAGCTGATATGGCGTCAAAAAGAAAGTATCCTATTTGCATTTTCAGCTAGACATCTATATAGTATAAGAGAGTTGTCATTCCGATAAATTATTATCTGTTTTCACGAAGAAAAATCTTTTGTTTTCTCAGCCATCGAAAGCAGTCTATATTTACTAATTACAAACACCGAAGTTTAACCATTTAGTGGTCAGCTTACAGCAACACAATAATTTTCAAAAGTTTTATAAAACAATTTTGAAAAATCCTTCTTTAAACCACTTAACTCTTTTGTTGTCCGTTGTTGCATAAGATACATCCATTAGTCTTAATCAGTTCAAATCTAAACAGATAGGCTTAAAAAGCCAAGTCAGTCAAAATGCGGAACTCTGCCACAGTAGATCTTCAATCGTCCGGTATTAAACATCTGAGCACAGAAAAGCCTCCCAGGACTTTCCAGTGACTTCGCTGAAAATCTCTAAACTATTGAACTTCTTAAAATGAAAACATATAATTGATGAATGAGAGAAATGTCATGATTCTATTAAGTTTCTGCAACACAATAATTTCTACTGGGCTTGTCGGTTTGATTTTTCGTTTTGCTCCAGGCCATAAAAAATTAGGACCCACTGTGGAATTATTTGACAAGCTATATCTGTCAAAACTGCTTCGAAGAAAATAAATCTGATATCATCCTTTTTCTAATAATCGATTACTTTTAATTTCACCGTATGTTCTATCGTTTTTACTCCTATTTCAATTTATTTGGATGTTCTTCTCGTGGAATTTCAAATCGTGTATGTTTCTTTCTGAAAAATCTTCTACTGATATTTAAATATATCAGCAGGATCCCTCAATAAAATATTCAAGATGATAAATTGATTCATTTGAATTTATTTGATTCTTGAATGATCGCAAGTTCATAATGAATTCGCACGTGCTTTATTCAATAAAAAACAAAATATTCTGATACTTTTCAAGCGAAAAATGCTCTCGTTTGTTTTTATGCATCACTTCCCATCTTCTTGCCAAGTTTCGCTTCTAAAAGTTTTCTTCGACGCCGCACTTTCCCTTCTGAAAGTTAGAATGCAGAAGAGTAAATTTATTTTCCGCATAAAACTTTTATGCAGAGGTCATAAAGTTTTGCAGCTGTGAAATCCTCTGAATCACCACCCATTTCCCTTTCAAACTTTTGATCATCAAACTATTTCAAAATATAGCTTTTTCTTACATTTCCACGAAGAAGAAGAAGAAGATTCTATAAATTCATCCAACAATTTACGTTCTAAGTTTCAAATATCTATCAAAAATATGCATAACATTTTTAAACTCGGGAAACTTCTTTTACGCTTTATAGAATCACGATTGACTCAGACCTTGACTGAGAACCAAGGTTACGATAATAAATTCATATTTCTACCTACATTAATGTAACTTTACCAATATATTTCTACCTGCCTTATGAGCAAAAGTATGAATATGGTTTTGCTACTAGGCGAATATGCCATCAGCCATAGAATCAACAACAAACCTGTTAACGAATTTAAGCACTGGACGTTTCTGGTGGTCACTCTTAAAGAAAGAATAAAATTGAGTCTAATTTCGTCAAAATATTTGAAATCGAAACGTATTGTAAAATTAGTTGCCAGACTGCAGTAGCATTTGAAAAATATTCAAATCTGAGCTTGATTATTACATCTACAAAAGTGAGAGTTAAGTATTTTCGTTTTGTCAATAATTCAGACATTGAAACCTTAAAAAGAAAATTACGGTTAATAGTTTCTGAATCGCACTATATAAATTAAATCTTCTGTCACACTTTTCCATGATTATAACCTTTACTATAAAATCAATTGTTCCGTTAGCTGGGTTCTATTTATGTTTTGCAATAGCTCAATTTCAGTGAAGCTTTTACTCATTAGTTCTCAATTGAATCTTACACCATTCTCAAAATTATAATTTTCCCGGTACCATAGCATGCATAAATGAATAAGTAAGAAGCATTTATAACAGTGTTACGTATATGTAACGAAAATGGTTTTGTGGATGACGTAGAATATAACATATCTCATGTTTAAATATGTAACTGCAGTATTAGTCGGTTGAAAATTTTTTTATTCTAGGCAAAGTACATAAACCAGATCAAGACCTTGCCCTATCTTCAAGCAGTTATATTTATACTTTTCGTACTTTTATAATACATCTGAAGTGAAAGACAAGCAGCGTAAAACAAACTTACAGATCGCAGAAGTTGAGAAAAAAATGCATAGATTACGAAAAACAAGTTAGCTTAAGAATAATGCTGCAATGGTTTTACATTATTTCTATTGGAGAATTAAGGTTTTGATTTGAAAATTTTAATATTTTTATTGGTTGAAAGATATTTTGCGTACATAAGTACATGTGGCATGAGCTATTATAGAGGCACATTTTTTAGACGATTTTGCTTTGCTATAAAAAAAAAACTTCTTGGAAACTTTTTTAAGTCCAACTATATTATTTTTTAAAGTATAAATTAGCGTCTGCTACTTGACAGTTTTGTTTCCCGTTTTGATGCAAAATGACGCTTTTAAAGCAGCAATGGGTGGAAGACAATGCTTGGGCTCTTTCCGAAGAAAATTATTCGTATCTAGTTATAAAAATCGCTTTGAAAGGCATGGTTCATTTATATCTAAAGATACAACAGGTAATATTATGAACAAGAAACGGAAAAAAAAGTCAAAGTTTGGCTTCAAGTGGACAAATCCAAATACATATCCAAGCTAAAAACGGAAAGTTTCGAATGTTGCAAAGGTAAGATCTTTAATGTTAAAAGAAAATACCTCAACTCAAAGGACAGTTGCAAAATCATTAAAATGTTCAGTGTCAACTGTAAACAAAGTGATAACTGCTGATTTGAATCTTAAAAAGGTGAAAAAACATAATGGGCATCATCTTTCTCTGTGACATATCGCCAAATGCAGAACGCGATGCAGAATTTTTTATGAGAAACATTTATCGACAAAAAAATGGAAAACTGTTCTCACAATATCTTAGGTGTATTAACTTGGATGCAATAAAAAGAGATGCGTTTATTATCAACAAAAAGGAGAAAAATCTAAAGAAAGTTTTTCAAAGGGATTTATGATTGTTGCTGATTTGTCATAAAACGGCAAATTAAAAATAAAAAAAATAAAAAAAAATTTATGATCAACTCTACATATTATCCGGAACGTAACTGATACCATATTTTTCAAATATGAAACACCTTCTATTTACCCAAAGGGCCGTCAATCAATAGAATTGCATCAAGACAATATAAGCAGCCACACGTGAAAATCTACTGTTAATTTCCTGGAAAAATATAACAAGAAACGGGTAAGTCCATAACACTTCACTAATATTCCTGCTAAATCTCCTGATGCATCGCCAATGGATTTTTGCGTTTTTGGACTTTGAAAAAGCGAATTATCCAAGCGTCGACCTATAACCCTCATTGGGTTTTGAAAGCTGTTCAAGAGGACTGGGATTATATACCTCTTCGGATACTACAAAGAGCTGTATTGTCTTGGAAATTACGGTGTAGAAAGAAACAAATAGAAAATTTAAAACAAACGTTTTCAATAAAATATTTCTATAAGTAAATGAAATTTGTCTAAAAAATGTACGAATAGCGTTTGTAGAAGAATCACATGAGAAGGATTAATTTTGAAATGACTCAGTCCAGAGAGATGTTTTATAAGCATATTACTATTTTTTAGAATACCGAAGGGAAATGCGCAAATTAAACAGGAGACTTAAGCAGCTATATCAAATTAAAGTCAGAAGTTTCTTACCTCTATATAAGATATAACAAAATACGATGCCGGCTTTAAAAATAATTGAAGACCTTAAAATTAACAATTCTACATTTTATGTTCTCCCCCTAAATTCATCTGTTCTCCCAAATTCGAGATCTTTATATGTTACATAACACTGCTTGAAGAAAGGTAACTAAAGCTAAAATTAACCAATCATAGCTTAGAGTACTTTCATCATACTGTACTCCGTATAAATACCGCTCACAAGTTAACTACGTCTTTCATTCCTTTTCCTAAATTCTGCTCTGCCCAGACCGCGCTGTTTTACCTTGCTTAAATGCTTACATCTTATTTTTAAAAAACTGTGTATATAAAAATTATCGTATTTCATTATGATTGGATAAATGTCTACTAAGAATGTTTTATATGCGTGAAAGTAAAGATTGCGACTTCTTCAAAAATTCATCTGTGTCAGCGTCATCTTTTCGTCTTTCCCCACTCGTCTTTCCACTCAGCCATCTAAGACTGCAAGCTGTTAAAGTATCCGATTCCTCCTACGTATTAAATTATGACATATAGATATTTAAAAAAGTCTTCAGAATAAAAGCGATTACAAATATATGCTTCTAAACGAAATAAGGAAACTTCCTGAAAGAGGCGAAAAAATCTTGGACTAAACGACAAGTAAAGAGTGCGAGTGCAAGTGCAAGAATGAATATGAGTAAAAACAAAAATTAGCAAGGGAAAATAGTTGGAAGGGAGGACAAAACACGGTATTTTCACAATAAATGATACGAAAAAAATCTCGTTATAAAAAAATAATTCATGCGCCCAAGACAGACTTTATTGGACTTACGATATTCATGTTTTTCACTGGATTTATAATTTTTACATTTTATCAAGGAAATGTTCCTCCTTCTGCAGTTTGATTATTTTAGCAGCTAAATCTGTATTGGTTTCTGTAAGGTTATGTCCTCTTATAGCATACTTTTAAGTTAAATTTCTCATTTCGGCGACCGAGTCTTCTGTTGTAGTTATTAATTTATTAATCTAAGATCGAATAAATTTTCCCCCTTCTAGTTTTACCAACTGAGAACAATACTTAATATACTAGATAAGTAAAATAGAAACGTGTGTATCGAACATGAAGAAAAGGAAATTTCTTAAAATACGATAATAATGCAGCTATCATAATTCGAATTTCGTAAAACGTAAAATTCATGCAACAGTGAAGAGTATGTAAAAATAATAACGGAAAGAATAGTCGAGACTTTGTTAAAATCTTAAATGAATCATTCAACCCAAGCAGATGTTCTTAGAATAATTATGAATTTTTCGAGACATTATACAATGACATAACATTTTAGTGATTCCCTAACTATTCAGTAATAATTGTTCCACTTCAGAAGATAAAATCATTTAAATGGGGAAACAAAATTAATTTGAGACAATTTTTTTTTATTTATTTATTTTGCTAATGAGCAAGTTTCCTAATTGCTTCGGAACGCGTGTCTAGATTTTTCTCTTAGTTATTTGTTACTTTTGCATTAAAACGTTATTCATTTGCTTTCTTTTGAAATGATAAATGGCTACGTTATAAGGACAACTCATTTTAAGAAAAGGACGTGGTCTAGGAATTTCTGTGCTTAGCATCAGTAGAGATAAAATACAGCGAAACCTCGAATTTCAAATGCCTCGATCGGTTTTTGTCGTATATAACATACACTTTCTATATTTTATTTTTTAAATTGAGGATAACATTTTCCTAAATATATAAAAAGTTAGATTTTTTTAAAAGGCATATTAAACGTTACGTCACACAATTTGCCTTATTTAAAACATTTTTTTGACTGGAAGTATTTGTATACGATCAACGGTTACGAAGCCAAAGCCTAGTACGGACTTTTATGAATACGGTGTACTTGGGAAAAATTTTTTTAAAAAAATTTGAAAGCTTTCAAATTTTATATTACGCCTAAAGAGGCGTTTTATTAACATTTTGTGTGTTACCTTTAGTTATAAAATATCATCTTCTTCGCACTTAAACCATAAAATTCAATTCAACAGCAATACCACAAATAATTTAAAAAGAGAATATCTTTATAATTTCCGATACACATTCTCGCACGCTACAGATAAAAATGCTTTTTTTTTTCGTACAGTGTTGCCATTGTTCGCTTTCAAATCGTTGAGTTTGTTAATCAAAAATTCGTTAAAGTTTTACAAAATATGAAATAGATAATAAAAAAATTCGAAATTCAAAATTCGTGCTTACAGACGCCCATTATTCGACTGGAGGACTACGTTAATCAAAAGTTGATGTATCTAGGTGCCTTTTTTTTCACAGTGCGAGAAACATATATACATTCATTAAAATTCTTCATTATTTAATTTCTTTAAATATAATGAGGACGATAATATTTGGTGGCAACAATTTGAGAAGTGAAACGCCGTTTATAGTGAACCAACACAAAATATCATAACGAAATTAATAGCCCTTCTGGCCAAATTGGTCCTTCGGGCTAAAAAAAAAAGAAATCGATAACATATGTGTTTGATCATTATTTTGCACTTACACTTTTCAAAAATATTTTCTGCTAATAAAATAAGAGTTCGGAAATATTCTCAACTCTGATATTCATTGAATAAAAAAGCAAAAAGGAGAAAAAATACTTAAAAATGTGTATACATTTGAAGGTTTTAATAAATCTGTATAAATTAGAAACTAATCCTATCGCAAAATGGAAGGGAATTCCTTCGAAAGCCCACACGACAGTGATTTACCCTCTGAGACCCACGATTCGAAAACACGCCTTCTAATCTACATAATTACGAAAGCCAATTTGCGAGTGTGACCTTTGTCTAGTGCCAGGTATTATAATCTGACCATCAAGGTTATTGGAAATGGTTTGCATCTAATAGGACAGCATTGCAACTGCAGTAAGGATCAATAGCACTCCCTTTACAAATAAACCTAATTAACACAGAAATAGAACTCAGCCTTCTTCCAAATTATAGACAAGAGAGCAGTTCCCAAAAGAAAATTAATACCCGCAGAGCACATGGTTCAGGCTTCCATACCCTTGAACTTCATCGATTCCTTTCAAATCAATAGTCCAAAAACCATCGATATACAAAAAATATTGCATAAAAACTATAGAACTCACTGTTTCGAAATAACATTTTCATTGAGCAACAAAATAAAAAAAAACATTCACCTAGTTTTAATGGAAGAAAAATGATTTATGTTCTTAGATGGCGAAGGTTGATTAAATGCAAAAATACATAAAAATCGGCTTACGATTGGCTGCAATAAAGCCACAAAATGACGCAAATAGCAACAAACAAATAAATGGAAGATTTATTTATTTAAATAATTTGCTTGAAACTGAACTCATTCGAAATAAAGAAATATGGAAACCAGAATCAACTTCATTGTTGCCATAACAGAAGAAATAATCAGTTTAGTTGTATAGAATTATCATCTCAACTGATACATGTGTGTTAAAAATGGCATAAGTTTACATACGTCCTTATTTATTATCGCATTTGGTCGAAAGCTTGAAAATAAATTTAAAAAAAAAAAAAAAAAAAAAAACAGAAAGAAATTTACTTAATTACTAAAGAAGCTAGGTACTTCGATATTATACTATTTTTTAATGTTATATCAACTACCTTTATGAAATTCCGTGTGGGCTTTATATTTTTCATTGAATTTCTAAGGTATTTTCTTCCTCCTTTCCACGTAATTTCCTACTGTAACTGGAAGCACGTAAGACACGTAATCATGAGGTCCGAATCATGAGGTCCAAAGTTCGAATCCCGGCGAGGGCACTGCACATTTTTCATGTTTCCTGTATCGATAAACCTATTGACTCTACAAATGACGCCCAAACTAAAAGGTGGTGAATGATAATTTGTCACCATCAGGATTTGGCGATTGGATCCCTTCATCTCCACTCGCCCTTTAAAAGGAGAAATATATAAGGCATTTTCTCTCTCCTTTCTGCGTGCCTTCGTGGTGTAACTGGAAACGACGCCTAATCAGCAGGTCAGGAAATCAAATTCCGGAGAGGACACTGCACATGTTTCACGTCTTCTGCTTTAAAAAAAAATAATTGTATAAATTAACTTAAAATGTTTTTGTTTTCCTTCAAATGTAAGCTGGATAGAATAAAATATTTTTAAAAATGGGATAATCGAATCTTCGAATTGCACAAAACTTGAAAACGATTTGAATATCGAATCTTCGTATTTTTTTAATCATTCAAACCTTTCGACACATGTTTATAATCAAAACTTAGAAAATATCAGTTTAACTGTCGTCCACCAAAAGTACTCTTTAAGAAATGAACGCTATGTTGCGAATTCATTTGGTCTTGACCGCCAATATAACCTGGCGGCAGGCTTCAGTACCATTTTGTTAATTTTCTAGAGAGAAATATAGATTCCATGTGTGTTGTTTATGTATGTTAACTCTCTTTAAATAATCATGCCTCCTCTACACTCATCGCTTAAATTTAAATGAATCTGGAAAATGTAAAAAATTTTGAATTGTTACTGAAATAATTTTTGTTAAATTGTTTTGAGAAATAAATTCGAAATTCAGGAATTTTAATTATGCATTTCTTTTACGAAATTTTGTATCTTTTAATAAAAACAGAGTATTTTTAAACTTTCTCATTAAACGGAGATAAACCCAAATTTTAATTAAAAACATTTTAATATTAAGTAAGAGCTTTTTTCTCCTTCTTATTGTTTTTCTACGAAGGATTTGATAAATTCAAGAGTAGAAAGAGACGAGAATCTTCTAGAATTTGAATTCGAGAGCATTTAGGATTCGTCCCATTTCTAATAATATTTTTGGTAAAATGTGATTATTTTTAATTATGAGTACCTAATAGATAGCTTTTTCGTATTCAAACAACCTAACTTAATGCTTTCTGCACTAAAACTCCTCTTAAATCTGATTTAACAATGACAGTACGTTAGCAAGCAATAACAACAGTAATCTGTTTCAGTGTAAGTTAAGTTTCATTAGTTAATTTTATCAATTACAGTTAATGTACTCAAGTTAACCACCTCGCCCCACCAGTGCCAAGTGGTAGCGGTTGAATTAAAACGGTTGAATACTAGAATTTTGACCCAGGTTCAATTCCAGGCAAACCGGTTGGCAGCATATTTGGTTTTCGTGGTTTTCCGATATTTAACGACAGCACGAGCCAGTTTCCTTTAGAAAGTCATCCCGGGCAGCGTCCGAGCGGTAAAATCGCTAAATACTGGTAGTTCGGTGCCGGGTTTGAGACCTGACGAAGAGACTCTCTGTATGGACGTTTTCATGATTTTTCCGTATGTAATGTGTATCCGATCCAGTTTCCATCAGAAAGTCCTTCACGAAGGCCTCCTTCCCTTAGAAAGATAGCTCTCGAGTGCGTTGCCGTAATTAAATAAACCAAACCTTTAGAAAACCCTCCCCATAGGAAGATTGCTCTTTGATAGATTCGAATAACAGAACTCTAACCATCCCTTCGTGTTAACAACATTACTTACTCTAACCATGTGTTTGCGTTAGTATTGACTAAAATTCAACTTTTGACTACCTTAAATTTGCCCGGTGAAATTAAAAATATGTCCTTGACAAAACATGATCAATTAGTTATCAAATTAAATGTGAATAACCAAATAATGTCATGCATTTATTACAAAATGCAGGAAATAATTAAAAATATTATAAACGCCTAAATTATCTTACTCATCACAGCGATGTAAATGAAAGAAGTATATGCAAGAATTATGCACTTAAAATCATTCGAAAAAACGTAGGATTTTTAAAAAGAAATCAAACCTCGAAAAATATTATCCCTCCCTAAAACAACGATAACAGTGTTTCATTCATAATAAATATTAACCTTAATGTTAAAATAAACTTAAAAAGCTAAAAATTACATTAAGCTGAAAAAGTGTTTGATTAGTGTAGGCATTAGCTGTGTTTCTCAGGTATCGCCATCACAGCATTTATTATCTTCACCTTAATTTAGACTATAGTTCAATTCAGTCGTCATTCATTTTGTGAAATATAAGACGCTAAACAGAAATGGAGTGAGAAAAAAACAATTAGAGGAACTAGACCATTCGACAGGCCAACCAGTGGCCGAGCGGTAAAGTAGCTGAACACTGGTTGTTCGACCTGGGACCGAATGCTGGCAAACATATAGGTTGCATGGTTGACTTTTACGTGGATACGAGCCATTTTCCTTTAAAAGGTCCTCCACGAAGGCATCTCTTCCTGTATGGAGATAGTTTTCAAGTTCTTTTGCCTTAATCAATTTACCTTACCGATTATCTGCCACAACTATCGTTACCATGGTTACGAAACCAACTAGCAGGGGTAAAATAATTAAAAATAACAGGCTGTACCATATGGACAACAGAACTATGGCTGATAAAATTGTATTTTCTAAGGTGGATAAAATATTTTCTCTAAGAAAAACAAAGATTCTAATAATTCTTTATTCCATTGCTTTTTAAAAAATGGCAACTTTTATTTAACATTTTATCCTGAATATATGCGGGGTAAATTCTTACCGTGTTAGCAAAAACTGGGATTTCAAAGCGATCAGTTTCGTAGGAAGAAAAAGTACGAACTTTTTTATGTTTTTTTTTTAAATTTGTGCTCGCAGTCAGGGTTAATGTCATTCTAAGGTCTTTAGGTGAGCCAGAATCCTGTAATTTATATCTCCTTTTGGAGCAACTTTTGACGTATACGTAACTACAATCAAAATGGAGTAAAAATCGGAAATAACTTATTTGGGGTGTATTTAATTTATTGGATTATGACAAAGCTCTCCAGTATTACTTGCCTGATAGGAGAAAAGGGAACCTTTGAACCCATAACCGTTGAAGAGAACTTTAAGAGAAATTGACACGTATAACGTTATACATGGGAAAAGCGATAAATCACTTTACAACCAACTCATTCGTCAAAATTTGAACCCAGAAGGAATTACCAATGCTCAGCAGACTTATCCATTCGGCCTTACTGCACCACCTTATTTAAAAAAAAAAAAAAAAAAAAAAAAAAAAAAAAAACTATAGTATATGTAACAGCATATTAGATAAAAACTCGTTTGCAGTTTAAATGTAAAACGCCTCTCAAATATTTATTTGCTTTTTCTGCTGCGTGTTGACATAAATATAAAGTTGTATTTCTTCAGTGAAATTAGAGCCCGCCGATGGCTGAATGTTTAACACAACTGAATGCCGAAAGTTCGACCTAAGTTCTTCAGGCGAGAGAATTGACTACATGGTTGGTTTTCATGGTATTCTCCATGTACACTGGTCATGAAAATTAAAGGATAATTAGAAAAATATGCTCACTAAGTTAATGTTGAAACTAGAGCCCAATGCTGTAATTATTTATGTTAATTAAATACAACTGAACAAGTAATTGCACTTTCGCACATACATTAGCGCCGGGCAAATGCAAATTCAGTAATTAACAATGGCATGCGCAATGTTAGAATTGCGCATGTTCGAATTCCGGTCTGTAGTGCTGTTTAAAGTGGATGTGGTTTTTGAGAGTGATCAGTACTCAGGGCTCAGAGACATCGTTTAAGTGAAGATCAAAAGTGGCGAATAACATTGGTAGACTCGAGAGAGGTCAAACACATATGGAGGCCGCCCAAGATTTGAATAGCCCTCAAAGTGTCAAATGAAAAGTTTGAAGATGCCTTTTAAGCTCTAGTTCCGTTGACAGACAGCTTTGTCAAGGGCGACCAAGAGCAGCAACTGCATCAAAAGATCGTTTTCTGTCCTTGTCGGCACGAATTTACCGCAAAGCGATTACAAAAGATTTGGTTTTAGACCTTCAAGCTGCCACAAGAACTAGAATGAGTCATTCTACTGCAGCACGAAGGCTTAACGAGGTTGGGCTGTATGCGAGAAAAACCATTAGTTTGTGTCCTACTCACTACATCTTTCAGAGAGGCCCGTTTAAACTGGTGCCGTCGTCATGTTTATTACAGCCAAGACAACTGTGCCCGTTTATTGAGGAGTCCAGATGTAATCCAAACAGTGATTCTAGACGTGTTTTGATTTGGAGAGAGGAAGGAAAACACGCAACCTTACTTCCCTTATCCGTGAAACATCCTGTTTTCGCGACCGCAGTTTAATGGTTTTGGAAGGAATCAAGATAAATGGCCGCACCGCGCTGTTTATCTTTCAATGAGGTTCTGTAACCGGTTGGAGATGTGTGGACGAGGTATTGGAACCCCAAGTTAGACTGTTTAGGGTTGCTGTTGACCGTAAGTTTTTGCTAATGGGTTACAATGCTCGGCCTCATGAATCATATGTGGTGTCAGAACTTGCAAACAGATGATATCACTCTAATGGATTGGCCATCTTACTCACCCGACTTGAATCCGATTGAGCATGTGCGAGATGCATTACGGCCCCGAATTTCAGCGCGCCAGAATCCTACACGGACCCTCCAGGAGCTGAAAGGTACACTTTTAGAAGAGTGAACACTTTGGAAAAGTCTATGAAATCAAAATGTGAAGTATACATATCTGTGTGAGATGATCATACCCGATATTAAAAAAAATATTTTTTCACAAAAGCTGATTTAATTTTTGCAGCATTTTTCTAGTTTTATAAAGTTGGTTTTAATTTCAATATTTTGCGAATAGTCAACTACAAACATTGTAATTTATGCTAATTCATTTGCATAAATTTCTGTTAATAATTTTTCAATTAAGTATCAGTTACATTTTATTTCTGTCATTATCCTTTAAATTTGATGTCCAGTGTATAATGTGACTAAGATCTAATTCGCTTTGGTAACTCCTGCACGAATCCATCCTTCATTTTAGATGGATAAGCTTCTCGTTTTAGATGGATGCTTTCCATATTCTAATACCTATACCTTAGTAAGAATAAAGTGAAGTCTTTTAGATTATATATTACCGTTTTCAGACATTATAATTGGATTTCTAATAATAATCATGCATAAAACCAAATTTAATCCTTCGAAGTAAACTTAATGTCAAAGACTAAAAATTGCTTTTTTTCCTTTGGAACTCATCTATGGGCACAAATTAGAATTCTTTCTGCAACGTGCCTGATAAATATTTTTTTATATTTTGACTTTAATAATACATCACCAGTGGGTGAGAAAATATTTAAGGAAACAAAATATACATTACGCCGAAGTTTTAGAGATAGCTAAAACTCCGCAGTTATCCTGGGAGACGTGCCACTAAATTTCTCACAGGCAGGATTTTGTTTGATGTCCTTAAACATTACCGGTAGAAGCTCTAAATCTCAGGAAGGGGGATGCGGAAGAGTGTTGATGGAGAATTTACGTGCTGGTTCGCTTTAATGAGATATTCCATTCCTCTGTTAGAAATTCTGATGTCTGAATGCTGATACGTGTTCTTTTTCAAATGATCAGATTTTTCAACAGCAATTTTTGGCAATGAAAGTCTTTTCAGAATTTTTCTTGCTCATAAATTCAGCAATAATATTTATAGCGGATGTGGTTTAGATTTTTTTTAGTCAGTTAAACCTCATATAATATATAAATGCGAAATGCTAGTGTTTTCTGGCTCAATACGCAGAGCCTTTTGCCAGATCGACTCAAATTCAGCTTGTAGATTTGCAGTGCGACGGATTAAAGTGCAGGTCATCTAAGGTCACTAAATTCAGCTCAGTTATCGAAGGACAATCTCAAGCATCGGTAGCTAAAACAACTTCAAGCGTCGATTCATTTTTAAGATAGCGCTTAAGTGCCAATCATATATCACGTTTATTTTACATTTGTCGTGTTACCAAACTCACGAGCTTTAGCACGTAATGCAATGTTCCGAAAGATGAAGCAAAGATCATTCAAAAGATAAAACAATCAATGGGTATCAATGACGAAAAGTACCGGAAATAGTTATCGGACACTTTGATTTTATTTGCAGTTGCTGAAACTAAAGCTTTGCGTACACTTGCGTGCCTGTAATTCGATTTGGGTTTGAATACCGGAGAACAGGTTGACTGCATGAGCGTTTCTCTGTTTTTCCCCATGTGTAACATGTCAGTTTCCCTTTGAAAGTCTTCCATGAAGGCATCCCTCCTGCAGATAGCCCTCCCGTGTTTTGCCATAATCAAATAAATTAAACCAAACATTTACGCGCGTAGCAATATTTAACGTGCCTTAGAAAGCTGTTATCATTAGCAACAGCATTATATAATCTCTTCCGTAATTGACATAAAGTGCACATCAGTTTCACAGCCGATATTGCCCAGACAGGTCAGACATCCGTTCAGCATATCGGCACAGGATTTAATATCTCTCTCTAATTCATAAAAAATTTAAATGTTTTTCATTGAAAGGGTTGAGATTTCAAAATATAGACAGACAGATATTTCACAGCATACCGAGTAATTTATTATATAGAATTATTTATTTAGATTATGCACACAAGGGCTATTTCCATGAGAAGAAAGTTCCCTTCATGGAGGACTTTTAAAAGAAACTGGCTCATATTCACGTTACTCATGGGAAAACCACAAAAGGTCCCATGCACTCAACCTGCTCACTCAGGTTTGAACTCCCGTCGACAGTGTTCTAGAGTTTTACCACTTGGCCATTAGTGGACCATCAACATGCAAAACAAAAGCAACTAATATTGAGAGCGCTTATTATCTAAATGCCAGTTTACATTTTCTGGCGACAGCCCCACAATGGCGGAGCGGTAATACCGATGAATACGAGTAGTTCAACATAAATTCAAATCTCAGTGGACCGGCTGGCTACACGGCTTTTTTTTTTTTTTTTTTCCTATGTGTACAATTACTTTTTAGTTTCTCGCAAGCAAAGTCCTCCGCAAAAGCATCCTTTCCCTCAGCCAGATAGTCTTCGCGTGCTTTGCCATAACTACTAAACCATCGGTATCGACATAATAATCAGCTGGGCGAAGCCGGCTAACGCAGGTAATGCATCATAAAAGAAAAACCGTGTGACTAAAAATTGTTTAAATTTTTATAATTCTGACGCAAAATCTTGTAATACAGATTGTAAGTTCAAATTATAAGCACATCATTCTTATTTTTTCCTATCTTATATCAGTTTATCTGAAAATCTTTAAAAGAAATACAAAATAAACTTATTCGCAACTTTAAGGATATTAGTTGTATTGCAAATTATTTAGGAAATGTACTAAAATGTACTTAGGGACTTCCCCGTACGTAGAAACTAACGAAAAAAAATTCTTCTTGCTTTATTAGTTATTCTAAATTATTTTCCCATGCTATTCTTTTCCATTTACTTTGCTCTTTATTATTCTAATTTTTCTTCCACAATACGCTTTCCCGTTTATTTTGTAAAGAGAATATTTTAAAGTCTTTCTTTCACTTAAATGCTAATAACGATAATAATCCTTTTCTACTTAATTAAACATAAAGATTCATATTTAATGCGAAGCATTATGATAGCGGCCATCAGGCTGTGTTCTGCAAGTCAAAATTAACATTTGAAGAAATTTTTGAATACCACGTAGAAAGCAAAACTAAGCATCTAAATTAATTAATCAAATAATACTTTTATTTGTATCGTTACCTAAAATAACATAAAAATCTGTTTTTATGAGTAAACTTTTATAATGATTTTCGTTACTTTTTCCATAAAAGGTGCTTGCAAACAGTAATATACTTAAATGTTTCTTAATATTTTCTTTTCTTCTGAAAATGGTAGAGGTTCTAACAAAAAGGGTTACAGTTTTATGTATTCTCTAGGTCTACAAAGTTTAAGACAGTTCATAATGAATATCTTTGTTCCATATAAACGTATTTTTAAAATAACAGTTTTGTTACATAAAAAATAATTTTACTTTCCATAACCTTCTATATGATATGTATATTTACTTCTTTTCGTTTCTAAATTAAAAGTATATTTAATCTTTTTTCGCACATCGTTTTGCGCCGCTACTGTGCTATTGCAAATATCTCGATCTGTCACCAGAATACAACTCGAAAAGGAGTTTATCTACGATTTAAAGAGAAATAGGGTAAATTTTCAATGAAATTTACATTTTTCGTTTTTATACCAATGTATCTAGTCGTATAAAAATGACAATGCAGTGCTTCGATCAGTTATAATAAAAACTTAAACCTGAACTGAATAAAATGTTTAAATCTATAACATACCATAATACAGTCATATATATGCTGTTACTAAATAACAAGAATATATCGAAAGAGAATTTAGTACACGTGTTTTTGTAATGATTTCAGGATTCGTTTTGTATATTGTAAAAAATGATTTTACGTCATGGGAATACTATGATTTATTACGATAGACCCTTCGTTATTGGAGAAAAGGAAATTGATGATGCTGAAGTCTTAATGGAATGAGTTAATCTTCGTTATTACAATTTTGAAAAAGACCGGAAAGGGTAAAAAGTTTCGCTGATTCTTATGTTTTTACGTATACTTACCAGTTTCCTTCCGATGAATAAGATGGGATAAAAAATATTTTATAGTAAATTTTTATAGTATATTTTAAGCCTTTAATTTACATTTATTTTTTAAGCATTATCATTATTAATATTTCCGACGCACCTTTCACAAGTTTTTAGCATACTGTGCGAAATTAATGCCATTCATTTATCCTATTTGCTAAATACATAGAGCAGCATCTTCAGACTGTGTTCTATGAAATCATCAGGCTCCAGAGGACAGCAGATTCGTAGCCACGAACTGATTATTGCATCGTCTGTCGCACTATTATAAATATTAGCAGTTATGAATGGGTAAGTTTGGTTTAGTTGCTTGTGATACAGCACACTAGAGCTATCTGCCTAAGGGAAGAAATGCCTTCGTGGAGGACTTTTTAAGGGAAACTCGCTCGAATGCACGTTACAAATAGGGAAAACCACGGAAACGCCCATACAGCCAGGCGGTTCGCCTGAAATTGAACCCAGGTCGGACCTACCAGTGTTCAGTCATTTTACCACTCGGCCGCTGGTGGGCATGAATGTTTAGAACTATATATGAATGTACACTGTTTCAAGCAATACTGTGTTAACCGGAACCGTTCATGCAAAAATTGCTTATTGACAAACCTATTTGAAAAATCTTCCCTATGCAATATATTATTTGAATCATTGTTCTTAGTGCCGAGATGCTCTTACTCGGTGATTAGATAGGATCACATGAAATATTTACGAAGAATAACATGCTTTTACTCGGCGTTCGTTTATCGAAATCTTTCGACTGAAGACTGCAACCTAGGATAGTATTCGAAAACGTTTTATTAACTTCTCTGTTATTTTTATAAATATCCACATTTTTATCAACGGCTTTGTAGAAAATTTCAATTCATTGCTATTTTTATTTTAATGTATAGCTATTTTAAGTTTGGATACTCGGCTAAATGATTTGATATCATCACTATCATTTAATTAGGCGTAAAATTTCAGTATTTCTCTTAAACAGGCAGCTGCGTTTATTTATGAGATGCGTAACACTCATATGGCATACGTAGGATAACTCATGCAGTAAATATGCTTACTGCACAAGTTTTATCTATATAGCGTATGAGTTTTACATATTCATGCATGTATGTAAGATTTAAGAGAGATGTAGGACAACTCAAGCCACTGCCTTCTTTTGGGCCCATCGGGAGACAATAGTAGAAGACCTCTGAAAACTGGGAACTCGGACCACGTTCAAGTCCTGACGAAAATGCTGGCTCCATGATAGTATTCGCGGATTTTTGCATGAATTCCATACAGTTTCCTTTAGAAATCCTCCCCAAAGGTATTTATACTCTTAGACCTTCTTGTTCGAAAAATATAATTTTCAATTATAAGGCAATTCAGCTTGACTCGAGAATTTTTACTGTCTGCTCATCCATTTTCTATATGCGAGGCTAAAAGACCTTCTAAATTCCAGTGTTGTGAACCTAAAAGCATTAAACAGACAAACTTCAAAGCTAAAATTTTACTTTGGAAAATATTCTCCGATATTTTAAGTACTTTCTGCAGAGAAAACTGGAAGGACTTATAGTTAGAAATTTCAAAGTGACGATCATTCTGCAACTATAGTTTGATCTATCGAATGTTTATGAGAGTACTTATATGAAAGATTTTGTTATGAATTACACGATTATAAAATATTCCATATTTCACAACTGGAAACAAGAATTTCGACTCAAGGAAATTTATAATGTGATATAACTTAAAACAAAATTCATGATTTATAGCAATGTACATTTTAGAGATAAACTTTCTAAAAGATCAGAAAACTATTAGGAATTTTTAAAAACAGTAAAATCGATTCATTTAAGACCTTCAGTAAATTTCTTACTTGCAGTTTTAGAATTTCTAGACATGGCCATACCCTGTGGTATTAAAAGAAACATTTAATAAACGTACTCTTACTAAGCGTAAGTATAGACAAAAAGCAAGGATACTGCAATATTAATTCAATCAAAGTTAAAATTTTTAATTTACTGAAGTGCGTAATTTAAACGCCATCAAGAGTTTAAATCTCTGTTTGGTTAATATTTCTTCAATAAATGTAGATGGATGTTTTGTTTATAGTTTATTAATATATTCATTTAAGCTATTAGAAAAACCCTGCGGAAACCACAAGTACAGATTGTCAGTAAAGATGTAGCAGTAGTAATTTAATTTCATTAAAGTGAATATGCGAAATAAATTACAAGTAGATCACTTGAAAGAGATTATGAGATTCATATTTCATTTAGCTAATAAGACAGTAGTAAATGTTATAGTAAATGGTATTTCCTCCCTCCTTTCAGCATGCCTTCGTGGTGTAAGAGTACCACAGCCGGTGCGTATTCGAGAGTTCCAGGTTCGAGTCCCGGTGACGGCATCGCTCATCTTTCACGTCTCTTGCTTCAAAAAACAAAACCCTAATGACTCTCATTACGAATGTATAAAAACATTGGGAATATTTTTGGAGCGAGGAATGTGAAGAATTGATTATGCCTTCGCCGTGATTCGAAGCACGAATTCTGCAGTTTTTTACTTGGATGTGTTACCACATTTATCACGAAAGCATGCGTGAGGAATTACGATGATTCTTATACTTAAATTTCTCCACTTAAAGTGGTGCGACTGGAAAGAGGCATGTGACTCAGTCGACTAAATATAAATGCTGGTGAATTTTCATCTATCACATTATTAGTTCGTGAGCCATTAGAGATATTAGGACTTTTTGGGGAGTAGGATGAGAGACGTGAAAAATCGATTATTCCCTCGACATGATTTGAACCACAGATTTTGTAGTCTGCTATATGAATATGTTAACTACTTACACCACGACAGCACGCATGCGTAAATATGATAATTCCTTACAGATGTAGAAGATGTTATTAAAATAAGCGGCATCTAGTGGCGGGGGGAACATCCAAAAAGTAGCTAACTGTAACTTTATCATTATTATCATTACAAGTTACCACTTACACCGTGACACCTCGCATGGGAATATGCGATCATTCCTTATAAACGTAAAAGATATTATTAAAATAAGCAGCATCTAGTTGGAGAGGTAAAAATCAAAGGAAAATAACTAACTGTAACTTCATTATTAGCTTGACAATGTAATACATATTTCTGCACTGAAGCTGCACAAAAAATAACAACTAGTGTCTACAGTTGAGAGTATTTAGGTACATTGATAAACAAATCCAACAATTTCTGAAGAATACGAATTTAAAATATCAGTTATTTAAAGACAAAGTTCGCGTACGTCCCAAATGGAATACATAAATGAATAAATAAAATGCTTAGATGAATCTTTCCAGAATATTTTCACTTTTCGTAAAAACAAAGTTTTACATCAGTTTTAATTAACTTCTACATCAATGAAATCTCCCTAATTGGTTGCATGCAACTTTCTGACGATATGGTTAATGGGATCTAAGGAAAAGTTAAAGGGAAACTTTGAAATATTTTTTAGCAAACTAAAGGCTAATCAAATAATAGCATCGCAAATTTCAGAACCACAATCTTAAGCCTAATGAGTTCGACCATTCTTCAAGCGAAATCCAAATCGGAGAAATTTTAATTATACCATGAAATAACTGAAATGATGAAATGGTTATCAGTGTTGCACACATTGTTTGAGTCTCAGGAAATTTTAGGTAGCTTATTACAGAAATTGAAAGCATTCAAGTCCATCAAAGCATACACAATATCTCATTACGATTCATATTAAAACACGCGATCGAATTTTTTATTATAATCAGGTACGCAATAATTATGAGCAAAAGATTACCATAATACTTATATTTCAGATCCAAACTTTCTAATGATCTGGGAATTTAAGACATGGAAATGCTTATTAAACTAGCTATTATTAGCATAAATGCAGACGACTTCATTTTCAAAAGTATTCATCAGGCTAAAAGCGAAAACAATTTCGTTACATTTTTTAATTTTCATAAATGTAACTGCTCGATTGCTTTGTAATTAATCTAATAATCAGAAAATAATTTTAAAATATTAAAATCAGTTTTGGAATTATCATAACTTTTTTGCACACTAGCTGGAAGAAGGGCAAACAATTGCCAGTTTTCTTTACTGTTTCATCGTATAAGGATAACCAGTTACAGTGTTCCAAAATTCCAATACATATAATCTCTTCCCATGCAGCAAATTGTAATGGTTTAGGTTATTCGAGCTTTGTGATAATCCAAAGTGTAAAATTCGCAAATTCAGTCAAATAGTATGCAGTGATACGATGGTTAGTGAATTCACGCAATGATACGATGGTTAGATGTTTCATTTATTACTTCTAAAATTAAGAACAAAATACAGATCTAGAACTTTTATGCATGGCGTTTACCAAGAAGTTCTAACGAAATATAAAACATCAAAATTATCACCCAGTAACAATTTTAATAACGAAACCGCAAAACGAAGATAAAACAGTGTAGCTGAAATAATATAGTATGAAAACTTTTTTAAAATAAATCTGCCCGAAAGGTATTAATAGGACATTTATTATCAGAAACAGCAAACATTTTGCAATCAACCACCCTGGCTGCTCTATGCTTTTGGAGCTGACCTTTAGTACATTTATCATTTGCTTCAAGTTAGCTAAAAGATCGCATTATATCGTTACGAAATGTACAGGCGCGGTGGGATAGCTTTCACGCAAAGCAGGTTTAGGGTTGCCATAAAATAACAAGGGAAAGCAGGGTTGCCACATTTGGCGAGAAATCGCCCATTTGACGATAAAATTGGCGATATGCCATGGACGGATGGAGAACCTTCTGGAACGAATTCTTACCGGTTTCGCCCAGAATGTTCTCGAACACAAGCCGAAAGCTATATAAACCCTGCTGGTCCGCAGTCAGTTGGTGTCTCAGATGGTGTGCCTCGTAGAGAGGGCGAGTCAAAGTGCTTCGTCTGAAGTGCAAGACAGTTAGTATCAAGTTGGTGTCTCGTCTAGCGAGTCAATCCCTGCGGAGTCGATCGAGTTGACAGCCGGGCAGCGAGTGCCGAGTGGGTCGTTGAGTGCACCGGAAGAGTCTCGTAGTGCATCGTCGAGAGAGCGTGGTGAGCCGTAGAGTCTGGAGCTGTGCTCTGTATGTCGTCGAGTGCATCGCAAGTTGTAGCGTGGAGAGCACGTGGAGTTCCGAGAACGACCGAGCAGAGTCGGGAGCTGTACTCTGGTGCTTTGCAGTGAAGCTGTCTCCACCGTTATTGCCTGACGCTGATTGTTCCCGCATGTTTACAGTAGATCTTCGACGAATGTAAAAAGTGACTTTGGAGCTGTCCTGATTAATATCGGCTAAATAAAGTGTGTTTCGATACTTCATCGTCAAGTGTCGTCATTATTCACTCCAAATCCATACGAATCCCGTACGAACGTAAAGGAAGAAAATAGCGTAACAACTGGTGACAGGAAAAAAAAACGCAACAATATTACGAGAACTGCGCATGTTTTCTACAAATAATCTCTGAATGATGATGTTTACAGCTGTTCGCTTAGGGGAAACTATTGTGCATCGTCCTCTGATTGTGTTTTTTAGCAGTCAGAGAACCACGGATGATTTTCAAGTTAAAATTTGATTTGTTATTTAACTTCATTATGAAAACAACATGTAACAAAAATATTATGCAGGTTAATAGTTAGAGATTCAGGAGAACGGATATTATGCGAAAGGGATTCGGGAAATCTTTTGAGAACAGCAACTCCAGACATAATGTGTTAAGCCATAAAGATGTTGGCAAACATATACAGTATGCTTCTGTTTGCATTACCGAACCATGTCAGGAAAAGTACAGTAAAAACTTGCTATGTTTCTGAAGAGGAAAGCGTCATGTTTTCTAAACTATCAATATCCCCATACGCGCTGATTTCTAACAGCTATCTCCAAAGGTAATTCGAATAAAGTAATGATCTTGCACTTAATGCCTGCATCCAGGTTCAGTTTAATCTTATATACTCGTTAAGCTTAGTGTAATGTAAACGATAATGGTGAGTGTCCATGAAATCATACATTTTTTACTTCCACTGTAACATTCATTGAACTACATTAAATATTTAAAACTGTATTATCAAACAAATGTAAAATAATTTTGCCAGACTGCATGCTAATGTAACTCTTTAAGCCCATTTAGAGCAGGCTACACGACGTTATAGTACAAAGTAGCTTAGGTTTATTAGATGCATCTCCAAAACACTATATTTAGAGTTTCCGATGAGTTTATAAGATTATAAACTCATTCTATCTACAAGACCAACTCTACATAGCATACATGGGCAACAGTACCAGAATTCTGTTTTTAAATCACTAATATCGAATATAAAAAATAATCTACGTTTACGTTACCCAAAACTGTACAAAAGCTAGCTAAATATTCTGAAAATATTAGTTATTTTCTAGTATCACAAACTGCGGACTCAAAATACTCTCAAATTTATGTCACTAAGTAAAGTAACGAAATTCTTAAAATTCGCTGGATAATTTCGATTTATTCTTATTCTTAGAAACATATAATTTTGAAAAAGGAATAGAATACGTTATGCCGGAATATAAAGTGAATAAAAGCGTGTCTGCTGAAAAATTGATTGATGGTAGCATGAACGAAGTTTCTGCTGGCTGTGAAAGATGAGAATGAGAACATTGTTCTCTCCGTCGGGTTACATCTGCACAGTCTCGCAGCCTTCTCATTGATGGATAGGATAGAGCACGTTCTTAACAGTAAAACTTTAATATTAAAAAAGAGGGGAGGAATAAGACAGTTGTAATTTACACAATCCTTTGGATTTAATTCGGTAAATAAAGTAGAGAATGCATTTGAACAGTAAAAGAGTAGATTAAAAAATTAATTTCCTGAAGAATATGATTTTTAGTAGAAGATACAAAATCATTTTGCTTTGGTTTGGGTAAAGTTATTTGTTTTACTACATTAATAGCTTATTAATTAAAGGCTATTTTTAAGGTACAAATCTCTGTCATAAAACTACGTTCTATCGAATCCTCTTGCGTGCGATAACACGAAAAAGAGTTCGTGTTTCGTCTCATTTTAATAGATGGCGCGCGCTACTAGAATGGCCGCAGTGAAAACTACATGCTAATTCAGGTGGTAAACATTAAGCATTTCCAAAAATAATCGATTGCGATTATAATGATTATAATCAGATGTTAAATATAAGCAAAACATTAAGAATATCCAAAAATAATCGATTACGCAAAATTTATTTAATTAAGACTGTGAAATTACAGTTGCTTAATTAACATCTGATGCCTAATAAATACAGAAAACGAAGATTATTAAATTTTTTTAAAAAAACTTTAAAATAAAATATTTTAAAACTTTTAATCCAAAGGCTATTTCTGTTCGCACTAAAAATTACGAAATAAAATAATTGTATCACTTCTTCAACACGACACTCAAAGACTGCCAGTTGTTCTTAATATCTTTATGTTAATTTTAAAGCAACCAATAAATATAGATATTACGAGTAACTTCAATTTTTGAGTGTTGTGGTCAAGAAGTCATACAATTATTTTATTTTGTATTTTTAGTGCAAATCAAGCTAATAGAAATAAATGGCTTTTAGGTAAAAGAAATGTTTTTTATATTTTATTTTATTGTTATTCGAGTTAACAAAATCATTGCATTCAGAGTTTCTATACCATCCAGGCGAAATACCCCAAAGTCGAAATTTATTGTTCGTTTTCTGTAGAGAAATGTTTGAAGTAAGATTTGTTTGCTAAAGCTGACACACTTTTTTAAAAATAAGTTTACCGAAAAAAGTCAGGTTTAAGACTAACTTATTTTTTAAAATAACTTAAAGCTGACACATTTTTTTCTACTATCCAGTTCTTATCTGGCAACAAAACATAATTGATCTTGCAGAAATTATCTTAAAACTAGTGTGCTGCATAATGAGCCACATATGTCAACATTTTCTACATAAAAAATACAAATACAAATCAATGAAAATTATTTATTTCTGCATTTCTCGTTAAGTTCAATACTGCATGAAATGTTCTATTCCTAAATGGGGAAAGAGAAATGACTCAAGTATAATTTACATCTTTGTTAATTTTCAAACAGCAAATATTCGGCAAAAATGTTACTCATTATTACTAAAATAAATATTCGTTCGAAAATAACTTGTGTTAATCCAAAAGTAAAAATAAAATATGAATGGAAATTTCCGACATTTCAAATGAAATATTTTCGGCTCACTTAATAAAAACGATTATGAACAACAGCGACTATTAAGTTATCATTTACTACACAATCCCTTCCTTAAGTACTTCCTCTTTACAATATATTTATTATACCCGAATCTGATAGAAATAATTGGTGCAAGATCTGACGGCATACAAAAAGAAAAACTTGTCGGTCATTTTGACCCATGTTCTCATTTCTAATCATAGGCATATCTATCTTACATGTATTCTAATCGTAGCCCTGTCTTACGGGTTAATATATTCTCTACAGCTTCGTGATATGCTATAGCAAATATGTTAACCAGAAAGAATGGTTATTAGCACCCATTAGGTATTTATTTGAAATATTCCCACATTACTTAAAATGATGGTGATAGAAGCGGGCACAGACAGAAGATAAAAGAAAATTTTCTGATGACCGGTTTGTTGCTTGTATAAGACATAATGATTTAGTGTAATGCTAAGGTTCAAATTTGATTACAGTCATTTCTTTGATTATAGAATTTTAACTTGATTAGGCGAAAATTAAACAGTTTTTTATAGATTTATGCATATAACCCTCTCCAGATTGACTTAAGAATGATTCCTATCACTTTTTTTCTTTGTAATATACTGTATAACGAATATTATAAAGATTTAAGTAAATGTCTTTACTTTCTTGCACGAAGTAAAGGAAGTATTGTGTGATCGTGAAAAAGCGCTGTATGAAATGGTCTACAAAAAATCAAATGAAAGTTAATATTAGCAAAGCTATGTACCAAACTTTTGCCCTTGAATCATCCATTAATTGAAATTAACTTGAAGTATAAGTTAGAAGCATCCGGGAAACGAAGGGAGCAACTTATTTAGGAGTGAAATCTGACAGAAAGCTCTCTCGGCAGAGACATATTGATAACGTAATTCATAGAGTTCGAAAACGGCTAACATTGATTAAAGACGTAGAGGTAAAATGGACTTGTGGAAGAAAAACTTTAAATAAAACGCATAATTTATACGTCAAAACTTTAATTTGCTATTGTTGTGAGGCCCTGATTACCTGTAGCAATACAAATATATAAAAGTCTTTCAAAACCTGGCCCTGACGTTTGCTACTAGAGCTGTGGAAACCACTCCAATAGAGGCAGTGCTTACCCTCACAGGCAATAAACCATTAGAGGAAATTATTCAGGAGACAGCTTTAATACTATATGAGTAATTAATCAGATTTCTACCGACAAGGAGCCATGGAGAAATTATGATATCTCTAGATCTAGCAGATTGATGAATACAAATGGATTTTTGCAGAAAGTTTTAAAACTGAAATTAGACTACTCCCTCCTGGATGTTCCCACAGAAGACTTATTGAAGCCAACAAGTCCTATTGATCTAGAATCTATTAGAATTGAATGTTAATGGATGTATGCTAAAACAAAGTCATCATGAATCGATGGTGAATTAAACGTAGCTGCTGTGGAGACAATTTACTCCAGGTATCCAAAGAATAATTGACTTCACAAATATACTGATGGATCGAAAATATTCGACAAAGTTGGATCTGGCGTGTATTGACAGCTATTTGCTTTCTATTCTTCTTTTGGTCCATTTCGGCGCAACTTCGATGAAGAACTGGAGACAAATAGAGTTGCAACTGAACAAATTATGGTTAGAAATATCCAACTAAAAAATATTGTTATTCTATCAGACTCCCTTTCAGCTATGCGAGCGATTTCTGCACATAATGTACTCTTTATCTTCTTAATAAACTCTTTATCTTCTAGGTTCAAAAGAGATGACTATTGTCTTACAGTGGATCCCGACTCATGTTGAAATAACTGGAAATGAATGGGCTGATAAACTAGCTAAAAAAGGAACTGAAATTTTGCGGTCAAATAATAGTGGATTGCTATTGACATCAATGAAAAGAACAGTAAAAAATGCTCTGAGTAAATATTTTGACGTTAAATTACTTGAAGATATAAAGAATAAGAAGTGGAGGGATTCGATTTGCAATATCCCAGACTCTTCCAGATCTATCGCAGTTCCGGCGTTTCGTTTGAAGATCGGACATGATTGACTTGCTAAACATCTGCACCGCATTGGTATAGATGACAGTTCTTTGTAGTACTCAGAATTTTGAGAAGGGCAAAGATTATTTGCTAAAATATTTCTTGTTGAAGAAAGAAAAATCTATACAGTCGATATTGGTGGGCTAGAGAGTTTTCCAGTTTCGATTTAGTTATTGTTACTGTAATGAGGTTAATTACTGTTCTGTCTTTTTGTAATTCTATTTTTGTATTTTTATTCATACTCCAATCTCATGCATAGGGATCAATGATGTAGAATTAAGTGCCTTTGCAATTAAAAAAAATATAGTAAAAAATTTTAAAAAGCTAACATCTAACAATATATTTCATTAAAGCAAGCTACGGTAAGCATATTTCACAAGTGCACATCTGTGTAGCCACCGAGGGAGTGGCTTCTAAGATGGCCCAATGAGCATCCAGTAATATTTCTGTCGTGTCACATGACCTCTCGCACGCTTTAAGATTTAAGCAAGATGGTTGAAAAGACTTTGCCACGCAATTTTCTGTACATCGTCTATTTTTTCTGAAAATTTTCATTGCGAAGTTAGATCAAATATAAGCAATTATGAAGATTTCACTACCTGGTTGAAAGAATTTGAAATAAATACAAACACATGTTGGATACTCCGCAAAAACATTCATGCGAAATAGTACTTAATAAGTGATAAATAAGACGAAAGAAATATGTGATACACATCCGAGCCCAAATGCTATCTTTACATAAAACTATGCATATGAGAAAAATATTATTTACACCAGTTATGTATGTAAATAGAAGTCAGCCCTTTTTATTTCAGTCTATATGAAAAAGATGTTCTATAATAATAGCCAATGCAGAACTTTATTCAAAGTGAACTTCACTAATTTGCATTCGTAATTCACTAATTTGCATTTAGTCTGGTAAATTTCACATTTAATAACTGCTCACTCTTAAATATACTGTCTACACAAAAAATACTCATCAAACAGAATGAATTTATCTATTCACAACGAATATATTCAATTTATTCCCATATAAATTTTAATGTTAACAATGGATATAATCATATCATACACAATATGTATTCTGAATATTACACTTTCAAAATCAAAAGAATGCAGGCAGTGAAATAAGAAAACACTAGATTCATTGTAACACTTCCAGTCCTTCTCATCTTAATAAAAAATATAAAAAACTATACAAATGAATTCTTTTAATCCACATTTGTTATTAAATGCATAATATTCGAGGCTAATTGTAGTTTCAGTCATTTTCTCGGTGTAACGAGCAGTAATATGTCATGAACATCAATCCAAATATCAATGCGTAATAAAAATATCAATGCGTAATAAAAATCGCGAAAGTGAAATGTCAGCGATTAATTAAACTCATAAAACGAAAGCACAACGAGATTTTCTACTATTACGCCAAACATTTATAACTTCGAAACAAATGCATATTATAATGTAAACAACATACGCTCACATACATGAAGATTTAGCCTCACAAGAGCAGAAGAAGCTCATTGGTCCATTTTCGAAACCCCTCCCTCAGTGGCTACGCTGATGTGCACTTGTGAAATATGCCTACGGTAATGCTTATCAGCACTTTAACGCATATGCATATGCGTTTACGTATTACACTTTACAGCGCGTTCCTGCCACGAAAAAAGATCAAAATTCGAATCGCGATTTATACCCTTCAAATTGCCATTTACACCAAAGGCACGTAATTTCTCATTACTATAAAGACGAAAAATCAGAAGTCGAATCACCGTTAAAGACAGAATCTGAACAGTTTGAACTTATTCAAATTAAACTGCATTCCACCAAAATTAGAAAAACGATTGAATTTCGCTACATAAATATCTGTATATATAATTATACATAGTTTCAAAAGAGAATAAAATTTGAATTACATTTTAAATTACGCATGTTACTTAAAATGCTACTGTCATTTTTTATCTTTGATCACTGTTGTATGTATCACCAGTTTACTTTATTTCTCCCATTTTTCTAGGGTTTGTTAGGTAACTAAAACACAATCATTCTTCGCAGCATTTCTTTTTTAAATCCAGTATCTGGACTTTTCGTCGAAAATAGTCAGTTAGGTTCATTAGGTCATTTAGATTCAACGATAAATAAAATATTAATTTACTGCAGTTTTGAGAACAGGCAGGAAAAAACAATACATCAGAAACATATTTAGCAAACAATTATAAACCTTTTTAGGACACTATCTTCTCCAAACGTTGTAGACACATTAGGTATTTTTGGAAGCAGGCTAGCTGAATATTGAGCCACGACTTCGCCGGGAATCGAACCGCGGACCTCTGGAATACGCGCCCAGCGTGCAGACCACTACACCACGAACTCACGCCAAGAAGGTAGGAGAAATACCTTATATACTCCCCCCTTTTAAAGGGCGACTGGGTTTTTAGGGGACCCAATCGCCAAATCCTGGGTGTGGAGAAGCATCATCCACCACCCTTTTAGTTCGTTCGCCACTGTAGAGACATTAAGTATTCTTGCAAGCAGTCAAGATGAAAAATGAGCAACGCCTTCGCCGGGAATCAAACCGCGGATCTATGGAATACGCGCGCAGACCACTACATCACGAAGGCATGCCAAGAAGATGGAAGAAATACCTTATATACTTCCCCTTTTAAGGACGACTGGGGATTTTAGGGGAACCTATCGCAAAATCCTGGGTGTGGAGAATCATCATCCACCACCCTTTTAGTCCGGGCGCCAGTGTAGAGACATTAGGTATTTTTGGAAGCAGGCAAGATGAAAAATGAGCAACGCCTTCGCCGGGAATCAAACCGCGGACCTATGGAATACGCGCCACGAAGGCACGCCAAAACGGTGGGAGAAATACCTTATTACGTAACAAACAATGTGAAACTAACCACAACAGCTAGATCTTTTGCTGAGCACTTATCACCATTATTTTAATGATTTTTAAAAGTTACATACCTCCGAAATTAAATATTACTAGAAAATCGCACTACGAATAGAAATTTGAGAATTACGCCTTCAAGGGTCGAATTGGGAGAAATCTTCGTCGAAATTCATTTCAGGTTTGTCAAAGGATGGCCTCCTTAATGAACTTTTCTATCCATCAAATTCTACCTTAATGAGAATTTAATTGCCTACTCTGAGAGGATGCGAATGTTTAGCTCTGTAATGGTTTAATTTATTGAACGATCCTCATAAACAGAATACAGCAAAGTTGCGCGCAGATTCTGCTGGTCATTAACGGACACAAATAGTACAATCAAAACGACAATTCAGATAATTAGCAAGTAAGGGTAGGAAGAAGTCACTGAAATGTCTGAATTGTGAACAACAACAGGTATGCTAGAAGTTATAACGGTAAAAATGTAATTAAAATTTAGTAGCAATTATTTGTCAATGAACAGGAAGTACGGCTAAAGAATAAATACGCTACATTTAAACAGCAATTGTTGAACTGTTCCGAAATTTTTGTGTGTTTATTTTATAAGGTATTTATTCCGCTTCCCTAACGTGTCTTCGTGGTGTAGTGGTTCTGCACGCTGGGCCGGCATTCCAGAGGTCCGTGGTTCGATTCCCGGCGAAGGCGATTGCTCATTTTTCGTCTTGCCTGCTTCCAAAAAATATTTTATGTCTCTACAGTGGCGCCCGAACTAAAAAGGGTGTTGGGTCCCCTAAAAATCCCAGTCACCCTTTAAAAGGGGGAGTATATAAGGTATTTCTCCCGCCTTCCTAGCGTGCCTTCGTGGTGTAGTAGTTCTGCACGCTGGGCTGGTATTCTAGAAGCCCGTGGTTCGAATCTCGGCGAAGGCGATTGATCATTTTTCTTCTTGCCTGCTTCCAGGAAAAAAAAAAAAAAAAAAAACACCTAATGTCTCCACAATTTTACCTGGGCTTTTCTACCAGAACAGGAAGCTTTGGAATTGCGCTAGAATCTGGAATGGATTGCTTTTTTTACTTCCTTGTACGAAGTAAAAAGGAACTATTGTAATCGCGAAAAATTTCGGGTATCATATCTCAACGAAAATATCCATTTTAACCGCTATCGAATACAATTTAACGATGTTTTTGTGTGACTTCTGTATCTAAGGACAGAATAAAGGACTCTTTTTCTCAAGAAAACTATAAAACTGATTTAAAATGAATTCTGAAGAGGTGTTTTTTTTTTTTTTTTTTTTTTTTTTTCGTCTATACCTACGTACGTATGTATGTATCTATCTCGCATAACTCAAAGACGAGTAGCCTCAGAACGTTGAAATTTTGTATATAGGACTGCTATAACATGTAAATGTGCATCTCCCAGTTTGGTTGCAATCGGCCGCAGGAAAAGTATATAAATATATGTATATAGTATATACTCTGTTACTTGGCTCAGTGAGCTGAGTTTCTTTATTCTTATATGTTCGTAAATTGCACTTTTTTTTGATTGAATTATGCTGATCTTATATTCCGGTTAAGTTTTTTACGCCTTTAGTTAACCTGCATGCAATAATTGTGGAACTATCAACAATTTTAAAGTTTTTTAAGTGCGGCTAAGCCTAATTTTTGTTTAGCATAGCAGCCATATTTGTTTACATTTGAAACTTAGCAAAATAGTGGATTTCTTGCCAGTCTAGAGAAAATAAGCTGCGCAACAACAAAGTAATGTCTTCTTTCATTATTGCGAATTAAATTACGCTTAATTCATTCTGGAATTATCATTTAAGTTATTAGTTTGTTTTTGCTTAGAAACTGTAATTTTAATTTCAAAAATTTTTTTAATTGTTTTAACTCTACTAGGTGTTTTATGTTTTTCTGTATCCTTGAATTTTTAATGAAAATATTTTGAATTTTTACGTATTTTTGCCTTGACGCGAAGTGAGAATTGAATTAATTAGTAGCGCATGCGCATTTGGTAAGCGGCGCTGAATCGTCTGTGAAAAACTTTTTATTTTTTATTTGTTTCATTTCTTTTATACATCATTTTAGATTTATTGTAGTATTTGAATAGAGCATGTCTTCAGATGATATAATTCTTGTGTACTCTGAGTTATAAAATGAATGAGATGTAACGCTGTTAAGTGTACCTAGCGCCGAAGTGTCGCTATGGTAAATAAATGTAGTGAACTTTAAAGAGTGCATTTATTCTATAGTGGTTTATGCGCTATAAACGAAGTAGATTTAATTCGAAATTCGTTAACTGTTAAATCAATATGTTTAAATGAAATGCAGGAAAATTGGGTATAATTTAATATTCCGTACAAGGAAGTCACTGGTGGTACACATCAGATTTTTTAGTATATCCTTAATATTAATGTCGCCGCCCAGACGGTATAACGGTTAGGGGAAGCCGACTGCGATACCAAAGACCCTGGGTTCGAATCCCGGAGAGGGCATAGCTGTAACTGTCCGTAACCTCATAGAAGGCAAAAGTGGCCCACCTATTAGGTGCCTTCATAATAAAAAGTGACCATAACTTACGGCCTTAGTAACCAAGCCGAAATCGGATTTAGGCCCGCCATTACAGAGGGGAAAAAAATATTAATGCTATTTTATTTGGATTAAATTATGTGCCCAGTTATGCAGCTTTGTCTTTTATTACACAGTATGTAAGTTACAAACTATAGGCAAATTTACATTCCTCATATTCTCGAAATTGTTTTCAACGTTTATGGAACATTTTACGTTCTTCATTTTTATGAATTTTTTTAAAAATTTGAAAATGAAAGGGTTTGATGAATGTGAAGCAAGCATATTAGATACAACAAGAAATCAAAGAATATACAGATGGCTTCCTATAACGATGTCGAAATACCGCTGTTTTAAATACTGATGCTACCAGAAACCACATACAAATTAAAGAGCATTCAATATTGTGCAGTGATACTGCAAATGCCAATATCTCTAAGTATTTACAAATTCCATTAAAGCCAGTGCAATTACTAGGTAGTAAAATTTGCTTTACATAATAATATGAAAACAAAAACAGCTGAAATGTTTTTTTTAAAAAATAAGATAAATACATAATAAAACAATCTATGCACAAATGCACGCGAAGGGATATTGATTTACGGATATATAAATATATACGATCATTATGAATTTATTTCGTTTTATTTTTATTTTCATTTATTGCTTTTAAATTGAACCTTTTGACTAAGATGCATAAATGGTTTCTGAAATCAGTGGTACATACATATATACAGTGTTGTACTGAAGTAAATACGGGAGATAAAAGGATTACAAGTGTTTATTAATCAGCCGGGAATAAATTTCAAAATTAAAAATATTAGAAATTTTGTGTTTTGGAAAGCATAATTCTTTATACAGCAAGAGCTTAGGACTGAGCTGATTTTTCTAGAAAAAGAAAAAGCATTTAAAATACGTTTTTTATTTATTTATTTATTTTACTTTGTTGTTGTTGCTGTTACTGTTGTTTGTTGACCACTAAATTATTAAAATTAATACTATTAACTTTTTTTCTCTAAATTAGTCAAATTTAATACATTTTTACACTAAATTAGTCATATTTAAAATAAGTTAAAACTTTTCTTTCTATATTTTTATATCCTTAGAAAGAGCTATAATTCAGAGATGACGAACTTTTTAAGTAAATTTACTGTCTCATAAGCTTAAATTTCAGGGTAAAAGGTCTGTGCATACTTGCTATGTAGAGGTCTTTCGGACCCTAAACAAATAAATATCTTTTCCAAACACTTTTCAAATACATACCGAATCAGTCACAGAAATTATTAATAATTTCATTTAAATATTTCAAGTAAACAAAACTAAATAATAGTTTTATTTACTTGAACTATTTAATGTTAAAGTCTAGGTTAGGTTATTTCAGTATAGCAAAGCACTCAGAAGCAGTCTGCCTAAGTGGAGAACTTTCCAAAGGAAACTGATGGCATTCACGTAACACATGGGGGAAAACATGGACACCAACAAGGCAAGCTAGCCTGTTTGCTTGGGCTCGAACCCAGGTCGAAATATTAATATTCAGCGGTCGCAACCACAAAGCCATTA
The DNA here is from genome assembly GCF_044657685.1 of Stegodyphus dumicola. Classification (NCBI taxonomy): domain Eukaryota; kingdom Metazoa; phylum Arthropoda; class Arachnida; order Araneae; family Eresidae; genus Stegodyphus; species Stegodyphus dumicola. Next base: position 176,554,749 of record NC_140773.1, read on the forward strand.
GTGGAGGCATTATCAGGTACTACAGCATACTTAGATTCCTGAAAGCTTAGAATGGTTTGCGATTATATATGAGCGATACTTATTTTAAGTACGTACTACTTTTATTAGTAAAGTTCATTTAAATGTCACATATTATATACTTATGATATGAAATTTTTATTTCGGCGTTGCAACATATATTTTTGGCACAAAAATTTATTGATATTTGTACCATTAATATACTAGATGCTTCATAATTACTTTAGATTTTTTTGGGGGATAATGAGCGGCTAGAACCAAAAAATTACGTTTACGTAATATTTTAAAACATCTATGAATATTTGTGCTTGTGACATTTGAACAAACGAAAGAGAAGTTGCATTTCAAAAATTATTCCTCATATCTTGGCATAATATTGTAGTAGGGGAGTTGAAGATGCTAAATAACAGTTCCAACTTTGTTTTCCACACCACAGAACATTTAATAAAGATAATCAGAAAAGGTACAAATTAGATTAAATACAAGTGCCGTTTGATACAAAGAGGATTATGATAGCTTTTACCAGTCTTATCACATAACCGATTAGTGCCTACTCGCATTTGCTGATGTATTAAACAGTACAGTCCAATTTACCACCTTCGCGTGGAAAACTACAGTTCCTTATTCTACACCTTCACGTGCAGCTCACCACCTTCGCGTGGGATAGCACAAGAGTCTCTCTGTCTATGTCATACTCATCTTTCACCTCGCTGCTGGCGCATCGGTGAGGCCCTCTGGTGGTTGTGTCGCACTTACGGATACTACAGTTCGGCCTTCCTGACGCTTTTTCGTCCTCGAAAACACGGATCAGCAACACTGGAACATCAAGACAGCACCTGAAAATAAATTTAAAAAAAAAACAAAAGAAAAGGGAAAAAAAAACAAAAAGAAAAGTGCGGAAGAACCACACATGGTTTTATATAGTAGAAGTCCACGGCTTCATGAGATCAGCTGCTGTAGTGGTACATCCAGGACCTTCATGGTGTCCCACTTTTTCCACCTGGTAACGATCTTTGCCTTTCCTCGCTGTTACACGATATGGACCGAAGAACTTTGGCCTTAACTTTAGACCACCTCCATATTGCGTTCTTTGTATGGCAACTAAGTCGTTCACACTGTATACTTGTGCCTCTTTCCTCTTTTTGTTGTATGTTTTTCTATTCTCTTCCTGAATTTTTAGAATGTTTTTTCTTGCTTCTTCTCTCATATCTTCTCGATCTTTCATCATAGTATTTCTTTCTTCTTCTTCAAGAATTTCCATAATCTTTAAGTCCTCTCGATTTCTCATTTTAACACCAGTGAGAAGCTCAAATGGAGAACTCTTTGTGCTTCTGCTCTTAGTGCTGTTTAAGATCCTTTGTACATCGCCAACATATTTGTACCACTTGGTTGGATCATGTATGGATAATTTAGATAGGACTGGAATCAGAGTGAGATGAATTCTTTCCACTTGTCCATTTCCTCTAGGAACGCCTGTAGTTGTAAATATGTGCTGGATCTTCTCTTGATTACAGTAATCTTCAAAGTCTTTAGAGGTAAACGCCGTACCTTTGTCACTTATAATTCTCAAAGGATTACCGAAAGTTAATTGTTGCAGTTTCAGCTTCTGCAATGCCTCTTGAGCTGATGTAGACTTTACTGGATAGAGCCATACGAACTTTGTGAATGCATCAACCACGGTTAAGATGTGATTGTAGTTCTTATTTGTCGAAGGTAATGGTCCTATAAAATCGATATGAAAAGTGCTCAAAGGGATACTATCTTTTGGTATGGGATTCAACAACCCTTCGCTCTTACCTCGTTTTCTGTCGCACAAAATACATTCTACACAATTTGAAATAACTTGCTCAATTCGTTTTCTAAGGTTAGGAATATAAAAGTCGGTTTTCAGCAGATCTTCTGTTTTAGACACTGCGAAATGTCCCTTGTTGTGGATACTACGTATGATTTCTAGCTCTAATACTTCGGGTACCACAAGTAACTCATGACCTCTGTCAAACTTGTATAATACTCCATTTTTCACTAGAAAATCTTTCTTTAGTCCTTGCTCGACTAAGGATTTTAGCAACTGGAGACGCTCATCACTTCTTTGCGCAGCTGCAATTTTGGCTGTAATTTCTCCCTGAGAACAAGTAACCATCATGACCGCGTTCCTACTTAGTGAATCCACATGCTTCATTTGTTGCCCAGATCTGTGAACAATTTCATAGTCAAATTCTTCTAGAAGTAACGCCCATCTCGCCACTTTAGGAGTTAGATCTTTCTTAAACATGGTCTTCTGGAAAGCATCGCAATCCGTAACTATCCTGACCTTAGATCCTAAAAGGTAATTCCTGAATTTCTTTACAGCTTCTAATATAGCTAAAACTTCAAGCTCATAACTAGATAGCTTCTCTTGTTGGAGACTCGTTTTTTTACTCATGAAGTAAATGGGGTGTAACTGTCCATCATCTGACTTTTGTAGCAATACAGCGCCGAAACCATGACTGCTTGCGTCTGTATGCAATTCTAATGGTGCTCCTTGTTTAAAAATATGAAGAACCGGACTTGTGGATAAAAGTTCTTTCAATTTATTAAATGCATCTTTTTGTTCAGGCCCAAATTTGAATTCTGCTCCGTTACGAAGAAGATCACTTAATGGTTTCGCTATTTTTGAATAATTGGCAATAAATTTCCTAAAATACCCAGTAAGGCCCAAGAAACTTTGAATCTGCTTAAGGTTTTTGGGTTCCGGGAAATTTTGAACAGCCCTGGTTTTTTCAGTAGAGGGGCGAATTGTACCATCCTCAATAACATACCCGAGAAATTCTATTTTTCTTTTCAAAAATTGGCATTTCTTAAAATTAATCTCCAAACCATATTCTTTGGCTACTTCTAAAACGTATTTCAACTTTTCTAAGCCTTCTTTCTCATTTCGTGCTGGAATAATAAAATCGTCCATGTAAGTAACAACAGTGTCATCCCGAATTAAATCTCTAAACACATTATAAATAAATCTTTGAAACACACTAGGGGACGTGCACAAACCAAAAGGTGCTTTTAGAAATTCGTACAAGCCTGAATGAGTAATAAATGCCAAATATTTAGTGCAGTTTTCCTCAACTGGAACATGAAAAAAACCATTCTTTAAGTCTAATGTCGAAAAAACCTTTGCTTCACCTAAACGATCTAAAACTTCTTCTACTTGTGCCATAGGAAAAGAATCCTTAACTATTTTTTTATTTAACTGCCTAAAGTCAACACAAATTCGTGTCTTGCCCGATTTTTTCCTACACAAAACAATTGGCGAAGCATATTCTGAACACGACGGCTTTATAATCCCATCCTTTAACCATTCATCTATTTGATTATCAACAATTTTTTGATCAGCAAAAGGAATTCTCCTCGAACGCTGAGAAACTGGAATATCATCTTTTAATATTACTTTCATTTTTAAGTCTGTACTGCGCGGCTTTTCTAACGGTTTATACTCATTAATAAGAGTGGAAACGGTATTGCGTAATCCTTCATCTTTAATATGCCATAAATCTGTTTCGCTGTCTCCCTCAATGGCTGCAGAAATAAAAGACAAAAAATTCCTTTCCGAAGAGACGGAATCATTTTCATATTGCGTAATCATCACCTGGTCACAACAGATCATTTTTAGACAGAAAGGGGGGAAAATACAGTCTGTTATCAATTCATCAACTATCGCTGCTTCAATCTCTTTTTGTTTTTTGCTTTCGCATAAAGAAAAAATAAACTTAGCCGTTTCCGCTTTAACCACGTGACCAAACGAACTTTTGAGTTCTATATATCCAGTTGATAATTTATTCGGAAAAAGGGATTTCTTTACAACTATCAATTCACTTCCAGAATCTATTAAACATTTTACTTTTTTACCATCAATCAACAGTTCAATAAATTCTAACTTATTTCTAGCTGCATTATCCGAGTCAATCTCTAACCCAGATACCTTTTTTGGAGACAAACTTTCCTCCTTTCCTAACCGTTTGGGACAATTTCTAGCAAAATGAAATAATTCCCCTTTACTCCCACAAACATAGCAAATACGTTCTGGTTTACTACTGCCCTGATTTACAAACTTCCCTGAATCCTTGAAATTGCTCTGAGCTTTTCTAAGATTGTTTTTGGAAAAATTAAGCTTTTTATTTTCTGGAGTTTCGATTCGTGTGTTATTGGTATCAACTAAAGATTTACCCCTGGATGAATAAAATAAATCACATTCTCTTCCCAATTGATTAGGTGGGAACCAACTTTGACCCTCCCGAACACTAATATGTTCCTTTGTTTTAGAATCAAGAGTTTCATACAACTTATCAGATACAATAAGATCACACAATTTCTTAAAGTCATCTACCTCTCTTAACTTGCAATAATAATTGAAAGTTGCACTGAGTCGAGACGCGAACTGAACATGTGATTCAGATGAATGTCTCTGCGCATTTTTAAAATTGTTCAAACACTCACGCGGTGTTGGCTGAAATTCTTTCAAGATTAGAGTTTTTAATTTATCATAATCCGCGATTTCTTGTTCAGAAACATACGTTAGAACATTATTACATTTATCACCTAATATATTAATCAACACTTCTGATTTTAACTCCACTGGTACACTTTTAGTAGTAAAAGCTTTCTCAAGTGACTGAAAAAACAAATGCATAGCTTCCGGTTTCTGAGGTACAGCTATAGTTAGTGTTTTGACGCTTTTAATAATATCTTCAACACTAGTCTGCGCGTTTCTTCTATCACTCGATAATGATTGTGATTTTAAACTTTCTAATTCAATCTGCTTCTCAATTTGAGCTAATTTAAGACGTTCGATCTCTAACAAATAGTGTTCATTACTTGTTTTAGGCGTCCGATCCTCTGCGATCGACTTGACGACGCCACGAACAAATTCAACGTTCGTTTTGAAAACATCAGAATTTTCGATAATTCTTCTAATTTCAGCTTTTTGAGCATTTTCTGGAACAGTCTGTCCAATTTGTTCCGCAATTATTATTAAATCACTTTTCTTTAAATTATTTAGGAAACTCATTTTAAAAACGAAACAAAAGTATCACTATCTTCAAGAAAGAAATAAAGCAAAGTTTTCACAGTACCTTCTCTGAAGTATCCAAATATCCAAATATCCCGGACAGGCCCCCAGATTTTCTGTAGTAGGGGAGTTGAAGATGCTAAATAACAGTTCCAACTTTGTTTTCCACACCACAGAACATTTAATAAAGATAATCAGAAAAGGTACAAATTAGATTAAATACAAGTGCCGTTTGATACAAAGAGGATTATGATAGCTTTTACCAGTCTTATCACATAACCGATTAGTGCCTACTCGCATTTGCTGATGTATTAAACAGTACAGTCCAATTTACCACCTTCGCGTGGAAAACTACAGTTCCTTATTCTACACCTTCACGTGCAGCTCACCACCTTCGCGTGGGATAGCACAATAGTCTCTCTGTCTATGTCATACTCATCTTTCACCTCGCTGCTGGCGCATCGGTGAGGCCCTCTGGTGGTTGTGTCGCACTTACGGATACTACAATATGTTATACTAATAATAAATATTTTGATAAAATGTACACGAATTCTTTCTTATTGATAATTTTCTCTTGAATTTGAAATAGCATTAAGATATAGGACTCTATTAATGTCCAGAATATATCCGAAATATGGATTATCATTTTTCAAACGCTTCTGCATTTTGTATTTTTGTGTTTAATTTTTAACGGGATAAAAATAACCAAAAGTGCCTTTAAAATTCCTTTTATTTTTTCGCCATACAAGCTTTTATTCCTGGCAGTTAAATATAATCACCAAAATGTCCTAAAATAGAAGAAAAGCGGAAGTTATTCTATTCCTTTTAAAAAAGTAATTCAATTCATTACGGTGCGGTTTCACCATAATACATTCATACTACTAATCTAGGTTATTTGCATTGCGAAAAAAGTAACATCAATACAGCAAATTTTAAACAAAAAGAAAAAAAATTAAACGCATAACAAACTTTAGAGAATAAATTTTTTTATTTAAGGTGGAGAAGGGCTCTCTTTAAACATAGACAGGATTGTCTTTTCCCTTCTATTCACCGAATAAAAGGAGGGAGAGCATGGCAAAAGAGGGTGTTTTAAACGATGATGATCTTCACTTACGCATCTTCAGGTTTTTTGCCATTAATTTATTTGGTTATTGGTCAATATAGAATATATTGTCAATAATATTGTGTTTTATTCATTGCAGTAAATGATTATTACAGCGAAGTTTCCAAAGCTCCGATTTTTAAGGTAAAAAATTAAATTTGCAAATTTCTATATAAAAATAACATTGCTACATTAGGAAATAAAATCTAAGTTGCTATGAAAAAAAATTATGTTGCTATGTTAATACATGTTGATATACAAAAATTAGAATTTCCTTCCACATATTCGCATACAATGTATCTCATGAATGTTTTACAAACGTAATTATTCCCTTTCTTAAAATATCTATTCGACAAAATAGAGTAAAATTAGAATTTTTATTGGAAGAAGCGAAGACTTTATAGAAATGCTTTTGAAAAGAATCTGTCAAAAGTCATTTCCTCCATACAAGAGAAATATTTGATATCAAATTGATAAAAATAAAAAATGAAAAAGTTCAATAAGAATAGTATTAGAATTATGATTATTAATTAAAGCTGGCAGATTTTCTGAACATGGAGGGGACGTATTAGATACATTTTTGCTGCAAGTGTTGCGCTATGTTTTTAGGTCAGTTGAATTTAGCTTCAGTGGATATCTGACGTTGAAAGTTTTAGGGAAATTTTATTCCCTAGCTAAAGAATTTTTTTGAATGATTTAAATAAAATAATATAAATTTTTGAATAATTAAATAATAATTTTTTTTGAATAATAAATTAAATTGAAATGAATGGTTAGCGGAGCAACAGCGATCGACAATTTAAGATTTATTAACTCCTCCTTTTTTGCAGTTTTTTTCCCCGATCAAAGTATTTAAGTGAGTTACTTCAAGCAAAAAGACGCAGAATTTTTGAGGGGGTGGGGAGGAGGCTAAAAGCTTATGTATTACTGTAGAAGCCTGTTTTAAATAATTCTCAATTCACTTACTTCTTAAATAATTTTTAACACGGATTTCAGCGTAGATGGGTCGTTATTCTCCCTACTTGTTTTGAGTAATTGGTGAATGGTGAAAACTATTATAAGATTGAGCTGCTCGAAAATATACCACGCAATAAATTCACATCTTACTATAACGCGTCTCGATGCACTCGAGTATTATTAACACTGCAAGCAAATAACGCAGTCACTGATGAAACTCTAAGCCAGGGCTTCCTAAACATTTTTTAGTCGCGATTCCTTTTTGACACTGAGATTTTTTTCCGACCCCTGGACCCCATAATATTTACGAAAATTTTGTGGGACCCCCATAAGTATTGTGCAAATCCGATACACGCCTGATTGAAACTGTTTCACTTGTACTGTAATATACTATTGCAGTTTTAGGTCATTAACTTTAATTTCTAATTTTAAGACATAGAACAATGTGAAATTTTAAATAAGTAACAGAAGAAATCACAGCGTCACGTGCAAAGCAAGGAAAATGAGCGTTTATTTTATAAAAAAAAATTCGTCGAAATGTTTTCGTTGTTCCTTTGTCTGCATTGTCTTATCTTTATCTATTTTCAGGTACATGGTGTAAAAATATTTCTTAATTATAAAATTATTATAATAAGTTAAAGAAATATCCAAACTGCTAAACTTTTTGGCGACTCCCTGCTGCAGGTACTCTGCTCTAAGCAATAAGAGAAACGTCCATTTGGTTCGTTAGTTGATCAAAGCACTGGAGAAACCATGGAAAGATTATCTGCATAAAGTGAAGAATACTTTCATGGAGGACTTGTCTAACAGAAAATAACTCATACTCAAGCTACACTTGCCATTAAATATCCTATATAACCAGTTGCTTCATAGGGAACCAAATTCGGGATGAATTACCACTAATGACAATTCTAGCTTACTTCAGCAGTACTGTTCTCTCTTTAGAAAGCACAATTATTTAGCTTTATGCCATCTAATTAATCAAAACGATGCCTGAATGCGCGAATTTTAAAACAACCCATGATTAAAAATTCAACTTTACCGAAAGGTACTAATTCCAGCTGAAGATTTCGGAACTGCTTAAATAGAATTTTTTTAATGAAAATTGAATACATATGTATAATGCCTATTCCGAAAATGAATAAATACACGCAATTTGCGCATGACATGATATATATAAATCTAGAGAGTAGTATGATGAAAGGATTTAGTTGAGAAGATATAAATAATTTTTCAGTGTTGGCCAGAGTGGAGAAACTCTCACACGATCGAAAATAGCTTGAATCTATTGCGTAATAGATTATACTCTCTATAATACTATATTATTGGAACTCTTGGTAGAAACCGCAAATCACTGGATAGTCACACATATCTTTATTACTTGACGAATATCTTGAATTACTTGAACATATCTTATTACATAACATCATAATAAGATGATAATGTCATAATAACATCATAATGTGATGAGATATACATCAATATATCTTAATATATTGCATGTTATTATTATTATAGGACACAGCACAATGCGGCAACCTGCAGCCAACATTTTCAAAAAAGCAGTTATGGTTTCCTATAGTTTTTTAAAAGTAACAAGTGGAAAGTCGACTGTAATCTGTAGTCCTTTTTATACGTATAATTTTCGTAAAAACAAACGTGAAAAAAATGTCGTATCATCATATTCCCAAAATTATAAATATGCAAGTTGCTCATAAATGATATATATAATTTGAGATTGTCCATCAAACAAAACTGCACAATACAGCAAAAAATAATAAATAAACTGTTATACGTCTTAGAGATAAACTATATTGTCTACGTTTTCTTCAACATAATCAGCATGTCTCCAAATGTGCATCAATGGTTGCACGCAAGATATCCTAACGATATTCCAGTTCCTGAAATATGCGCTGCAGAATGTCGGTTGTGACATGTACAAATGGTGAAGAAATAATCAACAGACATGGCCTTTAACTTAAACACCATAGCCTTGACAGTGGCTGTGTCAAGTTGACACAGCCACTGTCAAGGCTTTTACTAAGTGGCTGTGTCAACTTGACACAGCCACCTAGTAAAAGATTTTGAATAAATGAAACTATGATAGATACGCTATTTGCTTTTATTATTCATTTGCATTATGCGAACAAAGTGCATACGTCATTTGTGGATATTTTGTATTTTTGAAGGCATAAAATTCTGATGCCGTCGCCCACGTTTTACGAAGGAAACTGAGTATGATATTTAGCAAGCATTAAGCAGCAGCAATAATTATGTCTGAGACCGTAAACGAAATAATTTTTTTAACTGTAACTAAATCTCGTACTCTTGTAAAAAGTCATAAGGATAGGCAAGTAAAAAGCAGTGGTTCAAAGTATAATCGAAATGTGAAAAATATATTCTACGCATTGAAAATTAAAAATTCCTAATCATCATCATTAGTAGAACAGAATATCCAATATGATATCAAAAACACCATTAAAATTTCATACTCGTATAGTTTGTGAATTCAAACTTTTCCCAACCCTAAACTTCGAAACTGGGAGGATTTATTCAGTTGACATATTCAGACGTCTAAAGAGACGGTATTTGCTAGGCGACAAAAATAAAAATGCACTAATAATAGCGGGAAAATAGTTCGAGGGAATCATCTCCGTTATCCGTATAGAGAAATAGGAGCATGTATAAAGCAATCAGCCATTACAAGGTTACAAGCCGTCTCTCCAAGGACAAATTCTCTCTCTCATTTCGCTTTCAATTCCGGTGAAAGTCCCGAGGATTCATATCATGGTCAATGCGGGTCGTTCGTTCTGAAAGTAACCAAAGGAATAGGCACGCCAATCATCCAGTGAATGCGTCTCCTCGGGGACGGAAAGGAATGGCACACTCACATTTGTCAGGTAAACAGACTATGGCGCCATTCCAAAATGGCGTTCCTCCAGTGTTTACTTACCAATCAAGGGCCCGTCTGTAAACCTCATGATGAAAAGAGTTGCGTATAATACAAATCTTACAAATGATCTTACAAAAATAGAAGGTAAACTTGATTTCTTTGCTGGAAAAATCCAATAATCCGTTCCTCTCAGTGCTTTACCGATGACAAATTATCGAAATAAAATTATATATTTCTGCAAAACCATATTTTTTTCAAATTGTTCAATGCTTCGAAGGAAGAAATATATATATAACAAGTTGGCGCGAATATATAATGAGCAAAATTTATTAATATTTTAAATATATTTAATCATGACTAATCGTTCATGATAGTTTTTCGAATGAAGCTGTATATGGTATTTTCGCTCTCGTTTCGGCATGCCTTCGTGGTGTAACGGTACTTACTCGACGCGTATTCGAGAGGTCCAGGGTTGAGTTCGGCGAAGGCACTGCACATTTTCCACGTCTTCTTTTTTTTTAAATAAACCTGATGACTCTACAGCTAGAATTTCAAATGTATACATCCTTCGTAGATTTCTTAAAAAAGAAGAAAAAAAAATCATCGCGTCTCATTTTATTTGCTACTTGCGCTATGAAGTTTGACGTAGTCTCCTAACTTTAACCTTCTAACTTTTGTTTTTTTAATGTTTGCAGTGTATCGATATTTTTAGAAGCAGAAGACTCAGGTAGAAAATCCTGCAGTTTTTATTTTTGATCTTTGACATCATAAATAGCAGAAGATCCAATCATCAAATTCTTCCATTATAATCCATTTTTCCCACCACCACATTTTAGAGTCGATTAATAACAGAGAGCTTTTGTTGAATTAAGTAAGATATTTCCGTTTTATTCCTTTATCAGTATTTTTATCAAGTTTAGAAAAGGTTTTATATAAATAAAACTTTAAAAAAATCGAATGATATACGAACTTGATGCTTTAAACAAGACTTGTTCGAAATGACGAAACGATCAAAAGCAACTGCCAAACCGCGGCGTGCTAAACACGGACAAGACGGTTATACTGAAGATAAATGGAGAATATTAAATCAAAAATTGATAATACGGTCTTCGATTGCATGAGATTTATCTTGTTAAAAATAGCTAGTTATCCTAACTGCTCTTGTAAATAATGTCTTGTAATTGTAAATATGTCTTATGTTACGAACTGAATAGATGCGTTATTCACTTCGCGAATGGCAATGCAAGAAATTATTGCTCGTAACACAATCAGTTTAAATATAATCTTTTCCTAAAAATAATAAGTGGCAACAGTAAAACAACATACCACACAAGAACATATGACGTCTGCAGTGCCGAGAAGTAGCCCTCTCTACCCCGTTGCAGGTAGCAAGAGTCAGGTTTAATAATTAGCAGTGGGATGTCGTGAAAGAGATTTAAATTTTTTGCGCGTGTAAAACTGACAACTTAAAATGATGCTACTTGTTATAAAAATGAGTATTAGTTAGGTGGGTGTGCTTTTCATATTGTCGAGGCTTATGATTTTGAATTGAAATTACAGTAATTGTCGTAAAAACTGTAAGCAATTTTATAAATGAATTTTTTAATGGTTTCGATTTATAAAACGGTTTGTGTGGTTTGGTTCCGTTAATTATGGCAAAACACTCCGGGCTATCTGCCTAAGGGAAGAGATGCTTTCGTGGAGGACTTTCTAAGGGAAAATGGCTCGTATACACGTTATACACGGTGAAAACGCCCATGCAATCGGCCGTTCGCCGGGATTCAAACCTCGAAACGAACTACCAGTGTTCAGCGAGCCAAATAGGTATGTAGTGTGCTGCTTCTTATAAACCAAAGAATATTGGCTTCTTATAAACCAAAGAATACTGGCCTAAATTTGCAGTATTTTACTTATTTGTTTTAGCTGCATATCTCATATAAAAGAGACGTAAAGCAAGGTTCGACGAATTACTGTTTTATATAATATTTTAGCGTGAATAAAAAGAGTTCTATATATTCCGAGAAGAGGTGTCAAGTTAGCAATGGAAATTTTAAATTTAACCGAACTTTAAGAAACAGAATTGTACTTTTTTTAATATTAATTAAAATTCTGCAGTCTGCAAATAATGCCTCTAGCAAATCACGATATTGCCCAGGTTGATTGAAAATATTTTCAAATATTTAAGTCCGTGTCATTAACAAGAGTGCTGAGTTGTGGGATGCCATAAGTACATATGTTATATAACAAAGGACTTAGAACAAACCTTGGAGAACTCCTGCCTTCATCGGCCTCTGCGATGACTATGCATTTCCATTTCGGACGCTGAAGTATCTCTTATGAGGGAAAAAAGCAATAATACGAACCAGGTTATTTGGAAAATTAAGTTTAATGAATTTATAGATAAGGTCACTGGGTCAGACGCAATCAGAGAACATACTATTGATTTCTTGTTTGTAGATTAGACGTTAGATATGTTCTATTGTATTTTTCTTCTTCGGAAAAGGCAATGCTACTTCTAAAAATAATGATATCTTATTTAGATTGCTGAATTTATTGAACGCACAAATCAAGCCTTAATAAAATCCTCTCTTAAAAAATGATAAGTGGCAACAGCAAAAGAACATTCCATTGATCTGTTGTTTGTACATTAGATAGTAGATTTTCCTCGATTATCGTTGTTTTGTTGCTGATATTTAATAAATCTTCTCTTCAGAATTAGGTTGAATATTTATTGATATAAATTAAGTACTAAACCATTTGATACAGAATTAGACGTGGCCAATCTTATTTAGATATAATTTTATCACTGAATTCGAAAATAGTCTCCATTTTTATGCATCGTACGGTCACACTTTCTTCCTATTTATTTCTAAATTTTCTAAAATTTCTAAATTCTTTCTAGTTTCTAGTTTTACTGAAGGGCAGTTTATCCAGTGTCTCAAAGCGTTAAATTAGATGCGAAGGTAGGTGTGAAGTAATCTGCCGATATTGGCGGCAAAATTAAGTGCTAATATTAAATTCCCAAAACGTTATTTTAATTGAATTAATCATTCTGCAAGTTTTTGGTTTAATTTGCAATTAAGACAAGTAATTAAATTTTCAATTTATCATCGTTTTTATTTTAAGCACCAAAAAATCTGCAAGAAATCTTTGAGAAGCTTTGCTTCAGCTTTGAGAAGATAGGAAATAAGCAAAACATAAGCCTAGTGTTATTTGAAAATGGCGCAGTTTTAATGATAAATGAACACTAAAATTCAATTCTCCGCATTTTTAGCCCAAACGGCGTTAGCCCAGAAGGGCTATTAATTTCGTTTTGGCATTTTGCGTCGAAAACTTGAATTGTAAACAAACCTGAAACAAAAAACACTTGAAGTGTGAATCACTTTTCAAATTAATGCCACCAAATATTATCGCCCAGTATTATATTTAAAGAAATTAAACAATGAAGAATTTGCATAAATGCATGTATGTTTCTCGCATTGTAATAAAACAACGGTATCTATAGCCACCCAATTTTAAATAAAGTACGTCTCCACCCGAATATGGGCATCTGGAAGCCCAAATTTGAAATTTAGAACTTTTTTTATCATCTATTGCATATTTTACAAAGCATTTATCAGTTTTTTTACTAAGAAACTCAACGATTTCAAAGCGATTAGTGGCACCACTGTAGCGAAGAACATGATGTTTATTAAATAGAGGTAACATACAAAACATAAAAGAAAAACGCTCCTTTGAGCGTAATTATAAAATCTGGAAGCTTTCAGACTTTTTAAAAAAATTATTTTTTTATTGTATTTTAATGAAAATTCTGAAAACAAAGCTTGCCAGACTTCGAAAATATTCTGTCATTAATTTAACCTAAAAAAAATTTTTTAATACACAAACAGTAGAATGCAGCAAGATATTTTAAATTTCAGCAAGGCAGCTGCTTAAAGTCACAAATAATTATAAATGGTGTATGGCTTTATTACATATTATTTAACTAACCACTAAAAGTGTTGCATTTCTTTGTCCTTTTCGTTCCCATCCCAGAATCATATCCATTACTCCGGAAATATGCTAAAAAGAGTATAACAGGAAAAATGCAGTATAGTTAAAAAATTAAGAATTGATGCAGTAGCTTGCATCATTGCCTGCTTATTACTTTAAGCATCGTCTAACGACTTAAAACATAGTGACCGTCTAAGTGTTTGGAGTTCTTAGTTTCTGTTCTCAGCGTATTAATGGAATGCATCTCTCTCAGAGTTGTTAAATTTTTACCTAGAGCGTAATGATTAGTACTAGATTCAATATAGTTATTTCTATTTCGACAAGTTGACTAACCTTTTCTATTGTGTTCTTGTAAGTATTAAAAACAAGTTAATGTTTAAGTTTTAGTTTCTTGGCTATGCCATTACTATTTTAAATCTTGAACTTTCGAATCCTATGATGTAGAAAGACATAGAAATATAGTGAAATAATTAAAATTACAAAGATAGAGTTCCCGAAGAAAATTCGAAAAAGTAGACGAACATAATTCTTTCAAGCAATAGCAAATGTTCAGCAAGTCGCTGAATGAGTGACATATGCGATAACTTTCCACATGTTTCACATTTACCACTGCAAAATGCTTAAAGATACCTGAGTTATGGCATGACAAAATGACGTCAAGCTACTTCGTTATAATTAAACATAAAGAATATTCAGATATTGAATTATGAGTGAATGACAATCTCAAGAGTATCTGCAAGATCTTACATAAGATCTTAAAAATCTTTTTTTTATGTTATTTATCTGGTGAGACGGTTAGCGATTTATGAGACAAAATAGTAAAAGTTTGCTGATACAGCTTTGAGAAGACTTAAATTTCCGCAATACCATTTTATTTTTAAGGGGGGGAAATCCATTTTTGTTCAATTAACGCTAAAATAGTGGTGATCTTACCAAAACACACTTTATTTTATTAGCGGGTTCCAACTGCGTTTCCTGTTAGCTCTCTGTTTAACTTTGTATTCAAATTCGGTTTTATTCAAACATAAAAATATTGTCCTTAGTGTATACTTCCAAAATGAAAGGGGGTATTTATTATTATTTTAATACGCTTAAATGGGTGACATAATAATAAATTGTCATTGGATTCGTCACAATTTTGTTCAAATTACGAAAATACATTCTTTTTTTAAAACAATAAGATAGGACTTTTTTATGGATGCAACACGATCCTCATAAAGTTTTATGTAATGGGTCGGTATTATTTACAGCTCACTCTACATTCATCTCGCAGTTGGAAGGCGGATCTCTTAACAGTTATCTAAATTCTTTGAATAGCAGCAATACACGTGGAGAGTCAGCTCCGAAGAGCAAGACTGAAATTCGCTGAAGGGCCGATAAGAAGTATCAGAGAACCATAAATTCAAATATAACGTCTGCAGGGAGGACATCTTGTCGGAAAGCTACTTTGCGGAATATCTTATCTGTGCCCAGCAGCCAAAATTGATTACTCAAAATACCAGCGAATACTATACTTTGGAACATTTTCCAGCCAATCCGATAAGTATATACGAGAGATCACTGGAAACTTTCTGTTCACACGAATATCATTAAATCCGTTTATTGTTGTAGCACAGGAATATTTTTACTTCTGATTTTTATTTCTTTTTACTAATTATCATTCAGCTCAGTTAAACCCATTTAGCTGTTGTTAAATTAAATGTTTAATTAGATTCTTACTTTATGTATTTCGTCATTACCTGTAATTATTAGTGTTCTGTCGTGCATTTAACACAGTTAAGGCGATTGAGTACACTATCCTCTATTTAGTACAGTTTTATTAAAGAATCATAAGTTGGAATAACTATAAAATAACAAGTTAGAGAGTTTGCTTAGCTCATATAGAATACAAATCGAAGTAACAGTCTTTCTAAACATTTCAACCAAAATGTTGAAAAAAAAAACGACTTACAAAAGATTCATTTATAAGTTTTAGATAGCTACAGGCTTACCCATTAGGAATATTATCAGGAGTATATTCCATAAAAGAAGGTAACATGTAATGAAGCACAAATACAATGCAAGTATAAAATCTGTTTAAGACTTCTGCATCTAGAAACACAGGTAGAATCCTCTCTCGCCAGTATATGGTTTGGCTGTTATGCAAAGGGGACACTAATTTATTCTAAAAATTATGGATACACTTCATAAAATTTAATCGCATTACACTGCATAAAAACTTCAGTCACTCACATTTCCTAACTTTATCGCTCTACATGAAATAGTACATATACTGCATATCTGTATATTTTCTCCTCTCTTTTTTTTACTAATTCTATCATCCAAAAGTCGTGAGGAGAAAAGTATGTGAATAAATTAATATCCGAAGGACTCGGTTACAGTAAGAACTTAAAAAATTTACAGTATCCATAGTTAAACTACCGGTAACTATCACAACATTATTTCTTTAGAAGAAACTCAGATTCCAATAACATAGTAATATTAACATTACGATCTCTAGTAAGAAAGATTTCTTGATTTCTACTTTCCTGTAACTTGAATCTCCCCGCTCCTTTGGTGTTCCCCATTACTACCTCGGCCTCAAACTACTCAGTGTTGCTGGAATTGTTGTCAGCGTTGTCTGCTATAGTTTGCAAGTCGCCACCATCTTCCGCGTTACGCGATTATCTTCATCATTGTAAAGTCTCTCTAGCCATGTGTTCAGAACCATCGAGAGCATCAGATATCCCTGTTTTCTTACAGCTCTTCAGTAGTATCGCTTTATCAATTAGACCCCGTGCATCCAAAATCCTCTAGCAAATCAGTTCAGTGGTTGATATTTGGATTTTGTTCTATCAAAATTGTGCGATACTGATGATAGCCACTCGATATAAAATCTTCGGAGATAGTCATCGAATGGTTTATTCACTGGAATCTCCAATGGGTGCAGAAGTCATGTAAGTCCTCCTGGAATAATGACAATAACAGTATTTGTTCAGTTCACTTGTTTTTTTTTCACATCTTCTATGAGATGTTAAGGAAATTGTCCAAATGGCCGACGGTTAACTACTTTTAGTTACTCTTTCATTAAATCAGAGAATATCCAACCTTTTCTTGTGTACCCTAACTATGATATCATCAGGATCCTTTAGCATCGTTCTCCGTTTCAAAACTGCGAAAGACGGCAATTTTTTACCGTTAGCAGTCATTGCCAACATCGCTGTGTAATTCAACTTTTGAGCCTCCATCTGATTAACTGTAGTATCATTATGGATGCCAAAAAATACAGAAGCTTGATGTGCGTTTCCCATATGTCCAAGATCGTAATCGTAATCTGTTCTTTGCTGGATAACGATTCAGTGAAATTTTAACACTTTCCTTGATAAACCTCTAATAGCCGTTGTGCAAGCATCGTTCTCCTTAAACTAAGTCTACAATCATCCTCCGCACGCTTTAAAGTGGTGGGCTGTAATACCATGCGTTTCCCTTCATACCTGGCTTTAATTTGTATAATTTCATGCGACACAGCTATGCCATTTTTTATTTGCTCTGTCACGTAATTCACTACTTCACGATCAATTTCTGGAAATTGCTTAGTTTTCGATTCCCCTACACACTTCGAATTTTCGTACATCCCCCCCCTCCAATATGGAATCAAAGTAGTGTGAACACCACACTCTGCTGACAGGTTAGAAACCATTACCTCAACTAATTTTAAAACTTTTAATTTTGCTATGTTTTCTTTCTCCGTGGTTCTGAAAATACGTGGTACATTGCGTTCGTAGTACATACACGTCAAAAGAAACTTCTCCTAACTGTGAATTCTCGATCCTAAATCATAAGGTATTTCCTCCCGCCTTTCGAGCGTGCCTTCGTGGTGTAATGGTTCTGCACGCTGGGCCGGTATTCCAGAGGTCCGTGGTTCGATTCCCGGCGAAGGCGATTGCTCATTTTTCATCTCTCCGGCTTTTCCCACTTAACCTAATGACTTTACAAAATAAAGAATCGAACCGAATAGATGATGTTAAAGTCACGAATATCGCGCAGAACGCGATGTGTCCGCAATAAATAAAGCTACAATGAGCCGGAACATCAATAACAGAAGTGAGGTGAAATCACAAGTTTCGAAATTTTCTTACGTTTAAGAACACCTATCACGTCCAGATAGCTTAATAAAGAATTTGCATTAAATGCGTTATAAGTCATAAATACAAGGGATAATGAAATGGATGGAATATTAATACAAAAATGCTAATACAAACTGAATACACTGACTGAATCAGAATAAAAATAGTCAAGGGAATACAACTTAGCAATAAACTAGCAGTCAGAAGGGAAAACTACGTACAAAACAAAAGTGGAAATTATGGGAATTTTTTAAAAATTTCCAGACCATACCGCAAAATTGCTGGGGGGACTACACGAGAAAATACGGTATATGTGACTAATATCCGATTTCTTGTATCTTCCTTGCGATAATAAATCTAAGTAATTTAATGTTACCTATGAATTGCTCACGTAGGACAACACTTTATTATTATAAATAAACCCATACACTATTTGAAACGAACAACAGTTGAATTAGTTTTTTAATCTGATCAAATTATTATAATACATAAGGAACAAAGAATTTTATTAATTATTTCTAAAGGAACATTTATTTTTCACAAGTTATTTGCCATGAAATGAGCGACAACAGTAATACCAAGTTTTACTAATGAAAGTTCCTCTTAGAAAATTCTCCACGAAGGCCCCTTTCCCTACGCAGATAGCTCTTACGTGGTTTGCCATAATCGAATAACCTAAGTTTACTAATGAACAAGCGAAACAAAATTAAAAAAAAAAAAAACTAACTTTTATGACACTGTTCCGAAATGCTCAGCTGCGGTAAGATAGCTCCCCTGCAAAGCAGGGTTTAGGGTTGCCAGAAAATGGGAAAAAAAGGCACGGTTGCCAGATTTTCCGCGAAATCATCCATTTGGCGACAAAATCGGCTATCTGCCATAGACGGAGCGAGAACATTCTAGAACGAATTCTTGCCAGTTTTCCCGAGAATGTTCTTGAAGGCAGACCAAATACCCTGCCTGTGCGCGGAGTAGCAGTGTATCGTGAGAGAGCATCGAGAGTATGTTGAGTTCAGTAGCAGCGTTTTGAGTTCAGAGATTAGCTTGAGAGCAATCGACCGAGTCGGAAGCTGTTCTTCAGTGCTTTGCCGTGAAGCTGTCTTAACCGTTATAAACTGATAGCCTTATGCTGTTATCACATCTATAGACGCGCGCGCTTACCCGGGACAATTCCGAGAAACGAGATTCTAGTAGTACGGCTTTAAGCGGCAGGCTTCCGAGAAATGTTTCGTCTAGCTAGGAGGAACGTGTCCCGGCTACGAGCAACATTTTAAAACTTTTCCCAAAATGTTCCGGCTGGAGACGTATTCCTCGAACGTTCAACCATTCAGACGAAAGGTCAGCTTCTGAAGGATCACGGGTAACTTTCAATATGGCGATGGCTCTCACTGTGAAGTGATGGATGGTGGAAATAGAGGCCGCTTTAATTATTGCTGTTTTGTTGTAATACGACTGCCTGAGTCATTTTTTAAATGTGTATATATTCATTAAATATATAATCGTAGAAATTTCAGAGTTGACGTTATTTTACGACGTTCTTGCATTTCGGATTTGTTTACAAATTGTTCGTAGCCAAAAGTTCGCCAAATTTGTCGTATTTCGTGCTGATCGTGTATTATAACACTGTTATATAATAGAATTTTATTTCTTAAATTTAAGTTGAATAATTTTTTAAAATCCGTTTGTATATGCGCGGCTTTTCTCCTAATTACTTATATTTTAAATTGTTAACTGCATAATCAGTGACACATTTTAAACAGCATAAAAGATGCATAAAAAGAAAGGCATAGCTTATGTAATAATGAGAATACTCATTAAATTTGCCTATTATTTTCATGTTATTAATGAAATACTTTTTGAATTATAAATACATTAGAAACTATACTTTTATTGTAAATGCTACATATTGAAACATTGAAAATTTATGGATTTATTATTATGCATGATGAAAAACATTTGTATATACATTCATTAATATAAATCTTATTCATTAATACTAATAAATATATATTAACAACTTCTAAAACATCGCATCTCTCTATCTGTATGTAAATATATGACTTATTAGATGTGTATATATATATGTATGTATGAATACAAAAATGAACATTGCCAAGAAGTTTATTTGAAGTTACTTTTAATTCAGATAACGATTATGTAATTGGCAGCAACTATAGTTATCAGTTCTTTGCAAATTATTATGGGTATGTAATAATCAGTTGAAAAATAATTGATGAGTATTTGAGTACTAAAGAGTGTACACATTTTGTTATTGAGTTTATTCATAATTATATCATACGTATGATCTACGTAATAAAAACATGACTAATAAATAATAAGAAATGTAACAGCTGTGCATTTATAACATTTGATTACTTAAAACAGCGCACAACTGATTATCACCTTCATGTCTGTTTACATAATGAATTGCACTTTCCAATTAAGTGCACGGGCCTACTAGTGGCCGAAGCGTCGTTGAACACTGGTAGTTCTGTCTCAGGTTAGAATGCCGCGAACGGGCTGGCTACATGACGTTTCCTTGGTTTGCCCCATTTGTAACTGGTATACGAGCCAGTTTTAAAAAATCTTCTACAAAGGGATCCCTCCTGTTGTTATCCCTCGAGGCTTTGCGGTAATCACATAAAAACCAACTGAGCCCACCAGCGGCCGAGCGGTAAAGTTGCTGAGCACTGGTAGTTCGGTCCGAGGTTCGAATCCCGCGAACGGGCTGGCTGAATGGAAGCTTTCGTGGTTTTCCCCATGTGTAACATGTATACGAGCCAGTTTCCCTTAGAAAGTCCTCCCCGAAGGCATCCCTTCCCTTAGGCTGATAGCCCTAGTGTGCTTTGCTGTAATCTCAATAAATCAAACCATAAAACAAACTCATGATGTGAACACCTAATTTCTAGAGTTGGTATAATTAATGTGTTTTAGGTATATTACCGAGTGTTCTATGGGACAGTAAACAATTCGCACATGTTTGATTGCTCATGTATTCATATGCTTTATTGTATCTTCATTTTGCTAAATAGTATCTGTTAACAAGATACTATTTAGCAAAATGCTAAATAGTATCTTGTTAGGAGGCTGTCTGTGAGGAGGTAAATATCAGCCATATAGATTTTTGTCATTTGAATGGACAGAACAGTAATTATGAGCCATAAAGTTAGTCAGAAAATGCTTTCACCAGGTCACAAATTTTCCAGTGAGCCATCAAATTTTCATTGAAATGCAGACAACAGAAAATACACTAAGCGATGTGTGATAAATAGACTTATCCAGCACATGTTTTTAAACTATTCTTAGAGTGTATACAGAATTTGGCTATTACTGATGTAATTGATTGCTATAACCAGAAGTGTGTTTATCTGTTACATGAAGTGCCAGAGTGGAGATCAAAGTGATTAACTTGATAGCAATCACCTTTCTATTATTTTCCATTATTAACAATAAAGTTTAAAACGAAAAGCGTGTGAGCGATACAAAACAACACGAAGAAGCGAATGTCACTTGAAAGGAAACATCACTTTCGCCAATCTGAGAGATAACTGATTCTTGTTTGGCTTTCAGCCTGTTTGTCAAGTGAAGATGGTAACCCTATTTCGCCAAAGGCCGTTTCTCAGAACTGTTGCTACAAACGTTTTGTCCCGGCAACAAACAGCTAATGTGATAACGGCTTTAAGGCTTGTGTTGCTGATTGTTTCAGCGTGTTTATCGTAGTTTTTCGACGGCTGTAAACGTGTCTGTGGAACTCTCCAGTGTAATACTGACGAATAAATTGTGTTTTTGATTCTTCATCAAGTGTTGTCATCAATCCCTCTAAATCCAAGAACTCGTAGAACGCAACAATACTTAGCTGTCACACATTATAATGGAAATCATATTCAACAAGAGCAATAATAGCACAATAGAGGACTTTTACGAAAAAAATATGAACTTTCAAAAATTAAAAAAAAAGTGCACGGTGAAATATATTGCGATGAAATTTAAGAGTATCTGCGTATCAATTTTAACCCTCCCCCGCAATGGCGGGCACTCGCTTATTCGACAATGACCACTCCTAAGACCAGAAGTGGTGGCCATTTTATTGTGGAGGCACCTAATATGCAGCCACTATTGCCATCTATGAAAGGACGGACAATTACAACCATGACTTCTCCGGTATTCCAACCCGGGCCTTTTGGTATCACCGTCGGCTAGCCTGGCCACCATGCCGTCTGGAGTGACTGTGTGTAAATATGAAGCCTTACTCTACGCGTTTCATGGATTACCATGTGACAAGTAAATTAGTAGGTAATGACAAGTAATCAGTAGCACAGTAAATCAAGCAGCTACTTTGACACCAAAAAGGTGTGCTTTTATTTGTGAAGTTTATTTAAATTTTGCAACATTTGAAACCTGTGTAAAATGAATTTCAACCGCATTCGCTAAGTTTCCAAACTGTAACATAAGGTTATAAACTGACTTAAACTTTGTTGGAAGGCTCCTCGAATATGTTCAATTTGTTCTTCAGGTACATGAGACTGACCTAGACGTTTTCCTTTACACAAACATCACACGCCTTTATATTTCTTGTTCTAATTGCAGACAAATTTTCTGCTTCAGAGTGGTTTTCTGAAACTGTTCCTGGTGTTGTGACTTACCTCACCTGTCTGACAGCAACATTAGAGCAAGCCCACGAAAGTGGTCGTGGCATGGAGAACAAGATTGCGCTTGTCGTTGGCAACAGCCTTGAACACCACACAGATGACAGTACGACTTCGTTCAGTTCTGCCCGCTGTTTTGATCGACAACACTCCGGGGGGGACGTGTCCGAGGGTCTCCCACCCCTTTTCCTCTACAATTGACCTCTCAAGAAGCCTTTCAGCTCCCCATGTATTTCAGAGTGCCCCATGCCTCAAAGACACCATACATTTACAAATATCCATGCCTTCTCCGAGATTCGAACAGGGCCCTTGGGTATCTCAGTAGGCCTCCCTAACCACTATACCATCTGGGCGGTGGGTTTCTGAAACTTGATGGAAATTTGCACTAAACAATGGTAACGAATTCCGACTTATTCAATGGTAATGAATAAGTCGGTAATGAATTCTTTATACAATGGTAATGAATTCTGTAACACAAAAGCCTTTTCTCTGGTGCGTGCGTCATCATTTAATCTACTCAGTCATGCTACTCATGGCGATTGCATATATGACGCACAAAACTCGGAGGTTTCCTATCTGCATATATATACCCATTCATTTCCTTGGAAAATGTTTCACGTTTTCATAAATTAAAGAATTTGCTATTTATAATAACCTTAGGCTTAAAACAAAGAAAGCTGGAATTTCTTTAACTCTGATATTAAAAAAAATGATGCGTTCAAAAGCTGTCACAATTTGGTTCATAATAATAAATAGACTACAGTATAATGTAGCTGTTACTATCGAATGGAAGTCAGAAAATTTGCTTTAAAAATATTATTGCAAAATTATATTTTTAGAGCTTTGCATACTTCACTTTTATATATGACCATAAAACATAAATATTTTATAAACAAAAGAACACTACATAAAGTGAATAGCTTTAATATAAAAGTTTATAAATATAATACAATGTTTTATAATATGAAGTAATATAAAGTTTGATATAAAGTTAAAATAATATTTTCTTCGTGGGAAAAGAGAGATTCTTTACCCGTAATATATGTATAGACACACTCATACATAAAACTTTCACATTTTTAATACAGTGAGTAAGTAATATACTCTTTATGTTCTCGTTAATCAAAGATGTGAAGTAGAAAGCAGCTCCATGTGTCAGTTAAAGGAAATACCTATTGCATTTGATGCACCAACGACCGCGTAAAATTGACTTTATGCAGCAGAATGTCAAAGCAAACAATAAAATATATTAATCATTGATAATAAAATTTTCAATTTTCTGAGGACGCATCTTAAAACTGAGAAAGGGTACGGAATGAAAAAATTATCAGATAAAGCTATGCGTATTAAAACTGTTTTAAACCGTCGTCTATAAAATGTTTCATTCATACATAGCCCAAAAGAATTTTAGTTAACTTAATGTGCTTTTCATAGTCTTATTCAAGAAGAAAGTTTCATTTTCTACATCAGGGTTTCTTTTCCGCGACCCCTTTTCATCACTAAGATTATTTCGCGACTCCCAGGGTTCCATAATATTTACAAAAATTTTGTGGGACCCCATACGTATTCCGCAAATCCGACACACGCGTGAGTGAAACTATCAATTTTTTTTACTTGTGCTGTAATATACTATTGCAGTTTCAGGTCATTAACTTTAATTTCTAATTTTAACACATAGAACAATGTGAAAATTTTAAATGAGTAACAGACGAAATGACAACGTCACGTGCAAAGCAAGGAAAATGCACGTTTATATAATAAAAAGAATACGTCGAAATGATTTACAGGGATTGGACAAAAATATGAAAACACCTTTAAAAAAACATGTTTATTTGCTTAATATGGTGTAGGAAACCCGTTGGCATCCAAAACAGCTTGCAGTCTTCTCGGAATGGATAAATACAGTTCCTGTATGTTTGCCAAGGGAATATTACACCATTCTTCCTGCAAAACGGTGGCAAGTTCAGATGACGATGTTGGCGGTGGATAACGAGAACGCACTTTCCGTTCCAATGTAGACCACAAAGGTTCGATAATATTCAGGTCTGGTGACTGTGGTGGCCAGGGGAGATGGGACAACTCATCCTCGTGCTCAGAAAACCAGTCCTGGACAATGTGAGCTGTGTGAACAGGGGCTTTGTCGTCTTGGAAGATACCATCACCATCGGGGAACAAAGTTTGTACCATGGGATGAACTTGATCGGCCAAAATGTTCACATAAGTCTTGGCAGTCATGTGCCCTGACACAGTTATCATGGGGCTAGCAGAAAACCACGATATGGCTGCCCAAACCATAACAGAACCCCCGCCATGTTTCACTCTTGGCAACAAGCAGTCTGTATTATAGGCTTGAGATGGCGTTCTCCAGAAGTAAACTCGGCCAGAAGTGGGAAACAATGTGAAAGAAGACTCGTCAGACCATATTACTCGCTTCCACTGCTCTATAGTCCAAGCTTTATGACTTAAACACCACCTTTTCCTGTTACGGCATTAGCATCACCGATTAGTGGCTTCTCAATTGCAGCACGGCCAGCAATTCCCTGTTTATGAAGCTCCCTTCTAATTGTTTTGGTACTCACAGGGTTCGGTAACACAACATTCATTTCAGCAGTAACTTTTGCAGCTGTGGTCTTCTTATTTTTCGTCACAATTGCCCTTAATGATCGTCTGTCACGATCACTCAGGACACACTTTCGTCCGCGCTGTGATTTAGCAGATGATGTTTTTCCGCTTTTCAAATATGCGGAATAAATCTTCGATACAGTAACTCTTGAAACACTAAACACCTCGGCTACATTGCTTACGGAAGCACCTACCATACGTGCTCCAACAATTTGCCCACGTTCGAAGTCTGTTAACTCTGACATAATGCAATGACAACCTCACATAACAGTACTCCGACAACAACTGAACTGTTTAGCACATTAACGAAGTTGTATAGGTGGCGTCAGTAGTCAAAAACGCCAGCGCCACCTACATATTTCATTAAAATCAATCTTTCTTTTCAAACATGCGTTTCACAAGGTGTTTCCATATTTTTGTCCATCCACTGTAGTTTTTTCCTTTGTCTGTATTGTCTTATCATTATCTATTTTCACACACATTGTGTAAAAATATTTGTTAATTATAAAATTATTATAATAAGTTAAAGAAATATAAAAACTGCTAAACATTTTGGCGATCCCTATGGGGGTCGCGACCCACAGTTTAAGAAACCCTGTTCTACGTCATTTTGAGTTTGCCTTATTTTATTCTGTTGCTACTTACTCTTTTGGAAAGTTAATTAAAAAAATTACTAACCCGCTAGGTCTCGAGAAAATGTGATACAATACCTGAACTAATTCGATAAGATTTTTGTCTCCGCATATGCAATGTAGTCAGTAATCTTAACGTATCCGGTAGTCACCGTTCTGTTCAACTAATTTCCCAAGCCAAGAGTTCCTGATAGACTCAAACAGAGAAATGCGAAAGTTAATAAATGACTTGATTATTTTCATGAGAAGTTTTTCAAAAGTCCCCGAAGCAAAAAAATTATTTGGCTGAAAATATAACTAATAAGAAGATAACTATAAAATATAAGGAAGTATAAAGCAAAGATCTTTAGATTAGATATTCGAAATTAATTAGCAGAAAGTTGCCGTTGCAAGTGGATATAGCAAATTAAATCGGATTTGCTCTGAATAAAGTTTTAATTAACAAATATCGATCAAAGAGTAACCAAGTGACGCATTAAACCATATATAGAAACGATAACTGAAGAAAATAATATCACTTAAGGAGGTAAATCAATAGCATCGTCTTGCAATCTGAAGGATATTATGAAAAACGATCGAAATTTCGTTCTCCTGATGAGGAGGGACCTTTAGCTGCCCTCGAAATCGATTGAGTGTTTTAATATATGTATGCTAAATACAAGGTTGTTATTGCGATTTTGAATTTTGGAGATGTTATGGTTATAAATCTCAAACCAAACATAGTGATCGATATGTGCCAATCTTTTGAAATATTTTATCATATATATATATATGAAAAAGTACACATAAACATTTAATATAAAATATATAAATCAAATCTAAATTCAATGCGTAATAGATCCTTAACTGTTCATTTTAATTTGAGTATTTCCCTTTCCATTCTAAAAATCGTTATTACTTGACTCTGGACTGTGTCATTTATACATTAATCCATGTTCATATAATTTTTTACATAACGCTGGTGACGTTTTGTTAACTGAAACTCGATTAGCCAATAATAATTTTACACAGTTATTAATTATCCAACCAAAATGATATCGAAATCGAAACTAACCCGCTTTGAATTAAGATTTCGTCCTGAATTCATTGCACTTCGCTTCTGCTTCTCCTACTAACAAGAGCTGCTAACGCTTGCTCTCTTCAAAATTGTATTTTTAAAAATGTAACGTTACCGATTTAAGTCTCCAAAAACAAGCAATTAATTTATGCTGACTTATTGCAACTGGAACTAAATAAAACTAGTTTAGTTATGATGGCTTATTTCCTAATCTAAATAAAAAGGAATATTTAAATTTGCTACGACTGTAAGTTTGTTCTTTATTATGCATCTTCATTGTATTTAAATTACAATCTACCTTCAAAATCATACAACAAAATGTACTTTCAAAACGAATATTACTTAACAATCTAAGATTTTCATCCTAAAGACACTGGAGCACTATAAAAATCGATCACAACAGCTTTGATCTCAATAACGACAAAGAACTCTTAGAAAATGTCAATCAAATTTCAAGAGAGTTGTGTACCTTATTATATGAAGCACTGGAGCTGAATGAAAGTTCTCGAAAGGGGGAACGAAAAATTCTGAAGTTTTCCAATAACAAACGAGTAACAAATTTTAAAAAAGATCGAAATCTGGAAGTATAAGCTAACGAAATGTCGACTGAAAATGCAAAACAAATCAATTTTGTGCTCAGCAATTTAGAATTTCGTGATTTTATAAGCGTAGCTTATTCAGAATGGGTTAAAAAAATTAACATAACATATTGATTTAAAGGACATTCTCCGCTATATTTGTCTTTTACACAGCACGCTCGGAAAAGTAAGCTAGAGATACATTACTCAGGTTTCGTTTTATGTAGTGTTTCAAGAAACGTATAATTTTAATCGTGTAGACACTCGCAAATTTGGATTGTTTTTCAGAATATTTTGATTCTCTGTGAAGAAGTGCATAACAGAAGTAATGGTCAATATGAGCAATCAAAAATACTGTCACATTTCGTAATAAACTGAAAACAGATGGCAAACTATGTCTTCCGCCATTAGAGCAATCAAAAAGAGAAACTCTTCGTGAAATGATTTGATGAATATTAACCAATGATCTAGTCTCTTTCCATATAGTCTCCTGCATATCTTAACCGCCGAATCTTCGGTGACTAAGCTTAACCACCCTCGGTCGCTGTTACCACTGTCACTCACCACACACTCTGCAGAACTTTGTAATAGTCTTCCTCAATTTCGGAATATGGAAACAGAACCACATAGTTATTTATGTCTATTTGGGTTGTGCACTGGTTATGTTTTTGCTTTTAGGATTAAGTTTTATCAGTTATCTGGCATGCTTTGACGGAAATATTTTTTCTGCTAGGATTCAGTTACTTATTCCGTAGAAACAAGTGATATGTTTTTCCTTCTTCGCTTTATGTTATTTCGGCTTACAAAAGGTTTCACAAAAACATTTTGGGAATGTGATGATATAATCGCATTTTTTTACTTAATGTTGACAGTATTTCGTAAATCTCTATTTTATTTGTTGCCTTTTAATTGTGTAACATCTTGACTAAAATGCAACAAAATACTTTATGTTTCATTCAAATACAAGATTACATTCTCTTTTCGCATATACTTTAAAAATTCCCTCCCCCACAACAAACACAGACGCACATTCATTGGAGAACTTTACTTTTAGTAACGTGCAGGTATAAACACTAGTCTAAATTCTAAGGAAGCGCCACATTTTTTTTGTTTTTGTTTTTTTTTTTTGTTTTATATAATTTTTATCAATTTTTAAATTATCATACAAATTCGCGTGTCAGTCGAGGCTTGATCTTACCGTATAATTTACTAGATCACATAATGTCAGCCGCAAAGTTATATGGAGTCTTGATTTGAACCTTAAAGTACCTATGACTTGAAGCAACTCGTACCTTCAAGTTCCCCCCTCCCAATGGCAGGTCTTCATGCGACAGCACCTTGAAGTGCCTATGATGAAATGGTAAATAACGAGGTACAGATTTCAATGTAAATAAATAAATAAATAATTACTATAAAATATTGAATAAAGTTTATTTTTTTTTTGACTGTTTGGCTAAATTTTCGATTGATCTTCATATAAATTGAAGTTTATATTCCATTTTTAATATGGAGTATATTTATGATAAATACACCATTCTTTTCAACCTAAAATTTCGTTTTTACGAAATTACATTGATAGCTATAATAAGAATAACAATTAAATACATAATATGAGGTAACTATATCTAAAATCATAAAAAAATTGTTAAAATGTCATATTTTTGAACGCGGATACCAGTTCAGATATGGTTTCATCATCGATTTTTCGGGTTCATAAACCGACTTGCAGGGGATTATTATACGGTACTCATTTTCTGAATTAATGTTTTTAGGTTTAAAAATACGGGTCTACCATTTTGCTTAAATCCTGCAATTCAGGTCTTTCCTTTTAATGAATCATTCATTTGTGCCAATAGTTTATGATTTATTTCCTTCTTCATCTTTGTTTTATATCTCGTTTCAACTATTATTGTTCATTTGGTAAACTATTCTAATGATACGATCAGCACACTTTTATTTGTGGTAAAGTCCTAACGTAAGCGTTGTTGTTTCTCTCTAACTTTCTCTCTTCCCGTCAAAAAAGTAGTGTTACTATAGGGTCGTAATGAGATCTGAGAATCATCTTAATGGTTTAAAGGCAATAAATTTCGTTAAATGTCAGACGTTCGTAACAATTTCGATAACTCGGCGACAATCTCAGCTTTATGATGCAGCTGTTGCCATTCTACGACAATGTAAAGCAATAACTTTGGCCATTCTCCTTAAATAATCAATTTGACGTTTTATACTCCCAGCGTCGTGATAGACAGATATACTTTGAAGATTTAAAAGGAAAAAAAACTAAATATTTTTTACAGTTCCTTTTCGCAGATATCTTTTTTTTTTTTTTTTCTTAATATGAAGAGTTAAAGAAACAGAATGTATAATGAGTTGAAGTTCTAAAAATGTATGGCTCTAATATTTTTAACCTAAAATCCTAGAATCTTGGTTAATTTCCATGCTTTCTATTTCTATTTTATAACAAATCGAAAAATCTCTCTCAGGTTTTCATTATTTGCATTATTTGAAAATTTTGACTTAAATGTTATTAACATGCACCTGGTAACCTTTCAGGATTCACAAACTTAAGCACATGAATACCATATTCTATCTATAGTAAATATAGCATTTAGCATATATCGTGCCATTTCTAAGAACTGCCGGATAACTGAAACAACGTCATTTTTACATAAAAATTAGTGAATGCGTCTGCTGCATTAAAATAAAATTAAATATGGTATTAACATCGTGCTCAAATTAAAAGCAGCAAGAGATATTATAAGATATTTCTCCCGCCTTCTTGGCATGCCTTCGTGGTGTGGTGGCCTGCACACTGGGCGCGTATTGCACAGGTCCGTGGTTCGATTCCAGGCGAAGGCGTTGCTCATTTTCTATCTCTCCTGCTTCCAAAAATTACCTAATGTCTCTACAGTGGCGTCCGAACTAAAAGAGTGTTGGATGATGATTCTTCGCACCCAGGATTTGGCGATTGGATCCCCTAAAAACCCCAGTTTCCCTTTAAAAGGGGGTGTATATAAGGTATTTCTCCCGCCTTCTGGCATGTCTTCGTGGTGTGGTGGTCTGCACGCTGGGCGCGTATTCCAGAGTTCCGTGGTTCGATTCCCGGCGAAGACGTTGCTCGTTTTTCATCTTTCCTGCTTCCCAAAAAAATACCTAATGTCTCTACAATATTGTAAAAAAATTAAAGGCACGACTTATATTGTTGAATATTATTATTACGTAAGATGAAGAACAATCTTCAACTATATATGTCACAGAAACCACATTAGACAAATTATGCGCAAAATTATTCTTTAATAAATTTTATGAACTATTACGTAAGAGTATGCATGTTAGTGCACCAGAAGAAATTGGTGCTTTCTTGAAACGGTCAAACAGATTGATCTGGCATATATACAGTGTAGTTTTTGAATTAGTTTCAAGGTTATTTTTCACTCCTCAGTGAAGCCAAATGCACTGATGCACGGCTATGAATTAAGAAAATAAGTTGGGCAGTTGATACGTTTGTTTTTCTAACCCCTAGCATGTTGTCCAGTGTACACAGTCAATCAATTTCCAAGCACGTTGTCCACTAGCCAAGCTCTAAAAAATGTCAATCTTCACAAAAAAAGAAAGCTATATCGTCCATCCGATATAGAAACGCAATTAATGTATCTGCAAAATAAGTTGTTTTCTAATTCTTTTTACGTACGAGTATAATAATTGATCAAGATATATCTTATTGTCTCTAAGCTTCATTTTCTTTTTGTTTTGCATTAATTCCATGTTTATTTTGCCTTACGATTTTGGTTTAGTACCTGATACTTCTCAACTTGAGTTATTATTTAAAATTCAGTGCCTTTGTTGTACCTGAGTCCCTATAGATTTCTTTAGCATCTCATAGGCATAAGTTTTTTCCCTTCTTCTGTTACCTCACCATCTTTTATATTCAGAAAAACAGTCAGTCAATAAGACATACATATTTTATCATAAAATCTTCGTATATCATATAATATTTGCTTAACAAAATACAGCATAACTGCGAATGACACAATTTCTAACCAAGATAAACATCAAAATCAAAATATACAAAACATTTAAGATCGCGAACGGTATCTTGTATATATTTTTAGACCTGCCCTGAAGAAAACTGCAGTGCATATGTTATAATAAAATCGCGTTTTGTCTGCAAGTGTTTTCCGATTGATCACAAACTCAGCTGAGTTTTTTTTATCCTTCTTCCGTTGAAGTACTGCAAAAGAAATCAAAGGTGTATACAGGTTGTGAACCAATCCTACCAATGACAAATAACAAGAAATTGTTTTTAAATAATCAGAAATATACTATATACTTTATAATAAAGGATGAAAAATAAATTTCTTCCAAAGCAATACTATATTCCTGACCAGAACGTTTTAAGGCGTGACGTCAATGACTAGTAGTCTGCTCAAAAACTACTATTTCGTGCAATAATTTTGTTTCTCACATTTTGTAAGTCGAGTGACGTTACTGAAATGTAGCGTTGGAAAGAGCATAACCTTGTTTTGTCTCTTGGTTCCTTCAGTCACACACAATAAAAGTATGAAATTATCATGCATATTTTAGCAAGATATTTTTTTTCAAGAAAATTTCATGTGTATGTACTATAATTTTTTTTCTTTCCGCATATTCTGCTCTTATTTTACATATATATGCGCTTATCTGCCCTTACTACATAGAAGTAATTTGCCGTGCAATAATATAATTTTTCAAAGCATGACAGAACTACTCAATTATCATCCTAATATTCAGTTATAATTATCTTTCTGTATGTTTCTAATATCTTTACGAGAATGCTGAGGAACAAAGTGGTAAATGATTTGGGATAATCGCCATGTTTCGAATTTACGAATATTCTTGCATGGAATTTATTTATCTAGCACGTATAAGTAAATTGAGAGCAGAATTGCTGAATATCTATCTGCATGAATTTCCCAACAGTAACAGGGGTAATGTGTGTTATACTTACTGCTTTTCGAAAACTTTTTACACGTTACCGTTTTTCGTGCTGTGAACCGTTGAACCGTTAAACCGTGAAAGTTTGAAGACTTTAGGCAAAGTTTCCTTTCCCCAGTTTGAAAATGTGCTAATCATTTTCAAATCCAAATTTCTATGCAAATGCACACAGCATTAAGTTTTCGAAGCAAGAAATGTGAAAAATCAAATGTGCACTTGCCGGGATTGAAGCCATGGAGTTCTAGATGCTACATGGACGTGCTAACCACTTACATAGCGAAAGCAAGCACGAAGGAATCCGACAATTCCTTACATTCTCCTCCACTTATAGGCTCATTAGAAAAAGCACAAGACCACCCCACCGAATCCAGACTTTAACTGGAGCGTTATTCTAGAGAACATTAAGTTTTTTAAAGTAGAAAAAGCGAAAAATCAGCAATGCTTTCCTCAAGACTCTTACCGCGGATTTCCAATTGCCAACTCTGCTTGCTAACCACATATACCAAACTTCTCGCAGATTAACTTGAAATCAAATTTTGATTGATTGAATCAAACTAAGCCATCAAATTTTGAACAAATTAGTCGTCCACCCGAATATTGGCACCTGGAAGCCCGGATTTTGAATTTGGATTTGTTTTATGATGTATTTCATATTTTGTGAAACTTTAATGAATTTTTGATTAAAAACTCAACGATTTGAAAGCTAGCAGTGGTACAGAATAAAATAATTTTATCTCCAGCCCGCAAGACTATTTATCAAAAATATAAAGACATGCTGTTTTTATGTATATTTAATCCAAATGCTCTCGAAACGTGTATGTGTGGGTAAATGAAAAAAATCCCTTTGGCCATAATATAACATCAGAAAAGCTTTCAGAATTTTAGTTATAATGTTGATCTTTACTTTAAATTTTTCTTTCCGTATTTTTCACCAGAATGTAAATTAGCTTGTAGATTACTTAAGCTGATAGTTTTATATTTTGAAAGAGATGGAGAGTTTCTAACACTCGCGTTGCATTGTTAGAATTCTGCTAGTTCTAACTAAATACAATTATCCCGGGTTTGCATGCTCTTAAGCCGATACCTCAAAAACTTACGCGCCAATAAGTTATTTCATCTTGTAGCTTAGTTATTTAACTGTGTACTTCCGACTACTGATCAACGTTTAAATTTATTTGACTATTACTATTTAATTTACACTGCCAACGAGTAGCTATTATCTGTAGACCACGACCCATGCCCTTTATGTTAATTGCACAGTTTAATAAAAGGTTGTTTAAATTTTTGTAAGTTTTTGTCATGTTATTTTAAACATTGCGATAACTCGCTACCTGTCGAGTAAAGTAGTAGGTCTAAACTTCTTGTATCAGACCAGGTATAACTTGATTATACGCTCGTAAACACATGTTATGTGATTATTCTACTTGATTAATTCATACTTAGAAATACCCTTTATAAATCCTTTTCTTTTTATTCCTGAATGTGACAAATGTTAGAGGACATTTTATTTTTATTTCGCAATATGTAAAATGCATGAAACATACTCATTTTACTGCTCATTTTTAAGAGGAAATTTGAGTAGTTGTAAGATTCCCAAGTGTTTTAATCTATAGCTAAAGTTGAGGAATCTTAGAAACTGATAAGCGAATAATCATTTGAGTTCGTGAGACAGAGAACAAAACGTACCAAGGGTGAAATTACCCTTTATTATTCCAATAAAGTTTAACAGAACTCCTTCTTGGAGTTTTACAATAAAGCCTCCCCTCGGGTTTGAACTCGAGAAACTAAGAAATAAAACTTAACTAAAAAAAATATAGCCGAAGCTATCAAGATTTTAACAGAGTTGGCCCCTTAACCCTAATTAATGGCGAAGCTATGAACGGCCTAAAGTACGGCCGAGCGTAGTAATAGCTTAACAGAGAGAGTAGCCTAAAAAGTCGAACGCGCGCGCGCTTAAAATTTAACTGTTAGATAACTTAACATAATCCTTACAATGTTCCCGACCAGACTTTAAATACTCGAAAAATAAGGTCTACAAAAGACCTTGTTTAAGACTTTTAAAGTCCAAAACGTTTCTAACGTTAAATGTAACAATTCTAACTTTTTTCAATAAATAACTTTTCACTTTAAACTTTCTGTTTAGGGCGAACTTCATAGCAAATCGAAAGCTAGACTAAAACTAGAACTTAACTAAAACGATATATCCGAAGCTATCAAGATTCTAACAGATTTGGCCCTTTAACGCTAAAGAGAGAGAGAGAGTAGCCTGAAAAGGCGAACGCGTGCTAGTCAGAAACACCGGCTCTCTAACGAAGTCAGTAGAACTTCACAGTTAAATACTTCTGAAATTAACAAATATATGTGAAATACATATGAAATTAAGAAGAGATAAGAAAGCAACTTTAACTCAAAATTTAACTCTTAGATAAATTAACATAATCCTTACATAGTGATTATTAGTTCCATTCCGTATCAAATTTATATTTTTCACATCATTCGACTATTCATTTTCTTTCCTGCCATTCATCTCCGGCTTAATCTCATTTTGATTTAATCAACCATATATTGTCTGATTTTTTTTTTTTTCATTTATTTCTGATTTCCCTCTTCCACATTAAGTGCAGAGTTTGAATGCCGCTTTTCAATGAATCTCATTAAATGTAGCAAATTATATTTCATTTTAGCAATAAGACATCTCATTTTCAACACAGTTCGCTATTAAATAGGACATTTAAATGTGAATTACTGGATATCCACAGTATCAGGAAACTCACAAACAACGCCAGTCAATAATTCTTGATATAGCTTAAATCTTAAATGTAATGAATATCTTATTAGAAACTAATGTTTAAATTACCTCTCTGTATAACAGAAAAATTCCTTTCGTTCTAGCGATACCTCAGTACGGCAACTAAAAAAAGAACGCCTTTTTTTTTTAGTACGCCTTCTTTTTCTAAATTTTTACAATCATTAAAAATTGTAAATTCATATACATACCACTATTTACACTCAGGCAAAATCCATCACAAAACGTATATTTCAAAAGGAGAAAATTTACAGAATTAAAAAAGAAGACATAAGAAGTATGTTATTATTAACATCTATATTCCTACTACATGGCAGTAGGAGAGTCGTAGCTCACGCCTAAATTAGTTCGAATCTGGGAGAAGGCATGGATGATTGCAAGTACATAGTTTCTTTACCTCATGAAAGAACTTAAAATGCTGTCGAACAAGTCCGGTTAAAAAGGTTGCTTGTAGGAAAGTGGGGTGGCAAACCCTCAGATCCATCGTCCAGAGTATTTTCCATCAAAACTAGAATGAAGCTAAGCATACTCGTACAGTCACCGATAAGATGCCTAAGGAGTAGGGTAGTGACAGGGCCCACCCTTTCTGCTTGGCCAAGACAAAATTCATTAACCGAGATTCAGATCCGGAGGATTAATTATAACAGAGAAGATAATTCATATTAATCTCTATAGACACTGTTCCAAATTAGCAGAGGTGACTCGCGTCGGTAGGCTTGGATTGGAATCCCGACTATATATCGAAAGCCATGGAGGTTTGTGAATGTAGTAATCTTGCGGAATGGTACTTAAAATTCATCGATATGAAAGCTCTTTCGAGAGGTTCATGATAAGGGAAAGGAGATGGAGGACTCCTAGTTGCTATACATTGGAATTTTCTCAGTATCACACTATCTCAGTTCACTACTGGATTTAAAGAATAGCTGATTCGGCGCCGACAAATGGACAAATTATTTTGAAAGTCAATGAGCAGTTCGCCTGCTTTTGTTCAAACTCGGACAGAAGCAAAATCGTCCTTTCTCTCACTGATGGTCATGGCCTATACTTTTATCTTCTATAAGCGTACTCTCCTGGAACCCAATGTTATTCATGAGTTTGCAGGTAATGGGATTAGCAATAATAACTTCTATAGATACATACAGAAGTTATTATTAAAGTTAAATATGTATTGAATTTACAACAATACAAGGAAAACAAAAATATTTATTCCAAGGAAACTGAAACTGAACAAAAGCACGTAGTACAAAATAAAGAATCTAAATTATTAACTAATTACAGCAAATCATGCGATGGGCATCTCATAAAAGGAAAAATTATTTTCTAGAATATTTCTCTCCTGCAGTCGTGCAAAGAATTCTAAACGAAAATTTATGATACATAATCAAAAATTTTAAATTTCTGACCAGACTATTCGACAGAATAGAAATTCTGACCACATCGTTCAGCAGTGAAAAATTAGGCCCGGGCAAACTATCAACTTCATTCAGAAACTAGCATAATGCGGTTTTAGGAAATATACACGCGGTGGCTTAACCGTCACAATTTTCAGAGTCGTAAAAATAATTATCTGTGGACCAGAGTCTAAGCCGTAGCTAATCAGGAAAGGTAAGTTTGCGCATGCATGTTTGTTTATATACTTTCACCTTGCTTGCTTCGGTATGATTGTTCGCTTCTTAAACCATCAATTAATTGAATTATTAAAACATTTAGACAAAAACCTTATTTTAATTTTTGTCTAGGCAGCAATGTCTTAGCTACCTAGTAATTAATGAAATTCTGCTTACCTCTTGTGATCGTTAAGCCATCGTGTAAACTTTCCCTTAGTCATTCCCCTTCATGCCACACGAAACTAAAATTTAAGTCTGTTCGCATACCATAGCAGCAAACTAAAACTATAATTCGAGCTCAAAATTATGGACTGCTATAAGCAACCCTTGACACCTTGCGTGAATGGGAAAATGCATGGTAGCGTAGCGTAGTTCAACGATCCAAAAATTCTGGGAAGATTCCATTAAGACATTTCTATAGTCAATAAATTTTTACCATTTATTACCATATTACTTCAGTATACAGATTAATGTGCATCTTATTATATTTCTAAACAGCGTACTGTAAAGTTTATGAATATTGCTCCCAACCCTGCCACATTAAAATAAAATATTATTCTGCATCTTAACGAAATACAGTTGCCTGAAGTTTCTGCTTTTTGCTCCCGACATCTATGTGCGCGAAAAAAATACATTTATCCTCTGCGCAACATTTTTCAACACATCGTTAAAGAGAGACGGGTGTTTTTAACGTCTTGAATTAAACGTATCGATTGGCGGCAACGGTTTCGCTTGCCAAGAATCCGCTAAAACTACCAAACAAATTTTAGAACTAGGAAAAATAATAATACGAACGCAAGCACCGAAGTCAGATTTGCGTAGAAACTCGTTCCCATCTCTTTTAATGCCTTGAAATACATCAGAATAGTTTATCTATTAAACTGTTTTACGCTTAGTTCCTTCAGAATCTATTTTGCTTAACAGTAGATCTACACCGTGGAAAATGAACCTTCGCCTATGACTTCCGAGAGGGTTTTGAATAGAACTATTTACTGATTAAAAAAAGCGGCAATTAATTATAGAATTTACGCCATTATTGATGGAATTAGATATTCAATTAAATAAATAAGTAATGAGATATTCGTATAATTTGCAGTCTTTTAAATAATAATCATATTTTCGTAGTCAGATCTCTATTCTATACTCTACTTATTATGAAGTGCTCCAGCCGTTGCTATATGTCATTTGTTACACTTATGTAAATACTCAAATAAGTTCCTCAGAATTTCAGTTAATTTTTGAATTAATTTTGTTCATCAGATTATTCTAATTATTTTCGAACTTACGAAATTAATTGGTATATTCTATTTCCATGATTAAAAGGAAAAAAATTATATGTTGGCTGAAAACTAACGATATTTTGGCGTAGGTCGTATATTAAAAAAAAGCACTTTCAGCT
This sequence comes from Stegodyphus dumicola, assembly GCF_044657685.1. Taxonomy (NCBI): domain Eukaryota; kingdom Metazoa; phylum Arthropoda; class Arachnida; order Araneae; family Eresidae; genus Stegodyphus; species Stegodyphus dumicola. The sequence goes on from NC_140773.1 coordinate 176,593,177, forward strand.
TTTCAACACTATCGCTTTCTTCAGCGTCAATTAAATGAAAAGGAATAGAGGTGTTTTTTTTTTTTTTTTTTTTTTTTTTTTTTTTTTTTTTTTTTTTGTGTGTAACCTGTAACGACATGAATAAGAGCGCAATGTTCCTTAAAAAGTACTCCATGAAGGCATTCCTCTCTTTAAGCACACCTGCTTTATTTTTTACCAAGGTGTTTTAAAACTGCGATGTTTTCCCTTTGCGTTGTTTTGTCCGCTACTTTTTTTTTCGTCCGTGATGTTTTTCCCCTGTAATCATATGATTACGAGCCATGTCCCTTTAGAAAGTACTCCACAAAGGCATCCCTTCCCTTAGGCAGACGGCCTTTATGAGCTGTGCAATAGCGAGCTTGCACTAGGGGCAACGTGCAAGTACCTGTTACTTATACGGCCTTGGGAAGGTCTGAGAGAAGAACCAATAGTAGAACCGAACGGTTCCTCATGGAAACATGAGGTGGGTAAAGAGAAAATGATGTTCGTTTAGAGCTATTAAATGATTCTTATTGCGATGATACCGTGACTCTTCAAATGAAATTTCGATTATGCTCGTGGTTAGAATAAGAAGCCCTTATGAGCTCTGCCATATTCAAAACAACTTAATCTTTGTATCAATAGAATTATTTACATACTGTAAAATATAACAAAATCAAAATTTACTTCAGAAAATTTATATTTAGTGAAAACAGTTACCATGACGAAAACAATTAGTACTCTGAAAATATGTTATGACCTACCACCGGCCAAACAGTAAAATCGCGTTTAAATTCCAGCGAACAGACTGGCTGCACGAGAGTTTTCGCCATACGAACCAGCTTCCCTTGAAAAGTCCTCCACGAAAGCATCTCTCCTTTTAGCGGATAGCTCAGGTGGCCGTTATGAAATAATCCAATCCAATCCAATCCGTCCAAAATGTGTTGGATCTTTACTGTTAAAGCACAACACACGACGAACAATTGTCTCTAAGTAAATATAAGTACCAACCTGATACGTTCCTGAGAAGAAATATACTCATTATCAGCTCATTTCGACTGGAGTAAAATTTTCCTAAACGTAAGAAGTATATCTGTTGTCATGTCAATTATTTCAATGAACAGAGGAAGAAATAGTATGACATACTTTTAAAACTATTTTATTGGGAATAATTAGTTTTAAAAGAAAAGCACTATTTAGAAGTTATAAAAATAGCACATTCAAATTAATATTGGCCAATAGACAACAATTATGAATATATATTTCTGTAGAAAATTGTTTAGTGTGTATTTCTGGAACTGAAAATATCCAATACATTTTATTTACGAAAGAAATTAATTGCTTTATCGGCAGAGACGAGAAAACTAGATTCCAAACTGCGCTGATGTTTTCTTTGGCGGAAGCCACTTACTTTTTGGAAAATTATCTATGGCAGGAAGCTGGTCTGCAAAGAAAATGCGTGCTGCGAATTATCAAACGCAGAAAACTATTCTAGCGTGGTGTTGACAGTTGACAGTTTTGTTGCATTGGGCCATCTATCTTTGCTATCATTTTAAATCTTTCTGAGAAAGTAATGAGAAAACGCGTGGATCTTTTATAATTAGGAGAAAGACAGAATAAGATGTTTTGTGTTGACGAGTTGCCCGTCTCTACGGACTTTTATTCGGCGGACGCCACACACGTTTTGCTCTTTCTAAATAGTTCTTTTGAAAGTTCATCCTCAGAGACTGATATCAAATCTATTTCCGAAATGACACCTCTTGACGTGTTCAAAGACTTATGTGGGGATACAGTAATAGAATGTTCCCCCATTTTGGTCATTTTTAGGAGAGAGAAAGATTGTGCATCAGATGTAGTCTCGATGAGCAGAGATCCTGAACGGAGCTTTTTTATGTGTTTTGGCTCGCCTGCTGAGGCCACAATATGCTTATGGATGAAGAATGGTGATAGATTTTCTAGTTCACCAGTGATAACTAAGAACTTTGGACATTTGTTTGTGCTAATTAAGGTCGAAGTACAAATTCTTTTAGCAGCTCCAGAGTTTTTCGTATCCATATGGTTAGGAGAAGAAGTCAAAGTTTTCATATTGAAAAGAGAGAATGTTTCGGGCCCGACCGCCCCACCCACCATGGAGCCCAACAAGGGAACACAGATCCCTGTGTTAGGGCTAGCCGGGCCTATACGCAAACTGAAGCCCCACAGTCGGCTTTCCCAAAAGCGGAGACTTCTGAGAGCTAATCCCCTAGCCACTGACCAATAGGACTAGTGGCCAGCCGATTGACACTAGCGGGGACAGCTAAGTGCCTCCCGTTTTAAGTAGAAGCAGAGGCCAAAGCAGTGTGTTGGGGACAGTACCTCGCCCCTCAACTGCCAGGATCCTCCTTTCTCACCCTACGGGTCACCATGCACGGCAAACGCATAGGCGGTATTCTCACCATGGTGGAACAGAAACTAAGAGTAGTAGCTGCATCTCACAGTGAGCCCCAACCTCCAGTAGAGGAAATCACAAGGGAGAAAAATAGGAGAGAGAGCTAGACAAGAGGAGAGGAAAGAGAGAGGAGGAAAGGTCACTGGGGCCCCGGGAGTGTGATACCTGATCACCAAGACGGCAATCCCCTGAGGGTTCTTCACCTGCTATGCTTTAGCTGAGCATGTTGGAACGGCCTTCACGCCTAGGGTGGCCCTACCAGGAGCTATGCTCCCGACGTACTTCGCCCGTTCCGCCCAGTGACACCCCCCCGCCACGTTGAGGCAGCATAGCAGGACTTTGGGGGGGTATAATATTTATGATCCTTGTTTAACGGAATACCAAATTTTTACTGATGGATCGGGTTATGAGGGCGGGGTGGGTTCGGCTTTTGTTGTATATTATTTTGATACCGAGATCTATCACTATAAATTGGGCCTTGAAAAATATAACTCTGTTTATCAAGCCGAGCTCATCGCCGTCCTCTACGACCTTAAATGGATATTGAAAAGTAATTTTGCAAGAAATTCTAACTTCTATATTTTTACAGATTGCATGTCTTGTTTAAATGCACTTTATAATGCAGAAAATAATAATGGTCTGATTATCGATATTGAAGATCTTTTCCAAAAAAAACTATCCTTATCCTTTAATATTAAGTTTGGTTGGGTTAAAGCCCATATCGGAATATACGGTAATGAGAGAGCGGATGTGCTCGCAAAAGAGGCTGCCATAGGGAGTGATTCGGGGACGCCTTATGTTCAGGGTTAAAAAAAATAGCAACTAAAGTTATTTATTCGTTTTATTTTAAGCAATGGTAGTTACAATGGAATTCTTCTGAAAGGAAAAGTCGCTATTTGAAACATTTAGAACTGATTAGGAAAAAAAAAATTATCTTTAATGATTTTGAAGTTAACCAGTTTCTGACCGGACATGGGCGTTTCCCGGGATACTTCGCTAGGTTTATGATACAGAACGACGATAAATGTAAACTATGTGATCTGTTTGGTGATGCTAAGCATTTCCTCGAGGTCTGTCCCAACGTTGATGGCTTAAGAAACAATAAAAATATTGATTTTGAAAATCCTTTTTTATCCTATAAAGATTTCGCACAATTATGTAAATCTGTGATGAAATTTATTGACGGTGAACGCTGAGCAGTGTGAATCAGTGTATGATATTTGCATTTTATTGCCATCACTATTTGGTATATTTTAATAATTTATTGCTACCATTGTTTGTGTTTGTTATTCGCTTTTTTTTTTTTTTTTTTGTCTCTAGTGTCTGCTCTTCTCTAAATGTTTGTATTTGTTCCTTTTCTTCACTTTTATGCTTATAATTATTATTTACACATGATTATTCTCATTTAGATATTTTATGTTTCATTTTTTCATTTGTTGAAATGGGCATGGCCTGTCATGACCATAAGACCAACTTGTTTGGTTAGGCGGGTCGGGCTGCGCCCACTACTTAAATTGGATTAAGGAAATTGATTAAGGAAATTGATACCTTGGTACTGATACTGATACAGTTTAGTTTAGTTTTAATTTTTAAGTTAACTGGGCGCCAGTAAGCACCAAACAAAAGTTGGCTTGAAATTTAACTAGATGGCGGCAACCCTACTAATGCGTAAAGCTTCATAAAAAAAAAAAAAAAAAAAAAAAAAAAAAACTTGAAATAATAGTAATGTATCATATAAATTAATATATATATATATTGTGTTTAATGTGCTCAATGCCATGTTTGCATGATGCGGAATTTCTCCCCACCTGCGCAGCGAGTTGTTTCCGCTTAAAAGAAAATTAGAATTGCAGGGATTCGGCATATAGTCACTTTACTTAACCTGTTTCGCCAAACTAAGTTAATGGCACTACAGGTTTAGGAAGTCATCCTAGTCATTGCTAGCAATCTGACGGTTAGGCTGCCTTTCTACATTTTACATTAATCTTTAGTTTCTTGGATATAATTCTTTTCATTCACTTGCTTCATTATCTCTAAGATGTCTTTGTTGCAGTAATAGTCCGTGAACAGTCTCTATTCAGTATGTGATGTAGTCGGAAGGAAAGAACTGCTGTCTAACGTGCTCTGTCAGAGGGCAGGATATTAAAAATGCCATATTTATATTCATAACTTATTCCTTTATTTTTAAATTACAAAAAAAAAATTAATAAATAAATAAAAAAGTTTTGGTCTCCAGAAATGCAATTGCAAAGTAAAATAGTAACATTCGCATATTCAACGTATCATACTCTACATTTCAATTTCTACATTCTTCCCGTCTCTCGAATGAGAGAGAGACGCATGCTTAAATTAAGGAATCAGGAACATAACCGGGTAAAGTTACCGTAAATGGAAATTAACTGTCTTTTTTGTATTATTTTCGGAGAACTATTCATACCACAAGAACCGTGTTTTAAAACTTTTCGATAGCAGATCATTAGAAGAGTTATAGAAAATGTATTTCTTCCTCACAAAAGTACCAAGGCTCAAAATAACCTTGAAAAGAAAGTAGCAGAGACCATTAAAGTGACATTTGGAGGACAGGAGCTTTAAAAAAAATTACTTCTATTATCAAGCTGAAATCTAGAACGCAGGAGAAGATAAGATATTACCGTACAGAGAAGACATCGGACAGTATAATGACATCGAAATTAAAAAGTCAAAAATCTAATATTTTTTTTGCACATTGTAAATATCTTTAAAAACTCCCCTTCGCTTATCAAAATTTAATTTCCTATATACGCGATAATGTACATAGTTCAATAACAAAGCAATGTGCATTCTTAAGTAAATTATCTCGGCGTCTGATACAAATGATTTAATGTCTCTTTTAACCAAGATTTCTGAATGAAGCATTTAATGCTAATTCATTTCAGAATTATTTCCAAGGATGTTTAAAACTTTACCCAAATTTTCTTTGTAATTATCCAATTGGGAACACAGAACTAGACAAGCATTATTGATTATCAACTAAATTAATCTCTGAATAGTTATATTTTTATTTCATTAATAAAATAGCAGTAAAACGGCAGTTATTTCCAAATAAAATAATAAATTTGTACCTAAATGAGATTGGCCAAATTTAACTCAGATTTAACAAATCAAATGATTCAGTGGTAAGTAAGATAAGCAGTAAATACTCAATATAATTTTAAAAAGAATTTATCGGTTATCAAAGCAAATCTAATGGAAAGGATTTAGTATTCAGCATCAAACTTACAACACGTAAATCTGTAGAATGTTCTTTAAGTGTGCCGCTTTCTTTTAAAAAGGGATTTAAATCAAATGTGCTTTTACATTTTCTTGCGCTGCAATTCAGCAAAATCAAAAAAGCATTTCATCAGACCGTTTTGGTGTATGGCATATCGTGTGAGGGCTATTTGCCTTGGGAGACGAATACTTTCGAGGAGAACTTTTTTTAAGGGAAACTGGATCGTATTAACCGTTACACATATTGAAAAGTGTGAAACCCATTCGAATCAGAACGATAACATTATATTACTTTGTACTAAAAGCCTTAAATATAGAATTCACAATAGCTTTCATTTATAAAAAGAAAAATCTGAAATAAAGATTTGTTAGGATTAAAATAAAAATTTCATTTTACTTTTTAATCGGAAATGACACTCATGTTTCTGAAAATTGCAATACTATGCAGTAATAATCAAATTATAAATAGATTTATGTTATATATTAATAATTCCAAACAAATAAACAATTAAGGGTTCAGATCAATCGAAACCGACACAAAATAAGTACTTTGTGAAACAGCCACAAGCAGCAATAAGAGCTCCTATACCTATTGGAAAAGAGAAGGCGAAATATTTCCATGCCGTAAAATACATTTTTAACTAATTACTGCAAATTAAATTACCTTTCAGAAAATGCAGTTATATCTGCTGATAAACCTAACACCAGAGCTTCGGTTTTGAAGATGGTTGCTTCGTTTCAGTGAAGGTTGTCTTAAAAGATCGTCGGCTCTCCTAAATATCTTTACACATATTTCTCAGTCTCCTTATTTTTTAGTTATATAATTATAGTCATATAAATAAAACATTTTAAATGTTAACATATTAAGGACAGAAAAATTATACACTAATCGTGGATACGAAAATGTAATACTTTACTAATTTTTTAGTACTAATAGTTTTTAACTATTTTTTCAGTGCGCATAGATAAATTTTTAGTAATTTACATTACAGCTAATCTCTCGTAATAGGTACCCAGTACAGGCAGCAACAAAGTAACTCCCCTTTCAGATTTTAAATTTAAATCCGAAATTCAGGCTAATGAGATCAAAAAATATGTTTCGGGTTCACAATCTGAAAACTTAAATGTGGAAAACGTTTATGTTGTTTCTGCCGCCCAGCGTAATAAGCCTTATTCAACCAATCGACCAAAGAAGTATTCAGACCATAAAGATGAACTACCGATCCTTTTTCTGTGAGTCGATGTGTGAAATCTGAAAGCAGTATCCATGATTTTCAAGAAGAGTTCATTTTGAAAGACGCCAGTTTTGCTTTGTCTCTTCCTTGGAATGGCGTAAAGAACATTACTTTACGTAGCTGTTGGTGTAAATTGCGGTCTATGATCACGTTGAGAGTGACAAGTCGAGTGGCGATGTTCCTTTTGGGTAGATACACGTCCGGCGCCAGTAGCTGACAGGTTGGATTTAGTTACATGTTCGGAAAAGGTGAATATTAGTGAAAAAAAAAAAATGTGGAGGCTTTGGTGGAAGCACACAATTTTGTTTCCGCCAAACTCTCTCACAATGACGACGAAGTAATCAGACATGTACTAAGAAAGGAGAAAAATGAGGAGAAGAAGCAGTAGAATGAAGATGATTAAGACACACAGAACAATAAAGCTGACGAAAGACTGCAGACTTTGATGAGATTTCCTAACAAATATATTATGTTTATCTGTGTCGATACAGATGTTAACAAGCTTTATTACACACAAACGAATTTTTAAAACTACGGCGATAATCTTGTAAGCAAGTATATATTCGAAGTTACATATAATATCGCATTAAGAAAGTCGTAGCTTACATATGGTAATATATATGAAAACTTTAAAACGTTGTTGAGTTTCGATTTTCTTAAATTTAATATCATGATGTGTTTTAATATTAAATAATACGTATGCTTTTCTAAACTTTTTATTTAATTGCGGACAAATACATCGAAAACCACGTCCAACAGAACTTCGAATGTTGCATTTCGTACAGATGACACCGCAAAATATGAACAACTAAGTTCTAGAAATACGTATTCAATTTCTTGAAGATTTACGCATATTACTTGGTCGGGATTTAATTTTGATTGATGCCCTACTTACTTATCCTTTCTATTTATGGATTAAATCATAGGTTATAGCCTTCTAGCAAGCAAATCTTAAGCAGTCCCAAAATACAGCACTTAAACACTTCTGACACATTTCTCGTGAAAAATATTAAATCCTTTAATGAACATTTCTCTCGCAGGAAGCCTGTCAATCGATACAGAAACCAGCTTAAAATTTCAGTTCTTAGAAGTGACGTGAACGATCTCGTTTCTCATTTAGAGAGATGGAATAATTCTCCACTTTCTGGGGGCTTTCAAGTCAACAGTTGGCGATATCAATCATGTTTCAAACTACTATACGCGCCCTGCGGTAGGTAGTGGAAAACGACGTACTGCTGTCAAAAGTCTGTCAGTCGTTGCTCGAAATGTGAAGGTCGGTCGTCAATGTCGGCAGGGTGTCGGGAAGTGCCGTCAATTTTTAGAAAGAAACTTTTTTCACATCCTCCGGCGCCACGAGAACTAAAAACGCCTTTATTATGCTGTAACCAATACAAATGAAAGAAAGGGGGAATCTTGGAGGAGGAAATTGGGCGTTGAGTGATCGGAATAAGGTGCAGAGTTCAAGCCTTTCGTTTCTCAACGGCTGGATTCGTAACGGAGGAACAATATCCTTACTTGCTGTGCTGTGCAAAGCGTACTCGCTCCATTAATAGGTTACGGTACGACGACTTCAGAAAGTACCGATCTTCGTTAGCAGATTTTTGCCCCTTTATTATTATTCTGGCACTAGCTATACAAACAGCGCAACTTGGAAAATCGAATCAAGGGGACGGTTTGTGTAATATTTCTCGTACTTTTCTCCTGTTAAGATTTAGTATAGTTTTTTACAGCATTATCCATGAAATTCACCTCTTCCCAAAGAAAATGATTTTCACGTGAATCTGGTTTATTTGGTAATGACAACGTACACCACAGCTATCTGCCTAAGAGGAGAAATGCTTTCGTGGAGAACTTTTTAAGGGAAATTAGTTCGTATTCACGTTACAAATAGGGGAAAATCACAAAAAGCACGCTGGCAGCCTATTCGCCGGGATTCAAGCCTGAGTCGAACTGCCAGTGTTTAGCGATCTTACTGCTCGGGCGCTATTAGAATCTGATTTTCATATGTTTCTCACATATATAAATCAACAAACTGTCTTACCTTTTGATACTTAATGTTTAAAAAACAACAACAGTGTCATTGAAATGCGAGCAATGTTATATGGTTGTTAAATTATTGTAACCGCGATTTTTTAATTTCAAAATGTCATATCATGATTGTTTTCCTTATTTATAACATTTTTGAACTGTAAATATATGTCTATCTCTAATGGTTCCGGAAATAAATGCAGCATAATTTTTTGCAGTGTGTATTAAGCACTTCGTAATTTAATGCATTTATACAATATGAAATATGATGCATTGCAAATTTTAAAAAAATAAATAAATAAGCTTGCTAGTTCAAAACTCAATCTTTAAATTCCAACTCTTATTATTTTTTTACATAACATATCTTCAGACTAATTAATTCGGCACCGATATATTGCATATTTAAGAACGATCCTCAGCATTCAAAAATAAACATATTCAAAGGTTTACTTTGCCGCTATCTTGCTTAGAATTAATAAGTTTTGTTTACGGCAACGAATACAAACCCGTATCTAGACGGATCGAAAGACTTTTAATTGAAAATTTCAGCTACTTCGCTGGTATTAACTTTCCAGTCACGCACAAACACTAAACTGTTGTTATCAAGACACTGCGTGCAAGGTTTAAAAAGTAACGCCTTAGAAAGGAAATCGCACATTTCTATGCCATTGTTACTAAAAGGTGTCTTTTCTATAGTTTTGCTGCGTGTAATAACGGCCCAGCGGTGTGTTTTAGAAAACAAATCATTGCAGTATTGTTATATTTTCTGCAAACTAATGGATTAAAAACATTTTGAAGCGTATCATTAGATTCTACAAGAAAGTTTTTCAGTTTTTTTTTATTTGTTCACATTTATTTGTTCACCAGATGGTAAATAAACAATTATTTAAAATTTATAGTAAGATTTCTTCACGTACAGTGAGTGAACCGTTCAATACATCACGACCCAGCGGTGTTCAATACATACGGCCCAGCGGTGTGTTTTAGAAAACAAATCATTGCAGTATTGTTATATTTTCTGCAAACTAATGGATTAAAAACATTTTGAAGCGTATCATTAGATTCTACAAGAAAGTTTTTCAGTTTTTTTTTATTTGTTCACATTTATTTGTTCACCAGATGGTAAATAAACAATTATTTAAAATTTATAGTAAGATTTCTTCACGTACAGTGAGTGAACCGTTCAATACATAGCATAAACTACTCCATCGATTTGATTTTCAGTGTCCATATAAAATATAAAATTTATGTGAGGAAATAATAAGATTTCTCATGAATATATATTGCATTACCGATAAAAATGATAAATTAAGAAAATGCACATTTCAAACAAATCTGAAACTAAGTAATCTTGGAAATGCTTAAGCTCCTCTGCATAGATTGAAACAATATAATAGATCAGTGTTCATACATCATACATCATTATCATCATCGTGTTCATTATATGTGCAATATATGTTGATAAGCATATACTGCACATACATGAACATATATGTTCATGTGTTCATAATGTATATGTAAGATATAACAAAATACGATGGCTGCTTTAAAAAAATAACTGGCGACCTCAAAATTAACATTCTAACTTTGATGCTCTCTCCCCTAAATTCATCTGTTCCCCCAAATTCGAGATCATTCCAAATTACATAACACTGCTTGAAAAACGTAACTAAAACTAATATTGACCAATCATAGCTTAGAATACTTTCTGCACCTACGAACTATAAATACTGAGTCACGAGCACTAAGCTTCCCTATTTTCCTGACTTCTGCCATGCAAATAACTCCGCGCCGCTTTTGCTTCCCTGCCTGAAGTGACGTCGACGCTTTTTACCTGTTTATATAAAAATTATTTGTACTCAACTATGATCGAAAATTAATTTGTCTTCCAAAGAAATAATTTTTGATGTGCCTAAAAATAAAGATGGCGATACGCCGAATTTAGTTTTGTCAACGTCTTTTCTGCCTTATCCACCCAGCCATGTCTACAGTCAGAAGTTAAAAGTATCAGATTTATGACTGCGCACTTAGTGTATTACATATATAATGCTCATACATCATTGTGTTCATATATGTGCAATATATGTCCATATACATATATTGCATATATATGAACATGTATGTTATATGCTTATAACGCATTATATGTTTATACATCATTATGTTCATGTATGTGCAATCCAGTTTGAGAACATAAGATTATGTGAATACGATTCCCTTTTGGAAAAAATTTGTATTGATCGAAATAGTTCACGGCAATCTTCATAGCAATGTAGTCATAGTCACTTAACCTACTAAAATTAAAAATCTTCTACTAAACTGATAATTCATTTTTAGTTAAGTGCAAATTTAAACATTTCTCTCTTCAATTTGTGTATGAGCAGATGACATGTGACCGTGTAGGACACCAGGTAGATTTTGTTTATGAGCATAAAAATCTATAAAAATCATAACCATTTTTATTAATATAATATCGCTGGAAATATATAAATATGCCCAACGGTTGCGAAGGTTACATAAAATTTTTATAAATGAAGTACAAAAATAATAATTTTATAAATAAGAAAGAGTTCAATTTGGTATAAATTTAGTATTTCATCCAAAAAAAAAAGTCTTAGACGCATTATTAAAAAGAAGCATAACAAATATAAATAACGCAAACATTCTCTAAAACAAACAGCTACATTTCCAACTGATTTTTTCGGCTGTGAAGAGGTCGTCTTAGAGAGTGATATTCATTATCGATATTTATTTATATTCTGAGAAACAGAGTTACTTCTGTCTGAGAATTAGCATCAAAGATGATCTTCTTACAGAAAAGATCGCCTTCAGAGATTTCGATATAGTTTTGCTGCAGATCAGTACTATGCCTCGTTATTCAAGTTTGTAACCAATCCTTTCATATAAATTCTGTTGCTAATATAAACTGCTGGACTAACTGTAGCAGAGAGGATGCCCTCTGATGAGTAGCCAAGGAAGTATTTTAATAAAAGCCAAGTGTTAAACCTAACAGGTTGTATCAGACTCTTGCTCTGTAACTTTCTTAAAGTTAAATGTGATGTCCATGTGTAACTTAAACCTGTTAATAAATAATTGTTACACTATAAAGGACTGTTTTATAACCTCAACCAAATCGACCCCCCGTATAAGTTTCAGATTAAATCCTATACCGTCAGTCCTGCTCACAATGAATTCCAAAGAAGGAGAGGAGATGGCTGAGAAAGTTAGAAAATTCTTGAGCGTACATTTATGAAGACACGTACCAAAACGAAACGAGGAGAGACTAAATGTATTTTTCATTCAGAATCTATATTAGTTACTTGTTATAGACTGAAGAGAGAAGAATAAAGTATTAGATTTATTCTACCTTTTTCGGGATTAACTTCAAATGTACAATTCATGAAAAGAAACGTAAATATATCGACATAACAAAAGAATATTTGGTCTGCATGAAATTCGCGAAAGAATGGTTTTTCTGCGTTAGTGGTTTTCAAGTTTTAAATTCATGGTTTTGCCTTAGTCAAACAACCTTACTTAATCCAACCTTTAAATACCTCACATCTCATATACTAATAAGCGGCTAATTTAATAACAAGAGCTGTTTAACCCTAGACTAGACCATTCATCGCCAAAACAAGTGATTAAAAGTATGAAACTGCTTTATCGACCTACTAAAACATAATAAATCTTTTATTGATTGGAATATTTGCTCCATGTGCGTCATGCAATTAGTTTTATTTTACCATAAACCTCCCATACAGAGCGTGTGAGCTTTTTTCGAAAATTTCTCTACTTATTTTCAAAATTTCTAACTGAAGGTGCATGTCTAGAATCAATATTTATTGAAATAACTTATAGCATCCTTTTTTCTTTTGTTTTTTATTTGAAATACTGTGCAGCAAAATATAGATCCTGTAAAAAGAAATAAAAGAATAAATCTTATCATTTGGAAAAAATTTTCATGTTTCAAGAAAGCAGAAAATGCAGTTGAAACAGACATCCTCAAAACTCTGCAGTCTACCTTTCAATGACTCCAGAGCCGAACGCTTTTATTTATGCATCTATGCTTTTATCCAGTTTAGTTAGCCTAATAAAATAAACTACAAAAAAAATCTGAAATGTTTCAGATTTTAAATTACGTCCAAAGGGGCGTTTTTTAACATTTTGTGTGTTACCTTTCTTTATTAAATATCATGTTCCTCGCACTTAAACCATAAGATCCAGTGCAACAGCAATATCGCAAAATAGTTTTAAAACGAGCATATCTTTAGAATTTCCGATACAGAGACTCACGCGCTGGAGATAAAAATGTTTTTTCTGCACAACGTTGCCATTGCTCGCTTTGAAATCCTTGAGTTTGTTAATCAAAAATTCGTCAAAGTTTTAAAAAATAGGAAATCGATCATAAAACAAATTTCAAATTTCAAATTTGGTCTTCCAAATGCTCATATTCGTTGGAGGATTACGTTATTCAAAATTCGATGACTCTATGTACCGTTGTTTTATCACAATACGAGAAATATACATACATTTATGCAGATTTTTCATTATTTAATTTCTTCAAATATAATGCAGGACTCTAACATTTTGTGGCAACAGTTTGAAAAGTGAACCGACATTTATGAGTCCGACGCAAAATGCCAAAACGAAACTAATAGTCCTTCGGGATTCAAATCCCTTTGGACTAAAAATAAATAGTACTTAATAAATAAACTAAAAAAAAGCGTATATGCATAAAAAATATTAAGCGTACACTGAGCATACGTATGACATAGTTCATTGATCGTGAGATAAACGTTTAACAGCAATATTATAAGTTTAAATCACATTCGTCGAAACCAACTAAATTCAATAAAACATTTAGTAGTTAAAAAATTCATCGAAATACTAGTTATATACTAGCCCACACATAAAGAATCCACCTTTTAGTTTTCCAATGAAACATTTTACTTTGAGAATTCAATAACATACTTAAGAGTTTTCAACTGAAATACGACGAAATGGTTAGAATAAGAAATTAAGACTGGTTGTAAAAATACCACTTACCTTCTTATTTAACAAAAAAGCAGAGAGATCTGCGAAGAATAACAATTTGATAAAATTTTGTATATAATTACCAAAAAAAAATTTCCAGAAACAAAGTAATTTAATCGTTTTGCTAACATCGAAAATAAATTTCATATCCAAAAGGCACCAACAAACTATTCTCAATGTATCAGAAGGCACTAACTAGTATCCAAGTGCCCAGGTAACGGTAAGATTTAGCATTAAATAAGGCTTGATAAAATATTCGAATGAGTATAAAAAAAATTATGGTTTCAGATATTTCTGATGTATCCTAATTAGTCATGCAAACTAAGCTCCAAACTGCTCGAGGAAAGTTGCTGTTATCGTATCGAGAAATTATTCAGTTTGAAAGGTTTCCAAACAATTTATTAGTTTTGAAAAATTTTGCGTTTTAAAATGAATGGAGAAAAATTCATGCAGAAGTGTTTTGCAATTTTAGTTCTAGGAAACAATTTTAGAACAAGCGGAGTAACTTCTATACATTTAATAAATATTTTGGTTAGAAATAAAACATGGAAAAGGAAATCAACCTTCCTTTTCCAGAACCTGAGGAACTTTTGAGCAGGTTAAAGGAATTATATTAATATCGCCATAATTAAATAAAGAAAAATGTGTATATATGTTTCTCACATTGTGGAAAAACGGCGGCACCTAAAACCACCAAATTTTGAATACACGTAGTCCTGCACCCGAACATATGCACATAGAAGCCCAATTTTTGAATTTAAAGAATTCGTTTTCTCATCTAATTCATATTTTGGACAAATTTAATGAATTCTTGATTAACATACTCGAGGACTGAAAAGCAGTGTGTTGCCATTCCGCTAAGCGCAATATATTTATATTTCAAGCTTAATCAGAACACAAGGCGATTTAAAAGAAATGTGTTTCCACCCAGCACAGCATAAGATATTTGTCTTTCAAATTAAAAAAGTACTCAGCTATTTAAAAGAAATGTGTTGCTACTGCCAGAAATAATTTTTTTTTTTAATTCATGCGCCAGTATGTTGCCATTTGGCGAAGCAAAAGATTCGCCAAATGGTTTATTTTTTCTTTCAAATTTAATTTGTCTGTTACTGATTAATAAAGTAAGCGATTTGAAAGCAATAAACGCAGTTCTCCATTTCTGTTATGATTCATTACTAGTTGGACCAGTGAAATTACGCTACCGGACTCATTGAAAGTATTTGATGTTTTTTTTTTTTTTTTTTTTTTTCTATCTTATAGTAAATAGTATTTTAGGCCGTTGTGCAAATTATTATTTGCGATGGAAAAATAATTACTGATTTAATTTTCAAACTGATAAGAAAACATTATTTTCAAGAGAACTTGCATATCATTAGGACAAATCATTGAATGCTTTTTTGGTGAAGGGGAGGTAGTTGTCACGGTAGGTTTTACACATTGTACTCATATGCATGAGACTACATATATTACATCTTCATACAGTACAAAATTTCAGATATCGAAAATTAAATTGTGAAGCTTACATAAGACATGCAAAAATCAATACAAACATTAGATTTTGTTTAGAATAAGTTACACGGCAATTAGTTTCGTGAAATAGAGAATAAAGAGCTTTGCCGCTCATAAAATTTAATGAAAAAAAAGCAAATGCAATGTAAGCATGGCTATCAAAAGGCGTTAAAAAGAAAGCTTCTTGCATGTTTGAAAGTTCCGGATGTTTCCCTGTGATTTAATCTAATTGCTTTTTAATAACCCATTTCCCACGTTTTAAGGTCATAAAACTGGATCCGTTCAAGTAGAAAAACACAGAAGCGCATAAAACTCTTCCAGTATATTATGCTTAAAGAGTAAAAGGCAACAGCTGTGGAAAGTATTCCAAATGCAAGAATATTTCCACATAAATAGTGCATGAAAATTCGTAATTTAAAATAAAATTGTGTATATAAAAAAACTGATAAAAATCTGTTCAAGTAAATATATAAGTGATACATTAAAAAGATATTCGTTAATTGTCCATATTACACTCATGTCCATAAATTAAGAATAATGCAAAATCAGACAAAGGAAGAGTTAGAAGCAAACCAAATTTGACTTATTTGTAAAGCTTATTTATTAAACAAAAGGTAAAGAGCAAAAAAAGATGCTATATGCTTGATATTATTAAAACAAATAGCGATTTTTTCTCCCTGGAGCAAATTACAAAAAAAAAACCTATTTACAAAATACCAATATTACATGGTTGGTATGATTGTCAATACATTGTATGTCTCCCAGAAGATGCAATACAGTCCGTACAACGCCTAGGCATGCTGACTATCAAATTATCGATCTGATCTTGAGGGATATTACACCACTCAAAAAGCAATGCTCTCCGAAGTTCCGGTAGACATGTAGGAGGAGGTTGACGGGCTGCAACTCGTCGGCCAAGCGTGTCCCACACGTGCTCTTCTGGATTCAAGTCCGGTGAGAATGCTGGTCAGTCCATACGGGTGATATCCTCCGATTGAAGGCATTCGCTTACGATGTTTGCACGGTGAGGACGGGCGTTGTCATCCATAAACAGAAATTGTGCGTCCATGGCGACCCGAAACAAACGTACATGTTGTTCCAGAATGACGTCCCGATAGATTTGGCTTGTCATGGTTCCAATTTGAACATGCAGGTCAGTTCTGGAACCCAGAATAATTCCACCCCAAAAGAGCACTCCTGCACCACCGTAACGGTGTCGTTCAATGATGTTTTCTTGGTGGTAACGGGTACCTGGAGCTCTCTATATGAAAATCCGGCGAGAATCAGAGTGCAAGCTAAACCTGGACTCGTCGGAAAACATCACACAAGCCCACTGTTGCAGTGTCCACAATGCATGCTCTCTACTCCAGGATAACCGCAGGCGACAGTGACTTACAGTAAGTGGAACGCATCTGACAGGTCTACGAGCATGTAGACCAATCTGCCCTAAGCGTCTGTACACGGTCTGCCTTGAAATTGTCGTACCAGCGGCTGAAGAGAGCTGACGAGACAGGTCTGAGGCTGTGCTCCGCCTGTTTCTTTTGGCAGTAACTGCCAAATACCGGTCCTCATTCCGCGTTGTAACTCTGGGGCGACCTGTGCTGTAACGTCTACTCACATTACCATCATCTTGGAATCGTTGCCAAAGCCTGGAAATGACACCCTGGTCAATTCCAAGTTCGTCTGATACTTCCAGTTGGGTACGCTCACATTCCAGACGGCCGATAATTCTACCACGTAAAAAGTTATCCAAATGCGTCCTTCGTGTCATAACTATTCGGTTATTGCACTGAAATGCTTATGAAGCGCCTGCGAACAATTTTACTTCTTTGCCTGTATTCCTTATACTATATCACTCTCTTACACTCTCGTCATTGTGACGTACCATCGGTGTCATCTGGTTACTTCCTGAAATTTGCATATGATTCTTGAAGATGTGTGTAGTGATTTTACAGGTGATATATTTATTTTAGAGTTCGATTTCCGCGTGACTCCGAATTATCCTTAATTTATGGACATGAGTGTAATTAGTAATAAAAAGTCAGAGTTTTAAGAATAACAGTACACGTTCCACAAAGCTAGATTTGTAAAACTAGAATCTTTCTCATTTGTATTATAATTAGCACGGCCTAGCCTTTCAATAATATTCTAAATGCAAATGTCCAGGAATCACTAAAAAGCAACCTAAAAACTCACATTTTGAAAATTAAGAAAAGAAAACCCATAGCACTTTCAGTTATTTTTTCTATTGAACATTCCTTAAATATTTCTACTTGTTTAACATATATTAAAAATAAATTTACTGAAAGAAGCCTACAGCATGAAGACCATAGCAAAATATAGTGACGTGTTCTAGCACAAATGTACACGTATTTATTTATTGATCACTGCAGAGAGGTTGATGATTAGGGAGAAAGAGATTATGATACATTTGTTTCCATCCTCTGGGAGACTTTCGGTCAAAATCAAGATGAAATTTAAGTAGACAGCTCTATGCTGTGCCCAAATTCAATAATTCTAATCATAATTCTAATCAAAGCAGCAAAATGATAGTAAAGTTTATTGTTAAAGAGTGATGAAATTTGTTTCACAAATTACTGTTCAACAAATATTTAGGATTTCATTGGAATTATTTGGACAGTGGAAAAGCACGCACGGGCTTACCTGACTAAATTGTAATTGTTCTGCCTCAATCGTGAAGAATTGTTTGAGAACCTTGCTCATATTTCTTTACGCATGAAGAAAGACACGAAAACGTTCATGCAGTCAACTTGTTCTTCTTTGAGTTCAGTAAGTGGATACAGTCTCTATAGAAGTGATATAGACTTAAAAAACTTTTGAGCTGCTTGTTTCTCTTCGCTTTTGAAAATCTGGAAATTGCTTTTATTTTCCCGGTATCCACTTGATGTTTTCCACAGTCAATTACATGATACAAATATTTAATTTCTGATTCGACAAAATCGCATTTGCTGGTATTTACTGTAAATCAGAGCCCTTTTAATTAAAAGTAATTGCTACAGCATTTAATGCACGATAATCAACACACAGGAAAATTGCTCCAGCTTTCTTCTTTACACAAACTATAAGATACGCAATTTCAGCACTACTTTCTTCTGTTAAATCAAGTTCTAACAGCTCTTCAATTTGTTCATCAGCTTTGGCCCTTAAAATTTCAGGAATTCGGTAAATATGCGGTTTCTTCCTTTCTTCACTGGGTTTCAATTTTATGATAACCCACTTTTGCAGTTTTCTCTTTACCTGTATATAACGATTCGTGTTTTCTTATGAGTTATCGAATTTACTACTATTGATCGCTTGTAAATGTTCAAGTTTCAATTTCTGAAAATCATTTTCTATGTCTTGAGATGAAGTTTGTGGAATTGCATGAATCTTTCTTCGTTTTCGAAAATAACTCCCCCGGCGATTACTCTAGCACTGTACTTTCTGATATTATTCACGTGAACATGTCTTATTTTCCATCGCAGAACTTGATTTTTAATGATTGAGGTAAATAATATTTTATGATCTCCCGTGGACCAGTCCATCTTGCATAAAGTTTATGGGATGAGTCAAGTATGAGAAAATATACTCTATTTTAAATTCTTTAGGAATAGCTCGGCGATAAAGTCATTCAAATAAGTGACCCGTTTCCCAGATGCTATCAACGATGCTTGATAAGTTGTTCGTTCTAATTTTATTTTCATTTCCTATAAATAATCAACAACTTGTTGCTTCATATTTAAACGTATTGTTATCTCACCACTCCAACTGGACTTCAGAACACTCACTGGACCACGTGTCTTTCGATCATATATTAACTTGAAAGAGAAACCGCTGTAGTAGAATTGGGAACCTCTCTGTAAGCAATAAGCAAATATAGTAGCTATTTATCTCAATTAGATGGATCTGCACGGATACCATAATGCAAAGCATTATTCAGAACACTATAGTACCCTTTCTAGTTACTACCTATAGTAAGAGGGTACTATCTCTATTACTAGCTGGATATCCTTGAACTGAAAGTTTTGGATGACATCCAAGACGCTTCATAAACTGCTGTGTCAGTTGAGAAATGCAGTCAGTTTCTTAATTAGCTACTATAAGTTTCGGAACTCCAGTTCTTGTCATTATTGTTACGAATTTTTTTTCATATGTATGTAATGTTGCGCGCTTCCAACCTGCACGCAACAATAGTGGTGACTGCTGAGAACTGGAAAGAACTGGAAAGTCTTGAGAAGGGTTTAAATCCCTTTTTATTCAACTTTAGAAATTACAAATGCGTGCTCTTGACGCTCACAAACTACGCCGACCCGGCGGTAAAATAAAAATAAGAAACTAAAAAAAGAATAGTAACAAGTGACTAACTACGAGGCTCTCTAAACGTAACTAACCTCACCGCGTTCTAAGATACCGCTGATAATTCAGCAAACTTCTGAATATTACGTTGAAAGATTAACAATCTGCCGAGGCAAGCACACAGGCCGAAACGCGTGGTTCTTCAATTTCTAACTAGCCACCTCCACGCTCGTGAAGCAAGAAAGCACACTTTCGAACTCGTTTCCCTTCTATTTAACTCAGATTACTTCCGCTGACAATTTGAATCCTTGCGCGTTCTACTAAAATTTACATACTCTGGCATTGGCAATTCCAGGGGAAAGTAAGGCTTGACAGGAAAGATAGTTTAAACTTAAAATAAATGTTAGTTAAAATAAATATAAACCCTACATGTAAATAATTTTAGTGAAATTATATAAGAATTTGTACTTTAAAAAAATAATAATAATGTAACATGAAAATCTATAGAAGCGAAGCTTTGCCGGAAAAGTTACAATACAGGGGCATACTTAATATTAAGTAAATAGGTATCTCGCTAAACTGGCTAGATATCGCCAAGCTAGCGATGATTTTGGCGACTAATTTTTGACGCTAAGTTTGATGAGAAGTAGCCAAAAGTCGCCACACTTGGCAACCATTTGCCGACATTTGGGTCCGGTCCCTGTATAACTGTAATGGGTATTGTAACTGACTAATTGTAATTGACTCTATATGTAGCTGTAACCGCATCCGGCCCTCATATGCCTTCCAGTAATTTCGAGAAGTGGAAGGTAATAGAAATCTTTCAAAAGCGAAAAAAGCATCAGTTTCTGAGTAGTAGTTGTTAGTTCAGAGCTGAATTGAGAGTACTGAGATATCCGTGAGGGCTTCGGCTTTCAAAAGCGCTTTGCACTGCTCTGTGTTTAACGTTCTTAGTAGTTTGAAGCGTAATTACTGAGATACGAATATTTTTGTCGAAATTTCCAGAACTGTAAAGTTTTTCTTTTGGTAAAATAAATTTCATGAAATTTTCACCAATTCTGTGTGCATTCAATGTATTTCGAACCCGTACGCACGCAAGAATATTTCCAGCAGAGTGTTGCACGTAGCTTTTACTTTAAAAAACGTAATGGAATGGCTCCTGCGCAACGAGAATGTTGATAAACTAGACATAAAACATATTAATGCTTTGTAGTCGAAGAAGGTTCTATAGTACTTAATATATCGATATTAACAACTTCGAATGGTAATTAAGGTCTTAGAACTGCGGTAACAGAAATTCTTTCTGTTATTTTTTCGGAACATCTTTAACTAACATGGTTCGCACGATTGGCAGTATTCTGCAATATATAAAGCGATACTGGGCCAGAAAAAATATATCTTATTCTATCTATTCTTTTCTTACCCATGTGAGTCCCAATAACAGATTCATGTGCTAATTTTAAAACGTCTTTTCGTCATCTCATCTGAAGAACTGCTAAGCTGAATCCCCTATTACTTTATCCGTATGAAGAATTAGATTATCAAGTTCCATAAAATTTCCCTGTTTCCGTTTAAATTAATCCTTACTTCTTTTATCCCTATGATGATCATTCTCGAGCATCTGTATTGGAGTTGTTGCTAAATGCGTGTTGACCTGTTTCGCATTTTGGTTTCTGAGGGAGGAATATTTATTTCAAGCGTATACTTCATGTAGCCTAAACATTTCTCCGTTTCACTTTCCAGTTTCGTCCCCCCTCTTTCGTTAAACCACATCCATCGGGCAAGATATGGGTAATAAACAATTCACATTCAATCGATCAGTCATTGCGGCCAAAATATCTACCCGCTAACTTATTAAATCGGAATATTTGTCTTTCAACCACGTAAATAACCTTATTAAATTCGTTTCTATTTCTTCACTGAATGAAAATATCAAGTCGATTTTTCCTATCTTTATCCTTTCGCGATAAAATACCACTGTTTAATAACGGAATCCATGTACCTGAATCAAAAATAGAATCTTTTTTTTTTTTAATTTTCAACTAGTTATTTTCACATATTGCTTAGGCTGAATCTCCACTTGTTTTCTGTCGATACGTTATGCTTTGGTATGGGCTATATAACAGCATTATTTTCCTGTAATTTACAACTTTTGGAATTAGTTTTATTTTGATTTACGCGTTTACATTTTTTCTGACAATCTTCAGCTACTTACTACAGTTGGAAAAATCCATAAATAAACAAGCTTTAACTTCGTTAGTTTTGGATAAATCATCCGATTATCGCATTGGAGGGAATACATAGCGAATACTTTTGGTTTTCATTCGGCGTTTTCTGAGAATAGTTACCATTCTTATTTAATGATTTTCGTTTGCAAGCAAAGAACATGTCGCATTCCTTTCCGATTTCCTGAAATTTTAATCAGCTATCACTTTATTTTACATTTGTATGCATGTTTGTCAAGCGTTTGCATCAATTTATCGGCTACCACTAGTTCATGAATTATATTTAAATCATTTGCATCAACGCATTTCCACCGTTCCTTAACGCATTTCCACATTAAAAGTAATAGTTAAGCTTAAATTTCTTACCTTTTCTTAGCTGAAGCAGTATTATCTCAGCTCAGTCGACAGCGACTGCGCCAAATCCAATTGAGCTGGTGCTGTATCTTGTGCACAGGTAATACACACAGATTAATATTTTCGTTTATTTAGTTTATGTACAATATGTACTCTTTGTTTAAAAAAAGTCAACAGGAATAGAATTGATTACATAATTCGCTGTATTGGAACACCCGGCCTCTCGCACCGAATGCCGATCTCCAGCTAACTTCTTTCTCTCACCAACAGGGCGCTACTTACTTTTAAGATTAAAATTTAGAAGGACCAGGCACTACACTAAATAACACAAAATTTAATGCTGCTGAAAGATCATAGCTATAAAAAATAAACATGTCGTGATAACATAACTGTGTAGTAATTTAAAATTACTTTTATTTAGATTTGTTAATATTTCTTTTGTCACACAGTAAAATTTTAACGAAACAGCAGAAACTCAAATTTTATGATTTCTCTCTGTAAAATCTATTTATGTTCGCTTACATCTGAAATAAATTTTACTGTTGTTCAAAAGGGCCTAATATTCTAAATTTAAATATACATACAAGGTGATTCTATGATTATGGGTGAAACTTGTAGGGATGATTGAGCATACTAAAACACGTATTTTTTGTATAGGAATGTAGGGTTTAGAGTGACATGTTAAGGCACGAACACAAAAAAATGACACGTGAGGAAAAATGAGTTTATTTACAAAATCAATACAAAGCTCTTCTTTGCAGCAATACAGTATTCACAAGAAATGTTCAAAATTGCGACCACCAGCAGTAATACATGCTTGATAGCGTCGTAGAAGAGTTCGTCGAACACTTTTAAAATTGTTAGGCATTTCGCGTACGCTTGCAGCCGCAATAAATATTCGTGCGACGAGGTCCTCCAGCGAGGCAACTGGAATCTCGAAAATGATGCCCTTCATATGCCCCCCATAAAAAGAAATCCACGCTGGATAAATCTGGAGAATGGGATGGCCATCGGACTGGTCCATCGCCCCGCAAAATTCGCATCCAAGTAATTCTGGACAAAGTAATTTTTTCGCCGATGCAATCGGATCGCGTTTTGCTCGGCTCACTACCCTCCTCTACCCGTTCCATTGCCAGCCTATCACAGCTGCAGTTCGTAGTACTGTTGGTGGTCGTACTTTTTAACATTTCTTGTGAATACTGTACTGCTGCAAAGAAGGGCTTTGATTTTTAAATAAATTTTTTTTAAAATTTTTTTGATTTTGTAAATAAATTCATTTTTCCTCTTGTATCATTTTTTGTGTTCGTGCCTTAACATGTCACTTTAGACCCTACATTCGTATACAAAAAATGCATGTTTTAGTACGCTCAACCACCCCTCCAAGTTTGTTCCATGATCATAAAATCATTCTGTATATGAGAAGTAAATTTTTAAGATGCAAAAACATTTTAGAACATTCAGATTGAAGAGTAAATTTTAAAAACGTAAAACATTTTAGAAATATAAATTTAAATTTTATATAATATTATATAATACAAACACAGAGAGTGAAATACACTGAATGGTCTGTTCCTTTACGAATATCACTTCTAAATGTGGCCAGTATATCTTAGAACGTAAATAAAACATCGGCACTGAACTTTATCTTCTTAAGAAGATCATGACTTAATGAAGCACGGAAAATCAAAATCTTATAGAACTGTAAGTGGTCATCTTAAAAAGAGTTCACTTCATTTATGTGATATAATTTACAAGTAGGATACAGACGATGCATAAAAGTGCTTCCTTTTTTTCAGCGCATAATTATTAAATTATTTGTGATACTTTGGGACTGTCGAATATGTCCAGCCATGTCATTTGGAAAATTATGAAATCCATTTAAATGATGACTGAACTGTACATTTTTGCTGAAACTTCTGTATTAAAATTTTTCAAAATTCTATAACTATTATTCATACATGACGAAAAAAATGTTTTAAAATATGTTCTAAATATCTTGCGTTTTACGAACGTCTCTTGCATTTCAAAAATATAATTTTATTCTCTAAATTAGCTATCAAAACATTGGATGGAAAACAGAAATGACTGCTGATTAATCAACAACAAGCTTTAATTCTTCGTTTACTGCAATGCGAAAGAAATCCTAAAGGCACGCAATGCACTATCAGCAGTCCGTTCGAACATGATGCAACATATGCAAGTAAGTTAACAATCATTTTCAGCTACTTCCACTAATGTAAGTTTAATGATACGTAGCAGATTTCGGAAAAGTTGTTGTCATGGTTGTCATTTGGACAGCACTGATTTTCCACGAATTTATATTTTATTCTAAGCAATCCGTCGAGTGACTCTACTGATATGAGCATTTCTATTTTCTATTGTTGATTTTGGATAGGAACGTTTTAATGACTTTCTTAAATAAAAACAGAAATATATAAACCATATACTACTAAATTTGTACCTATCGATATCTTTAGAAATTTGAAGGTATTTATTATAGCAGATGAGTTGATTAAAATATATATGCCTATGCACAAACAAATCATGAATTTTACTAAATTGCTCTTAGGATTTCTGATCCCCGGAAAGAATTTGCGATGCTATCTTGAAGGGAAACCGCATTTGTTGATTTCTAGAACTGCTTTCTGAATTTCAAATATTGACACAACATATTGTCAATTTGTTTTCCATACTTAACTAAGGCAGTTAAGTATACAGTAAGTATTTTTGACAGATAAATATACATTGTTTTATGAAACTACGTTTTTACGAGCAAAATAAATAGAAAAAAAAACAAAAGAAATCTGAGGACGATTTTTGCTTTTGCGGGGAGAAGGCTGGAATTTAAATTCTATATCAAAAACTCCGAAGGACAAAAAAACAATAATTAACTATATTAAAGATTATATGAAAATTGATTGAATTAAACTATCGTAACTGATTCTAATTCTGAGACCAGATATATGGTATATAGTACAACTCTAAAATAAGACTGATTTTCAAACAAATTCCAGCAAAACTACCAACCATAATTGACAGCCTTTATTAGTGTGACATCTTAAAATTTATTTTTTGTAAAATGTCATCTGCTTGCAGAATGTTTTGTTTATTTAATCGCTTGTTTTGATTCAGTGAACACCTGCGTCTAGGATTCGAAAGCTGAGCAATACGCAAAAATAAAATTTACTCTAAAAAACCAAAAAGAGCAAAATCTTTTTAAAATTTTTTTTTTTAAAAATTGACGATTATATTTTGTGTTTTGCTTATTATTCTGAAAGAGAACGGCAACCGTCTGCTCAGGAAAGGAAAACTTCATTGCAACAAAAGAAAAAAAAAAAAAGAAAAAAAAAAGAAAGCTTCGATTACAGAAATGTTGAATAAAGACCATCTTGGCAATCTTTTTTGATCTGAAAAGGAGATAATTCACAAGGAATCAGTTTCTGAGGATGAGATGGTAAACTTCAAACGTTATAAACATGTAATTCTCAGATTTCTGAAGAAACTTCAGCGTGTTCGACCTGAAAAAGTTAGTAAAATAACTGAATATTTCTCTTCACTTTCTTATTAAGTAGTTTCTAGCAAAGTGGAGATGTCACAATTTACAACCATTCCTATCATACAACACATTTGCACTTATATGATTATTTTCTCTTCTTTAAAAAGAAACCTCAACTTAAAGGTCACCGGGGCAATGAAGAGTTTCATAAAATTGTATGTATATAAACACATAAACAACATTTCAAAGAGGAAATCTGCCATGGAATTAAGCAAGTGCCAGATTCTGCAATTTCAAATTCCATATAGATTTACATGCTATATAATGAAGATTAAGAATTAACTTTTGGTTCTCTCAACTTGAGCACGAGTTTAGTCTCAAAAGTCTGTAGCCGCATTATGTGTATGTTACTAGAAAATGTTTTTACAATCACAGTATATAAACGTTAACAGTTGTTTTTAAATCATTTATTTTGTTACAAGTAACATAGTGTTACCCCGATAGCACAAAACATCCTCAGGATGTCCTATTTAAGTCGCAATATCCCGGGACATACTTAGGATGTCCTAAGGATGTTGATTCTCGGATGTCCTGAGGAGATCGTAATTTAACATCCCGAGGATGTCTTATTTAAGTCGCTATGTCCCGGGATATGACAGGATGTCCTGAAGATGTTGATTCTCAGATGTCCTGAGGAGTTCACCAATTTCACATCCTGAAGACATTCATTCTGCATTGTCCGGAGGACTTTCGTTGTCAAACATTTTGAGGATAATTTACCAGGATTTGAAGATAATTTTCTCAAATTTACCAGTTTTAATTTTTTGACATTGCACATCTGAAACTTGCACATTATTTTATTTTTCATATGTATTTTACTAAGTTGTTTCTAAATGCTGTACATTAAAAATATTGATATGATTGATGATTTATTCTTGTTATTTTGTTATTAATTTTAACTGCTATTTTTTCTGACGTTTTTAAAAATTTATTTAGTCTTGGAAAAGATTTTTTTCAATGGATTAGCATTTTCTAGAATATTTGCAAAATTCTAAATAACATATATTTTTTTTATAAAAAATGTATAAATTACATGTATAATTACTTACAGATTACAAACCCTACTACAAATATAGGTAAAATTAGATAGATATATATATTTAATTACGGAAACGAATTTTTTTTTAAATTTGGGTATAGAGACATTAGGTATTTTTTTGGAAGCAGGAAACATGAAAAATTAGCAACTGCCTTCGCCGGGAATCGAAGGACAGACCTCTGGAATACCGGCCCAGTGTGCAGAACCACTACACCACGAAGACACGCTAGGTGTGGTGGTGGTGTATTTAATTATGGCAAAGCACACTAGGGCTATCTGCCTAAGGGGAGAGATGTCTTCGTGGAGGACTTTCTAAGGGAAACTGGCTCGTATACACGTTACACGTGGGGAAAACCACGAAAACACCCATGCAGCCAGCCCGTTCGCGGGATTCGAACCTCGGATCGCACTACCAGGGTTCAGCGACTTTACCGCTCGGCCGCTGGTGGGCCGAAGACACGCTAGGAAAGCGGGAGAAATACCTTATATTACTTCTCTTTTTAAAGGCCGACTTTTTTTTAAGGGGATCCAATCACTAAATCCTGGGTGTGGATATACCTCATCCAACACCTTTTTAATTCGGGCGCCACTGTAGAGACATTAGGATTTTTTTGGGAAGCCGTAGAGATGAAAAATTAGCACCCGCCTTCGCCGTGAATCGAACCACGGACCTCTGAAATACCGGCCCAGCGTGCAGAACTATTACACCACGAAGTCACGCTAGGAAAGCGGGAGAAATACCTCATAAGGAAAATTTTTTTCCTCTAATTACAGGACAGAAAATGTTTTTCAATCGCGCGATCTGTTATTGATATTGAATTACAGTCGTGCGATAATTTCGCAGTAAAGATACATCTCCGATGACTATCCAAGATTCTAGAAACTTTGGTCTTATATAGAGATGGTCGTCTTATAGAAATAATGCTTAATATCAATATTTATTTATATTGGTCACTTTCAGAAGTGGTCGTTTGAGAGGCGATATTCTATATATTTATTTACTGATACTCTCAGATTCCAAAATTTGTTTATATTCTCAGAAATATTGGACGGAAGGTGGTCGTCCCATACATGCAAAATTTTACATTTCATTAAAAATGAATTCGGCATTATTTAACTATTTCCCTATTAATTAATTAATTAGATAAAGAAAAAATTAGGAAATAGTACTGTTTATTACGGAATAATGTAGGAAGTTCTACAGAACTATATTCTTTCGCGTCATTACACATTGTATCCGACGAACTACTAGTTCCTCGTATTCTTCCGCAAATCCGTAAACATCTGTCTGATTTGAAACGAAATCCAAAATGGCTGCGCCATGAGGTTAACTTGTGTGGATATTTTTTGTTGCATGAAAGGTAAGTTCAGTTGCAATACTTGTATGTTTCCTTTTTTTGCTTTTCGAATTTATGTCATTTTGACAGTTAAATGTTTCACAGCTTTATGAATTGTTACCATTCTGTCGTGAATTACGTGTATTTCAATGGCTGGCTGTCTTTTCAAATATCTAATTTGCCCTGCTATCCAAATGTTTACGACTGAATTTTTTTTAGTCCAGTTTATGCATTCAGTTTCAAAATAATATGTGTGATCAGATTGCTTATTATTTTATTGCAGCAATAAATTTATGTTAAATAGTTTGAACAATTGTATAAAAATAAGAGTTTGCATTGTTTTGTCCAAAATATGTATGGTTGAAACATTATCTTAATCTAGTTTCTAATTCAAGTTTTTTTGGGGGTACTGTTCTGTTATTGGGACCAGAATCGGAAATGTATGAACCTGTGTTCGTAAGTATGTGCATAGATGTGTATATGTAGACATACAAATATACAAGCATACATAAATACAATTCTGAACCCGGTCCTGATAACAGAACAGTACCTTTTTTTAATCTATTTTGAATATTTTATAAAAGGATTAAGCATTTTTCAATCTGCATATCATTTTAAGATTCGACTTGCAGGAAGACAAAATATGGTCATTCAATCAAATGCTTATGATTGCTTTTAACATTTTCTCATAAATATTGTTTGCATTTTTATTGTATTTTAGATACTTTAGTTATGTAAAGTAAACATGAGAATATTAGGAAAGCTGAAGAATATGAATAGCTACCATAATACATGTAGTTTTTCATCGAGCCCATTGTTTTAGAAACCAATGCACCATTATTATATGCTGGCTTATTTTATAGTTATATGCAGTTTAATTTTATGTTCATGTTAGTGTAGTATTGTCATTATAATAAAATTTAATCATTATAATAAAATTAATTTAATAATTTTGTTGAATCTTGCAAGTTGCCTAACATTCAGAATTATTACTACCGAATTTTACTGATAGGTTTTTTTGAGTTGACATAATCTGTCTGATAAATAAAATAAAGTGGTGTTTAAATTATATGCATTTCTCTTGATGTTTCATTGAAAGTGAGATGGAAATATAAATGCTATCCAGAAAAGTGAATTCTTTTTGCCTGAAATAACAAACTGTACTAAATGATTAATGTTTATATCATTTTAGAAATGTCAATATTAAAGTTTCTACCCCTTCTCTCCTTTGATTTTGAAATAATTTATAATAAAATAATATATGCATAAGTGTAATTAATGTAAAGTGTCATTCAATAATATAATTTATTTTTACTGATATTTTTATATTTCTTATCTGGGTTTTCTTTTGGTGTTAGAAGGAGGAAAAGACTGTAATGTTTTAATTAAGGAAATAATTAAAACATTACAGTCTTTTAAATAACACAGTTACAGTAATGCTTATTGAAGCAATCAGTACTCTGTGATTGCCAGTGATTGAATAATGTTAAAATGCATTGTTCATAAGGAAATTTGCTTATTTTTGTGTTATAGATTTTATTTTGACACAAGCTGAAATTTGAATTATTGGAAGCACTTTGAAAACCCGAATTATTTCCTGAATCATTAATCAGGCCAATATATAACATACAAATTTTCATACAAAATTATTTCTTTGAGCATATTATAAAGAGCTCATTTAATTTTATTATTTGTACAAATTTTAGACAAAAGTAGCATGTAACAGTTAAAGATTTATTGAAGCCTACTTGTTACTTGTGGTAACAAAGAAGTGTGAAAGATATTGCCACATTAGCGAACATGACGATCATTGATGCTTAGTTTAGTAATTTAATAATATATTGAGAAATGCTGGGAACTTTCAGAAGTAGACATTTCGGAAATGATGGGCTTGATAAGAAATTTACATGGTTTTATTATTTATTCTTTAGTTAAGAATGGATTTTAGATGTTCATGTGAAAGAATTCTGTTTAATTATATGTGAAAGAATTGTTAAAGTTTGGCATTTAAAAAAATGAATTAATAATATGCAATTATCTTTTTATTATACATATATTACTATATATTTCTAATGCACTATGTAAATGTCAGTGCTAAACAATTGAGATACTATTGTCAGGGCAATCTTTTCTTATACATGAAAAATTCTGATACTTTATCATCTGCCCTCACAGCTTCAACTTATGCTAAAACAGCAAGAGTATGCACACGATAATAGCAAACTATGAATATGCATACCACACACATGTATTTACATGCTTTATATTTAATCTTTATTTCTGAATAGTATTCCATTGGATGAAAAATATGTGAATATTGACCCAATGTATATATTTTTGTGTGTGTGCATCCTAAAATTTCTTGTTTCTTATAAAGTGCTTATTTGAATTACTACTTGTGAACAGAGCAGTAGATATGAACCATAAACTAACCATTTTGCCAATTTTCACAGCTTTGCAGATAGTCAGAAAGCACCAAAATTTGTAATAATGTTAAGTTTAAATGATGTTCTATACTTTTGTGTTAATTTTTCTATTCTATTAATTCTATTACTGTATTATCAAACTTTCTGCAGGAATTTCAACTGGTTAAGATGTTATTACCATGTGGAGAAGAATTTGGTTTTCAAGCTAGAAAAAATTGCAGCTGAAGGATTTTGTAGAAGGTCAGTCAAACTGGTTTTAGTTAATTATAATTTAATTTTGGGTGAAGAATTCTCAGATTTATTTATCATAAGTGTCTAAAGGTCTTCTAAATTAAATTCTGCTTGTTTTTGAAATTTTTCATGACATTAATTCTTTTATTATTATTATTTTTTTTTTTAATTTACTAACTTATATCCAGGCACATAATGTTGCATTTAGTGCCATGCCTTAAATATTGTAAAATGTTAAAATAATACATTTCACTTAAAAATGTGGTTGTGACAGTAAATTTTCTGTTACATTTAATCATATCTATAAGCATTGGTATACATCATTTTTCAATAATCTGTATATTTTTTTGTGCATTTCTTTTACATACAAGATCTGGCATATGACTTGCTTTTCAAACTGATAACATGGTGTAATAATGTAATTTAATGGTTAAAGTTTACTATGGAACGGGCCAAATTTAATAAATTATTCTTTGATAGAAATTTATTCACGTGTTCAGTGTGTCTCATCTTTTTAAATTGCTAATGTAAATTTTATGTACTTGCATTTAGGAATTTTGACTGTATCAGAGTAATTTTAATTCAGTTATTATAACATGCAAGGGAAAAAATTAATTCATAGCTCCGTATTTAAAATTAGTTAATTAAAGTCCTTAATAAAGAGGAACGTTTTGTTGTTTTTAATGTCAATAGAGTTTAATTCAAAAATATGCCACATTAAGGGTTACTTTTTAACCTAATTTAAAATTTTCATTACTTTAACACGTCCAATAATTGTTATTTTAACTCCGATATTGTAATAATATC
This sequence comes from Stegodyphus dumicola, assembly GCF_044657685.1. Lineage (NCBI taxonomy): Eukaryota > Metazoa > Arthropoda > Arachnida > Araneae > Eresidae > Stegodyphus > Stegodyphus dumicola. The sequence goes on from NC_140773.1 coordinate 176,624,928, forward strand.
AAAATTTCTTACTTTTTGATAGGTAATCCAAATGTAAAACAAGAAAGAAAAAATTAAAATCTAGAAGTATATTTATTTCATACCTCTAACAAATAAAAACAACACAAGCACTTTTTACTGTATATCTGCATAGTGTGGCATGTCCCGTAAGACTGAGATTTGTTTGGTCAAATCCATGTTTCAGTTAAACGAAAATGCATGCACAGTCTTCTGATTTTCCCTTCGATTAAGGATTCTGTATATACTAGCATAAGAAATATATTAGTTAATGCAGTGTTATACATCAATATTTATAGACAATTATTGTGGCTATGTTTATTATAATTTTGTTCACTGTAATGGCTGGAATGCCATTACAGTGAACAAAATTATAATAAACCATCATGCTGTGTAAACCATCATGCTGTGTAAACCATCATGCCTAAACCATCATGCTGTGTAAACAAAACTCAAATCTTCATCTCTGCATACTGCTCCACTAGTGTTTAGACCACTGAAATGGTGATTATGGTAGAACATCTTTGGTAAAAATTTACTCTACTGTAACCCTTGGCGAATCGTTTCTTTTTTTTTTTATATCAAGATCATCACCTGAGAGGATCGGCACCAATTTCAAGGTGGCCGCTACACAAAACCAAAATAAGAAGTCAAAGACATACACAAACTCTATGTCCATGTACACATCGACCTATTAAAACAGAGAACTGCACAAACTGGGCATTGTGCACTGCCTTAACTTTGTCCATGTACACATTGATCTATTTTCACTTTAAGAAAATCAGAAAGTTAAAAATATCATAGTTACCAGAAACAATTCGCCACTGTCTTAACACACAGACAACCAAAAATACACAAACAGAGAGGAATAAGTTACCAAAAATACATATTTCCTAACATAAAAACATTAAACAACAAATCTTCTAACAAAAATTAACACACAGAGACAAAAAATAAATGAAACGTCATTTTTTTAACATACCTTTTTTTTCACATGCATATGTTTAGGCTTCCCACCACCATCCTCCAGGTAAGCAATTCAATTAAATTTTTCGTCTTTTAGTCACCTCAGACATACTGAAACGATGGTAATCACACCAAAATAATAAATAGCATGTTCAAAATACAAGACCATACCACTTCCGTGCAACCAAACACAGCAATTGAAAAGAATGATAAGAACCAAAAACCTGGGACCGTACAAAAGGTTTACTATTAAAAAAAAGTAGCCCAAAACTAAATTTATCACAGCACGTTGGCAATATTTGCAGAAATAACTCCTTTTTACTGACAAAAAAAATAATTCCCCCCCCCCAAAGGCTACTTTCGCCAACATTATCAATATTAGGGTTACCGAAAAACTTATTTGAGGCAATGGGCTTCCACATTTCACAAACAACCAATACCACTTTGCAATTTTTTTTCAGACAGAAACCAAGGTGTACCATACAGTAAAGATTAGCCACATCGTCATTTACTACTGTTACAAGTACTTCTTTGGTAAATTTCTGCGGTTAAATTCAAAAGTTTAAAATTGCATTAACATGATCAGATTCAGAGTCATAGCTAGGGTTTTCAGCGCTCAGGGACAACTGAAGATTTCACGCCCCCTACTGCTTGCCTAGGATGGAAAACATTTAATTCTAAAATGTTCTAACATCAGTTTGGCGCCCCTTGGATTCTGCACCCCGGGACAGATGCCCCCCCCCTCTAGCTACGCTCCTGATCAGATTTTATTTTCTGCACGTAGCTAACAATTACTTATGTGTTGTCAGATAAATGTTACCAGATGCAGTTAATTATTTTTTACTTGCCAATCTCATGAGACAAGTTTTCTTTGCTCCTGCAAGACTTTACTTTGTGTTGCAAAATAAATTCATTCTCACTCTTTTTGGACTTGCCTACACATTAAATTTAAAATAGTTTTATGAATAGGTAAGATGTGATTATCATAATTTTGTTTCTCTCTTTATCTTGGCAACTTTATATGTTGATTCAGTATCCAGGTTACCTACCAGTGGCTGATTGATAAAACTGCTCATATGTTAAGCTGGTGGTTTGAGTTTATTTTCTGACATAAAAAATTTTAAAAGGCATTCCCCATGTTTATTTTACTATAATCGAAAAATCAAATAATTGCTACTCTGTTTTTAGGTACTAAATGTTAAAATATTTTAAATGCTTCCTTTAATTTGCATTCTAATAGTCATTTGTTTAAATTTAATTATGAATTATATTCACATATAGTAATTGTGAGTGTTTTTTTATTTTAGGTGCTGTGAAAGGCAATGACAGAGATCCAATTTATCAAGAGTTCTTATATACATAAGAATACATGGATATAAGATTGTTTTTCATGAATTCAAATAAAATGTGATAAATTGGATTAATAAAAACTATTTTGAATTTTGAAAAGTGTTTTTCCTCTGTTAATCATAATATAGTGCCATAAATTTCTGAATGTGTTTATTTGTCATCCAAATAAATTTGTCATATTAATAGATATTGCATAATTTAGCATTATTATAAATATTTATTATAGCAGATTTAGCTGAACTACTTTTTTAGTCTCTTTGCAGATGAAGTCACAAAGGTAAGTGGTTAGATATTTTTCTGTATTCCCCATTAAGTAATTTTATCTGGTAAATTACCATTACTTATATACTAAAGGTGAAAGAATAAGCTTTCCTTGAAGATACAAAAATTTGCAGATATTTCAGAAAATTGGTATACGTAAAAAAGTTCTTAAATTGCCACATATGCGAAACTGAAAATGTTATATATGAAATAGTTCAGAAATATAAATATTTTCACTATTTTTTAACTATAATTCACTGCATTTGTTATATATAATCACAGTTTAAGGTAGCAGTGCTTTTCTCACTGTGATTTCTCATGTATTTTGATTCATAAATACACGTACATAAATCCACGTATTTTGGTTTCTCTTTTGAGACCGAATAAAAAATGAACTAAACATTCTCGTTGACATTGAGAGTTGAATAAAAGCTCACCTCAAAATAAAATAAATTAATAAATTTATGGAAAATTTTACATTGCATATATTGAGCAGAAAGAGTAAACTGAATATACTTAATGGAATTAATAATTGGTAGAGTTGATAGCATAATAAAATGCCTTAATTGCATGGTAAACAGTAGATCTTTTGAAGTTTTTCTATGTTGCGTAAAATGCAGATTTAAATTTTTGATATTGATTGTCATATAAATGGCAATTACTGTTTTATTTTGCTCTGAAATGAATGGTTAGTAATAAAATTCTGGATGAGACAACCTTTAACATGCGCTAGAATTTACAAAGTTTAATTTGGTGCTGATTTCAACGGGTAAATTTCATTTTACTGACTTTTGCGTAAAATAATACCAATGAACCATTGCAAATTATTTTCACAACTTTTTTTTTTAATCTAAAAGGGCTATTAGTTTTGAAATGTGACTTCATATCGTCAGTCGTAAACTTGTTTCGCTTTTTATTCGTCTTGCCATTTGGCAAAATTTAACATATTTACCTTTAAAATCTAATATATTATTGACTAACAAGCCAAGCTATTTAAAAGCATTACACACAGTTCTTAACAATGCTTTTTTTAATTTTTAATCTGATTGATTTAAAATGCATTTAATTCATGATATATCTAATTGAAAACATTTTAATATTTCTACATAATTACATGATATATTTCTTCATTTTTCAAATATATAGAAGATATATAACTTTCTGGTGTCAGTATCTTATAAAATGTTTTGCTATTTCCACTGCCCCATCTGTATTGATAATCTATGCATTCATAAACTTTTAGCCTCTTTGAGTGACTGCTAAAATCTGAAGCCTTTCAGATTTTTTTTTTAATTGTGTGAGCAGAAAGATAGAATTTTAGAAGAGCTTCTTGAGTTACCTTTTGAATGATATAAAGAATTGTTAACATAATGTCAAATTTTTACAACTAAATATTAAATATATAAAAAAGCCTGCAGCATTCTCATTTTACGAAAACGTATTTATTTATTCTGAGGCTAGGAATTGATTTAGTTTTAAAAATACAAGTTATTCCTTTTAACAATTTCCTAACAGCGTCATCAAAAACACTATAAATTCCTTACATGTTTTAAAGAAAGATGATTCATTTATGTAAAGATTATTAAATGGGTAATTTTATTATTCAATTTTTAATACAAATTAACTGAAATTAGAAACTGATTTTGTAAAATAATTTAATTATGAATAATTCAATTTGGGGGCTATTGGATGTTTAAAAATGATCAAAAAAATTTTTAATATCTTAAAAATAAAAGCAAAATTTTCAGTTTTAATATTTTGTATTAATAATTCATTTTAATTTCCTTGCTCAGTTTTAATATATTCACAAATTCAGATTTAAAAACAAAATAAGTTGTATAAATATTTTCAACATTTCTGATTTTTCCATAGTAACCCTAAGAGAACGATTTGAGACTATCTGTGTAAAAAAAAGTAGGTTTTAGATCATCACACCTTCACATACTTTCACTGGAATTTTCCTCTGTATTATATATACTGGGATGTGACACTAAGCAGTTGAGAGTATGTATTTAAGAGGTTAAAGGGATATTGTAACAGTGTTTCAAATCCTGATAACATCCCATACGCTGTCGGTGGGACGTAGATAGGATGTCCTAAGGATATACTGGGATGTGATATTTAAGCGCTCAGGAGGATGAGTTTAGGAGGAAATTGGGATATTACGGGATGTCCTGAGGATGTAGTAAGTAGGACTTTAAATCCTAATAACATCCCATATGCTGTCGATGGGACATAGATAGGATGTTTTTAGGATATAATGGGATGTGCTTAGGAGGTTTGTGAGATGTCCTGAGGATGTAGTAAGTAGGAGCTCATATCCTAACAACATCCCGCACGCTGTCGATGGGACTTGGTTAGGATATCCCGGGATGTGACATTAAGCACTCGGGAGGAGGTGTTTAGGAGGTTCGCGGGATATTCCGAGATGTCCTGAGGATGTGCGCATATCCCGCGAGCAACATCCTTGGGATATCCCAAGGATGTTTTTGTGCTATGTGGGTTACAGTTTAAAAAATAAATTAAATATTTCATGTAGCATGGAATACAGAACCTTTCAGAACTGACGTATCTTCTGAAGTCCCGCGTAAGATCTGAATGAGCGGAGAACTTAGTATAACGCAGCATAGCTTGATGCAAAAATATAAAGAATAAATTATACGCATTTATAAATTCTTCGCATCATTTCCATTTTTCTCGCTTCCCTAGAAATAAATATTAGGCGTTTTCTATGTAATTAATTAAATATCTAAATCATAATGATAAAGTACTTGCTTGTATGAATAAAAAGAGATTTTATGAAAAAATTCCTTAAAAATGTAAAAAAACAATTGTTGGTACTATTCCGCTTTGAAGACCGTAAAAAAAAATTGCAGCGAAAATGTATGCGCAAAAGCGCCAAATCTAGCACACGCGCCGATTTAACAGCCCGCCAAATCTAGCCTACGCGCTGATTTCAAACTGCGTAAGTTTAGATAGTTCTATATTTCTTAAGACGTCATTCAAATATTAGTTTAATTTTTAAATCCTTTTTTGATATCCTGCGGTTTTAACAATTTGGGAATTACCCATGACGAAAAGTCTGCAATAGAATTTTTTCAAAGAAAAGGCATTCATTACAGAAAATTATGTTTTGAACAAACAACAAAATGAAATTATGCTTTAGCGATAACTCGGTAGCGATAGCCATGCAAGAATCCATTCAATTAATGTTTAGCCTTTTTTTTTTAATATAAATTATAATAATGATCTGAAATAGTTATTTACTCTTATGCTTCCATTCAGTTATGTTTAGCCTTTTTTATATAAATTATAATAATAAAAATGTATTATATGAAATTAACCTTTCATTTAAATTAAAACAATAATCTTAGATAGTTATTTACTATTATACTTCCTTTCTTGCGTTAAGATTGCCGCAACTATTTTTGGCAGCACTGGTATCAACAATAGTTTGGAGATTTTTTTACGGTCTTCAAAACGGAATAGTACCCAATTTTAATAAAAATACCCTTTTATTTCAAATTTATAAAATAATTAATGAATTAAATGGAGAAAAATAAGTTAGCATAGAGTTTAAATGGAGCAAAACATTAAATCATTCTCTTTGCGACAAAATTTATTTACAATTTTATATCACGAGTAATGCCGCCCAGGAGGTTACTGCGGTACCGAAGAGCCCGAGTCCGAATCCCGGAGAAGGCATGGTTGTAATTGCCCGTCCATTCATAGGGAGCAAGGATGGCCGCCTATCAGGTGCCTCCATTTTACCCTTGACAAATTAACAAAGATACAATTTTCAGTTCGATTATTCGATTGTGTTATTTAGGCACTCAGGCTTTTATTATTCGTGATATAAAATTGCAGTTGAATTTTGTAAAGAGAATTATTTAATCTCTTGTTCTGATTAAACTACATAATATATCATTTCCCTCCTTTTAGTACATTTAGAAATTGTACATAAAAATTATTAAAAACTTTTACTTCATTGTTTTTTTTAATTGGTCACCGTTTTAGTCAAAATGGTAAATCATCAATCAAATTATTAAATTTAAAAATCATGAGTAATCGCTGTTTTACACTCATGTCCATAATTTAAGGATAATGCAAAATCAGGCAAAGGAAGAGTTAGAAGCAAAACAAACTTGACATATTTGTAAAGCTTATTTATTAAACAAAAGGTAAAGAGCAAAAAAAGATGCTATATGTTTGATATTATTAAAAAAAAAAAAAATAGCGATTTTTTCTCCCTGGAGCAAATTACAAAAAAAAAAAAAAAAAAAAAAAAAACTATTTACAAAAGAACAATATTACATGGTTGGTATGATTGTTAATGCATTGTATGTCTCCCAGGCCATGCAATACAGTCCGTACAACGCCTAAGCATGCTGAGTAGCAAATTATCGACCTGATCTTGGGGGATATTACACCACTCAAAAAGCAATGCTCTTCGAAGTTCCGGTAGACATGGAGGAGGAGGTTGAAGGACTGCAACTCGTCGGCCAAGCATGTCCCACACGTGCTCTACTGGATTCAAGTCCGGTGAGAATGCTGGCCAGTCCATACGGGTGATATCCTCCGTTTGAAGGCATTCGCTTACGGTGTTTGCACGGTGAGGACGGGCGTTGTCATCCATAAACAGAAATTGTGCGCCCATGGCGCCCCGAAACAAACGTACATGTTGTTCCAGAATGACGTCCCAATAGATATGGCTTGTCATGGTTCCAATTTGAACATGCAGGTCAGTTCTGGAACCAAGTAATTCCACCCCAAACGAGCACTCCTGCAACAACGTAACGGTGTCGTTCAGTGATGTTTTCTTGGTGGTAACGGGTACCTGGAGCTCTCCACATGAAAGTCCGGCGAGAATCAGACTGCAAGCTAAACCTGGACTCGTCGGAAAACATCACACAAGTCTACTGTTGCGGTGTCCACAATGCATACTCTCTACTCCAGGCTAACCGCAGGCGACAGTGAGTTGCAGTAAATGGAACGCATCTGACAGGTCTACGAGCATATAGACCAATCTGCTCTAAGCGTCTGTACATGGTCTGCCTTGAAATTGTCGTACCAGTGGCTGAAGAGAGCTGTCGAGACAGGTCTGAGGCTGTGCTCCGCCTGTTTCTTTTAGCAGTAACTGCCAAATACCGGTCCTCAATTGGCGTTGTAACTCTGGAACGACCTGTGTTGTAACATCTACTCACATTACCATCATCTTGGAATCGTTGCCAAAGCCTGGAGATCACACTCTCGGCAGTTCCAAGTTCGTCTGATACTTCCAGTTTGGTACACTGGAATTCCAGACGGCCGATAATTCTACTACGTAAAAAATCATCCAAATGCGTCCTTTGTGTCATAACTATTCGGTTATTGCACTGAAATGCTTATAATTATTTGAAAAGTGAAACGCCGCTTATCGTGAAACGCAACAAATTACCAAACGAAATTAATAGCCCTTCTGCGCTAACGCCCTTTTTGCTAATAATTTCAACAACTGAAGAAGCGAGGAATTTTGCTTGAGGAATTTGAAGAACTAACCTATTTTTTCAAGCAATTCATACAGTTATTTTTTTCCACTTCAAAACGGCTCATAAGTTGCTGTGAAACTATCCAAACTGATTTTAAAATTCCAAGCAAATGTCTGTGAAAGTCGTCGCCTTAGACAATACGACAGTGTTAATTACTGTGCAACTACATCACCATTCGTTAGATTACTGTTCGAGTATGAAATCCAGAGGAAAGTGATCATTCTGGTGGTTATTAATACACATACAAATTTTATTTCCAGTATAATACAATGTTTTACAGCCATTATTATTATTCACGCTCCTTCGGGATTAGACTTAACATCTTTCTTCCAATGCTAATGTCAAGCTATCGAATAATTCCAGAGATAGGACTCTCGGAGCTCCAACCAACGGCGAGCGCCATGAATTCATAACTACCAATGGTTATTTATATTTTCAGAAATTCTGTCGATTTTAGAGGTGGTTGACATCAACTTATTTATTACACAAATATATTTTGTTTTGACGAAAGTTTCCATTAACTAGAATTAAGTTATGAATGCTTCGGATTAGACAGAAAAAACACATAAAAAACTACACTCATGTCCATAAATTAAGGATAATGCAAAATCAGGCAAAGGAAGAGTTAGAAGCAAAACAAATTTGACTTATTTGTAAAGCTTATTTATTAAACAAAAGGTAAAGAGCAAAAAAAGATGATTTATATTATTAAAAAAATTAGCGATTTTTTCTCCCTGGAGCAAATTACAAAGTAACGGTGTCGTTCAATGATGTTTTCTTGGTGGTAACGGGTACCTGAAGCTCTCCATATGAAAGTCCGTCGAGAATCAGACTGCAAGTTAAACCTGGACTCGTCGGAAAACATCCCACAAGCCCACTGTTGCGGTGTCCACAATGCATGCTCTCTACTCCAGGCTAACCGCAGGCGACAGTGAGTTGCAGTAAGTGGAACGCATCTGACAGGTCTACGAGCATATAGACCACTCTGCCCTAAGCATCTGTACACGGTCTGCCTTGAAATTGTCGTACGAGTGGCTGAAGAGAGCTGACGAGACAGGTCTGAGGCTGTGCTCCGGCCTGTTTCTTTTGGCAGTAACTGCCAAATACCGGTCTTCATTCGGCGTTGTAACTCTGGGGCGACCTGTGCTGTAACGTCTACTCACATTACCATCATCTTGGAATCGTTGCCAAAGCCTGGAGAGGACACTCTGGGCAATTCCAAGTTCGTCTGATACTTCCAGTTGGGTACGCCCACATTCCAGACGGCCGATAATTCTACCACGTAAAAAGTTATCCAAATGCGTCCTTCGTGTCATAACTATTCGGTTATTGTACTGAAATGCTTATAAAGCGCCTGCGAACAATTTTACTTCTTTGCCTGTATTCCTTATATATCACTCTCTTACACTCTCGTCATTGTGACGTACCATTGGTGTCATCTGGTTACTTCCTGAAATTTGCAAATGATTCTTGAAGATGTGTGTAGTGATTTTACAGGTGATATATTTATTTTAGAGTTCGATTTCCGCTTGACTCCGAATTATCCTTAATTTATGGACATGAGTGTATTTCCAACAATTCTGTTACGTCAAATGGTCGAAAACATCGAGCGATTTTACCAAAAAAATCAAAAATTATGTTACAAATCTCATATAAAATTTAATTAGAAAAGATTTTTTCCGCTCCCTCAATTGGTGCAAGCAGTAAATTTCTGCAGTTTTTAGAATCGTTAAACAACGAGAAGTACGAAAATTCATTTAAAAAGACTAAATCCTATTTTTAAATAAATCCTTTCACCACATTCCCAGACAGTACAATGTGTGTACAATTTTTGAACTCGGTAGCTTATCAGAAAGTAGGTTAAAAGTCGGTGACAAACTTCCGATCATAGCGTCAAACACAATTAAAGAACTAAATAAAAGTTATTATAAAAATACCATTTGCATAAATGCTGTACGTGGAACATGCGCTAAAAATCTAAGCAGCCGTTTCATTTCGATTTATACCGAAACAAATAATAATAAAAAATAAAGAGTAACACATTAAAATGACTATTAAAAAAAATTCTTCGAACCTTCAGATTATTTCAAAACATTTATTGATGTGTGTTTCCATGGGCCACATGTGTAAGAAACTAGCATTCTATTTTCTGAGTATAATCTTATTCAGAAAGCTACCTTGCTAGGAAGTATTGTATAATACATTTTTCGTGACAGTAGCTCAACTTTGCTTCCTTCCAGGCGACATTTCATAAAGGCAAAATTGATGTCCATTAGGATCAGTTTGGAAGCTGAGAAAGCGACGGAAGGCAGAAGCAGTAAACATTTCGCATAAGAACTCCTGAATCATCTTCTTATCGTTATTTCTCGAGCCCTCTAATCAAATATTTCTGCCTCCATACTCAGGCAAATGGCTGAAGCTCATCTATTTCTCGACAAAGATAAACAATATATCTTTCTCCAGCTTTTAAGGTTCGCGTATTCGCATTAGAATAGAAATTTATATCTCTCAGCTGCCTCCCAATTCGTGACCTCCGTTGTGATCTGTGTTATCATTTCCATTCATAAATATTAAAAATCAGTTTGTGTTATTTTTACTTAACAATTAATTCAAGAAACTCTTTCTTTAAGGCTGTAGGGTATTTCAACCTTCTCCCACACGCTTTTGTGGTGTAATTGGAAGCATGTCTGGCTGAAAGTCGAGAAGTCCAGAATTCTAATCCCGGCGGCGATAATTCGATACAACCAGCATTGGGTCCCCTCCTTCAAAGTCGCCCCTTTAAGTGATAAAAATATGAAGTATTTTCTCCTCTTTATCATATGCTTTCGTGGTGTAACTGGAAGCATGCCCAGTCAGCAACAGGAAGTAAGGAGCTGGAATCCCGGCAACGGCATTGCACATTCTTCGCGCTTCCTTCTCTAAAATGAAGATGCCTGATGGTTAATGGCCTACCATGTGATTTAGAAATTTTCGACCTGGCTACTTCTTCTTGATTAATTCTAAACTTTTCTGAAGCTAGAAACGACAACAGCTTAATTCTGAATTTTTCCAATGTTTTGACCGTTACATTCTGTTATGTTATCGAAGTGTAGCGATTGCGTAGTGCGAGAGACCTCGGGGCTTCAGGTACTGTAGTTGCTTGCTCGTCTCGCCATCTATTAGTACCAAGCAGAATTGCAGCAACGCACAAGTTTCGCATGCCCTTGAAGATGAAAATGACCTTGGGATTCGATACTGGGTTTTTTTCATGCGAGTCAGAATTCTCTGCCACTTTCCTGAGCAAAAGAACTCCTCAAAAATTCAGACTCTCAAATTTGGGAGCTTTGCGTGACTTTCGAAATCGCTAAAAAATTATTAGTCCAGGACAGTCCGGTATATATTGTCATTCGAAAGTTGTTTTATTTATTTTCCGCAGAGAAACATAAATGACCAGTTTTGAAGGTGCTGCCATTCGACGTTGCACATATTTATATATTTATTTTAATTTTAAATAATGTAAGTGTTTGATACACATTTAATTCATATTATTTACAACACATCAAACTATAACTTTTGTGAAAATCTAAATAATTATTGTAATTAATATGATACTTCAGCCATACAATATACGCTTGATTGCAGAATATTCCATTACGCGAAGCCCTTTGAGCAATCGAGTTAAAATATCTGATCTTCTATTATAGCATATTACCATAATTCATACCTTTATTATAGTTAAATGTAAAGGATAGGAATTGCCGACAAATCATTTCTTGAAATCGCTGTTATTCAGCGAGATAATACTTTTCTTTAAAAATGCTATTATAGTATTGTATTACGATTATAATAACAACAAAATATGCTGTGCGCAAATTTAGAAAAAATATTGTTGATCATTATACGAAATTTTAAAATGCAAAATAAAGATGTTGATAACATATTTCGGTTCATATATAGCGGTTAAATATTCGTATATAAAAGAATAAATAAAAATGAATAAAAATGTTAAAACCATAAAACCTGAGATATATATGTAATAAGAGCACATATTTTGGGAGCAATGAAAAAAGCACACTGAGACGCAGATGCTCAGAAATACTAATTGCGTAGATAACTTGATGCTTAGAGCGTCCAATCATTTTTGAAGAAGAAGCAGTCGAGGCGGATTAAATTCCTTTATTTATTTTAATTCTCATTTTGTGACCAAAATTCACTTGGCTCCCTACTCGTGCCTATTAAAGTACATTTACAATTTTGATATTATTGCCATAGAGCGAATACAGCAGGACACACATGATTGCAGAAAGACGTCTGGCCAAGAGGAAAGCACGAGCAAAAGTGAGATATCAGTTCATAGAAAGAAGGGAGGGAGTCAAAAGTTTCAGTTTTTTAGTTTTGGTTTACAATTTCGTGATTGGTCAAGAGGCATCTGCGTTAAGGGTTACGAAAAATCGCGTGATTAATTTGAATGACGCAATTTAGATTTAAGCGCTATTTTTAGAACAGAGAGATGAAGTTTCCAAATGAATTAAAAAAATAAGAGGTTATAGTGAATTAAATTTAGAAGTTTTATTTCATATTTTTATCTTACACACACACACATATATATATAACTAATAACAAATTACAAAATCATAACAAACCAAAATAAAAACAAAAAACTGAGGCCGCGTTTTATATATTTTTACTTATTTTATTTTTATCTCTTTCTATGGGAGGTTTATGATTCTTCAAATTCTTCCAAGTTCCTTACTTTAATATTTCATAGAAAATGAAAAATTGTCTAAAAACAGAGTATATTAGACTGTTGTATGTTTTTGCTTAATCAGCTTCATTGCGAAATATAGGGTTCTTTCTCGGTAAATGTATTGAAGTTCTTAAACTGAGAAGCGAGTTATGCCTCCGTCTATGAAATTAAAACCGAAAAAAATGGCTAAAAACCGGCTATTTTAGACCGTTGTACTTTTTAGCTTAATCTGCTGTATTGCCAGTTATATTATAGGGATCTTTCTCGGTAAATTTACTGAAGTTCTCAAACCCTGCTGAGACTGAGAAGCGAGTTATGCCTCCGCTTGGGAAATTACAACCGAACCCTAAGAATATTTTAAACAACATTTTATTGAAAGCTTTAAATGGCACAAATGCACTCACAAATTAAAACTCCGTCACCATAACGAAAAGTTAAATAACGAAAAGTTGAATGCACAAGTTAAAGTGATTCTTAACAGGAAGTTATTATACAAATGGCCTAACTAAGCTCAAGCTCAAATTCTAAACGGGCGAATTAACTTCGGCTAATAAAACGTAACATGCCGGAAAACTAATGTAGCACAGCTGGACGATTGAAAAGTGCTATTGCGAGCGACGTAACCAAAACTCTAATATCTAAAACTTGTAAAAATCTCTGACTTATGCTTATTTACATCCTGGTGAGAGATAACGAAAAAAAGAGGTGGTAGTACACTTCAAATCCCAAAAAACCAATTACTGTAAAATATTCACTACACTATAAAACAGAATGGGTGAGATTAATCGGCTTTAGAAATCAATCCTTCTGATGAAAAAATGAATATATATGTAACAAATCTGCATTAAATAATAAAACTGTATATGTAAACAAATAGCTCTTTCCTCGGCGTTTTATTAATGGGAACATATTCAATCGGAATTCCTTAAAATAAGCCCTCTTTCACATTTTATACTTTAATTAAATTCAAAATCTAAAAATCAGTACATTAATTGTTCAACAATTAATCTGTAATCTCTTTCTAAACCTTTTTAAAAACCTTCTCATTTCTTTTCCCTGAAGAAAATGTCAATCTGAAATGAAATACCACAAACTTGACGTTCATTATGCGAATTTAAAAAGGACAAAAAAAGCTCACATCTGACCGAATTGATTACTTTTATTTACTTTAAATGCAATAAGTCTCTCAAATTACGCATTTCCAATGCGTAAAGGAATGAAAATAAAAGCTTATGATTTCGAAAATAAATATATTCATGTAAACTCTAATTAAAACCTACAGCAGGAAATAGAAACTTAAATAAAAGTGCCCTCAAGCAAAGTGTAATACTAGAAATGTAAATTGCAAATGAAATTTGAAGTAAATTAAATTAAAACTACAATTGCAATTAAAGCCTTCATTTGAAAAACACCAGAAATGCTAATCAGGACATGTATTGAAAGGAAGAAGTCAGTGTCGTTTAAATTTTCAGCAAAGCTCTGCTTTTAATGAAGCATAAAAAATTGAACCAATAACTTTAAAGCACTCGAATCTGAACTCTTTAGATTACAGTTTTATGCTCCAAGAAGTTCAGGGTTAAGAAATACGTATAAGAAAATCACAATATATATATATATATATAAATGTTTTAACATATATTTTTAAATATATATATACATATATATTTTTTTAATTTCTAAAAGCTTACAGATTTTATATCACGCCTAAAGGGGCATTTTTTAACATTTTGCGTGTTACCTTTATTTATTAAATATCGTGTTCTTCGCACTTAAAACATAAAATTCAGTTCAACGGCAATATTAAAAATTAATTTTAAAAGAGCAAATCTTTAGAATTTCCGATACACAGATAATTCCCCCCCCCCCCGTATAGTGTTGCTCGCTTTGAAATCGTTCAATTTGTTAATCAAACATTCGTTAAAGTTTTACAAACTATAAAATAGATAATATAATAAATTCCAAATTTGGGCTTCCAGGTGCCCATATTCGAGTGGAGGACTACGTTATTCGGAATAGATGTCTCAAGGTACCGTTATTTTTCACAGTGTGAGAAACATACATACATTCATGCAAATTCTTCATTATTTAATTTCTTTAAATATAATGCAGGGCGATAATATTTAGTGGTTTCAATTTGAAAAGTAAAACGCCGTTATAGTGAACCCAAAATTCCAAAACGAGATTCATAGCCCTTCTGGTCAAATTGTTCCTTTGGGTTAATTATACGCCAAAAATACAAATCTGAGCTTATATTTTAATTTAATACCTGAAACAAGTTTACGCTAAACAGTAATAACAAGTCTACTAATTTAAAAATTAATCACCTTGCATTAAAGATATGGAATATAAAACCATGCATTTAGAATAAGCTGTTCGGAATGGCAAAGTCAAAAGGTAGATAATTAATGTGATTGTTATTTCATCAGAAATTAACGCTCGAGAAACCTGTACATTTAATTAAAAAAGTAAACAATTATCCAAGATGCAGCATTGACTTTATTCCACTGGAACGCTTGCAACACATACTGTCTTCAAATAACAATATTTTCTATTTGCCATTTCGTTGCACGAAGTTAGCGAAATGGAAACAGTAAACACCTCAAAGAGGTTTCTTTCTTTTAAATATTCCATTTCACAACTTTTTCTCCTCATAAAAATTATTACTAACTAGAATTTAAACAGTGAGTTACATAATAAATGCAAACTTAACAAATATTTAAAAGACTTCTTGAATTTAAAAATTAACATAATCAAGAAAAAAAAATCTGAAAGGTTTGAGATTTTAAGGATAGCCTAAAAGGGTTTGTTAAGGTTTTTAAGCTCTCACTGAACTCATAGTCTGTCAGTCTGCTCTAGCATTCACTTCTGCTAACCCACTTTTTTGTTTTCTTAGCTTTATTATTAAGCATTGTTTTCTTCGCACTTATGCCATATACACTACAGCAAAATATAGCAAAATTTTTAAAAATCTGCATAGCAGCATATGCCTAGATTTTAATAAGTATTTATTTAAATCAATCACATTAGAAAGTAGAAAAAGTATTGTTAAGAACTGTGTTTATTGCTTTTAAACCGCATAGTTTATTACTCAATAATCTTCCACATTAAATTTGGAAGTATCTCAGGCTGTACTGAATGGCAACACACTGGCACGTGGAAGATAAAAGCATTTGATTTCCGGCCGCAGCAAATTGCATTCATAGAGCCGAGTTTGATAATTAAAACTTAAACATTAGTATCTTATATCTTTATAAATGGCAACAATCTCGCGCGCTGGAGATAAAAATGTTTTATTTGGAACAGTGTCGTTACTGCTTGCATTCAAATCGTTGAGTTTGTTAACAAAAATTTCATTCAAGTTTTACAAAATATGAAATAAATGATAAAAAAATTCGAAATTAAGGCTTCCATTTGCACATGTTCGAGTGGAGAACTACGTTATTCAAAATTTGATGGCTCTAGGTTTCGTCGTTTCTTCACAGTTCGAGGAATATGCATACATGCATGCAGCTTCTTCATTATTTAATATCTTTAAAGATAATACATTAATATTTCATGGCAACAATTTGAAAACTGATACGCCGTTTATAGGGAAACAATGCAAAATCTCATTTCAAGGCTAATAGCCCCTTTTTGGCTAATGAATGGTAATGCAATTATCAGAAATACTTAGTTATACTTCACAATTGAACTTCTGTCATATAAAACTTTAAACCCTACCATTTTCAAGCAAAAGAATTAAAAGAATTCCTTTTTATTTATATTTATCTTTTTTTTAGCAAACTGTATCTTGCTAAAATGCTTGTTTCAATCATTTCCTTTTTCATACATGCTTAAACATTTTAAGGTTTCGATTGGTTTATTACTAAACAAAATGATTAAAAATCCTTAGATTAACTTCTGTTTAAAAAACTATATTGTCAGTTCTCTAATAAATTAAAAGTCATAATAATTTCAAAGGTTCTTTATACTTCTCACCAGTGGCATTCATTTATTCTCCGAAAAATCCACACAGTTCTATTCCATTTTAAAATTCCAATTCCAAGCAAGTTTCAAGAATCTCAAGAAAAGTATCTTTTAAAAGGATATGATTTCTTTTTCTTGAAAGCGTCACTGTACGTGACTTTTAAATACGCGCCGATACGCAGTCACTTACTCTTTCCTTTATTTCTACTCTGTTAGAGCCATTGAGAAAACAGAATTCTAAAATCGACGACAATTGGAATATCTCTTATACTTTACAAAGTTCTTTGGAACATTCGCGAATTCTTGACTAAAAGAGATTCATGATTTCTGTAGTAGAAAGTGAAAGTCGAAAATCTGCACTTCGAAAATTATTCCCTTCAATAACGGACTATACGTTTTTTCTTCTCTTTTTTTTGGCCCTCGAAACTTCTTGGTTATTTTACAATAATGTATTGAAAATTCTTTAAACGACAGTCAAATCACATTCGCAAACAGCCGTTTTGACTAATATTGGAATGCTGAATATGAATAGAGTAGTTCAAATAGTATGTTATCTAAGTGGAAGAGAAACGATTTTAAATTAGACAAAAAAAATGGTTTAGGCTATGGTAGATTTTTGAATAAAACTATTAATTGGCATGATATTCAAACATAAGTCTTCTTTTGTCAGGATCATTACCCCCCCCCCCAATTTTTTTCCTAGCAAATGCATAAGGAATAACAATCATTTTATGAAAATCTATGGCCAAAATTAGAGTTAGAGGATTCACTTCGAAATTGATTCAAAGAACCGATTACGCGAATTTACTCCAATTTGAGGAGATGGAAATGTAGCTCTTTTACAGTTCACAAAGAACTCTTGTTGGAAACTTGCCAGGACTACAGATCAGCTGTTCGTTCACGAACTGTTTCCTTTTACTGGGTGAGCGAACGCCTGATGGCGAAACAGGAACGGAGCTGCTGTTGAAAGTGTACTAGAAAAGTTAGATTACCATTTTATGGGGAAAAAGAATGTTTATCCTCCCATGAAGTGAGTTTAATTTTTATATCTTCCCAACTTTTTGAGAAATTTTATTCTACAACTTTATTCTTAATTCTGTGCAGAAAGGAGACTTTAGGTAATCTCAAAACTACAACTGAAAGAAATCAGTTTAGCGTTTGATTGAGTCGATACTTCCGATCTTCCTCCTGATTCGATTTTTCTCATTCTTCTCTCTAATCTTGCTAACCCATTCCACTGCTCGTTCGATTCTCTCCACTCTTTGCTCCATCCTCGTTAACTGCTCCTGATTCACCCTTTGTTTCAGATCTTTTCCATCAAGGTCATTGTTAGTGAGCGATAAATCATAAAACTGAACCGATTCATTTCGGTGAGCGAAGTGTTCTAATACGATAATAAAAGAATAAATAATAATTTGATTTTGCCCATCTCTAAACACAATAATGCGAAAGCGAACATATAGCCATCTGTTGAGAAAAATAGTAATGTAATGTGAAAAAATAATGTATTAGAATTTTGAAAATACAAAGGGAAATAGATTAATGACATCATTAAGAAATGCCATTAATAGCAATCAGAGAATTTGTACGAATGTGAGGCTTCGAGGAAATCCATTTCAGCAAATGAAGAAGCTTTCTGGATAATTTCCGCAAAATGAAGCCAAAGGTATGGTTATTTGACCAACTAAGATTAGCAGTCATAGATTTATTTTGCCTTTACTAATGCACGATTCATGTTCCTCGATGCGAAATATTTTACGCTGTTTTAGTTTGGGCAGTATATGTCAAACAAAACCACACTAGCAAGATGTGCCTGAAATTCTCCGAGAATTAAAATGAGAAATAAGATCAAGAAACGAACAACAAAATTTTATTGAAAGTTGAGAAAAATTACCTGAAAGATTCATTAGTATATATATATTTTGAAATTCATATTATGGAAATCTACGAGAATGAAGATTGATTCAGTGTTCAAAAAATGAGATCGTTTTCTCCGTGTTACAAATACAGTCGAACCTCAATCTACAGCAACGTGTAACTCCTGATTTCGTCGTTTGTGATCTCGAATGAATAGAATACTATATAAACAACAGTATTTATTCTCGCAATCCATTTTCCTCGGAATTATCATCGCCGCAACATTTCCCGCATGGATCGTTTGAAAAAAAAATTGTAGCGAAATGCACAATATTTATTATTTGTGTTGAGACGTTAAATCTGATCACTCGGCAATGCCATAACGCTTCATGGGTGGCGCTCGGGTGCTCGGTTTCGTATCTGTTAGCGTACTTTTGTTGCAAGTCGCGATAATTTTACTTCTGTTCACTTTTCGTCAGTTTATACTCCCTTTTTTGGAAATTAAAATTTAGTTTGTAATTCGAGTACGCGAGACATCAAAATACTTATCCTGTAACTTATTCCTGCTGTATCAGGGTAATATCGTTACGTCAAAACTTTGCATCTTACCCCTTTTACCTAAATTTCTCAAATTAGAGAACTATTACCATTTTTCTTCCTTTCTTTTTTTCTGAAGACATTTCTTCCATAATCGCCTTTCGTAGCTGTTTTAGTTCTTTGTTGTTTATGGTCATCGAGTAACGACTCGACGTCTTCATTGTTAACTTCTAGCTCATGGTTTTGCTTAGAAACACAATATCATAGGTAACCCCTGAGAAAACAAAATATCTTCAAAGTGTTCAAAGTCTCTGCATACAACTCAATCTGGCTATAATATCCTCCAGGCCGAATTCATGGTCCTGTAAATCAATTACTGCCAGGCCGTTGTTAGCGAGACTTAAGGAATGCAAAACATTAAAGTGACGCTTTTAGAAGTTCTCAAATCCTTATTATCCAGTATAAATTACTTCGAAACATCTTTCAACATGTATCACAAGCTGTGGACTTAGGTGTTCGTAACTTGGGACACCGTATATGATCCAAGGCGTTTTTTGTTCAGAAAATTAGTTTGCATTTTAAGGTGACTGTGATCTGAAGTTCCATTATAATTTATTTACTTTGTGTTCTATCTCCGGCCTTCATTATTCGTTCTTATTCTTATCTCTCTTTTGTTACATGCAGATATTTCAAAACAGGGGGAAGTAAAAAGCAAAATGAATTATAATCTTAAAACTTATGATTAAAATCTAACACCTCGAAAAGTTCACAATTAAAGTTTCAAAAACTTTTAAGATAAGATTAAAAAAGACAGTGCAGTCTGACTTTGGTAACCGAATTTCGGTTTAACAACGGAAAAAATTTAACCTTGTAGAGGTTACTTTAAGTTTTTAACAGTTATTTTAAGTTTAAAGATGCTTCTGTCTATTCTCGTTTCCCATATACTATTCCCTATCAGAATGAGTTTTTAGTATCGCGTTTTACGTAAATGTGTTAGAAATAGTATTAGGGGAAGTTCAACTTACTCCGAGAGAGAAAGTGCTTAGACGTCTTTAGCGGCGCATGTTTGCCTTCTGGCTACTTCGTTCTTGAATCTACTACGCTCGTTCGTATTGTAAGTGCCTGTTGATAATCGCCGACTATGTTAAATTAAGGGCCACCTACGTTGGGTATTTGTCTCTAGCGTCGGATAAGTCTATTTAGTTTAACATTAGATTCGTCGCTTATTTTCTTATCCTGATTAAAAAGCTCGAGTGGAGGCTTTCATGTAAGCCCAAACAGGGGCCATCTGTCATTATTTCTTTGGGTGAATAAAAGGGTATTTTAACCCTTATCGTGACTCTGCCATAAATACTTGAACTCAGCGATAATTCGCTACTTAGTTCACTAGGATCCTCTACATTTCTCATAGACAAAGTATTGAGGAATATTACAAGCTAATCTACGATATGCGTACTAATTTAAGAATTAATGCTCTAGAAATTAAAGATACCGAGCACTAAATTCCATATATAAAACGAAAAGTTTAAAATGGCGAAACCATATGGTATAGAAAAATTGCAATGATATTATTTCCTCATAACTTAACAACACATAAAAGCATTCCGGTTTAATTAGTAAAGAAAATTATTCATGTGCATGCATTTCACATAATTGCTGAGCATAAAACTTGCAGCAAATATTCCTCAAGTCACAACACTGTATTTTACCAAGACAGGAAATCCGAAAACAGTAAATACAATAAAAACCAATAAATCCCTCAAAGGGATTTCCTTTGAGGTGGTAAAAAAAGGGCATATATTGTTAAGTAATATATGCCCTTTTTTTACCACCTCAAATAATTATAAAAGAATAGACTATTGTTGCAGGCAAAGCAGTTCGAAAAACGAAATTACTGTGAAATACTTCAAGAACTAGTTTGCTATATATTTCAAAATGTTCTAGAAACGCAAATGGGAAGCATTTACTGAAATAAGCATAGAGGTTGCTAAATATTGTTTCGACATTTATCATTTAGGTCTCTGCTTGACATCTGGTAATTAAGTAGCGTACAGAATGTTTAATTAAAGTGAAAATTGTAACACACGCCAAAAAAGCGAAACTAATTCATTTATTAAATTATGACATATGTTCACTCGCGTAAGAGATGGTTTAGATGGTTGTTTTGTTCCATGGAAGGTTGGAATATAAATTCAAGGGGGAATTATTCATTATATTAATTAATGATGTAGCTAGTGTGAGAACAAACTGAGTTTCCAAACATGACCAAAAGCAAATTAAACTACTTTTTTTTAAAGGGAGCTGCTATAAAGAAGAATGAGTTATATATTCATATTAAGGCAATCTGCAAAGCGATTACCAAAACCACCTTGCAATCGAGCAGAACTGACAAAGACAACCTTCAGAGATATAACAGGAAGCACAAGTACAAATTCCGTGACAGATTATATGAAACAACAATACAGTTCAAGAACTACAACATTTATTTCTAATTTTTGATCAATTCAGTCCAAACAGACAACTTACAGCAATTTGCTATAGACGTCAGAAGGCTCAATACTGACAATTTTAGTATCCCTTTTAAACGTTATTTATACGAGACAGACTACTGTAAAAACTCATGAGTGGAAAACAACACGGATAATCTATTTTTAATAAATAAAAACTATTCATTGTCTAACTTTTAGCCCGAAGGCTCGTTAGCCCAGAAGGGCTATCAGTCTCGAAACGGCATTTTGTGTGGAATCACTTTTCAAATAGTTGCCGCCAAATATTATCGCCCTGTATTATATTTAAAGAAATTAGTAAACAACGACGAATCGGCATAAATCTATGTATATTTCTCGCATTGTGAAAAAACAACGGTACACAATTTTGAATAACGTAGTCCTCCCCCTGAATATGGACACCTAGAACCCCCGAATTTTGAATCACGAAGTCCTCCACTCGAATATGGGCACCCCTGGAAGTCCGAATTACAATTTTCGAATTTGTTTTATTACCTATTTCATATTTTGTAAAATTTTAACGAATTTTTGATTAAAAAAACCTCAACGATTTCGAAACGAGATATGGCCGCACTGTACGGGAAAAAAATTGTATCCCCAGTACGCGAGCGTTCGGAAATTTAAATATTTAATGTTTAATTTAAATAATAAATGTTTTTAAAAATATATTTAGCTCAAATGGTCTAGAAACGTGTATGTGTGTGTAAACGAAAAAAATGCTCCTTTGGGCGTAATATAAAACCTGAAGGCTTTCAGATTTTTTATTCCTTTCTTCATTTACAATTAACGGTACTTTTCTTTTAGAAAGCCAGTTTTACAGAAATAATTTAATGAAGACTGATAATATTTCCTATTAACAATCTGATTTAAGACCATGATTTGATCTGATTTAAGATTCAGAATCATGACGTTTAATATTTTCTATCAGAATGCTCTAACGCTTAACAGTTTAAAAATTAATGCAGATTCAGAGCACTCCGTCAAAACTGTCTGCTAGAAATGTAATGTTATGGGAAGTCGCCTTGCGGAGTTCCACTTTAAAAGAATTTTCGAAGATTTAACCGAAATATGGATGAAAAAAATGACATTCACTTTGGCTTCTACTACTGATTTTTCTAAATGCTAGAGGATTGTTAATAATGGTGATATTTGACTGAAATTTTGTCATCGTGATGGTAAGACTTTTGTTATTATCACACAATTAATTCAAGACTATCAGATAGTTCTCGCAGGCTGTATCGTATTCGATTAAAGCACTACGGATATTATGTCTGAATAATCGAGCTATATCGGTTAATTAATAAACAGAATTAAATTTTAATTTTGAATAATTTTTCTACGCGCAAGAGTATGAACCATATGCAAAACTTCCTACCATTTCAAATTGTCTATACAAACTTCTTTTTCGCGTATCGAAACCATTTCTGAAGTCCTAATTTTTCCGTTCAGTTTTTAAGAAAAACGCTCTTTTCTGTCACAACTTGATAAATAAATCCCCGCTTCATCTAGTGTATCTATTTTTTTCCATTTTTCAGTGCCCCATAAAAGTCTCATAAAGGCGTCTGCAGTTGGTTTTCTTAAACAAGCGTGCAGGCAATGAGCGAGAAGCTCAAAGTCGTTTCAAGGTCAAATTTTGTAAATTGTTTTGAATATAGTTAGAGATGTTTTAACGTACTATTATATCATGAGCTTGTGAATAGCAGTATTACCTTTAATCTGGATTTCTCGGATGTTCGCTTGATATAGGTTTTTTTTTTTTTTTTTTTTACGCGGATTTTGAACAAAATCCATTTAAGAAATTGTTCCTGTGTTAATGATTCTTGTTACTTGTGACTGATTCCTGTTTAATTTTAGAATGCACTCACTTACAATGTCTTACCATTTAATACTAAATATTTTAATTTGTACGTTTTTATGATTTCGAAATACAAGTATTGTTTGGAATCAGGCGTACTACATCACCTGAGTAATTTATCGATTTTCAATGGCATTATTACTTTAAAAAATGTATATTACAAAAATAGTGAATACTTACTTAACAAAATAATAAATTCTAATACATGTTAGCTGTATTTTAGTACGTATATATGTATGTGATAAAAAAAAAAAAAAAAAAAAAAAAAAAAAAAAAAAAAAAAAGAGAAAAGACGTAGCGAATGTTGATGCCGTAAAACGTAGCTCCATATTGAAAAGTAAGAATTTTGATTGTGTAGAATGGTAATCCATAATGAACAAGCAACTTCGCAGCCGGGACAGATTAAAAACTATTTTTGAGAAATGACTCTTACGTAATTCTGGTGATGTAAATTTAATTAAAACTCAAGCAGCCAATAATAATTTTACAGCAATATTAACTATCCAATCAAAATGCTTTGAAAACCAAAACTAATTCAGTTTGACTTAAGATTTCACCTGAACATTAGGCACTTGCTTTCCACGCTTTGGCCTAGCTACACTGCTCTCTGTCCGCTGCATAGACCTTATAAGAAATAGACCAACCCAAATTGCTTTTCTCCCTCTTCTGACGCATTCCCGGCTGTCACCTTGATCACATCCGGAGGAGTAGGGACAGCTTGCAGAAACACAATGGTTAGCTATTGCAGTGTGTATAATTGTGAAGGAAAAGTTGGTTGTAGCGCCTCATTTCACAAATTAGAATTTTTAGATATTTTTATTTTTTAAACTGAGATTGGTTTTTAAAAATTTAGCATATTTATCAAGCATGATTAACATTCCAAATAATTATAAAACTGTTGCATATGCTTTCAGGCCTGGCTTTTTTTTTTTTTTTTTTAACTTTTCCTATGCTGTAAGGAAATTTGTAACTACTTCTTTTAGAAAACAATATTTAAAAACTGAACTAATAGAAAATTTCAAACAAAGAATTTTCTCTTATAATTTTTATTGGTGTAAATAAGTAAAAAATAATAAAATGCCTAAAAATTAATTTTTGAAAGTTTTTGCTTAAAATTCTAAGTTGTGCTGCTTTTTTAGGATTATAGGTGAATATTATAGCATATGATTTATAAAGGAGTTTTATTTCAATTGTATTTCACAATACATCATAGTGATAAACACTTTTAACACCTTAATAATTTTTATACATTTAATTCTAATGTTAAAATTGTAAACGGTGATAATTGATTGTGCTAACATTTTATAGTGATGATTTTTTTTAATTTAATTCTAGTTCTGCATAAGAATTTTTTATTTACTGTGAATTTAATTTATTAGCCCAAAGGGACGGTAGCCCAGAAAGGCTGTCAGTTTCGAAACGGCATTAGTTGCCAACAAATATTATCGACTTGAATTATATTTAAAGAAATTTAATAATGAATATTCTGCATGAATACATGTATTCTCGCGCTGTGAAAATATGACGGTATCTAGAGCCATCAAATTTTGACTAACGTAATCCTCTAACCGAACAGCCGAATTTCAAATTTGTTTTAATCCATTTCATATTTTGTAAAACTTTAACGAATATTTTATAAAGAAACTCAACGAGTTCAAAGCGAGCAATGGCAACACTGTACGGAAAATAACATTTTTATCTCCAGCGCGAAAATTCTAAAGATATGCTGTTTTCAAATATTTTGTAATACTGCTGTTGAATTGAATTTTGTGTGGTTTACGTGCGAAGAACATGATATTCAATAAATAGAGTGAACACACAAAGCGTTAAAAAATGTCCCTATTCAGCGTAACATAAAATCTGAGTGCTTCCAGATTTTATTTATTTATTTATTTATTTTCATTACACTGAGAAACGTTTAAGCTCCGAATTTTATGAATTATTAAAATAAATAATCATCTTATGATGTTAATAATTAACGATCATATGATCAAATAAATGATCGTCTTGTAATGTTATAATAATTTAAAAAAACCATTGCCTGAAAATTCTCGTAAAAATTTTTAAAAATATATCAGATCTTGTTTAATTTTCCTTTATTTGTTTCAAATCTTTATGTACTATCATTCTTATTTAATATTACTTTATTTATACTCAAAAGCAATAAAATAAGTTCATAAATTTTGTGTTTAGAATTTTTACTGTTTTACCATAGTAAAGATGTTTATACAAGAATTACGCGTGAAAAGAATGCGCAAAATGCAGTAAAAAGTGCCTTAAAGAGATATATTAAATCTTATTTAAAAAAACTGTGACTTTCATAACCTTACAAAGTATCACATTTAATAAGTAAAAACAATTACGTGATACAAACGCCATAGGTTTCAGTGTTAAAGTAAACCAGATCGTCCCTAGTCTTTCTTCCGGACATGTGGGTGACGCGCGCCCCGCCCACTGGCTTAGTCTATCTCTTACAAGGTCCATGGTCTGCTGCTGCTTTCTTGCTACAAAGTTATCAAAAATGTAAGCCTTTTGGAAGAGTCACATTTAATGTGTCGACTTCTGTGTAGCCGCAAAATGTTGCTGAAAATAAAACTGAAGATTTAATCTGCCTTCGCCTCCAATTTCCTAGTCATTATGGATCAACACTTCTACGCAATCAAAATTCCTCCTCCTGCTCTTCAGTTACTTCTGACTTTGTTTTTATTACATATATATAGCACACTGTTTTCTATTTATTTACCCAATTATTTCTTACTCGAAAATTTATTTTATTTCTTAATTTTACAAATTGCTTACAGATTACTTTTGATTTAATTAATGTTTTCTCTAGTTTCCTACTCAGAAATTTTCTCTTTAAATTTCTGAGGTCATGTCAAAGCAGGTTATATCTTGATAATTATTAAATTAATTTTTTTAAATTTATTTTGTTGAAACTTTGAAGCACTTAAGATTTTATCCTGAACATTATATTTATTTGCAATTTCTATAATTTTTAAATGTATTCAGTATTAACAATCATCTAGGTATAATTCAAAAATACGGCTCTGTTGAAAATTCTCCGACTGCTTCTTGAAAAAGAACAATGAATTTTCAGTAATTTTGTAAAATTTCATATCTTTATATTTTGTAATTTTAAAAAGTTTTGCATTGTTTTTGCCTTTTGAAAATGATTATGTATTTGTTTTAATTTGCATATTGCCTTTTAGGAAGTAGCTTATTGTTCATAATTTAATTTTGAATTAATTTTTATCTCTCGACTGATTATCTATAATCAAAAGAAAATCTGTAGCAGCGGTGTTATTAAGTTGAAAGCTGTCGTATTGAAATAGTTTCTTCAAGGTATAATTTGCAATGATATTTTCATTCTTTAATGTTTATTTTTACATGTGGATGAAAAAAATTGAAGGGGAATTAGTTATTTTGTTTTAAAGTAAAATTTTAATTCCTCTTAAAATTTTGAAGTGTATGATTTACTAAATCATTATTTCTACGTTGAAAAGTTCTGTCAGATGTTTTATTAGAGTCGGAGTGTTTTTGACCAATTTCCATAAAATTCGATGTTTCCAATTAAGATGATTATTTTCTTCATTATCCAGAAATGTTGAATTAACAAATAATTATTTAAAAAACAATAAACACTGCAAAGTAAACAATAAAAAAATCATACTAGCCAGTTTTTTCCCTCTATCAAATAAAATAATGTAGAAAGGATCGATAAGAAGCTGAGAAATTTTTGAAGACACAGAATGTCAAAAGGTTTCGGGACTCCTGCTGTATAATGTCCAATAGCACGTATATAAAACGTGTCACGTTTGCTTTTAAACCTGTAACCATAGTTCTGGTTCATTCTGTATCGTATTTTTCTAATACATTATATCGGTGGAAAGTTGTATTGATTAAAACTGCGGAAGAGGAAATGATTTATTTAAATTTTAAGATGTAAACAGAGATAACTTTTTTACCATGAAGTATTTGTATTTAGAAATATCTATATAGTTTTAGACAGTAACGGATTAGTGTACATATAGGTATCCCAAAATAACCTGCATGACAACACAACAAGCGATCATCTTGTAATTGCGGAAGGTGGCACTGAGCGCCGCCTGAGATAACCACTGACCTGACTTTGTTGTAAAAGTCTTACAGTGTTAGTAGTCATCCTGGCAGAAGGGAAAATTTCCTCCGTGTAAGAATATACATATAAATATTACATGGGCATACAAGGCCTGTGAATAAGCATAGATATGTTGATTACAATCATTGTCTTGTACAAGTTACATATGACAGATACATAAAATCATGACAGCTATGTGTACATTTAGACATTATATGAATTCATATTTACAATACTTTTACTGAGATAATCAAAATTAAACTTGTAATTCATTTACACATTGACTGGATTTTCAATATCATTTAAACTGCTTTACAATATTATTTTTATCAAGTACATATAAACTGGATAGTAATATGCTTACATTACAATAGTTTTGCTCTTACAGTCCAGTTATTATTCTACGGGGTGAGCTATTTTCCTAGTGTTGATGTTCAGTTGTTGTAGTATTTTGAATTGCTATTAAAATTATGCTGCGAAGATACAATTCTCAAAAGAGGGGGAGAATTTCTTAGAATCTTGCTGAGCAAAGCCTGATTACCTCCTCTATTTTAGTTTTCGTCTGCTTGTTGCCGCGGGTATTCTCCGCCCATTGCGGCCAGTATTCACTGCTTGGCATTTTTAAATGCAGTTTATTGGTTTGTGGGCAGTTGAAGAGGAAGTGATCTGCATCACCTACCGCACCACATTCACACAAATCTGATGCTCGTATGCCGAATCTCTTAAGGTAATGTGGGAAGGGACCATGGCCAGTGTAGAATTGAGTTTGTGCTCCGCTGTATGTATTAACTGAGCACGTGACTTTTGGAAAGAACTTGTAGGTTCTCCTCCCTGTGCTTTCCCTTTCCCATCTTTTCTGCCATTCTTGAAAAAGGCTATTGAGCGTGGTTTTTTTTTAAATAGGACTGCGGAACACTTACTGCGTTTTCCAATCTACTGGAGTCATTGGCAGCCGATTTCGCAAGCAGGTCTGCCGCTTCATTGCCAGTAATACCCACATGAGCTGGAACCCAGATCAGGATAGGTCTGTCATCTGGTGGGATACTTAGAAGAATTTTCTGAATATCTTGCACCAAAGGACTCCTTGTCTTGTGCCCTCGGATGGACTCCAAACTTGAGGCAGAAGGTGGCACTGAATGTTGTTAGCTTAGGATTCCGCGCACCTATTTGCCATCAATCTGAATAAAGAGATTCGTCCTCGATGATGATCTACATATGCTCCTGCTCCAAGTGTTCGCTAGGTTTTGTGATTTGGGACCATAAATAACAAAGAGTGTGCGTTAATTTTTGTTGTTGTTGTTGAGGAACCTGCAGCTCAGGCCTTTCTTAAATTTCTGCACACATTTAGAAATGATGCTTTTAGTAAAACATAACTGAATGAATTGTGTCCCAGAGTCAGATATTACGACATAAGAAGACTCCGAAAGACCTGGACATCTATTGAACTAAAGAAAGCGAAACAATGAGAAAATACGATAAATTACTAATGACGATGATCGATAAATCATTCACAGGATTTCTGAGGAAACTCTCTTTGTTCGGCTATTCTTGAGGAAAAGCAGCAATGTGCTTGTAAGGTCCCAATCACATTACTTTTCGGCTACGCGGGACTTGACGTCGAATGGGACAATTCTCAGAACCCGCACAATTCCAGGAAACACACGTAGCTAGGTTACCATTTTCAATTACTACAAAGACTTGAACGCCAAACAGTAATCGATTATCGCTCAAATTGGATCACGTGAACCTTCAGAAGCAGAACTTTCGACTGATTGGTTGCCTCTAACCGGGACCCGAGACATTTGCGGTGAGGTTTGAAAAAAATCCCGCGTAACCGCAGCATTGTTTCCATAGCTAGGCGGGACTTCGCTTCCAGCGGGGCTCTTTTTTCTAGAAATCCTCCCGTTTAAACCAGGGCTACCAGAATCTCATTTCTCAGAAAAGTCCCGTCTAGCAGGGACTGTAGCCATATGTGATAACCTCATAACTCTCAAAAAGTAATTTGATGATATAGATGAGCTGCAAGAAAATACGCTGCTTTGCCTTGAACAATATTTCCTGTCAAGAATTCCAGAACTGTTTTCATGTTTCCAGCATTAGGGGAAAAAAGGGGGTGGCTCTTTTTTTATTACGGGAGGCACCAACCATTTTTAGGCTTTCACCACTACTAAGGCCAGAAGTAGTGGTCATTTTATCATGGAGACACCTAAAAGGCGACCACTGTTACCTTCTATGAGACATGCGACATGCGACGGAGGACGTGGGCACCACCCCTCCACCATAGGTTAATTGGTGTAGCACCACGTCCACCTTTATCTAAAACAACCCCTGAAGCCACACAAGGGCCCCACACCTGGCGCCCAAACCCAACGCCTAATTCACCCCGGTGGCGGTCCTACTGACCAAAACTGCCCCCGGGAGTTCACTCCATCCTACCGCCCGGGCCCAGTATTTATTAAATCATAGAATTAATATAAAGATGGCCTTACAAGGGCTACTCATATGATTACATGCATTTTCTGGTTTTACATACAGATTTTGCTTTCTGGCACACTATATTGCTTTCTAGTACATTATAATTCTGTTTGTTACATTGTTATTCGATTATTACATATGATTATCTGTAATTACTGATACATATAGTACAGTCATTGGATTTCTGTTTATTAGTTCGGTTCATTGGTAGTAGTTCATGTGTTATACGCTTTGAGACATTCATAGTGTCGTCCATCCTCGGGTTCCTGCTAAACTTATTTGCTGCAGTTTATATTCACATCCCTTATTTGCTGCAGTTTTATATTCATATCCTGTTGTGAACGTTTGATTTTGCACCTGTAATGGTGCTTGCTATCAATAGAAACTTATTTACATATTTACACCATTACATAACTTTCTTTCCACATTGAGGCAACACTTGTAATGTTGCTTGCTAGACTGAGGAGGCTTAATTACATATTTGCACTATTTATGCTGAAATCAATTTGCGACGCACTCGATTAATACTTTTGCATCAATCATATTTACATATTTACATACGCGGAGCATATTACATATTACAAGCGATGCTTATGAAATGTATTTACATATTTACATTCTTCAGTATTCTCTTAAATACTAAATCTATAATCTTTACTGATACCATTGGGTCTTATGATTGCATAAGATTTCTTATATTAAGGATGGCTTATGTGCACTATATGCACATTTTCGAGTATACAGTGCACATTTCTATGAGAGGACGATTTACATCTATGCCTTCTCCGGGACTCGAACCCGGGCCCGTCAGTATCGCAATCGCTTCTCTAACCACCATACCGTCTGGCCGGCTGGTCAAAAGTGTATTGATGTTGGTGAGGAACATTTTGAGTTATGCTTAATGTAAACACACAAAAAATTCCGGTTATATTTGAGTACTCCTTTCTATTTTACATAATGCACTAGAATTCATGTCTCATACTTAAAACAATTACATTTAGGTTATAAGCCGAAGAACTCATTTTCTTATTCAATAAAAAAAATTACGTTTTGAACGAATAAGGATTTGTAGTATAGTAATCCTTTGAGTGTAAATGTACCTAAATGGCATTTGTTTCTCATGTCTGCAACCGAAAATTGCTTGCGCCTTGTACCATCTCTAGAATGGCGCTGAACTTCCGCAGCAATCGTTGATTCGGATGATTTTTTTGCTCAACTTTTCCACTAACTCCGAAAAAAGTATTTAGAAAACCAGCAGAGTGTGCTTCTCTGCACTGCGCCCTGAAAGCCTTCGGAAGATAATTGAAAACGGCGCCCTCTCTACCGCCTTCCAACCTCCACAGGGAGGGTGTGAGAAGGGAGGGATGGAGTTCTCCAGTCGTTCATTAAGGCAACCGACCGGAAAGGATTCCTCTTGCCTCTGCGATTTCGTCTGCTGGATTGGACTTTCCTGTTCTAGTCTCTCCAGGCAGTTTTGGTGACATTTTGTGGTACTGAGTTGGAGCAAATGAAGCATTTTAATGCAAGATATGCAGCATTTAGTATGCAAACGATGTTTAACTTACGGGAAACTTGAAAATATTCGTAACAGTGCTTAATCGCATAGCGGAAGACAGTCATTTCCGACTTTTAACAGGCTTATTTACTAACAAAACAAAAGATGTAATAATATGCAACGAATTCTTCAATTGTTTCGAATCATTCAATCAACATATTAGTCCTTGAAATGGCAACAATATACCAGATCATCCTTCTAATACATAACAGTTAAACTATTCAAAAGCATTACAAAAAGAAATACAATTCGTCATCGTTATAAAGTAGGAGAGGGAGAGAATTTAACCTGCTTTATAAGGCCATCTGCATCACGCTAAATCCTCAATGAAAAAACAAACCGAATCTTAAATAACATAAAACAGAAAATGTTACATATCTGTCTATTTATTAATGAAGCTAAAAAGCAACAGGCAAAACAGAAAGTACAGCAAGCAATGCTTAAAAGAGTAAACGCATAATTTTGAAAATATATGTGCATATTGTAAAACAGAATCACATTATGTGCATTTTAAAAATTCTTTATTTGTTCAAAATGTATACGATGTATGTGTGCGTTGCATAATTATTTTTATACTTTTTTTTTTGTTTGTTTGTTATCTCTATTCGTCAGATCCTTCCCTACTAATTTTTTTTATAATGTTTAGTTTTTCTCAATTAATTTTTGCTTAACGATCAAAGTAATTTACCTCAGAATTTTGACATCTGCATCATCCAATACTCCAATAGTTCAAACAATTATTTTCCGAATCAAGTTCTTTAGAAATTTTTAATGAATTTACCGAATTTTGGCGGTTTTTCAAATATTGTTCACTTTTGTTTGACTATTGTGACACTGCTAATGCTGACTCATTAAAAACCGAAAGATTCATTCTTCATTAACTGTCCATGATGTTAAGTGAATATGGGATTGAAGTTCTAAATGAATTGCATATGTTCTTATGCCATGGGATATATCGGAAGTCTTAAAAAACATGAAGCAATGCGTGCTTCATTGCCACACTGGTTAGAAAGAATAGTTTCTTTCGTTCAAAGACAGTATTTTTTTTAAACTTTTTTAGCTTCTTTCCCCATTTAGCAAGATAAAATGTATAAAATAAAATATAAAATTTTCCTTTAAAATTATGCAGCTTTAGCTAAACAAATTAAAATTTAAAAAACATTTTTTTCAGCAATCATAACACTTTTGATCATATGAGACAAAATAAAAGTACGAAGCCCTCTTATAAAAATGCGTTGGAACTTTTACAGGATTCCAAAAAAACAAAAGAAATGACAGTATAGAAATGACATACGTAAGTATAATTATTTTTTTTTTAATTTCTCGTCCACAATTTTGATTTAAAATTCATCATTGTCATCAGCGTCCCAATTTTAAATTTAGTTATATATGACCAGGATTATTATGATAGCTAAAAAGAAATTTACTTTTTAATGCATTAATGCGGATTTAAACCAAAATAGCACCAAAGTTTAAAACAATAAAAAATACTCTTTAATATTTAACGCATTTATAATTACAGCACTTTAATAAAAAAATTATATTTTTTAACTAAAAATTTTAAACTTTAAAAAAATATATCATAATTTTCAATAGCTGTTTGACCGTCATATTTTCTGTAAAATTAAATTTTTAATCAATTACAGTAAAATTAAATTTTTAATCAATAATTAGTTTAGAAGCTTGCAAATATCGAAGTTGCTTTTTAAATTTTCGAACCATAGGCGGTTATTGTCTTGTTTGGGTACCATAGGAAAGACTGGCGCTTCAAGAAGCACTACTTTGTTACCAAGCGCATTTATTCTAAGACTGCATTATTTACATGTAGTTTAGCAACATCCAAAATCTGAACCTCAATAGAGTTATAACTAAAAACTAATGTATGCGCTAATGACATTATATTTATTAAATATTAAGATCGCAATATGTATTAAAGTAAAAAAGATCAGTGTTTTAACAAGCTCTTTCTCTTTAAACGATTCAATGTACGAGAAAATTACGTTACGAAAAATATCCACTTTTTTCAGGTAATGATTGGGATGCGATTCTGTGATATTAAAGAATTTAGTTTAACGGCAAAGCATTAGGTACACAGGTCCTCTCATCTAAGCGATATCGTTGGAATAAATCACTGCATTAAAGTTTAAATAATGCTTCAAAATTTTGAATTATTATTGTTGGCCACTCAAAACAAATCCGCACTTCATATCTTTAAAGAATCCTAGTGTGAGAAAAATTCAGCATATGCATGTTCTTTAATGCTTTAACATACCTCATTACATGATTCGCATTTTACATGTACCAGAAAGTTTGATTTTAAATAATAGTTATCGACTTTAATAATTTGCTTTTTTATTAGTTCATTATTTTACTCAGATCTCTTTTTTTTTTTTTTTTTTTTTTTTTATTTCTTCCTATAAAAGTTGATTAAAATGTTAATCGATTAAGGTGCAGCAGCTCGAGAGCTGTCTGCCTATGGGGAGGAAGGCCTTCATGGAAACTTTTTACGGGAGGCTGGCTTGTATCCACGTTACGTATGAGAAAAAAACGATAACTCCCATGCAGACAGCCTGTTCGCCAGGATCTAAAACCAGATCGGGGCTAGAGTTGAACCCAGGGTTCAATAACGTTACTACTCGGCTGCTACAGGTTGAACCTTTTTATAACAACCATATAGACCAGTGCTCCGCAACCTTTTCTCACCTGCGACGCACAAAAAATCTTTCTGGAATTTCGTGGCACACCAAAGAGTTCCGAGTTATTAAGGAAGTGCCGAAAAAATTCAAATGCTGACACACTTACAATCACACACACAACCACACAACAGTGAAATATATAAAAACATTTAAAATAGACATTATTAAGGAAAAAAATTGTCATTGTGTATTAAATACATGATAAAAAATTGCAAAATGTCAAATACATGTATTTGATTGCGGCACACTTATATCCTACTCATGGCACACCGATTGCGGAGCACTGATCTAGACTGCAAGTTTGTTTCGGTTTTCTTAGGAAGTGTTCGTCTTTAGAGAGGAAACTTTAACATCTATATGTATTTATATTCTTAGAATTGCTAGTCGTTTCCAGAAGTAGTTTTCTGAGGGAAATTGTCGATATAGGTAGATGGTGATTTCAAATGTTTTGAAAAACATGAGGAATGAAACAGCTCTACTCTAAAACATTTCAGTGTTAAGAGCTAAAACAGTTGGATGCAACAAAATATATCATTCTTAATTAATATATTAGTTCGGGATTAATTTTATGCCTCTTTCAATCACAGCCCCACCAGCAGCCGAGAAGTTTGTTAAGACTGCTGAATACTAGTAGTTTGCCTCGGATTCGAACCAGGCGAATAGGCTGGCTACATAGTTGGTTGGCTTTCGCGGTTTTACCTAAGGTCAATCTACCAGTATTCAGCGGTCTTAACTACCCGGTCTCTGGTGGGGTATACAAATTTACTGGTATTAGAAGATGCGTATATTCCCATATGCAAAGAACTGTTTTTAATACAAAAGTTTTCAGCAGTCATATCTCTTCATGACTCTTTCTTCAAACTTGCTTTCTTGGATATATTTTGTCTTGGAACAAAATGTATTGCTTCCAGGCATTTATTTCATGAAGACAGGTAAGTTCAAATATTTTTCAGAGGGAAAATCTCCGAAAAAGGGATCTGTGATTGCTTTAATGTAAGCTTTTAGTTTACTTTCTAACAATTCTTCTCGACTTTTCTTACTTATTTCCAGGAGTGCTGTCATCATAACGACAGCAAACAAATAATATATACAGTATTATTGCTTTTGGCGAAATTGAGGTGCATGTTCCTTTTTCTAAGAAACGTTCTTTCAAACTGTTATTACCCAATCTGCCACACATACGTATTTTCTCTACCTTTTGTGACAGATGGTATTAATAACATACAAGTTGAATTCATAATATTACGATGATCATATTTAAACCTGAGATTATTATTTTATTTGAATGCAATATTGCATCCTTTAAAAGAGGAAGACTAAGACACAAATTTTCTGCTCGAAAATTCTGCCTCTAATGTTGTATAACGTCAGTGTTTTAGTTACTGGAAAAATGA
Source organism: Stegodyphus dumicola (assembly GCF_044657685.1). Taxonomy (NCBI): domain Eukaryota; kingdom Metazoa; phylum Arthropoda; class Arachnida; order Araneae; family Eresidae; genus Stegodyphus; species Stegodyphus dumicola. Next base: position 176,660,715 of record NC_140773.1, read on the forward strand.
CAGTAAACCTGAAATTAATGTAAAATTCACAAGCTTCTGTCTTTTCTTCTTTGGTTAATTTTAGTGACAATAAAAAGAAAACACTCTCTCTGCAACAACATTAATTTATATTTAAAGTGAAAGAGACCCTCGCTAATGTAAAATTTAAATTTAAACAAAAGAGCAGTTTAGCTCGAGTGATATTTATCTTTGGGGAAGAAATGACTTTGTGCAGGACAAACTATGAAACTCCCACGCAGACAGCCCGTTTGTCGAGATTTGGACTCAGGTCGAACGCTAGCGTTCGTAACAGCTACTAACCGCTAGTGTTCAGCGCTATTGGGCCTAGGCGTATTTCGAATGAAACTACATGATTCCGAGAACGTTCTAACGCAGGTCTTTTATCTTCAAGAGAAAAAAAAAAACAGAATTTGAACGATTTTCGATTTTTAGAACAACAAGGATTATTTAAGAAACGCGACCTTAGTTTCGTGTAGATGTGGAATAACTCTCAATTTCGAGGGCGACTGGATATAGATGCCTCCTCTTTAGAAACAAAATAAAATTTAAAAAAACTTTTATGTCTGCAATAAATAAAATTACAAGAGAACCGCATTCTTATTTATTGCAGTGATTAATTTCTAGTCGCCTGAGAATCCTTGGTGTCCATTTTCCTAATCACTACAAAGGGATAACTTAGTTAAAACTGGCTCGTTCGGATATTTTTATGACTAGAATTTGAAACTATGTGTACAACGAGAACAAAAACTCTGGAAGAGTTTAAGGAAAATTGATATAGTTTGTTATCTAAGAAGTCGTAGCTTGTTTTAATTTCAACAGCTTTTGCGCTCTTGATCCACATTTTGGGATCCTATTTCGTCGTTATATCTTCATCATATCCCATCATATGTCTCACTTAATCTCCAGATCAAAAGTTCAATTTTTTCCACTTCATTACATAGAAATGAGATCCTTTTCTCTTTCTCGTCATACCATCATCTCAAAGAAATGCAGGCAATGAAAAGAAATTTCTATTTCCTGAACTCTGGTGGGCTTTGCGAAAGAAACTCGCCTTTCCGTATTGCATTATAATTATTTATTACAAATACCGAAATTGCGTCCGAAATTCGTAAAACCTATATACGGGTAGCGAAATTCTATCCCTTTTCTTGTTAATTTGAACACGTTGGTGATAAAATCAATATATTTTTCCATTTGCTTCGGGAAATTGTATGGTAATAGAAGTAAGACCGTTTAATATAGGTATAAAGGCGTAAGAAACGAAATCTTGTACATTATAAAAGAATTGCAAGTATTCGTGTTTCTTCATTTATTTTTATTTTGAGTCTAAGATTCTGAAAATGTTTTGCACATCCAGGATCCGATTTACAAAACTTGAAGCTTGGGACAAAACCTCGTACGGAGGCCTCTGCAATTCTTTGCCAATGTAATAGATATCACCGAGGTGAATTTCACGAAGTATTTCATGAAATAGCTCAGTAATTTACAATTTATATAAACGTTTTTCAAACAAAAGACAACAAAACAGAAAACCTGTTCCACATTTTTATATGTTTCGCTTTCATGGCTTCAGTTTATTGTGTGTTACATCAAATATAAGCTAATATATTTGAAAAAAGGGTCTCGATTTTTCCTGGAAAAAACTGCAAAATTAGAATAGCATAAATAATTTTTATTCATTATATTGCAAACTATAACTAATTAAATCACAGAAATAACACCAAGGTAATGCAAATAAACTGCAGGGAGCTACTCGCCCATTGGTCGGTTGAGGGATAAAAAATTTCATTGGCTGCCATTTTGAATACGGGATCTAAGTTCAAATGTAAGACATCAAATGATTTTAGCAGAAAGTTCAACAGCTATAAACTGCTGTTACTATTTTATATACCGTTATGTTAATAAATGTAACGTATCAACTGGGTATTTCATCCCGCCTGAAATCTTAGCTAACAGCCGCAAAACTAAGCAAAAGATGAATAAAACTATTTATTAATATGTCGATCTGATTGCTGCAGAAACTAAAAATTTTGCATAAACTGAAAATTAACAGAAACAGAACTCTGATGTAGTACACAATAATAGTAAAGCTTTATTTAAACATTTGATCTCTCTGACTTATCATTCGCGAAGAAACACACCAAGCGAATCTTCACTGCCAAACTGCAAGCAATTGAATTCAAAGCAGACTAACAACCAGCTGAAGCTGCCAAACGCTCCTTATTAAAATTTGAAATTTTACCCAAATTTATAATTTAAATTAATTTGCATTCTAGTGGAAGTGGTAATGCCAAAATGATAAAATAACTGTTAATTAAAATAAAACTTAATAATTGCCAAATCTAAATTTCACCTTTTATGATTTAGAGTTGGCAATATATTTATATCACAATATCAGATAAAGCTGTTAAATAAAGCTACAGGAAAGAATGCTTGATGTAGTTACATGCACCCTTCTATATCTTTGTACTGCCAGGTGAAAAACATAAAATTTTCTTATTTCGATTTTAAAAAGGATTTTTTAAAATAGAGCATTTTTTAAAGGCACTTGCCATTTTAGGCTTTCACCACTATAAAGACAGGAAGTGGTGGTTATTTTATTATGGAGGCACCTAATAGGCGGTCACCGTTACCTCCTGTGAACGGACAGACAATTTACATCCATGCCTTCTCCAGGATTCGAACCCAGGCTGTTTGGTATCGCAGTAGGGTCCCCTAACCTTTGTACCGTCTGGGCGGCTCATACAATAAAGGTTGATTAGCATTGTAGAGTCATCAGGTCTTTTGAAGCTAGAAGACGTGAAGAAATGAACAATGCGTTCGCAGGGACTCGAACCTGGACCTATAGAATACACACCGAGTGAGCTACCTTTACACCACGAAGGCATACAGATAGGACGTAGAAAATGCCTTATAGTACTGTATTAAAACGACTTTAACACTCTTAGGATATGTGTTTTTGGATTACATTATTAGGTTGATGTTCTGCAGACTCCATTTCTTTAGTGTCTCAACGTTTTAATTTTCCCATAGATATGTATGACGATGACTCATATGAATAACAATGATTGAAAACAAGCAGCCACTGAATGTCACATTTATAAATGGATATTTGTAACTTAAATCAAAAATGCATTTAGTTAATCTGAAACATAAATTTTTGGTATATTAAACTGTACATTTTTAGAATAAGAAAATATTGGCGGGTTATTAATGTTTGTCTAAGATCAGTGAATTGTGGTTTTGTATTATGTTCTTCAATGTTTTGCAATATTTCATAGCACCTGAATGAGCACATGTTATCTCCCTAAGAATTTCTTTTAATGATCTGCTTTTTAGAAAATTTGTCTTGGGAAAGGGCTATTGCGAAATAAGTTAGAAATTTTCTTTTATATAAATATATATGTGAATAATAGCATCAGCATCAAATTAATTTTAAAATTAAATCGTTACTGTTTATTTATTTATTATATTAGTAACCTTTTACCTTCTTCTATCGACACCCGAATCTCACTCGATCTCTCTAAATGTCGCATCGATCCTTGGGAGTCTAAAACAACCATTTTGGAGACCCCTCTTATACAGAAAAATTGTAAGAGATATAACAAAAGCAGTACTTATAAATAAAAACTCTTATTAACTTCTATATTCAGTAATACAGATAGATATCTAAGTTTTCGCTAATAAGTTTTTCTAGTTCTTTTCAGTAAGTCTTCTAATCTAAATCCAAAGAGACTGCTACAAATGCGCAATTTCTTTAAAGCCGCCCTGATCGAAATGGTGGTTAGCGGTGCCAATTTTGCTTTGTCACTAGCTCGGGAATCAGGAGAAGATATATATAATAGTAAATGTATTATATCTTTTTGACATGGCGGTGTTTAAAATATACTGGAGCCGAAAATCTCCTTGGGAGGTTGATCGTACGGAAAAAGGTGTAGAATACCCTTGCATCCTTGCTTCCTCGCGATGTTTTCATCAAAATTCGTATGAAGAGCTGGACAATTGTAGTTCCCTTAGATATCCAAAGTTTTGGCCAACGATACGCGCAACACTCTTTCTCTTAGTGATGGTGAATTCGTGTATCTGATCTAGATTAGGATTTAAATTAGAGGGGACAGTAACAAAAAACTTGTCCTTAGAAATTTTAATGGCGATATTTATGACTAATTTTATCAATGTTTCGTATTTAGTTCTGAAATCCTACATTACTTTTCATTAGGAACTGTTTAAAAATATAATACAAGAATTAACAATTGAACTGATCTATATATATATAATGCAGCAGACTTAGCTGTATAGTAATATTGTAGAAACAGCTGATGACATAAATGAAGAAATTATGGCATTTTATCATTGTAATGAGGGAGATTTAGATATTATGATGTTGTAGAAATACTTACTGATGGCGAAAAATGTTTATCCGTAATGAAGAGCAATTTGGCAGCCGAGAGAGCTTAAATATTCATCTTTATTTTCAAAGCTATAATGCGGCCGCAAACAACTTGACACACTACTCGTACCTATTTCAAAACGTTTACAGTTTTGTTAGCTTTGCAGCAAGAAGAGAGACAGCAGCAAGCACAGTCCAGCTAGGCCGAAGTATAGAAAGCAAGTTAGTTATGTTCAGGATGAAATCTTAATTCAGAAAGAGTTAGTTTCGGTTTTCAGTGCATTTCCTTTGATAATTAATACTGGTGCAAAAATATTACGGTCTGTTTGAGTTTTAGATCCATTTACACCATCAGAGTCATATCACATGGATTAGCCTCGAAATGACATAGTGCAGAAAAAGATTACAATTTTTAGACTAGAAAGGGAAATACCAATTAAAACTAAGCATTGAGGGCCTATTAATAATTTAAATTATAATTTATAGTTACATATTTTAACACATATATATTACTAAATTGTTTGTTTTATATTTTTAATCCCTCAGTTTTTCTAACTACATTCTTTATTCTAGTATTCTTTTTAAGATCTTTCAAGGTTTTCCTGTTAATTTACTTTGTTTTATGGCTGTTATATCAAATAACATGAGTTTAATGCATTATATGTCATGCACTTTATTGGAAATTTATATCATCATAACTATTTCACTATTTCTCTAACTGTTTTCTACCTAATGAACATCAAATCTTTTACCTTAATATTAATACCAATATAAACTCATAATTTATTTAATTGATTAATATAAACTCAAGCTCCGTTATGTAAGGCCAATCTTCAATTAAAATCTAATCCAGACTCTCATATTCACTCCGTTACGTAAAGTCAGTCTTTAATTAAAATCTAATCCATAATCTCAAATTCATTAAATTAACATGCCAATCAATCACTCACTCTGAGAAATGCACCACTAATTATCTTCATATACACATATACAGAGATACAGATCTGTATGAAATTATATAATGCATCATGTACAGAATTTTCCAATAACTGAGAGCACTACAGTAACCCTAGGTTGAGTGCGAAAATTTCAAGTTCCAGCACAAAATGCGTTATAGCTATGATAGTGGTGCTGAGTAATATATATAAAAGCTGATTTTAAAGTTCTATATAATTTTAATACAGAAATTGTTAGAATGTCTGACTTCACACGTCAGGTGATTCTTTGTCACCACCAAGGGATAGGAAGCATCCATTTCTGAATAAAACGCCGATGAAAGTGAGTTAATTTTTTATGGCCTCATCTTCGATTCAACGTATCCAAAAAAACATTTGGGGGGAGTGAGTGGGGGGAGCACTCATTCTAAAATCCAATCTTGATTGTTACTCCATAGGTGAAAATTACACCTATGAAAACTTCACGCATTTTGAGGAATACTTTCATGAAATTCTTTTCCTGGGGGTGGGGGAAGGAGATACCTTCATGCAGCATTGAGTTAAAGCAGCTCTCGAAATTATCACTACATACACAAGATGTCGCAAAAATGTACACAAACTTTGAATTGTCATAAAGCTAATGTTCATTAACATATGTTTTATTTTCAGAATTTAAAAGAATATAAAGAAATTAATATCCCACATTTTTTTTCAATGTCTGTTTTAAAACAAAGCCCTTCATCGCTCCAAATATTCCTTCTTGGAAACCATGCCTCCTCTGCTCATCTTGTGAAGTAATACTTTCAAAACCACAACCAGTGGACCGCATTATCTTCACTGACAGCACAGATAACTTAGAATAGGACTGAGAATAAGCTGAGAGCTTAGAATAAGACTTTTGCAATGGCAGGTTTTCAAAATGCGATTGACAGGTGAATGCAATGAAAGAAATTTCTATCTCACGACCCTCTTTGCGACACATATTTTTTTCAATTTTGGACATACATTTTCGTTAACTTTTCTTGACATGTGAGGTCGTGTACATTCGCTGCTTCCCAAAACATTTCTGTGGACATTCTGAATAGTTTCATTTGCTTCAGAATAATAATCAAATTCAAATGGTAGTAAGTCAAGTTTTTTTTAAATGGATCTAGGAAATTCTCTCCTAAACTGCCTCTGCACTTCAGCTGCATCTGAACTTCCAGTAGCTTAGTTTGGTTTATTTAAATACGGCAAGAGAAGGGACGCCTGCGTGAAAGACTTTCTAAGGGAAACTGCCTCGTATCCGCATTACACATGGGGAAAACCATGAAAACGCACATGCAACCAGCCCGTTATCTGTAATTCGAACCCCGGACCGAACTATTAGTATTCAACGACTTTACCTGGCGCTTTAGGATTTTTTTTGGGGGGGGGTATGTTTGTTTAATGCTTAGTTTTTCATAATTTTTTTTCAAAACGATTAAACCCGAAAGGAGGGAAAATTAAACGAATTACTAGTTTGTAAACACGTATACATTTTCTTGGGACATTTCATAGTTCGGAAGGTTGAGTTTAGCCTTACATACATTCATAGGTTCCAGGTTTAAGAATAAATCAAATAAGGTAATCTTTCACGTCACTACACATTTTGTCAACTGAAATTTTTGGTAAAAATGTACAAAATATAAGATTCTAAATCATTATCGAAGCCGTATTTAGTCAGGTAAAAACTTCCTTAATTATGCGATCAAAATTCATTCATATTATTAATTTAAATTTTGGGAACTCCATGCGACCATTTTTAAGAGGAGTAACGCTTAACAAATTTTATAGCAAAATTTTAAAGTGCACTCTTCGCGTCAGAAAAATGATTCATAAAGAAGCATAGGTTTTAAACTCAGAATTCCAGAAATGCCAAAACTCTTTTTTTTTTTTTTTTTTTTTTTTTTTTTTTTACGTAACAAAATTCAGTTTTAATGCGAAATCTAAAATCATCATTTAGGCAAAAGCTTTCTTCGGTTAAATGTTGTTTGAGCCGCGTAATTTTGAAATTTGTAACGTTAATTTTATATGCTACAGACCAGCTTTTATCCAAAATATTTTTAGTAGACTAAGAAACAATTTATCGATTGGAATGATCTCTGTAGAAGGCTTAATACATAGTATCTACAGAAGCTCAGCTGAAAATTTAAAATTCATGGATTTTGCTTAAAAGTTCTCAAATGATCAAACGTTGAAATGGAACACCTATTTACACTCATGTCCATAAATTAAGGATAATGCAAAATTAGGCAAAGGAAGAGTTAGAAGCAAAACAAATTTGACTTATTTGTAAAGCTTATTTATTAGACAAAAGGTAAAGAGCAAAAACAGATGCTATATGTTTAATATTATTAAAAAAATTAGCGATTTTTTCTCGCTGGAGCAAATTACAAAAAAAAAACTATTTACAAAAAACCAATATTACATGGTTGGTATGATTATTAGTACATTGTATGTCTCCCAGACGATGCAATACAGTCCGTACAACGCCTAGGCATGCTGAGTATCAAATTATCGATCTGATCTTGGGGGATATTACACCACTCAAAAAGCAATGCTCTCCGAAGTTCCGGTAGACATGTAGGAGGAGGTTGACGGGCTGCAACTCGTCGGCCATGCATGTCCCACACGTCCTCTACTGGGTTCAAGTCCGGTGAGAATGCTGGCCAGTCCATACGTGTGATATCCTCCGATTGAAGGCATTCGCTTACGATATTTGCACGGTGAGGACGGGCGTTGTCATCCATAAACAGAAATTGTGCGCCCATGGCGCCCCGAAACAAACGTACATGTTGTTCCAGAATGATTCTCGATAGATTTGGCTTGTCTTGGTTCCAATTTGAACATGCAGGTCAGTTCTGGAACCCAGAATAATTCCAGCCCAAACGGGCACTCCTGCACCACCGTAACGGTGTCGTTCAATGATGTTTTCTTGGTGGTAACGGGTACCTGGAGCTCTCCATATGAAAGTCCGGCGAGAATCAGACTGCAAGCTAAACCTGGACTCGTCGGAAAACATCACACAAGCCCACTGTTGCGGTGTTTACAATGCATGCTCTCTACTGCAGGATAACCGCAGGCGACAGTGAGTTGCAGTAAGTGGAACGCATCTGACAGGTCTACGAGCATATACACCAATCTGCCCTAAGCGTCTGTACACGGTCTGCCTTGAAATTGTCGTACCAGTGGCTGAAGAGAGCTGACGAGACAGGTCTGAGGCTGTGCTCCGCCTGTTTCTTTTGCCAGTAACTGCCAAATACCGGTCCTCATTCGGCGTTGTAACGCTGGGGCGACCTGTGCTGTAACGTGTACTCACATTACCATCATCTTGGAATCGTTGCCAAAGCCTGGAGATGACACTCTGTGCAATTCCAAGTTCCTCTGATACTTCCAGTTGGGACGCCCACCTTCCAGATGGCCGATAATTATACCACGTAAAAAATCATCCAAATTTGTCCTTTGTGTCATAACTATTCGGTTATTGTACTGAAATGCTTATGAAGCGCCTGCGAACAATTTTACTTCTTTGCCTGTATTCCTTATATATCAATCTCTTACACTCTCGTCATTGTGACGTACCATCGATGTCATCTGGTTACTTCCTGAAATTTTCATATGATTCTTGAAGATGTGTGTAGTGATTTTACAGGTGATATATTTATTTTAGAGTTCGATTTCCACGTGACTCCGAATTATCCTTAATTTATGGACATGAGTGTAATATTATTCATTTCTAAATGTAAAATCATCGGCTTGCGATTAGTCATTCAAGATACATCTTTCATTCGTTCCATTGGAATAGATACTTCAAGACCATTTACCTTTAGGCTTGCCTTGTAACCATTTACCGTTAGGCAACGACTGCTGCGAAAGATAACAGAATCATTTAATTCGCTAAATTCTCCTAATCGCTTCCGACGGGTGATTCTATACGTTACGATCGTAAATAAGGGGTGGGTGCGTACGACCTCGAGGTGCATATTTTAAAGCAACAGATATAGCTAAACTATCTTTTCTGCAGACTTACCATTTATTATGATAATTTTCTCCGATATTTTATAATTAGTTTATAATACGCTAACTATAAAAATTATCATAGAATAGCATAAAGAAATCTCTAAGTAAAATGCATCCCCGTTTTTTCAGTGCTTGTTTCAGTTCGAAACCCTCGTCGCTCCAAATCATATCAGATAAATGCAGATTTACCACTGCGAATGTATTTTTATGAGCGAATTTTAGTGTGAATAGTACTGCAGCAGTGACTAAAGCTACAATTACAGCAAGACAGGCAGAATTTCTTTTTTTAACAAGATGGGGGCTCCCCATATTTTCACGCTTAGCTGAAAGTAGAAACTTTCGTTTCTTAGATTAGACAAACATTTTTAATTGACTCTTCTTTTCATCTGCAGATTTCACGCTCATCTGGCATAACATCATATGGATTTTTCTTATAAGATTACATCAAATGTCGTGTCTTCGTGCTACCGTTGCGATGGGATTTAGTACATAAGCTAAAAAGAACCACGCGCGAGCAATCGAGACAATCGACTGTGATATGTTAAGACATGGAGGCCAACAGGCTGAATTAAAGCTTGCTGTATACCCGGAAATAGGAATAGCATATATTTAGTAACTGTAGGATGCACACAAAACTTGTTAGAAATTCTTTACGTACTGATATGCACCTTTTTTGCTAGCCGGTATAGCGGTTAATGGTGTTGACCATGGAGGTAGGAAGTAAGATGGAGTCGCCCTAAACAAGTTTCTCCGTACCCTGCTCTGAAGCACCGGCGATCCCTACGTGGTGACCAAAATATTGGGTCATTTACCATTGAGTTCTATGGGATTTGACGCGTTCGGGTGTAAATATTTTGTAATTACGTCGCAAATATACATATAAATGTATATATTTTCTTTTTCTACAACACTTCAGAGTCCTAAGTATGTGAAAACAACATATTTTTAAACAACATTTCATTCTGAACGGAATTAAATGCTATACTTTTCACAGGACAGTTTTCTCAGAATGGTTTAATTTGAATGAAATATTTTCACAAGTTTTCGTTAATTACATTAGAAAAAAAATTAAGGTAATTCGATTTTATTCGGTTAAGATAAAAAATTAAGATCAAATTTTATTGTATTATTAATATTAAAATTATGCATTATTTCTTTTCTATTTATAGAGCTTCTTCCTAAAATACTTTCTTAAATATAACATGATTTTTTGGCTTCTTTTAAATCGAAAAATGTAAGTCAATTTATAATTAAAGCTCTATTCGGTTCATTTTAAATTAGAGAATTATTAGGAATTAGTGAAATACTTTAAATAAGTAAAATTCCTAATAATTAAATAGGTATTAAATAGTATTTGACTTTCTCTGAACATTTCTGAAAGGGAATAAAATAAGTTTTTTTTTTTTTTTTTTTTTTTAAGTATTATTTAAAACTTGTAACTGAGTTATTATAAAATGTAAAGGGAATAATTCTTTTAATTATACTTATCAGATTTCTTTTTACCCTTCATTTCAACAATACATATTCCAAAACTCTTTATTACGTTCTTAAGTGCGCATCTCATAGCATTTGCATTACAATACCTTTTAACAGATTGCTTTCCAATACGAACAATTCTTGCTTAAATAGTTTTATAACGTATTTGTCAACAGGATTTCAATTTATGTTTACAATTCAATATTAAGGTTATTATATATTTAGATAACATTTATAATAATTATAAATTAGATACATTTAATCATTAGATTTCTTCACAGTACTTTCACAGTTGTTTATAAGTGAATAAATTCTTCATTTCAAATACATTTATAAATAATTTAATGAATATTTAAGTATTTTGTCAAAGGCAGATACATGCTTTTTGCAAGCACATGCATAAATACCCATACATATTTCCTATTTATCATTTCCGGCATGTGCAAATCTTTAATTTCTGTGCATTCACTATATTTTTCGTGTAAAGTAATTTATACTAATTTAGCATACACCCGAAAGTTTTACATAAAAAATATATATGAATATAATTTGAATGAAAATTATAAGTATTATTTTTAATACCCACTCAAAGGTCAGTTTTTCTTCAAAATTCCTCCACGATGGCATCTCTCTCTTTAGGCAGATAGCCCTTGCATGCGTTACTCTATTTAATAAAAACTTAATCTGACCTATGCGCCTAATTACAAATATTTTAACATACATAATTTTATATTTACATTTAGCCATCAAGTTTCAAACTTTTCAAATCTTCTAGAAAATAAATTTTGGCAGATCTCTTTTAGCAATTTTCTTAAAATCTATATTTTTGTAGTGCAACAGCTTAGAATTTTATAAAACAAACTCATAATCAAAATCGCTGTTGTTAGTTATCGAAAAATAACCAAGATGTGATTTTTGCGTAAATGTCAGTAAAGTATACAAATTGCTATTATCCATCACACTATGAATGTTTCTTTCATGCGAGAGTGTCCCTTTTTCGATTTCTATGGAACTGTCGTGTGTCGAAATACTATCAGAATCTTGTCAAGCGAGCTTCTGAATGTAAACAAAGAACACCCCGTCTGGTGACCCAAGCTTCAAAGCAGTGCTTCACTTCTAGCGCGGAATGGTGACCCAAGCTTCAAAGCAGTGCTTCACTTCTAGCGCGGAATGGCCCCTCCTCCCTTTCCTACCTCCATGATGTTGACAGCCATACCGATGGGCGTGGGTTCGATTCATGGAAAAGACATGAATGTTTGTAAGCTGTAGCGTTTGTGCAGCAAGGGAGGCACTCATGACGAGCCGAATGTCCTCTCGAGAAGTTGGTGGTATAGAAAAAGGAAAGGAAGACTCTCGGACCGCCCCCGGGCTGTTCTCTCTCTCTCACAACTGATTCGGAACTCCACCTGTGGGACTATACCTGTATGACCAATGATGAATTTCTGGTGTCCTACCCACTTCTACTTATGCTTGTATTTATCATAGCTATTGTATAGTGGTTCTGATAAACCCCTCAAACACTAAAATATATAAAAATTCCCATTTTTAAGTAAATAAAGACAAATCATTGCATTGTGTGTGCATTAAAGAAAGTCAAAAGCTTAACATTCCGACAACAACCTTGGTTAAAAAGAGTATATAGGTGGCTGGAAACAAATAAAAATAACTCATCTCATTAAATCAAACTAAATTATTTATTTTTTAGTTGAATAACTTAAACATATAACAAAACGAAAACCTCCCGAGAGATAGGTTGAAAGCATTGGAAAAAGTAGCACTGGAAGCTATTATACGCATGAAAACTATCACTTACTGACACGCGAAAAAAATTTTTTTTTCTCGACAATTACATATTTTAACCTTCCGAAGTTCCGACAACTTAATGTCAGACTTTACCAGAGGGACGAGTAGTTTAGAATTCTTAAATAATTTATAGGATGAAGGAAATTCATGGAAAATTTTGTAAACTATTTGTCTGAAGAAAATGTTGAGTGGTATAGTAGCGGTTTTTCCGGTAAAGATGCTAGTCTTAGCAATTTGGTCCTCGGACGAGAACGCATTCGGTGGACTGGTAAATTCTTCCGCTGAAGAGCGCCTTCCCTCATCTAGTATTTTCTTAGGAGTACTTGCAACGGGCCCGCAGTTCACGGGCCGACGACTAGGCCTGGAGAGGACATCGTGGAAGCTCGGCTGGCATACTGGAATATTTATCTCGGGAATCTGATGTTTTAGAAGTCACAAGCTGAAACCATGACAGATAGTGAGGGAGAAGTATTACCCTGAGACATCATCCTTACTTGGTCAGTGTCAGCATTATAATATAGAGGAGCTAAGCACATCCCTTAGTCGCGCTTCAGAGAAGCGGAGATAATTTTAGCCATGCAAATTAGTTGAAAATCTGCTCTTTCTTGGACATGGACTTAATCTTATTCTGACCGAACTATTTTGCCGGCTCCATGAGTTTTAGCCGCAATGAGTGGAAAATTTCTGTGGAGTGGAAAAGAGAGAGTGGAAAATTTCTGTACCGTGGGGATCTCACTAAGGGAAAGTCTGACGAAGGATGGCAGGGGCGCAGATGCCCCAAAGGTGGTGAGAAACTTCAGCATCCCCGCCAAGAACAAAACAATACAAAAATTTCTACTTTTTCGTATCTTCAATTCAGTCCCTTTCGTCCTTTATGCCAATCAAGCCCAAAAAATAGTATCCATTTCGCGCGCTTTTTAACCCTGCAGAAATGAGTGGAGTACCCATTAAATCACCTGTCCAAATCCCCCAATTCTGAAGATTAAATAGCTGTTCGAAAATTGGTTTCCAAGCCTGAAAAATCCTTTGCTATTTCTAACGAAAAGTTAAACTTATTTGAAAATAATTTCTCAGCTATTTAACCTAGATCAACAAATATCAGTTCATGAGAAAGGCAAAATTTTTCTGTACACAGTGTACAAATTTCAAATAAATAAATCACTATATTTTTTAATTCAAATAATATTCAAAAATTAGTTAAGACGCCTGTCTCTTTTAAACGAGAAAGGAAAGAATGTACAAGTTAAACTAAAGGCCGGGTAAATGAGTTTTTCAAAATAAAGAAAACTAAGCTTAGATAAATTAACTAAGAGAAACTAAATTTGTAATAAAAATTAACTGAGCAAATAGTGATAAGGTATTTTCTCCCTTCTTTCTTCATGGCTTCGTGGTGTGACGGTAGAACACTCGACGCGTATTCGAGAGGTCCAAGCTGGAGTCCCGGAGAGGGCATTGTTCATTTCTCATGTCTCCTACTTCAAAATAACCCAATGCCTCGACAGAAGCGCCAGAACTAAAATAGTGGTGGCTGATGATTCTTCACCACCAGGATTTGGCGACTGGGTCCCCTAATCCCCAGTCGCCCTTTAAAAGAAGGAGTATAAGGTAGTTTCTTCCTCCTTCCATCATGCCTTCGTGGTGTAATGATTAGCACACTCGGCGCGTATTCGAGAGGTCCAGGTTCGAGTCGCGGCGAGGGTGTTGCATATTTTTCATCTACACCTGCTTTAAAATAACCTAATGACTCTTAAAACTGATAGCTTTAATTCGGAATATGATTTAATTAATTAAATTCCTTTGACTACACAATATAATTAGTATACTATTGTAGAATCGGTACTTACTGTCTAGGAATATGATGTTTGTGAACTTACTTCCGATGTGGCTGTCTAGGGGCTAATAAACTAGTCCGATTTATGTAAAACTTGAATATTTAATTTGCACCAAACTACAAAGTAATTACATACGTAGAAGGAAATAGGTGAGATTATTTACAGATGAAGAGAAGGAATCATCTTTAATATGCAAACATCTTTTAATCGCGTCATCGTCTTAATGGCGGAATCGTCTGAATTCTATCATCGGAAAAGTAAAAGATTTATTCTCACAGCTTGTCGCGTCATCCGATTATAATGAACGATGCCATCCCACAAATGCTCGTCCATCCTGATGGAATGCGGCCTCGCATTCTCGTAGCACCACCATCTACATCTAGGAATCTGAAAAATAAAATTTAAAAAAAAAAAAAAAAAAAGTTTTTAGTTACTATTGAGGGAAAAGTCGTCTTAAAAGGTTTATTTCAGCCATCTTTTCTCATCATCTTAACATCTACAGAAATAACGGCGTTAGCTCTTCTTAAATGCTCTTTCAGTGCTCGTTCATCTTTAACGGTCTATCTGAATACATACATTTCACAAATACGTCTTCCTTTGATGTTGTCTGGAACAATTCGTCTGGATTCGTCTTTACATACGTCTTAATATCGTCTGAATACGTCTTCTGAATGGGTCTTCTTAGATACCGTCTGGATACGTCTTCTGAATGCGTCTTCTTAGATACCGTCTGGATACGTCTTCTGAATGCGTCTTCTTAGATACCGTCTGGATACGTCTTCTGAATGCGTCTTCTTAGATACCGTCTGGATACGTCTTCTGAATGCGTCTTCTTAGATACCGTCTGGATACGTCTTCTGAATGCGTCTTCTTAGATACCGTCTGGATACGTCTTCTGAATGCGTCTTCTTAGATACCGTCTGGATACGTCTTCTGAATGCGTCTTCTTAGATACCGTCTGGATACGTCTTCTGAATGCGTCTTCTTAGATACCGTCTGGATACGTCTTCTGAATGCGTCTTAGGTATCTTCAAGATCCGTCCTTCGAATGCGTCTTCTCAAAATCATCTTCTTTAAGCCGTCTTCCTTCACACATTTCATCCTTAGACATCACCTTCAGTCTTCTTAAATTAGTTCACGTCTTTAAAATAATAGTCCATTAGTCAAATCGTGAGAAATTTGTCAACTTGGGAAAAAGTCTATAATCAGAAATCATCAAAATCGGTATTTCATTGTCAAAGCCTTTCGGGTTTCTTCCTATATCTTCTGAATCTGTTTTTTCGCTTCTTTTTTCTCACACCTTCTTTAATTTCTTTTGTTCCGTCTTTGCTTTCCGTATCAGCGTCGTTGTGATCAGGTTTTCTGACTGACTTCTGCTTTTCAATCTTCTCTTTTTCGGTGGTCTCTGTAGTTTCTTCGTCTCCAGTGGCTTCATTTGCTTCTCTATTGCAAGGTATTTTACTGAAATTGTTCTAGTAGAATTCACATTTGATTCATCATCTTTAGCAACTGACTCTTCTCCGGAAAAATTATTCTCTTCAGAATCTCCTTCTGCAGTGTCGTTTCTCCTCGTTGGCTTCGAAGCTAATTGTACTGTGCTTGAGTTTCCTTTTTGCTCTAATTCAAATTCATCTTTAATAGCATCATTTTCACTTATATCAGAATCTGCATCACTCGGGACGTCGTCAGAATTCACAATCAGGAAATCATTGCCACTTGCTTTGATTGTAGATGAAGTGTCCAGTTTGATCACATTCTGTACTGTAACAGGAACTATACTAACAGGATCAGTTTCTGGTTTTGGAAGAAAAAAACCATAATTAACAACTTTTCCATATCCTTCTTGAGAACCATTTCCATCGCAATGAGCATTATTATGCTCTTCAGAATAATTCTCAGATTTCTTGTTTTCTGCGATAACGCAAATATTTGATTTAAATAAAAAACCATCGATTTGGAATTCACCTTCAAATCTCTCTATAGGTTTGTTAACCAAATTCCGTTAACTCTAGCTCTGCCGACTTCAGTTCAGGAGAACCTATCTTCTTATGTATATCTTCTCGGATTAACGTTACTTGACTACCAGTACCTATTAAAGCATCAATTTGCAAATTACCCAAATTAACAGTTTCATGCATTTCTTTCTGACAAGTCTGAGTTATTGGAGTAATAGCTTTGGCATCTTGGATATTTTTAGATGATGTTTTCGAACAATCTATGGCTTTGTGTCCAAACAAGTAGCATTTAAAACACATAAATCCTTTACTCTTATTGTTACAAAAATTAGATTTATGACCTAAACTTCCACAATTATAACACCTTGGCTCTTTAATCTTACGAGGTACAGCGCGTGTTTTATTGTGTGTTAGTACTTGAACAACCCTTATTTTTCGTATCTGGAACGCGAATTTTCTCATAAATTTTTAATTTCTCTTTCAATTCAGAAATAGTTTTACAACCGTACAAAATTATTTTGTTACTACTCTGATCTGGTATCCCATTGATAACATAATCAAGAATTGATGAATCATCAACAGAACCGCGACTGGCTATTTCACGCATGGCAATTAAATATTCGGAAAGTGATTCACCAGGTTTTAAGTATCGTTTCTGTAACAAATTATGAAGTTGTGCACTGTTTATTTTAGAACCAAATTCAGATAAAAGATTTTCTTTTAATTTGTCCCATGATATTATACCCTTCAAAGACCTAATAAATACTTTAGCAGAACCAGTAAGCAATTTTTTAGCAAACACAATTTTCTGTAATTCAGATAACTTAAATAATTTAAAAGATTCTTCTAAATCACCAATGAAGGATTCAACTGGATATGTATCAGTGCCATTAAATTCAGAAACAGTTTCTAAAATATCACGAAAATGTAGGGAAATATTGCTAGGCATTATAATGTTTTCATCCACTGAGTTATTTATGGGAGGTGATTCTGACCGAACAGAATTAATATCATCACTTTTATCAGAATCATAAACACTTTCGTTTTCAGATTTTTCTCATCATCGTCATCACTTTCGGATTTTAAGAGCTTAAAATCACAAAGACTATTCAATATTAAATCACAGTTTTTATCAAGATTTGAATCATAATTAAGATGTAACAAATTACACAGAGAAATAAAATCATTTGCAGTAAGAGTTTTAAGTAATTTTTGTTTTGTTTCTTCAATATTAAAATCAGATGGAAAACCACAAAAGTTACGCAATCTAGCTCTATTTTTTCGATCCCCTAAAGTTCCAAACACAATTTGATGTAAAAATTTAATTGACTTAGTAGGCCCAGTCTTTAAAGAATTTGAAATTCTAGGAATAGAATTTAAGGTAGTCATCTTAATTCACAATATCATAGAACAAACACTATTCTTAGAAGTAACAATGTGGAAATAATCGAAACAAAACTTACTTCTCTTATTTTGTAATATTCATAATGCTTCTTCCTAGGCTCATCCCGGCCTGAGCGCCCGAATCTGTAGAATCGGTACTTACTGTCTAGGAATATGATGTTTGTGAACTTACTTCCGATGTGGCTGTCTAGGGGCTAATAAACTAGTCCGATTTATGTAAAACTTGAATATTTAATTTGCACCAAACTACAAAGTAATTACATACGTAGAAGGAAATAGGTGAGATTATTTACAGATGAAGAGAAGGAATCATCTTTAATATGCAAACATCTTTTAATCGCGTCATCGTCTTAATGGCGGAATCGTCTGAATTCTATCATCGGAAAAGTAAAAGATTTATTCTCACAGCTTGTCGCTTCATCCGATTATAATGAACGATGCCATCCCACACTATATACTTTCGAAACTTCTAGGTGAATTATGAATCAAATTGTATGTAATAACCAAATCTGAATTATTAATAACAAATCAAAATTTTCTCATAATATGCAGAAATGAAGATTAGATAAAGAATGTTTCTGTCTCGCAACACCTGAGATCAGAAATACAGGTGACAGAGAATGCATACTTCTCGTCGCTACTAAAGGTTAGCAGGAATTAATTGTCTCCAACATCCTATCAGGAGTTTATTACAACAAAAATACTTTTGACACGGCCAGACAAGGGCGACAGTAGATACATAATAGATTTCAGATCTTTTCCTGGTGCATAATAATAAACAGTCTGGTTTCTTTAGTACTTGGTTTATTGTGGTTATCATTTCCGAACTTTACTGGCGTCTTCATTCTATTTGACAAATGTTTTGAACCAAAGCTGAAGTAGCTGAAGATTATATTGCAGATGTAGTTTATTGATGCACGGTTCTTAATGGTTTGGTTTATTTAATTATAGCAAAGCACACTAGGACTATCTGGAGGAGGGCTTTCTAAGGGAAGCTGGCTCGTATACACGTTACACATGGGGAAAACCACGAAAACGCCCATGCAGCCAGCCCGTTCGCGGGATTCGAACTTCGGACCGAGCTACCAGTGTTCAGTGACTTTACCGCTCGGCGGCTGGTGGGCGTTTTTGATAATGAATTTCTTAAAAGAGTTTATGCCGCAGGTCAGTTGAGGTAAATGAGTGGCCGCTGTAAGTGGACAGTAAAAGGCATAATGGATCAAAATAAAAGCACAATTTCAATTCCGCTTAAACTGCTTCAGAATTCGTAATATTTCCATTAAAGAAAGCATAAACAAGTAACTCTTTCAACTGCGTTTAATACAAATTTCCATTTCCTTTTGTTATTTCCATTATTTCTAAGATATCTTCCGTAAGAATGGAAACATTACGCAGAATTTCGATCCACCGATAAATATTTTTAATGTATATTGGCGTTCATCCACTCAGGATGTGCCCCATCCCTTTCCAGTACAATGAGATATAGTTGCGATTAGTCAGAAAGTTTTCTCCAATAAAACAATACGCTTCGTTAAAGCAAAATAAAGAGTAAAAGCTTTGTCTCGTACATTTATCTTTTTTATGGCTAAGCTACGAGAAGCATCTTTCCAAGAACGGAAAGGATTTCCAGACCTCCACCCCCCGCACCTGGTGCCCCCAACCAGCGCAGCTCAAGGAATAGGATTAAATATGTGCATCATTCACGTTCACTTCTTCGCAGAATTTCATCGATTTCAGCCTTCAAGTGAAGAAACAAGAGAAAAATGAAACATGTTCTGTGTAGCATATCCAGTTTGACTCGAGATACACTGAAAAGGCGGAACAAGAGAATTTATCAAGAAAAAAAGGATAAGTCTTCGACGTCATCTCTGTATTATCTTTGGAAAAAGGCTATGACGGTAAGCAAAGATCCCGTTCCTTTGTCCTTGTTGTTTAACTAACAAACATCCCATTTTCTAAGCGTTCGGCCAGTAACCTATTGTATACAAGTTCGGTGAAGATGTATACAGAATGTAACTATATCTCATGCTTTTATCTGGATAATACGTCAATGTCTTTTCACACAGGTGAATTTCGCATAACACTTGCAAGGAAAGACAGAACTAGAACAGAATGTTTTGATGTCTTTTCTAAGTCATCGTATATATTGTGGATGTACTCAAATCGCTATTCACAGCGTGACTCAAAGAAAATTTCCTTGCATTGTAGAACCATTTTATGTAAAAATATGTTTGATTTTAGTGTTTAAGTATCAAAAAACATTTTTATTTTCATACTGTTGCTATTTTCAAGGTTTGTTACTATTTTGGTTTCGGTTAGGATTCAAACCCAAGAGCTTCTTCCTCCGGAGACCGGTTGGTGTTGACAAATGAAGTATTCTGAATTTAGATCGTTGGAAAGACGCTCAAACGCCTTGAAGAGATAGCGAGTCCACTACCGTTTGACTTGGCCGAGACACTTTCTCCTTAAATAGCTTGCATTTATCTCTTATATAAGACCAGTTAATTTCTTTATAGAAATCTCTTTTTTTTTCCTTTCTTATTTTTAAGTTGTTGTTGTGTTGCGACTTATCTCACTTGTCTGATAGTAACATCAGAACAATTCCACGAAATTCATCGTGGCAAGGAATGCAAGATTGAGTGTATCGTTCGCAAGAGCCTTGAGCACCATACAGGTGACAGTATGACTTTGCTATGTTCCGCCCCAAATTTTGATGTAGAGCATCCCGGGGGAACGGATGCAAAGGTCCCCCACCAACCTCTCGAGAGAACTGTCGTCTCGCCGTATATTTAGAGTGTCCCATACCGTACGGACACTATACATTTACAAACATCTTTGATTTCTCCGGGATTCAAACCCCGGCCCTTCGGTACCGCAGTAGGCTTCCATAACCCCTCACTATACTGTTTGGGCAGCCTTATTTTTATAGAAAGCTCTTGTCTCTTCAAGAAAGCACTCAAAGAAAACTCTCAGATCACAATTACATTAGTCAATTAAGTAAGTAAGTCATTCCATTAAGCAGAAGTATTACTCAACAGGAGAAAGACCAAGAAATATGTGGGGGGGAAAAACCATTCCCCCAAGTTATTCATTCAATGACACACATCTTTTATGCTTTTTCTGTTGAATTAAAATCATTAATTGCAGCATTTAAAGCAGCTAAAACAATTCTTATTCAGTCAGTAGTTATTCCTAATAAAGTAATCTCAGAATCAAAAAACTATTAATATATGCATTCCCTCTCTGACATCTGGAAGAGAGATCTTATTGTTTTCATAACCAGAAATTCTCGTCTTGGCAAAATACAAATTGTTGCCTTTAAACTTGCGGAAATATTTGTTGCAAGCTCCTACATAATCAAAGCGAATGTAAAAAGTACATAGCTTAAATAATTAATTCCTTCCTTTATTAAATAAATGCAAAAGTCTCGACATGGCGTTAATTTCTGATGGAATAATTCACCTTCCGCAGATTATCTGGAATTCCTGTAAATTTTAATAATGCAATTTTATTTTTTGAACGCTTAATTTGTAGGAATTAATTCTTAAACTAATAGATCTGTCTTAATTGTTTAATTAAAAACTGCGACCGAGAAATTTCAGCTAATACGAAGATCGGGTTTAAAATTTTTATGCAACCTCTTCCCTTCAATTTTTTTTTTTTTTTTTTTTTTTTTTTTTTTATGATTTTGGGCATTAGAAAATCCATTAGTGGACTCTTCCTAAAATTTTCGAACCGTTATATTAGTCACATTAAGATGTTACACATTTATTGTCTACACGCCTCGAAAAGTGTTAACATAATCCGAAATGTAAGATCTTCAATTTATCTCCTTTTTGCATACCTTCGTGGTGTAACGGCAGCACACTCGGCGCGTATGCAGCGGGTCCAGGTCCCAGTCCCGGCGACGGCATTGCTCATTTTTCATGTCTCCCGTACAAAAATAACCTAATGTCTCTACAGTGTCACGATTGCAGCATTTGATGTTATTCTTGATGTTTCATGGGTTGGCGGTTTGTTCGCATCAGTCATTGGTTTCAAATAATCTTACAAAAAATAATCTAAAAAAGTTAAATTGTGGTTCCTGGGATACCAACTAACGGTTGTTTTGTGAAACTGACCAAATTTTCACCAAATGTTTTTTTAGAATGTGTTGAGAGTGTGGCATCAACAGTGTGGCATGTGGCTCCCTCATTTTGGAGAAGCCGAAAAAAAAAAAAAAATAATAATAATCGGATGAATGTTATTATGCCATAAAACTCTCCATAGAATAATCTTCTCCGAATGCAAGAGCTTCTCGTGCAACTCTCATGGATCGTTTGCGCACCAAAAATGACAATTTTAGTTATTAGCATATTTAATTAAGTAGAAATGAATTTCATCTCGGAAGATTATTTTTTGATTAAAATTAACGTTCTTGAAGCGCGTGTTGGCATAATGAATTAATTGTCAGAGCATATTAAATAAAAATTAATGACACTGTACACGGAAAGATTTAAGAATGAAGATTAATTTCATTACACGTAATGTGCATCCTTCTGTTACATATGTGGGTCAGATTCATGATAGTAATTTTCTCAAGTTAAAAGCACACTTCCATGTTATTTAATTATTTAAAACACACTTTTTTATGTCTGAATTTCTAAATTTCCGAAAGAGATAAATAATGATTTATTTCTTTAGCGCAGGACTAGCCATGCGGCACACTCAAATTATTTATTTACTAATATGGCTCTGCTGTATAATTATCATATAGTGAAATGTTAATCATGTTTAATAGTTAGTGAAAGTTTTGAAGTTAATTTTAGCAGCCCTACAACCCTGAGCTAATTAAAACAGACTCACGTAAAAGATATATGGACGATTTATCTTGAATGAAACACATAGTATAGTAATTAAATAATAATAACCTTTTTGTAGAATGAATTTTTATATGTTGAATAACCGAATGTCGTATCTACAGAGATAAATCTCTTTCTCTACTTTTATTCTTCTTGTCTGCATCAATACAAGTGTTTATAAAGAGGCTTAGTTAAGTTTGAAAGTTAAGTGCGAATAATTTATAATACTGTTTCAGCAAAATTTGTGTACTTCTGTTTAAAAATCTTGAATTTGAAAACAACCGCATCTTAGAAATTAAAGATTACTACGACCCGCATTTTTTTATTACAGTCAGTTAGATTTTGTAACGCTATATTAACAAAAAAAAAAATGGATTGTGTCCATCAAAATGTAGGTACAGGTAGAAGAGTTAATTGAAATTCATCAATTAAAAATAAATAGCTAATAATAATTAATTATCAAAAAGATGTTATACTTTTTGATAGACATGCGTAGATACTATTAGATATTCAGGACGAGAAAGCATGAAAAATCAAATGTGCCTTCACCAGAATTCGATTCACCAATCTTCTAATTGCTAGCTAGATGTGCTACCCATTTACACCACGACATGGGGAATGAGGTAATTTCTTACACATGTATAATGTATCCTTATTTTATTTTAGCAATAATATTTTATGCTTTAGATCTAAATGAACATATTTCCACTATCAAAGCTCGAAACCATACTGGGTATTTATTATGTTCTAGTCAGATCTATATATGTCAGTCCTTTGAATTTTATCTCGATTCATCACAAGTGTAGTCCAACTATGTTACATAGTTGCGCATTCCTGCAGTTCTCTCTCGCCACAATAACCGTGTCAATTCCAAAAGCTCATGCGAACCACTCGCCTCCTTAAAATTATGACCCATTACCCTCGTATCTTCACAGACACGACGGCGTGAACTTGCTCTACTCAGACATTCTGAATAATTTCCTTTGAGCCTGGACTGCGTGACAACAGTTGACAAACACTACAGATTTTGGAAGCGATACTGCATTCAGTAGCGCTCGCCTACAATCCCAGAATATCACTGTCTTTGATATTATCAATCTCAACATGTCAGAGCTCGGACTAAAACTTTAATATTATTTGGATTTGGCATCTTATCCCCCCCCCGTGGTTTTAAGACTTATCCCCTAACACTTTTTGTCCTTAATTTTTGTCAGTCATATCAATGTAAAGTAGTTCTTAATCTTTCAAATTCATTCTTTACATCTGATTTATTATAAAATCATGTACTGCTCTCAATTTCCATTTGCAGGTTTCAGATGAGACAGAAAAAGAAGAGAAGGCTCTAAATTGAACTTGAATCTTTCAGTTGAAAATTAGATATGCTGAGTACTAAGGATACATGAGGCACACGAGACAAATATTTTGTATTCCTTATATTACCTCTAAAAGGCGTCTGTGGAAGGGGCAGGAAATAATGCTCAGTTACACTGTAAGAGAAACACGGGAATATAACACATGAGGCATATGAGACAAATCTCTCATGTGATGACATATGACATAATAAGGGCACACGAAACATAGGATATAATAAGGGAACAAATATTTTGAATTCCTTTCATTACATTTAAAGGTCGTCTGGGCGGCAGCAAGCAGTGCTTAGTTATATTGCAAGAGGGAATACGCCAGAATAAAATTAGAAAAAAAAAATGCAATCTTGGTTTGGTGTACATTTCAAATAAAACTCCATCAGTCCCAAGTGCCGTCAGGCACAGTTCAGACAGCAAAATACTTTTGTTCCTGAAGAAGAGGAACCAGTGTCTACTAATGAGCTATAGTGTTAAAAAACAAAACAATTTCAAGGAAGACTTGATTATCTTCTGGATGCCAATTTCTAGGAAACCCCGAAATTATTTTATAATTCTTCATAAGGGACAGATTATTTAATCGAGTCCTGATTTTGTAACTCCAATAGGCATTGCCAATACTGGAGTCCCAAAGTGCACGGAACACTACTGTTCTTCTAAACTCGGATCCCTGAGACTGAATGGCCTAGCTATAGCGGGAATGCGAGCCAATTTTTATAAATTTCTTCCCAAATGCATCCCTCCTTAAGATAAAGAACCATTGGTTTAACATATTTACTCAAATTACTCAATACTCAAATTTTCAGTATATTTCGCAAAATACTTTATGAATCTTGACACCGATTCTTGGAAAACACACATAATGTAGGCTTCTGGGGTATTAGAAAGAAGCTGTGCGTCTTTCTCTCGATTTAAAAATATTTAAAAGACAAAATGATAGTACATAAATATTGGTTGCTCCAAAATATATTCGATATGTAAAGAATTTTTAAATATTAGCTCACTTACAAGCTGAAGAATAAATCTGCAATTCATTTGACTAATTTCTTCTTTAACTTCTTTTTTTCAGATTAGGAAAAAAAGATAACGAACTTAAGTTACCTTTTTATACAGAACAGCTTTTTTTTCGTTTACTTGAAAATTAAACATGAAAACTCAATAATTAATGAAATGACATACTGAAAAGTTTATTCACGTGGTCGATTTTTCTGAATATTTCATGCCAATACTTTTTTTCAGATAAATATAGTCTCATAATGCATTTCGCATGAATTTTTTTTTAATCAGTTGAAAGAGTACTAAAAAAATGACTAACCAAATCCTCAATTAGCAGTATTAGTAACTAAAACCTCATTCAAAGCTACAATTATATTTATTTGATTCCTTTAGAACTTTCATATATTATTTTTCGGTTTTAAAACATCTGCACTATTAATAAGTTGTTATTTATACGATAACATAGAACGAAATACATTCATCATTTCGGTATGAAAAATAGTAAAACGCATTAACTAATTAATTACTATAGAATTAATCAAGTTATGAAGCTAATGAAACTTTTGTTGTTTCATACCTGGTTATTTTTAGAAGCTTTCGAAATTTATCAAATTTCTAAGCATATTACTTACAAGAGAGAATGTGAAATTAATTATTTCGTGAGAGGAAAAAAGAAAATACCGTACAGCTGAAATATGCTAATATTAAATGCAGAAAAAATGAATTTCAATTATCCAATAATATACGAAACTCTGTTTTTGAACCAATTAAAAGAAGATCTACATTTGATAATGAAGGTAAACATTTGAAAATTAATTTTAATGTATATTAAAAAATGACTTGGAACAAATTTTATCAGTATTTGATGATACATATACTTCATAGAATGCTAAAATGATTTTATGAAGCATATATTTTTTCCATTATCCATTTGCTACTAATGAAGATCAACTAGAACCCAAATCGCAATTAGAATCACTTTTCGCTAAAACGGTTTATTTACGTATTTTAATGTTATTTTAGCTATTAAAGAGATGCTATAACATTTCAATAAAAATATATTATTTCCAAAGTAATAAGAAAAGTTCTGCTCTAAATTTGTAATGACGAATGCAACGTAGTTTATTGTTTTCTACAAATAATACTTCCGAGATAGAAGCCTACTTATTAACCATAATAGGATAGTTGATTATCCGTAATAACCATTCTTGAAATGCCAGATTCCCGCAATTATATCAAAGGAGGAATAATATATGACTTTCAAAATTAAGGTCTTCCTTCCGTCCCCCAAAATTCAATAAATCTGCTGAACAGCAGTGTTTGATCTTAAATAAATATTAGATCTATCGTAGACCATTAGGTTTCTCGAAGTAGGGAACATAAATGAACCTTGCCAAAACTCGAGTCACGTATCTTCTGGGAAGAAGCAGCAGGATCTGTCAGTTAAATCTAAGTAATGACGAGTTTTCGTCCACTTTTTCGTTCTGGAACAATTGTGCAAACTATTATGTTTCTTTGAATAGGAAACATGAAACACTACCCGTGGCCTCATCGAGATTCGAAGCTATGAATCTTCCAATGCTAGCTAGGCATGCTAATCACTTACATCACAGCAGAACACACGAGGGAATGAAATAAGTTTTTACAAACCCTATCATATATCCTTATAACTTAATGTAATACATTGAATTCACATTGTTAATTAACGGATCTATCTGTGAATCCATGGGTGTATGCTCAGAGCTGAATACACGTTACGCCTCTATGTGTTAGTACTATTTTTTTAATATTTCAGGCTTCACCAAGCCGAAGGCCTCCCTAGTGCACGTTCCAAATGATAGTCAGTTGCGTAAGCATTAGATGACAATCATGTCATGTGCTGTGTTACTATCAGACAATGTAATTCAGTATCTTTGCTTTTAAATGTCTCATAAGACATAATTTAAAGCAAGCAATCTTTCCTAGACAAACTACGAAACAAATTTCACAAAAGAGAGATGAGGAGATTGCTGCAATTTGAAATTAACTGATCTTTATATTACATACATCTCGAGAATGATTTCTGATTCCCCATAAATTCTTGGATTCTTTTAAGCAGTTTCCCTCTTTGTAAAGTTCTCAGCATGTATTGTTTTAAAAGAGATATTTGTGGCCATTAAGACGAAAATTCCCAAACTGTTAAAAGTTTTTTATCTTGCAAGCAGTGTAAACGTTCAGAGTATTATTTATAAACATCTTACGAACGGCTGTACCAAGTAATGACGTACAGCGAAACAAGATCAGCGATACTTTATCAACACTCAAGCATTTCATTATTGAAACTGTTCTTGAAGGAACAGAAACACCACGAAAAGAATTTGCAAGCAAAAACAGAACAGTTGTTTTATGGTAACAATTCCTTCCACATTATTCGCATCGTCTAATGCCCACAAGCAACAGAATAAAAAATGCACTTTTCTAATTACGGTCATGTATTTTTTTTTCCCCAATTTTTCGCTTAACGAGCATCTGGAAAGTTCTTATACCGTACTCTCAGTGTTGCAGGACTGTTACGGAACATGAACCGCTAATAAAAAAAAGATTCTCAGCTGTACAAAAGAAAGTTTTTTTTTTTTTTAATTATACAAAAGTCCTCAGAAAATTAAACTCGTCATTAAAAAATAGTAAGCGTAGTCTAAATTTTTACGTTAATTCCAAGAGAAAAGAAGCAAAAAATTATCGCGTTTGCTCCCTGAAATCATTTAAACCACGGACCGATTCGGGATTAGAGTTTTGTTTGCTTTGAGTGATTACTGCTGATAAATTACAAATGGAGACAGAATAAATATAAACACTTCATTTATGTAACTTTTCTCCGCTTTTTGCCTGTGCCAGCCGAGTGCTTCTGTGAAACTACCCGTAAGCTGGAGTGGCGTATAGCAAAAAAATAAGTTATCATTAACTGATGTGAGAAAAAAGATCCCAGATCTCCAAGAAAATCTAAAAATAACGCTATAAAAGGGTATAAGGTATTTCTTCAGCCTTCTTAGCATGCCAACGTGGTGTGGTGATCTGCACGCTGGACTCGTATTCCAGAGGTCAGTTCCGTGGTTCGATTCCCGGCGAAGGCTTCGCTCATTTTACACTTCTCCTGCTTCTAAAAAATGCCTAATGTATCTACAGTGGCGCCCGAATTAAAAAGGTGGTGGATGATGATTCTCCAGACCCAGGATTTGGCGATTGGGTCTCCTAAAACTCCAGTGGCCCTTTAAAATGGGGAGTATATAAGTTATTTCTAAAGCCTTCGTGGTGTGGTGGTCTGCACGCTGGGCGCGTATTCCAGAGATCCGTGGTTTGATTCCCGGCGAAGGCGTTGCTCATTTTTCACTTCTCTGCTTCCAAAAAGTACCTAGTAACATTCGAACTAAAATATGCTGGAAAGTAATTCGTTACTACTTAGATTAAGCGTGATTTTGGATGGGGTCTCAGTCTGTTACTTTAAAATAGGCACGTCAAGCCCGTTGCCAGCCCCTCTCCCCAGCCATTTGAAATCGAAACTCGTGTCGTCTTCACCGCAGAACACTCACTTCCTCACCTGACTTGAGACTGTAATTCAAATCAGCTTTCATTACTCAAGAAGCGAGACATGCTAAACGGAAATGAAGTATGGGTGGGGAGGAATCTCAAGCGACTTGACATTTTCCGCAGCTGTTGTTTCTGTACATACCAATCGAATCGAGGGGGGGGGGCAGGAAATAACTTTGAAGTTCCTATTTTAAAGTAGCAGACTATAGTATTGCTTTCCTTAATTCAAAATGAACTTTATACACACATACGGTGTAATTTCCTTTTTTCAGAAAGCCACCTTAGAGATCACGCCATTCGGTGATTTTTCATACTGATTTACTTATGTTGCCAGAAATACTGGTAACTTCAAGATCAGTCGTCTGTGCAAAATAGTTGTCATAAGAGATTTTACTGTAAATTCATTTGCAAAATCTATACACACACATTTTACTAAAATGATAAAAAATTCGAAAGATTTAACAATCAATCTTTTCTTTCTTTGTGAGTAAAACAAGCGCCTCTGTGTCTTGATGCTCCTAGGCAATCACCCAGATTCGTCTAATGATGAAACTGACCCTACTGACAATGTTCTTTATCGTAATTTATTAGGCTAAAGATTATAATTATTTACTCACATACTGCTGTTGTGACTTATCTCTTTTGTCTGACCGTAAAATCAGAATAAGCCCACGAAATTTCATCGTGGCAAGGAGTGCAAGATTGCGCGTGTCGTTGGCAAAAGCATTGAGCATTTTACAGGTGACAGTACGACTTTTCAGTTCCGCCCCCAGTTTGATGGAGAGCACCCCGAGAAGACAGGTCGAGGGCCTCCGACCCACTCTTCCCCAACCATCAACTTTCGAGATGACTTTCGTCGCAGAGTGCAACCATGCCGCACAGACATTATACATTTACAAACATTCATGCCTTCTCCGGGATTCGAACCCGGGCCCTTCGGTAGGACAGTCAGCGGCACTAACCACTATCCCGATTGGGCGGCGTCACTCATATACTTATCAAATATTATAATTATTATTATTATTATTTAAGCACCTACTAATCAAAGGATATGAGTTTGCAAAATCTAAGGAAACTATGGTATAAAATCAAGCATTTTTTAATCAAAAGTAACTGCATTTCTAATTTCAATCAGTTATTATTTTTATATTATTGTATATATATAACTAGTGAAATCAAACTTGCCCATTGCTCATTTAAGCAGTTTATTGCCCATTTACATCTATACCAACGGTCAGCAGCGTGCTTAGAGCGCCCTTAGTAAAATCGATCAGTTTGTTTACATCATTACCACGCATTCCACTGACAATTCGAACTCCTTCTTAATCCCAGACAGGAGTAGCGTTCGAAACCTAGTAATGTGGAGGGGGACGCAGCGTAGTGTGAGGAGTTAGTGACGCAAATTTGCATCAAAGTCCTCCCTTTCCCTACACAATTACTTCCCTGGAAATTGAGATTAATTAACATGTTAAATTGTTCGACCATGACTCGAAACTGACGCTCAGCAACGGGGAAAGGAGGATAATAAGGCTAGCCCTGTATGGAATTCAGCGAAGTGTCACATGAAAAAAAAGAGCGAAGCAGTGAGGATATAATGAGGAACCTGACTGCCCTCTTTGGTATTTAAGTGCTCATTATTGCTTACAGAAAGTGAGGTTGAAATAAATTTTAAATTTGATAAGACAGTGGATTACGAAAATTGTATTTATAACAAAATTTCGGGGACAAGAGAATTAAGATGCCATTTTTATATCAAATTTTGATGTCGCAGATACCCATAGTTTGATATTGCTGATGCCCATGCCATCTTTCCATTCGGCATCAATTTGTGGAGTTTGTTAGGAGCTAAACGTGAGAGATCAACTATGCCCTGCCATGATTCGAACCATAGATTTTCCGATATCCACGGCTAGCACACTACCAGTAACGTCATGCAGCACGAAGAGAGAAAGTGTTATAAATTTATAAATTAAACATATATATATAAGGCTAGCTTAAATATCACTGATCAAATTAAAAAGAGTTTTTGTGAAGATACCTAATAACTCGAATTTTTTTCCATTAAAAGTTCATTTAAATTTAAAAAAATATATTTCACACTTTTGCGAGCTTTCTTTTATTGTTTTTGTGCTGTAGAACATTATAATGCTTTGCACTTTATTCGTTTTCTCGAAATGAATAATCTAAACAATTTTCTCCAATTATAAATTATAATTAGCTAAATTACAGAGAAAACAGAAAAGCAATAAAATAAAATGATTTATTTACTGCATTAATTTCGCCCAAATTAATTTTTATCAAGTTAATAATCGACTACATAAATAAATTGGAGAATTAAAAAATAGTTTCTGTCCAACATGGATAAAAGATATTTCTTCTGATAATTTCTACCACTACAGAAGCTAAATTAACCACTCCTATATAAAATATTATAAAAATATACATTAACCTCTTAGTCGGCCGTAACGCGTCTAGCGTGTTCAAGTGAAACTTCCGCATGGCGGCCGTAACGCGCCTCAAACGTTCTTCTACATTTTAAAACTTTGAAACGTTTAAAACGCTTTCTAAACTAGTAAAAAAAAAATAATTGATTTTTATCGGTAAATTTATAAACTTTTTATCAGTTTAGTCAGAATTTGATAATTATACTTAGATTTTAAAAAGCAGATTGTGGTTACAATGCTGAAATATATTGAAGTCTGGTTCTCTTTATGAATTTCTATCAATTTAAATTGTAGTTTCTCTAAATATGAACGAAATTACCTAACACCATACCTCTATACTAAACAGACTAAAATTCTACATATATATTGGCCATTAGTGAATTAAAAAAATATTACTTTTACTTTAATATATTACTGTTCCAGAACTCACAAAATAAGAGCAATTTGACTACACACTGCAGCTTATTATGCCATGACCAAAATAAATGAAATAGCGCTCCCAAAATAAATATCTCTCCGGAGAATCCTGAATTAATAAGAACTGGAGATATTAATATTCTAGAGACAGAATCAGACTTTTATGACTAGGGAGTGTCTGAAGTCTACATTGTTATACTTGTTCTTTTTGCTCAATAAAAGAAGACTAATCTCTACATTTATTTTTAGAATTTATGTTAAGTGAAAAGTACTTTCTGAAGGCTTACATAAAAAAATATTATTCTTGTTCTAGGTGCCAAGCCTCTGTAGGTGCCAGTCAGTATGAATAGTAAAACGGAGTCCGGCCTTCATTTTGACCTCCAAACGATGTTGGCAGGACGCACAACTGGACTATGTGGAGGTAAGCTAGATACATTCTGCGAATTAGAGTATATATCATTTACTTTTAGAAATTTAGTACCTGGATCTCTATTTCAATTTAAAACCGAAACATCGGCTTTACTAGTTCATTGTGATAACAATTAATATTATGAAATAAATAACAATATGATTGTCATAAATAATTGATACTATGAAAACATCCATCATCGTGTTACGCATTACTTTTTCTACATAAGTCAAATTTACTTAGTAAATATTTACATATTTATGAAAATCCCACGAAAAAATACTTTTGTGTCACTTTCCTGCATTAATAAGCACTAGTATTATCAAAACTACTGCCTTCTGAAACATCCAGAATTCCTGAGTGAGAACAGGGAGCTTACTCAAGCTATGTTCGTGTGTGCGTGGAATCGACAAACAAGTAAGAAGGGTTAACTTTACCCTTTATTTCTCATAGCGTACAGGCGCTTCCGCACTTCGGTATACAGAGACCAACTCTTTTGGTCTAAAACGTAAAAAGTTAGAAGTATTCACTTAATAACTAGCCTAATAAGAATTAAACTTAATGGCATTACAGAGACTATTAACGCGAAGATTGGCCTTTTGAACCTGCGTAATTAGTGAGCTAGGTGCAAATACTACAATACGCCAATTATATCAGCAGGAACTACGTTCTGGCCTAAAGACAGACACGAACTGACTGAAAAGCACGCGCCTAGTACGGCAGCATAAAGGCTCTCTCTGTCTTGGCTAGAAGCTACTTCTTAAATACTTTTTACAGTTTGCAAACGCATTAGCATAAAAATCCTACTCGCGCTTGTTCTGCCCGGAAATGGAAAATAATAGAGGATAGCAGAGTTTAAAATAAAATAAACGTTAGTAAAACTTAAAATCTTTATAGCATAAGTTTTCGTTTTTATTAACCGTGCAAGTTATCATTCTTAAATTATTATATTATCCTTAAAAGTATAAACACATACCCATAAAGTTTTATTTTCCCGGAGGCAGGTGCCGAAAGTTCTATTTTCCCGGGAAGGTGTTTAAGTTCAAAAATTTTGTGAAAATTCTGAACATAATACAACTTACACATTATGGAAGGTTAAAATTGCAGCTTAGCTATGTTATCCGAAACTTCAGATATTTAACTGTTATTTCAAGTAGAACTTAAAAATAATACAAAGCAAGCTACACTGGTGTGCAAAAATTAAGGACGAAGTCGAAAAATTAGCATATCAGCTGAACGAAGAGGCAGAGCGGACAGAAAGACCAATCAGGAGATTAAGTAAGGTGATGTACGGTAGCAATGCGCAGATATGCAAGTAGACGTAATGGGGGAGTGTCTGAGTAGTATAAAGCATGTTGTCGGTGTAAGATCAGTATTTCTGGCAAAGAGATTGCACGCCGTATAGCAGTTAAAATCACACCGAGTTGCTGCCTCAGCGAGAAATGGCGAATAATCAATCTGTTTGACAACATCCGGATGCTTTTACCCGAGGTCGAATCATTGGGAAGTTGGAGGAAGGCCCCAGTGTGACAAGTGTGGCTGCAGAGTTCGGAATTGCTCACAGGATCGTTTCACGACTTTGGAGACAATTTCAAACTACAGGAACAGCTATCCGGGGGTTTAGTAGTGGTCGTCCACGAGGAACCACACCCGCAGATGACCGGTACATTGCCTTACAGGCCAGAAGAAACAGGCGGCAGACAGGGGGAGAAATCACTAGACACACGACACAGGCGACTGGACGACCGATATCGCGTTTTACCGTGGCCAGAAGACTGCGTGGTGGTGGTCTGTTTGCACGACGGCCTGTACGGTGTGTACCTCTAACGCCTGCCCATCAGAGAAGGCGTTCTCTGTGGTGCCGGGAACACCGGAATTGGAGAGACAATGAATGGGGACGAGTACTCTTTACAGATGAGAGCAGATTCAGTCTGAGTAGCGATTCTCATCGCATACTCATCTGGAGAGAGCGGGGAAGCCGCACTCATCCCTCGAACATCATTGAAAGGGACAGGTATGGAGGTGGCGGTGTTCTCGTTTGGGGAGGCATCATGCTTGGTAATCGTACAGACCTTCACATCTTCGACGCAGGTCCAGTCAACGCGACCCGTTATTGAAACGAGATTCTTCTTCCATATGTGCGTCTTTTTAGATGCGCTATGGGTCCGCAGTTCCTTTTCATGGACGACAATGCACCATGTCATCGCACAGTAGCTGCCGAACAGCTCTTAGAGATTGAGGATATTGGACGTATGGATTGGCCGGCACGATCTCCGGATCTCAATCCCATCGAGCATGTATGGGATTTTCTTGGCAGACGCTTGGCAGCTCGTAACTGACCACCAGTAACGATTCCGGAGCTTCGATTGGCGCTGCAAGACGAATGGGCAGACGAATACCTCAACAACTCATTGACACACTCATTCTCAGCATGGGCAGACGCTGTGAAACCTGCCTAGCAGTCAGGGGAGATCATATCCCCTATTAAAGACCGGATGTTTCTTGCTGGACACCCATCACAGGGATGTTTCGGCCTTCAGTCGCATTGCGCTCCATGCTACTTTTTAAATAACGCTTCTTTTTATCCCTCTGATTTCTCTTTTAGTAAGTGTTGCTTACATTACTCATGTCCTTACGTATTGAAGATATTACGGTATTAAATGTGTTGATTTGGAAAGCTTTTGTACAAAGTTATACTGAAAAAACCGTCTCGTCCTTAATTTTTGCACCACCAGTGTATATGATCAGCCATCTTGGACCAGTCATCTGTAAGGAGAGTTTAATTGTTTCAATAAAACAATTTTGTGGTACTTCCTTGTTAAAACAATCATAGCGTGTGCCTTTAACGACATTGGAAATTTTAATAATATAGTTTGGGGAATTATGTTTGTCAATTTTAATGAATAAGCGCGATATCTGCTTTTAATACTGACGTACCGAAATTTTAAGTAATATTTGTAAGGAATTTTCGTATTTTTTTTTTTTGTGCATTCTATGGTGGTTAGCACGTCCAGTTGGCAAAAGGAAGTTCCATTGTTCGATTCCAGTCGAAGGAATAATTTATTTCTCGTATTCCCTGATTCGAAATATCTAGCGGTCTTCACGCAGTTACATGGCATGTCAAAAAAATTTTAAAAGTGCAGTCTAATCCAATACAAATATCAGCTTAACATGATATAAAGATTTTATAAATTGCACAGCTGTGCCTTTTAATGAAAGTAAAAATTTAAGTACAAATTTTTAAAAAGAATAATAAATGTCTATATGTATATGTTGCTAGAGTACGGTTGTATTATCGCGATTACTACGCGTGAATAGTTTTGCAATACTTCCTATTCTGAAATGAGTTGAAGCACGACTTTTCTTGCGCAGTGGAAACAACAGCCCCCCCCCCCGATTTCATGTACGAGTATTAAAACACTAAAATCGAAGTCTTTCGGTAGAAGCAAAAGTATGTTGATTTTTTATGACAATTAAATATGCTTATCAATGCAAAAATTTCTGGTTGTAACGAACGTTTTCGGCAAAAAAAGTTCTTAATAAAGTTAGGGGGAAAAAACCATGAAAGCTGTATCTTTAGGACGGGTAGTAATCACCACCAAAATCTATGATTTTCTGCCAATGTTTTGGTAGTTTTTCAAATCCTTCTGTTCAGAAACTTGGTGGAAAACTCCAAAAATAGATCAACCTCATTTCGGATGTCCTGTGCGGAATGGAAGATAGCCCCAGCAAAATGTACCTGCAGGTGTGAAATAAAGTAGAAGTCCGAAGGAGCGATGTCGGGCTATATGATGGGTGCGGAAAAAGATCCCATTCGAGTCTGCACAGAGCCCAGCCGGTAAATGAAGACACATGTGGTCTTGCATTATCTTGATTTTGAGCCGGAACACAGTTCTATGTTTTTCCTTGATGGAGCATCATCAACACGGACTAGCATCTCGCTGTACGCCTTACTGTTGAGGGTTTTACCTTTTTTTGCAGATACTCTTTGTGGATAATACCACTGCAGTCCACCAGATACAACGCATGATCGTTTTGTTTTTATAATTGCGCTTCGCGACGCTGCTGACGGTCTCACCAGGGGGTGGCAAATCAACCCTCTTTTCGGCCTGTGTTGTAAATCTACATTCCATCACAAGTGGCGATCCAGTCCAGAATTTTGTCCTTGCGTTGATATTCCAACAGATTAGTGTAGGCCCGAACACGTCTGTTCTTATCTGCTTGAGTCAGCTCATGCAGCACCCAGCGATTGAACTTGTATGTCAAGTTCATACGATGCATAGCGCCACTAATGCATATGGCAGCAACGTCTAACTTCTTAACAAGCTCTCGAGTTGTTGCATACTTATCTTTTTCCACAAGTTCTCGCGGGCGGGTCTCATCAACATCAGTAGGCCGGCCAGAGTGCTCTACTCCTTGCTTTGGAACTTTCGGTACTAACCTTCACATGTCACATGTTGTGTCATATGACACAACATTAGTACCTAAAGCTGTACATATGATTTGGTAACATTCTGTAGCTGACTTTTTTGCAACAGAACTAGAAGTAAATGATGGTTCTAATCTGGTAGCGTGATAGTTCTATTTCAGACATCTTGTACTTAATAATAACGATATATTTTTAGAAATTTCACAATACAGTGTTCTAAAGCAAGTCTTTTTCTTTGAAATGCTAAAGATCGTTTGACAAAATATGACTAACACGCCAATAAGAACTGTTTGCGAATATGTTATTTGCGGTGCCGGGAAACTTTCGTCAAAACCCGATAGTAATCAAGTGTAACATTAATCTCAAACATATCATTATTATTTCCGATATCTTTTCCGAAACCTCTTAAAGCGCAGAAATTTGTAACTTTGAAAGTCAGTAGCACATGATCCTCAGGGGTGTGAAACAGTACAGTGGAGATCACAAATTCCTCCGAATATGAGTAGATAAGTCATATCTCAGAGCTCGAAGTCAAAAAATCTAGGAGTTTAAAACTTTGCACATGACTCATTACATTTGAATAAATATTAACGCTAAACCAAGTCTGAATTTTCCTTATTATGTTTCATTAAATAGGAAACAGATATAATACGTAAATTCAAAATATAAATCCATGATA
Organism: Stegodyphus dumicola; assembly: GCF_044657685.1. Classification (NCBI taxonomy): domain Eukaryota; kingdom Metazoa; phylum Arthropoda; class Arachnida; order Araneae; family Eresidae; genus Stegodyphus; species Stegodyphus dumicola. The sequence continues at coordinate 176,697,694 of NC_140773.1, forward strand.
TCAGCCATTTTGAATTACACAAATAAAGTATATTGCAGGGAAATTCTAATTATGCATATGTTGTTAATATTTCGAATTTGCAATATTCGTTTTAGAAAAAAGATAGGCTGAAAGTTATTATATTGTTTGTTCAAATATATTAAGGTTACTATTGTTTTATTCAAATATTCTCATAACATACACTCGCTCCAACTTGTCCATTCCCTGTATTTCTATACCTAGTTATTCATTATAAAAATTTGAAATGAAAAACATCCGGAGTTATTTTACGAAATTACTAAATTTTAAAAAATTCAAGGACATTACGTGTCCAATTTTGATAAGATCAATAAGTATACAATCAATGATAAGTCAGTCAATGAATAAATTAGATAGATTAAGAAGTCAATTTAAGATGGATCATGCAACTTCATGATAGGAATTCTAAAAATGTTTCCGTTCTTTTAAAAAAAATGAAGTTGCTAGACAAAAGCCGCATATTTCCTTTGGGAATCTTTTATTAAGTATTTTAGAGTGCATTTTCTTTACCTCTCTAAGTTTCTTTCGCGCCACTGACAATTACAAAAACATTATCATAATTTCACCTCCTCAAGCACATTTCAGAAATCGTGCGGTAGCAGTAAAGACATTTTAAACATTATTCTCGGTCTTGTTAATCGATCTCATTGTTTAATTGGTCATCATAACTTTTGGTTGTCAGTACCTAGAATTGTAACCACAATGATAATATTTTCGTTGCTGGATCTTTTTATTTCCTAAAATGTCGACAAAGGCTGTCAATAAATGAATAAATAAAGTTGTGCTTTACTCCAATTGCTGCAGTATTCTAACGCATCTGGTTCTGCTATGACAGGTTATTTATTATACATCTATTAGGGTAACAAATATTTATATAATTTACCAATTTTTAAAGCTTGAGACATGAACGTACAAATTTTATGAAATGCAATCGAAAAGTAAGGTAAGCCCTTGAAAAAAAGTAAAATGCTGCTTTTGAAAAATTTATCGCCTTTTTTTTTCTTAACGCCCGGATATTTTGCCAGATAACCATTTTTCGGAAATGATCAAACTCATCGATCACTGCAGTCTCGTTGCCAAGAACGTTGCCCAGGGTAAACCACAAGTGGCGACTCAATTACATTTGAGAAAAAGCGGGAAACGTTGTCTATGATGGCGATCGGCCTAGAAGATGAATCCGAGCACCTTCTATTTCGACCAGCAATTTCTCGAGAGAATTTTTGGTTCGACGGCATTTTCGGCCTCCTTATCTCAAAGACATTATATGCTTACAAACTTTATGCCTTCTTCTATATAGAATGTTTGTAAGCAAATAGTGGCTTTGTGGTATACGATATGTGGTTGCCGAAGACCTAAGTTTCTGCGGAGATATTCGAAACGGGATAGAAGGCTATGGCGACTGGCTTTCATTCACCGTATTAATAGAGCATAATTTAAAGTAAATATGAAAAAATATTGCACAGGTGGTGGATTTAATTATGGCAAAGCACACTAGGGCTATCTGCCTAAGGGAAGGGATGCCTTCGTGGAGGTCTTTCTAAGGGAAACTGGCTCGTATACACGTTACACATGGGGAAAACCACAAAAACGCCCATGCAGCCAGCCCGTTCGCGGGATTCGAACCTCGGACCAAGCTACCAGTGTTCAGCGACTTTATCGCTTGGCCGCTGGTGGGCCAAATATTGCACAGAAATTACTATTACAGATTATACTCTTTGTCGAAAGTGTACGTGCAAGGTCATTATTTCACTGTGCTCATGGTTACACACATAATTTTTATATTTTAAATAAGGTTATGAAAATTCAAGGAATAATATAAAAGTTGTCAAGAATAGTTTTGCATTTCTAATACAATAGTTTTTAATGTAAAAAATACATTAGAGTGTATGTTTTAAGTAACATAACTGGAAAGAGATAAAATTTCTATTAAATATATACTGAAACAAGCATTGTTACTACAATTAAATACAGTTACTTTTAAAAACTATTGATGAACTTTAAATCCTGAAAGCAAATATAAGGACAGTTAATACCAGCAAAATGTTAATACAACCAAAAGCAATAACCAAAAATTAATGTTATAAACAAAACCAAAATTTTTTATAACTAAAAGCACATACACGAGATTATATGCTTTACAGGTTAGAACTCATTTTCTTTCCTGCTCTGCACAGTTTAAATAAAATAAATAACTACAGTCAAAAGTCATTAATTCGGACACCCATAATCCGGAATGATCTATAATCCGGACCTCAAAGCTACAAACTTTCTGCGCATGCGTCGCGTTCACGCATGCGCACAGGCGTTTGAGAGTGCGCGTAAGACCTTTACGGCTGCGAATATGTTTGTGCGCATGCGCGTTTAATGAGTAACGGAGGTATAAGCTAAAATTATCTAATTCAGTTAATGTTGCAGATTGCGTTGTTCCTTAATCTTCGAATTGGATCCGGCTTATTATTTTTTGCAGACTGTTAGAGCAATTTCATAAAAGTAAGCTTGAACTTTCGATTATGTCAAATAGAATTTCCGATATATATTTACTAATATGTAATTTGTATCTACAAAGCGAAAGTATGTTTTGAAATCCGAAATCTGTTTATCAATTTCACGCCGCGGATTGGAAGTTGATCTGTCAGCACTATCCTTATCTTCAGGGCAGATGTTTTTATTTTATTTGGCTTATAATTCCTTACTAAGTGTAGTATTTCATCTCGATGTACTCCGTCTTTGATATGATTTAAATCAAGTTCCTCGTCATTATAATTCGCTTCTGATAGTGAAGAAAGTGACCCAGAGGTTATTCAAAACGAAAACATTTCGATTGACAAATTAGTCGGTATTTTCAACACAGCAATTATAGGACTTGAACAGCGGAACTTTGTAACTAAACAAGAAATTATGTCTGTTTAATAGAATTAAAGAGAAAGTATTATCACATGAAACGAAGCAACATACATTGAAAGAAATGTTTAATAAAGTAAACAAATAAATAGTAAGCTTTTTCTTTTTGTAAATTTTGATACCCTTTAGATCATAATTGTTCTTTATTTCATAAATTACGGTTTCATATTTTTAATTTTGTAATTTCTGCATGCCATCTTACCAGATTTAAACTGATGATCTATAATCCGGAATCGCCGAAGTCCCGACGAGTCCGGATTAACGCCTTTTGACTGTATAGTAAATCCTTGTCGAAAGCGAGGTTACGTTATTTGCATATTGCACGTCGGCGAAATCGCGTTCCGCTAAGTTAACTATCTATGGAAAAAACGTTTTAGTTAAAGTCTAATATAATTTATACAAACCTAAACAATATTGTAAAGAGGGAAAATGAAATAAATGTTAAATGAAGGGATTTATATTGCTGCTTAATAAATAGGTACATGATACAATTATTGTTTTTAAATAGCTGATGATTTTAGCTTTGGATAGTGTCTGATGCAACTCAGTATTTTCGTGCAACTCAGCATTTCGTTGTCTGATGCAACTTAGTATTTCAATAACTTTCATAAGTATTCTCTTCTTTCCTTTGAGTTAATCTCCTACAAAATCAGACAGTTCCAGTGCCTTTTTTAACAATTCTTCTAACTTCTTGTATGTGATGTTACTGTCTGGGGTTTATCTATTTATTATGAACTAATAGTTCATTTTAAGTTAGAACTTTTTTATTACTTTCTTTTCATCCACGCTTTTCATACCAGAATGTAAATGAGACAGCGAACGTTTATTCCGATTAAGGTAGAAAAATGTCCTATTTAAGCAAAAGTTTCAGAAGTTAATTTACAGCGTGTCTACCTGTTCCAAGCTACGTTGTGCCGTGATTATTAGCGACTTGATTTAGTGGCGTTGAGTGCTTCTAGACTTGCGGCTTTGTCTCGCCGGTTTTCTACAAACCAGAGCCTTGTCTGCGCGTTTACTTATCCTGTGAGCCGTTAGGCTAATCTACCACATTTTGCTTTTGTTCAACGGTTACGTATTTCTACTTAGCCAGAAGTGCTTCGCTTGTGTAAACCCAAGTTGGGTAATTGTTAAGTTTGTGTTCGAATAAAAGAGTCTTATGCACCCTTCTTCTGACTTTGGTTTTGTTTCACAAGACTAGAAGATAATTCTTCTATAGTTTTTTTTTTTTGGGGGGGGGAGTCTATAGTGTACGGTCCCTAAGAGACATAGACTTTAATCTGTAATGTGAAACAAGTGAATACAAGTGAGAAGTCTGTCAGACAAGTAAGATAAGTCACAACACAAAACACCTCTTGTATATTAAAGGCTCTTTATCTTCTTCACTAGCACTGTTTTCACTGTCTGCTCGTGTTAGATCATCCAGTTTTCCATTTGTCATTTCACGATCGTCATTTCCGACTAGTTCTTTAATTTCTCCTTTCACAACTGAAAATTCTTAGCCGCGTATTACTTTTGCAGTTTGTACGATTTCATTGGCTTCATTTTTAATCGATGAAAATCCTTTAAAATTATTCGCAATTTCTAGCCAACGCTGTTATCACCAAGCATTGACTGTTGATGAATTCCCTTGTTCCTATGCGAGTTTAATCATTTCTATGCAGTATCTTATGTTGAGTTGTATCCAAAATACCATTAGTGTGCCGTGCTTTCCTTTATCTAGTGTTGTACTTGCAAATACGTAAACATGCCTGTTGTAACATGCTTTTTAATGTTTTTATGATTCTTTGATCTATTGGTGGGATTAAGGAAGAACTCCTTGATCCATTGGTTGGCGTGTGATCCAAGGAAGTGGTGCTCGATGAAAAGAATAAAACCTATTGCCTGCATTTGGGTGCATTAATGTGAGCGCTTTACCGCATCTCGAAGCATTATTAACAATTAGGAAAACTTTTAAGCAATGTTTGACGTTTCAATAGATGAATTTTCGTTAAAGAGGGCTATCGTAAAGCGGACTGAAATTCTGGCATTTGGCAAATTAAATGGAGACAAATAAGATAATGCATATACGCAAAACCGCGTTCTGCAAGTCCGCATTCGGCAAGAGTTTACCTTAGGTACTGCTTCCTTATTATTATGATTCAGGAAATCTACCAAAACCTAATCGCAAAAACAAAATCTTTCCGTTTCCTACTATTTTCTTTCTAAATAAGGAAAAAAAAAAAAAAAAAATCAACTAAACACGCGTTTTTACATCTGGGAAATTTCCACTTTTAGTATTACATTTTCCTCTCTAAACATACGTAAAAGAACTTTATCATAAACTACCCAGACTTGCCACTTCCTGAGAAAAGAGGTAAAGACATTGCATTTACATAACAGAAGCATATTCAAACCCAGGCTAATGCAGTACCTTTACGGTAGCCACGCTCACCTCAGAGCCAACTGCATAAAACTCAGGAAAGGTAGCAAAACGAAGTACATTTACGTTAATACTTTTTTATAGAAAATGTTACTTTTTTCAGAGAGAAAAGATGACCTTCTGCAGAGAAGGCGCCCTTCTCAGGCGTTGTTTCTTATCAGGCAAAGGGTCTTCGCTGAATTTTACGAGCGCGCCCCTTATCTCTGTTCCGGGGAGGCTCCGAAACGACACTTGTATTCCGTTTTAATGGCGAAAAAAAGGTAACCAGGAAAAAAGAACATGAGCAAGAAAAAAAGGAAGTGTTAACGGCCGCGCTGGGCACGATAAAAGCCCTAAAATTGCGCGCGCAATATCATTTTTAGTTTGACGAAAAGGCAACATACTGAGTCGTTAAACACTTTCGTTTTAAAAACGTATTCTCTTTCGGGCATCATTAGTGTCGGATATGCTGTACGTAACCACATGGCAACGTGGATGGTTAAGTGAAAAAGTAAATAAGTACGTAACCTCCCCCCCCCCCGCGCTAAGAACACTGTTAATTTTAGAAATCTGCATTTAAAGGTCATGCAGGGAGGTAGCCGAGTTTGAAATAAGCCGAATGGCAAAGCTAACCTTATTCCGCAAGTCGCATTAAAAGTGCTCAGAAAAAAGAGATAAGAAGACAGAATTAACTCTTTTCGTTAATGTTTACTAATGTCTTCCGGAAATTTAGATAAAACACCCTGTTGGATTAACGTTAAAAACTGTTTAAATTAGTTTTCTGCGGCTTTTCTCAGAAAATTGTTTCTAAAACATTTCAGCAAATTATTAAGTACTCAAGTTATTACAGTAAAGTTTGACTGCCCCCTGGTTTCTAATTATTTCGCTCAAATGCGAAATAAAATATGCTTCTGCAACAAATAAAAACAGTTTTAATGGGAATGCTTAATCTCGTTTATACTTTTTATCTTAAATATTTATCTTTAAGTTTTAAATGGTACAGATGTTTTAAAAATTAGAGGAAAATACTTCAGCGGAAAGCAAATGCAACCTAGTATTGCACAGAAATATAACGGAATGCCACATAATATAAGATACACAATCGCACCTCCCTACCTGGCAAATCAGTAGCCGCAATATAAATCAGAAGCGGTTTATTGCAAAAACAAATATCGAAGTTTAATAATTAAACCGTTTTCAAGTTATAATACACAAGCTCAGCCATAATGGATAGTAACAAAAATGAAATACAGTCAAGAGCGCTCAGTATTTTCTTTCCATGATAATTCCAATCGATAAGTACAGATACGCATGCTTCGTGACACTGTACAGTCATTAGGTTATTTGGAAGCAGGACACGTGAAAAACGTGCAATGCCCTCGAGGTGATTCGAACCTGGACCTCTCGAATAAGCGCCGAGTGTGGTACCGTTACACCACAAAGGAATGCAGAAAGGAGGGAGAAAATACCTTATATACTCCCGTTTTATAAAGGGCGACTGGGGATTAGGGAACCATTCACCAAATCCTGGTGCTGAAGAATCATCATCCACCACCTTTTAGTTCGGGGGCTACCGTAGAGTCATTATGTTATTTTGAAGCAAGAGACATGAAAAATGAGCAATGCCCTCGCCCAAGACTCGAACCTGGACCTCTCAAATACGCGGTGAGTGCGTTACAGTTACACCTTAATACCTTATAAGACCATGCATTCTAGCGATAGCAGGTACGCTGGAATCATTATTATTGCGCAAGGTAATTATTTCGAAAGTGATAATATTCAGAGTTAGGTAACTAATGTACTTTTTGTCAACAGAGCTATTCCGGGCCTTTTTGTAATAAATCTATCCATATTTTGTAAATAGCTCGAAATTTAATTTCTTTTAAGCTCGCTCATATCTTGAAATGTATGTTAATTTGCGCACTAAAAGAGCTATAGTAGAAAATTAACAAACAAACAAAAAATTTCTGGCACTTTCTGCAACTTTAATCAATATAAACACTAATTATAAATGAGATATCTTTGTAGAAAAGTAACTACTTGAAAACTAGTTAACAAATTACTTAAAATAAAAACAGATCTAATAAAAATACTGTCTACTCTATAAAACACTTACAATTAACGATTTATTATCAAACTAAATGTACCCTGGTTACTACAGTTTTCATTAAATGGTTCCACAGGACTTAAAAATATTACTTCAAGTTCCTCTCAGAGACTAATAATGTTGAAATATGCTGATCTAGAAGAGTTTTTCCCGGAAATAGATATTTTTAGCGCACTACTTGAAATAAAATACAAATTAAAGTTCTCTCTCCTCTGTTGGAATGTTTAAGATTCCTAAGTAAATCGTCCTTAGAAGAATATTCTTTTACTTTTGATGAATCTAGAAATTTTATAATTTATTGCTGAGGAATTTTTCTTCTTCAATTGCTTTTATCGCCAGAATTATTATGCACTCCGCATATAATCCACTTTATTTCCCATTTTTTTAAAATTTCTCATCAAAACCAACTAATTTTTTCTAACGACACAGACTTTTTATTAAAGATGAGACATTTGAATCTTCGAATCTTGCGAAAGATTCATTTGAGAACTCAGATCATCGCGCTTTTCCGCCGTCGAGTCTTTCAAATTCTAATGTAAAAAACAGTTAAAGGCTTTTAACTTAAAATTTCAAAAGATAGCGTTGGGAATAAAGTTTGCAATAACGGACCAAAAATACGATTTCGGTATTTTTTAAACAGTGTATTAGAATACCGGTACTAGGAATTTTTAAAAAAATGTACAAAAACACGGTTGTTTCTTTGCTCTTAATATTGTTGAGATAGCACATTCATTAGTCCAAGCTCAATTCTGTGAGTTTAGCATTGATTTGCATCAATCAACTTCTTCTCATCAATAGTTATACAGAAAATACCTTCTTTCAGGAATAATCTAAGTTCCTTCAATTTGCCTTTAATTACTTCTACAAGTTTTGTGGTTGACATAATTCCCTGAAACGTGTGCGAGTCCTACATTTCAAATTTTCTTTCTTTTTATCTGAATGCACATTTATATTTATTTAAATAACGTCTTCTTGCTTACACTTGTCTACTCATCACATGTAAAACTAAATTTTGTGCCATTTAATTTTAATTCTGTTTTTTCAAAGAATAAAGAACACTGTTACCGTAGTTTTAAAAATATATATTTTAAACCTCTTGCAGTTAATGACTTTCTCAATTCAAATGAAGTACAAAATACTTTTAACCGTCCAATGCTGTCATTCTAGACAAAACTTTATCGAAACAGTCATTTTTTTCTGTTAAAAAATCTGTAATCTGTGATGCCTTTGGTTGGTAATAGTAGTTTTAGGCGAGTTAGAATTTGTCTCGGATTCTTTTGTTTTTAATAAATTAATGTTGTGCTGTGTTTTTTAACGTGTACATAGCCTGCTTGTTACTCTTTATAAAAACTTTAACATTAATTGAACATATTTTCTATCTTGCCAGCGTATTTTTTTCATCATATAAATATTGAAATCAAGCCGAAGTACTATCGTCAATTTTTGTGTGTGTGTATCTTGAAGTCTTATTATTCATATTATTACCGGCAGATTTTTTTAAAATGCTTTGAAGTCATTATTATTCATTATGGATTAATAAAACTGAAAACATATACGTTACAAATATAAATATTTTGAACAATAAAGTGTAAAGTATAATACAATTTTTTTTTTTTTAAAGAACTCATCAATTTAAAAAATATCTAAATGGTTTAAACATTTAAAACACTACCCATAATTTCACAAAGATCACCGTTGAACTTAGCAGACTAATGGGCTCCTGGGCGATACTGCTCTATGCGTAACGAATGCAAGGGTTACTTCTCGAATGTTAGCACAGCATTATTCAGGAGAAACGATAAGCTTAAGATCATCCCGTAGCAATAGCTCCGAGGCTACTGCGAGGTGTTGGCGAAGAAATCGAGTTTTAAACATTCCGGTAAAAGCTGGTTGGCAGATTCAAGTGATGTGAGGTTAAATTCCATACAGGCTTTATACTTGGCCTTGACATTACGCAGACAAAGAGAGAAGATCAGAATGGCAGTCAGACAGCAAATGATTGATGTTGGTATTACTGCATAGATGAAAAAAAGTACGTATATAACAGTAGATGCCTAATAAACCCTTTAATAAAAAATATACTTATTATTTTATGTTAATATCGGTATTTAAACCTTAGCAACTACCAATTTAACAAAATTGCAAAATAGCACAAAATACCAGTATTCGGTATACTGAAGTACCGGTATTGCAATCATTGGTTTCGAGGGTTAGAATAGATTTAAGGGTGCCCCTTGTATTATCGTGAAGTTGTTGTTTCATTTGTCGCCAAGTTGTTGTTTCATTTATCGCCAAGCTGTTGTTTCATTTATGGTAACCTGAGTAGTTGGATGTTATGGAAACACTATTATGCCGTAATTGGTTGCGTGATTGCGGTGAATTTTAAATGATGGGAAAAAATTTGTAAGAACTTGTGGTGTGTGTTGCTTAGGAAGTTCGTTGCTTGTTTTGCGGTTTAGACGGTAAAATGGCTGAATGTGGTAAGATTAAGTTGAAGTTTCGGTACGATTTGGGATGAAAGGGGAAAAGAGCATTAATTGAATGGTGTGCAGTCGCCATAATAAGTATCCTGTTTATATAGGAAGAAAGTGCGCATGATCGAAAGTCGGAGGATTCCGGCACTGAGGATATTTTTGACTCTTATATTTGTGAATCTATGTGGCGACGCCAGTATACAGATTCTAGTTCAGATAATTTTAGGAAATTTTTGGATGCTGTTAGGGAATTTTGTTTGAGTGAAGACAGGCAAATTTCTAAATAAAGAAAGTGGATATTTCCTTTTGTGTAGTGCTAAGATGAAGTTCCTTTTTTATGTTATTTGATTGTTTGATTTAAAATATAGTTTATTGAGATTATATATATTTTTGTTGGTTGCTGCTTAATTTTGTGCTGTGTTTTTTAACGTGTACGTAGCCTGCTTGTTACTCCTTTGGCCAATTTGTTGGCTGCTCCTTAATGTTGTGCTACTTTTTAAGTGAAAATAGATCGATGTGTACATGGACAAAGTCAAGGTAGTGCGCAATGCCAAGTTTGAGCAATTCTCTGATTTTTTTTTAAGTAAAAATAGGTCAATGTGAACATGGATACCGAGTTTGTGCAATTTTTTGACTTGTTATTTTGGCTTTGTGTAGCGCAAAAATCGTCGCTATACAAAGCCAAGATAACAAGTCAAAGAATTGCACAAACTCCGTGTCCATGTGCCGCCAATTTTCGCCAAAGGGCACCCGTAAATATATTTTTACCGTTGCGAGCACTTGCTTGTCATTCCCTTCGCAAGAACCTGATTCCTTTATCAGCACGATTTATTTTAAAATACGGCTTCTGGAACTGGTAACAAGGAGAAGGCGGGTTTCTTACCATTAGGAAGAAACTTCGCGTTCGGTTTGGCTCCTGAAAACAAAAATATATCAACTTCCACTGTAAATAGTTAATGTAAATAAATAAACTGTGCTCATAATGTAAGACTGTAGATATGTATATTTTCCAGCATTTAGAGTTTTGATTTCTTGCTCTGCCACCTACAGATTCATCAATTTGAATTTTGAAAGTCATTAAAAAAAATAAAAAAACGACTGCTACAACCTTTTAAAAAGATTTGGATCACCAGTATCACTTCGCAGCAGCTCTGAACTCTATTACTCTATTACTCTATTTTCGGGATAGACGTTAACGTTCCATATCTAGCTGTTTATCTACATAAATTCTTGAAATAATCCTCCCCTTTCTATAATTGCATAAATTAAAAAGGAGCCTAGGAAAAACTCTGAGCCATTATTTAAATATTTTAATCAAATTATATTTGGATATCGATTAAAATCTCAATATAATTTGATTAAAATATTAATTTATTGATTGAAGTTACTACTATATTATTAATTAATATTAATATATTAATATTAATATATTATTATTGATTGAAATTATAGATTATCTACACTATTAAAATCTGTGCGCCTCTGTCTGTGGTATTATCTCCTCCGGAACCATGGATGTAGGAAGTGAGTAACCATAGAAGTTTATTCTTACAATGTCCGAAACACGGCGGAGAATTGAGTTTCGAGAGAGGTATCCCCCCTCCGGATTCCGAAAATTCGTGGGAAGCCATTTTGACCATTTCCATCTTCGTGCGAGTTTAATTAGTCAATATATTAATTAAAAACCCTGAAAACTAATTTTCGCCCTCATTTTTCCGAGTGGTACCAGTCTCACACGCTGGAGATAAAAATCTGCTTCATTTCGAAATTTGTTGCCACTGCTTGCTTTCCAATCGTAGAGTTGTTAATAAATGTGTAAGTTTTAGAAAATATGAAACAAAAATACCGTTGCCAAACATTAAACATATCATTATTATATAGGGTCATATTCTGACGATGAAGAAAGCATGTGATTGCATGTGACGTCATTGTATGTTGATCATGGATTTTATAAGAGACAGACTAACCCAGTGGGCGGGGCGCGCGTCACTGACATGTCGGCAAGAAAGAATAGGGACAATCTGGTTTACTTTAACACTGAAACCTACGGCGTTTGTATCACATAACTCTTTTTAATTATTAAATGTTATACGTTGTATAGTGATGAGATTATGAGAACCACAGTTTTTTCCAAATAGGATTTAATATATCTCATTAAAGCACCTTTTTACTACATTTCGCGCAATTTTTCACTCATGCTTCTTGTACAAACATCTTTACTTTGGTAAAACGGTAAAAACTCTAAGCACAAAATTTATGAACTTAATTTTGCGTACAAACAATGTAAAATTAAATAAGATTGATAGTACGTGATGCTCTGAAATAAATAAGGTAAAATGAAAGAAGATCTGATAATTTTTTTTTTAATTTTATGACCATTTTCAGGTAGTGATTTTCAAAACTATAATAACATTGCAAAACAATCATTTATTTGATTATATCATCATTAACTTATTAAAGTGGAATATTTGTTTTAGTAATTTCTAAAATTCGGAGTATAAAATTTTCTGAGTGTAATAAAGGTGGGGAAAGGGTAAAATAAAATCTAGAAGCACTCAGATTTTATATTACACCCAAAAGGAAGTTTTTTTTAACGTTTTGTGTGTTACCTATATTTACTGAATATTATGTTCTTGGCCCGTAAACCACATACATTTGAAAACAGCATATCTTTAGAATTTCCGCACTGGAGATAAAACTGTTATTTTCCGTACAGTGCTCTCTCTGAACTCGTTGAGTTTGTTAATCAAAAATTCGTTAAAGTTTTACAAAATATGAAATATATTAAAACAAATTCGAAATTCAGACGTCCAGATGTTCGGGTGGAGGATTACATTATTCAAAATTTGATGGCTGTAGATAACGTTGTTTTTGTCACAGTGCGAGAAACATACATGTATTCATGATGATTCTTCATTACTTAATTTCTTTAGATATAATACAGGGCGATAATATTTGGTAACAACAATTTGCAAGGACACACGGACATTTATAGTAGAACAGCGCAAAATGCCGCTTCAAGACTAACAGCCTTTCTAGGCTACCGCCCCTTTTGGGCTAATAAATTAAATTAACAGTAAATAAATAAAAAAAAAATTATGCAAAACTATAAATAAATTTAAAAAATAATCACTATAAAATACAAGATAAATTAATTATTACGGTTAAATACAACTTTAATATTAGAATTAAATGTATAAAAATTATTAAGGAGTCAAAAGTGTTTATCACTATGATGTGTTATGAAATATAATTGAAATAAAATTCCTTTATAGAAATTGTGCTATAATATTCATATATAATTTTAAAAAGCAGCACAATTTAGAATTTTAAACAAAACTTTCAAAAATTCGTTTTTAAATATTTTAGTATTTTTAACTTATTTACACCAATAAAAAGCATAAAAATTGCAAGAGAAATTTGCTTGTTTGAAATTTTCTATTAGTTCAGATTTAAAATATCATTTTCTAAAAGAAGTAGTTACAAATTTCCTTACAGCATAGGAAAAGCTAAAAAAATATCCAGCCCTGAAAGCATGCAATAGCTTCATAATTATTTGAAACGTTAATTATGCTTGATAAATATGCTAAATTTTTAAAAATCAATCTCAATTTCAAAAATAAAAATATGGAGAAATTCTAATTTGTGAAATGAGGCGCTAACACCAGCTTTTTCTTGACAATTATACACGCTGCATTAGGCAACCACCGTTAAATTTCTGCAAGTCGTCCTACTCCTTCGGATGTGATCAAAGTGACAGCCGGGAACGCCTCAGACGAGTGAAAAAACCCATTTGGGTTAGTCTATTTCTTATAAGGTCCACGATGTTGATATGTCGGGAAGTTTTGTTAATGTCAGAATGTTGATATGTCGGGAAGTTTGTTAATTTTAAATAAATACAGTGGAACCTCGAGATACGAGTTTAATTCGTTCCAGCACTGAGCTCGTATAGCGAATTTCTCGTATCTAGAAACAAACTCGTATCTAGAATCAACCATTGAAAATAATGGAAATCCAGTTAATCCGTTCCGCACCCCCAAAAATGTCAACATAAAAATCAATTTTTCTAATAAATAACACTGGTAAATAAAATAACCGTAGTTTACATTTATGATAGCTTCCGACTCCGAAATTTTAACAGCTTCTCGTTAATCCATACCAACAGCTTCTCAACATCTTCTAAGGTTTTAGACGGTGTGCTTGGAAGTAACGGTAACTCGTTTGGCTACATCAAGCTTCTAAATTTCTTTTCCTGCTTCTTCAGAATAGTGCGGATCGTCGATGTCGAAAGGTCGTAAGTCTTCGCCAGTTCCGTAACTCTTACACCACGCTTATGTTTATCTATGATTTCTTTCTTAATTTTAACAGCCATGGCTTCCTTCTTTTTCTTTGCGGCATTATCTGAGGCAACAATCTTCTTGGGAGGCATCGTGAAATAATTACTTTCACGTTAAATTTAATGAACAATTGATTCCCAAGTGCACAAACACGTAGATCAAAGAACACTGGGTGATCTGACGAGAGGATACCCCGAATCGAGCTGGATAGGCAAATAGCGCCACGCGTATCAACAGCCTTGCTCATTTCACTTTATTTTCAAATTTTTCAATTTTTCGCTCATACTTTCCTCGTATCTCGAATTTCTCGTATATAGAGGTGCTCGTATCTCGAGGTTCCACTGTAGCTGCTGTTAGTTTCTTTACTGTTCAGGTCAGTATAACTGACACGATAAGTTACTGCCACGTTAATTCTTTTATTGATATTGAGAAAAAGTTGTTACATTACATTAAATTTAAATCCTGACGTCATACGTATTAAGCTGAAGTGTCAAAAGTTTTTGTTTCCTGGTGTTTGGTAACAAAAAAATTATTTACGAATTGGTTGTTGCTTGGAAAGAAAACGAGATGATTTCATTCTTACAGAAATGTTTTTAGTAAGAAAGAAATCAGCTGTTTACTTTGTCCCTGAGGAACTATTGTTTTCGTTTTGCGGTTTTGCGTCGAATCACTCTGAATGTCCGTTTCACATTTCAAACTGTTGCCACAAAATATTATCGCCTGTACTATATTTGAAGAAATTAAATAATAAAGAATCTGCATAAATGCATGAATGTTTCTCCCATTGTGATAAAACAACGGTACCTACAGCCATCGAATTTTGAATGACGTAATCCTCCTGGGAATATGGGCATTTGGAAGCCAAAATTTGAAATTTGGAATTTGTTTTATTATCGATTTAATATTTTGTAAAACTTTAAGGAATTTTTGATTAACAAACTCAAGGATTTAAAAGTGAGCAATGGCAACGTTGTACAGAAGAAACATTTTTATCTCCAGCGCGTGAGACTGTGTATCGGAAATTCTAAAGATAATCTCAATTTAAAATTATTTTGTGATATTGCTGTTGAACTGAATTTTATGGTTTAAATGCGAAGAACATGATACTTAACAAATTAAAGTTAACACAGAAAATGTTATAAAAACACCCCTTTAAACGTAATTTAAAATCTTATACCTTTCAGATTTTCTCTTTTTTACTTTTTAATACCATTGCTTTTCAGGTGTACATAGAACTTAAAATTTTTGCTTTAGCTGCAGCCCGATCATCTGGAGGGCTTGCCCGTTAGTATTTACGAATTAATATTGATTGAGATTATATTATTAATTATATATTAATTGAGATTATACATATTATTAATTAATATAATCTCTATTAATATAAAATTATATTCATTGATAATTTTAATAATGTAGTCCCACAAGCTAAATTTCATTTTACGTCTTCGCAACAAATATAGATGTATTTTTAAAAACTAATCTTAAATTTGTGTTTAACGCAATGCAGGTCTCCAACCTTGCTTTAATTGAAAACTTTTAGTATTAAGTAAATTTTTACTATATTATTATTCGTAATGGTGGATTCAAGAACTTTCTTAGGATTCGGATTCGAATTTCAGAAAAATCTAGGATTTATTTTATCTCTAGTTTTCATAAATGATAGAAACAAGCAAAGCAAAGATGATCAATGCAGAAATATATCAGGATAGCCAATGATTAATCATTTAACATTATTTAAGCAAGAAGTATATAAGAAACATGAAAGAGCAATTTTAATCCTTCGCATTGCGTTATTTTACAAGTATTTAACATAAAAACCATTTGTAAACTGAAATATGTCTCTATAATAATCTTTTTCCGGCCAAGTTTTTTTGTGGTCATGGCATTCATTAGTTTCTATAAATCTGTCTTCCAGTTTCTGAATGTCATGAGTCAAAAGTACAACAAAACACGATATTTGATACAGACCAAAAAACATTGTACTTGTACTAACTTATATGAAAAGAATTTTGAAAATGAAAATTGTTCAGCGCATTCTATAGGGGTAAACAGCCCTCTGCTTTAATTTAAACAAAAGCATAAAAAATATTTAATAATAAAAACATAAAATGAAGAAGATAGCCCTTTTCGGCTACAGCATAAAATGATAATTTAAACGTAAAATGAAGTGAAGAAAGCTGATGTCAAAAGATAAAAAATTTAAAAACAAGCTGCCGTAAAATGTACCATCGTAAAATATTCGCAAAATGTAGCTCACTATCTTTTCTCACTTTCGAGTGGAAAACGGAAAGAAAATAAGATCGACAGGAAATACATAAAACAATAATGTTATAAATTCAAGAGGGAAAAAATAAAAATAAACACGAGTTTTACAACCACTCAAATGACAAGGACGGCAACCGTGTGTTAAGTGCATTCAGCTGCACACAGAAATGAGGAAAAGAATTTTTAAGTGTAACAATAAAAATGACACGTTCGGTTTTTCTTTCTTTTTTCTCCTCTTCCCTTCAACCCACGTAAACACATACGATTAGTCGGTTCTGGGGAAATATTTGAAGTATTCATTTTTTTTTAAACTTAATATTGTTTCTTTTAAAAGATATACGAAAACGTGTTCGACAAAAAGAAGGAAACATATAACTGTATTCTTGTTGAAGTGATTTCTTGAAATAACGGTTTGTTAAGCCTAAAATTAGTTAAATACTTATTTCAAAGAGACAGTATTTGACACTGCAAAATTATTGAAAAGAATTCTTAACGCAAGTTTTACTCAATTCATTGAGAAAATAAAAAGTCAAATTGCGCCAAATGGCTACATTAGAAAATGATTTCCCTATATTTTAGAATGCGGGTCAGATTTTAAGTAAAACGCTCGGTATTTCTTTGTTATAGCCGCTTCCAACCATATTTGGCAGTTTTCGATTTGCCCCAAGATCTCACCTATCATTTTGCCAAGCTCGTGAAGCGCGAATGTAAAAATAAACGACACAATATACAATAATAATACTCACATTTCGTTGCCTAAGAGTATTTTCAAGAATCATTATCCTTATTATTATTATGTTATTGCATGTAACTGTTTCAGTTAACTGCAGCACTTTCACACATATTAAGTTCTGTGTTACACTTTTTCATAGACGTCAACGTTTCTGCCCAAGAATACATAAATCTAATAGCAGTGACGAACGCTATTGTGAAACCGCTGAACCAATTTCCAACACGAAGGCCCTTCTTTTTGCAATTTTTAGCACTGCACCTCCAAATGGTTTCGTCGTTAACGTAAAGTTTCATGTTGTAGCCATTTTCGCATACTCTTTTGTCATGTAAAAGACCTCTTTCTTGAAAATATGGTATGGCATCCACCTCATTACTTTGTAAAATAATGATTATTAACGTCATAGTTTCTCTCTTTCTCACACACACAAAAGCAATGAATATATTTTAAATAAATAATGCGAATTCGAATATCTCGCGAAAAAATTAATAATATAATATACGATTACGCGGCAAGGTATAAGAACATGCAGTCGATACTAATATACGATCACGTGGCGAAGAACATGCAGCCAGATTTTGGCGAGGTATCTCGGTTGACTGGCGATTCAATCTCGGGGGCCGCTATAACAAAGAAGTATCGAACACTCTAATACAACAATTGGCTCAACCCGAAGGGAAACACATCGGAGTAAAATTTAAAATAAGGCAGAAAAGCTTAGATTGGTGTAGAATGTTGAATAAAAATCTCCCAATTTTGAGGCCATTAGACATAGGTCCCTGTTCAAGCAAGAATATTTTGATAAGGTGAAAGGAGCGCTTCTAGATTCGCTACTCTGCAGACACGTTTGTGCTTTTTGCCAGTAATAAAAAAGATTTAACCAAAATATTACCTGTAATGAATTCAAATGATCCAGTCATCCATTTCATCTTTGAATTGATTACTCACTTCCATTCTTTTACATTCTAATTATTTGCAATGAATCTGATTTCAGTACTAGTGTTTGCCATAAACTTTCGCCTAACATCGGCCGAGCCATAAAGTCGCTGAACACTGGTAGTTCGGTTCGAGGTTCGAGTCTCGTGAAAGGGCTGGCTGCATAGGCGTTTTCCCCATGTGAATATGTATACGAACCAATCTGCCTTACAAAGTCCTCCACGAAGGCATCCCTTCCCTTAGGCTGATAGCCCTCAAGGTCTTGCCATAATCACATAAGCAAACCAATGATAAACATTGTTCTATTGCTTGCTTCTCCATGCGAATTTATATCACCCTGCTAAGCTAAACCAATGTCCCCCCCTCTTATGCATATAATGTTCTCAATGTTTATTCTACAGAATCTTTAATCTCGCAGGAGCTTAGTTATTTGAAACGGTACTGACGGAGGATTTTCTCCCACGGTCATTGATAAAACCTTTAAGAAATCTTCCTCTTGCGTCAAAAAGACATTCCGATCTTGAAAATAGCCAAAACAATTCAGTCTTTCACCAGTTTCACCAGTTTTATCCTTCATCTTGAGATCTGACATTTTGAGACATTGGCGATAAGATTACATGATGATTAAATAATAAAGATTAAACGAAAGGTGGATCAATTATTTTATCGTTTTATTTTACACCATAACTCAAATTTCGCGTAACAGTGAGCAGTAAAGTTAAATAAATCATGAAGTTAATCAAAAACTTCACTGTACACAGTGTTTCGGTAACAGCACTGTTAAACATTAATAATAATGCCTAAAATGTAATAATAAATTGCGCCAAATTTATGCTAAAGAATGCACTTCCATTTGATACGATATAAGTGCAGGGCATGCAGATAGGGAAAAATTATGTTGCTCTTTCACTTTGCAAGAGTACAGGTGGGACAAAGGTGACAGGCTTTCCGCTTTAAGTATGTAAGATCAGCTAAGTGCGCACACGCCACATACATTCTTTTCTGTTCGCCTTTTCTAATATAAGATTCGTATAAAACTACATCATAGGATTTACATTTGCAAATACCAATAACATTAGAAACAGACAGCAGACTCACAAAGAACAGTGATCTGTGCAGAATTCATGTTTCCAAATAATAACAAGCAAATTTAAAAGTTCAATGTCATAGAGTTCAAATAAATACTATTACTTTTTATTTCTTAAGTTCTCTGGCTTTCTTTTTGAGTCAGAACTACTGCCTTGTGCAACGGGCACAGTATTATCTAAAACTTCGAATTCGAAATCAAATATCAGACTTGCACAGCCATTTATTGATTGATATGCAAGTTACTCCGATAAGGCAACTAAAATTAAATGTTTTCTTTTAAAGAACTACAACATAAGTTGACTCTAAGCGATATTAAATGCAGCCAATAGTAAGAAAAGGGTTTCTTATCGGCAATGCGATGCAGAATAGGCTAAAAGGGACAATCATATTTATGTGCTAATTCAATAAGAGATAAAAAATAGGCCTGGCTGCGGTCTTATAATAGCTAAGGTTATTTTATTAGATTAAGTTAAACTGGTACTTAGTTCTTTAGCAGAACAACATCGTGAGATAAGACTGAGTGCAATTTTTCTGGACTTTTTTTCTCTCAAGCAGTAATTCTTTTTCTTTTTTTATTTCCTGATATTCGTATAAAATGTTTCTATGCAATTCATTGTTTCTTTATTATAAATCACCTAATTTAATGAAATGGTTGTCATTAAAAATTGACATTAAAAATAGACATTAAAAATTGAAAAAAATAATAGTCAGATCGCAAAAGTTTTAAGCTTTATTATTCATGTAAGAAACTTATAATAAACATACACAAACATTCGAGAAAGAATTAGCATTTTGCACCTTTTTTTTTAAATCTCTTGTAAGAAGAGTCCATGCGCTGAAAATCTCAAAAGTCATGCAATCCATTTTTCTATACACGTCATTTAATTCTGGTATTATTCTGATATTTCATTTCTATACTTACCTATATCCCTAATTTTATTACTCTATTCCATAGTTAAGGTATTAACTCATTTCACTTCTCTTAAAACTAATAAAACCAACTGCCACTTTCTGATTATCCGCATTCCCACAAAAGTCGATTTTTATAGCCGGTGGATGCTGCTAAGTGAAATGACCGTTAAATTTAAAGCGTGTAAATCCACTCGTATTCAAACACGTATCATGGAATCAAACGTGCATGCATGGATTACTCAGTATGGCATGTTTACGCAAAAATTGATTGAAGATTTAGGTTTATTTGATTCCGGCAAAGCACACGAGGGCTATCTGCCTAAGGAAAGGAATGCCTTCGTGGAGAATCTTCTAAAGAGAAACTGCCTCGTATACACATTACACATAGAGAAAACCACGACAGCGCCCATGCAGCCAACCCGTTCGCGGGACGGGAATCTCATACTGAACTACCAGTGTTCAGTGACTTTGCCTCTCGGTCGCTGCCGGGCCACGGAAAGTTGAAACCGGAGGGAGAGAAGTAGATAATCAGAAATATCAACCAATTTTCTCACCCCTCCCAAGTCTCTTAATTCCTTTTTATTTTATTTGTATGTTTCAAAGACCTAGTTTATCAGAAACGAAAACTTTGAGAATGCTTGATTATTATTAAATACAAGGGGGGATAAATAAACTGTAAAAACGTCACATGCATGTTGACCCACTTTCCATTAAAATCTGTAATTCTGCGTTGTTCTAGAAAATAAATATTTAAAAAAAATCAAAATCATAAATACAAAATCATTTTATTTTTATTGAAACCATTTAAATGCACATTATTTTATGGAATTCTTTGGAAAGATGCAAAACAGATAACTCAATTCAATTAGAGCGGTTCCGCCCAAAACCATCTTTTATTCAACAACTAATCTCATGAAATTTAATTCTACTACCAAAATTCCTCTTCCATCTTTTTTCTACTTATTTGTTTGGGGGGGGGGGAAATCCTTTAGAGGTCAGATCTAAATCTTCTTTTATTAAAGATCTTCTCCGTGTTTCTTTCACTTAAAACTTTTCATGGGTAAGTGAAATTTCAGAAACACTGTATTTGTTAATCGTCTTTGAAATTTATTGTCTTACATGCAGCTTCACAAGTATTTACATGATGGACTTTCAAATGATATCTTTAATATGGAGCCGAAGTATTAAAATCACATGAAATATGATATAACAGCAAACAATAGACAAAATAACTACCCGCTTGGAAGCACGCATAAAGAAGAGAATACAACAGCTATACGAAGCTTTAAATGCTGAACAGGTATAGTTTCGTGAACATAGCAACGTAGTATATAGCTTCAACAAGTTAAAAAGCAGAACTCTGATGGAGTTAATCTATTGTAAATTCAATACAAGCAATGAGCTATAAAGCTGATTTAGTTGCTATGGGCAGTCTCTCGGTTTCTTGGGAAATCCAAGTCGTATTTAATTATTTACACATCTGTATTAAACGCAGTGAGGGTTATGTTCAGATAAAATGAATCTGTATAAAACGCAGTGAGGGTTATGTTCCGATAAAATGAAATTTTTTCAGCTTTTATTTGGGCATATATTCTATTAGCTATTCTATTATTTACTTATTTATTCCATTCCATTATTCATTTTTTGACTCGTCCCGTTTAATATTTCCTTATCTTTTAATGCATATATTATGCATACTGAGTTACGCTTTTGCAAATTCTTTGGTTTAAAAATTCAAATGCAAGCACGATATTTTGAAACTAACAGTAATACAGAATATAATATGTGAGCTTTTATCAAACACATCATTGATGTGCTGATGCTGCATAATTCTAGATTAGATTTCAGTAAACTACTGTATAATAACTTTCTAAAAGAAATGTGCATCGTATTCTTGACGGAAGAAAACTTTTAAATGCGTATTCTACTATCCCTTCTCATTTCTCTTACAATTATACTAAGATTTATCCAAGTAAAAAACGCATTCGCGAAAAAAATAAATAATAATTGGAAGTATTAGCAGTTAAAGAACCTGCTAACAGAAATGATTAATCGTTCCAGTATGGATTAATTTTCCCACATCCTCATTTATCAGCCGCAACTGTCATTACTTTCCCAAAGAATTTTTTGTCAGCATATTCTACACGACACTAACTAGCTTTCGGTTAATAAAAAATCGATGTCTAGCTTTAAATAGCAACACATAAGAAAACATAGTTAAAAAATAATATGCACTCTAAAATTTAAAAAACTATTTTTTTAAGTAATGATTGCTATATCCATTTCCTATAGATAGCATCAAAAATAGAATTTAATCAAGAGTTCGATTAAATACGGTACAGCTTTGATTATTCTAACTAAGGTAAACAGATAAAAGATTTTTTGGACAGTATTAGATTTCCGTTCTATAATTCAAACATATAATTTATTCTCGGTCACTGAATTATTATTTTTTTAGTTTAGGGAAAAAACTTAAACTATTATCAGCATTTTATTTCATCAGCAAATTACATTTAATTCTGAAAAACTGAACTAAATTAATTTGATACCTGTAAAATACAAATTCTTGGTTAACTGCTAATTTTTCCATATCAAAATATGCAGCTTTTCATCTGATACCTGATAATTGTTAACTTATCTATTTTGTTTAACTAAAAGCATAATTAATTCTTTGAATGTCATATTTAAGAACAAAAGGAACTTAAATGCCGTATTTAGGAACACTAGGTGGTAATATTCTAGCTAATTTAGTAGTCCTCGCAAGCTACAATACTTATGAACTGCGTAGCGAAGTATCGCAGAGTTCACATACTTAAACGAAAAGTCCAAACAAGAATTCCCTCTATTCCAACTCAAGAAAGGGTTTATTACTGTCGCAGGATTCTCTTACAGTGGGAAAATTAAAAATTAGAAGAGTGGGAAAATATGTTAAAATCATCTCAACATACTATCAAGAGAAAGTATTACGTCCGATATTTACAGAAGCAGTGTTGATCGTAGACCGATCGTAGACCAGTTTTAATTTGCGCTCACGTGAAAATTAAAACTGGACGCTCTTTTTACAGAAATATAGTATGTTTGATAATCAACTGCCCGCCCTTGTACTGTGCACCATCTTGCCCCCGATAGGATCGGCCCTGTACAGAAGAAATTCCATTTCTTTATCCCAATGACTTTCAAAGATTGAAACTTCATCAAGATAAAGCAACAAATTATACTCTGAAAAGTACCACTGCATTATTTGAAAAAATGAAGACTGATACAGGTGTGTTGCTATTTCTTTGTTGCCCTCTGTAGTTGCTATTTCTTTCCGACTAGACCCACTAGTCATTTTTTTTGTAAAGGGAACTATCATTTTGCTACTCCAATGAAAGCGACTTGATTTTTACGCATACGTATGAGAAAAATACCCCTTTTTATTCACAGACATTACTTTAACATTTTTTGTTTTAGATACAATATTTTCGTATCATACAGCAATTTTCTCAAACTCACATTACCTTCTGGCTACATGTACAAACTGAAAATCGCTGACGAGCCATAATTACTTTTTTAACAAAGTTAAAAATGTTATTTAAAAAATAAAAAATATTTTAAACAAACTCAGATTTCGTTTACTAAATATTTACCAAAACAATATTTCAGAGCAAAAGTATTTAAATTTAAATTTATTTATCTGAAATCTAAAGTTTGTTAACATATAATTCACTTCGAAATTCAAATATACTGACAACTAACTATTAATTTTTTTTACTAACATTTTTTCAAATATTTAACTAATCATTAAATTACTTACTTTAATTTGAACTTAAAAAATATATTATGGAAACTCTCTAAGTTTTCAGAGAAAGTTTACCAATTAGAGCAAAAATTGAAAATAAGTAATAATAATAATTTTTTAAAAAATCTGAAAGGTTGCAGATTTTTAATTACGTCCAACGGGGCGTTATTTAAACATTTTGTGGGTTACCTTTATTTATTAAATATCATGTTCTTCGCACTTAAGCCATAAAATTCAGTTCAAGAGCAATATCGCAAAATAATTTTAAATTGAGCAAATCTTTAGAACTTCCGATACACAGTGTCAAGCGCTGGAGATAGATTTTTTTTTCCCCTGTACGACGTTGCCATTGTTCGCTTGAAATCCTTGAGTTTGTTAATCAAAAATTCGTTAAAGTTTTACAAAATATGAAATCGATAATTAATATACAATAACACGCCGAACAAGTATTAATTTAGAAGTCGAACGACAAAAATTGCAATAGTAGGGAAATTAAAGCAGACTAACGGTCTGTCTATGCTGCGAAGAAATTTCTGAAAATTTAGAGCCTAAAAGCTTAACTAAACTTTAATTAATTTGCATTCTGGTGGAAGCTGTCGAAAGGAGAAGTTATAGCAAAGTCAAAACTATCATTGGGTTCATTAATATAAGATTTTACAAATTCACTTACCAAACTTGAATAGCTAGCTGTCCGTCAAGCACAATCTGCTGCTAAATTTTCTTAGGCAGCACGGCGAGCTTTCACTCCATAGGCATGAATTGCAGTTAACCTATCTTTTAGGCTCACTTTCGTAAGGCTTTAATTTGCATACCTTACTAGTCTGAGCGAATGTATGAGAGGTGAACTCAGGAAAAGACAGAATAGTGCTTAAATCTTAGTAAAACTTAAGAATAATTGTCAAAAATTAACGAACTGATATATATTTAATGGTGAGGAATTTTGCTTTTATAAAATCACATCAATCGGTTTGAATAATCTTGCATTAAAAGTAGTAATATTTATGCATAGAAAGCGTAAATTTATTTTTAGATGTTAAATAACAGTACCAATGACCTTCAGGGATCAATTTGCGGAAAAAAGTCATTTCTTACCAACTGGGAAAAATTATGCATGTATCTATATAAAAATCGTTCTAAAATCGCTCTCGTTCGGACCAGAGATAGTAAAAAGGCCTCTAAAATAATAATCAGAGCTACAAGGGATCGTTAATAAAACACTTACGGATAGCGTGAGTTTTTTCCCCCACCTCCACTCACAGAAAATCCCATTCCGGAGATTGGATACGAACGAATTAACGGTAACCGGTACAGTAATAGCTACGACGTCAATCCAGCCCCACCCGGGAAAAGGGAGGTCCTCGATTCCTGAAGCTTCCCATCACGAAGAGTGAATCGTGAAATTAAAGCTCAGTTTAATCTGAAAGTCTTCGACAGAAATAAGTAACGAAACTTCCGAGTGTATGATTACGCGGGAAATTCATCAAAGATTCGTCCCGAACACCCACGCCCTTCTGCTTGACGACAGGGAGTCTATATTAATCCCAACTTTTACGTATTCTGTTAATCTACAAAGCTTGTGGAATCGTTTACACCTCGAGACAAAAATAAACTTTTTCTAAATTAATGAAATGTGAACAAATAGGATAATAAAGCCCTAACGACTGTGAAAGAAGATACGTTAACACTTTAGTAACACTTAGATTCTTATCACAAAATTTTCCTCTGACTGATTGTGCAGCTACTGGAGACGCTATTTTTCTTTCCTATCTGCAATGAACTTTTTATAGTGACTGCCACTTTGAGGGATGCACTCAGAAATTTGCTAAAATGACATAAGCGCTTCCAGACAGTCTTCTGCATCTCAGTGGCTATCTGCTAGGCTCTGAACTTCATTAATACAAAATCGGATACGACTTTCCTCTGTTTTTCTTGCGTATTTCCAAGAAAAACGCCACCTTGCTATGTTTGCTAATATCGCATTTCCCATCAGCCGACCACTCTGCGCACATCGATAACTTAAGCTGGAAGGACAAAACATGTATATATTTCAAAAGTCTACTAACAAACTTTTGATTTTTAATTGCTATATCAAGACTTAAATGATGAATTAAAAAAGATCGTATTAATCACTTTTCTTCAGTAAAAATTACTCAGCACCAGCCGCCCAGACTGGAAAATGGTTAGTGACGCTGACTGCCGTACCGAAAAGCCCGGGTTCGAATCCCGGAGAAGGCATAGAAATAATTTGTCCGTCCCTTCATAGAAGGCAAATGTGACACACTTGTTAGGTACCTCCATAATAAAGAGACCACGCCAACGCCTATAAACAGCTACAGCTTGTCATTAGGAGGACAAAATAAGCTTTGCACCGGCGTCATTAGTGCTAATGCGGGGCAAGCCCGAAACTGCGATCTGTAAAACGGTAATGAATTTAAGCAAAATATTAGGCAATAAATATGAAGCTCCAAGAGAGCAGAAAATTATTTACATTCTGAAGAAAAAGTATTTTTAAATTGAAAAAATAAATTATTGCTTATATTTTGGACGATACTTTTAAGGACGAATGTCTCAAAGTGCTGAGTATTATTTATAGTTCGCATCAATAATAACTTTGTCAGTATGAATTTCATAAAGGTAAATGGTTAAAATCACAAGATTTTCTCACATGGCCTAAAAATTTTCATGCATTTAATTACGGAATATAAATGTTTTAAAAAGTGTTAGGGTGGAGTCTGTCATCAGTTCACTGGTATCAATTTAGTCACTAATGCAATTGATGAGTCTCCTTCCAAAGGGCAATAATACCGAATTTCATCAAAATGTTCGAATGAATAAATTTTCTGAACATCAAAATTAGCTTGACTAGCTCAAATATCAACTCTTAATCCTCCTGAGTACTATTACTTATAGCAATGGTCTGCGGCCCTCGAAAAGATTTTATGCGACCGGCGAATATATTTCAATTATATATTTGCTGCAAATACGGTGTTAGAAAGATTTATAACTATAATCTTCGTCCAAAGATTAGATTGCGAATTTTTAATTTCATAATTTTTATAGCTTAAAATTTTTTTAACATTTTTTAACTTTTTCAAATTTTATTAATAAACTGCCGTTTTGATCGATATAGTGGCCAGTACTGTTGGCTGCTGTATTGCTGGGCTAGGGTTCGTTCCTCATTCACGGTTATTTCAAATCACAGCACAGCAAGTCAAATGCTGATTTTTCAAGTACCTTAACAGCATTTCATACGAAATCAATACTTTTTAAAGTATACATCCGCTTATAATATCTCCTCTTGTTAACAAGAATGAATTACCATAAAATAATATTCATTTTATGTACCTAATAATGACAAGGTGCGCATTTCCACTTGTTCTATAAACATAACAAGTAAATGCGCCTTATTCCGTTTAAATTAATAACCTGTTAATTAATACTAATTATTTCTCGAGAATAAATTCGCTGTTACAGAAAATGTTACGCTAACAAAACTCTAAAATTGCTACTTGAGAACAAGATGCTGTCAGATTTCCGTGCAACATAAGTATTCATTCGAAATGAGAGGCTGAAATGAGTTTAAACTAATTAGCGTATATACTTATCTGTTTCAATGAAATAAATCTTGCCTGAAAAGAGAGAATAATGAAGTTATAAAAATAAACTTCAAAAATTGTGATACTCTGTTAAAATTTCTAATGCTTTTTCATCATCCATTCCGAAAACAATACACCTCCAGTAAAGAATCACTAATAAAGCTTAACGGCATTAACAAACTTCAAAATACTTCACTAAGCAATGCTTAAAAAGTAGTTAAATATCCCCAAAAATATGTTCAGTAACCAACCACATGTCTGTATGGTCAAACTTTTATGTCAAAGTATGGTCAAACTTTTATGCCAAATTTCACTAATGAACTACATAATTTCCTTTATAGAGAGAATTTATACATTCTAAACCAATGCAATTACATCTTTTTATTATACACCATACTAAAACGTTTCCGCTTTTTACGTTTATGCTTTTTGAATAAGCTTATAATAGAATAATAAAAACTGCTGTGCTAAACTAAATTAAATAAGCAACTAACAGTTGTATATCACGTATTCGTTTCAGATAATTAACATTATTATTACAGTTGCAAAAACTGATACCTTGTGGATCTTAAGATCAACAGAAGATGTTTAGTCACATATATATATATATATAAATTAGAAAGCAATAAAGGAAAACGGGAAAAATAAAATCTAAATTGTACAAAATACTGCGAAATTAATGCGAATATGAAAGAGACCAATATTTATATTATTTATAATATTTTTATATTTCAACCAGTGGCTCATCCACATCATTTCTGCCTCATCCACACCTTTCACCATTGCTATTCGATAATTTTTGCCTCCTTCGAAACATACATAGGTATACTATATTTAAATTTGGATAATTTTCAATTTGTTTTACAAATTAAATCAGAAAATATAGAAAATGTCGATAAATACCAAAATTTGAATAAAAGTAAATTTTTATATTCATAAATTAAATTAACAACACAACTAAATAAAAGGCTGACCGTATTCCTCCCCCCCCTGAAACTGTGAACTTCTGCTTTAGGCAACTCTCTAATAAAAAGAAAATTTTCACAAACAATTGTTTAAGAATTGGTATATTATAGTACACATAACCAGGATATTCATTTTGGAAGTAAATGGAAAATAATTAAAGACAAATATACTACATAAACAAATCAATAATATAAAAAAAAGTCTGAAAGGATTCAGATTTTAACGTCGCTTTAAAGGATTTGTTAAGTCTTTTTGTGCTCTCACTGAGCGCTGCAGGTTACCAGTCTGCTCTTGGACCCACTCCTGCTAACACACTTTTTTTTTTCTTTTTATCATCTATCTATTATTTCTAATCATCGCTTTCTTCGCACTTACGCCACATACAATTCAAAAGCAAAATCACAAAATACTTAAAAACAGCTTATCTTTAGAATTCCTGATAGAGTGTTTCGGCTTGCCACAGACATTTTTATATTCTCTATATTATTTCTTTGGAAACTAGCCTCTCGGGGATCCAGCATTTAAAAGAGTTTCATAGAGAAAAAAGTATATAATGATTTTAATAAGTCTAGCTAGTGTAATTTCATAAAATATTTAATATTTTAATATGATATCTCATGAAGTAGAAAACGTATTTTTAAGAAGAGTTTATTGCTTTTCAGTCACTTTTTGCTACTCATGAACAGAACAATTGAATTTGAAGGTTAAATATCTTACTCTTTGCTGAATGGCAATACGCTGGTGAGTGGAGATAATAAGTATTCTAATATTTGAGAAGCGGCTATACATTGCTTTCAAATAGCCGAATTTGTAGATTAAAATTAGAAGATAAATATCGTACATTTTGCTGAATGGCAACAGTTTGGTGCTTTAGATATAAAAAAGATTTATTTCGAACAAATTTTGCCACTTTTCGCTTTCAAATCGCTGAATTTGCTAAACAAAAATTCGTTAAATTTGTACAAAATATGAAAATCTCAAACACAAATTCGAAATTCAAAATTCGTTGGCTCTAAGTGCCGTCGTTTTTCCACGGTGCGAGAAACATTCTACATATATAAATGCAGATTAATCATTGCTTATTTTTTTAATAATTATTATTGATAATTAATTTTAATAACATTTGGTTTCAACCATTTGAAAAATGATTCGGACGAAAAGTGGGCTTCGAGAATAATAGCAACTCTGGTACTTAAAAAAAAAAAGAAAGAGAGAGAGAGAGCTGATAAAACGTATAATCTGCTTTAAGAATTAATCAGCCAAAAGAATTTCCAACTAACCTGCGTTTTTTGATTTTATATCCGGGTTTGCTGCTAATTCCAAATAAAATTATAGGAATTATAAATAAAGCAATAATTAACATATAAAACTTCTCCGGCAAGGTATGCATAACGAACTACTAATTTTATTCAGCTAAACTCTATAAGGCCTACTTACATACATTAAAATTAATACAATTAAATTAAATAATACTATTAAAAAAGACCCTATAAACGCATTAAATTTTTCTTGGAACAGGAAACAAAAATGAGCTATGCCCTCGCCAGCATTCGAACACGAAGCTTTCAGTATTAGCCGGTTGTCCTATCACTTATATCACGAAAACAACACGCACGGGGAAATGCGAAAATCCGTTATAGCCTTTCCCATTTAAAGAGTGACTGGGAAAAGATAAGATGCATAGTGGAGTTTTCCGTAAATCAAAGCGTCCTGTCATCATTAACTAATATCCAAGCTGTATGTAATCAGTAACTGATTTCACTGCCATAGCCCTAGTATCTTCCGAAGAACTGGCATCTAAACTCCGTATGGCTAACGCCCCGGACTGAGGCCAACTTCAGCAATGGCCAGCATAACAACCCCCGGTGTATATAATAGAGAAAGGCTCCACCAGTGGTCGAATGGTTAAGAGCGTTGAATACTGGTAGTTCGTCCTGATTTGGGTTCGATCTCAGGCGAACGGGATGGCTGCACGAATGGTTTTCGTGGTTTTTCCTTTGCTTAATGTGAATACCAGCCAGTTTGTTTTAAAAAGGGAAGGTCATGATGGCCTCCCTCTTCTTAGGCAGATAGCTCTTGTCGGTCTGCCATATTCAAATAATCCAGTATATATCAAAGAACGATTTGATGCCATTTAATTTGAAATTTTAAATAAGAGCAATTCACCTTTTCACTTTATTTCAGAGAAAAGATGAATAGCATGATTCAGAAGCTTTACAATTTTTATTTGATTTACACAGACATAAGTATTTTTTGTAATGAAAAAGCGATTTTAAACTTGGCTAGAATAATGTAGCGTAGCATTTCGATCTTAACTCTTTTTAAGATCACACATGTTTACTAAGAATTCACCAGAATCTTCTATAATAGTGTCCACGTTTTATTTCAACATCTTACGTACTGTTTCTAATTAAATGAAACTTTTGATAATCTTAACGGTTAACATACTGCTAATCTCGAAAGGTTAGGTTAGATTATTTAATTACGGAAAAGCCTCGAGGGCTACCTGCCTAAGGGGAGGGATGCCTCCGTGGAGGACTTTCGAATGGGAAACTGGCTCATATACACAGCTAATCTCGAAAGGATTAGACTGAAAATATTTTTTTTGTTTTGTTTTACTTACTATCTACTTCTTTCAGAGAAAAATATAATCTGCATAATTCACATTATAATGCATTGCTTTATCATTAAAAGATTTTAATTAGTATATTATTTTATTTTATTACCATTAAGATTTATTACCATTCATTTGAATACCATTATATTTTATTCCCTTACTTCTCTGAAATAATAGTGAAATGATATACACAGGAAAAAAAATTAATATATATATATATTTTTTACAACATACATTTGTACGAAACAAAAATTATTCGACTACCATATTCGTTTAGCAAGTGGAAAGACTCCTTTGAGAATAGATAAATCGGCACTACCTCGTAGCAACTAATACATTTTACAGTCACTAAAACAGCTTTATAATAACTTCGGAAAAATCCTTTCAAGCCAATTTAAATTTAAAACAAAGCAATTTTAAATAAGCTTTAGCACGAATAAGAAAACATGTCAAGTACTACATTCGAAATTAGAATACGAGATCTAAAATAATTCGAAAATGCACACACGTGACAAATAATTTTGCATTAAACCTTAATTTCCATTTATTTTTAAAAATCTTCTTACTAGCCTCGAAAAGAACGCAGACATAATCTCTTTTTTTAAATAGAGCATAAAAATCAAGTTACAGATGAAAACTAAAAGCTTCTGGAGTAAATCCCTAAGAATGTACTTCTCGAAAAATATGTTTTACTCCACGAGAAAATTGAATTGTGCGAATTTCTATATCAGCCAACACACAAGACAGCCAACACACAAAGGACATACATTTTATAGCAACTCGGTAGCCAAGAAAGAAGAGCATATTGCCTCAAACTTCGTAAAATATTAAGTAAGCAGTTCATAGTGGTTATTCCCCTTCCCCCAGTGGGCGAACAGCGAGAAAAACTGCAGTTTCCTGAACTTTATCACTTTTCACTCATAACGGCAAGCTGAGACCAGCCAGAAAAGAAACAATTTTTGAATTCTAAAGTTTCCTTACTTTTGAAGTTGGACATTTTTTGCTCTCTTTTGACCTGAGTGAAAGGATAGAATTACTTTATTATTACTTCTGGATCATGTTACGAAACAGTAGTGCGAAAGTGGAAACACCAATTTTATTACATCATGAAATGGCAAGACTGTTCAAAGACAAGTTGGAAACACTGAAGAATTCGATACTAAAATTCGTATGATGTTCCCAGATTTTCAATTTACAGCATATATTTTTTTATACTTATTTACCATTTCTTTGAACAATACCTATGGAATATCTGAATTCCTCTTCGGGAGAAAAATTTCCAGTTTCAGATGTTGAAGAAAATAAGCGTTTGATTTAAACCAATTTAAGCTTTCCATTTAAGCCTCAGTTCTAGCAGATTATCGAATTGGGTTTCTGTGTTTCCTATTTGTGGATACTTTTTTTCTTGAAATGATGAACTTTAGATATTTTTTTTTTAACAATGAAGCCAATTTTGTGTAGAAAGAAAGAATTCGTACGATGGTATAATCGCCATTATTGTCATAGGCTTAAGGCAAAACTGCGTTCACACCTATGGCAAACCTAGAACAAGTTTTAAGCCACAGCCAGTCAGGAAAGATAAAGCTGCGCCCATGTGAATGTCCAGTAATCGATTAAGTTCATTATAATAATTGTATACCGTGTTATTGTAATCGTATATTCAATATGATTACAATAACACGGTAATGTAAAGTAGCTATGTAAATGTCTTGTTAGGCTGGCCTCTGATGCGGGCCAACCGAATGCCCAATGAGCACAGTAGTGCGTCGGAGAAATGCCGGTAAAAGTCACTGACGAAGTTCTGGTGCTCCGTCCGCTTTTCCCTTTCCCTACCCTTGTGAAAGTCCAGCGAAACCGTCGATCGAATGTTAGTACGTGTTTGCTTCACTGTTATTGGTCGGTTCCTATGCCACGTTGGGATAAAGCTGAACAGCTAGAACATTTATACAAAATTCTTACGCTAGAGTCTCTGACGTACCATGCAATGAAATTCGGCTTATGCCACTTGCAGCTGCAACGCCTTTATGTAAAAGTCCCGCTTCCCATGTCCCAGGTCCAACTTCAAACAGTTCAGATGAGGTTTCCCCCCTTCAAATCATCCCATATCAGCATTGCACTGGCAGGCAGGTAACAATGGCACCCATTTTAGCGCGATCAGGCTTGACTGTGACGTAACAGTGAAATACGTATCAAGTTAAATCATAATGATGTTCCGCCCTTCATGTTCAAACACTGTTTAGATAGAAGATTATTGTCATTTGCGTTTATATGCAACCAGAGTTTCTTACAAGATTTTCAGTCGCGACCCCTTTTTATCACTGAGATTTTTTCGCGACCCCCAGGACCCCATAGTATTTACAAAAATTTTGTGGAACCACAAAAGTATTGCGCAAGTCCGACACACGCGTGAGTGAAACTGTCAATTTTTTCACTTGTACTGTAATATACTATTGCAGTTTAAGGTCGTTGACTTAAATTTCTAATTTTAAGACATAGAACAATGTGAAAATTTTAAATAAGTAACAAACGAAATGACAGCGTTACGTGCAAAGCAAGGAAAATGAACGTTAATATTATAAAAAGAAATCCGTCAAAACATTTTCGTTTTTTTCTTTGTCTGTTTTGTCTTATCTTTATCTATTTTCAGATACATTGTATAAAAATATTTGGTAATTGTAAAATTATTATAAGTTAAAGAAATATCAAAATTGCTAAAATTTTTGGCGACCCCCTGCTGCAGGTCCCGCGACCTCCTTGGGGATCGCGACCGACAGTTTAAGAAACCCTGCCTTAGACAGTAAACATGAAAATTATTTTATGGTATAGTAAATTATAGTAAAGTACATGTTATCATTTCTTCCAGTATCTTTACTTGAACACTTGCTCCATCGTCAAAAGTCTCCCCACTAACTACAGTGAATGAAGAAAGTAAAAAGAAAGGTTGAAAAGGCGTGATTTTTAATGTTGTCACTTAAAGAAAGAAAGAATAGCCTGAAGCAGACTAATTTCTGTTGCCACTTTCAAAAAGCCTGCAGCGGAAACGCTTGAAATGGGACATATCGTTTTATAAAAAATCAAGTTGATAACTTCACCGGATTTCAGTATGACAGTTAAAAATATCGAAAACATTTAATGTTGAAGTTGTGTTACAAAACATCTTCCTAATAAACTTCGGAATTTTCATACATTTCATTCACAAAAGCGGAATTTCTACATAATTTCAAGACTTGAATTAGAACTTTAGATAATATTAAATGCTTATCGTCTCATAAAATAAATACTGGAATGAATATAAAAGAATGAAACAGTATAAAAAATAATTCAACGAGTTAGCATCAAACATAATAACTATTTATTTTGATCTGATGCAAAACAAATGTAGCATATTTGCCGGTAGTATAAAAAATTGATAATTCACTTCCAGAAAAAAATTCAGTGCTCATTTGCGATTTTTGAGAACACGATTATCTGCTCTGCTCAACCTCCGAGTGATAATTCCAGCTGTTCTTCTGAGGGGGCGAATCGCATAAAAAGACTGCTATTTAAAAACTAAATTCATTGATTGCGTCAGATTTTCAAGGTTTCTTCTAATCAGAATCAACATTTATTTTTAAAAAAATGTAATTAAAACAACAGCTTTGAAAGTTCAATAAATTCTTCAGTTTTAAATAATCCCATAGAATTTTATTGCACTTTTGGAAACAATTTTAAATTCTCTTATGAATCCATACAGTCATTCCACACCGACAACCTTATTTCCTGTTTCCTATATAAAATGAATTATATTTAGATCATGTACTGTAAAACTTTTAAGAAAGTAATGCTGAAATATAAAAAGTGCTGAAATAGCTTTCATGCAGTTTCACTAAAAGATATTTTTGTAAATATCCTCCTCCCAATGCATCTGACACAGATGGCTCGGTTTCTTTCTGCATAGCAAATGACAGACAACTATTTCCAGAGGATTTATATACCTTGTTTGCATCAAAATGATTCTCCAGGTATTCCCACACGAAGTTAATCCACTCGTAATTCGTGAAAGATTTCACGACGATTTAAGCTGCTTCAGATCGAGTTTATGTTTAATTTAATTTCGCTGTGAAAATATAAATACTAAGCGCTGATTAAAAATTCGAAACACACATGGGACGGGTTATTCCTTTCTACAAATGATGTGACTTTAAATTCTTAAATCCTGTTGCCACATCATTTTGTAAAATGCTTCCCACAAGGCATATGATAATTTGGTGTTTTAAAATTCAGTTCTGAAATTTCAGGAACATTCTGCATAAAAATTGCACTTGCAGATACAAAAGCATAATATATTCTGAAATGATCATTCGGATGATAATGTCTTAACTGAGCAGTTATATGACAATAAAGTCAATTTAGAACTTTCTTTAGTAATGTGTGCTTGTAAAACCAGTTTGAAGGGTCGATTTCTATCAGCAATTTTTTACTCGGAATACTCTGAGATGTAACTCTTTTATACTCTGAAATTAATCAAAAGAAAACTAGAAATTGACGGAAAACCTCTTCCGCCAGTATGAAAAATAACAGATTCAGAGTCAGACTCAAACTATCGATTAAAAATGGTAACTTTACTACGTGCGCAGAATTTCAGAAAACAGTCTGGCGAACTCGAAGCTTCGGCTACTTATCCTGAATTTTATAAAGCCTTTAAGGATTTCCTTCCGCAATAATTAAACAAAAATTTATCGACTGTACTCCTAAATTAAAGAAACATCCAAATTTAATTTCAAAAGCTCACAATTTTTACTTTACAGCATTATCCAGGCTTCCTCTTGCATAGCAATGCTTAAACTGCACTTGAAATTCATCTTCCATTTTTTAAAGAAATTAATAATCTACAACTTATGCACCATCAATTTCTCTACATCTTTAATGTTTCATGATGCAGTTTATGCCCTTATTAAAAAGGCAACAGAGTGTTTTAACTTTGCTACAATTTAATTTCGTCAACTCTTATACCGTAATACATTTCATATCCATCTATATTCTTTCAGAATACAAGGTTATTCTTTGTATTTTGAAGAAATGTAAATAATGGATGGATATAAAAGGACTACTTTGATTTCAGATGGTTTCGTTTCCTAAATTCACAAACGCAGTGACAAGTAATACAGTGAAATCTCGGTTCACAAGTTTAATTTGTTCCTGTTAGTTAACCGAAATGTTTGAAACCCGAAACAATTTCCTCCATAGGAATTAACTTAAAATGAATTAATTAGTTCCTGGACCACAGATGATGACTCTTTTCAACTTACCACAGTCCTTTGTGCACAAGTTCATGATCCAAAAACCAAAGGAAATCAATAACGAAAACTTAATTCAATTTTAAAATATTTGCACGAATGAGAGTGAACTGCTTTAATGGAAAATGGTGAGGAAGGTTACTGTTTGGATGCAAGATTCTCTTCCCCAAAAAATATCAGGTTTTTATTGTTACGTGAAAATTTTGCCTCTACCTCTTTTTGTACAAATTTCGCGCATCAGATAATAAAAATAATTTTTTCCCTTCTGAAAACATTTCTTCTATAAGCGCCTTTTGTCACTACTTCTGAAGTTGTGGTTCTTTCTTATTGAGTTATTTTTATGGTCCTCTAGTAACTTTTCCACGTGTTCATTAACTTCAGAGTCCGTAATTTTGTCTAGAGACACAGCCTCCTTAATAATAAGAAAATTCGTGAGTGCCAAAGCGCTGAAAGTCTCTGTCTGCAACCCCATCTAGCCATTATTTTCTCCAAACCAAATTCATGCTCCTGTAATATTTTTGCTTTCAGGCTTTGTTGACAGGAGTTAAGCAACGGAACATATTAAAATAATGTTTCCAGAAATCCCTGAGTGTAAATTCTGTATCAGGGTTACCTCAAAACACTTTTGAAAATCATATATTGCCAATTTAAATGTTTGTAATTCGAAACATTGTAAAGCATCAGATGCGTTTTTCGTTCAGGTAATTAATATACTTGTAATGTGAGGCGTTTGTGATCCGGGGTTCTACAGCATATAAAATGTTTTACTTATAAGTATCATCTTTTACAAAAACTACATCCGATTCGTGTCATGCTTGCTCCAGCTATATCTTTTATCACCGTCTTCACAGAAGTAACAATTCTGTTTCTGAAATAATACAAGTGTATGGCTAAATGTCGCACGAATACATCACCTTTACTCTTACGTGGAAAATTCGCGAGACGTAAGATTTCGTGACAGAAGAAAAGGTGTGAAATACCATACTCTGGGGAAAAGCCCACAATGCCAAACAAATTCCTCCGTTAAGAAAATTAAGAAAATATGATATTTTATGGCAACAATTTCCTGACGCTCTGAGATTCGAAGATTGCCTTCATTTGCTTTTACTTTATGCATGTCAAATTAATACAGCATTAACAGATTCAACATCGAAACTGAGATCGAGTCAATCATTTTAAATAATATTGCACATAATTTTCGCTAAACTCAGAATGGTACCTTACATATTATTCTTGTTTTAGGTTAAGAGCAGAAGGCACCATGCCCCCGTCGTCTTCAAATACAGGGGCTAACTAAATCAAAACATTATAGAATAATTCTGTGTCACAGAGGCTTCGGGAAAATCTTCATTCCTTCTGAGGAGTCTCACCAACGGCCTCCATGTTCCTCCACAGAGCTATGAGGTAAGCGAACTACAACTAAATTTGTTTCGTTAAGTAAAATAACAACTTCAAATTCTACAGCTCATATATATATATCTTTTTTTGGAGTCATTATGAATACAACTTCCTCAAAACCGAAATGGGAGTTTTCAACGCAGAGGTAAATGTTCAGAAATTATTCAAAAGAAGAATATTTACAGGTAAAATGCAATACCCTTTATTAACAAACAGAGACGAAAAATAACATATAGAATTTATCTTAAATAGTTAAGTCTCATTTTTAAATTTTAGTTCACATCATCAAAGTTCTAAGTAATTCTGAGAAACTTAATCGCAGAGGCATGAGTTAGCGTTAAGTAACATCATTTTAAAATCAGAGTTAAACAGCATTGATTGAATGTTTAAAAAATCCTACTTAAGGCTTTTGGAATATAGAAACACGATAGTTTCTTCCTGTATACATTTTCAAATAACAGTGTATAACATGTTAAAAAAAGACTGAGCGACTGAAGTATATCTTAAACAGTTAGACACAGTCCCAAGTTTTCAGTTTAAACAAGGAATCAAATAACAATTTTGGTAAGCTTTTTTGTCATCTTTTAGTTAAAAAGCAGAAAATTTAAATAATTAACAATAAAAGTATTGCCAAAACCATAAGACTTAAGCCATTTTCCACTTATGTAAAAAACGGTGAAAATGTTGATTTCAGAGATAGTATAAGAATTGGATTTCGGTAAAAAATATTTTTAAAAACGATTTTGAGCATATCTATCCAGTGAAAATTTAATTAATATTATCTAATCATTTTAATTGCACGGAGATGATTCCCTACACCACTTTCTTAATGAAATTTAAAATTTCTGTAAAACATTGGATACTGCAGAAAAAAATAAATAAATAAAAATGTTACATATTTTTTAATTTGTCACGTCATTAAAACTATGACAGAGGAAAAATTTATAGCGATTCATTTTTAAATTAGTCTTTCGAAATTCTCAGCTACTTGTTTAAGAGAAATGGTTATGAGACACATCGCATATAAGACAGTTTGCTTTTTGAACGTTAGAATTATCAGTTGCTTATCCCTTGAACTACGAACCAGTAACATGACAGATTTGTTTCCTCTTGCCAGAAACGAGTAATCGCGGGAAGCTAGTATCACAATTTGTCTAGTCCTTTATAATTTATATTAATTACAGAAACTATAACAAAATGAAAATTTTTTAATTAACTTGAAATTTAATGAAACGGCTCTATAAAAATTACAGTCCACGTTTCAAACAAAGACTGAAGCTTAGTTTTAATTGTCGTAAATTTGCCTAAATTATTTATTAATAATTACTTAATTAGCATTCATCGTCTATTGATTTACTTGAATAAAGCAATAAACGCGCATGAAAAGCAATAGAGTTAACGGTAATAAAAATTATAAACAAGCTTGAAGCACCTGTAATGAAGGAAAAATAAAGTTTAATTTTCTCAATTATTCTAAAATATATAAGATATTAAAAGACTATTTTCATACTGATATTTATTATAGATAGAAATTATTTATAATAAGAAATTCACATTTTGCAAAGAAAATTAATACAGCATTAACAGATTCAGTCGGTGATTGCATATTATATAATCAACAACAGTATTTTATCAACAATTAAAAGGATTTCACGTAATGGAGTATTCAAAAATCATCAGAAATAATAATTTAACTACGGTAATAATTTAATTAATTATGGTGAATTCAATGTTTTCTTTTTTATACATATTTTCTTAATGTGCCTATAGATTACACTTCTCTAAAATAAATCCATGTAAGATATGAAAATCAGGCAATTGTTTAATGAGCTGCCTACAAAAATTAACTAACATTAATTAACGAAAAATATTCACTTTGGGATTGCTTCTAACTTAAAAACCTCACTATAATCAAAACATTTAGCAATGCAGTTTCCAAATGCAGCTTAATTAAGGATACTGAAGTTTCTTATTAAATCATAAATTTATTTATTTGCTTATTCATTTCTAAGCAGAACTTTATTAGATATATTTTAATATTCTTTTCGTATTTGATATAGGAGAAAGTACACTTAAATATGCCTATATAAGTTTCGTTAACAACTCATTTTTGCTGTTATATTCCATTTAATATGCTAAGCATTTTGATGTCATTAACTTTCTATCAAATTCTAAAAAATTTATAAATATTACTCGATTAAAAAAGGACCCATAAATGTAATTAAGTCGACAATATAATTAAAACGTATAGGGCAAATATTTATAAAATAGTATCTTAAGAGAGAAGAAAAAAAGTGGGTCTTTATATGAGTATGCCTGTTATTTATTTTTATGAGTTATTTAAATGAGTTTACCTGCTATTTTTTCTCCTTACCTACAGTTTCGCCATACATGCAGTGCCAAGTAGACAGAGCTTATATGAAAGTTGTGTACAGGCTTACTAGATTTTGCAAAAAATTACACAATTCTCCTATGTCCATATTATTTCCAAGAATTTCGCTGAAGTAGCTAGGTTACCATCTTAAAATCGATAGCTGTCTTTAATCGTACTGGAGGCCAAGCATTAATGATTAGCGTTCCACAGTCGTTTAAGATTTCCTGTATTCTTTTTGACTGGCTAAACAACGCGCAATACTGAATTTGAAATATGTTTTTAAGTCATTACACAAGGAGATACATCCTTCAGTTTGGTTCTACGATAGCGTCTTTCTAAGAAATGTGGTAGTTTGCGTGTGGTATTGCTGAGTCTTATACGACTTTCACATGCAACCGTGTAAATCCCCCCCCCAAGATCTTTTTCTAGAGCAGACGTTCAACTTCGCTCCAGCAAAAGAGCAACATATTTGTTCATCTATCTTCTGCCACGATCATCAAAAATTTTCATCTATAAATAACTTGAAATGTTTCGTAGGGTTATCAGGCGCCAACGAGACAAATAGTTTATCTCGTCGCCTTCAGCTGCCTATATTGGTGCAGCTCAACCTTTTACTAAGGGACGATTTGGTGATCTCATAATATCTAAGATATATTTTACCTATATTGCGGACAATGATCCTGTGTACTAAAGACATTCCAGAAATGTGTGAACAGACAACTGATGGAATACACAAATTAGAACAGTCGAACAGTTTTAAATAACAATATTTTTCATTTATGCAAACTTACGAATCATATCATGAACTTGGAACACTGAGACGCGTCTTTATTTTTTATGCACTTTGAACATTGTGAAGCATCTATTTTATTGTTTATGATATATGCATTATTCTGACATTAATTTAATGTAGTAGCATATGAATTAATAATTTTATAGATAAACTTGATTGCTTTATTCTACAGCTCAATTGAACTTATAGGTTTTGAAGGCAGCCAAACGTGCAATAGCTATGTTTACTAAAATTTGTATTGCTTATGTCATAACAAGAAATTATAATTTTTTTTAGCATTATACTTACTTTCTTAGCATTGATACCATAATATTTGATTATGTATATTCTATTATTATGAACATATATGTCGTACATACGAGCAAAGATGTCTTTCAACAAAAAAAGTTGATAAGTAACTATAATTTTGCTATTGAACATAATAAATGCCGCTGATCTGGCTTTCTTTCCGCTGATCAGGCGTCATTCTGATTAGTATGACCTTAGGGCAGAAGCCTGGTCAGTGGCGTAAAAGAAAAGAAAAAAATATCTCTCAGTATCAGATTTAATGCGAATAATTTCCATTGTTTGAAGTCTCAAGGTCATTCTGCTATGATGAAAAATTATCTCCACTAAATGCACTAAAACCAAGTGCGATCGTTATCATTCTTCAGTCTCTGTCGCTTAGCAGTTTTATTAGTGCTTAGCTAATCAATCATAATTATGATAAAAAATCTTTATAACAGTAATAACACAACAATCAAGGGATCAACGAATTATAACCCTGTTAAAAGTCCACGAAGTCCAGCGGCATATGTTTGCTCTAACCTTTGTAATCAGCATCACTACCAGTGCTATCCACTTTGTTGAACATGTAGATGGCGCTCGAAGTATTAAAAACTTAAAATTTGTTTGACTTTGCATTTCGAGATGCCAACAGATTAAAAAAATACAGTCGAGTACCAACTCGATACAACCTTTACCAGAAAGAAAATTAAGGGTGACGAGATTTTCCCAATTAAGAATAGCCTATATAGAAGTCTTTTTCATGCACTACACATTTTTAAATGCAAAAGATTTAAATTTTAGACAAAATAAGTAAAATGCACTTATTAATACATGCACTTATTAATTTGATCTAAGCATATGCTGCATAATCTACGTTATGCTACTTATAGTCATCTGTATACATAATATATATTACCAAAATGTCTTTCTCCCTCATAGGTATTACAGGCTGTGGATCTACTCATGCAACCTGGTTTTGCTCGTGAGTGTGGTGGCCTTTGTATCAACAGCAGCGTGGATTGTCTCCGACTTCAGGATGTCGCTGTTTCCCTCCATTGATCTCCGCCACCCGAGTTTACTTTATGCTTACCTGGCCCTTGCTCTTCAAGGAGGTATCCTGCAAGCCATCGGCTGCGTAGGGGCTCTTCGCATGAATGAACGGCTCCTCAACGTGTATTGGACACTAATGCTTCTCCTACTTTTTGGAGACGTTGTTCTGGGAGTTGTGTGGCTCTTCCGCTTCCATTACCTTTCCGGCAGTTTGAAGGAAGAATTACGCTCCCGCCTGAATGAGCAATATGGGGTCGATCTTGAGTTCCAGCTGCTCTGGGATCGACTACAAAGTGAAACGGAGTGCTGCGGGGTAGAAGGGCCGAAGGACTTCGGAAGCAGTGAGTGGCTACAGAAGCAGGACTCTACTATACGCAAGCAAGTGGTGCCACGGAGCTGTTGCCGTATGCAGCAGCGGCCTTCCTTCAGAGAGCCCGAGCCCCTCAATGTATCATGTGTGGAATCCGACCGTAACCCGGCCCTTATTCACCTTCCCGGCTGCTATGAGGCTGTACACCGGTGGCTGCAGCATGCAGCAGACCTTCTATCCGTACTTGGTTTCTGCGTTATCGCATTTCTTAAGCTTTGCTTCCTTGGAATCCTCCGTTATGAGATAAGGGAAATGATACAGAAGATAAAAGTGCTTCGAGATATGAGCGAATCCCCTGGGCTTTTGGACCCTTCAGGGCCTGCCAGTCTGCTTCCCGGGCCTGCCATGGCGGCGAAGTTGCGCAGGCAGAGGAGCAGCACTGATCAAAAGCAGCCACCAAATGGGAACAACAATGA
Organism: Stegodyphus dumicola; assembly: GCF_044657685.1. Classification (NCBI taxonomy): domain Eukaryota; kingdom Metazoa; phylum Arthropoda; class Arachnida; order Araneae; family Eresidae; genus Stegodyphus; species Stegodyphus dumicola. Next base: position 176,740,765 of record NC_140773.1, read on the forward strand.
GGCCGAGCCCTCTTCTCCAACCAAAAAGAGCTCCAGCCCAGTATGAGACACTCCTTTCAGATGAGTACCTAACAAAGTATAACTGAGACTCGAGTCGCCGCTCCCATCGAGCCTCTGATGGTCTGGAATCATCCAGTTTCCAGTCATTCGAAACGACGTTAGTGAGAAGACACATAATTAATATTTAATATAAAAACACGCATTCATGTAAATACAAACACGAACATAGAAACACATATATTGAATACCTATCATTAAACTGTGAAAAGATTTATTGAACATATTCAACTGATTACCATAAAATTCCTATTATAATTGATAAAGTTTAACGAATATTTCCTTCCTTTTCAGCACCAATTCGCTAGATTATTTCAGGAATATATATGTAATATGGGGTCGACTCCATTACATATTCTTTAACACTGTCTCTGTTATTAACACATAGCAAAACAAATAACATCCGTAGTACTATTTTCAGAAGTTCAGATGAATATATTCGCAAGAAAATGAAACACGCCTCGATCCCATACGGTTGACTGATCATCGCAAGCATCATGATTTTTATCTCTAGTACGTTATGTGTTTAGAGGAATAATTTTATGCGATGACCCTCCCCCTTTCATTATAATGCGAATTTAAATTAACATCTCAAAAATAATACGACTCCTGGAGATAATGTTAAGCTTTCCTTGTTAAATTTATGGTAATCTTGTTGAAAAAATTTAATAAATAAATCGCTTTGATAGGCGTACACGTTAACACATTTCTCTCTATATCTATATATCTATCTATCTAGGAGCTTCATCCAATAAGAACCAACGGACGGCTTCCGATGAGATATTTCTTATATCCACATTAGCTATCTCTTTTTCTGTCTTAGATACTTTCTATAAACGCATAGAGTCAGATATTTTCTTTAGCAAGCTTTTCGTACAAAGCGTGGAAAATATGTAGCGTAAAGTTCACGACTCTTCTCGCGGACCGTAGAAGGTCCTCGAATAGGAATAAAATTTTAAGAATTTAACAATGAAAGTGCGAACCGTACGTTTCGACGTCGTGTAACATGAATTTGTTTGTTCTTTAACCACATAACAAAGAATCTATATATGGTGAATAAAACAACCGCGATAAAGTGAAACGAATATTTTGAAGGAAATGGCGGACTGATTTTTAATTTAAGTAAAGGAAATAAAATCTCTTGGAGATGATTCAAGATTTTACTTCTAAAGTCTGAGAAAGAATTACCTAGTCCTCTTTCTTCTTTTTCAAATCCTGAATATCGTTTTAGCTTATACATGATTAGGAAGAGAAATTAGAGTTCATAACAGTATGAAGTATAATTATGAAACAAAACAAGAAGTTGTTAGATCCAGCAGAAAGTTCGTTGTTTCCGAATCAAAACAGCACTGAAGATGCCCAACTCCATTAAAAGCATAATGGAGGTAGAGAGAACTAAATGCGACTACTAACTTCAACAAGTGCCTGTCTTCAATTTTGCAATTATGAGTGGCCAACGGATCTCGTTATCTTTGCTTATTCCACGTCGAAACGTAAGGGATCGCAGGAAAGAGGCCTTTTGCTTTACTCTGGAATTTAATGTGACCTCTCTTCGATGACCGCGAGTGAGCACTCTTCACATAGATAGACAATTCTTTTTTGATCCAGTTTCGCTTACGATCACTTGATCACGAAACCAGGGAATTACTATACGGTTGCCCAGTAGAGGAGACAACGAGTCATTCCCACATATCAAGTTTTAAAATCCCAGTTATTAGGGACAAATAGATGACATTAATTGTGGTCAAAGAATTAAATTAGAGACACATACTAGAAGCCGACGGGAAAGGCACATGCGACTAAGATGTCAGTAAATCTGCAGAAGCACGTGTTCTTATAGGAAGTTATTGCAAGGGTGGGGATTTTATCTGCAAATAAGAAAACCTCTTTCGGCCACAAATAGGTTACTTACTAATGACGTCATTAAGGCCCAAAACAAAAGACGCACATATCAGATGATAAGCACTTTGTCTTAGGAACACCGATTAGCGGTTCCCTTAAATATTTTGCTGTTTCACACTTCCTTTAGACTTATTCTAAGGTCGGTGTATTTGATAAACTTCCAATTTTGTTTCGAAACTTTGAAAAATTCGATAAAAATTCAGTTTTAAATTATGCTTAAAAGATCACAGTGTAATTCAATTTTGGTACAATGAAATTCGCATTAATTGGCAATCTAATTATTCAGGCTAAATTAATAAAAAATATTATTACACTGTATGCCAACAAAGTGTTGCATTTCTGAATAAAAATTATTAAAAAAGTAACTTTGATTCTGAAAATCACCAGGGAGCTAAATTTAATTCCATATATGTTTCCCATAAGTGACTACTAACATTACAAAATGCAAATTTTTTACACATTATTTACATTCAAAGTATTTTTTTTTTATTATTTTGAGTATAGTTAAGGAAATTCCAAAAAATATACAAAATGCAACAAACTAATATACCTCCTACAAAAACAATTCTACCAAAGTAAATAAACAAATAAATATTCCATCAAAACATAAAAAACTAAAAAAATGGGATCAAAAATAGTCACGTTGTTTTAACACTCACGTTAAATGCAAAAAGACGTTTTGATTAAACCTGTCCTGAAACTGACTGAAAGAACAAAGATCGTATCATAATTTATTGAAACAGAATTGCAGCGTAATCTATAAAAAGATGCTGCATTATGCACTGATACAAAAGAGATCAAAAGCTTTCATATAGTACCATTTATAACCAAGTGCTCATGAATTCAATCATCAAAAATAAATATGATGTTCTAATCACACAAAAGACATTTGATGCGATTGAAACCGACTGGCATTTTAAAACATATCCTAGACTAATAATGCAAACGGCATAACAACTGTCAGTCATAAACGTGGCGTAATATAGTGTGAACTAAATCTTATCTCATAGAATTTTAATTACTAAATCTTCTTTTATGTCTCAAGAGCCTATTTACACTAGCGAAATTTTGTGTTTAAGAAACACGTATGAATTTGACGGTTACTCTACATAAAAAGACAGATACTCATCTTTCCTGAGATAAAATTGAGCATCTATGCATTTATTGAATAAATGAAATAAAAATAACCTACGCGATAATGTTACTAAAAATTTCATGAACTTCATAAAAAGGCTGTTAAGTGAAGTTGTCAAGTTCGCGCGCGTTTTGGGGGCTCAAAGTTCTGTAGACGTAAATGAACCTTAACAGGAATCACAGGCTGATGATATACTGACAACAAGATGCCTTGATTAAATTCAACTAAATCAAAGAATGATGTGCAGACGTACAAATTTTGAAATATTCAGTAAGCAAACTCTTATTAAACATATCCAGCTTGCACATAAAATGACGAAATTTAAAATGCGTGCCTCTTCCAACATTCGTTCCAACATTTGTTAAAACAGACTTATTAGCCAAATAATCTACAAAAAAGATCTGTAAATGACTAAGGTATATTGCAGAATATGTTCTTTGACATAATAAAAAATTTTCTTTAGATAATCCAACATGACGACGCCTCCAACTTAAGCTGCAGGAATGGCTCGTTTCACTTAAGTAAAGAATCGCTATTACCAACCAAGAATTACTCACTATTGTGATCATTTAGAATAGTCCTGCGATTACTCAGCGAAGTTCAAAAATCTATGCATGTGGTCTTCTAAAAAACAGAAGAGACGAAACCCATAAAGTTATATGATTTGCAACGAAAGTACCATCAGTGCTTCTGAGATATTATGGGATCGGATAAATAGCGTATTACTTTTAATTATATTTATGTGAATCTCTACTTTTCATTTGTAACTTTTCCCTAGATTTTCCATCGTTTCTGTTAAGTTTTCACTTCTAAAAATTTTTCAAAAAAATTTCTGACGTCAAATTTCTTAGCGTCTACAATTCATTGATCATCTTATATCGTTTGTGCGCGTGTGTGATTTAAGAGAATAATATTCTAAATAATGATTAGTTGATTCAATTCAGACAAAGCGCGTGAGGGATATCTTTCAAAGAAGGTATGTTCTTCTTAAAGATTTTTTAAAGAGAGCTTGCTCATGTTTACGATATATATGGGTAAATTTCATACGGTTAGTTCGTTCACAAAGAATGGAACCTGCAATTGTGCAATTATAATATCAAATCATTGTTTTAAACTCAAGTACAGGAACTTAATGTCACCCGAAATAACTTTTAACTTTTTACACTGTATTTAAAGTTAATTTCAATAAATTTTCAATACTTTTCAATATTTCTTTGAAAATTAGAGATGATTGAGAAAGAAAGACCATAGTTATAAAAATTAAGATTTTACATTGCTCGGTTAAAGAAAACATCAAAAAATTTTTTTTTCAGTAGGCGAAAGACATAATCGCTTACAACACACAATTAGTAATTATTTAAATAATTTAGATGGATTTAAAAATAGAATGTTCTCATTATGCTTATTGTAATACTCACTAATAAATCACACGTTTTCTCAAGGAGAATCTGATGTAGTATATGAAAGCTTTCGATCATAGTATTTTGCATGCACATATGCTAAAATGTACTTGTCTTCATAATATTCATATCATGTAACAATGTAATAGTTTCTGACATACGCTCTGCACGTATTTTTTTATCAAATCTTCTAAAACCTCGCATATAATTTTTTACCAAACTTCACACAAAAATCAACACTTGTATTCGCAACAAATAGTTCAGTATCAACATAGCAATAACCAGATAAGTATAATCCTCTATTAAGCTAATATGTAAGCTGCCACGAACCGAACGGTCGAAGCACGCCGTGAAAAAACTCCATCCAGCTAAATGATAGAAAAACTGCAAAGCAAACACTTTTCACGATGTTATACTAAAAATGCTAGTAAATTCTTTCTGAAAGGTGAAATATTTTAAGGCGAAATACAATAATTTTCACCCACATAGCAAATTAACAAAAACCTTATAATATTTGCAGATGTAGAACTAATTTTCAAAAGATTACAAAAAACATATTCTGAATTATTTTTAATTATTATAATTTTTTTTATAATTTGAGCATGCGAAAGTGTAGTTTTTAATGAAATTACGATAACAGTGTTTGTCGTTTCGAAATAAAATGCAGTTGTATAGCAGAAAAATACACAGATACGAAGACCAGTACAAACAGATTCATAAGCAAATATCAACTTCTCTTTAAGAAGAATTCAACGCTATCTTTTCTTTGTACACATAAATTATTCACTCAGTGGCAACATATCGAAATAATATAAGTAAATACTATGATTTGTATCATCGGTTTGGAAAACTTTTAACCGGAAAATGGCAACACATAACCATGACTCACTTCGTAGCAAAGTGTCAAAGTACGAGTAAGGGCACAAAGGCAAGGATCTGAAGATCCGAAAATCCTACATGATTTTTTTCGAGACTTGTGTTCTAGGAAACACACATTCTATACATACGCTACATATATCTCTCTATATACAGAAATATATATATATATATATAAGGCCTTTGTAAATAATAGAATATTACAGCCTATATACAAAAAAAAAAAAAAAAAAAAAGTGAAGATGCTGCGGCACGAAACGTTACAAAAACTGTGGCCTTCATAGTGACTGATGAGCAGCCTATAAAACTGAAGAAGTAGGAAGATGCCAGATGATATCCATATAAATGGGGTGATAGAGAGTTGCTCTCGGTCATTAATTTTTGCCTCTAAAACAACAGTCTAAATTTTATATTAAAACCCAAAAAGTACAATAATCAAGATATTATCACTTTAACACAAAAATAATTTTAAAAATAAAATAATAGGATTAAATTTTATTTGCTCATTTCGAGAGCGGCTCTCGCACCCACCCACTGAAAAGTGGTCTTTCGATTAGCATTCCAGATAACCCCCCAACAAAGAGCTTGGATTGAACGTGATGCAGTGAAAAAGGGTGAGATGTAACATATAACCAAATAAAAGAACTTCACAGTTCGTGCAAAATCTAAATAAAGTTATCTATATCAAACTGTGTGTTTCATTATGTCTTTTTTCCTATGTTTTCCCATATAATAAATTTCCATATATTCAGTAAAAAGTATATTACATAAAATAATAGAAACATGATGATGCACCACGAACATAAGCAAAAAATATATTTCACTGATCCCACTAGCTCTTCCAACTTAACTGAATTGGTCAGAAACAGAAATATGGGGTCATGGAAAACGATGGGCTTCATTTTAAATTGTTTAATTAGAAAAAGTGTTCGAGACAGTTTAGCAACTTTATTGCAAAATAAACATGAAAGTTTCTGTTTTTTTAACTTCGTTTTTTTATCATGTAATTAATAAATTTCAATATGAGCTCCGTGATTGCCTTTCAGATATTCTGTTCCCATCCCCGTAACGTTGGATCATGTCTGGTGCTGTAATAATGATAGGAACAAAAAATCCCCTAACACCTAGTACGCTACATAAAAATTCACCTAGTACGCTACATAAAAATTCACCTAGTACGCTACATAAAAATTCACCTAGTACATAACATAAAAATTCGCAAAAATCGCATAACATAAAAATTCGCTTGCTACATTAAAAATTCGCAAAAAATCGCAATGAACAATTACCATAGATTTAAATTGTGCATATTACAATATAGTACAGTTGATGTATAATTGTCATCTTCATGCGAAGAGACAGGTTAAAGGCGCTGGTGTCATTAACACTGAGCAAAGTTACCTCGCTCGTCCACCCTTCAAGTCACAATATGAGCATTTCCAACTATTTTGACATGAAAACTAACAAATTTATTTGGCATAAAAACTAACAAGAGTATTCGTAATCGGTAGCATTAAAACTAAGAGACTTATTTTTGGCATAAAAACTAAAGGATCACCATAAAGCACAGTATAGTGATTTAAAACCAGATCCATATTATTGATTTACTTGTAGCATCGATTAAGCAAATAAACCAGTGTCTTCAAAATAGTATATAGCCCATCATGAAAAGTCCCCAATTAAATGAGTTGCGAATGTTTTCAATTTAAGTATGTGTTTTAAAACTGCGCTTTGTTTTCAATGTCTTGTAAATCAACACCTTTTACAAAAAACAAAACAAAACAAAACAAAAAAAAAAAAAAAAAAAAAAAAAAAACGTATAGAAATCTAAATGGATAAAATAGAGGACTGCATGTTCAAGAGATAATCTGCTTGTTGTGTTGGCAACAGCAAAGCCGGTGGAATAAAACAAAAGCCGTATCCAAGTGTTCTCCGCTTGCAACGAAGAACGCCAAGCAGAAATGACATCAGCAAGGGAGAGGTTTATCACCACATCTGATACATATCACATGTCACATGTCTCGGTGTGCTCACTTTTTATTCTGACTAATGTTTGTTGTGTCGAAAGGTTTAAAGTACACTACGATTTTAAAACGAATTCATCAGTAATTTGAGCAACTGAGGGGTATTTCGAGAAAGATTGTGTCGCGGGACTGCGTAAAGCTATTTTATTGTTTTGGGCGCCATATCTGACATGCGGAGTTTAATATTGCACGCTGTTAGGAGCATTTAATTCATAAAGATACCAAATCATGGCATGCAAGCTCTGGAAGACCTCCAGACACAATGAAGAAAACCTTAAGGATTGGTCGACATGTGTGAACAGATCTATTCGTTACAGTTGGAAATATTCATCAAGCAAATGACTTTCTTTCTGCAGCATTCTGTGAGTGCCAGTTCCATTAACAGACGGTCGCATGACGCTATATTACAGGCATATATATTATTACGACGACTAACCACGACACCACATCAGCGGAACCACAAGCTGCAATGTTGTCGCGAAACGATATTATGGAGCCAGCCTGAATGGCAGTCGGCATTTTTAATGAGGATTTTCGCTTTTGTTTTATTGCGAACGATCAACGCACCCACATCTACAGGAAAGGTGGTCAGCACCAGAATGAAAGTTTCGTTGGCACGTCGCATGTCCGATGACTGTCGTAGATGAAGGAAAACTTCATATGACGTACGATCATCGTTGGACTTCGTTACAGGCACTTTGACATCCCAAACGTACGCTGATGAGGTCCTTCGACCAAAAGCCCTGCCGTTTGTGAACGCCAGGCCCAGAGCTCTATTCCAACAGTACAACGCTTGTTTTCATTCTCACATTGCTAGAATCTTAAAGGGCTTATCTTGCAGCCATGTGCACTGTGCCCTAACCAGCCGTATCGCCAATTTTATCACTTATAGAAAACCTCTGGGATATTATAGACCGCACTGTCAAGACCTCACCGCTGTCACAAAATCTGCAACAACAAGCCAAAGGCCAGTGGGCAGAAAATGAGCTTATGGAGGACTGCAGGAGGGACCTGTATGATTCCATGCGACGACGTACGGAAGAATGGGTTAGAAATAATGATAGTGTACATCTCTCCTAATGATTGTAATTTAACGATTTACAACATAAAAATTGCATAAACAGAGGTGACAAATTAATGGCTTATAACAAATTATTTCTAAACATTTATTGGTGCTTTCACTTTTCATCATGCACGTAATTTATAGCTGAAATTTTTAAATGATCTAACATTGTTATCCAGTCGTGAATGCCAAAAAATTATTTTGATGTAGGAAATTTCTACTTTATTTCCTTTCTTTCTCTCCAACCCGGTATACTAATTATTATATTTTTCCTGTGCCGATAAATCTCACGCAATTTCAATTTTTGCCGTTTTTTGCATGCGTATAAAATTCATGTTTTAACCCCCGACTGTTTATCTCGAGATTTCCATAGGCAACATAAATGTAGCAAAACTGGGTCGTCCCTCCAGGTCCGTGGCCATGCGTTTGTTACATCTATTAAAAATGTATCATCCTGTTCGAATGTTTAAACGCCGTTAATGCGTTATGTGCTGTGTTTAGACTTTATATCACATTTTGCTTAACAGATGAGTTTGACTTCTCACTAAATTTCATATGCAGTACACTATTACCGAACGCGAGGCGTTACGTCATTAACACATTGTGTGTACGAGAAAATCATTCCGCAAAGTTAACTTTATATGCAATAAAAAAAAAAAAAAAAAAAAAAAAAAACGGGTTAGGTATTTTTCAGATTAAGAAAGCATGTGTCATTTATGTAAACTTATTATTGTAATTAAAAGCAGGAACTAAACAAATGTTAATTAAAAGGATTTCTATTATTGCTTGATAAGTAGGTAAGTTTCTACGATTTCCTTAGCTTCATTTTCAGTCAATGGAAATCTTTTAGCTGATGCCAACAAGTATTTATTGTTGATAAATGTATTTGTTTCCATGTCATTTTAATCATTTTTATGCAGTTTTATGTTGAATTGCTTCCGAAATGCCATTAGTATGTCCTTCTTTCCTTTGTCCAGTGCTTTATTTGCACAGATGCAATGATTCCTGATATAACAGGCTTTGGATGTTTTTTATGATTCCTTGAACCATTGGCTGGATTAAGAAAGTGGTGTTCGGTGGAAGGAATAAAATCTCTACATTTGGATGCAATGCAGTGAGGGCTTCAGTACCGTATCCTACAACAGAACTGAGAAGTAAGAGAACATTAAAGATTTATTTTGCTGTTCTAAGTGATATTTTACTTCTTCAAAGAATAAATTATCAAACCAGTCATTGACAAGGACTATTGCGAACACTCTGCAGCATACCGTTTATAACTTAAATTCTGGCATTGGGCAAATTAAATAGAGAAGATTCAGAAAACACATATACGCGAAATCGCGTTCGGCAAGGATTTAGCGTATGTGCATAAAGTTCGCGAATCGGTATGTAGATTTCAAACAAACAATACGCAATAAAAAAAAATCTAATTACGTATTCAAATTTTGCGTATTGAATTGCGTATTCTTAAATAAAAAATACGCAATTTTTAAAGCGGTCTTGTAAAAACGAATTGAGCTATGAGAGGATTAAATTGTTTCTACAGAAAATAGCAATAAAAAAATAATAAACAAAACGTGATAACGTTAGTTCAAGAGAAAATAAATAAGTGTTGAAATTCGCTTCAAATATGCTTCATACTCTAGGGAGTATGTTGAAACCACAAAAGTTGTCCTATGTTTCCAGGACAAGGTAAAAATAAAGAACTTCCTAAAAAGAGTAACTCCTAAAGTATAATGCAAAGGAATTTTTGTCTTCAATAAAAACTCCCAAGACAAAGAAAATAGGACTGGAACTACAAACCGAAATAAAACTAAAAGCACAGCAAATCACTGAAAGCTGATAAAAAAACATTAAAAAGAAATCTGATAAAGTATCAGTAAAAATCCAATACTGAAGCTAATAAACAGAGAGATGACGACAATACGAAATCGTTCTCTGATTGGTCTCTCTGATTGGTTCTCTGATTGATCTGCGAAAATATAAAGAGAATCGATCTTAAGCATTGAATTTCTTTCAAATGAAAATTATGGAACAATGCAATTACTGCAAATTTGATAAAATAAAGAAATGCTACACGACTTCTCTCCTTGATCTAAACCGACCAACAGAGGAAATTAAAAACTATTCGTAGACTCATTATCAGTTGAAACATTAGAAATCCGAAATTCAGAACCACACTAATTTCCAAAGCTTCTGTAACAGAAGGTAACCATATTTACTAATCATTACGAATTGGTCGCCAAATTTTATAGCTGTTTCTCTCAGTGTACGTGACGTTAGAGCTGTTATGAAGAATGAAATAGTAATCACTTTTAACATTTCCTTAGCTTAATTAGGATAGAGTACATAATTCTGATTTTAACGCAGTTATTGACAGGATCTTAATGCCAAGCATGACGTAAGAACTTCTATAAAATTCAAACAACAGACGCAAAATTCTAAAGAAATGCGTAAATAAAAAACAAATAAGTGAATCTTAACAATAAAAAATAAGGATACGTTTTATACAACGTAAAATAGGTATATATTAAGAAGACGTAGTCATTTAAAAATGATTTGTTGCTAATTTATTCTTGTTTTTTCCTACATTAATATTCCAAAGCATTCAGTTTTAAATGCCTTCTTAAAAAATAGCTGTTATGTTTACTCTTCTTTGTTCATCTGTAGATAGATTTAAACCACACATCCTTTAAGCAGAAGGTTTTGCGCACTTCTTCCAGATAATATCAAAATATACTCATACTCTCTCAACAAATGAAGTACCATAGAATAAGCTTGAGACTAAAACCGACATTTTCGTTAGCCTCATTGAACTCGGGAAGCAACTAAATGGCGGCTCATTAAACTTGAGATGGATATTTATGGCACACTTTGCTCATTAATAAGTTCATGTCACAAGTGAAGTTCTGAGAGTTAGGCTAGATTTGGCGTAGGAGATATTTTACTGAACTCGTAGTTGCATTTAATAGAATGACACTTACACAAAGCGAAACGTATTTTTCCATTTCCGAAAATGTGGTGATTTTATGCTGAATGACTTATCAATTAAGTTACGAATCTTAGAAGAATGGGAAATGTTGGCGAAACATTATTGATAAGAAAATATTTAACAGCATAATTGTTAAGGCCATAATCTATATTTCATTTATCTTATTTTTTAATTCAGGTTTAAAAAGCTAAGGGTAAAATCTGAAGCACTGTAAATTTGCATATAACATTTTATTTAAAACCTTTTATTTATTTAAACTTTTGAAAGTGAGATAGATTAATAAAAACAGCGCATTTGCTATTAATTCTATTTTATTAGACTAAGGATTTAATTATATCAGAAAGTAAAAGTTAATTAACTAGATAAATTTAAGAAGGATCTTTCACCTAATCACTAATAAATGGAAAATGTTTTATTTGATTAAAAAAACACGCTCTTTTAACGAAAACTAGAAAAATCATATCTCAGTTTCTCAGTCAATCACAGATAATAAATAATGCACAATATTAACACAGAAAACTATTTCCTCCTATACATTCCAGAAATTGCATGACTTAAAGATCGTTTTATAACACATTCTTGTTTTCATCATAAACTACAATTCGAGCATTCGTTTAGTTATGACAAGTAATTTTTCACCTCGTACAAAACTCGGGAACTAACTAACTTATTAATGATCCTTCATGGTCATGAAACCAAAATGCATAGTGATATTACATAGTAAAAATCAATCGGTAGACCAATTAAATAAACATAAACACGAAAATTGAATAATAGTTTAAATAAAGAATTGTTTTTTATTTGATACATAATTTATTTAAGTGCATATATATACCATAAAATTTAATGTCCATAATTCTGTAAATTACAAAGATAAATCAGTTTTACAGCTATAGATCATTCACTTACGAAATTTTTGGAGTAGTAAACATTCAACAAAATTGTTCAAACTTTAATTTAATTTGACTATTTATTATTTATTAGCTGGGTAAAATAATATAACTTATTAATAATGAAAACCCAATATTCATTTTTAGTGCAAAGTAAAATTAATATAAAATTATCAGAATCCAAATTATTCCTTATCTTCAACCAATTAAATTCTCTTCAAATAATGCAGTAAAACAAAGTTCTATAACAAACAAAATTACAGCCCAAACAGTATGGCTATTTACGATTATGGTGTAATAATTAAAAGCTAATTATGTTCTTGCAACTGCTCCAAAGCAGCTCTCAACCAATAAAGTTGCAAGATAATTTAACTCGTGATATCTGGTACAAGCAGATTATCCCTGAAAAGCCTCAAACTCCTTTAAAAATTAATCCTTTAAATTAATTGTCTGATACAGGATTTACTGCTTCAATGATCCCTAAAGATGTTCTATTGGACTGGCGTTTGGGAAACTCGAAAGCCATGGCAATACCTAGAACGCTTCCTCACGACCCCAAATCCGTTCTCATTCGGTTGCAACAATTCGGTTCAGAGAATTAACTTGCTGAAGAAGATACCGATAGAAATCATTGCCATGAAAAGAATCATCTAATCTGCAGCAGTATTTAAGCAAGAAGCTGATCTCAAAATCTGTTAGGTATTTGTGAGTGGATAAAGGTTTTCTAAATTAATATTATTCGTACCTTAAATATTGATTTATTTTTATCTGAGTCATTGTTTTCCAGCTTTTCCTCAAGAAAAAGACAGATGCATATCCAGCTCTCTGCACGGTACCAAATATCTTTGTCCTAGAAAACAAGATTTATAGAATCAAGTGATGCCAAACATTTAAGGTCCAGTTCGGATATTCATTTACTTATAACAGCCGCTTTTGACGATGAATCTAAGGTGCACAGGGAGCAGTAATGCAGCGGTCTTCGGCTATGCAATTCCATTTACTGCAGGGTTAGATGTGCTGTAACATAGTAACATATTAGTCTCATCACTACCATTAAAATCACCAGGAACTGTGCCACAACATTTCTTTTATTCACTCATTAACACAAAAGAGAACATTTGCTAATTTCTAGCGTCTATAAAAATTACTTTTTAAAGCACTAAACCCTGCTGAGAGAGAAGAGATCTTCTCTCTCATATTTCTATTCAAAAATAGTTTGCATCAATTATTGACCATCATGCAAATCTTGGCATATTAACGGTGAATAAACATATCAGGATACTGATATGAATACGAAAAATCTTTCCTTGACATATCAACGGTGAGGTTGCTTCAAGTAAATAATGAGAATGAATGAAACAGTTAAATTACAATTAGACAAATATTGAAAGAAAAGTGAAAAAATATTTAGATGCTCACATCTGAAGTCTGCCTTACATACAACAGATAGATATTTCTGCCATGGCTCAGATACATATACTGAGCAACACGAGATTCCAGACATAGCTTTAGAATGAATATACCGACTACATCTTGTTATTTCTCTACAATGCTGGATCTTCCAAATTTTTGCAATTTTTTTTAAAAAGCACATTAAATTACATATTGCACGTATTATATTACAGTTAACTGCGCAGTCAGCGAACAGGAGTAATAAACTAGCCTGCCTACATACAGATTTCTTCCACAACAAAAACCCACAGTGCAATAATAAGGGACGACTTTTCCAAGCAATAATAAGCGACTGCGAGAGCGACGTTTTCCAATACGCTTGAGTAATTAATTGGAAACCAAATAAATTTTTTTCCAAGGATTTATCTATAAAATATTTCTCAGACAGTAAAATGTGCCTGGACATAGCAAATTTGCGAAAGAAATATCAAAATATTTTCTTGCGTTTTATCAGAACGATGGGAACATACTGTACAGGATGGGAACTATTTTTTAGATTGATTAAATCAAAAGGTATCGCAAGCATATTTAACCACTGCCCGGGTATGAACATATATTCACTTCAACTGCAGAGGCAGAAGTGTGCTCCAGTAATCTAAATAATTTATTTAAAAGGTGAACAACTGCTACGAAACATTTACAAATAATTTTTCCGCATTGAATTACTTTATCTGTGGATACCTAGATGTACCAAATTTCAGCGTGTTCACTCTCATACAATGCTGAAAATCCTAAGAAATTTCTTACTTGAATGTCTTCCAAGGCCTTCACGTGAATATCCAGCACAGAGCCTCCAATGACAACCTATGATATAAAACAGTATAAAATATATATATATATATATATATATTATATATATATATAAAATATATATATATATATATTTTTCAAAGAATGAATACCGCAGGCATTTCTGAAAAGCCTATCGGAAAAGTGCTTCGGAAATTTAAAGTACACTTACATTTCAAACATTACATTTTTAAAAAATTCGAATTCAAAGATTAAATTATTAAAACATTCTTAGATAGACATTTTTATTAAAATAAAAAATCCTTCTCCATATAACATTTAGAACGGAAGCAACTTTAGTCATAAAAGTTTTATTATTATTAAAAGTATCTAATCACTGTCTTTTTTCTTGATATTGTAAGGTCTTTTATATTAATTAACCAAATATTATGATTTAAACCTTTACTATAACTTCTCTTTTCCGTAGCCCTCACCAGGATACAAATTAAATAGAAGTCTTCTGGCCGTAGTAGTGGCCAAAGCCTAAAAAAATGGCTACTTCCCGCCATAAAAAAAATATTCCGGCTTCGGAAATTTTGTTAACCGAAGTTAATACATGCCATCAAACTTTTGAGCCAATTGTGTAATCTCCGAGTACGATACCTTCCATCTGAATTTTTAACTTTGTTATTTTAATACCTACAAGTGGCATAGTTTGTTTGCACGCACAAGTTATGCTTTCTGTTCATTTGAAAAGCAAGAGAAAGTCTATTTAAAATCTTCTTAGACTTTGTTACCATATTTTTTTGCGATAATTCGCTTGTCAGTCTAATAGGATCTGAAGTACTTTGAGTTAGTATTACACAATTAGGGCCCTATAATATGAAACTTTGAAAGAAATATATTTCTAAACATAATCCCTCGAATGTACAGATTACAAATAGTGATCCAATGACTTCTACGAATTCGTGTTAGAAAACGATACAGCGTTGAAGTTAAAACAAACATTGAAAAAAAGAATTAAGCATCGAAGTCATCTTTTTCAAACATTTTAAGAGGAAAAAAAAGGAATCATCGCATTTACTTGCACAATATATTTTAATTGTGTGCATATTTCTTAATTATTATCAAAGTAATCCTCCTGTAGTAAGATATGATGTTGTCACATAACAGTTCTTCCTAAGGTAGATTTTGAATGTTCTTAATAGGCTTAAAGATATGCATTATTAGTGAACACAGAATTCTCACAACATAAGACCGCTACATTTTTGCATATCCTAAATACAATATAATCTGACTGACTAACTTGACAAGTGCTGAATACAATCTGACTCAAATACAAGCTGATTGACATTAAACGATAATAACGTTATTTCGTCAATAACACTATTCTGCAAATCTTCAACAAGTTTAGAACCCCAAGAGGATTGGTTTGGTTTATTGAGATTATGGCAAACACACTAGGGCTATCTGCCTGTATCTGCCTGTACACTATAGCACACTAGGGCTATCTGCCTGAGGGATGCCTTCGTGGAGGACTTTCTACGGAAAACTGGCTCGTATACACGTTACACATGGGGAAAACCACGAAAACGCCCATGCAGCCTGCCCGTTCGCGGGATTCGAACTCGGACCGAACTACCAGCGTTCAGCGACTTTACCGCTCGGCCGCTGGTGGGCCCCGAAACCCAAGAGGAACTTTCCAGCATGCGTTTAGGCAAATCTACAACGTGCTTCGTAATATTTTATTACTCAGGGACTTTCCAAACACAATGTACATATTGCTTATATGTTATGTATATTTATTGCTGTCAATTATCGAAGATCCTCCGCTTGCAGGAATAAATATAGGTCTTCGTTGGGACATTTATTGCTTTACTACTAATGCTTCCACAACTGTACGTGTCCGGTTAAAGGCCGTATGAATACATGATACGTTGCTAAAGGAAATAATGAATCCTTTGGCCACGCTGTTCGTAACCACGTCATAGTTCAAATCTTCTAACCACTGGATCATAAATAAAATCATTCAAATGTTCTAACTCCTTTTACTGTAAATCTAAATTTTTAGCATAAACACAACAGATCTGATATAAGCCGCTTCAAGCCTTTTGCTGTATTAGAAAAGCAAACACAAAATCCGACAAAGAGATCCGATATTTTTGATAATTCCATAGATAACCATATACATTTAAATTCAGGAAAATTTACAAACACTCACATTAGAATTATTTCAGAAATCTTTTTAAAAGTGAAATTTATGAAACCTTAATAAAAGAAATTCGAATTTAATCGACCTCAAAGCTAAAGATTCAAGTCTCTAAGCTTCGATATAACTATATATGAATTTAATACATGGAACTAAATGATAAGCGAATTTAAGTGATGCTAAACATTTCGGATTTTTTCATACTTGTGTTATTATGCAATCGAAATAAAGAGATTAAGCTGATATGCATTATCAAAGACACAATTTTTGAATTCCTAATAATTATTAATATGGTGTGCAATTATTAATGTAATGCACAAACTTTTATTTCGGCAGCAAATAATTCAGCTGAAGCTATAAAGAAAAATGTAATGCTTCGCCTGTAAATGAGATATATGCAACAAATAATGCTATAAATGTTATACTTCAGCACTTCCATTATCCGACACAATACGACACAAAATATAGAGATTAACTTAATGATAAAAAATAACAGAGTGCAAGCATTAAAAACAGTAATACATGCTATTGTTATTTCTTTGAATACATATTGTTATTTCTCTGAGGACTTTTGTATCAATCCTAATTTAATAAACATTAGAGATTTTACTAAAACTTTAGTAAAGAAAAGGTTAATAGTAAACAGGATAAATTTTTGGTATAGAATATCACAGATTACGATGCTCGAGCTTTCAAATTAAGCATCTGAAAAGGATTTGGATCACACTTATTTTAATACAGCTTGAAAGAAATTATCACACACATCCCGCAACGTGCGTTTGTGGTATAAGCGGGTCAACAACTCGAGTGGAAGATGCATATAACCATGGATCTTCCATGGATCTGACGAGGACACAATTGATTTTTCACGTGTATGTTCCAGAAAGAATAACAATACCTACAAGCTTCAATCAAATATGAATTATATAATTTATTATTTTATGAAACAAACAAACATGGATATGAATTTTAATATATTTTCTATTATTAGCTACCAAGAAACAAAAATCAGTTTTAAGGTGTGAAATTGCAGCAGGGATAATTTACAACCAAGTTTAGACATCACGCATTATCAAAAGTATGTCATTCGAAACTGATAAAAGTGAAAAAGAATACAATCATTTAAAGAATCTACTGCGCTGAAAAAAAAATTTCATTTCTAATTACATGTACAGTAGAACCTTGATTTATCGTTCCCGTGACGATCGTTTTTCTCTTGTCCACGATTCGACACTTTTGATCCTGAATTAATTTTTATATAAGTCATCCATCGTTCCCGGAACAACTGTTTTATCGCAATAATGTCGGTAAATCACGCTCCCGGCGCAGAATTTCCCGCATGGACTGCTTGTAGAAAGAAAAAAACTAACGTGAAATATGTATTTATTGCTTAAGTTACCTTTTCTTGGATCTCAATACAGTAAAGAAATAACATTTAACTAACTTTCAGCTTCGCTTATTTCCAAATAGTGCAAGTTGATTTCTGTTAATTTTCATAAATTTTATTCCCATTAGATTTCACTCGGCTTAGGTTCAATCTCAGGTGATCGGGTTGGCTGCATGGTTTTTGTGGTTTTTTTCATGTATAACGTGAATACGAGCCAGTTTCCCTCAGAAAGTCCTCCATGAAGCCATCCCTTATCTTAGGCAGATAGCTCTCATGACATATTCAAATAACATAAAGTAACATTCCGCTAGGTTTCAGGGTTCTCAGAGCTGTTTTCACTTTAAGTCCATAGCGAAATGGAGGAAAATAATGGCGAAAATTAACAAGACAAGATACCGAATTTCAATTTACAAAAAGTTTTTTATACGCAAAGTGACGCCTACTATGAAAATATCTTGAGCTACGAAAAGTGGTATTTTCCACTATGGCAAAATTCAGATACTGAAAGTAAAATATATTATTTATTTATGATATGCTTCTTATGTACAAAGTGCAACAGTTTTCCGGCTTAACGGTCTTCCTGCATTCATACTATTTTCCCTCATTTTTATTGAAAAATTATAAATCGAGGTTTCACTGTATATATTTCCTTTCTCTAAAGCTAAAAAAACACAAGTTATCAGAAACACGAAAATCTGTTTAATGTCCTTTATCACAAAACGGATGTTAGAAAACCAACTTTGAAATAAACCATGTATATAAGTATTATTACAATCACAAAGACATATATATACAGTGCGTGTGTGTTGTTTTTACGTCTTTTATCTAAAAGAAAATAATGGCGCTGAAAGAATTCAGTTTGAACGTTAAGTACACACTTTATACAGAAGCCAACACAGACACAATAGTAGCCATCGTAAAGGATGATTTCGATGAGAGGTGTCACAATGAACACAATCATAAAGCACGATGTAAACGTACCGGTCTACGATTAGACTGAACAACATCCGTTAGTGTATGTCTAACGGGTGCCATCAAGATACGAGAAGTACCAGAGCCGCTATCACCTCGCTGATTCTTGAGGGCTGTTAATTCAACAGCGATAGCGCTTCCCACAGCAGCATTGTTCAGCAAGAGGCCAATATCTAAAATGACTGATTAAGGAAAGCTCTAGACATTAACTATAGATAAAGGCAGACAAAAGGAATAAGAATTCATATATATATATATATATATATATATATATATAAATTAAGAGTGGACTTCTTCCTATATATGTATATAGGAAGAAGTATATATATATATAGGAAGAAGTCCACTCTTAATTTAACATCACAAGACAATTAAAAACAACGCATTAATATAGATAATACTCATATTATAATTTAACAGAAAAATAAATTTTAACAATTTACCTGATTTTTCATACGGTTTAATCTGATTAATAAGTTCTTTTGAACGTTTAAATCAAATCATTATTTAAAAAAAATTACACATATCGGAAGAATATGCATCACTAGATGTGAAAAACTGAATAATAAATTCCATTAAAGAACAATACTTATAAAAGGACTTGGATAGTGCTGTTGAATTCAAGCTCGCAAAAATAAAAAAAAAGTTATTAAAACGTTTTGTCTTTTACCGCACAATGTTTATATTTCTGATTGCGTACAATTACATGGCACACTGCTAAAAATAAAATAAATGAATAAACTTTTAAAAAACATTAATTTGCTATCACTGCTATTACTCCCCACATTTTTAGCTCAAAAGGGGTTGTTGGCAACCGACGTCGATTCCCCTAGCGCATGCGCATGATAAGCAAGTTCTCTGCTGCGTAATACTTATACTTAGTAGGCAGTTAGCCAAAGTCAATGGTGAGTAATGCATGTAAGCGAGAAGGGCTAAGCGCTGTGTAATATCATGTTTCTACTCTGCTGTTCAACGTCTTCGTAGTTTAAATAAATGTTTGTTATGTACATAGAAGACGTCATTTTATTCTTCATAGGTTATGGGCCCAGATAGCGCTTAACTGCGCAGTGCAACTACCATTGTTAAATTCTTTCGGCAAGCCAAGCTGCGTCGACTGAAATGAAAATGGCGACGACTAATACAGTGTCAATTGAAAAGCTAAACAAGGACAACTTTGACACGTGGAAGTTGCAAATGGAAGCAATACTGATTAAAAATGATCATTGGGACTATGTAACTGGGAAAATTCCGAAACCAGAACCTGGTGATGAAGAATTTGATAAATGGAAAACTACTGACCAAAAGGCACGAGCGGATATAATCCTATCCATCTTACCCAGTGAACTTCCACAAGTAAAGAATTGTGTAACATCTCACGAACTGTGGCGTAAATTTTATTCTATTTACGAATCGAAGGGACCAGCTAGAAAGGCCACAATTCTAAAAAAATTGCTTTTTACAAAAATGAGTGATTCTAAACAAATGACTGTTCATCTAAATGATTTTTTCATTCTTGTGGACAAACTTAAAGAAATGGAAATAAACATTGCGGATGATTTGCTTACAATATTGCTTTTATATAGCATACCGGACTCTTATGAAAACTTTCGAATAGCAATCGAATCTCGTGATGAACTGCCTTCTCCAGAAATGCTGAAAATTAAACTGTTGGAAGAAGCTAACGCTCGCAAAAATAAAGATTCATCGTTTTCTGAACCACAACATGCGTGCTATTCGAAAGATCGGAAGTATACTCAACGACCGATTCCTAAACCGAAACCAGATAAGTCTGCAAATCGAAGACAGTATCCAGTTAACTACAGATGCAACTTCTGCCATATCTATGGGCATAGAGCATCGGAATATAGGAAGAAAAATAAAGAAACTAAAAGCAAATGCCTCAGTGAAACTACGATGTCTGCAGAATATCAGAATTCCCTGAAGCAAGAAAAAGCCGTAGCATGCACTAATACTAATTCTAAAGCCATTTTTTGTCTGGATAGTGGTGCAACATCGCATATGTGTAACAGCAAGGAACTGTTTCAAGAAATTCACGAGGTAGGTGATACTTATGTTAAATTAGCTGCTGATAAAACTGTTAAAGCTATTGGAAAAGGAACTGTTAAATTTAAAGTTTGCATAGGTTCTAAAACTGAAAATATCAAACTCAAAAATGTATTGTGTGTACCTGATTTGAAAAATAATTTAATCTCAGTGTCTAAAGTAACTGAAAATAATCTTTCAGTAATTTTCAAAGAAAAATGTGCTCAAATAATTAATTCTAATAACGAAATAGTAATTTTAGCTAAACGCGAAAATGATCTTTATTTTGTCATACCAATATTTGAATCTGTATCAATTGCTAAAGAAATAGATCAGTGGCATATAAGATTTGGCCATTTAAATGAAAATGATCTTAAAAAACTTCAAATAAATAACATGGTTAGAGGTCTTTCTTTTTCTCAAAATGACTCTCTTTCTACTTGTAAGGTATGCATTCAGGGTAAACAAACCGCAACCCCTCTTCCCAAAGAATCTGAATATAGAAGTACTGAATTGTTGAATCTAATTCATTCTGATTTGTGTGGTCCCATGAGAACTGAATCAATCGGTGGATCATTTTATTTCGCAACATTTATTGATGATAAATCTCGATATGTTCGTGTTTATTTTCTGAAATCTAAGGATGAGGTTAAAGAAGCTTTCAGAAATTTTAAAGCATCCTTTGAAAATAAACTTAACTCTAAAATCAGAATCCTGCGAAGCGATAACGGGCTAGAATATTTAGGGAAAGACTTTAATAAATTTCTTAATGATGCGGGAATAAAACACGAAATGAGCACTCCTTACACGCCAGCCCAGAATGGCGTCGCCGAAAGATTAAATCGCACTTTAGTTTCAATGGCGCGATGTTTGTTATTGCAATCCAATTTGCCTCAGAAATTCTGGGCCGAAGCCGTCAATACGGCTGCTTACATTCGAAATCGCTGCCCAACGCGAGATTTAAAACACGAAATAAAAACACCTTACGAAGTGATGTTTGGCAGAGTACCTGCTGTCTCTCACTTCAGAACCTTTGGCCAAAAAGCATTTT
The DNA here is from genome assembly GCF_044657685.1 of Stegodyphus dumicola. Lineage (NCBI taxonomy): Eukaryota > Metazoa > Arthropoda > Arachnida > Araneae > Eresidae > Stegodyphus > Stegodyphus dumicola. The sequence goes on from NC_140773.1 coordinate 176,762,947, forward strand.
CGCTAAATAAAAGGCCAGGAATAGGCAAATTTGATATTCGATCTAAAGAATGTATTTTTATTGGCTATTCTGATGAATCAAAAGCGTATAGACTTTGGGATCCCGAGGCATGTAAAGTGATAATAAGCAGAGACGTAAAATTTATTAATGAGTTTTAAAACTGCTGTAGTTATGACTCAGAGCAAGAAATAAATCTGCCTTTCGCTCCGGAGGAAAAAATTATAAATAAAACATGTTGTGATGAATCATCACCTCTGGACGGTAGCGAGTCGCCACTTCACTCTGAAGCTGAAAAGGAAAGCGGAAGTGATTTAGATAACGAATCAATGCTTCCTATCCTGATTAAAAGGGGGCCTGGTCGACCCAAGAAAATAAAAACAGGTTTGCCAGGAAGGCCTAAAAAGGAATATCATTATACAGTTGTAAATAAAAATGAACAAACTCAAAATGTTGTTGAGGAAAGCATTAATCCTACGGTGCAAGAAGCATTAAATGGACCATATGCTGAAAATTGGCATAATGCCATGCTGTTAGAATATAACTCGCTTGTTCAGGAAAAGGCTTGGGAATTAGTAAAAAGACCTGAAAACAAGAAAGTTATTGGTAGCAAATGGGTTCTTAAATTAAAATATAATCATGACGGCACTATCGAAAAATACAAAGCTAGGCTAGTTGCTAAAGGGTGCGCTCAAATCCCTGGTCTCGATTTCACTGAAAACTTTTCCCCTGTTGCTAGATTAAGTTCCATAAGAACAGTTTTAGCCTACGCAGTAGAACACAATCTCAAAGGTTACCAATTAGATTTTGTAATGGCCTATGTAAATGGAAATTTAGATGAAGAAATCTACATGGAAATTCCCAAAGGTTTTCGCGATGAAACTAATTCAGATAAAGTGTGTCTTTTAAAGAGATCATTATACGGTCTTAAACAGTCAGGACGTCAGTGGTACAAAACGTTGGATGAAAAATTGAAATCTATGAAATTTAAATCTCTTAATTCAGATAATTGTGTTTATATTAAAAAGACGCCTAACAGTGAAACTATTATAATCGTTTATGTAGACGATCTTATCGTTTTTACCGATTCTCAGCAAACGTATGAAACAATTCGCGATAGTTTAGCTTCTGCTTTCAAAATGAAAGACTTGGGAAAATTACATTATTGCTTAGGAATAGAATTTTACCAAAATGAGAATTCAATTAAAATTTCTCAAAAGAAATACGTTGATGATATTTTAAATCGGTATAACATGCAAAATGCTAAATCTGTGTCTCCACCTATAGATAACAGCAAAAAATTATCAAAAGAGATGAGTCCTAAAAACGAAAACGAAATCGCTGACATGAAAAATGTTCCATTTAGAAATCTGATCGGATCATTAATGTACCTTTCAGTAGCTACTAGGCCAGATATCACATACGCCGTGAATTTCTTAAGTCAATTTAACAACAATCCTGGAAAAGAACATTGGCATGCTGCGAAAAGAATACTTCGATATCTAAAGGGAACCCAAGATCAAGGACTAATTTATACGAAAACAGGAAAACCACTCATCGCCTTTGTGGATGCAGATTGGGCATCAAATGTCGATGATAGAAAATCCTACACCGGTTTTGTATATATATTAAGTGGTTCAGCTATAACCTGGGAATCACGAAAACAACGCAGTGTAGCTCTATCTTCAACAGAGGCGGAATATATGGCTCTGTCTGAGGCCGCCAAAGAAACTGTCTACCTACGTCGTTTCCTGCAGGAGCTGGGTTACAACATAGAACACCCCACAACAATATACTGCGACAATCAAGGAGCTCAGAAAATTACAAAGAACTCTGTGTTTCACTCCCGTACAAAGCACATAGACATTCGCCATCATTTTGTGCGTGAAGTGTATGAACGCGGTGAATTAGATGTGAAGTACATACCTACCAGTGAAATGGGAGCTGATGTGTTAACCAAACCCCTGACTCCTGTTAAACATCAAAACTGTTGTACAATTGTAGGATTGAATACTGTTTAATATGTATTTTGTTTTATTTTTCAGGAATAGGAGAATCAACGTCGAAAGGGGGTATGTTGGCAACCGACGTCGATTCCCTTAGCGCATGCGCATGATAAGCAAGTTCTTTGCTGCGTAATACTTATACTTAGTAGGCAGTTAGCCAAAGTCAATGGTGAGTAATGCATGTAAGCGAGAAGGGCTAAGCGCTGTGTAATATCATGTTTCTACTCTGCTGTTCAACGTCTTCGTAGTTTAAATAAATGTTTGTTATGTACATAGAAGACGTCATTTTATTCTTCAGGGGTTATTAGTCTAGGAATGGGATTTTGGGTTGATTCAGTATAAACGGCGTATCACTTTCCAAATTGTAGCCAGCAGATACTATCGCTCTGTATTATTTTTAAAGAAATTAAATAGTGAAGAATATACGCGCATATATCTATGTTCCTCGCATTGTGAAAAAACCACAGTAACTAGAGCCACCAAATTTTGAATAACGTAGTCCTCCGCCCGAACACGTGCACCTGAAAATCCGAATTGGAATTTCGAATTTGTTAGCCCAAAAAGGACGTCAGTCCCGAATGCCATATTGGTCTCTAAATGTCGTCTCGAAACGTCGTTTTAAAAATTTATATATCATAAAATATATATAATGTTTTTGATGATATAAATATTTATAGTTTTTATTTATTTTTATTTTTATTTTTTTATATTTTTTTTCGTGAAAACGCTTAACTGTAATGAAATTCGTAAAACTCCAAGCCCCAACGAAAACCATTTTCGAAACTCTGCTCAAGTACATAACGCATTATCACGATTGTTATAAAAGTTAGCTCTTTCTTATACCAGTATACACTTAATGAAACCCATGGCACGTCACTGGAAGAAACTCTTGTTTGTCGCATGTGCACACATCGATAACCGCTTGTTCCTCGTCAATGAAGAAATGCGTTAAAGCAACATTCTCGCCAAGACCGCTATAGAAGACAAGTACTGATTATTCTTTTCCCATCCCCAAGAGATCTTACATTAGAAAAGGCCAAGAGAAAAAAAAATGTGTATGGCGTGGACGTACTCAGTTGATCAATGTTTATTACTATTTAAGAATGTTTTTACCGAAAACATTGTGTACAGTGAAGTTTTTGATTAATTTTATGATTCATTTTTAATGTACTGCTCTATGTTTCGCATAGTTAAAGTTACGTTGAAAAAAAAAAAGTACAAAATTTATCCACATTTTTTTAATTTTCATTTAATACTACTGATTTAGTATTTAATTTCGTTTAATCTTATCATCAAATCTCAAAATGCATATACAGCTTTAAGTTGGATTTATAAGCTTTTAAAGTTAGATTCATTCTCTTTCCAATTCTTCTACACTCATTCCCATGCAATTCATCCCGTAGCCAGTTACAGGGAAAATGTTTTATTCTAACGTATTATTCGATTCTTTAGAGAATAGTGGGCTTGCTGTATTCTATATTCGCCATTCTACCGTTGATGACCTATTTACAGAATACCGCTGCATTTTCTTCTGCAGTTTATTTAGAAATCTTGATTTACGCCAAGATTACTGCTTGAAATACCTAGAAGAATTAATCTGTTATGCTTCTTACTAGACTAATTCTACCCTCGTCGAATATCAGAATAAATCTGACAACAAGCAAGACTGATAATTTATGACTGAAATTATTGTAATGGCGGCAGCATCTAGGTTTGTGTGGTGTAAATAGGAGAGGAGGAGATCATTTTCAAAAGATTCCATAAAATTACGTATAGTGGCATTACAGAACACATTTGTATTACGTAAAAAATAAATTATCGAAATCATTATACGTGGCTAGACATAAATAAATTTGACTCATTTTGTGTGCAATCAGATTTAGTTCATTTCTTGTTCTTTCTGCTTTTCGAAATTAATTATAAACATACTGTCGAGCGCATTTAAATAGAGCACTTAAAGTACTTGACACGCAAATCTGAAAAAGGATACTTGCTCTAAGAGACGCTCCGGCACTCAGTTCACGTACTCTTTCCAAAACAAAAGGCGTCACATTTTGGCCCAGGACACTTTTATCTCTGGAGAAAAGATGTAATACATGATTATTTGATTAACAGCAAAAAACACAAAAATGGAGAATTATGATTAGGAAACTAGAGAAAGAACTTAACTACTAAAGTACATTACACTTGCGAGCAAAATTAAGAGAATTTACATATTACGTTGAATTTATGAAAAACTAATGGATAGATTTTAATGAAATTTGGTATGAATATACATGTATAACAGGGAAAAAAAAGATGTACCATTGAAAAGTCATTTTAAATACGCAAGATTATCAATAAAGCTTGTACTGCAAGAATGTCCAAAATCCACGTTGTGATATCGAACTGAAAATGAGTCTAGTTTAGGAATGTTCCCCTCTCACAGCTAGACAGATCGCACAGCGTGGCGGAATACTGGACAGGAAGCAGGTGAGGGGTCCCTGTGGCAGTCGATCCCACTCTTGCAGCAAGGCAGTTTTCAACTCCCGGAAGTTGATGGAGAGATGAAATTGCCCTTCGAAGGTGGTTTCAAATATGCTTTTATAGGGTTAAGGTCAGGAGATCTGACTGGCTAATCCATGCGGCGAATACCCTCACTTTCCATGCAGTCGTCGACCAGCTGAGCCCTATATGACGATCGTTGTCGTCCATTAACAGGAATCCAGAACCCTTAAAAGTTGAACATAGGGCTCTATGATCTTCTCTCCGTTTCTCATAGCAATCACGAAGCCTTTGTCAAATACATGTAGAGGTGTGCGGCCGCACAACATAATGCCTGCTTAAACCATTACACCTCCACCTCCGTAATGATTATTTTCCCTGATGAAAGAGAGATGGTACCGTCGTCCAAGCTCTCTCCACATACAGGTACGCAAGGAATCAGTGTCTAGGCTGAATATCGACTCCTCTGTAACCAACACGGTGCTCCAGTAAAGTCAAATCCAAGGCGCATGTTGTCTACACCATGCTCTCTTGTATGCTGTAGTGAGCGAGAGGCAAACAGCGAGGATTCTGGCCATCTCATGAAGTTTTGGGGCAGCTGCAGACTGTGAAACTCGGGTTTCAATGGCAACAAACAGATCACGTGAGAGTTGTGAAGCTGTAGCACTTTCGTGCTGATTGCTAAAGAACGATCCTCATTCGTCTTTGTGGATCTTGGCCAACCTTGTCAAGGTTTTTCTCCATATAGATCCAGTGTCCTGAAACTGTTTCCCCAAACTGTCGACGTTACTGGCTGTTACACTGAGCTCTGTAGCCCCCTGCTCTTGTAATTCGCCTGCCTCCAATCTAGCGACCATTCTCCATTTCATTCCTTCATCCGTATGTTACTCATTTGATACCTTATAAAATTTACCCAGCTCTTGTGAGAAACATGGCGAAAGTCGTGAAGGAGTACGAGCATACAAATCGCTGAAAACCTCTCGCGCGCTTATGTCTCCTCCTCAATTACAAATCCGCAGACATGTATGTATACCCATACCTATTCCAATCCGAAGATTTGCATAACTCTTCGGCGGCCTAATTAGTACCTTTCGTTCAATATGTTTCGTAAAACTAGATATAATTTGCAAATTCTCTTAATTTTGCTCAACAGTAAACTATCATTCTAGCATGCTAATTACAAAAGCAATTTATGGTAATAAAAGCAATGACAAATAAGATTCTTCTCATATTATCTGTAATAATAACACTATTGTTCTCTTTCATGTTACAGGGTGTTGCGTATTAGCATTTTTATGCTTCTTACGTTTTTCTGCATGAGAATGGTCATTTGTGATGTAGCGAACTAATCAATTAATTTTTAATTCGATTATGTTATCTGTATTATGTTGTGCCTTTGTATATGCATAGATATAATAATTAAGCAAAAGAGCTACTGCCTAAGGGGAGAGATGCCTTCGTGAAGGACTTTCTAAAAATTTTGTAAAAGAACTGAACAAAAAGAGCAGGATTTTTAGCTTTCTTTAAATAAAATTCACCAAAATTAAGACAAATATCTGTTCTTTGTCCTCAAATTAGGAGAAACTACTATGATAAATGATTAATTAATTCAAATAACTTTTATTACCATACGCTTTCTGAGAGAAACAAATATTAAATTAGACCTAAATATAAAAGATAAAATATTTTCTTTATTTTAAAAGAAGCATGAATTTTATAATGTTAAGAATCGATCGAAATGATACGCAGTGTCGTTTTTAATAGACATATCCAAAAACTGTGATTATCTAGAAACATCATTGTAATTAAGTAATGCTCTAAGAAAAATAAAACCAGATGTTTAATATAATTGCATAAAATGGAATCCAAAAAATTAATAATCATTCATAAAAAACCGTTTACAAAAACAAAGTAAGCAAAATACTTTCAGATAAATATTTTTTAAAAAAATGAATTTTCAGGTCACATAAAACCTAAAATATTCAGTGAAATTTTTAACAAATTTCATAAAAACAGCTGCAATCAATAAAAAGAGAGAGGGGACTATTTAATGCATCACTATTACAGCTATGTGAAAAATTCTGAAATTACTCGTTAACATTTAAAAAATTTCATCTCGTAATTAACGTAAAAAAAGGGAATTTTAAACCGAGACAAAAACGCATCAATAATCCCTTCTGCAAACTGCGTTCCATCTTTTAACCATGAACACTTATCTCAGGATAAGCACATTTCAGTTTCTGTTAATAACGTGAGGAAGAGGGGGGCGAATTCCTTTTCTAATTTACCCATGAGAAAAATTTAAAACAGCTGAAAGGTTTTCATCAGAAAAAAATTCAGAGACACGTCTGGCGTGATGAAGCAAACACAGAGAACGTATCCAAAGAGACACATTTTTTAAGGAAGAATGTTTTAAACTGGATGAGATCAAAGCATTGATTTACAGTGCGAAACTCAAAACATTTCAGTGAAAGAAAAAGTGAAGAGTGAACTAAAATTGTAATAATAGATAAGCCATTAATTCTTTTGCATTTGATGCCCTTAATAATGGAATCCAAAAAATATTTTAAAATACATATTTCGCTATTCTTTTATTTCAAGTTCATTCATTAACTACAATAACCAATGAACTAAGATAATTAATAAAAAATAATTAGTGGAGACTTAAAGTTTATATTTTATCTGGCACATCGTGTTTACATTTAAATATCTTTTTCACACATTTAACAGAGCTATGCAGCGAACATATAAAAATTAGTATTTATTCCGAAAACTTCTAAAAGAAATTTCTTAGAGTCTCATAGCACTCTAAACAAAGTAATTCGCAATGGTAACGAAATTTGCTGAACACTAACCACAGAAGGACTAAGAATTGAAAACACGTAGTTTACAATACACAAAATTCGAAAGTGCGTATAACGATGCAAAAATACCCGACTCAAAATAATTAGGGGATATTATGATTTTAGATATGAACTTCGGATGAGGATAAGTTTTGTTAGCTGACATGTGAACTATGGGTGCTCGCTATAAAATATAAGGAAAGAAAATTGAGCATGTAACAATGAATAATTAATTTGTCCCTTTTTTGGGGGGTGGGGGGAAAGCAAAAAGTGCATATTTTGCACCTCTCATAAAAAAGAACAAAAAAATGTGATTTCTTGGAAAAAAAACGAGTTTTAATAAAATGTATGGTAGCCCTCCGACAAAAGCAATGCAGTATATTTGTGCGAAATGGAATTATTTAGGTCATCAAGAAAAGATTGAGATATGGTTTCTTGCTTCTGTAAAACAGCGGTTTCTAGCTGCTGAACTGTTTCTACTAATGATAAGGGACAGTAAGCTTTCTCCCTAGAATGTTCCAAACATTTTCAATTGAGTTCATGTCCGGGAAACAAGGTGCCCACGCCATTCGAAAGATTCCTTTATTAAAAGGAAATCTCCTACTTCTCAAGCACAGTATGGCCTGCCATTATCATCACTGAGATTGAACTCATCCCTGACTTTTGCAAAATAAGAGACCACAAAATGTCCAAGGAACTCATCCTTATATCGCTGGCTTGTCAATGGCGAATTTCTGATCTTGTACAAGCTGGTCCAGTCATTAATACAGATACACGTCAGACAATCACTTCGCTTCCTTAAATCGGACATTTTCGTTTACAAATACAGGAGTATTCTGAATTATATTCAAATTATAAGCGTTTATTGTCAAGCGTGCACTAACGCGGAATTCGTCTGAGAAGGGAAGACACTGAACCATTCCCTTCGTCTCCATCTGAGATGCTCTTATACCCACCTTTCTACAGGCAACACAGTGGCCCGTTATTACAAAAATACAATCTATAAACCTACGGTCAACCTGAGTTGAAACACTGCTGCTGCAAGTAGTATTTCAAAGAATGGCTTTCATAACCGCAGTTTCTTTTGGCCGTTATTAATAAATACCTGTATTCGTTTTGCGTTGTTGTACGCCTACGACTTCGCCTAACGTTTCTAATTTCCGAAAAGATTTTATAGTCACAAAATAACACTTTGAGACACTCCATGACTCCGCTGCACTGGGTTGTGTTTGGCCCGTTTCTGAATAATCGATCACCCTTCAGGATACGGATTCAACTAAATCGTGTTGTTGAGATCACGTATTCACTGCTACGAAGCATTAAAACGTATGTCAATTGTTTCCAGTCTCTTCCATATAAAAAAATACCGCAGATCCCTTATTTCTTCTTATCTAAAATTCATAATTTTAAGATTCAAAAGCAAAATTTACATATTCTGAAGTTCACAATGGTTATAATTTTCTTTGATCTCTTTTCTTTCATTTTGTTAAACGTTTTATGGCCGAACTCCTGGATGTTTCGCACCAAACTCATAATACCCCATAACTATTTTAGCAGTGTAATAAAATAGTATATACTGATAGTATATAACACGGATTGTCTTAAAATTAACGAAAATAATTTTTTACAAGGCAGCAGGCTACGGAAAAGTAAATGGAGGTCGACAAAAATAGACGGTGCCCATTTTGACCTTCTCAGTTAAATCTTCATCTTCACAGCAATGTCATCAATACAGTATGCAGTAGTTTTTTTGTCTGGGACGCTAATGCAGAGTCTCAAGATACATTTTACGCAATAAAATGTTAAACAAAAGTTAAAAAATATAGTTCTGAAATTGTTGCAACATTTTAGGATAGCTTATGATATTGCTGTTCCGCCTTACTCCAGGTCTTTATAAGGTGTTCACGATGGGAAAGCCTTGAGAAAGAACAACGAATTAATAAGGTTCATGTTAGTATAGATATCAAAGGTAATCAAGTGTTTAAGCACATTAATTGTGCATGATCATCAGTAAATTTGAAACGCTTAGTTCCTTTCACACGAAAGCGGCACACGTAATTGTCTATGAGAAAATCTTTGGGTCAAAAACATAAAATCCCAACGTTTTTCTTTGCAGTTCTAACTCCATATCATTTTGAGAAATCTTTAACATTTAAGCAACTGCGATGACAGGATGTGACATCTAGAATGAAGAGAATGCTATGAAGAGTGGTAGAAATAGCGCAATTCCTATATTCTGTCACAAATCACCTGAAAGTGATAAACTTTCACTGCGAGTATATTCAAAGAGAGAGTTAATCATTTTTACTCCTTTTGAGACAGGCCGTGTATAAAATATCAACTGTTGGGAGATTAGTTTTAAAACTTTAAAGTAATGAAAGTGCGATTATGGAAGAATAGTTAAAATGAGAACGTACATGGGGAATATTCGGTTAAAGTATTCTTAATAATTTATTTTAAAAAAATACTGTGAAATGCTTTTAAAAAATTAAGTCACGTTATAAAGTTTTTAAGCAACTTCAATGCCGGTATATAAAGCTGATTTCACACTGTCATTTAGCTTCCGAATTTTATGATTCAGATGACAGAGATTGTATGGCTATGCTAAAAATTTCCGTATCATTCCTTGTGTACTGTGACTGTCTCCATGTGATTTCGTATACTGTGTACAGTATTCTCTCCCTTCTTACCGCTTGCCTTCGCGCTGTATTTGGAAGCACATCCGACTGGAATTGGAAAGTCCGGAGTTCGAATACTGGCAAGGGCACTATTCATTTATCAGAGTGAATGTTCCGAAATGACTCCACAACTGAGCCTTCGTTCAGCTGACGTCGAAAACCAGCTAATACATTATACCTAAATTAGCTTCAAATCAACATATATTCCAGAAGAATTATTGCTCGCCATAAAAAAATGTGGAATGAATTTCAGAGTAAATATGATTAATGCATTTGCTTACTTCATTAACAATTAATAATTTAAAATCAATATTATTTAGAAAATAAAATCTACCATACCGTTAATTTATTGAATACAATGTAGCATTTACTCATTTAGGTCTAGTCTAAATTATGATGTGAATCTTCCTATCTAATCATTAAGATAGCTTTCGCGGTTTTTAACTGCCTACACTAAGGTGCACATTGAAAATTTTAATCAAAATATGTGCTAAGGAGTTTAACGTAATTTTTTTGCTGCGTGGCAAGCAACTCTAACCGAGAGAAATAAAATTTTCTTATGCAAGAATTCCAAAACTCCTAAAAGGCGTTTCCTGTCTCCTGTTCTCAACCCCTAAGAATATATTTCTGGCAGAAAGTTGACCAAGGAGAGAAAGAAATGGTAATCAATTAAAGGCATACCAGGAACATATAGGGCAGATGAGACAAAACTTCAACACCTAATTCTTGTAGTTTTCCAAGGTCTTGTTCAGAAAGGCAGTCAGATATCATGATGAAAAGGAAAGACTGCCGTTTTTATTGATCAGTAAATATTTCAAACGTCAACTCTTGATGGATAACTCCTAATTTGCTAAGTGCAGGACTCGGCAAGTGATAGTTCTTTTAGGTGTGAGGAAACTGTAATGAATCAAACTAACCACAAGGTACGGGGTATGATTCACTTCGAAAAAAGCCATATTTCGGAATTATCTTATTTCGGAGAATTCCATATTTCGGAGAATATCGAGATTTGTAAGCGAATAAACAATGCTTTAAATGCTTTTTCTAATCAAGCAAAACATTTATTTGTAAAACTCAATTATCCTTCTAAAAATCGGCCTTTTGTTGCTAAAACAGTTCTGGAGATAACGCTGTATTAACACATTAATTTTCCGATTTTTCAATTTTTCTCATTTCAGAAAGATGATTTGCTATACCAGTGGTGTAAAACTACAAGTTTTTCACTTAATCTATAGAAATGCTTTTAGTATTATACTTCACCAAATGCTTCTTTACGACCATCGGCCAAATGAACAATTTTAGCGCGAAGAATTCAATTTCAGTACATTCAATTCAATTCAATACGTTAAAACACTGAATCCAGAAATATGAAATTGTTCGTATTTCCGCATATAAAGATCCTTTGCAAATTCACAAAACGCTGAACCAAAATTTTGAAATCCTCCGAGTCTCTTAGATTCATTTTAAATTCATGAAACGCATCAAATAAAAACGAGTTCCCTCCCTCAACCCCCAACGGCTATTCTGAACATTTTGTTTAAACAATAGAGTGAAGCATTTATTTAAAAAAAAAAACCTGAGAAAAAGTTCATAGATTACGATAAAGCACACACATCCTATCTGCCGTAGAAAGGGTACTTTGTGCATGAAATTCTAGAGGAAATTAGTCCACATTCACATTAGACACGGGGAAAAGCACGATGGATCCAGCTTGTTCGCCAGGAATGTGCTAGCACTATTCGGCGATATTACGCACTCCATCCATGTAAGTGGTTTCAGTTCGAAAGAAATTTCAGTTACAGCGGTAATATAGTATTAAAATATTAAGGTCATTAGCAAGATTTTTAACTATTTTGAAAAATTTTAAATACTGCTTTTAATTAATAAATAAAAGATCTACCACACCGGCCTCAATATGAGACGATTTTTATCTCCTAACTTGCAACTGTACAAGAAAGACCTAAATAAATATCATATTACCTACAGCATCTAACCTAAAATAAGATCATCTTTCATAACGCGTTTGCAAAGTTTTAGAATTAATTTCATTACGAAAAATCAAAATCTGAAGAAAACAACTTCATCACTATTTAACTTTCTACACACATTCTCCATATACTATATATCCCTTCTTACGTTCATAAAGCCTTTTCGGAAATTATTTGGTGGAATAATTTTTCCTCGATTTCTGATTCAATCTCTTTAAAAAGGCATTTCAAAATTGTTCCGTTTAGATTCATCTGCACTTTAGGGAACAAAAAGCAGTCTGAAGGTGCCAAATTAGGAACGTAAAGAATATATAATTAAGAAAGACTTTTTCTTTGCAATAAACTAAAGGGCAGTGCACTGCGCGATATAGCATTTACACATGCAAAGAACTAATGACAAATTATCATTGTTTCTTGTTAGGTATTGCAGTCCATAACTACAGCATATCAATGATATAATTCAAAAAGAAATCTAACCTTCCATAAGTAAAACATATAAAAAAAATGTTTCGTACTCATTCTTTTATTTTTGCGTTAAATTAAAAGTTATTTATTAATTTTTGTTCCAAGGTGTGGCATTAAGAGCACTCGATTATCTTTCTTGAAAAATACAGTCAACAACATATCAAGTAAGCAATTTTATGATAACCCTTTTTTTCCTTGCAATACATATTTTAAGCAAGATTGCGTTATACTGGAGTATATGCTATAACACAAATGTCTAAACAATTAATCACGTTTAATCAAGTTTAAAATTTAGCAAATTACTTTTGTAAACCTATACACTCGACTAAGGTTCTCAAAATGTATATTTCAAGCTTTTTGTTTAAAAAAAAATTGTTAATTTTATTAATCTCATGTCCCTCAAAAACCTTTCCAGTGTTGCGATTTTGCAGGGTTCACGGAAGTTTTAACAAACAGCACTCAGTGGTTTTGACGCTCAAGTAAAAGCGTGCTTCTGTTATATGTGAAGAGGTCCCGAGTCGAACCCAACTACAAACGTTTAAAAAAACGCATTCTAACTGCCATTTGGCGTTCGCCTTTAAAAATTAAAATAACATTAAAAAAAAAAAAAAAAAAACAGAATATTAGAAAAAAAAAAATCAGGATAGAGCAATTCAAATAACTAATGTAATGTCATGCAAAACTGCTCATAGATAGTACACTGGTGTGCAAAAATTAAGGACGAAGTCGAAAAATTAGCATATCAGCTGAACGAAGAGGCAGAACGGATGGAAAGACCAATCAGGAGATTAAGTAAGGTGATGTACGGTAGCACATGCGCAGATATGCAGGTAGACTAATGGGGAGTGTCTGAGTAGTATAAAGCATGTTTTCGGTGTAAGATCAGTATTTCTGGCAAAGAGATTGCGCGCCGTATAGCAGTTAAAATCACACCGAGTTGCTGCCTCAGCGAGAAATGGCGAATAATCAATCTGTTACACGACATCTGGATGCTTTTACCCGAGGTCGAATCATTGGGAAGTTGGAGGAAGGCCGCAGTGTGACAAGTGTGGCTGCAGAGTTCGGAATTGCTCACAGCATCGTTTCACGACTTTGGAGACAATTTCAAACTACAGGAATAGCTATACGGGGGTTTAGTAGTGGTCGTCCATGAGGAACCACACCCGCAGATGACCGGTATATTGCCTTACAGGCCAGAAGAAACAGGCGGCAGACAGCGGGAGAAATCGCTAGACACACGACACAGGCGACTGGACGACCAATATCGCGTTTTACCGTGGCCAGAAGACTGCACGGTGGTGATCTGTTTGCACGACGCCCTGTACGGTGTGTACCTCTAACGCCTGCCCATCGGAGAAGGCGTTCTTTGTGGTGCCGGGAACACCGGAATTGGAGAGACAATGAATTGGGACGAGTACTCTTTACAGATGAGAGCAGATTCAGTCTGATTAGCGATTCTCATCGCATACTCATCTGGAGAGAGCGGGGAAGCCGCAATCATCCTTCGAACGTCATTGAAAGGGACAGGTATGGAGGTGGCGGTGTTCTCGTTTGGGGAGGCATCATGCTTGGTAGTCGTACAGACCTTCACATCTTCGACGCAGGTTCAGTCAACGGGACCCGCTATTGTAACGAGATTCTTCTTCCATATGTGCGTCTTTTTAGAGGCGCTATGGGTTCGCAGTTCCTTTTCATGGACGACAATGCACCATGTCATCGCACAGTAGCTGTCGAACAGCTCTTAGAGAGTGAGGATATTGAACGTATGGATTGGCTGGCACGATCTCCAGATCTCAATCCCATCGAGCATGTATGGGATTTTGTAGGCAGACGCTTGGCAAGCTCGTACCTTACCACCAGTAACGATTCCGGAGCTTCGATTGGCGCTGCAAGACGAATGGGCAGCAATGACACAACAACTCATTGACACCCTCATTCTCAGCATGGGCAGACGCTGTGAAACCTGCCTAGCAGTCAGGGGAGATCATATCCCCTATTAAAGACCGGATGTTTCTTGCTGGACACCCATCACAGGGATGTTTCGGCCTTCAGTCGCATTGCGCTCCATGCTACTTTTTCAATAAAGCTTCTTTTTATCCCTCTGATTTCTCTTTTAGTAAGTGTTGCTTACATTACTCATGTCCTTACGTATTGGGGATCTTACGGTATTAAATGTGTTGATTTGGAAAGCTTTTGTACAAAGTTATATTGAAAAAAACCGTCTCGTCCTTAATTTTTGCACACCAATGTATATGCATGTAGCCAAAATGACAACAATGCAAGAAGCACGGTTCAAGATCCTTAATGCTCTTTAACTGGCTTACTTCAGACTGCAATGAGTATGAAAGGATATTTGTTCTCTTCCAATCATTAATCTTGTGGCGTAATATTGTAAAATGTGAATAATAATTTATCTTTTAAATAGTATTTGCAAACTCAGACTGCTTCTCATCGCTTTCACCAGCATTCCCTTTTTTAAAATCTCTATTCTGAATTCCACTGTAACTATTTACTGGAAATCCTAAGAATACATTTCTTCAAACTTATTTCCTACAATGTCATAAAATTCCAAAGTGCATCATAGACATACAAACGTTCATTTAAAACAAAATACAGGAAAATAATGGAAAAGAGTAATGAAAGGCGATATCTGGAATAACGGATATAATTTAAATATATCAAAACGACAATTCCTTATCATTTTGATCATTAATACGACAAGCGAATTTTCCAGATTTGAAATCAAATGCATAAATAGTAAAATTTTGCATGAATGGGAAATTTTAAGTTTTCTCAACGAATTCAACAAATTTTATAAGGTCTTTAAGTTTATATCCGAGCAAAAATCGTAAAAAATGATCAATTTGCTCGCCAGAACTCATACTCCGGACCTTCCAATGTTAGCCGAACGTGCTTTCCAATTACATCATGAAGGCATGCGGTGCGGAAAGAGAAAATATCTTACAGCTTCCTAAGTCTAATTTATTCAGAGAAATGAAACAAAACCACATACATAGGTTTCATTTCTTTTATTTTGCAACAGGCATAAAACCAGTTAAATGCAGTGACAAGTTTGTACTAATAATAATAATAAAGCTTAAAATCGCAATCAACGTAATAATGCTTAAAATCGTATAAGTTAAGAAATTAACTATACTGGCATCTGATTCCTCGGCTTATAACTTAATATAATTCAACATAACGAAATTATAAATTTGCAAGCTACTCATTGTATTTTTATACATAAACCGAGAAAAATGCAAAGTTATTCGCAAAAAATTAATGCATTGCGGAAACCGTTTCATAAAACAAAAGTTGTGAGTTGTTGCTTTCATTACATCTGAAATATCCGTCCGAAGTTTGTAGACGAAATCAAAGCAAATATTCATTAAAAATGAAATCTTACTTGGCATCTTTTAGTGCTTCTTCGATTACCATTTCAGTACGTTGTCCGTCTTCTTGAAAGCTTTCAGGTATTGGTACTGCGAGAAGCAATCCGCTTTTTAAGTCCAGGCGATCGCGGTAATCTAAAATACAACAATTATTAGTTATAACATTAAAAAAATTGTATTTTACTCTTAAAACTGTCATCTAGATGTTCTTAACTTTAACTACCACAAACCTCTTCAGAAAACAATTTCTTACACACAAAATATTAAATAACGCATATATTGCAATATTGCGGGGACTGTTGTATGAATGTGTGATTTTTAAATGAAATTCAAGAAATTCTGTTCTATTCTGATGTTTATTTAAGCTATTTGTTACTAGATTGCTCTTATAAGTATATGCGACAACTAATTCCTCACCGACAGAAAATTTAAAAAAAAACTCTTTTATTTTAAATGAATACTCGTCATCGCCTCTTCTGCCCTAGAAGAAACCAAAAGAAAGCGTCACATTCATATATTATTTGTTAGGTAGATATTAGTCACAAAAAATAATAGTAATAATTGAAAAAAGAAAGTTGCATAAGAAATATCTATTGTACCACTTACAAAATAATATAATTCTCAAAAAGATGTTGGGTCGCCATTATTTCTAATGCAGTCTGCCACACATCACGGCATGGATTGGATTGGATTGGATTATTCAATTATGGCAAGGCACACGAGGGCTATCTGCCTAAGGGGAGGGATGCCTTCGTGGAGGACTTTCTAAGGGAAACTGGCTCGTATACACGTTACACATGGGGAAAACCACGAAAACGCCCATGCAGCCAGCCCGTTCGCGGGATTCGAACCTCAAACCGAACAACCAGTGTTCAGCGTCTTTACCGCTCGGCCGCTGGTGGGCCCATCACGGCATGGAGTCGTTGAGGTCCGTAACATAATCTGGCGATAGTTCATTCCCAGAAGATTTGATTCTGGCTTGTTGTTTTTGCAGACTTTGTTTGAAGTCTTATTAAAAAATACGTAGCATCCCTGAATTTTGCTATTGGGGTAAGATTTAGCGATACAGCTGACCATGGTAAAGCCCATGATTGCAAGGTAAGCCTTTCAGATGCCAGCAGTATGAGAACGAGAATCATTTTAACAGAGCCCCGGAGCGGACCTTCACAAACGCTACAGCCATTGATTAAAGGACTTCATCAACGTTGAGAACGGACTGTGAAGAAAACCAACAGTGATCTAGTACCACATGAAATACCATGATACTCATCAGGACGCGTGACGCATGACAATAAACATTCATTTTGGCACTGAGTTAGTTGCCTCTGTATGTGAATATGTTGGTCATCCGCACCAAATAAAAGCGAGACTCATCGTTAAAGATTATCAGCTACCATTCAGCATGACTCCATGGTGCTTTTTCACAGTACTTCTGTAGCCTGTGAAGACACTGCTGTGGCGTAAGAAGCAATTGTCGTACGGTAGCCATGCCTGTAATCCAAAGGTACGCAGCCATCTGCTAATTAACGGCAATTGGCACTCACAGGATGTTGCAGAGAGCGGATTACTGCTAGCTGATAGTCCGAGACCGTGGCAAATAGGGCGGTTCGAGCATGTTTGAATAATACTTCGGTTTTTTTCCTCTCTGTTGCCCAAGAAGATCTTCCACACCCATACGCCATGATTGCGTACCTTCCTGAATCTGATGCCGGCAACAGTCAGCGACTATAACATTCACGAGGCCCGATATGGTTGGCAATACAACGAAATGGCCATTCACCTTCTAACAACGCAATCTTTCTGGAATGAGTCCAGTTGTTCAAATTGCTGTCGAATTTAGCTCAATTATTATTTTATAAAATTAACACTTTAAACCATCTCAATGAATAATAGTAAATTTGTGATACAGTCAACAGAATAATACCAGTCAAAAAACATTTACGACCTTCTATAGTAAGTAAGACAATAAGCTTCGTCCTCGCTGATGTCATTTGGACAGACGGGGGGGGAACTTTAGTTAAACATGTATAGAAATTAATGCTTGATTTTATTAATGTTGATTGCTTCTTTGTGGAAGGAACTTTTTTTTTCGGGTTGGGGGTCTAGGACTTTTCGCCGTCGCCGTTTCGCTATTGGACCGTTTCGCCGTCAAGACATATTTTTCTTTACATGACTGCATTATATCTCGCCGCATTATGCTCGTATTAAATTTATTTAGTTTAATAATTGTGTTTACCTTTTGTATAATGTAATAAAGGCCGCTTAATATATACATACGCATATTACATATAATATATACGCTTATAATTACAAATATGAGATATAAAGAAATTCACCCAGTTGTTTACAAATATGAGATATAAAGAAATTACATATACAGTGGTACCTCGCGATACGATCTTAATCCGTTCCTGGACCAGGATCGTATCGTAAAAAAATCGTATAATGAACAATGTAATCTTATGTAATTTAATTAATTCGTGCAACGCCCCATATATAAACACCAAAATCGTCTATACGTAATAATAATTAGTCACAAAATAGTATATTAAGTACCACATACACACAATAAACATTTATACCACATTTATAAATTAAAATAACCTTATAAATAAATAAAAAAGAAAAAGAAAAATTAATTTCACTTACCGTAAAGTACTGTACAGTCAGCGAGGGATGGTTTTTATTACGACACTGATAAATTGCGCACAGCGTTTATAAAACTTAGACACAGTAATGAAAACTTAAAACTAAATTAAGTTTCTTTTAAAATTAAATTTCTTATGTAAAATTACAGACACAGTAATGAAAACTTAAAATCAATTTTTTTTTTATAATTTTTATCTTTTGATTTTTTTTTTTTTTTTTTTTTTTTAAACTAACTGAACTTAAATTTGAGGTGAGACATCATCTTCTACATCATCGTCTTCACTTTCCTTTCTAGTTTTCTTACTAGAAACACTCGCTTCTTCACTTTCTGGGGCACTTCTCTTCGAAAAATATCTATCTAAAGAAGCCTGTTTCTGACGACTCCTCAAAATGTTTCGAAAATGACTCATACAAATGTCATTCACATTGTCCATTGCAGGAGCTGTACGCATTTTTTCTGGGTGTTTTTTTTTCAATAAAACTGTTTAAGTTTTCAAACCAACCGATGGCTTCCCGTATTTCCGTAGATGTCAGTGCCACCTCCACCTCCTCCTCAACACTCGAATAATGTTCCTCTTGAAGATCGCTGATTTGCATCGCCTCCAATGCCTTCAAGTCGTCAGTGTTGAGCTCCTCCTTGTGCTCGTCGAGTAGGTTGTCAATGTCAGCCTCATCGACAACAAGCCCCAAAGACTTTGACAGAGAAATAATCTCCTCCAATGGAGCAGGATCATCCACAGCTTCTTCTTCAGTAGGGATTTCGAAACCCTCAAAGTCTCGTTCTGCAACCACAGCTGCCCAGAGTTTCCTCCATGCTGAGTTCAAGGTGCGCCTTGAGACCTCACCCCAAGCCTTTTCTATGATTTTCAAGCAATGGACAATGTCGTAGTGACTATTCCAAAACTCACGGAGTGTGAGTTGCGTGCTCTCTGTCACTTCGAAGCATCGTTTGAAAAGGTGCTTCGTGTAAAGCTTCTTAAAATTAGCAATGACTTGCTGGTCCATAGGCTGGAGGATGGAAGTGGTGTTCGGTGGCAGATAAGCACTTTGATGAAGTCGAAGTCGGGATGTATCTGTTCTTCAAGGCCAGGTTGAGCACAAGGAGGCATTTTAGAGGAAGACCATTTTTCTCTAAATATTTTTTCACTGCAGGTCCGAAGCAGCAATTAACCCACTCAACAAATAAAAGCCTCGTGACCCAGGCTTTGGCGTAGGACCTCCAAAAGACGGCGAGCTTATCCTTCGACACATTATGTGCCTTGAAGGCACGAGGATTTTCTGAGTGGTATACCAGTAGGGGTTTTGTTTTTAAATCCCCACTGGCATTCGCACATAGGGCAAGAGTAAGCCTATCCTTCATGGGTTTGTGTCCAGGAAGTTTCTTTTCTTCTTCTGTGATGTATGTACGACGGGGCATTTTCTTCCAGAAAAGACCCGTTTCATCACAGTTGAAGACTTGTTGAGGGATGTAGCCTTCATCGAGGATTAACTTTTTGAAGGCCTCGATAAATTCTTGCGCTGCTTTTTCATCGGCGCTGGCAGCTTCCCCATGCCTGACCACGTTATGTATCCCCGTTCTTGAATCGTTCATGAGAAACCCATGAGATGCTTTGAACGTTGGGGCCTCTTGTGTTGATGTCCATTCGCCTCCTTCATCTCTCTGGGCTTTTGCGAGGTCTTCAAAGATCGCAGTGGCTTTATGGCATATAGCAGCTTGTGTTACCGTATCACCAGCAATTTCCTTCTCTTTTATCCAAATAAGAAGAAGAGTCTCCATCTCGTCATTAAGGGAAGTTCTATTGTATGAGAAGGTGGTAACGCCCTTTCCAGACTTGCTGGCTTAAATGGCTTCTTTATTCTTTATAATGGTACTAATCGTCGATTGGTTTCGTCCATATGCATTAGCAATAGCCATGATACGCATGCCACTTTCGTATTTTTTTTATAATTTCCAACTTCACTTCCATGGTTATCGATGACTTTCTTTTCCCCTTATCACCACCAGCACTAGAAGCACATTGAGGACCCATGGCGAATAAAGTTTATCACAAAATAATATTACGATCACACAATTCACAAGAATATCGTATGAACTGTACGAACGCCACGCGGTCTCGAGAAGGAGAGAACGATATCACATCGACGCTTTGCGTGGACACGGTATCCTACGATGCCGTGATGCCGACCAATAGGAGAACAGGATTTATAGAGAAAGGAAGATGACGCCACGTCGACCAATACCAGAACAGCTTGAATAGTGACGTATTGAGGCTTGCTGAGGCTTGCTTAGTGACGCGTGAGGTTTGCCCGTAGCGTGCCAACTTCAAAACAATTTCAAGCGGCAAGAGTATTGGGATTGCATCGCGAAAAACGTATCGTTTCGCGAGCACGAATATTTGCGATATTCCACTTCGTATCTTGAACACATCGTATCGTGAACCCATCGTATCGCCAGGTACTACTGTAGTTAATTAGAAAATTCTATCAGTATCAAAAAGAACTGGGACTAAACCTCTGATATAACAGAAGTTATATTATTGATTTAAAAAATATGCAGGTACAATTTTTAAACGATTCGTCAAAATTTCTTGAAATTTTAATCGGCTAGTTCAGAAAAATCATTCATGCAAGCAGGAAATTCGAATTTTTATGAAATCTGAATTGTAAACGGAAGTACTTTTGGATCTTGTGAGCACATTAATCTCTTAAAATTCATATGCTATGCGTAACGATGTATTTGTATAAAATTATATACAAAAACATTGTATATATTATTCAAAATCTTTTAATATGAGGAATTTGCTAAAATGTAAATGTTAACAAACTATCTGGTTCTTCAAAGACAAAAATTTAGAAAGTTGTTCTATGCGATTTTTTTAAAGTACTTCCAAGAAACTGCAAAAAGTTTTTTTTTTTTTTTTTTTTTAATTTAAGACAGCCAGAGGTATACAATATGTAAAAAAAAATATTAAATTAAATAAACTTTATAATATAATACGGCAAGATATAATACAGTCATGTAAAGAAAAATATGTATTAATAGCGAAACGGCCACGGAGAATAGTCCCATTCCCTTGGGAGGGGATGAGTGAATTACAGCTGTTCTGAAACGTATAATAATCAACTTTGACAATAACTGAAATTTCGAATAGAAGTAATAACTGAATATTCCATTTTTTTTTTCATTTGAACTGGATTGAATTAACTTAAGCTCGGCTAATCAAAGTACACGATCAATCGGACTAAAACAAAGTACGTTAGAAGCTAGAGCTATCTGCTTCTAACGTACTTTGCGT
Organism: Stegodyphus dumicola; assembly: GCF_044657685.1. Taxonomy (NCBI): domain Eukaryota; kingdom Metazoa; phylum Arthropoda; class Arachnida; order Araneae; family Eresidae; genus Stegodyphus; species Stegodyphus dumicola. The sequence continues at coordinate 176,784,745 of NC_140773.1, forward strand.
AAGGTAGGTAGGTAGGTAGGTTACGGAGGACTGGAACGCCTGGTGTCTAACAGAGGTAAACAGGCATGTGTTCCAAACCCTCCTCTAACTACGGCAAAAGCTTCCTGGAACCACACGAGGCTGCACCAGGAGATTATTGAGGTTGCCAAAGGGAAGTACATGGCCTTACAAGGGCATTAGTAGGATTGTATTACAGTTTGAAGAGGAAAGCTGTGGTGTTACAGATAGTAGGTAGTTAAACTAAAAATACTTGGATAATAAGACGCATTTAAAAAAAAATAAAATAAGAATTAAAAAAAAAATAAAAAAATAAAAATAAAAATAAAAATGCAAAGGCAACAATACACAAAGCACAATGCGTAAAATGCATAAACAGAGAGCACAAAAAACAGGTACATGCACATAGTCACTTAAGGCACAAAAAGATAAATGGAGTACATGAAGTCACATGAAAGCTGGAGCACAATGTTAGTGTAAGGCAGTTCTGTTGGATATAAATACAAATACATCTTGAATGATGAATGATGAGTTCATGAATACTCATGTGTGCAGAAGAAGAGTGCGGTTAGATTGCTAAGGCGTTGATTATTGTAGCATCGCTAAGGACATAGATAAAAACACTGATAAAAGGCACGAGGATGTTGTAGCAATAATTATTGCGCAGTGCCCCAGCAACGTGTGCACCGTGAGGCACACAAGCGTTCACTAACACTGCGTAAGAAGATGTTGTTCACATGCTGTTGAAGGGATTACATACGTATCATTATGGAGGCATAACACATCTCTCTAAGGAGATGCCACATATTTGCGAATTGTTAGTATTGCCACTTTAGATTGTGGGCAGGGGAGCTTAAACACACAGTTGTGGTGAAGCCCAGATATTGTAAAATTCACTGGACTAGTCTTAGAGCTTATCGTCAGTACACCATAGCGTCATTTTAGCACGGTAGGCAAAGGTCTGTGCCCAATGCCGCGATGGTATTCATGATGCTGGAGATTGAATTAACCGCTCCTTTATGCTTTATAAGGAACCGGTGATAGGCGTTCCTATTATTTGTAGGTAGCGAAAGATGGTGTGCAGCCGTCAAAGGACATTCAAATACGTAATGGTCTGGTGACCCTTCTGATCCACAGACACAGATATCTGTATTTGAGATGCCGTGGCGATTGTAATAGCTGGGAAACGGGCCGTGACCCGTGATGAAGTAGGTGAGAGGTGCTACGGCAAAGAGTCGATCGGCGGAAACTTTCGGGAGGTAGGTGAAAGTCCGTCTGCCTGTCTCGCATTCGGTCCACTCACGTTGCCATTGGTGCATTCCTTTCTCTCGTAGGAGGCCCTTTAGATAAGAGTAGGGCGCAGGTACGGTGATTTGCGTAAGGTATAGCAAAAAAATAATATCTTTGAAGAGGGCCTTTAGATGTATTTTTACGTTAGCTCGTACCAGTTGTATGCCCTTTCTACTGCCGGCCAATAAACCTGTGGCGAATTACCGGCGTTTCATGGATTTCTGCAGTACATTTTTATACTCCCAAAGAAATTAGTTAGTTTATTGCACAGTTAAAAAGCTGTGCGTGCACTTACATTATTCAACATAGCTTATATCCAAAAGTCTCGCAAATTTTCAAGTGCTTTATGTAATAGACTCTTAGATTTAAAAAAAAAAAAAAAAAACTACGCACCGAGAAGATATAAAGCAAATTGAACACAAATTGATACGCATACAGGTTTCGACGGAAAATGCAAAATTTTACATTTTGGCTGCCAATGAATGAACGGTTGTCGCTACAGCGCATCTGATCTGCACAACTGGCAGGATATTTAAGAGGAGAAAACGATTCCAGGTCATAAATTCTTCACGAATTTCATTCCGTGTACTCTGGTAGACAGTAACTATGCCTCGCACACAGGTGCGCGAAGGATATGAGCAGATGTCAGAATTTGAGCGAGGTCGTATAGTTGGGCTCAAAGAAGCCAGTTGTTCTTATCGGCGAATAGCTCGACATTTGAGCAGGAGCTATGCCACTATTAGACGATGTTAGCAGTAATGGGTGAACCATGGCCGCACACAGCGTCAAGAAGGAAACGGTAGGCCTAGAGAAACGACAGAACGTGAAGACCAAGCAATCGTCAGAGCGGCACTCACAGCCCCAGATGCATCATCATCATCGACTGTACGTGCAACTAGTGCTTCAGTGACCGCAAGGACCATTCACTGACTGGAGTAGAATAGTCTTCAGTGATGAGTCCCGCTTTGAACTGAGCTCCGATGACCAGCGAAGGCGAGTCTGGAGATGCCTCGGACAGCGGTGTGATACCAACCTGACTGTCTTTCGGCAGACAGGCCGATAACCAGGAGTGATGGTCTGGGGGGCCATTTCATTTCATAGTAGGACCTCTTTGGTTGTCATCCGTCGCAACCTTACAGCACACAGGTACGTCGACGAATTTCTAAGGCCCGTTGTGTTGCCCTTCATGTCACGCCACAATAAGCTTACATTTCAGCAAGATAATGCCCGCCTCCACACTGCACATGTTTCTACTGCTTGCCTTAGTGCTTGCCGAACATTACCTTGGCCAGCAGGGTCGCCGAATCTCTCTCCTATTGAGCACGTTTGTAGCATTATGGGCAGGGACCTCCAACCAGCTCGGAATGCTGACGATATAACGTTGAACAGAATTTGGAACTATATCCCCCAGGAGGACATCCGCAACCTCTATTAATCGGTAGCAAGCTGAATACACTGGTGTGCAAAAATTAAGGACGAAGTCGAAAAATTAGCATATCAGCTGAACGAAGAGGCAGAGTGGACAGAAAGACCAGTCAGAAGACTACGTAAGGTGATGTACGGTAGCACATGCGCAGATATGCAGGTAGACTAATAGTATAAAGCATGTATAAGACTAGTAGTATAAAGCATGTTGTCGGTGTAAGATCAGTATTTCTGGCAAAGAGATTGCGCGCCGTATAGCAGTTAAAATCTCACCGAGTTGCTGCCTCAGCGAGAAATGGCGAATAATCAATCTGTTAGACGACATCTGGATGCTTTTACCCGAGGTCGAATCTTTGGGAAGTTGAAGGAAGGCCGCAGTGTGACAAGTGTGGCTGCAGAGTTCGGAATTGCTCACAGCCTCGTTTCACGACTTTGGAGACAATTTCAAACTACAGGAACAGCTATCCGGGGGTTTAGTAGTGATCGTCCACGAGGAACCACACCCGCTGATGACCGGTATATTGCCTTACAGGCCAGAAGAAACAGGCGGCAGACAGCGGGAGAAATCGCTAGACACACGACACAGGCGACTGGACGACCAATATCGCGTTTTACCGTGGTCGTCTGTTTGCACGACGCCCTGTACGGTGTGTACCTCTAACGCCTGCCCATCGGAGAAGGCGTTCTCTGTGGTGCCGGGAACACTGGAATTGGAGAGACAATGAATTGGGACGAGTACTCTTTACAGATGAGAGCAGATTCAGTCTGAGTAGCGATTCTCATCGCATACTCATCTGGAGAGAGCGGGGAAGCCGCAATCATCCCTCGAACATCATTGAAAGAGACAGGTATGGAGATAGCGGTGTTCTCGTTTGGGGAGGCATCATGCTTGGTAGTCGTACAGACCTTCACATCTTTGACGCAGGTTCAGTCAACGGGACCCGTTATTGTAACGAGATTCTTCTTCCATATGTGCGTCTTTTTAGAGGCGCTATGGGTCCGCAGTTCCTTTTCATGGACGACAATGCACCATGTCATCGCACAGTAGCTGCCGAACAGCTCTTAGAGAGTGAGGATATTGAACGATCTCCGGATCTCCGGATTTGCCGGCACGATCTCCGGATCTCAATCCCATCGAGCATGTATGGGATTTTCTAGTCAGACACTTAGCAGCTCGTACCTTACCACCAGTAACGATTCCGGAGCTTCGATTGGCGCTGCAAGACGAATGGGCAGCAATGCCTGAACAACTCATTGACACCCTCATTCTCAGCATGGGCAGACGCTGTGAAACCTGCCTAGCAGTCAGGGGAGATCATATCCCCTATTAAAGACCGGATGTTTCTTGCTGGACACCCATCACATGGATGTTTCGGCCTTCAGTCGCATTGCGCTCCATGCTATTTTTTCAATAAAGCTTCTTTTTATCCTCTGATTTCTATTTTAGTAAGTGTTGCTTGCATTACTCATGTCCTTACGTATTGGGGATCTTACGGTATTAAATGTGTTGATTTGGAAAGCTTCTGTACAAAGTTGTATTGAAAAAACCGTCTCGTCCTTAATTTTTGCACACCAGTGTAACTGCTTGCATAAGGGCCAGAGGTGGACAAACGCGTTACTGACTTTTTCACTTTGTGAAGCTCTATCGCTTCAATTAAATTATCCAATTTTTCTCAAAGTGTAATCATTTTTTTTTTTTTTTTTTTGGGACATGTACATCACTTCTACCGATTTTCGTCCCATTCGGATAACTCCTTCTTGGTGCGTCTTTTTTTTTTTTTTTTTTTTTTTTTTTTTTTTTTTTTGTCAAAGAGTGTGTATATAGAAACAATTCGGAGATTTGTGAAGAAAGTCCTTATCTGATCACATATTAGTAGTCTGTTCTGTAAAATTTACGTATATTTTATTTTAAGAGGATTATTCTTCAGGAATCTTCATTTACAAAAATACAGCACGAATAGTCTATCGGTAACCTAGTATAAGATTCTAGTTAAATTGATTGTCCTTGGAAACTAAAATCTTTGAGAAGTATGTAACGAGTAATCTCTTTCTTCTTAAAGCTGCAAAACAAAATTCCAAAGAAGGGTTAAAATATCCTTTTATTTTAACTCAAGAATGTTCACAGTTGGCCTCTTTCGGGCTTACATGAAGCCTCCGCTTGGGCTTGAACTTAATACAGAAGGTAAGAAACTAAACTAATTCTAACTAACTAAAACTTAGCTGAAGCTATAAACTTGATCATTTACATAAAACTTGATACTGAAAATTCATTCTGGCAGGGAATTGTATGCGAGAAACAAGAGAGTAAAAGAAAGCGGTTCAAAATTAAAAATAATTTTTAGGAAATTAAAGTAAACCCCTACAACAGATTAACAGATACAGCCAAAATGTATGCATCGAATGCATGCACATGCAGGCAATCGAACACCATTCCAGTATCTACAGAGAGTTCCTGACAGAACGTTATCCAGAAGTCTGTTTCTCCTTTCCATACCGTCAAATCGCAAATGGACTTTCTAGTCGACTATAGGTCCTTTCTTCCATGTAAATGCGATAAGTACGGCATTTAAATTTCAGCTTTGCTTGAGAATCGAATGCAAGTCTATCGGCATAAGCTACTTCCGTTAATTAGCATAAAAACTGCACAACAACTAAAGAAACTGGCAAATCTTATTTAAAGATATAAACTGTTTTTTTAACATATCGTTTTTAAGTTACCGGATATCCCGCTTAAAATAACTATCATTACTAGTAAAACCAAATGTGGTTCTGAGATTGTACCACTAAAAGGTTACACTTCAGAATCACTAACTGATTTTAATTTCCAATAAGTGTTTGTTGAAAAGTACTCCATCAAACAAAAATTAATTTACTTACGTGTTTTAATACATCTGATTTAATGTACCTGATTTTAAATATATTCCTGTTATATATTCTTCTAAAGCAAAAGTCTATTTTCTAAAATAACTTTAATTCACAACGAAAAACAAAAACTCTTATTTACATTTAATGATTCTTTCTTACTGCAATTAATGCATTTAAAAAAGTTGAGCAACTACTTTTCTAGATATTCAGGACTCCTTTCTTAAAATCTGCAGTGAATTTCGAACAATTGAAAACAAAATCTCGAACACTTGCTTTTATTATAATTAATCGACAAATTAAATAAACTACAGAAAACTGAAACAATCGATAGATATCTTAGATATTTTTCAGTTAACATGTAGAAGCATTCAATAATTTGAGTAATCTGAGTAACAAGTTAGGTCTACAAAGTTTCCCTGGGAAAGAGGGGAAAAAAAGAAAACTTTACAGATCACTTTCCTTTTCGTATATATTCAAATATATATATTCATTTGATATCCAATTATTAAGTTTCTTAAAATATAATACATCATTTTATGAAAATAGTTTCAACACCGATTTGATAAATAAAATTTAACTCGAAAGACACGTCTAGGATCAATATTTAAGGAAATAAAACCTGTAGTAAGCTTCTTCCAACACTCTGTATATTAACGGTGACAGCAAATGTCACGCTGCAATCGTATACTGAAGAAATATTACACAGAGTAAGAAGCAAGATGATGCAGTACTTACTTGACTATCTCTGAAAAAATACTCAGGGGATTGAATGAAAGAAAGAAGAGGCTATAAACACAAAATCGAAAATGTTCTGCTTCCGAGAAGTAGCTAAAAAACTGATCGATGACTTGAAGATGTAAATATCATCTGTTATCACGTATCCGCGATGCAGATTTAACGCGAACCACACTGCGGTTATTGGCTGGATATTTTCAGAACAGACCTGTCTCCATGAATTTTGGTAGCTTCACAGCCATGCAACAAAGTATAGTTTATCTCCGATTTTATGATTTCTCAAATTTCGGATTTAAAAGATTTCTGCTTTTGCATTTCATAGAGGAGGAAAATGCTTGTAAAATTCTAGCCATTTGGCGATGGAATCTTTTGCTTTGAGATTTCTTTTCATGTTCTATCAGATGTATCAGTTTTGAATGTTCTTGGCTGAAATTTCTGTGAATCGTACTACGATCAACTGGCATCGTTCATGTTGCATTATGTATCTTCGAATTGTTTTGCATTTCTACTGGATGAAACTAGCACCTTTTAATTCACGTATAAGAAGGAAACACCTTGAAAAAAACTGAAGAAACGTCTTCAGAATTGCATAAAATTTTCAATTGTTAAATGATATGAACAAAAAGTAATGTTTCCTAAGGCTGCATTCATCATATTCTAATTGAAGACCATATGTGCGTTAAACAGAACAGTTTCGCAATCGGGAAGAAAATACTTAAGACAACGAGAAAACAAATTTAAAACGCAACAAAAATGGCTTGAACAGATACTGGAGGAGACAAGCTGTGTTTTTTTTTTTTTTTTTCTTTAAATAATGAAAGCAGTTAAATGACTTTCTAAACATAAGGATAACTTTTTGATTTAAAATCAACTGATAACTTATATATCGTTTCCGCGCTTTAAAAGTATGATATAAATAAGTAATTGTTATTTTTATGGATGAATTCTGTTAGTATTGGAGACAATAACTCGTTTAAAAGCATTTCTATGAAACAGTTACAGGATTATATTTGAAAAAAAAAATCCTGTAATCTCTAGAAATTATGTTCTAGCCACATTTCATTAATGAAGTTGTAAACAAAAAATAATTACTGTTAAGCTACACCCTATTTAAGCTTCCTGTGTTTACAATTAATCCTCGTCTTTGCACTTGACTAGAAGCGCAGATAAGAGGTAAAATTTAACTAAAGGGTTTATTAACACTATATCTTCTAAGCATAACTAAAGTTTAATAAAAAATTACCCACTGTTGCTTAAGAAATAATCTATTTTTGAGCGCTTTACCGGCCCCACCAGAGGACGCGCTGAGTACTGGTAGTTCGACCTGTGTTCGAACCCAAGCAATCGGGTTGACTGCATGGTTGGTTCATGTAGATTTTTTCTTGTGTAATGTGAATATAAGCCAATTTCCCTTAGAAAGTCCTCCACGAAGGCATTCCTCCTTTTTGGCAGACAGCCCTCATACGCTTTGCCGCATTCAAATAATCAACCATTCGGCACGTTGCAACAGCTGCCTTCTTAAATTCGAATTTGGTCGCTATCTAAAATCAATCTAATTTGCATTTTGGTAAAGTTCACGGAAGAAATATAAGTTGCAGGATAGAATAAACATAAAATAACGTATCGGTTATATTTACCATCACAAAGTGGTTCAAAATAACAATAGTGAACTATATATATATATATATAACGAGTACTGGTAAAAGTATCGGAGATACCAGCGATATATCATGGGTCAACTGGTAATTAATGCCTTCTCCTACTAACTAACCATAAAAAAATACATTAATTTTTTATCAGCTTTATAAGAGTTTACAAAGAAAGGTTGAGGAAATGAGCAACTGAAACTTTCCGAAGGATCTAGTATTTACCTATTATGGTACATCGTGCAATATAGTTTCAGTACAAACTGAAATTCCCAAATTAAACTAAGAAAAGCAGAACCGCGAATTTCTTTAAAGGATTTATTAATGATCATGACAGAAAATCCTCCGTCAATAGAAACTCATTTCAGATAACGAAGTTCGATAGAAATTCACTGCAGATTATTAGAATATCAAAGCATAGATGGAAATTATCAAATTCAGTTTCAAAAGTGAACTGGAAGCTGGATCGATCAAATTCTTAACAGATAAAACCTGGGTTTATCTAAGATAAAATCGGTATGAAGAGCAAATGTGCCATCTACGTACTGAATCCAAAGTTGGAAAGAGGTGAATACATATTGAAAACTCTGTTCTCGGTAAACGGCGTAGTCGAATGAGAAAAATTCCTGCTCTCAAGGAACTCTTCTAGGTGTTTATGCAGGGTTTCTATTGCGAGGAGCAATACTTTCCCGCAACTTGGGATACTTACACAATAGACTTCATGTTAATAATTACATGAGTAGGTGTACCTTAGTGAGAGATCAGCAATTAAGAAAAAAGAATAAACCCAGTACATCACCTGGGAGAAGAAAAAACGGCAAGCTTTGTCGAGATGGCGCCCTCTGTTGGTCTCCTTTACAAGAAAAGCGACGATTGTATTTATCAAAAGCAAGGCGCGGAGCAAAGTGAGCACGAACGCAGCGTCTTCTGCCGAGGAAAATAATAATGAAATGTACAAAATGAAGGTATTAGAATTCCTAAAAGCGTAAAAAGGATTGAATTGAAATTAATGTCACTGACTAAAAAGTTTTTTTTTTTTTTTTTTTTTTTTTCCAAATGTGAAAAATTTCCAGAAAATCCATTTCACCAACTGAAGAAGTTTTATAGATTATGCCACATTTGTGATAAGTTTCTAAGTATGATTAGCTATCAAAAAATGTGTTTATTTCTCCTCTTAGGACATAATATTCATGTTTGGTGATGTGAAGTTTTATAACTCTTTTAATTTAGCCGATATATCTCAAACGACACTGACAAGATGTGCTATTAATTCCCTACGAATTCAAGTCAGAGATGGAATCTTTAAGAAATGAATTTTGCTAACAATTGAGAAAATAACTTTAAAATTGAACTGCGGGAGAATCTGTGCAATTTTGTAACTTGTAGAAGGATAAATGGAATAACATCAAAATTTTAATCTAACAGCGGAATTTCTTCTTCGATGGCAAGATGAATTTTTTTAAAGGATTTATTAATGATCATGACAAAAAATCCTCCGTCAATAGCAACTTATTTCAGATAACGAAGTTCAATAGAAAACAAAGACTGTTACGAACAACTTTGACAGCACGACATACATAAGAGTAAAAATAAGCCATTTTTTGCTTAGCAGAATGACAGTATTTAGCATAAGGAGGCAAATAAACAGAAAAAGGTTACAGTGATGCTGAAAACAAATTCACTGCAGATTATTAGCATATCAAAGCAAGGATGGAAATTATCAAAGTCAGTTTCAAAAGTGAACTGGAAGCTGGATCAATCAAATTCTTAACAGATCAAATCTGGGTTTATCTAAGATAAAATCGGTATTAAGAGCAAATGTGTCATCTACGTAGTGAATCCAAAGTTGGAAAGATAGTTTTTCAAATAATTTATTCTATTATTTGAAAACAATAACCTGCCTTCAAACAAAAGTTTTTAAATGATTTGATCTCAATATAGTGCATAAAAATATGAGCAAGTACTTTATTGAGGACAATACGCATTGCTAATCTTTCAATGTGGCGATGATAATTATTTTCGAAAACGAAATGTGTTTGACTCAAAGTTACTTTAGTGACAGAAATTAATCGCTCAATTTCAATATGTGTGAAATGGAATTCTCGAATACATTTTAGTACTTCCTCATTTGGAATGTTATATTAAACAAGACTTAATCTGTCATGAATTGGAGGAGAAATACACAATTTTGTTTCCTTTATTTATATTATAGTTAAGCTATATGTTTGTACACACAATGTGAAAGTAAAAATAAGAGAGAAAGAGTACACATATTTACGCATAAAATCTCACGATTTAAATGTGTCAATATTATGCCATGTTTCTGAAATAGAAAAATTTTAACATATAACCTGAACATCAGTTATCAACTATGAAACGATCTTAGTGTATCGTAATGGATGTCTTTCTCATGCTTTATTTTCCATTCCATTTTCCATTTTCGATTCCACCTGTGCTTTTCTTGTTCTCTTAATTTTAACTGATTATTGAACTCCACGTCGCGGTCAAATAAATTTTTATAGATCTTTTTCTATTTTTCTGCACTATCGAGTAAATGTCTAATATTACTTCTCTCTGGACCTGACACACAGGTTTCATCGATTACAAGTATAATTAATTTTCAGTGCACTTCCTTTTATGAAGTCTAATGTAAGTGCAATCTGAAACGAAAACTTTTAAAGATTTGTATCTTATTTGATTTAAAAAAAAAAAAAAAAAAAAAAAAAAAAAAAAAACCCTCTGCTTTAGTATTTTCCTATCGCTTTTTTCAAGCATATAATGTTAATTTCTTTCAGTCGCTGTTTCATATTCAGTTATAAAACATAATAGCTAATGAAAGAAGGATAATTATCATCTAAGAAAACGGTTCACAGAAAGTTATTATTCAGATGTATCGCTTGTAAGATAGCAAAAAATCTCGCATAAAAAGAACACTGATTTATAACTTAGTTCGCTCAAGAGAAATCTATTCGCAAGCTTTACTATGTTAGTGCTACTAACATATAGTACTCAGGAAAAAGCAATTTGAAAACTTGGGGAAAGAAAGACAAGTATTTATAACTGTCAGGTAATATATGCTGTAAAAGTATTTTTGTAAATCGCTTGAAATTTACTTAAAGAACTATTAATTGATCAAAAAAGTAAATAACTTAACTTTATAACTTTTCTGAAACATTTTAACCTCGCGCTATGATGCGTACCGCCTGACGCCGTGGCGTTGGATTCTGCACAACGGATGCCAAGAGCATGAGCGAAATTTCATACATTATTTACAAATAGACTTTACTTAAACAATAATCTACATAGCTGCAAGCGTAGCCAGTTTTAACACTTCTTTATTCTTGATAAAATATTTTTGAACCAGATCCACATAACTAAATCGGAGCGAGACAAGTGGCCAACAACAATTATATTTTTATTTTCCACATTTTTATAATATATTTTAAGTAAGAAAGAAGCAACGGAATGAATTCTAGAGATACAGGGAATTTCAGAAGAAATGGCTAGTTTACAATATGCTAGTGAAATTACACTTTATTTCTATTCGTTGTTTAAAGTTTTCGTTTACAAAATGTAATATTATTATTGAAAAAAAAAAACGATTTTGTGCTGTGTAAGTGTATGCGTCACGATATGTACGAAAAATAGTGTCGGAGATTATGTTTGACACATTTCACAGAGATTTATTATAAGCATATTATTAATTTATGATGGAAAGGCGAAATAAGCAAACTAAAAATGAGACTTTAAGAGCTATTACATATTAAAGTTACAAATTTATTTTTTGCATATTATTGTTTGACAGTTCTTATCACGCATTCATTGCTAAATAAAAAATAATTCTGAATAAAATCAATTTTATAAGACACTCTGCCTAACAGTAAAACATTTGAACTACATCCCTCTTCCTTAATTATACACTTTAAATTAAAATAAATCCTCTGTACCAAGAATTTCCCTTCAAGCACCTTCTCTAAAGATCCACTAAAAAACAGTAAATGGCTACACATGCTCAGTTACATCCACCTACGTCTAGCGACAGGCAATGTAAGTTTTACGTAATGATCCGTAAGAAAAGGGTAGGACATGGTTTTCACCTCAACGCCTCCTTTGGGAAATTTTCTTTACTTTTCTAACAAACTTTCTGTTTTTGTTTTATTCCGAAGCATATTTTATTTCACAATTTTGAAGACGCTAATTAATCAGAGAAAAAAGTTTTTCTCCAAATAGAGTATGAAACATTTTTAAAAAAGAAGCATGAATCTGCAACCAAAAATTTAGGAGCTGTCTTTACTTAAATTTTGATTTTAATGTCAATTTTGTTGATATATCGATATGTCTCCATCCTTCACTGGCAAGCCTTCTGATTTTCTTCGTGGTACACTTCGTGGTACTGTTCACAGTTACGGATTATGAAGAACGTCTTTATAATCAATAGACAAAGGATTCAATCTACAAGATGGTACTTCTTGTCTGAACTGCGTCAACTAGTAGAACAATACAATTAATAAGAGTTACTATTCTTTGCATCAAGAGGTTACCAGTTATCATATAAAAGGATTACAATTGGACTGACCAATTTGATTTCGAGATTTCAATTACATTCAGCATACGTGGTAAGTTATTGTATTGTCAATTGCCAGTTAAAGACAGAGAGCTAAGAGTTATTGTCGATTGCCAATTGATAATGACATACAGCTCATACCTGCATTATATTATTATAGCTTACCAAGCTGAATGACATTATCATGAAGAGCATACCGCTATTTGTCTGGCGCAGCTGTAAGAGATGATTATATATCATATTCGTATACTCTGCCTAATGCACAATTACATATAGTTTTTTAACAAGTTTTGTGGAAATCAGAGCTAATGTTTTGACGAAAATGCTTCTTGTATGAAATATTTCAACTCATTTTCAAGCTCATAACGTAATTCAGATTTACTCCACACTGCACAGAAATTGTCGATAAAAGATTGTTTACTGGTAATTTGTCCTGGTTTCAAAACCAGACAAACAGCTGGCTGCACAGCTTGTTTTCGTGCTTTCTCCATCCTTCCCCTTAGGCAGATAGTCCTCGTGTATTTTGCCATATTCAGCTGACCGAACCCAATCAAACCAAACCTTGATTTGTGGAAATCAGAGAAAATTCTGCTTAATGCATTCAGTTAAATTATCTTTACCTAAATTTTGTTATTTTTAAAAGAAAAAGAATATTATTTTATTAAAAAATTTTAGCAAGATTTCATTTATTAGATTACGGTATATATAGCATATCATAGATATTTGACTTAAGGGAGAGATGCTTTCGTGGAGGACTTGTTAAAAGGAACTCGCTCATGCTTGCATTACACATGAGGTCGTTTGCGTTTAACGGCTATCTGCCTAAGGGAAGAGATGCCTTCGTGGAAACAAGGAAATTTGCCTTTTTAAGGGAATTTGGCTCGTATACACGTTACACATGGGGAAAACATCGAAACCAGCCCGGTCGAGTGATTCGAACCTCGAAGCGAACTACCAGTGTTCAGCAACTTCACCGCCCAGCCACTGATGAGCCTACACACGGAGAAAACCATGAAAAGGCTCATGCAGCCAACATGTTCCCCGGTATTTAAACGCGAAATGAAAAATTCTGAAACTACAATTAAACTTTAAAAAGCATCCTTTACAATTTTCTTCTAAACTATCTGGTTATTTCAGTAAGCAATAGTAATAATAAAACCGAAGTTTACGCAAAACTGTTTACATAGCTTGACGCAATATAATAAAAATCTTCTCAGTGACATTATTCTATACGTGAGATGTAGTAAAAATGAATAGTTCTAAACTTTCCAATCGGAAAATATTAAGGATTAATATTAAAATTCTTTGCACACTTTTGTCTGCTAAGTTCAAGTTTATTCAGTATTATGCTAATTGCATAAGTAAATGAAAGTAAACTTGAAATGGAATTTACATGAATTCATTAATTAACTGCCTAACTTTTAATATAATACAGATTTTTTATAAGAATTCGCTGCATTTTTTGTTTGCCCCGTTAAACTAAAGATAACTGCACTTACGTATCTCTAGCGGCAAATTTATTTTTCAGAGCTCAGTTACACTCCCGAAGTGTTTTACTGAGGCTATTTTTATTGACTTCCGGTAATAAAACTTCCCCCTTCTCCCTGCAAGCAAAGAAATAATACAAATATCTCTGCTTAAATTTCATGCTATTAAAGATAATGTCTAAGTTTAAGATGCCATCTGCCTTCTAGTTTTAAAGAAAACCGAAATATAAAAGGAGCTTTCGAAATACTCCATTTTCATGAATTGGAAGAAATTAAGCACTTAAAATAGCAAACTAATAAACGTTTTTTATATTTAATAAGAATTAATCTGCAACTTTGAACTATTCTTATAGCTATAAAATAATAACGAAAATTACATAAATTAGCAGAAATAGATCTTGCAATAAAATTTCAAAGCAAAGCAAAAATGTAAAAAAAAGAATAATGTTTTTCAATTAGACAATTTTGTGGAAATGCTGAGGGAACTTAAATAACAGCCTTTTCTCTCTCTCAGCCTTTCTCTTCTAACTTAAATAACAGCCTAAAGTGTTTGGACCGTTAGGTTATGAGACCACGTATTCATCATACCATCGCCCAAAATGTAAGATCTTTAATTTATCTTCCACGCAACTGGCGAACAGCAAGTATAGAGAATGTTACCAGTGATACAGCATAAGATCTTTAATCTTTCAAACTTTCTTAATCTTCCCCATAAAAACAAAACAAACTCGACGATTTAAATTCATAAACGCACTTCCTGATCATTTATATTTTTATATTATATTTAATAATCTATCAAACTGATATAATATGTAATACATTTTATGTGTACAGGTAGAAGTGGGCGGAATACCAGAATTTCACATTGGTATACTCTCGTCACACAAACTGTGCAGTTCTTCCCCAGTTTCTAAGGAGAATACCCCAAGCACGGTCTGCCATCCCTTTACCCTACTGTCCGTTTCTTGGGAGGACTTTCAGCTCGCCATTTATTTTGGGTGTCCCCTTGCCGCACAGACACTACACGCTTACAAACATCCATGCCTTCTCCGAAATTCGAACCCAGGCCCAATAGTACGGTAGTCAGCGTCATTAAACACTATACCGACTGGCCGGCACATGTATGTATAATATATCAACTCATAATTTTTATGAACATTTACAGCATTATAGTATTCAATAAAAAAGTTTCTAACAACATATATACCCAATAGCGGCCAGGTGAATAATATCGCTGAACACAGGCAGTTCAACTCAGGTTCGAATCCTGCCGAATAGGATAGATAATTGAAAATTTCTTTGGTTTTCTCAACTTTTGATTTCAGTGTGAGCCAGTGTCCATTATGAAGCTTCATTCATATATCTTTGAATTTTTGAAACGAAGTATGAAATGAAGGCAAATTGGAGGGTGCTCGCATTGATATTTTTCTACTATTAGCTCACACTCCCCAGTTTCTAACCCCAGTTTTCAATCGTTAATAAAATACTTTTTATTCATCCACTCAAGTTCAAATACATTTTTTATACTTTTAGTGGATGACACTTGATGTTAACACAGTTTTTTCGCATATACTTATTTATTCCTGTTTATCGGAACAATACCTACTTATTTATTCCTGTTTATCGGAACAAGCTGTTTTTTTAAATATATTATAAGATTTAGAAATAATGACCATTTATTAGAAATTCTTACGTGCTGTAAAAATTAATTTTATAACAACTTATAAATAATAGTGCATGACTGTGATAAATGGGAATATAATATTTAACAAAAATAATTGGCAACAGTAAGTCAGAGTTCTAAAGATTTTTAAGTGTATGGAATTAAAAAATTGTAGTTTTATAGAGTTGGATGAATCGGGTGTAATGTCCCATTACGTAGCGAAAATTCTTCCCATATTTCTATGTCAACGTGATAATAATGTATGTTTAAAATATAGCACTTTAAAATGTCCCTTGCTTATTAAATAAATAAATAACACTGTAGATTATGCAGTAATATATCTAGGACGAACACTCTTCGCAGCAGGTCAAGCATATGTCGCATTGAGGCGTGTGAAATTATTAGATGGAATATTAATTGAAGAACTGGACTGCTCGAAACTCACTGCTAAGGTTACATGCAATAATGAAGTATTACAAGAGATGGATAAACTGAGAAATGATAGACCACCATCAGCTTCATAAATTAGAAACGAAAAAATGTTAATAAAAGTGTTGTTGACCTAAGTAGGTAGTGACTTTAAAAAAAAAAAAAAAAAAAAAAAAAAAAAAAAAAAATTATATTACTTGTTTTGTCGCAAAATCCGACTAATTCGTTCCAGTTAAGCACAAGAGACACCTACTTTGAATATATGAAGACAGTAGCGCCATCTGTTGAGCACCGTCATAGGCAATTTGCGCTAAAGCAAACAAATTGTTGAATTATGTTCATTTTTTGCACATTAAAATATTTCTCTTCCTATTTGGGTTGAAATAATCTATTTTCATCAGTTATTTTTTTTTTTACTTCTACTAATAAAAGCATGAAAATACAGCAATCGAAAATCAAAATCATAGACATAAATACAAAAATTGGCTTAAGCTTAAGTGGTAGATTAAATGAGATTGTGCATACAATGATTATATACGTATGATCCGCAGCGGTAACTATTTTAATAGCTGTACTAGCGGCGTCACAAAGCCTTACAAGGCATACAAAACTCAGTTTTAACATGCGTTTAAGTATTTTAAAATTTTACTCTCAGTGGATTTCAATCTTTGCAAGAACTGTAAATAAATTTCGTTAAAGTCACATATACAAGCTCGCCGCGGCTGCTGGGTCACAGGTTGAGTAGGGATGAAATGTATTTCACAACAGTAAAAGAAATAGTTATCCTCTTTTTAAGATTGGAACTGTTGATATTCTGAAGATAAATATAACAAATCTATGGATCTGGCAGCGATTAAAAGTTGCTTCATTTTACCTCTGTAACTGCCTTTCTTCACATTTGTGGCATGACTAAGCTACAATTCCGAAAGTAATACAGGAAAAATTAAATCACATACAACTCTATTTTAGAAATCATTCTGCTTTATACACTGTACGCAATTTATGAAAATCCGCTTTACTTTAGTTCTCAATACTTTAGTTCCAAAAATACTTTAGTTCTCAAACCACAGAGGTTTGCACAAAAAATATATAAAAGTGAAAGGAGTTAATATAAACAAGACTCGATCAGTTACGGATACCTATCTGGTTTGGTTTGGTTTGGTTTAAGTGACTACGGCAAAGCCATGAGGGCTATCTGCCTAATGGAAGCGATGCCTTCATGGAGGACTTTCTAAGGGAAATTGGCTCGTATACATGTTACATATAAGGAAAACTACAAAAACTCCCAGGCAGCCAGCCCGTTTACGGTGTTCGAACCTCAGACAGAATTACCAATGTTCAACGACTTTACCGCTCGGTCGCTGGTGGGCCTATGGATATCTGAACAGATGTATAGTCACAGATGTCCGAATGATTTTGCAGGCTAAAACCTAATTTCCTAGTCACTTTCCTAATAAGCACTTTAACTGCACATAAATTCGCAAAATGAAAACTTTTTGAAATAGGATCAACTTGGATAATTAATATATATAATGCGATGCTTTGGTAACTAAGTGAGTCTTAAAATTTCGCGTTAAGGAATATGAGGCATATGTTAGGAAAAAGGAAACACAGAAGGTCCTCTGTTGCCCGGTTGGTCCGAAAATACCCCTTTCAATTTTTCTGCAGCCAAAATTATTCAAAAAGCACCTTCCATTGGTGAATTAGATTTTCTCGAGGCGCTTCACATTCAAAAAAATCTTTCTGTTCTAATTAACGACCCCAATTCCAAACCATCTTTGCCATCTCCGGTACCTGCAGACTACCTTCTCTTAAATGAAAGTTTAAGCCTCCTCAGTGTTATTAAAATAATGACCCTTACCTTAAAGGTCATTATTTTAATAGCACTGAAAAAGTTCAGAAGGTCGTAACCAGCGATTTAAACAGTATTCCAAAAGATAATTTCTACGAATCAAAGTAAGTGCATAAATGTGCCAAGCTTTGTATAGAACACAGCAACGAGGCTAGTACATTATTATAGAATATATACTGAAGGTTGAGAAATAAAAGCATTGCCTTCAATTTTCGAAATGAACTTAGTTGTTTAACTCTCCACACGGGCGCAGTCAGGAGATTCAAGTATATAAATTACGACACAATAAATATTTCATGGAACGCATAATAAGATTAACATTTTATATAATAAAATAATTTTTCTTTTCATTTTTACGTTAAAAAAATTATTAAACATGAAGCGGTTTCACCTTAATTCAGTAATACGATATGCTCGAAAAGAAGACTCGGATAAACTTCTCCCAGCAGTTCCGAGTGGATAAAAGTTTCACTGAAGTTCCTGAATAAAATGACAATACTTCATAGAATAAAAACCACTTAAACCCAAGAGATAAGACCCAGTGGAACTGTAAAACCATCGGAATCACTGAAATGTTAAACACTTACCCCAATTCCAATAACACTCTGAGTAAGTTGAAAGAAAAAGATGACCTTCAATTACATCCCAGACTTCTGTCGTAAAACGAAAAACAAATAGTGGAGACAAGTAAGGCGGAATAAAATTCGATTTGTTTTCTATGTAAAGTTACCCAGGTTTTCGGTGAGTAACAGCGAAAAGAATCGAATTGCAAACAACCGTTTTAGTAATTGAATGTGATGTCGTATTAAACACTGAGCTCTTTCTTTTTTTTTTTTTCTTTTTTTTTTTTTTTTTGAAATGTACAATTTACACATGAAACAGCGAGCTTGGATTGTGGAAGGGTTCAATTTTATGTATATATAAAAATCTGATGTAGCCAGCACATGACTTCCCGTCAATTCCATGTTTTCAAATAACAACAAACTTTACTTAAAGCTCGCTATTTAAAGCATGAGACTAGTAGAACTTTTGTAAATAAAATGTAATATATTCACAAACTTTACGGCTCAGTGTTATTTATAAACACGAGTAATGTTTATAGATAACATTGAGCGTGACATAACAAATATTCAATCAGTCTTTGAGTAAAGATACATTTATCAGGAAGAAGAATAGGCGAAATGAAGAAAGGCTTATCTATGCGTTCAGTAATTCGAGTTTTAACTCTGATAATTCCATTCACATCTTTGAAAACACACAAGTTCCGAATAGAGGTTTCACTAGGAAAAATAAGCAGAATTTTCAGCATTTTCAACCTCCTGCGTTAGAAGTTCTCTCCCCCCCGTCTTGTATCATGACGCGATCTTACATTACTGATAAATCTCAATATTCATGCAACCATTCTAACTATTGAATGGAAATTTGAGAATTGAATGGCATACCACGGGACTTTCTCTTCCGACCAATTAATATTACATAACCTAACCTTTCTCCTTTCAAATGTTATTTCGGGTGTTTCTGTTGTCAATATCTCGGTATCAGGCCAGTTGTCTCTTGTTTGCAACAACCATGCCGGGCTTTTCCACCAGCAGGATTCTAAGAATTTCTTAGGAAAACACCCTCGCGAGATCAGATCAACGGGATTCATTTTCCCTGGCATATGTCGCCATTCATTATTAGGAAACAGATTATTTATTTCTTTTACTCTGTTCGAGACAAAAACTGTCCAATCACCCTGTTCTTTTAACCAGTATAAATCTACCCTAGAGTCGCTCCAAAATATTGTTTTAATCTCATGGGCGTTTAATGCCTGCTTCACTGAATATGCCAACCTGGCACCAATGCAACAAGCCATTAACTCTAACCTAGGCATCGTTACTTTCTTCAAAGGTGTAACTCTGGTTTTTGCTCTAACAAAGTAAATTTTTACCCCTTGAGGGGTTCTCGTTCTAAAAAAAATACAGGTGGCATATGCCTCTTTGCACGCGTCTACGAAAACATGCATCTCGGTGGAATCATTTTTATTTCAACATAACGTGAGATTTCGATATCTCTTAATGCGTCTATTTCTCTAAACCATCTTTTAAAAGACATTTGAATATTATCTGGTAAGGGAGTATCCCACTTTAGATTTAAATTCCACGTTTCCTGCAATAAAAGCTTAGGTGGTAAGATTGCAGAACTCAACAGACCTTATTGGATCAAATATTTTCTGAACTGTAGCTAAAATGATTCTCTTAGTAAAACTCTGATCTTCACTTACAAGATCAAAGTTTAAATTACACTTAAAGACTGTCCTTATCAAGATCCCACAAAATCCCACAAAATACTTTCGTGACACCAGTACTATTAGAAATATACTTACATTTTACATTCCTCTCCCGATTTCTTAAGTTAAAGCAACCCCGCGACAAAATTTCTTTTGCATTTACAATAAAATTTCCCTTCTCCTTAATATTTGCAACGCCAGAAACACAATTGTCTACGTAAAAAGAATCTAAAACCTTCCTTCAAATACTATCTCTTTCTACCTCATTTGAATACGCAGGAACTAATAAAATTGGCATTTTAGCATGAAAAGGGAAGGGAAGAATGACAGTAACGCTTCTTAACATAAAATAATTTGTTGGATAAAAATAAATAAATCTTTACAACTTTATAAAGTCCTCTCTACAAGGATATCTCTCTCTTTAAATAAGTAATTCCTACAATGTTTTACCAATTAAATGAAAAATCAATTCTGTCATAACATCTATTCCCGACTAACCTATAAATTCTTATAACAAAAAATGCACGGTTGTCAATGGTTATTTAAATATTAACTTAAGATATCTAGTGAAATTTTAAAATTAATAAATTTGTAAATTAGTATTTCATTATTCGCAAGACAAAGCGAATTTAAAAAGTCTCAAATTTAATAACTGTTCTAACCATACGTTCATTTTTTTAAAGTTATATTTGAAAAAATAACTGAGCGTTCACGAAGAAATGTTATTGTAATCCCACATACAACTGTGAGCACATTTCAACCAATTACATTTTTTCCCCCCTAATTCAAATACCATTTTCAAAGAATACCAGATGAACACAGTCTTCCAACACTTCACTTCGAAAAAAGAAAGATCAAGCAGCGGGAAACATTTTTACACTAGCTTAAGAGCAAAGTTCAGTAGTTGCTCAAAATTAAACACGCAACTCAGTCATCTAATAGATTAAGACCCGGAAGAAGAAGACAATGAGCAGCGGGGCAAAGTGTAACTCCATAATTATACATTCAGTTTCTAATAACATGATTATTCACTTCTAGCCCGAAGGGGTCGATGATTTCCGGTGAATCAATATAAAGATAAGCTTATCAGGTTCTTTAATATCGTGCGTAACAGACACTAGAACCGCGCAAATGCTGGAATGTTAAGTAACAGATTTTTGGCTGAAATTCTTAGCACTCGTGTAATGAATAACATAAGCACTAGGTACGTATTATTCCAAATCTCTATGATACTAATTTCGCATTCCCTTATAAAGAAAATATTTGTTGACTGTTCTTATTAACCAAAATTCTGTATTATTCAAAGAAACTAGTAAGTGTACCTTTAATACATTTCTTATAATTTATAACAGCTTATCTTGAAACAATGTGTACTGAATTCAGAGCAAATTCAAACAAGAATTCTCATACATATAGTCGGAATTCAGGCATAAGTTAAGAGCCACTAACTTAGGGCCGATTTGTATTTTAGATTTCGTGTCGCATCGCTCCATTGGTTTTCATGTCGATGCTCAATCGTAAATGCATACTTTATACACTTCGGTCACTGTACATCGAGACAGAAACCTTTATAACGATGCATCGGCATGACGGTGCCCTTCATGAAACTTAGTTTTCAACCCTGAAGAAAGCAACCTTCATAAAGATGATGGCATCAGTATGAAAATCGGAACTTTATGAAGGTTGTTTTCTTAAAACTGCGAGCTTATCTTCATAAAGATTAAAGTATAGTTCGACCGTCTAAAGCGCAACCCTGGTTGACATTCTTCCAAAACACATAGACTCGTCCAAAAGGTGCGGTATTACTTGCTGCGACGTGAACGAAAGTCTCCATATGCTGGAGGGAAAGAAAGTCTCCATCCTTCCACCCTATTTTGAGAATAATTCGGTCCGAATGGCGCATGCGTATTTGCGCTCATGGTCGCGGATGAGGCGGTCGAACTAACCTTTATGTTGGGTATCCAAGCCAAAGAATCTCTAAGGAGAAGAAGTAAAGGTTCGCCGGGGCAAATGTGGCTTCGTCAGACCGAAGAGACACATTATGTATATCCCTGAAGCTTACTTTAAAGGGGCAAACCATTCCAAAGCTATCCACCCTCCGTACCTGACTGCGCATGTGCGAAATAACATCAGGAGGCAACAAAGCAGCATCAAAGAATGCAGCATGCCGTCGGCCATGTTAGCAATCTTTTACCACGTTGTTCGAAAACGTTTTTTGTTGTTGTAGTCAGAGGTACTTGGTTTTAGCTATGTGAAATTCTTTTAAAGACTTTTTAAATGTAATGCTGTAAGTGAAATGGTTTTGGCTATTGGGTGAAAACTTTGCTCTTTGTTTTCACAATGGTCATTCCAAATAATTGTCTAAACGTTTTCATGGTAATTTGTTTTTAAAGTTGTTGTCGGATAATTATAATGTATTTCAGTGTTTTCAATTTATTTAGGGGTGCCTTTAATTGTCTTTAAATATTTTTTTCTGTTTAAGTTAGTTATTGCAAATTTTGGATCCATAAAAATTTATTACGCTTTGTATGGCATGTGTTTTCCCCCCTTTTTAAGTTTACAGAAGAAAAGAATTAAGAAATTTATTTCATTTAAATTTTGTCTTCGTACGGCTCGCTGTTTAAATTGAAAGTAAAAATTGGACAGGATTTCTATAATTTGCCCCAAAATTCCAACTAACATCCTTTTGCTAATAAAACTCCAGAAATGTATGAAAATAAAACATTTTGAGTTATTCCAAAGTAAAAAATTTACTATCTCCTCGAACTGCGCTGTTTAAATTTCACCCTGCGCTGGTGTTTCACTGTATAGCCGTGGCTCTTCGGTATAGCGGCGCAGAGGCGAAACAGGTTTACATTGCGTCTATGGAAGCTTTCATTCTTCTCCTTAGAGATTCTTTGTCCAAGCGTTCGTCTTGGTGGACAATGGCTGACTTGTATGAAAGTATTAGCATTTTTCTGATCAACTTACGGTCACAACAGAATAATTATTTTTTAAGAATTAATAATTGTAAATTACATTTAGTTAACATTTAACCAAACCTTATAGCAAGTAAGATGCTAAATGATAAACTACTATAAATAACTCTTAAAAAATTAATACTCACCCCTCCAGTTTTCTGCCCCACCCCCTTAAAATGTGTAAACAACATTTGAATTTTTCTATTTATCCTGTCGTGAAAAAAATCTGTATGACAAGTATTTTACATAAATAGAGTTGATAATCTACGTATTATGTAAATTAATATCACATAATACTTAAATAGTTATACAATTAAACTTATTTTAGGTACAATTAAACTATTAGATTATTCAATTCAGTTTGAATTATTCATATTACATACAATAGCTTTCGGTAGATGATAAAAAGGACTAAATTTCTAAGAACGTTCAAAGTGATAAAATGTATGGTATAAAGAAACAACTTTTTTTTTTTTTTTTTTTTTTTTTTCTTAAACACTTACTGTACATATTAATAATATAGAAGAAATATATTATAAAAAAATACATGTCAATGGTACTTCCTATTATTGCTTCTTTATGAACATTAAATCTATTGATATATATATCTGGCTTATATCTATTGATATAGGCCAGATATTCTCAACTAGCAGGGAAACTTTCATCTACGCCAAATTCATTATTTTTTATTTAAACCATAAATGCTGACTATTTTGTAAGCAAGAGTGGCCTATTAACCTTTTGAGTTAAATAAAAAAAAGTCCTTTACACCCTTTCTCAGTCTCTGTGATACTTAACAAGACACAGTGATAATTCATTTAAAGTCTTAGAAGTTTCGTACATTTGATGCTACCAAAGGAAACCAGACTTCATAATCCAAATAAATGTATATATGTATTTTTTGAGTTTGGAAAGGAATGGGAGAGTGATCTTCTAGAGTCGATGAAAAATGTGCATGGGGCAAAATAGATCGGGAACCACTGATATGAGCTGACCATATTTCTGTGAGGCGAAAACCGCACATCGGGATAGCACAGACCATACGGTGGTTAATCATAACCAAAAAATCTGATGTGTACACCACATGCCTGCCTTGCATGGAATGTTATATTATACGCAGTTTTTCTTGCATTTCATTTAAACTCATTGAATTTAAATAAATCTACTTCGTCGATAGCGCATAAACCACAATAGAATAAATGCACTCTTTAAAATTCATTATATTTATTTACCATAGCGACACTCTGGCGCTAGGTTCACTTAGCAGCGTTACATCCTATTCATTTTATAACTCATACACAAAAATTATATTATCTAAAGAATTATCTAATCGTTGCCACATGCTCTATTCAAATACTATAATAAATCTAAAACGATGCATAAAAGAAATTGAACAAATAAAAAAGAAACAGTTTTTCACTGGCGATTCAACGCCGCTTATTTAACGCGCATACGCTACTCCTCTGTACTAGACAGACTGGCGACAATATTTGCTGCTAATACGAAACATTTATTTCCTCGAATTTCATTAGAGATATATTTGTCTTTAAATTAATTCTGTTCTCAGTTCGCGACAAGGCAAAAATACATAAAGCCTCAAAATATCTTCATTAAAAATTGAAAAGTATAGAAAAAAACACCAAATACAGTTAAAAAAATTAAAAAATTGCAATTAAAATTAGAGTTTCTTCGCAAAAATAAGCAATTCGGCCAACAAGGCAGATATTTCGGCGCACAAACATGAGTTCAATTTTGGTCTCATTCGGCAAAAAGACACTGAAGGTGCAGAAACTGAATTCACATTTCTGCTAGGTTTCAAATGTAAACAAATATGGCTGCTATGGTAAACAAAAATTAGGCTTAGACGCATCTAAACAACTTTTAAATTGTTGATAATTCTACAACTATTGCATGTCGATTAACTAACCTTTACCGAAAGATAAGAACACCATAATTCAATCTTTTTAAAACAACAAATGCGCAACTTACCAACATATAAGAATAAAAAAACTGTCTTCGCGGAGTCGAGTAACATAGTGGGTGTGTATGTATATATATTTACATACTTTTGGTGGGACGATTGCAACCAAAACGAGAGATGCACAGCTACATATTATAGTAGTCCTATATACAAATTTTCAACATTCTGATGCTACTCTTTCCTGAATTATACGAGATACATATATGTATACGCAAGTACAGACGCCACGAATAAAATCTCCTCTGAATCCATTTTAAATCAATTTTATAATCGTTTGGGGAAAAAGAGTTCTTTAGTCTGCCCTTACGTACAGATGTCGCGCCAAAACATCGTCGTTAATTTGCATTCGATAGCGGTCAAAATGGATATTTTTCGTTCAAATACGATACCCGGAATTTTTCAAGATTACAATACTTCCTTTACTTCGTACAAGGTAGTAAACAGACGACAGAAAACGTTTTATGATTTTGTTCGTGACTATGTTGAACTTACCACATTTCTTCAGAACAGAACCCATAAAAGTTTTTAAGTACTCCTTAGCAGTATAAAATAAAAAATATAAACACACCACACATTCACCCCGAAATAAACCATTAGAAAATAAAAGTGTTTTTAACACTGAGAAATACGACGAATAATTGTATAAAAAGATACAAAAACAGTATAAACCAAAATAAAACATACTGTTACGAAATGTCCATCTGCGGTAAGATAGCTAGCTGCCAGAAAATAGCAAAAAAAGACATGGTTGTCAGATTTGGCGCGAAATCGCCCCTTTGGCGACAAAATTGGCGATATGCCGCAGGCGCATGGAGAACCTTCTAGAAAGAATTTTTACCAGTTTGACTCTCAGAATGTTCTCGAACGCAAGCCAAAAGCTATGAAAACCCTGTTTCTACGCGAAATAACAGTCTAGTGCCTCGTCAGTCGATCGCGAGTCTATCGAGTGTCTCGTAGTCTATCAAATTTTATCGCCAGTCTACTGTCGAGCTGGTGCATCGAGACTGTGCATCGTTGAGGCTATTGGCGAGTGCATCGCGAGTTGTAGCGTGGAGAGTCTCGAGTCGGAAGCTGTACTCTAGTGCTTTGCCGTGAAGCTGTCTTCACCATTATAGCCTGATAGGCTGAAGACTGTTCCAGCGTGTTTGTCGTAGTTTTTCGATGACTGTAAACGTGTTTTTGGAGCTGTCCTGAGTAATACTGGCTAATAAATTGTGTTTTCATTCTTCATCAAGTGCTGTCGTCAATCACTCCAAATCCACGAACCCGTGGAAAAACGCAACAATATAAACGCACCACACATATTCAACCCGAAATAAACTATTATAAAAAAAAAGTGTTTTTAATACTGAAAAACACGATGAATAATTGCATAAAAAGATGAAACAACGGTATAAACAAAAAAAATGCAAAAAGAAAACAAGACTATTTATATTTTTTGCCAAATCATCATCAGGGGAAATAAGCAAATGGATCAGCTTATTTCGGAACTGACAATGACACAGATTTACTAATTAGAATTTACTACTTCAGTTTACCATAAAACAATTTGTGCCCCTACAGGCCAGAGTAGGTGAAGTTCAATTCCCAATTCTTTGAAAGAACCAAAAATTATAATGAAATAGCAAAACCATAAATAATTAATCTAACAACAAATAAGTAAACAGCATATGATGAAATACATAAAAAAAAATAAACACATAAAAAAAAAGGAAGAGTTAGCTCTTGAAACTGTAATAATTAAGTTAAATTTAGGAAGCAACTATTGCGAAAATAAAAATTCCCAAAAACATACTAACTAGAAGTTAATTTCGAAAAACACAAACTCCTGAAGCACAAGGAGGAGTTAACCCTAACACATGCTTTGTTACAAAGACATAATCAAAAGGATCTGTTAAACTAAGGTTAAAAACTTTGTGCAGTATGGTGGTACAATTAAACATGGTGAAGTATAAAAAATTTAACCTGACAGCGATGTGCCGAACCGAAAGATATAAGTACTTTGTAATACTGAATTAATACTTTTTGCATATTTCTTTTCTGTTTTACACTATTTTTGCATCTTTTCATGCAATTGTTCACTATGTTTTGTTAATTTTTTTTCTAATTGTTTGTTCCGGGATGAAGATGTGTTATACTTTTATTTTCCAATTACCATCAGTTGTCGCAGCTATGTGCATTATGTTTTGAACCGATTTTTACCTTGTATTTATTCATTAGAAATATATAACACTTAGTAGAAACTTCTCCGTGAGTATTCCTCTAATGAAGCTACTCACACGGCAGATTTCAGTCTTTCAATACCTTATCATAAAACTTGTTAAATTAAATGAGACATTTTTGTCTCAACATGACTTTTAAAGTCTCTACACTCAAACTTTATTTCTCTTTGGACCATATACTGTTCTTAACAGAAAAAACATTTTCCTCAACAGTTGTAATATTTACAGGAATATAAAGGAATGTACTCTTTAGTATTAAAAAGGTCTTGAAATTTGTAAAATCTGTACCCATCTACCCAGTGCAGGAATGCTCCTTTTTAGTTCATGTATCCATACGGCCCACTCATTGAATACAGAGGCTGTTCTTATATTTTTCAGACGATTTTCTTTGCTGTAAAAGAAAAAAAAAATCTTCTGCCTGGAATTTTTTTAACTGCAGCTATATTTTTGAAAGTATAAATTATCATCTGTCACTCGACAGTTTTACTTTCATGTAAAATGTCGCTTTTAATGAAGAAATGCATAGGAGACTAAGTTTGTGTTCTTTTCGAAGAAAATTATTCGTATCAAATTATTAAAAAACGTTGTGAAAGCCATGGGTTTTTTTTTTTTTTTTTTTTTTTTTTTTTTATATCTAAAACTACTATAAGTAATGCTCTCAATAACAATGGATAAAAAAGTCAAAATTTAGCTTCAAGCGGAAAAATTCTTCCAAATACGTATCTACGGAAAAAACGGAATGAAGCAAATGAATGTGAATAAATTATCAAATAGAAATTTAAAACATAGAAGATTTTCGTAAAATATTTTTGTAAATACGTGAAAATCGTTTGAAAATGTGCAAACAGTCTCTGTATACGAGTTACTTCTATTTCGGTAAGTGTAATAAATTTCTTTATCTAATCTAACCATGTAGCTTCTTTAGCAAAAATTCACATAAAACTTCTCAGTGCCTCCTAAATTTTCAATTATTGGTATTTTATCAGGTTTCATAGAAATTTTCATCTATCTCACAAAATTTAACCTCATTAATTTATCCTGATTCTACTAATATTTTTAGTTTAAGTAGTTTTCATTAAAGAACATTAATAATAACATATATTGTACCTTTTCTAGACTTGTTTACAAGATTTACTTCTACAGCTGAAATATAATCTTTTCCAATCAATGAAATGTGCGTGAAACATGCACTTGATTTGTTGGAAATGACAGCTATAACTTCAAGTAAAGGCTTCCAAGAATTTTTATTGTTACATTACAAGCCATTTTTCTTGAAATAAGAACGAAGTCGAACAATATACTCAGACTTCAGATACGATTACAGATTAGGAATAAAGATTTATGACTGACAAATAAACAAGCATATTTACAGCTCTTATTAAAAGTAAGAAAAATTGGTATATTTATTATGACGGCGAGATAGCCCTCTTATGTTTACTGATACTGTCAAAAACAAATCAGCGAAGGTTTTACACTCGTTAATTATTTTCCCCAAACGAATGTTGCCTTCCGTTTTTTTTTTTCGTCAACCGAGTTTTTAACTATCTCAAGCGGCACTGGCCTTGGATAAGCAACATTCTATTTTATTTGAAAATAGAATGAGAAAATGAGATATTTTAGTCATCGTTATGGACTTTACTATAAGATCCGCATTCAAAAATATTTTTTCTACCACTGAAGATTAAAAAAATGTTTTTTCATTTCTAGTTTCGCTCAATAAAACATTGGCATATATAAAAAAGTAACCTATTTGAAGATATTTTTTAACTTATAATTGCGATTACAAATTAATTACAGTACTAAACAAATTGCTCATTTATTTAGGAAGCATTTTCACAAAAGTAGAATCCGAAACATTCTCAAATACGTATGTAGCTGTCTCTTTTAAAATAGTAAAAATAGAATAAATTCAAATTCTAATTTTCATGTGATTTATTTAAAATGTCTGTATCTTTCTTGCGATAAGACTCTACTTTTCTTAACACAAAACTGTTCTTTTATAGAAAGAATTTTCTGCAGTAATGCTATGCTTTCTAACATACAGCGACCATACATAAGCTCTCATGGAACTCATACTAGTTTTATTGAAAAGCATTAAATGTTTATTAGTTTAATACACTTGCTTGAAATTAGGTTTCAGTGATCTTTCAACATATTTTGTGTCAAGAAGAAATATTACACATAACGGAGGTGAGGCGGAGGAAACACGAAATATTGAACGGAAAAAGATAAAGGGAAAGAAATCCTGTTAAAAGACAATAAGCTAAAAAAATAAAAGTGAAGCTTCTAAACGAAAGAAAAAGAGAACTATAAATAGCAGGACTTTATTTTGAAAAGAATTTCCGCATCATAAATTTTAAAAAGAAAACAAAATTAAATACTTTGTCAGCACCATTAAATTTTCTAACATATTGTCCCAGGGCTTTTGTACGGAGAACTACTATAAAGTTCAATAACTGCATCAAAAGGAAAAGGCCATTTCTTTTTCTGTTTGGGTATACTGAGAACATAATGTTTTAATATTCTTACATGAACATGTCCTAACACAAATATCTGTCTCATGAATAAAGTAACTACGCTTAGATAGACATATAAATAATAAGGATCATGTATCTCAAAAATGCATAACTTTCATGAAACATTCTGATTCTGCAGTAATGAATTTTCTGCAGTAATGCTATGCTTTCTAACATACAGCGACCATACATAAGCTCTCATGGAACTCATACTAGTTTTATTGAAAAGCATTAAATGTTTATTAGTTTAATACACTTGCTTGTTTTATTTATTTGTGATAATAATAAATCTTATTCAATTTTAATCGGACTTATGCATTCAATTCCAAACGAACCCGTACGCACGCAACACTATTTTTCAAGTTGCATTTATCTGATCTCGTAATGCTAGTCCAATAACCCTGACAAACGTGAAGCGAATTATCACTATATCCTAACACAAATATCTGTCTCATGAATAAAGTAACTACGCTTAGATAGACATATAAATAATAAGGATCATGTATCTCAAAAATGCATAACTTTCATGAAACATTCTGATCTCCCGCATTTCTTCCAACAACTAAAACAATCAGCAAATGATTCTGAATTGATCCTGCTTCGAGTTGCGTTATGTATATAACGTTACAAACATTTTTATTCATCACAAGACTACCGTAGATGTTGATAATTATCCATCGAATATATAATTAAAGGAATGTGATTTAAATAATATGAGTTATCAGCCGTTCAACCAGAAGTGCCTGAGGAGCAATCACAATATTCTAAAAACTATTCTGTAAATTTTCTTCCTATTGTTACGGTTTGGTATTTAAATAGATAATGCTAGTTGAATTATAAATTAAATTGTTTTATTCCCCGTGCAGTGCAGCGCGTGACGACTATTAAAAGAAAGCTAAGACGGAAAATTAAAAATACAGGAGCACGTGCATTTAACATTTAATAAATAAATATCTGTTTTTGATTTCGAGAAAGTTCCAGAAAATTCTCTCGCGCAATTTAAAATCTTATAAAAGGAGGAAAACCTCTCAATTCGTAGTTGTTATTGGAGTTAGTTAGTATATTGTTGTTGTTAAGAGTTTGTTTAGAAAACTGCTCTTGTTGACTGTAGAGAATTCGCGGATTAGCTTTCTGTAGCTGTTTTGAATTAAGTTCTGTTGAACGTTTGAGTAGTTAAAAGATAACTACTGTGAGTTATTGTAATACTGTACGAATATCTGAGAAAATTGAAGTATTGTGTTTTATTTATTTGTGATAATAATAAATCTTATTCAATTTTAATCGGACTTATGCATTCAATTCCAAACGAACCCGTACGCACGCAACACTATTTTTCAAGTTGCATTTATCTGATCTCGTAATGCTAGTCCAATAACCCTGACAAACGTGAAGCGAATTATCACTATATCTGACAACAATGACAAACTCTTAAAACTTTTTAAATAACTTTTTTATTTAAACAGTATTTAGAACATAAAAGCACCCTCCTTTGCTGAAATATAACCACAACTCGCGGTGGTGGAAATAAATCGAACAGGCCAGTTTAAATCAAACGTTGAACAGCAGTCAAGGACTACACAATAAAATACTACTAGAATAGAAACTACGTAGCAAGCACATGATGCCAAAGACATCTGTTCAAAAACCTCAGTATAAATTAAACTAATTAAAAACCTCAGTTAACTCTACT
The DNA here is from genome assembly GCF_044657685.1 of Stegodyphus dumicola. NCBI lineage: Eukaryota > Metazoa > Arthropoda > Arachnida > Araneae > Eresidae > Stegodyphus > Stegodyphus dumicola. The sequence goes on from NC_140773.1 coordinate 176,816,336, forward strand.
AATTTTTGTGTTCTGGTGAGGAACACGGAAAAAAGTTATAATAATAATAAAGTTATAATAAAGTTATAATAACTGGTTGATTAACATAAGATTCCCAAGACAATTACATCAGATTGACGTCTGATGTCCAGTCTTTTCAATGCGTACATAAGGGAGAGGGGTGAATAAAAGCATAAAAAATTCTTTATTGTATGGATAACACACGTCTATACTTTTTTGTAAATAAATCATCTTTGCATCGGCATCTTGTACTCGTAGCACTTCTATATGTAGCTAAAATATAGTTTTAAGTGTGGCATAGTTGTTTCGGCCACCAGAGTCGTCTGCCTGTCTGTGAGATCTTATTTCGCAACTCGCAGTTCGTGTTCGCAGCTCGCATTTTGTTTTTGCATTCTTTCAAAAGCTAACTGTAACTTTCACGCTTTTGCTTTTTGCTGTGTTGTATTCTAAAGTTGAAATCACTGAATAAAAGTTTAATTACAGTCCACTCGCAAAGATGTATTCTTATCTTTATTAATTTAAATTTAAGATAGCGCTACGCAACGATAATCTTCTTGTGCTTTTGAGAGCATAAACTGTAGACCCTACTGAAGGACGAAGTAGCGAATTCTCGCTATGTCTCTCGCTATGCAGACGGAGGTTATTACAACCTTTTTATTTTAACTAAACGGAACAGAACATCTATTCACTCGGTGCTCACAAATTGTGGCTGAGTAACTTGAACAAAAAATAGTATGTATAATCACAATGAATTAAATTTTAGCTAAACGACTGGCTTTTAGCTAAACCACTTAATCGGCTGCACACAGCAAAGCCGAGCCTAAAAGATCAATATAATCTAAAAAAATTACTAGCACAAAAATATTCAGCTACAAGAGCTACTTCAAACTACGCGCCATAAACCGGGAACTAACTCTCCTACCGCGAACTCTTAAATTCTGCATATACGTCATTTAAATTTGCATTTAACATTCTGACAGGAATTTGAAATCAGAAGGGAAAGGAAAGTTTCTTAATCCTTTAACTGTCAAGTTATTTTGATGATTTGGGTACATAAATTGTCAAATTTTTTTATTGGAAAAACCAAATGTAGCCGAAATAAACATCTCCCGATATATATTCGGCTATGACAATACGATGCACTCAAAAAAAAAAAAAAAAAAAAAAAAAAAAAAATCACCCCGAGAAATACTCGGGCGTGACATTTTCGAACACCAGTGCTGTGCCCGAGATAATCTCGGGCATGACAGTTAAAAGGTTAAAATAAAAATAATTGGTTACAACAAAATAAGATCCTTACAAGTGTAGTTATTAAAAGTAACTGCATATTCAACCAGTTAACTCCTGTTTGCCCACTTCTAATCGGTATTTAACGTGAGTAAAGCCATGATTAGAAGCATGCGTTTTTCATGGCTCTCATAACAGTTCTCAGAATTCAAATTCACCTTGGGATTAGATTTATTAATATAATTATGGAAGGGCTATCAACCAATTTCAAGCACATTTCTTTCGGTCATGGAAACAATGTCCAAGTTAATCTTTACAATACACGAGAAACTTTAATTTAAAAAAACGATTCATGACTATGCACAAAAGAGTTTAAAAATTTGACACTACAAACTACATCGTTCGCAATACAAAGAGGTAATATGCAATAGTCCAACCGCCTAATACTAATTGATGAAATCTCTATTTAAAAAGAGCATTAACTGATAGGATAACTAAAAACAGAAAGCATAGGTAGCATTGTGATATTCCTCCAATCAAAGTAAATGGCTCATTCCCTGCTAACACAAAAATAAAAAGTTTGCTACAAATGTAGTTAGTAGTTTAGTTAATGATTAATTAAGCTTCGGAAAGATAACGAACTCGAAAGGACGCAGAATGAATTAAGTTCTTTTTTATACAAACAATCCAGCTGAAATACTGATCTGAGGAAACAAGTAGTTAATTTATGATTACTTTAATTATTATAAAAGTTCCAAATAACAATAAAAGTTAAACTTTGCTTCGATATTTGACAGTTAAATCATTTTGGGTTGATTTGATAAAAAAGTCTTACTAGCAAATTCAATCAAAATTACTTAACTAGATTAAATTTCCAAAGGCCATACTTTAGAAAATAATATTTAAACCAGAATGCGCTGATGGCATTGGGCACAAAACAAATTTTAAAGAATTTCTATAAGCTTGACTTGCCTCAAATTATTGAATATTACATACATATCAAATAATGTGCCGAGAATCGCTTGTGCCTGTGTGAGGCAAATGTTGATATGACGCTACATATTTTTCACTACTCAAGGTCATAATTTTTCACAAAGATTATTAGAACAACTAGACGAATCGTTCTCAACCATCAAATTCTCAGTTCTTCCCTTCTCATCATGTCATGAAATCATTTCACCCAATTTCTTTTTTGTGAGATGCATTCTAAATAATATATAAAATTGAGAATTTTTCACTCAGTATACATATAAAAGTATAAATAAATAAAAATTTCAATATATTTAGTAATATATTACTTATATATTCATTAATATGTAAATTACTATTGTATGTAATAAACATAATTAAGAAGATGTTTCTATTGACGCCTCCGATGCCTAAATTTTAAAATTTTCCAGCCCATTATTCGAATCACATCTTAGCATTTTTTTTCCTTCCTAAATTTACTTATTTCCTCAACTATTTTATTTACATTTTTGCTTACTTTATTTACCTACTTTCTTGATTACTTGACGTTCTAAATAATACATACAACTGATCATTTTTCTTTGGATATGGTTATAAAAATATATGCTAATGTAAATTTTATTACATTTAGTAATTCATTACTTGTATGTTTATTAATATGTAAATTATTATTATACTCGTATACCAATCTGTGCTCGAACAATCTCTTCTTTGAAGGGAACTCTCTAACATTTAAGAAAGCTTCAAGATGTAATGTAGACACAAGGCATATTTTATGCAAGACAGTGCGACATTTTATTCTGCATATCTCTACAGCCTATATCGAGAACGGAATACTTTTTAAATCCTGCATAAATTCTATGAATTTACGGCGACAACGGTTTTGACCTGACCTTGAATGCTCTGACTTCTTTTTGTGGGGCTGTCTTATAATTGCTATCCGCTTAAGTCCCGAACATGATAGATGCAGATAACAGATGTTAGATGCAGATAAACATTATTGATGAAAACAAAAATATTAAATGGCGCAACGCTGCAACGAGTTACGCAACCCAAGTTACTCGTATATCAAAGTCAGCTTGTGCGTGGCTGAAGAATCATGAGGGTTTCTTCAAGCACAATGATATTCAAACTACCCATTGTGGTACCAGACTATGGGTAACCCCATCTGAGAACGCGAAAATTTATAGTGGGGTCTCAAGGTGGATAAAAATTTGAATTTATTTGATATAGTTAAGAGTCGGCACTCTGATTAGGGTCGTGAAATTATTTTTTGGGTAGTTTGCATTTTTATGGGGTCGCACTGCCATAAAGTTTGAATATCACTGTTGTAGCGCATAATGAAGTATGTATTCAATACGAATCTAAAGAGTTCCCCTCCCGGGAAATTCTTAATAATTTCTGTCCATTTATTACTGATACATAATAATACTTTGGTTGCATACGATTCATCTTATCCTTCTGCATTTATTGAATTAAAAAAAGGTTTGGGTTGATTTCGTTGTTGAACTGCTTAATGCATGTGGGGACTATCTATTTAAAAAAGGCAAACATGAAAATTTTCTAAAAAAATTACCTGTATTCTCGATAAATTACTAAACCCCTATGCAACCATCCTGTTTCTCAGGAACTGAATCCGAGACGAACTACCATTCTTCGGCAGTTTTATCCAATCGCCTGTTGTTACGTCCAATAGAAAAGCAATATTCCGTACTTGTAAAAATGCAGAAAATTATAGAACTGTTGACTTCAGAAACATCCACAGGCTTTCTGTATTCTTCGTCATATCATATTATGTAATATTAATTAGCTTTTTAATTTTATTTGCCATTTCTACATAAAAGCGAGGCACAATTTTATGAAAGACATTAAACAGCAATTTATTTGCACAATAACTTCCCAAATAATTACTTAAACTACAATCATATCCCCCCCCTCAAAAATAAGCAAACGATAGTTTAAAATTTAAAATTCTCCAGGAAAATGTGTCCTAAGACTTTTGTGGTCTGCTTTATAATTTAAATTTTTTTAAAAAATACGTTAAATTATTACTTGAAAAAACTATGCATAGTTTTATAAAATAGAGAATAATTATATTATTTTTAAATACTCTAAAACCTGTCACATTTACAGTAAAATCTAAAAGGTCCCAACATTTCTGGAAGCCAATGTATGAGAAGGTTTAAAAAAACAACCAAACTAACATGTCATAGCGTAATAGCATCAACCTATAGTTACAAAAAAAGTGGAGCTTGGTAGCTGCATTACTGAAATCAGCATCACATGCACAAGAATTTTTTTTTTTTTTTTTGTGGTGGGTGTGTGTGTGTGTGTATAACAAAAGCTAGTTTATCTTCATCTTCACCGTAGCAACAGAAAAAAAAAAAAAAAAAAGCAAAGATTTAAAGATACTTTAAAACTTGTAAGGTATTTTAATCAGTTATTTTATGTTCAGAATCTATACTGTCACTGCTCTCTTTCCGTTTGCACAGTTTTGAACAGAATGCAAATTTTAGCTCGCGTATTAAAATGAGGTAGGAAGAGATAATATTTAAAAGGGAGGTTTTAGATTGTTTAGCTAAAGCGTGTTCCGCCTTCTGAAGGCCACGTTACTAATTGAAATTCTACAATAGCATTCTGTCTACGGCGTTGCTTTAATCTTGCTAGCAATGCTGTCACGCCGGTGTAGGTTTGAGCCAACTTTCACGTTAAGTATTTCTGCGTAGCCTTTGGCTAACTAAGATTTAATTTAAATCTGAATTTCTTACTTTTGAGTTAACGCCATAAATGCCGGCTGGTTTTGTAAGCACCAAGAGTGCCTTCTGTTCAACTATTTAAGTTCTTAATAAAAGCGTCTTATTTTTACACCCTTCTTACGCTTCTGCTTGACTAACTAGATTTAGCGATAAGTCGCTTTAGCTTGTTCAAGAGTCTTGACTTAACTGTATAGAACTAAAAACAAAATGAGATTCTACAAACTAAATTTCCTAAATATAAGCCTGTTAAACTTCTTAAAATTACTTACCTAACGAAACCGGGTAGAAAATTACATAAAATTTATAAGGTTACCTTGATCTGGTCTATTTAAGTCCTATAAGCCTCAGATGTGAAGCGAGTTATCGCTATATCTGAGCAAAACGAGAGAGAAGATTATAACCTTTTTTACTTACACAGAATTTAAAACGAAAGTACACGCTCTTGCGCAAAATGGCCACAGTTCGTGATGTTACAAAATGAATAGAACAGTCCAATTCTTTGAACTGTAGTCAAGGCCTACATAATTAAATACTACACAAGAAGCTGGCTCACTAACTCTACCAGCGCGTCAGAGTCAACGTGTCCACAACGAAAGACCGCAAAGTCGAATAATTACATGTGATAGAGCTGGCAGGAAATTAACTACGTAGCGCGCACGCGATGCCATGAACTCTCTTGTTGATTGATTGATTGAGAAGAGAGTTCCTGACATCGCGTGTTAATTTCTAGATATCCAAACATCTCTAAATAATCATTGCTAACTTGCATTCTGGTGACGAATACGAAAAGAAAAAGTTATAGTAAAGAATGAAACTACACTAACTGATTAATTAACGTAAGTTCACTACAAATTTATGCTGATGAAAAATGCTAGTTAGTACACAAAGATCGTGGTCACATGTGAAAGATAACTTGCGTTGTTTCCGATAAAGCAAACTTAAATGGTTGTAAATGAATGAGCCGGAACCTCATTCTAAAGAAAATACCTTACAGTGTTGTGTGGGAAACTAAAATATGTCCCCGTAATTTATTACTATCATATCATAACAAATTTTGGCACCCAGTAACAAGATAAGACTCCATGAAATATATCAGAAGCAAATTATTCGCTGTCAGATTCTAAGCAGTGTTTACAGACGATAAGTTAAACGAACATTCTTTGATTAAACAGCTACAATGTTATTTAAGGAACAAATAAAGTAGTACAGGAGAATGAAAAATGAAAGCGAAAAATTCAACCTTATTTCCATCCAAGTTTAACTCGTGCAAAGAACAGACTTTAATCAAACTTCATAAACATTTCTACAGAAATAAGAACTTTATCACATGAAAACTGAAATCTAAATTAATCGTAAGCAAATATTGTATATTAATACTTACTGAAATATCCAGCTTGTATTGATATTATTAAACTATATTGCTATTAACACTGAAATACTGTTGATAAAAGCAATTAAATATTTTAAGCAAATAAAAAAACTCTGGATTTAATAGTAGAAAACTCCAAAAATCTGAAAATGAAAGTGCTTGACTGAGAATAAACTTCTATGTTAATAAGAGCGATTACTTAAAGGAACATAAAAACGTGACAAACGAATGTGCTACTGGGAAACATTTCTGAAGAATGACTATTGTTTGGTATCTATATATTGATTTTTAGATAAATAATGTGATAAAAAAACTCCAGATTTTTTAATATTATCTATTTTATGAAAATGTGTGTAGTATACAAAGTGAAACTTTTAATGCTAATCACCTCCCCTAAAAAAAAAAAAAAAAAAAAAAAAAAACATCACTGAAAGTGAGCAATGAGAATATAAAAGAATTGGATTTACAATTCTTATTATAACAGAAAAAAAAAAATGTGTAGAAAATAGTAGTACATATTGCAGTAAACTTCTGTAAATATCTGAATCCATTTGATTTCATTTTTTTTTTAAAAATTGACGCAATATTGCGCCCTGTTTTATTTTATTTGTTTAATTTTTCATTTAGTATAATAATTTTAGGATATGTTTTTGGGTAGTTGAATTTGCGGTCATGTATTTTGCATGTCAGTGCTTATTGCATAGAATTGTAGATTTTGAGATTCTGAATACAAGAACGTGTAACTTGCAAAAATAACACGGCTAGAAGATAGGATATAAGTAAAATCCCTTTTGACAAGCCCTGGCGATAACTTCTGTCTGTAAGTTGATAACTTTTTGAAAGTTTCGAGAAAATGCATTTTCTAAGCTTTAGGAGGCCTAGCAACACCCCAAAAATACGGTTTTGAGAATCAGAAACAGTAAGTGGCTAGTCTCTTCTGAATAATTTCAGAAAAACTGCAGACATTTAGCTGAACTGCGTTTTAGAATTTACTCCACCAGTGATATTAGTAACTTACGATACTGTTGCGTTATTTTCTTCCTTCACATTCGTACGGGGTTCGTGTGAATTTGAAGTGAATAACGACGACACTTGATGAAGTATCGAAACACACTTTATTTGCCAGTATTGTCAGGACAGCTCCAAAACACGTTTTACAATCGTCGATGAACTACTATAAACACGCTGACACGATCAGCGACACAGCCTTCAGGTTATCAGGCTATCACGGTGGAGACAGCTTCACTGCAAAGCACCGGAGTACAGCTCCCAACTCTGCTTGGTCGTTTTCGGAACTCTACGTACTCTCGAGACTCTTCACGCTACAAGTCGCGATGCACTCGACGACACACAGAGCACAGCTCCCGACTCTTCGGTTCAGTCGTTCCCGGAGCTCAATACACTCTCTCGACGATGCACTAACCGCGATACACTACGAGACTCCTTCGGTGCACTCGACGGCCCACTCGGCACTCGCTGCCCGGCTGTCAAATCGATCGACTCCGCAGGGATTGACTCGCTAGACGAGACACCAACTCGATACTATCTCGCACTCTATGCGAGGCACACACTCTCGCCTTCTCAACGAGGCAAACTCTCGATACTAACTGACTGCGGATCAGCAAGGTTTATTTAGCTTTCGGCTTGTGTTCGAGAACATTCTGGGCTAAACCGGTAAGAATTCGTTCCAGAAGGTTCTCCATCAGTCCATTGCATATCGCCGATTTTGTCGCCAAATGGGCGATTTCTCACCAAATGTAGCAACCTTGCCTTCCCTTATCATTTCATGGCAACCCTAAAACAGCTTTGCGGGAAAGCCATCTTACCGCGCCTGTACATTTTGTAACAATATTTCTCGTAAGTAACGGTTATTTAAAGAGATATACACGAGCCAGTAGCTCGAAACGATATTTAGAATTGTATTTATTAATCATTTCTAAACAGCTGATTTTATTTTTTGGTTCAACATTCATGATACAGTAATCTATGTATAAATGACTTTTTGGTAAAGATGGAAAAGTTCGCGCGTGTAATGCAAAACTCAAACTGATACATTCAAACGACCGGTTATAAAACTCCGCATTTTACCATTAGAAAATCGAAGATAAACTTTAGTTTAGTACTTGAATATGCTTATAGCAATAGTAGTAGAATATTCAAGTATTGTATTTTTACACACAGCAGCGCAATCGCTACTATATTTTTTTTTTTTTCAATTTCTGTCAATTATACTACTGTTACTATTTTTTTTTTCAATGCCTGATTTGTTATATGTTACCACTAGTAAAATATAAAACAAATCAAAGTTCAAGAAGTGACAAGATAGTTCATTACTGTTTTTGAGGTAGTGAAATCGACAACGTTTATATTTAGTTCAAGACTGTATGTGTCTCTCTTTTTTTTAATGTCATTAATATCTAACTATTTACCTTACATTACATTGTCAATAAAATAACACGTATTAAAATTAGAAACACAATTAAAAATTATTGAAGATATCTAGCAGTCTGTCGCGAAAGTACGGTAAAGTACAAGGATAATAAAACGCAGATCCAGATGAAAACTGATTGCAGAATAAATTTATCACTTGGAGATGATCTTTGTTATTCCTTAGAAGCAGAAATTATCTAGACGTTATCCTGGTTAACAAATTTCAGTAGAAGCATCGTATTTCCCACCTATAGGCAACTGCGAAAAGGTTATTTAAAATTTCTAAAAACACTTCTGAAAAAGAAATAGTGCCGGTTATTTCCTGTGCATCAAGGGTTTGGGGAGGTTGTTTACTGAAGAAAGTAAACGCAAGCTTCTAAAGAAAGTTCAGAGATTTCTTTTAAGAATTACTTTTAAGAATAACTACAGAACTATTAGCTTACGAGGTCCTTTTTATTATCGCTGGTATTCCGCCCATTAATATTGAAATTTTGAGTAATACTACGATGAAGAAAAGCATTTTTAGTCACTCCTCGCCAAATTTTCTTGATAAACATACAAGTCATTCTTTTAAGTATTACTCATGACTACAGAACTATTGGCTAAGAGTTCTTTTTTATTATCGCTGGTATTCCACTCATTGATATTGAAATTTTGAGTAATACTACGTTGAAGAAAAGCATTTGTAACCATTCCTCGTCAAATTTTCTTGACAACAATCTTTCAGTTTGTTCTTGAAATCTTGCCGATTTTTTTTAACAGGAACCCTATACTAGTTGTTGTCTATTTCGATGATATTCTTGAAGAGTATAAATTCATTTGTTGTATTGACGAAAATAAGATGAATGATAAAGTTGGTATTCACAAGTTATTAATGCTAGTAGATTAAAATTATGGCAGCAAATTACAAGATTGGTACAAATTATCTGAAAAAAATGGAATTCTAATCATTTGAGTTGAAAAGCCAATAGGTTATTTTGAAGCAGGAGAAGTGAAAAATGTAGAATGCTCTCGCCGGGGCTCTAACCTGGACCTCTCGAATACGCACCGAGTGTGCTACCGTTACACGACGAAGGCATGCGGAAAGGAGGGAGAAAATACCTTATAAAGTACTTCTAAAATCAATCTAAATGGCAGAGCTCTGAAACCAATGTTATAAAGTTTAGAGGCATGGTCTTAATTGAGGATAATTTGCTTTGTGGTAACTGATCACTTGGTAGAATACTAAAAGGTGGTAATACTAAATATTGTTTCGAGCTACTGGCTCGTGTATATCTCATTAAATAACCATTACTTCCGAGAAATTTTGATAAAGACAGAAAAGTTCGCGCGTGTAATACAAAACTCAAACTGATACATTCAAACGACCGGTTATAAAACTCCGCATTTTACCATTAGAAAATTGAAGATAAACTTTAGTTTAGTACTGAATATGCTTATAACAATAGTAGTAGAATATTCAAGTATTGTATTGTGAATGAATAAATTTTTTACTCTTATGTAATTGAATATCTTTTTTGTGTTATTATTGTTGATTTATATTTTGTACAGCATTCATATGTTGATTGTAGTAATGATCATTTATATTAGTTTGTTATATGCATTAATTACAACGATTGCTTGAAAGCTGCAGCACTGCACGGTCGGGCAGTATGTTGGAGTTCACGCCTCTGCCATGCGACAGCAGCAATCACGGGATAAACTGTTATATAACGACAGAAACGCTATGTCGGCGTAAGAGACATTTCTGAACAGTCGTGAAAAAAACCACATCTGTAATGGTGATTTTGAGTTATGTTTCAAAAGCGCCGAAACCAAGAGAGGCATCAGTTTTAGAGCTTTGTTATTAATAAATATATGTGCCACAGTCCATTAAGTTAATTATTTTAATTGTGTGACCGTATAACACTATTTTTTGTAATAATGCAATTTATTTCTTAAAAGATTTTGACATATAATTTAATATGGAACAATACAGTTTGTGAAAAATTCTTCCAAGTATTACAAAATACACTTCCGTTTCTGAAGCTGTAATTTTGAAAATATTTGACAATGTTTCAGAAAAAAAAAAAAAAAAAAAACGTTGACAACAAAGAAAACTACAATCGCTTGAAAATCATAAAAATGCAGAGTGTTAGGACAGACACTCAATTTAAATTCTTGTTCGAATAACATGTAATAATACGTAATTTCTTATACAGAATACACTGGAATTTCTCAAAATTTTCGATTTCTTCTTATCATCGAGTCATCTCATAGTTTCCTTGGTGCTCTCAAAGTTTTGAAATGTTTGAAATCTGACTAAACAGCGTAGAATCATTAGGTTTTCCAAACAGGAAATATGGGCAATAGCCGCGCCGGGACTCAAACACCGGACCTTCCAATGCTAACCGGAAGGTCTTTCAAATTACACAGCGAAGGCAAGCGGAAAGGAGAGAGAAAATACCTTACAATAGTATTTATGGACACATTCATAAATTACTACATTTGCAATTCAAAATTTATTTAAATGAATAAACTAAGAATACAATTAATTAGATAAACTATGAGTAATTCACAAGCAATAAAACCAGACTGACACAATAGAAACACATAACGCGATTTAACCATCACTGCTTTCGAGGGAAAAGAATCACCATTAATAATAAACAATTCATCACGACGGAGATGTTTAAGAAACGTCTTTACTCCCTTAGCCTGGACTGCT